>NC_045476.1:2027665-3227665 GCF_009650955.1 Corvus moneduloides
AATTACCCCGCGGAGGTAATTGGGCTCAGGGAAGCCCTCGCGCAGGGAGGCTCCAGCTCCGCAGGGTTCCGCGGGCTGAGCCGGGGGGCTCCGCGCCCGCGCTGCGGACAGCTCCGAAGCGGCCCCCCTCCCCCCCCAAAAAAAATCATCACCGTCCTCCTAATTAATTTTTAAAGTGCGTTCAATCCTTGCTCCCCCCCCTTCCCCACCCCGCGGGTGCGGGGATCCGCGGTGCCCCCCTGCCCGGCGGTGCAGAGGTGAGGGTGTTGAAGGCAGCAGCCTCTCCAACTATTTCAGGTATGTCTGAAAGCAGGGAATTCGTTGGGATGGGAGAAAAAGCAATAAAATGCAAATGTGTTCCTGGGAAGACAGGCAGCGAGAGCACCTGGACGGGAGTCATTAAAAAGCAATCTTTTATTCCCAGCCACCATCTAACTTATAATTAGGAACTCTGCTTGCATTCCTGATTGGAGAAGGAAACGCATTCCTCTAATACCGACATAAATATTCGCTTGTCACCCGCCGAGGGGAGCGCGGTCCCGGCCCCCGGTCCCCCCCGTCCCCCCCGTCCCCCCTGTCCCCGCCGCTCCCGGAGCTGCGGGAGACGCGGCTGTCCGAGGGGGAAAAGGCTGGGAAAAAGGAGCTGGAAAGAGGGGCAGGAGTTCTCTTTCCAAGCCGGGGCATCAGGTGTGTGCCGGGGGGGGGGGGGCGGCAGCGGCGGCACTTCGGGGTTCGGGGGTGGTTTTTTCCCCGTCCTTGGCCGGTGCCAAGCAGCGGTTTCAGACGTTTCTTTCGCAAGGAGAAAGCCCCCTTAGGCCATGGAAATGCAAAGGAGGGTTTGGTTGGGGTGGGGGAGTCGCAGGAGAGGCCGGGAGCTGTTGCATTGGCTGCCGAAATTCCCTCTCGCCCTCCCACCCCTTTCCCTCTTTATTTATCCTCAACCTTTCCCTCTTTATTTATCCCCAAGCGAGATATAAACCCACGGCCACCCCCGTGGCTGGAGATGGGGAGCAGCCCTGGAAATGTGGGAAATTGGGGCCTGGAGGTGGCACAGGGGACCCCGGGATGCACGTCCCAATAACGGGAGGGGAGTTCCTTTCCTCCTAGGCCAGCCCAGCTGCTCCCAAATTTAGCGAATCGACCGTGCTGCTTTATTTGATTTTAATTTAATATCGTTCCGCTCGTTCTTTTGTTTTGTTGTTGTTGTTTTTCTTCTTTTGGAAGAGAGGACGGGGAGTTTTTTAGTCTGGTCATGCAAGCAGCAAACATCCCATCCTAAACCGTCTCTGTTTAAAGCCTCCCCTCTACCAGCTCGTGGTGATTTGGGTGTTTACAGCAGAAAATCTCTCATTTCCCACCCCCCAATTGTGCCCCCTCCCCACTAATTGTATCTAATTAAAGCATCAACTCATCCTAAAGCACGGGGCTGTGGATATTTACACTTTGAGAAAATCGGTGCCAAAGCAGGGACTGAGAAATTACATTTTCCTGTGTGTTTTGGTTAATTATTGTCCCAAAATTCGGGGAAATGTAAATTTTTCACGGGGGAACAAGTGTTGCTGTAAGTTCTGTCTACCTCTCGCAGCTTCTTTTTTTTGGCTGAGCTCTTTAAATTGCTGCTCCCACCGTGGCGTGGGGGCACCTGTTTAAATCAGACCGAGCAGATTCCCAGATTCCTGGGAGCTTCGGGGAAAGTTCAGTGGAGGAGAAGGGAAAGGATCCCTTGGAGCAGCGATGCTCCCACCCTCCAGCCGTGATGATGCTGGGGCGGGGGGGGAGGCTCCGTGAGTTCCTCAAAACCAGCAAATAATGCATTTACAGGCTGGGATAAAAGGGGCTTTGGAAAGAATGGTTTAAAAATAATCAAAGAAAAGGGACTGATTCCCACTGGAATTGATGAGCCAGGTTTTAGGGATGTACTGGTGGGATTTCCTGTGCCACAGGAGCCGCCCGGGACCTTCTCCAGTGCAGTGCAGTACTGAGCTGTTCAACCTAGAGCAGCTCCTGGGAGCAGCAACAGGCTCTTCCACACCCAGGGGGCCAGATTAACAGCAAAAATCAGATGGTTTTCGGGTTTTGCTTCTTTTTAAGATGTTAGTGCTGTTCATTTCTTGGTTTGTTAAAAAAAAAAATTAAAAAAAGGAGAGATTGGAATGAGCGAAGGAAGGCTGAGGGAATTCCGAGCAGAATTCATGGCTAAGGGGGGCTTAAATGTAACCTGTTCCCTGTCCTGGGGGAGTCTGGGGTCCTTGTGGAGTCACAGGAGCAGCACGAACAGAATTTAAACTTTTTCCAGCTGACTTGCACTGCCTTGACCGACTCCGCATGGAATGGGAAAAAAAGACTTTAATTTTATTTATTTTATTTTGTTAATCAGTGCTAAGTGGCCTGGCTTGGTCTGAACACAGCCAGTGGGCAGAAATGATTCAGAAGGGAGAAGGGTTGGATTCAGGAGGGGAAAAAAAGCCAGCAATAAAAATTAACACAGGACTTCCATGATGGGAATCTTAACCTCCTGCAGCCCAGCATGCTGCTCCTGGCATAGATGATCCCAGGAGAGGCTCTCTGGGCTGAATGAGAAGTAGAGGGAGACCCCTTTGCTGTAGGAGAAACTAACTGGCGTCGTTTTTCCTGAGTGTGAGGCAGCTTGGGATGTGTGTGGTTGAATTGTGCGCTGGGAGAGGGATGGGGAGTTCAAGTGGAGCAACAGGCTCTGGCTGGGATTTGGGGTGGTGGCATCGCTCTGGGCAGTGGTGTCTGTCCCTTCCTGTGTCCTGCTGGGGCTCCTGTCCCCTGTGCTGCTCTTGCCATTCCTGTGTCACACCCAGAGCGGGGTGGGCTGGGATCAGCCCCGTGGAAAACTGGGCGAGGAGAGGAGCTGTAATCACTGATAGCACAGTGAACGGTGCTCCCGAGGGTGCCAGGCCTTTGGAAGGGGATGTGGAGGATGTGGGGATGTGTGTGGGGATATTTCCCTGCCCGTGGCCTGGCTTTACTCCTGTTCCCCAGCACTGGCCACAGCAGCTCCATCGATTTCCTCATCCATGGAGGATAAGCCTGGCACAGCTGTGGTGTCCTGCAGGATCCCCTTTCCGTGAGAGCTGGGAAAAGGGATCTGACAGCTCTTTCCATCTGTATTTTGTGCACTTCAGGAAATGTAACCCCAGTGGCGTCACTCCAGCAGTGCTCAGGTGCTACACCCGAGCCTGTCCCTGTTCCGTGGCATCACCGCAGCAGCAGCAGGGCAGGGATGAACTCCTGTTGTGCTCTCTGGTCTCTTCTGGGGTCTGTTCCCCTCAACATGGGCTTTAAAGTGAGTGAAAGCCAGGCCAGGCTCTGCATGCCATGAGAAGCCCAACCCTTGCCTGCTGCAAGCCCTGCAGAACCGAACCGAGCCCTGGCAGCTGCGCTCTTGGGAAAGCAGAGCTTGGTTTGAGAGGGGAGAAGATCATCCCTCGCTAGCCAGCAGGGAGGCAGAGCCCTGGGAGGTCACTGGAGGGACAGCCTGGGCCGTGGGTGCTGGCAGCAGGGCTCCTAAGCGATCTCTAGAGCTCAGAGGTGTGAGCTGCATCCCCACTTCTCCGCTCGATTGGCCGGGGTGAGGTGCTGGAATTCATCTCCATCTCCTCGCCTCCTGCAGCGGGTTGTGGTGTGAGGTTAAAATCCGTCAGTGTAGCAGTGCAGTCCGTCTGCATCCATCCATCCATCCATCCATCCATCCATCCATCCATCCATCCGTCCATCCATCCCTCTCCCCACCCTTCTCCCACTCCTTGGAATTGCCTTTATGTGCCTGTACCTGTGTTACAGCAGCAGCTGACACAGCCCTGGTTCTCCAGGCAGGGAATAATCATGGAATGATGGTGTAGGCTGCTCTCAGTTTGGCTCCCCCCCAGTTTGGCTTTTCTGGATGTGGGGTGGCTGGTTGGCATCCAAGCAGCAGCAGAGTGGAGGGAAAAGGGCCAAAGGGATCTTTCTGTGTAGATCCAGGTGGTAAAAACCTCGCTCCATGCAGGGAATGCTGTGTGCAAAGGGGAAGGGGAATCATTTTCCACCTCCATCTTTCAGCTGGGACTGAAGGAACAAACTCTGGTGGTGTTTGTGTTGTTCCTGGCATAGCCCAGTTGCAGAGGAGCTGGTGAGGTTAAATGACTGGACCAAGATCACACCAGGAGGTTTTTTCGCAGCAGGAACTGAAAATTTTGCAAGGTCTCAGCAAGAAGTCCCTGTTTGAAACACGGGGAGGGCTGGGACTTTCCCAGAGAGCCCGGTGTGTGCTAAAGAAAATCCCAAATCCCTCATCTACTCAGATTTCAGACTCATTTTATTAAGTTGTGTTGTTCTGCTACATATTAATTGATTTTTTTTTTCCATTTTAAGAGGACTTTATTAGATAAATTAACCTGAAAAACAGCAACTTGATATTCAAAGCGTTGGCGGAAGGAGTTGCATCCAAAAAAAAAGCTTTTCCTAACTAAAATGAGGAAAAGTGAATCATTTTGCTCCCCAGCTGTTTCCAGGTAACCCTGGAGGTGAAACCTGTCCTTTGCAGACATTGGAGCACCTCTAAGAATTCTCACTGGAAAAGTTTTGAGCACTTGGAATAGTTTGGGTTGGAAGGAGCCTTTTAAAGGTCACCTGCAGTGAGCAGGGACATCTTCAACCAGGGTAGCTGGAACTGAGGGTTGGGAACTGCATTGCTTTCTGTTGGCCAAAAAAGGCTTTTTTACCATTCCTTCTAAAAGGTTCAGGCTGGAGGAGCCTTGATTTTTACCGTGGTGTCTCCTAGAAAAGGAAGTCACGGATTGCTGATTGCACCAGGGGAAGCCAGGCTGACTCGCTGGTGTCTCCATCCCAAACCTGCGGGATCCCTTTCCTGCTGGCATCCCGCTTCCTTCCAACTCAGCTCCAGCCCTGCAGCAACGCTGCTGCTTCTGCAGTCCCTGCACCAATTCCTGCATCCTTGGTGCCAAGCAGCAGCAGCAGGAGGGGATTATTCCACGTTAGGCCTCATGAGGAGCAAATATTTTTCCTTCACGCGCGTGGGAGCGCAGGAAAATCCCGGCGGGATGAGCAGGGGTTGACGCTCGGCTTTGCCCTTGCCCAGCGTTCCTCGAGTTCGTGATTCAAGGCACCCAGCCGCATTTCAAAGGCTTTGTTGGGCATAATGACAGCGCTTGGCAGGCTTTGCACAAGGGTATCGCAGGGGGAATCCTGCGGGCACTGAGTCAGGGTGCTCCCTTTGGGGCCGGGCAGCTGAGCTGGGTGTGACAGCCTCGTTCGTCCCCAGGACAGACCGGTCCCACCGACATCCACGGCGAAATTCCCAGCGCAGAGCAGGGCTGGACTCGTGCTTGTGCCCTGCTTCCCCAAGAAAACCCCGTGGGGATGAAGAGTGTGGCTGGAAAGAGGGGAGGAGCATCAGGGAGGTCTGGAGGTCGTGGCTGGGAAGGAGAAGGTTCCAGAGAGGCTCCCTCTGACTCGTGGGGATGTGGAGCGTGGTGATTTCTGCCCGCTCAGGTGGTGCTGGTGCTGGGGTTAAACCCACTGGACTATGGGGGAAAGGAAGGGGAAATGGCAGGGGGGAAGCACTGGCCGGAGCACACAGGTCTTGTCCACATGCTCGGCCAAGGCGGGACTGGGCCCAGCCCCAAGGCTGCAGCAGGAGTGTCCCCAGCCCAAAAGGTCTCTCTAAACCCATCTCTGCTTTGCTGGCAGCACCAAGAGACGAAGCCCAGAGCCGAGGCAGTTCAGTGGGGTTTCATACTGAAAGGGGGGAATGTCCAGGCAGGAGCCTTCCCATGGGGTATCCATCAGGGCTCTGCTGGATCAGGCCTAGGGTTGGTCTTGCAGCAAAGCCACTCCTGAAAGTGTCCATGCCAACTGTTCCCATCTATCCCGTGCCACCCATGATGCTCTTTTCCCCTTTTGTCCCTTTAAAAGCGGAAGGATTTGTTTTCAGTCTGTCTTAGCACGACCTGTAAAAATCCCATCAGTTCATAAGTTCACTCCAAATTCTACTGGAACGTGCAAAAATCACGGGGAGGGAAGGAGGGACTGATGCATTAACTTCCTTGTTCTGAACTCCTAACATAGGGCACGGCTTTCAAAAGCAGCCTAGGAGCCGGGGGAGAGCGTTCTGCATCACAAAGGTGGTGTTTGTCCCTCTTCCTGGTTCCTCACCTGCATATTCACAGTCCCCTTCCCATCCGGGTGTTGCTGCTGCCCAGAGGGGGCTTTGCATTTGTAGAGACTGGGCCATCAAAGGAGTTCAAGGTGCTTTTGGTCTCCTCCTCCTCACCACAGCTTCTGTCCTGGTGTTAAGGCAGTCAGTTATGCTTCCACGGATCCAGTGATAATTATTAGCAGGGATTGCTGCTGCTCTTTCCCAAGGTGGAGATTCCCTCACGCTCTTGGTGTGAAGTGCTTTTCTCCTGTTGCACCTTTGCACTCTCAGGCTTCACCAAGGTCACATCAGAGCATGTGGCTCGTTGCCTTCTCACATCACTGGCCGTGCAAGGGATTCCAGGTGTCTGGGTTGGTCATTTCTCCTCTCCCACTGGGTTCTATAGGCTCAGAGTGCATTGGAGAAGGCTCAGAGAGTGCCTCAGGTGTTCCTGGAGCTCAGGGCATGGCAGACCCTCACATTTCCAGCCTGGCCTCGTGTTCATCACAGGTCTGGGAGCTTTCCTGGTTGCCAGGCTCCATTCCCAGTGTCCCTAGTTCAAACCTGCCTCCCTGGAATGGCATCTAGCCCACAAGTGGAGATGGCTGGGTTCCCATCAGGAGCCCACGTGCAGGTTCTACTGCTGGGTGAGATGTTCGGTGACATCCTGGTCATCCTCAGAGGCCTGGCAGGGATTGTACCCAATCCACTGGTGATCTGCTCCTTTCTTGGCAGCAGCTGGAGACCAGTCAGGAAAACCCCAGAGCATCTCAGCATCACTCCATGTCCATCTGCAGGCAGCTGAGCAAAGCCTTGGGGGTGGAAGTCACTTTACCCATTGCATGTCTGCAATTTCCATGTCTCCCATCGATCCAGGGGCTCTTGGCTCCTTTCTCTGAGGAGAACTGGGCACTTTTCTTCTGCTGCAATTCATATCTCAGGTGTTTGCTGGAGCTTGGCTGGTGAAATCCTCTGTGCCAGTGGAGGAGTTGAGGAGACCAGCTCAGAGCAATGACCACCAGTGTCATCCAGGTTTAGTCAGATTATTCCCAACACAAGGAACCCCCCTTCAGAGTTTGCACATTTGCCTGTTTCCTGTCAAAATCCTTAATTCCCGTTCCCTGGCATAATTTCACATGGCTCAAGTCAAGTAATGGACTTGTTGTCCATCATTTTCCTGTATTTTATACTCTCTTCACTGCTCATTGGTGTATTGGAATGGGTGCAGGAGCATTTGTGGCATCCAAGCCGGTACTGAAAACCTCTAGACACCCCCCCTCCTCAGGAAACCCGTATTTTGTCCTGTCTCAGCCCAGCTGCTGAAAGCCTCGGCAGTCTGAGGATTCTGCAGCTTCCTCTGTAACCTATTTACTCCTGACTTTGATCCAGGACACTCCAGAGAACAAATGCATCTTCCTCGTGCTCTTAGACACACCCAGAGTCTCCCACCATCCCCCAACCACACCCACGAGTCAAGATTGTGGTAGAACTTTATCTCAAAACTTCTTAAAGGGAGATTTGAAGTGGTTTCCCTGTGGCCCCGTCCTGACAGTCATCTTGGCAGAGGGACACGGTCGCAGATGTTTCTGCATTTCAAGAATTCCTCTGGCTTTGTTTTTCCTTTAGATCTCTGAAATCAATCCCCTTTTCCCTTTTCCCAGTCCATGCCTCTTAATTTCGCTTTGCAGGTTTGTATTTCCTCTACCTCTCTGCTGGAAGACGCAGTTTCCTGGCTAAAGTTAGGCACGCCCAGCTTTCCAGGGAAGTCACCATCACCCAACAGAATTCCCACTGTGGGATGGAGCAGGGAGCAAAGGCAGAGCCCATCCCCGCTGCAGCTGAGCCCGTGAAACGAATCCAAACTGCACTGGGCAGAGCAGGAGCTCCTTGTGCTTCCAGAGGGGTGCACCTTGTCTAATAGAGATATTTCCCGAGGGGTGGGGAGGCGGGAATGGAACTCCTTGAACAGTTGCCAAGCCTCCCATTCAGCTTGTGCCTCTGCCCCCACAGGAGCAACAATGGAGCCTGTTGCTAGACAGTGTTGTGTGGCATGACAGAATACAACTCTAAATCCTCGGCAGGCTGAGGGACACACTTAAGGGAGAATTCCCATTTTTTCCCGAGCCTGCTGTAGCTGGGAAGGAATGGGACGGTGTGGGCAGGTAGGACTCCGTCCAAAACCCAGTGAATGTCAGGGGAGTACCAGAGGGCATCAGGTAAGATTTGCAGAATTTACTGGGAGACCCACAGCTCCTCCAGAGACACAAAAATCTGGTTAATGCTGGGTTTTGGGAGATCCATGATTGGTTTTGCAAATCTTCCTGAATATTTTGCGGTCTCTAACCAAGATTCCTTTAGAGCTAGTGGTGAGAGATGAGATGCAGCTCATCTGACATCTGTCAGACACTTACTTTGGGATGAGATGAATCCCATCCCAGCCGTGCCAGTTTCCCAGCCATTGCCTGGAAGGGGATTCTGGATGCCTGGGACAAAGATATCTCCCTTTGGATGGGTCAGTTTTGTCTTTGAATACACTCCTAAGCCATTTTATGCCACTCCTGGGCATTTTAGGATGTACACAGAGGTGTGCAGTGCTGAAAGAGGATATTTCCTTTGGAGGACTCTTCGAGGTGAATCTTTAGTGACCAAATTACATTTGAAAAACCCTTCACTTGAAGTCCTGGCATTGCTTTCCACAGGTGTAGAAGAACTAAGCAAAAATCCTGTATCTCAGAAGGGCGTTTGAAGGGAATTCTTGTGAAGTTTCAATTTCTTGAACGTTCTGGGAACAGCCATCGAGGTGAATTTGATGTGGAATAAGTTGCCTTAGTGATCCAGGCCAGGAGACCTGGGTACCACACGGATCCCGTGGATTTGGGGCAGTGGTGAAGGGCCATCCTGAAGGCTCTGAGGACAGTGCCCTTCTGTGGATCACAGAACCACTGAATCCCAGAATGGTTTGGGTTGAAAGGGACTTCAGAGCCCATCCAGTCCCACCCCATGCCATGGGCAGGGACGCCTTCCACTGTCCCAGATGGTTCAGAGCCCCATCCAACCTTTTGATATATTCTGTTACTTTCCTACAGCGAAGGATTCAGGGACTGGGAAGCTCAGCCCAGCCTGTCCCCTTCCCTGGCTGGCTGGAACGAAGAGTGCTGATTTTTTTAAATCTACAGAGAAAGGAACCTGCAGCCTGATCTCCAGGCCCTGAGAGCTGCTCTGCTGCAGCAGGGCTCTGGGTGGGTCACCCCCTGGAAAGATTTGCTGCTGGAAGTGCTCAGACAAAACACGAGGCTGAGTGAGGAAGGACAGGAGGCAGGGCTGCTTAGACACCTAATTTGTGCTTTATGCCTCAGATTTATTGATGGCATTGCTGCAGCATGATCAATTAGCTGATTTTATTGAGCTGCCCCTTGTCAGTGGTGGTCCATGAATACCCTCAGCTCATTCTGAGTGTGAGGAAAAGTGGATTAGCTCTGTTGCTTTTTTTGAAGTGCTTATTTCCTCTCACACGCTGCAGAGAGAACAGGCTTTTAGCAGCACAGATTTAGCTGCCTAACTCTTGGGCACCTTGGGTTAACTGAGATCCATCCCTCTGTGGGCTTGCAAAAATAGGTGTAACAGCTTCCACCACCATTAAATCCAGAAATCACCTCATCCATCCTCACGTGCTCCAGGCCGGATTAAATCTGCCTAAATCAGAATTGTGAAGAAGTCATGGATATAAGCACTCAGTTAACACTGAGTCATTGCTAACAGGAATATCATCTGGAGAAGGAAGGAGCTTACCGGATCACTGCTTTTTCCTAGCAGGATGGCTCATGGATATTAGTGGATTGATTGCAAAACCTCAAAGTCACTTGCAACAGAAGACTGAGGGCACAGTGGGAACTGGGTTTTGCCTGGGAGAGTACAGGGCCCAGACAGATGGGGCAAACAACCGAGTTGAAAGAGAATAGATAAGACACATTAGCAGAAGATTGGGGATCAGACAGGGAAATGCTAATTCAGTGGCCACTGAAACCCTCGGTGTAAGTTGCCCACAGGCATATGGGAAGTCTGTGATCCAGAGGAGCATTGAGTCCATCTGTCCTGCTGACTCAGTGTGTAGTCTCGGTCTGCTGGTGAATGAAAGGGTCAAGCCCAGCCTAACACAAGGCAGGGTGTTCCCAGCACAGCTGTAGCTCCGCTAAAATTGCAGTTGTTCTGCTGACCAGAAGAGTCTCCAAATTCTAACAGAGAAACGAATTCAGGATTTGTGTAAACTGGCCTAAATTTACAGCCTCGGGTACCTTGGTGGTGTCAGCCAGCAGCAGTGAGAGCGGTGGTGCTCCTGCTGCCCCTGACACTGGGACTTGAAATGAATTGAGGAATTCTGTCCTGCAGCCAGGCTTCAGGAATGAGGGAAACCAGGCTCTTGATGGATTCTTGCAAGAGCCCAGTTTTGGCAAGCTCTGGTACCAGAAGGGCAGGGCAACATGCAAAACCTTGACTATCTAATGAACTTCAGGCTTTGTGATTAACCAGGGGGACGAGGTAATTCAGCAGCTAAAACTCATCCTTGGGATGTGGGACCTCTGGCCGTATTTCTTCTCTGCCCATCACAGGCCTAAACAAACAGCTTGGGCACCTGGACAGAGGAGAATCAGAAAGGTGGGAAAAGAGCGGAGTTTCCTACAGGCTCTGTCAGAGAGAGCTGCCCACATCCCGTTCCAAGGGGCAGTGTGGGGTCACTGAGCAGAGGCAGGAGAAGCAGCGCCAGAGTTACCTTTGTCTCACTGGTTTTTTTTAAAAAAACAGGTTTTGGGTGAGGATAGCAGCCAGGGCAGCTGGACATGTGTGAGTCAGCGTGGCAGAGACCACGAGTGAGGAGTTTAGGGTTGTTCCCGGTGTCGTAGAGCTGTACACACACAGTGCTGACGCACAGCAGCCCTGCTGAGCTGGGTTCATCAGCTCAGCCCTGCTGAGCTCAGAGCTGCACATACCGTCTGAGGGAGTCATCCAAGCTCCCTTTGCAGTCCATGAGTGAGGGCTGACACTTCCTGGCTGTGACTCAGCAGCCCTATCGATGTCAATCTCGGGAGGAAAGGATCTCTCTCTGTCAGGGATCAACAGAACCAAGATGACCAGTTGGGAGCCTGACTCCTGCATCAGCAAGGTTAGGTCAGGTGATTTAATTCCATTGTGCCCAAATCCTTAAGATCATCCTGCCCTCAGTTCCCCTGGACAAGGAATTTGTATTTGTGCAAAAGTCTCTTGGTTTTGGCTTCTGGGGTGTTTCAGTGCAAAAGCTGATTCAAGACAAGTGCTCTTGCAGGAGCATTATTTGTCAAAGATTCAGTCATTTGGATGGATTTTTTGTAACCATAGTCAGCTGCCAGGTGGAGGCACCTTGACAGAGACCACCACCCTCAAAGCCAACCATGATTCTGATTCTGGAATCCCTGCAGCAGGGCTCACCAGCTCCTGTTGTCTTCTGAGCTTCACGTTTTCACGGTTCTGCTGACCTCGCTGATAAGATCTGTACAATTTTATTCATACAGCTTGTGCTGTCTGGTCCTCAAATTCCCAGACTGTTTCTGTTACTGTGAATGAGGAAGAGCTGGGTTTATCTCAGATTTCCTTGATCTTAGAGATGTCAGGAAAGGTACCTGGGATTTTCTTTGATGCCAGAAGAGTACAGTGGCATTGATATAATGGAAGAGTGAGGGAAGTGATGTGAAGTCTAAACTGACTACAGGTCTCTACATAAAACTGTCTGGGTGCCTAGTTAGGCATGAACTTAGCCTTGGGCACTGCTGTGCTAAGTTAGACTTTATTAGTAATCTTAGGAAAGAATAGATGGAGACACCTCAGGTGTAATTTGTGTAATTTTCAGCCATGTTGACCTTTTTCTGTGAAATTCAGGCTTTTCCAAAGTGTTTTTATGCAGACCTGTAGTTGCTTGTGCAAAGGGACTGATGTCCTTCAGGCTCCAGAGGGGGAACCAGGCTGGGGGCAAGGAGGGGCTCATGGAAGGGCTCTCAGCTCCACTGCTGCTCTAATCCATCTCTCAGAACTAGTTTCTGCATGAGCCAAGGTTTAAGCAATCCTTCTGCCTGTTTGTCCCTGTAATGACATTGAAACCCCTTGGCCCAATGAGCTTCTTTTGGCAGAGGTTCTGAAAAACATTAGATACCCACAGGTCTCACAAAAATGGGCAGTTAAATGGGGTAGAAATGTGAGCAGTGTCCTCACAGGGGCTGAAGGGTGTGAGCAGTGTGTGTGTGCACATCCATGTTCCCTGGACATCCTGAATCCAGACAAAAGAGTCAGTGCTCACCAGTTTCAGCGCCCACAGAGTAACTCCTCGTTCCGTTTTTTGTTTTCTTCAATTCATCTTCTGTTTCATAGAATTACAGGGCACAGAATGCTTTGGGTTGGAAGGGACCTCTGAGGTCATCCAGTTCCAA
Organism: Corvus moneduloides; assembly: GCF_009650955.1. Classification (NCBI taxonomy): domain Eukaryota; kingdom Metazoa; phylum Chordata; class Aves; order Passeriformes; family Corvidae; genus Corvus; species Corvus moneduloides. The sequence continues at coordinate 2,040,284 of NC_045476.1, forward strand.
CCCTCTGTGATGGGCAGGGATGTCATTCACTGCTTCAGGTTCCTCAGGGTCCCATCCAACCTGGCCTTGGACACTTCCAGGGATAGGGCATCCACAAGCTGATCCAGTGCTTCACCACCTTCTGAGTAAAGAACTTGGTCCTAAGATCTCATTTAGTTAAAACTGTTTCCATTGTCTAATCCCTATCTGCCCACATATAAAATCCCTCTCCCTCTTTTTTTTTTATAAGCCCCCTTTAATTACTGGAAGGCCACAATGAGGTCTTCCCAGTACTCCAGGATGAACAGTCCCAACTCTCTTGGCCTTTGTAGGACCATTGCTGCAGCCCTCTGATCATCAGAGGGTTTCTTCCCCCTTCCTTCTCATTCTGAGATGTGATTTATGGGAGGAGTGGGCCATGCCACCAATCTCCTCATTGCTTTATATGGCTGAGGAAGGGATGAAGTGAAGGAACCTCCTCATTTGATTTAAGGAGGAGGAAGGACTCCAATGCTTTGGAGGTCCATGGTTCCCATGCTGGATGTCACCCACTTGCCTGGTGGATTGGTGCTGGCAGCTCCCAGAGACATGTCCTAGAAAAGCCCAGTGAACACCTTCTGTGAGGATTCTTTGGAGAGAAGAAGTATTCATTATGGAGGAAGGTAGCTAAATACATATATAATACACATGCCTATGTGTATATGCATAGGTAGATCACATATCCCTCTTCTTAGCTTTGGCTTCTGCTCCAAAACCAGCTGGAACTCAAAGAAAACCTTCCTTTGACTGTAGCAGACTTTGGGACAGCCTATTCGTCTTGTGCCTGGGACTCTGAGATCCTTCAGGAACCCACAGGTTGCTTCATACCTTGATTCTGGGCCAGGAAAGTGCTGCTTTGGAGCAATTCCTTTGTCTCATGTCTTAAGACTCCGAGCTCCTTTAGGTCTTGATCCTTCCAGTTGCTTCACCCTTTGATTCTGGGCCAGAAAAGTGCCATGTTTGCTTTGTGTTTATCCTTAAATACCGGGGCAGTTCTGTGCATTTTCTGTGCCCGGGCACCGGGCTGGGTCGCACGGGTTGAGATGAAGCCTGGGAGCAGGGAGAGTCTTTCCTGTGGTGGGCTGATACACACGCACGTTATTATCCATGCTATCAGGGACATACAGCAATAATGTATGGAAATTACAGGCGTATCTCAGTCCCATCTCCCCTATCCCAGTGCAGGGGAGAGAAGGAGCCCGGTTAAGGCTTGTACATATCTGACAACGTGCAGCAAAACTTGGCTTGGAGCTGGATGGGGTTTTGGGGCATGCAAAGGCAGAATTGCAGAACTTCGGTGTGTATCCTTCAGAACTCGCAAAATCCACCCGTGCGCTGCGGATCCTGGTCTGCACCCCGCTCTCAGCGGTGATGGGTGTTGAGAGCTCCGAGCTCCACAGGTTCCTGGCTGAATCCCCAGCGTTGGCCAAGCCTCAATCAATGTGAATAATTGATTTGGTAGTTCTGGGGGATGGCATAATCCACTGGCGAGGGCGTGCTGCTGAGATTTGGGAAACTTGGGTTCAAAACCCTGCTCCGAATGGAGCAGAGGAAACTTGTAAAGCTCATTTTCCCATCCCATGGGTAGGTGCCATAACCACTGAATTGCTGACTCTGAGTATAAAGGGGACATTGCGTCCTCCAACTTCACTTTGGGAATGGCACCTTAGGGGATGGGCACCTGAACAAATTACCACGAGGTAAGTTAGGGTGTGAACTCATCAGATGCCAGTTTTTCTGTGGTAACTGCCCGTGTGAATGCTCCTTCCCTGCAATAAACACGAGATGGTTCATATTTACCAGGGGGTAAGAACGTTCACATGGGTGTTCACATGGCTCACACCCTGGTTTGACTCCCAGTAACTTGGGCCTGTGCCTCTAACCTCAGTACCCTTGAAAAGCCATCCCGAAAAATAAAAATCAAACTCCTCTGCTTTACATAAACCACAATTTTGCCATTTCTCCATTTCAAATTACAATTATTTCAGTTCATCCTTGGTTTGCCAGAAAGGATTTGCTGAGATTGACTCCACTGCACTGTTTTGGCAGAGAACTTGAGGTCTTTGCGGTCCTGGTGGCCTGGATCAGCCAACAAGGGCAGATAGTCTACAGACACCACACCAGCTTTGCTTGCCTCATAGTCAGAGACCTTCTGGGCACTGACAGAATATTAATATTCCTGTTTCTCACAGCCAGCTCCCGAGCCCTGAAGAGATTTAAACATGTGGAGATATGAAGTCAGGCACATAAAACGCTCTTTAGCCAGTGTGGTGTGGTTGTGGGATGAGCAATGCTCCCAGGTTGCCTTGAGGTCACCGGGTGCCTTTCCAAGTGCTCTCCATAGACCTGGGAAATGGCCACAAAGTGTTCAGGAGGGAAGACCTTGATTTTCTGAAGGAAAGACCTTGGAATAGTGGTCTGTGAGTCTTCCATTGCTGCACAGATAGAAACCTTGCCTAGGAGCAGGCACAGCATAACTGTGCAGGAGCTCAAGGACAGAGCAAGGGAAAATGCCTTTAAAATATTCCAAGAACTGGACTGAATGTTCCAGTCAAAAAAAATACCCACAAAACCAACAACCCACTTGCTTATGGGCTGGGACTTTGTCTCATGATGATCCCAAAGGCTGACTCAAGTTATCTGAGGCATCTCCTTTCAAGCGAACATGGGGAAGATTCAATTCATCCTGGAGGAAGCATTCCAGCAACTGGGGACAGCTCTGCTTTGAAAGCAGGGTTTTCTCGGAATGCTGGAGCACTCCTTCTGTCTCCAAGCACACAAGGAGTTGTATCTGTGCTCTGTTGGGTGACAGAACCTCCCCTAAGAGACCTCTGGACCAAATTCACTCACTTTATTTTAGCCATGTAATGGTCAGCTATCTGAGCCAACCATCTTAGAAAGTTGGGCACCTTCTGAGGGCGATTCATCCTTCCTGAGATTGGGATCTTTCGAGTGGATGTGATGAATCACTGTCTGGAGTTGCCTGTCTTTCTCCATCCACTCTAGAGACAGCCTAAACACCTCCCTTTTAGACAGGTAAAGTTGGGAGGGATGACTGGGTGCCTGAACACCCCACAAATATCATTGATATGATGCCAGTTGGTGTCTGGGAGGATTTTATCCCTATTTTAAGAGAGGCTGATGAGAAACCTGAAGTGTTTGTCAGGTCCTTGACCTTCCTTGTTGATTTTGCCTGGAGAAAAGAGGTAAAAGACCCAAATCTTCTTCAAACTCTTTCAATTTAAACACAGTATTTTCCAGTACCTTTTTTCCAGGCAATATTTGCAGAGTTATTACAAATATTCAGGATTGTTGTAGTCAATAACAAGGGTATTTTGGGACTTTTATTTCTGGGCTTAAGGTGATATGTGGCTATTGAAGACCAGAGTAAGATTTTTGCAAGGAATGAAGTTCCACAAACATCCTGTGTGGTGCACTTAACAGTTTTTTTCTGGAGCAGCTGGTTCTGGCCACTCTAGGAAAGGGTTGCTGACCTCAGGTCTGCTAAGTCACGTTTTTCTTTAGGACTGGAGCATTGTTACCAGACCTGTATAACCATTTATGGCTGTGATGGGGACAACCAAGACCTTGTAGAGAAAACAGAAGCAGTTTTTCATCACTTCACCCTTCAGAGGGCAGCTCATGGTTTGTAACCGGCCAGTGGCTTGGTGGAACTTTTGACTGGTTTGGGGAAATGCTGAGTTGCTGACCGTGTTCATTAACTACAGAATCACAGAAATAACAGAAACATAGGAGGGGTTTAATTGGAAGGGACCTCGAAGATCATCTTATTCCGATCTCTGCCATGGGCAGGGACATCTTCCACTATCCCAGGCTGCTCCAAGCCCCGTCCAACCTGGCCTTGGGCACTGCCAGGGATCCAGGGACAGCCACAGCTGCTCTCAGAACCTGTTCCAGGGCCTCACCACCCTCATGGCTAAGAATTTCTTCCCAATATCTCATCTAAATCTCTTCTCTTTTAGTTTAAAACCAAGCTGAGAGGTGTTTTAGAAACCTCTTCCTCTGAACTCGCTGTTGCATATTTTTTGTGTGTGCATGGCTCAGGAGAAGGATGCGATTCATCGTGGCAAGCTTTTGTCATCCAGAATTAAACATCTGGTTTATAACTTCCAGGTAGAATCCTTTTTCAGGGACTAACTCCCTGAGGGCAGTTCAACCCCACCTATTCTAGGCATCTATCTTAGGACAGAGAAAGTTGCTCTTCTTCAGTCCTAGTGATTCTGTTATGAGGTCAGAGAGGTTTTGGGTGATGTCATTAACTGAATTCCTAACTTTTAGGTGTTCCAGAGAGATTAGATGAACTCCAATGAACATTGGTTTCTGCCATAAGCATGTGTGAAATTCCAGTCCTGGTGAATCCAGAGGGTTTTTTTCTTTTGCAAATCGATTGAAGTCCTGCAGCCTTGAGAACCTGTTTGAGGCTGGAATGGTGTGAACTGCCACAGCTCCATAGCCTGGAGGATGGGGACAGCAGGTGACAAATGTCACACTAAGGATATTACAGTGCAGAGATGAACCCTGAGCTCGTTGTTGCTGAGGAAGCTGTGGGAGCTTCTTGCACAGAGTTGTGGCTTGAGAAGTTTGCTAGTACCTACACGTCCTCCCAAAATCTAATTGTGCTAATCCTCCAGCAACCCTGACTCCAGAGGACTTTCTAGCCACGCTCTGGAAGCTTCCTTCTTGCTCTGCTCTGCTGCAAACCTCTCCAGTGAGAAAGTCTCTGTCTCCAGACTGATTTCATAAGAGCAAGGCCTTGGTGTCTCATCAGGCTTTTGTGGATGTGTGTTCAGGGGAGGCAGCCTGGAAACAGGGAGGTTTCCCCAGAGCATCCTTAGCAAATGAGGGATGTCATCACAACTCACGTGGCTTTGCAGAGTGTGGGTCTGGTCTCCAGTGACCTCTAGAATTCCATGGCAATTTGTTTTTTAGGAGGATTATCCCATTCTTACCCTTATGGCAAAAGTGATTACACCTGAGTTTCCAAGTTAACACAGAGTTTCAGCTCTGCGAAATTGAAACAGAATTGACCTCATTTTTCTCCAGTTGAAACATCCATCTGCTTTCCTGTAACTCCGCAATGTCTGAACACCTTTTCCTTTCCTTTTATTTTCTTTTGTTCCCCCTGGGATTTAAGAAACTCCTTCATTTGTTGGTGCAGTGCAATCCATGCCTTATTTAGGAAGTCACAGGGAATGGTGGGAGTAGCAAGCTCAGCTCTCCGGCATAAAACAGGTCCGTATTTCCAGGGCTTTCTTATAAATGCTGAGATCTTGATCCCAGAGGTGACTGGGGTCCCCTGCAGTCCTGCATGGATAGGGTTTAATTGCCAAATATTCTGTGTACAGTGGATTCAGTAAAGGCAGAAGGACATTTTTGTAGGCAGACACCTGTGTTTGTCTCTGTGCAGTGAGTCCCATCGTGAAAAATTCCAGCATTGGTGATTGATGGTTCGACCCATTTGAAAGTGGGTCTGGGGTGTAAAGGTCTGTGGGCTCATTTTTTAGGATTGCAGTGGGCATTCCACCATGTTTTCCCCTTTTCACCCAAACAAGTGGGGCTGAAATGCATTTTTGGGGAAGAGCTTTGAGCTGAGATCTTGAAGACGTCAGCAGGGTGGGCGAATCCATCCTTTCTCTTGAGGGATTTGGCCGGTCGGGGATTCATCGACTTCACCACACTTCAGGTCTACTTCTGAGCTGAGTCTGGCTGGTTTCAGTGAACCATCACTGGTTCCCATTTCACTTCCAAATTGGAAAAAGTGCTTCCAATTATCTGGGTGGGAGTTTGTCACTCCAAGAGTACTTGGAGTAGATAATTTCTGGAGTGTCCTTGGGCCCCATGGATCAGGAGGCGTTCCAGTGTTCTGCCCCGGGCTGGTGAGGTGAGCAGGACTCTGCTTGTGGTCATAACGCTGCTGATCACGTCTGCCTTGGTAGCAGTCAGCAGAGGTGGGATGGGAGAGTAAAATTCTCAGCATCTCTCTTGAAAGTTGTGTCTTAGAACAACAAAGAGATCGAGTTTGTGACTAAGACCTGACTTAGACATGACTGGACTGTCATAGTAACTATGAGTCAGGACCTTTGGTGACATTCAGAATGAAAAGTCCTATTAACCTACCTAAAAATTGATTTATTTGTGAGAAATAAATGCCTTTTATTGTTTTCTATTCAGCATGGTTCTGTTATAAGGGATGCTGGCTGCCTCTGGTGAAACGGATTTGCTGCTCTTTGATACCAGCAGCTCTTAATGCTTTCATCTGGAAAAAGATAAAGGAATTTAAGGGTTTTTTTATTGTTACCACTGTTAGATTTGTACAAAATGGAGGGGTTTTGGAGCAATACTGATGTCCACCATGTCACGGCACCTCCCAGCATGGAGGGGCATCGCTGTGACCTCTCCCTCTCCTTTACACAACTTTCAGCCAATTTTGTACTGCCTGAGGCTTTAGGAGAAATTAGAATCCAAGTCTAAGGGTTTGCCTGTGTGTGGAAGTTCTAGCAAATTAAACTCCTGATCGAGTTTCTGCGGTGCAACAAGTTACCACACATCAGCTGACCCTTGGTACCTGTCTGTGTGCTCACAGCTCGCCTGCAGCAAGTGAGGTAATTAGACTTTGCTTACCCACAATAAAAAAGGGTTAATTTAAATCACATTCGCCAGCATTTGCTGTAGGCTAGGGATTCACATGTGTAGGATTGCTGTGGGTCAGCTAGCACTAGGCAGTAATTTGAGCTCCGCTCGCTTGACCATGAGATTGAGCCCTAAGTGGAGACGGGGATTTATCGTGCGGCAGTGTCTGAGCACTGATTCCTTCAGGACATGCTCCAGGACATCCACTCTCAGACATCTGCAACAGAGACATCTTTTCCTGTCTCCTCTGTGGTCGATAAGGAGGAGAAATGAGTGATTGGTAGTGGGACGGGATTCTCAGCCTGAAGATGTTAAAAAAACGGAGTGAAAACACGTTGAACTGTGCCCTCCAATGGTGTTTCTCGATTCTCTTAATTGCTGAGAGGGAAAGCTGGATGACTTGCTCAGGTGGAGACCACTCCATGCCTGCTGGAGGCCATCAGCTGGACAAGTGGATCTCACCTCCCATTACAATTTTGTCCACGAATTTTGTCGCAGATGATGAGGATGTTGTGCCATCCAAGGAGCCTCCACCTGCCTCTCAAAAGGGCTCAGGTCTCCCAAAGATCCAATGTCAGACCTGCCAGCTCCACACATCTCCGAAATTATGGCCTAAATATGGAGCAATGTTCAATGAAGAACGACTTACTTTGAGATGTTCTGTTGCAGATCCTTCAAATGCTGCTGACTATTTGTATTTCAGGGTTTGTGAGGAGCAGGTAGGAATACACTTCCACTCCTGGTTGCTCTGCGATGGTTCCCATGTAGGTAAATCATTAGTGATTTCTATACGTTTTATAGGTGTTTACGATGACTCAGAGAACTGGAAATTCTCTGCAGGGTGCAATTCCTGCCTTCATGTGAGCCAAAATCATAGAACTGGTCAAGTTCCAAGGTACTGAGTGCACAGGAGATGAATGAAGAGGCTTTGAGCTGTAGAAATAACGACCCAAGCACTTATTTACTCTTCTAAATCAGTATCTTTCAATAGCCTGTACAATGCTGCAAGTTTCCTTTCCCTAACATAGATAACCTTTTCCAAGTTTCCTTCCCTAACACAGACAGTCGTTTCCATAATCTCAGTTTTGGGAATTTCTTGTACAATCCTAAGAAGGGAAAAGGACTAAAAGACTTTAGTCCTGTGGAAATAGTGAATTTCCAAAGAGAAAGTGATACCCCTCCCTGAGAGTTGGATACATTTGGCTAAATGTAGGTGATTAAAGCCATTTGAGATTTCCCTGGAGTCCATGTGCAGCTTTCCCACAGGTCCCTGATGATCTTGTCCTGTGTAAGTATCTCATACAGGGCTTTTCACATGGAAATATTTAGGTAATTCTGATTCCTGGACTTCAGATCCAGATATTTTTATTTGGCTTTCTACACTATCAATGCCTAGTGAGTGATCCAAGTCAGTGGAGATCTAAGGCTCCCTGTAGCTGCGAATGCAGGAGTGTGCAGTGTCGTCCAAAAGGATGTTTTGTGTCACCCCAGGAATCCACATGCTTTAGGGAGGCAGGCTGGAGCCAGGTGGATGCTGGAAAGCACCTCAAATGGTACTCAACACACCTGTGCTCGAGCAGCTGAATTCCAGCCTGAGAATTCAACATGTGATAAACTAAGGGGGGGAAAAAATATCCAGAGAATTTCAAGCAGGCACATACAATTTCTCCCAAAAGGCAGCTGTTGGGAGGTTTGCTTTGGAATGTCTGCTTCCTGACTAAGAGTGGTCTTATGTAAAGTAAGGTCAGCTGAATTATGTGCAGCAGTGAAAACTTCCCCTGGGAATAATGGGAATGATGGTTGAGAGCTCTGCTAGCCTGGCCATGGAGGTCTTGATGATCACAGGGAGTTTGGTCATGGAGACAGTGGGATGAAATACAGGATTAGAGAATTCTAGAATGTTAAGGGGTTGGAATGGATCTTAAGGATAATTCTCCAGTCCCAATTCCCCCACCATGGGCAGGGACACCTCCCACCAGGCCAGGTTGCTCAAGACCTTCTCCAAGCTGGCCATGAACACTGCCAGGGTTGGGACCACAACTTTCCTGGGCAACGTGAAAATATGAAAGAAAAGAATGAACCCTCCTCCTGTGTTTTGGTTCAGCTAGTTTGGATCAGGTTGAGCCAATGTTCAGGGAAGTGGAAGTTCACTTTGATGTGTGGAGATGAGGGAAGCCCACAGTTCCCAGACACTGGTAGCCTGCTTCCAGTCACCGATTCTAAATTGACTTTAAGTAGTTCTCACTTTCAAGAGTAATCGAGTAGTACTGATTTAGATCTGGGTCTGATTATTGTTGGAGAAGAAAATTAAGATGTTTGTCTTACCTAGAAGGATAAGTTGTGGCATTACACGGGATAATCTTCAATTTACTACCAGAAGCAGCTGCACTAAAGACAGGCGGGTTATCAAAGCATTGGACTTCCTTTGTGATAAAAAAGTGCATCAACCTCAGATGGCTGATTGCAGTAGAGCTGCTGTGGCTCGACACGTTCGCAGCCCTCAGCAGCACTGCAACACCTGTGCATGACCTCAACTTAATCCAATGTCAAGGGCAAAGGAAGAGATTTAAGCCTCGCTGTCTTGGTGGAGGCTCGGAGCACATGCATGGACAGTTGCAGCAGCTCTGCTGGCAGGCAGCAACTTGTGAATTACTTGATCTCATTCATTGTGTGCCAATACCTTGCTTCTCGTCACCTTGGTGAGTAAACAGAGGGAGGCAGAGCCCGGGCCTCCACGTTTATGAAAAGCGTTGCCATGCCAACGCGCACAACTCCACACGGATCCACGGGAGGGGATGGGCTCTGCACAGGCACGCACCCCTCAGCCTGAGTGTGAAATGAGAGGTGACAGGCAAGGAGAACCCACATGAGGCAGCGCTCCGAGCCCGGGATGGGGCTGATGGGGTGATACGGCTCTGGAGCGAGCGCACCTGGACTGCTGGGTTCCATCCCGCGCTCGTGCCAGGAACGTATTGACAAACTGGAGGGTAGTCAAAGAGCCAGAGGGCTGGAAGGACTGATGCTGATGAGCGAAGATTAGCTCTAAGTACTAATCTGGGCCAAAGAATGATAGGATAATAGCTCTCAAACATTTGTCAGGTGTATGTAGTAGAGGAAAGCAAGGAGGGATCATTCCACGAGGTACCAGGAGCACGACTTGGAGAAGGAAAGAAAGGTGGGTATCAGTTAAATGTCAGAGAAAACAACTTTGCCTGCATGCTCTAGAATGACAGTGTAGAGGAGTGATGTTAAAATGATAGAAGTATCAGCATTTGATTTATTCAACATGATCACAGGCAAGACAATGGGAATGTGTGATGGAGGTTTCTGTTTTATGGCTGGGTGGAACCAAGTGAGTGATATTTTGGAATATCACTGGAATTCAGTGAGGGCTTATCTTCAGCTGGTGTGAATCTCCAGAGCTGCCCTGACTTTGGTGAAGCTGTTGCAGAATGCAAAGACATGGAGAGGCTGTGGAAAGGTTGGAATTCAGGATATGACTGGATGGACTCTGTAGGCATTTGTCTGAGCCTCAGGGCTTGGACATTCACGTGTTTAGATACAAAATGCTGAAATTACCAATTTGTGACTTTATGTAGCAGGTATAACAAACTGTACAGTTATAACTTCCCACTGACTGCAATAATTTGCTGTGACCAAGTTTGAGCTCCTTCACGCTCTTCATCATGAAACTCATCTTCTAGCCTGATCAGTCACTGGATTCTGTGCCCACAACATCCTTCCCTCCAGCTGGGAGAGGCATGGGTTTGATGGGTGGCATGTTTGGTGATGAGGAGTTGGTTGGATGGTCACATCCAGAGGGTGGTGGTCAATGGCTCAATGTCCACATGGAGATCAGTGACCCTCGAGGTCCCTCGGGGGTCAGTGTTGTGACCAGTGCTGTTTAATTCCTTTATTGGTGGCATGGACAGTGGGATCGAGGGGACCCTCTGCCCACAACACCAAGCTGGGTGGTGCAGGTGGCACGATGGACGGAAAGGATGACATCCACAGGGACCTGGACAAGCTCCAGAGGTGGCCCCTGGGAAACTCTTGAGGTTCAGCAAGGGCAGTGCAAGTTCCTAAACCCAGGGAAGCCCTGGGATCAACCCGGGCTGGGGATGAAGGGATTGAGAGCAGCCCTGGGGAGTTGAATTTGGGGCTGCTGGTGGGTGAGAGGCTGGATTTAACCCAGCCATGTGCACTTGCAGCCCAGAAATCCAGGGCTGCGTCCCCACAGGTGAGGGAGGAGCCCCCAGGAGCCCTCAGCACAGGAGCAGGGCCAGAAGAGGCCACAGAAACACTGAGAGGGCTGGAGACAGGCTGAGAGAGCTGGCGTTGCTCAGCCTGGAGAAGAGAAGGTCTCAGGAGACCTTGGAGCCCCTTCCAGTGCCTGAAGGGGTTTGCAAGAAAGGTGGGGACAAACGTTTTAGCAGGACCAGCCGAGACAGGACACGGGACAACGTTCTTAAACTAAGAGAGGGTTGATTCAGATGAGATAGAAGGAGCACATTTGTTCCGATCCCAGTGGTGAGACACTGGCCCAGGTTGCCCAGAGCTGGGCTCTGAACAACCCCACATGCTTGGAGATGTCCCTGATCATGGCAGGGGGTTGGACAGAAGAGCTTTGAAGGCTGCTTCCAACCCAAATTATTCTGTGATTCCAGAAATGGGAAATCTCTCACTCGGATTGTCATAACTGAGATGTGATTGAGTTGCTGCCTGAAAGAACCTCTCCTTTCACCAGATCTAGTAGGAACTGGGTGAAAGGTCAGACTACATTTAAGTAGCGATTTTAGGTGGTTTTTGTTGGGTGAGATGGGTCCTACCTGAGCTGCAAATGAGCCTTTGAGAAGCTCCTGAGTGCATGAGAACAGATAATTCTTTGTCAGAGCCCCTAAGCTCAGATCAATGCTTTCCTTCAGATTTTCCTGAGTGAGGATGAAGTGAAGAATTGATCTCGTGCTGCTTGGAGGAGTAGGACACAGCCATTCCCCTCCTTTGGACACACCCTCAGTGTGTGAGGTGGTCATTTCTCAACTCCCCATTATTAAAGGGTGTGAAAGGGCTGTACCTACAACAGATGTAAGAAGATTCTCAGGATCAACACTATTTAAGGACTTTGCTACTTCTCTCTTTAGCACCCTGCTGATAAGGAAGCAGCATGTTCCTTAATCAAAGATTTGGTGTTTTAAGAAGAGGTTTCTCGCAGAAAATGGCCCAAAATGTACATTTATGTGGCAAACAGTCATGGTTTATTACTGACCTGACAAGATACTAATGGAAGAAGGGCATGTGGACCTTGCAAAGTAATTTTTGGGGTCTCCAGGAGTGGGATGGAATCCCAGTGCTCTCTTGGGTGTGGAGGTGCCATCAGATCCCTGTGTAAATGCAGTGGGGAGGCAGGAGGAAAGGTTTTGTCATTGCAACCAAGGTGGGGTTTGTATCTTTAGGGACAGACTGGCTGCTAAATGCTGTTAAGGACGTGAGTCCTGGCTTTCTCAAAGTCCAGGAGTGCTGTTTGACCCCACCTGAGGGCCTGTCTTCCCAGGGAGCTGATAGAGATCCCTGGATTCCAGCAGCGTTCTCATGGTATGTTATGTGCTGCTCCAAAATGCCTTGGGATTGGATTTGTACGGAAAGGACAGAGCCGGGATGAATTATGTCTGTGGTGAGTTCCTTGCAGCTGAGACCAGCTCGGGAGCAGGATCTCACACTTCCCATCCAGCTGGCAGCCAAATCCACCCAGAGATCCTCTCCACTCCTTCTCCCAGCCCTGACTGGACTTCGTGGCTCATTGCACAGGGACCCTCGTGGTCCTTAGGCTGTAACTCCCTTAGGTGAGTCAAAAAATGGAGCCTCCACCCCACTGGCCGAGCTGTGCTGAACTTGTCTCAGCTGGAAGTCACTGTTTGCATGTTTTCCCATAGCTACTGGAAGGTGTTTGATTCCAGGCTGAGGTGTGACACGCAGCTCGCTAGCTCTTAGATGTGAGTTTGCCCGGTGGATTTGGATTGTCTCCCAGGTGCTGAATTATCCAAGAGAGATGTGCATTTTTCTTCAACTTCGTGGTGTGGTGTCCCAGGACTGGGGGTGCATGAGGAGTTAAGATCTCAGGCATGCAGCATTTGGGGCTGAAGTAATCCTTTTGCTCAGTATTGACCCAATACCTCCTCTCACAGCCCGAGGTAGGAACTGTGTCAGGCACAGGGCAGGAATTCTGCCATGCAGCAGCATTCCCCAGATTCCTGGGTCATTAAACAGCTCCAAGAAGCTCCAAGGTTATTATCAATTATGCTGGTATCTAGATTAGTCCCTGCTCTGCCACCTTATCAGTAACAGAGCCATAAAGCTGGCCTTTGGGATTCTTATCTCCTCACTTTGATCAAATCCCGAATCTTGGTTGCGCACTAAGTTGATCTCGTCTGCACCAGGGTATCCAAGATCTGCCAGCAGCTCTGCACAGGGCTCAGGGTGTAAAAACATGACCAGGATCCTGATTTACTTTATCCAAAGCCCTCTGAGGCCAGGTCTTTCTAGGAAACACTGATTTCACTCAAAGCACATTGAAAGGATGCTCACACAGTGAAGGGAACGGGCAAAATGCCTTTTGATTTCCAACCTTCAGGAGCTGAGCTCCAGGCGAGGACAGCCTGTTCTCCCAGGGAACAGCCTGGCCATGATTCCTTATCTGTCTCTGTTAAAAAGGGGAGAAATAGCAGAAAAGACAACCTGAAGACTGATACTCACAAAAATCAGAGGTTTGACTTGGCTGCCCCAGTGGTTTCTTTCCACATATCCTAAAACAACCCCACACACAGAAGCTCCCAGGTGGTTTTAAAGGGGAGCTAATAAAAGTAGGCACTAATAATGTACAAACCACATGCGGGAGTGGATGAATGCAAAAGTTTAAAGTGATTGTGAGGCTCAGGGATCTAATCTGGGCCATGTTGGTGTGATTCTCTGGAAGGCAAATCTGTTCAGGACTTTTGTCTTCAGCTCTGTGAGCACTGAATCTTAGATTACCACAGGCTGAGTCTTCCCTGGGTTCATCTGGGCTTCCTACTTGCAGTTTTCCCTGGATTTTTCTTGTTGGCCATCATTTAAGAAGATGCTGAAATAGAAAGAGTAGGTGAAAACACATTAAATACACATATTGTGCAAAGACACAACTGTGTCACCTCCCTGCTGTCATTTCCTAACTCAGGATATTGTTCTGTCCTTCTGCTTGGGCTCCCCTTCGAGGCAGCTCTGTCCAGCTGGAGAGGCAGAGGCTTCCTGGAGGTCTTTTCATTGGAAATCCCTTTCTCTGGAATAGATTTTGGGTCAGGCTATGGATCAAGGCTTCGTTGAGCGTGCCCTATTTTGTCTACTACTGCTAAAGTATCCCTACAGATCTTTGTCCATTTAGCAACTGATATGAATAAATAATACCCTCAGTAAACAAGTTTTGAATGAAATCCCTCAGTTCAATTATGGTTGGTAAAGTAGGGCTGAACACAGATTTATTGGAAGTTTTACCTGAGAGGGGTTTTGTTGGTTTTGGTTCGTGTTAATTTGTTTATTTATTTATTAAAATTCTTGGAGATTTTAATGTTTTTAAATTATGGAAGTCTCAAAACACTTGGAACTGCAATTTCTTCAGAGTAGGGTCCAACGTGACAGCATCTAACACAGGGAAACCTGGGTCATGCGTGGGATTACTCATTTTCCTTGCATTAAATCTAATCCTTACGAAAACTTAGCTTGAGCCAAACACTTAACCACATGTTTAAGCACGTGGGACATCCTGTCCTTACATTTTTGCTTGTGTCTCATTGATCCATCGTTCAGCCGGGGCATTTGGTAAATCAGGAACAAATGGAATTGACCCAGGAGGGAGAAAAGGAAACTTTCATCTTCTCACCACCTGCCTTATTTAGTAGAGTGAGTTGAAGGTGGGAAACCTAAAGAAACCTCAGTGATCAGACAGGACTTGAATGGAAATGCAGAAAACGACAGTGTTTGGTGTCGTTCCGAAGATTAAAAGGGGAAAATTTATGGATGAAGTGGGGAAATTCCTAAATAGAGCTAGAAGTGAACCCTCGCTCACCCAAAATTGTGTTTATAGGTGCCACAGTGGCTTGGAAGTGAGGTTTTCATAACCACTGACAAACATCTGGTTGTAGGCAGAGACAGTTCTTCTACAGAAGAACACCCAGTGATCCGTCAGCAGTTTATCACTGAAATACAGCTCATTCATTAATAATCCATCATCTACGTGTCAACAGCTTTGTCCTTAATTCCCTAATGGAATGGCTGTTTCCATGGATTGGAATGGTGATATTATTCCCACTTCACAGGTAGGAAATTGAGGCAAACCAAAATGTCCCCAGTCCACAGTCCTATGCTCACACCTTAATAACTACATCACCTTCTCTCCTAATTAAAGTAATTTACTGATAGAATTGATCCGTGTGCACGCTGGAATGATTATTATCTCCAATCTAATGTTGGGACAGTTTCATAACCCACCCAATCTGTGGATACTGGAGGTTCTCCATCTCCAGCAAGAGAGCTGGGAGTTTTTGTTACTCAGTGCTCATGAGGTTCTTATGTGTGCTTAATCCAGAGTCACGAGCCTGAAATTGAAATTATCACTCTTAAGGTAAAACACACTCAAAAAAAAAAAATCTGGGGAAAATCTGCTGCAGTTCTGATTGCCAGTGTTTGATGATTAAAAACATGATTCATCCAAAAACAACCCACGCCTTTCAGTCTGTTCCCAGAGCTCTGGCGCCAACCAAATTCTGGGTACCCAAGAGACATTTCTGTCCTGTCACAGCAAGCAGCATCGGAATTGCAGCAAGGCAATTCCTCCCCTTGTGCTGGCACAGGGTGTCTTTCACAGCGATGACCCGAAGTGAGTCGAGTCTCACTTACAGGAAAGTCCTGGGTGCAAAAGCCTTTGTTGAGCAGGATGCTGCTGGACAATGAATGAAAGGGCCATTCAGCTGAGGTGTTCCCAAACAGCGTTTTTAGTTGAAGACCCTTGCTGATAAGTGATTAGATGCTCTCAACAAAAAGGTGATGCAAAAGGATCAAGGAGGAAAGTCGGTGCTGAGTGGGAGCAATTTGCTGGTGAGAATCAACATCCTTATCCCTGTAAGGCTGGAGAAGGCTGGTAATTCCAAGGCATAAATCCCTTTGAGGCTTGCCACATCCCGGTTTCAGCCAACGCTGGGATGGGTTAAAAGCAGGAGGGGCAGCATTGCAAAGCCATGATCTTATCCAAGTCTCATCCAGCTCGCTCTTTGTATGGTTGCAGATATAGTACATCCCATTGTCTAAGGCAGAACTTGGTACTCAGCCCTTTGAGGGCCTGTGGGGAACGCTCCTCTGATCAGAGAATTTTACGGCGCTCGGTGATAGGGGACTTTATGGCCTGGGGCCGTGGATCGTCTCGGGGCTGATCGTGTCAGATTCCTTCCCGAAAACAATGAGGAGCTTGAGTCACTACTTGGGTGGGAAACCTGCAGGGAAGTCTTGGTATGACTCTGTATCTTCAGGACCATTAGGACCATGAGAGCTGCACCTGGTGGCTCCTTTGTCAGGTCTAACAACGCCTGTTCGAGTTAGAGCATTTAGAAAGCTGCTGCCGGTGGCATTTCCTAAAATTCCTGTAGTTCACATGCAGACCTCTGCTCTTAAACCTTAGAGGAATTAACTGGAACCCACTGTAATGTCAAAGATCAAGAGAGGAATGAGTAATTCAGGTTAAAACTCTGGTTCTGAGCACCAGAGAGAAGTTTGGTGATATTCAAAGTATCTCTGTACATGACTTGCTTGTCCCATGTGCAATATCCTCATCTGTGAAGGGAAGGGTGATGTAGCAGATGGTATAAATCAATCATTCCTCTCAGATTTGGATGTCTTTCTGCTTTTCCAGGCCTTCTCCAGCTTTTCAGTGCATCTGGCTGTGGTATTTTGGGTGCTGTCTGCCCAGTGCTGGGTGCTGGGGTTATTCCCTCCTCATCTGGGCTCACTCTCTAGCCCTGCTGTGCTCAGCATTCCCATCCTGGGCCTCAGTCCCTAAATCCCCACGTCCTCTTGGAGCCTTGACATGACTTCTGTCAGTCCCACAAGCCTGGCTTGGCACCTGGGGTGTGGAGGTAGCTTTAGGTGGTGACACCCTCACCCCTCTCTTCGTGCTGCTACACTGTCCGTGTCCCTCACTCCCACTCCTCCACTGTTTCCATGTCCTTCAGGCTTCTTCACTAATGATGTACTGGAGTTTTTTGGACTGTTGGTAAGGAAGTTAAATAGCACTGTGATGATCTCAGGGAGCTCCAGTTAAAAACAGCCTCTTTTGATGGCAGTTCCTTTGCAGAGTGACACTGGAGAGTTGTCAGCTCCACGTGTATTTCTTTTGTTCTATGCTGTTCCTAAATATGACCACTTTGAATTGTTTATTCACTCTTTCTCTTTATATTCTGACTAAAAATGCTGTATCATCATCACTTTTATCACCTCTGTTTAACAATCTCATTTCAAAATTACACGAAATTAGTTTTCCATAGAACTGTGGTTACTACCACTAATTATATTACAACTTTTCCATCCTCTGTGGGTTCAGTGTTGTATCACCCATTTCCCTTTTGGGCCAGATAACAGATTTACAGTTATCCATTTGCTCTTTAACAGCGCCGTGGATTCCTAACCTATTTGGCATTCTCTTGTTTTCCATCATCACTTGGAGATTTATTACAAATGTTAACAGTAGTTATCCAGAAATATCCGAGATTCCCTTCCTTCTGTATCTCCTTGTTTGTCTGCAGGAGGTTAATACATTGTTAGGGACTACAGATGTGCGTGAACATCTCTGTATGTTCTCGAACAACGCATTAAACAATTATTTATGGGTCATCCTCATGTTCTTAGCACCACTAACCATGGATTATCCACTGTGGGCCTTCCTTGTCACTTATCTGCCTTACTGTGTCCTCATTTATATTCACAGTTTCCACTCTCACGATGCTTTGAGTGTGCACAGGAATGGGGTGAGTCTGAGATTCATGAGCAGTGCTGGGAGCTGATGGGTGACTTTTAAACCACCCCATGGGATTTCACCTGCATTTATTTTTTTTTTTGGGTGAGAGCAAAGTCGTTCACTTAGGGAATTCCATTCACTTTCCTTAAACTTCTCATGCTCTGGCTGGACAGACTTTTACCCTTGCACCGTAGTTCAGTGCTCATGTATCACAGTCCAGGTAGAGGCACTGATTCCTTAGAACCAGAAAATACTTATTTTTTAATCGTTTACCAAACCAAAAAAAGCTTTCAAAAATTTTTTCAGAGCCCTCCTGGCCCGTCTCAGCCATCCTGTTGTCATCTTGCACCTCGCCTTTCGAGATCTTCCCTATTACCTATTATTGTGCATTAGCAGTTGCCAGTTCCAAGGAAGTGGAAAGGTTCCTTGTCCTGAGCACCGTGTGTGCACATAGCGAGAGACAGTCCCTGCCCTGCAGCACTTCAAATCTAATCTAAAGAGACAGAAAAAAAGGCGGGTGAAATGAAGAATTATTAGTATGGCACGATGTTAGCAACTCCTTACCCCGGATCCCTGGCAGCTTTCCAGCCCCCAAAAGGACCGGAGTGCAGGTATTTCTTTTCAAGGTAAGAGTAGTGCAGGGGGTTTTGTGGTGGAAAGTTCTCCACCCTGGTTTTGCCACAGAGGAAGGGGCTTTTCTCTGGGCATTTGACACATTTGAAGCAGGGGTCTACCAGAGAAGACGCAATGGCTTGTGAGCAGCTGCTGAAGGCTCTCCTGCTGCTGTGTCAAATGAAAAAAAACCCCACATTTCTGAAGCTGGGAAATTCAAGGGAGCATTCCCCTTCTCCCCGTCGAGATTTGACATGTGTGGACACAGACAAGGAGCGGGGTTTGCTTAGGCAAAGCACCAGTGCTGACTCCTGCTATTCTGCTAACTGCTCTTCATTTTCTACTTACTGCTGCCTCCCATCCTACCTCATTCCTGGCCCCTTCTCTCTGCTTCTTTCACCCCTTCATGTCCTGCCTGAATGCAGAAAATGAGCTTTTTGCAGCAGGAATCATCTCCCTGACACTTCTCCACTGAGCTCTTAACACAATGGGAGCCCTAATCTCAGGCTCGGGTTCAAGGCATAACAGTAATAATTATTGTTATTATCCTTGTAATAACAATGATGGAAAGATTTAGAGAAAGCAGGGGGGAAAAAACATCGCTAACAGCAAGGGAAGATTACCCTGATCCTGGAAAGAGGTGTGTATCAGCAACTTTTAATCACCAGATAGGCTTCCTCTTCCCGGGTGGGGTGATACGGGAGTCCGGGAGCTCTGGCTGTGCTCCCTGATGGAGCATGTGCTGGGAGCTTTGTCAGTGGCTCAGTGGCGTTGCAGAACGGAGTTTTCCTAAATGCAGGTGCTCAGGAAGATGGGGAGTGGACTGCAGGCATCTGTCCAGGTCTGTCAGCAGACAGCGGCCTGGATCTCACGGCCAGAGAGGTCAATGTTTGGGCACTTAGGGGGTTTGGAGCTCGGGGTTAACAGCCAACGTGGGCATGTGGGGCTTTCTCCCTCTCTCCTTTCTTCAGAGCAGAGCAGATAAATAGCTCCAGGTGAAGGCCTGCACATTCTTTATGAAGCAAAACGTGCTGTCGGTGTAAGGAGGCGAATGTGTGGCCCGGGGCACCATGTGCAATGTAATGTGTCTCGAGTCCCTTGCACGGGCTTGTTTGAAATATGTGTCAATAACATGAGCAGCAGAGGCAGTTTGCTGCTCAGAAAGGAAAAGGAGGTGAGCGTGGTGGGGAGAGAGGGGAAAGCAGTGTGGGGTGGAGGGCAGGTAGGTCCCCAAACCTCCCCCACGAGCCTCCTTAATAGCCCCAGACCTTCCCCTCCTCCCCACCACCAGCTCCCTGTTCCTTGGTGAGATCACCCTCATTACAGTGAATACCCAGCACGAGCACTTCCAGAAGACATCCAGTGTATTTACTTAAAAAGTCATTTTTACAGCAGAAGCAATAAATGATCTCTTGCAGGGAGAGGGTGAAGCCTCTAATTATTATTTTTAAGGACGTAAACCAAACCCAGGTTAAAAATTATGGGGGACCAACCATCTTCCTCTTCGTGCTTCCTGTTATAGATGGGATTCAGGTCTAAGTGATTTCAGCAGAGTCAAAATTAGCACCTGCAAGGACCATGTATGGAAAGCCACAGTCCTTCAGTACAAACCTCTTTGCCACCACTGCCACGAGAGATTGGCTCCAGCAGCACCAGCAGCTCCTGCAGGGAAGATGGGTCAGTACATCCCTGGGGGAACTGGTAGATTCCCCATCTCTGGATATCTCTGGATCAAGAGTGGGCACCTTTCTGGAGGAGGTGATTCAGCCATGGCCAGTGGTGTAGAGGAGATGAGCTAATGGGTGGTCTAACTGTGTAATTACATACGTTGATGAATCCATAAGATTACAGTGTTGTTGGAAAGGAGCTCGGCAGAATTCCCAAGCTTTTGTGACTGCCTCTCACCAGTTCCCCTGCCCCAGCTGAGGAAAACCATCTCACAAGGAGGCAAGTGAGTGGAACGGTGCTGAATCTTCAGTCCAGAGTTTTGTGTCCTAGTGAGAATGTCCCTGGCTTGGTCTACAGTGGGCATTGCTGGGTTTGGGTCCTTGCTCCTGTATTTGTTATAATTCCCATGGAGGGGGTTTCTGCCCCACTGCAACCCCCTTCTCCTCTCAGCAAGTCTCTCTGGAGCCCAGAACCAGATCTTTGGCCAAAGGGTTTGGTACAGGTGAATACAAACCTCTTGTTTATCACCTGACTAAATAATCCTGAGGTCAATCCTGATTCATCCCATTGGACACCTGCTCTGCCAGTAACTCACACCTGAGGTATCACAGAATCCCAGAATGGTTTGGGTTGGAAGGGATCATCCAACCCCTGCCATGGGCAGGGACACCTTCCTCTATCCCAGGTTGCTCCAAGCCCCGTCCAACCTGGCCTTGGACACTTCCAGGGATGCACAGGATTATTCCAGGGATGCCCAGGATTATTCTTTCATGGCCAGTGGAGCCCAGCACTTAACTGGACTTGACTCCATGACTTAACTTCTAATTGAAACTGGTATCTTGACTAGGCCAAATTCCTTGTCTCCTAATTGTGTCCAGTTCTTCCCACTGGACATCCCATGGAACAAGTGGGATGGCTGGTTCAGATCTGTGCTGTACCTTCCACAGGAGCTGAATCCCACATGGCTGAGGGGGCCACATCAAGGCTCCCAGTCCTGCCAAAGGTTCCCGGTGGTACCTGAGACACCCAAGCGGGGATGGAAGCCACAGGTCCTACAGAAAACCTGTGGCACTTGGGAGCCAGGTTTGAGGCCCAAGTGCAGCTGGAAGGGTGTGAGATGTCCCTGTGCACCCAACCAAACTGACCCTCCCGTGTCTGGAGATAATCTCACCAGGTTTTGGAGACTTGACCCACCTCGTTCTGAGCTTCTGATTTCCAAATGTTGTTAGTCAGTGTAAGTAGGAAAAGGAGGTGTAGGAAAGGGTTCCTTGAGGGCACCCTCAATGTTTCTGGCTGATGCTTGGGTGCACCAGAGAGGAGAAATGTTCAATCAAGCCTCCAAAAACAGGGATGTGTCAATAGGTGTGTCCGTGCGTGGGTACACGCGGGAAGGGAAGGGAACAGAAGGCACAGGACATCTGATGGTGGCATCAAGGGTAAACATGTTCTTGTGTTCATGGCTTTGCTTCCACTGCCATTTTCAGCCCTGCAGTTGAGCAATTCCTTCCAAAGAAAGAGTCCTCTCTGCCCTCCTGGTTGGTTGTAAATGGAGTGATGTCCTGTAAGTGAAGAGCTTAGAGACCTTCAAACCCCTGGCATCTTTGTGCTGTCAAATCTCCAGGTGTTCCTGCCTTGTGTGAAATAGCTGATTCCTTCTTATTCCTGCTAAATCCCCTTCTGTTCCTCTGAACCTTGGTGATAACTTGTGAAACGGAGTTCCATCAATTAATTAGTTCATCATTGTAATAAACCCCAGAGTTGTGCTCTAAGACAGTAGTTATAGCACCTCTATACCATTCAGTATGTTATTCCTGTAAAATTCCTTGGAAATTGAGGAAATTGAACTTTCTCTTTTCCAGGCAGTATGGACAGTTGGAAATTCTTCTATTTCTTAACCCAAAAAAAAGAAAAAAAAGTTGCAAAACTCCTGGGTGATTTGTTCTGTTAAATATTTCTGGCCAGTCGAAGTAGATTCCAACTTTTCCACATTCTGGTGCATTTTCATTAGCACAGGTTGTCCAGAGGGGTGGTGGGTGTCCCATCCCTGGAAACATCCATGGTCGGGCTGGATGGGGCTCTGAGCAACCTGATCTGGTTGAAGACATTCCTGATTGTGACAAGGGGGTTGGAGTAGATGACCTTTGAAGTTCCCAGACAAACCATTCCTACACAAGCAGTTCCATGATCCTCTAATTCTGTATGTAGGTCTAGGAGCATGGGAAAGCTGAAAACCAGGGAGTGAGCAGCCTCCTGCAATTCTTTGGTGAGACAGAGCTGCCTCTGCAGAGGCTGCCTGATCCCTGTGGCCACTCAGGCTCCTCAGACCCCACATGAGATCCATGGGTGGATTTGATTGTCTCCAGTGGAGCTCCCTTCCCACAGCCTGGGTTTGTCACTGTTCAGATCTCCTGTGAAACCCAATTATGAACATTGCATAATCCCCCAGATCCATCACTGCTTCAGCTCTGCAGGGAACGCAGAGAAATCCAAGCTGGAAGGAATCCATCTGCTAAGCTGAGTGACCCTGCAGCTTTATTATTATTATTATGAAGAGGAGGGCTCGTCTCTAGTTTCTAAAGTAAACACAGGAGGGATCTTGGCAGAGGAACGTGCAGCAGAAAGCTGGGATTGCTTTCCCAAATTCTTGGCCGCTTCCCTCGGTGCATGTCAAAGCTGGTATCTTTGCCTAATAGCGATCACCCCTCCACGAGCTGATCACTATCTGGCAGCCTGTCTGCAGCTCCCCAGCCACTCTCAGAAAGAAATCATTAGGGCTGGGATGCAGCACAGGGAGATGTGCAGGTGCTGCTCCTGCCTCCTGCCACCCGGAGAGATTCCCGAGTCCTTCCGCGGAGGTTCCGTGCCCCCAGCACTGAGGCGTTGTTTGCTCTTCACCCAGAATCTAATTTCATCCCCCAAGTCAGAGATTTGGGGTTCTGATGCTCCAAGGACATCTCCCTACCCACTTTCTTTCCCCAGAATCCTTCCCCTCCTACCTGCAAGGGGGATGGTTCAGCCTGGACAAGAGAAGGGTTAAGGGTGACCAAATGGTGGCCAGGACCTGAAGGGAGCCACAAGAAAGGTGGAGAGAAGCTATTTACAAGGGCCTGGAGTGACAGGACAAGGGGTAATGGCTTCGAACTGCCAGAGAGTAGGGCTGGATTAGATATTAGGAAGGAATTGTTCCCTGTGAGGGTGGGCAGGCCCTGGCACAGGGTGTCCAGAGAAGCTGTGGCTGCCCCTGGATCCCTGGCAGTGTCCAAGGCCAGCTTGGATGGGGCTTGGAGCAGCCTGGGATAGTGGAAGGTGTCCCTGCCCATGGCAGGGGGCTGGAAGTAGATGGTCTTTAAGGTCCCTTCCAGCCCAGGCCATTCTGTGTTTCTATGATTCTGTGATTCTTCCTCTCACCCCCGTTTCTTTCCCATTCGTCAGCCTGACCCCCTTCCAGACGTTTTCCATCCAGGCACTGCCTCACCAGTCGAGAAGTTTCCACCCTGGAGAACAGTTCTGTTCCTCTGAGGAACATCAAGGTACCACATCTGCCAAACCACTTGGAGAAGAAACTCTTTGAGCCACAGCTTCTGGTGTGAGAACACCAGACTCCAGCAGGTTTAGGGAGAGGAGCCTGGAGAAGAAAGCTTGGTCCTTCTCTGTGCTATCTGGTGCTGCATATGTGGTGCCATAATGCTCTGGCTGCATTGCTGGAATTTAGGCCAGGTCTGTTGCTTGATCACTCAAAAGACTGGAAGAACCTTTCTGTAAATCACCTTTTTTCACCCAAGAGATTTGGAGAGCCTGTTATTTGAGAGTCATAAAATCATGGAATGGTTTGGATCAGGAGGGATCTCAAAGATCATCCCATTCCACCCCCTGCCATGGGCAGGGACACCTTCCACTATCCCAGACTGCTCCAAGCCCTGTCCAACCTGGCCTTGGACTCTCCCAGGGATCCAGGGGCAGCCACAGCTTCTCTGGGCACCCTGTGCCAGGGCCTCACCTCCCTCACAGGACAGAATTCTTTCGTAACACCTTATCTAAATATACACAAATGTATATTTATAAACATATATATATAGCTTCCTTTCTCCAAAACAGATTATAAAGCCTTGACTTAACTTTAGGTCATTGTCACTGCTGAGGGATTGCCAAATGGAGGGATTTTGCTTAGCAGCCCAAGAAAATTAAGCTGCCTTATGGCTGAAACCTCCCTGCCTGTTCCCCTCACAGCAGAATGAATTTTGGGCTGAGGGAGATGCAGCACATCCGTTTCAGTGAACAGGAGGGATCCACAGACAATGGCGAAAGTCAGTGCTGTAAAGCAAATGAAACCTTTGCCTTCTTTCTCTACATCAGGTTTTATTGCAGTTGTTATTCTTTCTGTTGTGAGAGATGATCTCTGAATTTCTCTCTCTCTCAAGGTGTATACAAATGCCAGGACATCCACTGGCATTTTTCCTGTACCTCTGAGCGACTCATCAGTCTGTACCTCCTTAATTTTACTGAGATCTAGCTGAAACATGTCAAGGAGCCATGAGGATTTTTTCCCATGCAAAGCAGTTTCTTTGCAAAAAAAAAAAAAAAAAATCCAGTTGTTCTGTTGCAGCAGAAATTGCACTTTCATTTGAGAAAAAAATTGTTGTATAATCAGCAAAAGTTTGAGCTTTGGTCTCATGGCAGTCCTGGTGCTGTTTTAGGAGTTGTTTTCCCTTTGGGCTCTGGTGTTGTTCATGTGGATTTTCCTCGGTGTGGATTTTTTGTTGTCTAATACCAGGTCAACTTTTGCTGCAGCACTTCCCAAAGAAAGGGAAGGAGAGGATGAGGAGCTCTTTGCCTTCTGCTGCTTTCCACATTTTTCTAAAAGCTGAAATACAGACCTGAAATGTATTTTTGGAGGAAAGTTTGTCTTTCCCGAGCTGCTCTCACGTTCCTTTCCCATATGGCAGGACCAAGATCAGACAAATACTCCCCTCAGTCCACTCTGTGACAGAAATGGTCCTCAAAGAGGGTATAACATGTGTTTATATCTATCTGTGACTCTGGAACAGCTGATTCCCTATGGATCAGTCCTCAAGTTGTTGAGAGGCCTTGAAAGAGAGGAGAATTGTGACATTTCAGACCAAAGGAGGAGCAGATTCCATGATGAATGAATGATATGAAAGGAAGCACAACCATAATTTATTGCAGAGTACTTAGAAGGTATTTTGATGGATAGTGCAAGTAGATGAAAAGCCCTTTTGGGTTTGGGATTTTTTTTCTCAGTTCATTAGTTCAAAGTGAAGCAACTTTTTTCATGGCAGCAAAATCAGGCATGTGATCAGAAATCCTTTTTTGCCACAAAAATCAAAACATTTCACTTCACTTTTGAGGTTCTGAGTATTTTAAGATAAATATAAAAGATTTTTACATGAAGGAAAATTTCTTGCAAATCCACCCTCCATAAAACTGTTATTTTTACCTCGGTCAGAAAAATTAAGCTTATTCTGAGTGCTTGGCAAATGTGACAAACTCAGAAGATTTCAGGGTAGGTTTTTTTGTAATGTAAAAAAATTGTGCCCAGTCCTAAGTGGCAGTTTCAGTAGAGTTGATAAAGTAGTGGAGGAGTTTGCCCTTCCTCAGATGTTTAAGATTTGGACACAGCGACAATGAGAAATGGCAAAATTCCTGATGCAACTGGAGCTGTGCTGTGGGTCTGCAAAGGAAACAATCCCTGAGGTTGCCCAATCCAAACTTCTAATTTGGTATCGATAATCAAAAAAAAAAAAAAAAGCACATGCAAGTGTGACAACAAGTTCCTTATTGACTGCCTGGGTGCAATAAAAGTCCTTAAACAGATGCTCAGTTTTAAATATGTGCTCAAGCCCCATTGATTCCAGTGTTAACCTGAAGCACTGGCTGAAGTGCTTCTCTAAATCAAGGCAAGAGTATTTTATGGCCAGAACAAAAAGTAGTTGTAGGATTCATTAGAGGGAAAAGAAAAAAAAAAAAAAGAGAGAGAGTGCAAAAGGAAGGAAAAACAAAGAGGAGGAAACTTTATGGCTCCGTAAACAGCTGTAAGCAATGTCTCTGGTCGGGTCAGACCGGTCTGAGTTGACAAGGCAGTGTCTCCAATTATATAGCATGCTGTAGCCTGTAAAAATGAAATCAATTTGTTATTTTTCTGGGAGAACATTATAGCGTGAGTTCACACATTTGGTGAGCCTGATGACTCAGTGAAAGCCAGAGGAGGAACTCGCAGACCTCTGTGTGTGTGTGCGTGTGCGCACAACTGAGGGGCTGTGCGTGTTTGGCACAACCCCGTGCGTATTCACAGCACCTTCCTGAAGGAGAGGGGGAGAAATGGGAGTAATTTGCTTCATTAGAGCAGTGGACAGTGAAAATCCTGCTGTTCTCACCTAACCCCCAAAATGATGGCACTTTCCATCCGTGGTTCTCATTTCAAAACTGGCTTCATCACGGAGGAGTTTCAGGATAAAATTCCCCCAAGCACTTAAGCACTTAAGCAATTTAGAAGTCCAAATCCAATCTTTGCAGGGATCTGAGGTCTTTGAGCCCAGTCCTCCGAGGTATTTAGCACTGACATAGCCCAGACCAGACCTCGGCGCAGGGGGATGAGCCTTAACGAGAGGTTTGAAACCACAATATGTACTTTATATTGCTGATCATTTAAAAAAGGTTCAAGTTGGGATGCTTTAGGGTTGGGGGGGAACTAGGAGCATTAGGACTAGCCACAGTCCTAATTATTACTGAAATTCAGAGTAGGAGTCTAAATATCTTTGCACTGTGTAGGCATTTTTTATTGCCTAATACGTTGCTTTATCCCTTCCCTCCGTTCCCCTAATTTAGCACACCTGACCCAGAAAATTACAGCTATTTTCACCTAAAACTTCATTCCAGTGCCCAAGTTATATAAGCATTGTGCTGGGGAGAAAGGAGGCAGGTTCTTTTCCAGGCCAGCCAGTCGTTGCCTCACAAACACACATTCTTTCCATTTGTCATGAAACCCTGAGAGGGGTTAGGCTGGGAGAAGTCAGAAGTAAGGCAGCAAAGGTGTTTACGTGAAACTTTAAATTACTCCCCTTTCATTTGCAAGTAACTGTTGTTCCTCGTCCCAGGTAAATTTATCCATCAGCAATATCATTAGATGAGTTCATTATAACCATGAGATTTACAGCACTCATAAACTGCAGTGTAGGTGGCAGATTAAAATGTTAAGGCTTACACATCTCTAAAGCCCTGCACTGCCATCCTGGCACATTTTATGAGATAAATGCAGCTGGATGGAGACAGATCTCAACTAGGAAGACCTCCAGGGAGAAGCACTGGATGTAGGATGTGGTATGGAAGCACCACCACGGTCACTGGGACCTGGATCCAGGCTTGAAAACGTGGTTTGAGGGGCCATTATTCCATTGGCTGGGTTGTTTTTCAGATGACATGTGTAGCAAAGGAGTTAATTGCCCTGGGTAATTAAAGAGTTCCAAAGACTTTTTTCCAAGGAACGGGTTGTTAATACTTGTATACTCTCCTCTTCTGTTCTGTAGATCCTAAGGGAAGACAAAGTCAAAGCAACATCTCTTGCACTTAGAGTGGAAGGTGCTGAGTGTTGTGGTGTGCCTTAGTTCCTGTGGGAATTCGCTGTCCCGGCCAAACCTCAGCTCAGGGAATTTTGCTTTCTTAGCACCTACTTGAAGCTTCCATTGAGTTTCTTATTTTTCAAATCCAGCCTCAAACTACTCGAAATAAGCTGCCATAGTCCACGTTAGAGACAGCAAAGACTTTTCTTGGCCTCCTCTTCCAGCTCTCCAAGGACTTCTGAGATTCGGTGAAAAAGGGGTGAAATTCCCAGTTCCTACTTTTAGACTGTATAAAAAGGTGTCCAGTTTATGCTCCTCGTTTTTGCACAGCCAGTGCTGCCTCCTGGGCATCTCTGGTGATTCAGCCCACCTATCTGAGGCATCTCTCTCAGGATGGGCTGAGTTGCCCTCTGGAGATGCTGATCTTGCTCCACGGACTCCGGTAGACAGCGAGCTTGGCCGAGATTCCAAACTTCTAAATGGTCAAAGTCGGGTGAGGTGAGTCCCACGCTCAGAGATCCTCTGATGAAAGGTGCTGGAGAAGCGCAATGCTGCTGCATCATCACCATCACCATCGTTGTTATTAATACAGGGCAAGGGTGAGGGAATTATTATGGGAGAAAAGTCACCTCCGTGCCTGCGTGTTTGCAGGATTGGACTCGGCCACAAAATTATGTGCATACTTTCAGGGTTAGAGGAGAAAAAAGGATTTAAATATAGCCCTTGTGCTATAATGTTCGAGATGAACAAAGAGGTACCCAACAAAAACAGTTAATCCAGTAGGTTGCAGCCTTTTTCCTTTCCAGGCTGGAAGAAAAAAAAAAACTGGAAGGACAGACACCTGCACAGTGAATTTGAGCTGTCTAACAGGCTTAGATTTCTTTTTGTGAACCTCTTTGGAATGCCTTAGTCATGATAGCGAGATGCCCAGAGCCAAATGTTGAAGACCCTACTGCAATCCATGTTGCAGGCACTCTGAATTTTTGAAGTAAAATATGCCACTTCTGTAATTAGACTGCTTAGGCCTAAGCTTGATTGTTTCTGGTTCATACAAAACAAAAAAACCCAACCCCCAAACTGAAAAAATATCTTTCATCAGAATCAGTTACTTGATTCATGCCTTCTAGAGCCAAACCTATCATTTTGCTGATCTGTGTTAAGGTGGTTTCCAAGTTTTCAACTAAAACATCAATTAAAATTTTCGTGACTGTCCACATTCTGTAGCTGCTTGGGTTTGGGATAGTTTTAATGTCATAGAAGAAAATCACTTCCATGCAGGAGGGACGTTAATGAGCAGAACGATTTCCTTTTCCATTTAAAATAATGGAGTGTGACAAGTTCCACTTCCTTTCTTTTCATTCTAAAATTCCTCTAGATTTTGTTTTCATTGTAAAACAGAGAAATAATCACAGCATATGATTGTATATTGAATATTGGGGGGGGGGGGGATTGTGAAAAATAAGGCCATTCAATGAATGTAGAATTAGTAAGTTTCTTCTGCCTGCCCACCCACCTGGTCCCTGGGCTGGTGGTTCAAACCATAGAATCATAAAACATAGAATGTCCTGGGTTGGAGGGACCTTAAGGATCATCCAGTCCCACCCCCTGCCATGGGCAGGGACACCTTCCAACAATCCCAGCCTGCTCCAAGCTCTGTCCAGCCTGGCCTTGGACACTTCCAAGGATACAGGGGCAGCCACAGCTTCTCTGGTCAAACTGTGCCAGTGCCTCGCCACCCTCATAAAGAACAATTTTTTCCCAATATCCCGTCTATCCCTGCCCTCTGGCAGTTTGAAGCTCTTCCCCCTTGTCCTGTCTCTCCAGGCCCTTGTAAGTAGTCTGTCTCAGTCTTTCTTGTGGCTCCCTTCAGGTCCTGGAAGGCCATGATGAGGTCACTCTGAAGTCTTCTCTTTTCCAAGCTGAATAAACCAAATTCTCTCAGCCTTTCCTTCTAGGAACAATGCTCCATCCCTCTAATCACCTTCATGGCCCTTCTTTGAGCTCGTTCCAGCAGGTCCTTGTCCTTCCCGTGTCTCTACACAAGAGTCTTGTGGACATTTGCGTGTCCAGAGTGGAAAAGACCCAGGAGGTTCAACTCCATCTCCTGTTCCTGGTCTCTACCTCTGGGATATTCTTCCCAGCTTCCAGTTGTCCATGTTAGATGGACACCACACTTCATCTGTCTTGTGTCAGCTCTGTGCAATGAGGGTTTATGGGAACTGATCATGGCTGACTTACAGATCCTACCCCAGGAGCGTCTTGACATTCGGTGCCGTTGGCCATTCATGGCAGCCTCCATTTTTGGAACCTCCACAGCCTTCCCGCTGCTCATTTCTGCACAAAAGGTGTTTTTAGGCAGCCTCAGATACATGGATTTCATGCTGGTCAGCTTGAAGGATTATGGTGGGAGACCAGAGAGGGTCTATCTGGGAGGTTGTAGGATGGAGTAGGGGCTGCCCACTCATCACCTGCTTCCCTGTGAGCCCTTCTGGTGCCAGTAGATGTGGGACAATGCTTGAGGGTTTTCCTTACAGCTTTTGAGAACCTATGGACACATGTCCAGCTGCCTTCTCAATTTCAATATTTTGGGATCATAATATCAAGGATGTGTTGTGAAAATGCATCTTTTTAGATAAACTGCTTTACACAATTTGTCCCCGCTTTCATGATGTGGCTGAGATTCATCTTCCAAGGGATGTGGCACCACAGAGAGGCAGCCAAAATGAGTGAGAAAGGAACAGGGGCTGAGCTGAACCTCTGGAAAGCTGGATGGGTTATAAGAAAGGATTTGGAGGAGGTTAACTTGCTTTTAGGGGGTTCCTTGCAAAGGGAGAAGCACTTGAGTCATCTACAAGGGAACATAAATCCCCTCTGTTATGAGCAGGCGGGCATCCTTTGATTTAACTTCCTGACTAGGACTGGGCAGACGAGAGCAGCAAAATCACTGCTGTTGCTCAGTTCTCACTATTTGGTGGGATTTAAGTGCACTCAGGGTCTTACCCTGGGTCATTTGACAAGTTGCACCCTTGATGTTCAGCATTAATAAATGCAGTTGTTTTCCCTGTGTCGGGGACTCCGGAAGGATGTCCCTGGAGGAAGCCCTCAAAAGGCCTCTCCAAGATGAATAGCAAAGCAAAGCTCCTACAAAGCTCAGGAATGACCAAAATCAGGGAGAAGCCAGCAGGTGTAGGAGTCTCCACATGCTGCTCGTGATGTGTCAAGGACTTTTGACACGCTGAGAAGGTGGTGACCTTGAAAAGTCAGTAGATTGGTGCTGTACAGCGAGGTCATCCAGAGCTGAAGCCTTCTCTTTTTCTGAAAAAAGCTCTGAGCAGGTATTTCCTGCATATTTCTCCCTCCTAACCTGGCTGGGGTGTCCATTCCAAGAGGGAGGGTACATGTAATTTATTAAGAAGGTGGCCAGGTACTTATTTACAACGGCTCTGCTGAAGGAGCAGATAGATCGAGATAAGGGAAATGAAGAGCTCTCTAGGTGTGTTGGCAAAGAAAAATGCTCACTGGAGGTTGAATTAAACACTTCAGGGCATGCAAGGCTTAAAGATAAGCCAAGAACTTTGGCTGTGGACATACAGAGCAGTGTTTTCATGGCTCCTCCTGTGCTAATGGGAAGGAAAGCCTGATTGGTTGGAAAAGTACAACTCTGACCCTTTCGCTTGGCTCAGACTTGAGCAGCACCTGTTCTGGGCATGAGTGTGTTTGTAAAATGGAGAGCTTCAGGAGTTCTCCAGTGGAAAAGGAGAGGTTGGGGTCAGTGCATCCAGGAAGTGTTGGTGCTTAAGGGATTTGGAGGTGGTGCCTGGTTAGACCACAGTAGACGACACTCGGCCCGTTTCTCGACACCACATTTTCAAAATTACCCACACGAAGGAGATTGTTTAGGAGGAGAACTCAGGAGAGTGGAAAAATGCAAATGCCAGGTTTGATCTCTGGCAACAGTGAGAAAAAATGAATGATAGGAGCTACTAGAGAGTTGAGCAACACTGAAATGAGATTCTGATCTTTATAGACTTTCCCAGTCTTTTCTAAAGGTTTGGTTGTTGGGTTGTTGTTGGGTTTTTCTGGGTGGAGGAGAAGGTTGGAAGGTTCATAAGGTTCCCACCTGATGATCAATAATAGTGACAGGGAGCTGAAAGAACTGGGTTCTCCTAAAGATAAATTGACTTCAGAGAGGGAGAAAGTGTTTACACCTGGAAGCAAAGTAGAAACCAAAAGAGGGTGCTCGGGGAGATGTTATCACACTCGAGAGGCTGCGAGTGAGCCAGGAGGAGGAGGACTGTGATCGGCTCTACTTAACAGCAGAGCCACTGCTCATGGAGAGATGTTTTGAGATTCCACCCTGCACCTTCAGCTGAAAGTCAAGTGACTCCACTCTGCCTCATGAAATGCCAAATTTGCGTTGCACTGTCTTGGGGCCTGATGACACCTTGAGAATAAGGCTCTTGCTGGAGATTGTCTTTTGCAGATTAAACTTCCCAGACTGCACCGCAGATCAAAGCGAGGTGTGACTGTTTCCCTGCTATATTGAGCAGGGAGCAGTGTGAAAAAGCAATTAGAGGTATTTCTACATGTTTTTATTCTTTTTTAATCTTAGACGATCTTCCCAGCAACGGAAACAAATAGTTGAGGGCACCAACCTATAAACTCCTCTTCCTATGACTGGTATTTTCAGTCTACCACTGTAGTAACCACCAAAAAAAAACCCAGAGACAGGGTTTGAGTTTGGCTGCTCATATGATTAAAGTTTATGAGGCCAGAATCCTAAATTTCATCAGGGTCCTACTGAAACAGCTCAAAACAGTTCTCCTGGCTTCACAACATGGTGGATGGAGCCTGCAACAAGTTGATGGTGACTTAGTGGATGCTTTATCTTTGTTGGGAGCTGGGTGAGAGATTTTGGAAAGCTTTGGGAAGGATGTTGGTGACTGCAGTTGACGTGGAAACAAATGTTCCCACCAAAGTTAACTTCAGACTCTGGAAAGCATCCACATTTTGGACTCTTTGTAGTCAATGGCTGGAGGATGAGTAGGAACAACTAAATTCATGTTCTTCCCTGGAGACTTCAATGAAGGCATCTCTGCGCATGGTTTACAGAGACAGGACCACCTACCTCCCGATCCTAAAGCTATGAATACCTCCTAAGTCCCAGTTTTGGGGGGGATCAATGGATTAGCATTTGGATATGTGGCATTCCCAACAAGGCCACAGTGGCAACACACTCAGCAGATCCTCTGAAGCCTGAAACAGTGTTTTAGAAGGTGTCTTTAGTCCAGAAATTGTGGTCCAGTGTTTTGTATAATACTTAACAGTGAAACAAAAATGTACACTTGGCATGGGCTCCATTTCACGGACGGTTTTCTGCCAGTTGTGTGCGCTGAATTAATCAAGAGCTCAAAAAACCCCATATCTAGCCACAGAGATAAGGAAAATGAGTTAAACAGGTCCTTTCCTTGGTTTTCTCCTGTGGGTCCCTGCAGGCTCTTGCAGGAACTTGTTGCCTTCCTCCAGCTGAGCTCTCTGCATGGCCTTCAACACAGGGCTGAACTTCCCTGGCTGGGACTGCTTCAAGGAACTTATCCATCCTCATTGTCAGGGATCACGGCATGATTCACCTGGAGGTTCCACGGTGCAGACATGCCCCACTCCACCAGTCACCCAGGGGGGTTTGACAGTCCCACCAGCACAGCCGGTGGGGGCAAGGCCATGATTCACCCCAGCCCAAAGCACACACCTAAACTGGGCAGGGGAGTCGTGGCGTGGAAGTGTCTGCTTCTCTCCACTGACTGATTACAAAGGCAACCTGGGGTGAGCAGATCAGCTGGAGACACCCCTGTCACAAGCACTGGAACGTGGGTGACACGGACACAATTTCGGGTCGGGGAGAGCTGCCTTCCTCCCTTTTAACGCAACGGAAAAAGGGGGGCACTTCTGGAGGACAGTTCATTCCATTTGTTTCAGCTTCCCTCCCTGGAGTAGGATGAATTGTCCCATAATGTTGAGATTGATCGTCTCCCAGAAGTTCAGCAGAGGTGGAAAGAGTCACCTAAGTTAAGGAAATCAGCTGGAAATCCTTTGCTTTTCCACACACCTTCCACCTTGTCCATCTAAAGTTCATTTACTGACGGGCACATTGTTGTCTGGGCTGGTTATCCTGGTTCTGAACTCCTACCTGGAGCCATTTGGGATCCAGAAATGAATGTTCTTATGTCCCATTTGCCTGGAAAGGATGGATTTGTAAAGCTTAGTCTGCAGTTAGGAAAGCCCTTGAAATGTGGCTCCTGACCACGTGAATGTCCACCTCCTTTTCACTTCTGTACCCTCTTGGCCAGGTCCCCTCCAGGAAAGGAGTTAACTGGCTGCAAGGACCCTTCTCTTTCAAACAGAGACAGTCACTTTAAAATAATTTTTATCCCAGCCTAGAGACCTGCTAAACTCAAGCTAATTTTCTGCTGGAACCTTCTTGAGCAACCACAGAATTCTTGTGTTATTTTTTAAGTCAGAGCAAAAGAGAGTGAAGGCTTTATTCCCTGACGGCCCTGTTGGTAATTCAAACACACCAGGCTGTTCCCAAATGAAAACCACACAGCAAAAATGAATGTAAACAGAAATACACAATGCCCAGGCAGGTTCCTCTTTGTCATTAATTCAGGGCAGAAAAGACAATCAAGAGATTTAATTAGAAGAAAAGGAAATTATGCTCTAAAAATCCCTTCAGTTTTAGTAATCAAGGTTATTATTAGAAGCACTAGTAAAAACACTTTAAAAATCTATCTAATTAGCTGCATATCTGCTGATCTCCCTGCAGAGCTGACTTGTTTGTCTCCAAGGCTTCACCAACATAAAGGTTCATGGACACTCCTTTCGAGACTTCCACTGGACTGAGCACAGAATTTGCACTCAAGTTTAATTAGGATGGTTTTTTGGTTGTTGGTTTGGTTGGGCTTTAATTTCACTCCCCTCACTTTAACCAAAGCACCATGGAATGATGCTGTTCCCCTTCCCAAATTCTTGGTGTTGCCCTTCTAAAGAGCTTGATGGCTTCTACTGCTGGAGTTACTACATTGGGTGGCTCTGCAAGTGCTTTCGATGGGGTTTCCTCAGCTGCTAAAATTTCCTACAAAACATCTTGTAGAAGTGTCCTTGTCTCTCAAAGAAACACATGTTTGACCCCCTGGCTGCAAAGGAAATTATCTTTGGGAGGAAGCAGCACAATGATGGATTAAGGCCTTGGGAGGATAAAGAAAAGGGAAGGAAGATATTTAAACCAGAGTTTCTTGCCTTTCTGGGCCTGTACGGAACTTCAGGAGAGAGGTGGTGTTGTTTTGGGGAGGGATGACAGTGAAAATGATGTTTTCTGGTGAGCGAAATGCAGAGGAACTGAAGATGTTGATTTTCTGTCCCTGTTCTTGTGAACCAAGCACAAAGGTGCAATCCAGCCTGACAGCATCTCTTTTTCCCTGTTTTTATTTTGCCCAGGTCCTTGGCAATCGGTCACCAGTATTCCTCCCTGGGGACTCAGCCCATCCTGTGCGGGAGCATCCCGGGCCTGGTGCCCAAGCAGCTGCGCTTCTGTCGGAACTACGTGGAGATCATGCCCAGCGTGGCAGAAGGTGTAAAGATTGGGATCCAGGAATGCCAACACCAGTTTCGAGGGAGAAGGTGGAACTGCACCACCGTCAATGACAGCTTAGCCATCTTTGGGCCCGTGCTGGATAAAGGTGAGTGAGGAGCTATGGGTTTGGGAAGACCAATGTCCATGGTGGAGTGGAAGCGGAGATCTTGGGAAACCTCCTGCAAACTCGTTCCCTTGGGAAAAAACGTCCTGTAAAATGTCCTGCAGGAAGCAGGACTTGAGCGTGATAAAGGAGTGGGGTTATCTCAGTTCCAGCTTGGAGCAGGAGGTTGGACTAGAGACCTCCCCGAGTCCCTTTCAGCATGAATTATCCCATGATCCTACACCCCTGGGAAGGAACACAGAGGATTATTGTGTTGGCAGTGGTCAAGCTGGACCTGGCTCCTTTTCTGACCCCGTGCTGTGATTTCAGCTCTCTAGATGATAGCAGAGGGGAAATGATGGGCTGTTGGGGATGGTTCCTAGGGACTGGACTTATCAGATAACATCAGTTTTGATAGTGTTATGAAATACAATGAAGATCAAAGGCCTGGGGAAATCACCATCAATTAATGGTTCTGCTTTCCTTGGTTATGAACGCAGCAAATAGGACAGCGTTCAAATCCAGGCAACTGTTTCTGAACCCCTTGATAGAAGTGGGAACTCTTAGAAATGTTAGAAATTTTATAAATGTGGGAACTCCTAGAAATGTTTTGCCCTAAGCTGTTGAATCCTGTGAGATTTAAGCCCTCAGCTAAACCTGAGTATCTGGTCTTTTCCCTTGTAAAGGTAGGAGCCTATTTTAGCCTGTGAGAACTCCTTTATCCCTCTTTGCCCTTGTTGTGTGTCTTTTAAAGTCCAGCCTGGTCCTGCTGGTCTCACTAAGTCTGGGATAAGATTTGCCTTTCCCTTTAGCACAAAGCTTCCTTCCTTCCTTCCTTCCTTCCTGCCTTCCTGCCTTCCTGCCTTCCTCCTTGCCTTCCTCCTTGCCTTCCTCCTTGCCTTCCTGCCTCCCTCCCTTCCCTCCCTTCAGTTGCAGAGAATCTGGTGTATAGAACTGATCTATACCCACTTTGGGGTGTGTTCTGCAGTGCTTCCCGTCTGGGTTTTTTTCTTTTACTTTCTCCCCTGCTGCATACTCAGAAGAGATTTGGGCATTTTCTTCCACCAGAGCAGATTGCTCCAAGCCCCGTCCAACCTGGCCTTGAGGACTTCCAGGGATGGGGAGTCCATGACCTCTCCAGGCACCGTGCTCCCAGGCAGTCTGGGATGAGACACCCCACATCTCCTGTAGCAATAATCCTTGTGGATAAACTGCTCCTCACCTCCCTGCTGACCGAAGGAACCCTGATCCCACAATCTGCCAAACTCTCTTATCTCACAGCGGTGCTGCACGAGGGGTCTGTCCCTGCTCCAGACTGGAGGCTTTCGGTAGCCGGGCTCAGGGAGGGAGAGGAGACTGGGACGATTTCATAACTGAAGAATGTTGTTCCTTGAGGGAGAATCAAACCACCCTTCAGTTTTGCTTCACCTACAGCAGGAGGGGGGGAGAAAAAAAAACAGCTCAGTCGCATTCTTGTGCGGCAGATCCCCCAGGGTAGGAACATACTTGAGCTCCTACCCAGAAAGAGAGAAGGGGAAAAGGAGAGAGGGAAAGCAAGGAAGCAAAAATCTGTTTTGCAGCTTGGATTTTAAGTCACCCAGAATCTGAGTGCAGCTCTCATGTGAGTCAGTGGAGACCCCGTCCTCCCTCAGCACAAACCAGAGCAGCTCCTAAAGCATCTTCCCTTTGCCTCGCAGACTATCTGCACTCCTTTTGCTGAAAAGGACCGATTTTAATGCCTTCAGGAAATCCTTTCCAGGCCCAACTCTCACTGAGGCTGCCTCGCAGTCTGCGCTGCCCTTGCTGCTGTGGTACCTCATTGCTCATTCAGGGCTAGGCTTGAGCTGTGATTCAGCAGTGCCAAACTGTCACCAGGCTCTGGTCCTGTTAAGAGCCATGTTCTGATATCTCATCTAAAACCAGACTCTTTTTCCCCATCAGCCTTCTTGTGGAAAAAGATCCCACGTGTTTCAGCTAAGACTGTATTTATGTGCGGTTTTTTTTAGCCAGGCTTAATCTCCAGAGGTCCCTTCCAACCCTAACGGTTCTGGGATTCCTAAAGAAACACACATCAGACAGGAATGGCATTGATGAGCTCAGCCACCAGGGAATGGCGATGTCCAGGGGATCCTGACCTGCTGCTATTGAAGGCCACACTTGACAGGCCTAACCCGAAATCCCTCTTGCTCTTTGTGTGTCACCCAGGGGAGAGGAAGAGCAGAAATCCCCCATCCCACCCTATTGGACTACTCAGGTTTGCAGGTCCTTGGTTGTGGAATAAACCTTCCCTATTCAACTTCGGGAGAGGTCTGAACTCCCCCTCCCTGGGAGTGTCCAAGGCCAGGCTGGATGGGCTTGGAGCAACCTGGGAAAGTGGAGTGTGTCCCTGCCCATGGCAGGAGGGTTGGAATGAGATGAGTTTTAAGGTCAAGGCTGTGGAACAGGGCTTTTCTCCTCCTCTGTGGTCTTGGGAGTGTATGGCCAGCTGTGCAGCTTCCTGGAGAAACTTTCAGACAGTGCCACTGCTGGATTTTCCTTAAAAATCCCTAGGAAATGGGAGTTTTGGTCAGTGTAGACTACTTGGAATGCAAAAAACAGGATTCCTGTATGGGCAAAAAAGTAAGCCTCATCTCTTTCTCTCTACCTAAACCTAATCTGTTTAGGATTAGAAAATCATTTCTAATATAAAGGCATTACAGCTCATTTCTAGTCTCAGAGAAATTCAAATCTCAACTGCTGGACAGTAGAAAGAACCTCTCACTTGAATTTTTCCAACAGCAATATCTAAAGGAAAAATATTGTTGTTTGTTTCTTCGCCTGTATTGTATAAAGTGGAGAAAAACATGGCCACGGCCACATGACCTGAAATGACCACTTGAGCCACAGCTCCTGCTCAGCCACTCACCTGAGAGGTCTGGCAGTTTTTAAGGCAGCTGTTGCATCTTTCAGTTTACCGAGGAGAAGGGAAGATTCCTGAGTTGCCTCTAAAGATACGCGGGATAAAACTTGGGAGGATGTAGGACAAGGACACCCCATCACTGAGAGCAGGAAGTGAACAGTGCAACCTGACGGGCATTTTCCAGCTCCAGCTGAATTCCATGCATTGGGAATTGTGCCTTTTGCATTAATTTCAGCTTTTGTGGGCTGAAGAGGCTGTTCATGCTTAAGTTGTGAGTTTAGAGTCTCTCAATGCCGCGTGAGCTCTTTTTGAAACTCCTCTGGGCAGAAATATGAACCAATCTCAAGAGAAGGAATACAATGAAAGCTTATCATGGCCCTGTCTCTTTAAAGGACCTCAGCACATAATTAAGTCAAAATAAAAGTTTCCTCTCTCTCCTGCCCCCATTCAATAAAAGTAAATTACCTCCAACTATTTAAGCCCACAGTTCGTTTAAATTTAAAAAGGGAGCCCTTGTCTATCTATTTCTTTCACTCATTCCTACCTCCTTCTGCTAAAGACTAGCCGGGGCCTTAAACCTGCCAGCTGGGCTGAGAAATGGTTAATAGTTATTGTGGAGGAGCAGCTTTTAATGAACTATTGAAGAATGATACATTGATGGAGTAATGGGAGTTTAAGTCTCTCTGTAATGAAACAGGTTCTCAGCGCCGACCCATTGTGGTGTAAATACGGCACGTCTCTCCCACTGTTTGGTCAGGACTAAATAGCAGAGGCCAGAGGGGGGTCAGCTTATGGGGTCTCCGCTTTAGTTAATCAATCTGATTGGATTAGGGTCACTGCGATCCCTAATAATGTCAAAGGTTACGCCAAACTGGATTAAATGCTTTGTTGGGGAGGGCTCCAATTCTTTCAGCTTTGGCCGGCAGGGCTTGTTTATTAGACTTTAACACTCGTGTGCAGCCTTGGGAAGCCGCTCCGGCCCTTTTTGTGTCCGTCGGGCGTGCGAGGGGGTTGGACCGAGCCGGGGCGGGCGTGTCCCGTGGCTCTGCCGAGTGTCTGCACCCATCGGATGTGCCCTCCGAGGACATGCATCACATTCCCCAGCGGACAAATGAGAGCCTGGTGGGTGACGCAGGGCCTGGGAGGCATAAATTCATTCCGGAAATAATGGTTGGCCGCCGACCCCGCTCCAAGGCAAATGTCGAGAGTCACAACAGCGGTGGAGTGACCCACTGCTCGTGTCCCTCGGGGTTAATCCTGTCTGTGTCCAGCAAAGCCATGTCCTTTCTGGTGCAGCTCCTGTTTGGGCAGCCACCAGGGTGAGCATGGAATGGAATAGGGAGTATTCAAGACCACTGGATTGCTTTGTTATTAAACTGGGAGGGTGTCTTGCCTTCCAGCACTTCCATCTCCAATCAAGGTGGGATGGGATGGGATCTCCCTGTCATCTTACCCAGACTGACTGCAAAGCTTAAAAGTTTCCTGTTATCTTCCCTCGCCATGTTCCTGCAGGTGACACTGCCTTACAGACATGGCAGAGTGTCCTTCAGGAGGGGACACCAAACAATCCCTTTGAAGGTCCCTCGGCAGGGGAGAGGGGCAGCACTAACTGTGTGTTACTGGCAGAGATCTGAGATCCCTGGATCTCCAGGGTCTCATTCCATGCCACAGCAGAGCACACAATGCATGTTCACGGCCTGATGGGACTGTCACATTATCCAAGCAGGCTTCTTGCATGATCCAGACTGGAGAATTTCCCTTTGAGACTTCTGGAACGAAACCAAAATCTGAATTTGACTACGTCTCTTCCCGAAGGACATTTTGCCTTGACATACCACCAAAAGATAGACAGTCTCCTCTTTACAAATCTCCTCCACTGCTCTGGGGTTGACAACCAGCCCCTCTATTTTGTCTTCTAGCAATGACCATTTCCTTTGCTACTTAGACTTCCTAAAGAGTTAAAAATGGGGCCTGCAGAAGAGCCGTGGGTCAGCAAGACTTTGGGTCCTTTATGCCAGACAGCGAGACAGGACCAGGTAGTTCCAGTTGTTGCTGGGGTCCTTCAGGGCATGATTCATCTGATGTATTCCAGACAGTTAGGATTAAATTATTCACACCCTGACGTTTCTACATCTCTCCATCAATCACTGAGGGAATCCAGGGAGACCGGCTCTGGATGAGAAGACTCCTGCTCCCAGGGACTCCATGAAGGGCAGAGCAGGCATCTGTCTAGCTCCTGAGAGATGTGGGATTCAAATCACATCCAGTTCTTGTGGAATGCTGGGCACTGTCACCTTTGTAGCCAGGCTGATTTTGGACTTGGCTTAGTTTTGAAGTGATGCTGTTTTGGACTCTGTACTTTTTGGGGATAAGCCCCATGTATTCTTTCCCTCCAGAAAGCCCAAAGCTGTGTTCAAGGGTTGACTCTTTACCGCTGTGGATGAGAAAGCTCACCTTGTGTTTTCCCCCAGATTAGGCAAGAATGGAACCAGACTTTTAAATTCAGTTATAATCCCTCGGAGACACGAGTCTCCTCCATATTTTTTTCTTGCTGTGTCATAACAGCATCATGCCTCAGGCTCCCTGATAGGCCTGATCTCATCTCCCAAAGTTAGATGTCAAAGTCTGAGCGAGTCACCCCAGGCTCCCTTTGTAGGCAGTGGAGAGCAGTCGGCCTCTCCAGGGAGCAATTCATCTGACCTATCTCAGACACCTATCTCAGGATAACATGAATCATAGCAAGATGTTTATTTCTCTCCATTGACTATAGAGGGAGCCTAAGGCTACATCCTCAGACTTCCAGGGGTGCTTCTTGGAGGCCCAGTTTGGGGGCAAATAGTCCCCACCCCTGACATTCCTCCTGTTAGAAAGCAGCCCTGCCATCCAGTCCCAGTTAGAGAAGCCATTTTAATGATGGAGCCACATGGCACTGGGAAGGACCTCCCAGACCACTGAATGCGGGCAGTCCCTTGCTATTGAAGGCACAACAACATCTCCTAATGGTTTAAAATGAATATGTTTAGCAGATCTCATCCTATTTTCCTGATGGCATTCTGGCATCTCGGTTGTCTCCAAGCCAAACGTTTTACCCCCTCCTTTTCCCTGCTCTGGATCAGCCTTCTCCACTTCTGCAATAAAGTAAGGCATGAGCAGAAAGCCACAAGATACTGATCCATCCAGGAGGTTTGTTACATGTAGGAGGTACTCTCCGCTCTCTCATGAAACTCTTCCCAAGAGGATCTGATTTCCAACCACACCCTGTCTACCTCTCCGCTAATGGCAATTTGGGCAGCTGCCCTGGTATCAACAACGGAGATCTACAAACTCTACCCTGTAACTATGGGGAAGGAAACTGGAAGGATCAGGATTGAAAATGCGACTGTGCAAGCTCCTCTCAGCCATCAGGATGCAGAAATCCTGCAGGCCAGAGGTTTGCCAGCGCTGCTGGGGGGAAGGCTGGCACATCCTGGCTCCAGACAGGAGCACCAGCTGGGTTTAGTGCCCGTGTAAACTGAACTTGGAGTGGGGATTGCTGCATGGGGTGAGGGGATGCTGCACTGCTGAGTCCATTCCAGCCCACAGGACAGCCCAGATTCCTGGCTGCAGCATTCCTGACCGGGGTTTTGGGTAGCTAGCTCAGTACAGGCAGCATGCTGGAGCTGCAGCACGTTGGACAAGCAGTTTGGGGAGGTCTGGATGAGCTGTAGCCACATCTCTGGTTTACAGCCCACAGAGTCCTGGGTGATTTGCAGCTTCCCCTGAGCCTTGGCAAGAGCTGCAGGTTGCAAGGGCAGCAAAGAGAGATGCTGAGGAAAGGTGCCAAGGTGTTATCCCTCAGCTTTATCCCTCAGCTTTTGGGAGCAGGAGACCAGTGAGGTGGTGAGGAGCTCCTTCTCTTGCTGCTGGAGCCAGGTGGGGCCATCAGAGGGGTCACTTCATCCTCTTGTGGCTTCAGAGGTGTCCAAGGACAGGCCCTGGGCTGGGATGGCACCCAGGAGAGTGTGGTTAACATCACATCTGGCTGCATCTGCCTCTCCATCCCCTTGGGTCCGTGGGCTCAACCATTTTCGGGGTTTCTTAGAGGCTCTGACCTCATCACCTCCCTACCTGCACAGCGATCCCGGGATAAAGATCCGGCTCCCGCACATCTGGAGAGGAGACAGCCCGTGCAAGCAGCTGTAAACAGCCAACACCCAGGCGCAGGCTGCGAACCCTGGAGAGGAGTGATGGGCAAAAGGAAATGGCAGCGACTCCAGGAGCCGATCCCGTTTGCTTTCTGCGCTCCCTCCGCCTCCCACTGCACCAACCCTCATCTGTCAACCCTGACATGCGGGGCGGGGGGGGGGTTTGCCGGTTGTTTTTTTGTTATTTTTTTTTTTTTTTTCCCTGGCGACTTGAACATTAGACGGGGGATCAGGGAGGGGAGAAGGAACAAGACAGCCCGTGGCTACAAAACCGGTGGCGTCTCTCCCGGCGGCGGGAGGCACTGGAAACTTCTGCCTCGGGCTGCGCTCACAATGCGCCGGGCTGGCAGGGAGCAGGCTGCGCGGAGTTATGGATTTATTTCCTTCCCCCCGCTCCCCTCCCCTCCTTCCCCTCTCCCTGCTGGGCACACTGCATTCCCCCAACTGGGCTCAGGTTGGTTGCAACAAGGAGCTCCCTCTGCCGCATCCCGAGAGTGCCAAGTCCAAGCGTGGGAGCTAGTCCTAGACAAAAGGGAACAGTAGAGGGAGCTGATTAGCATCCCTTTGTCCCGGGAGAATCCCAACCCCAAATGGGCCCTTGGCTCGCCGCGGGAGGCACAAACACACACACACACACGCATGGACGGGAGCCAAGCAGGGAAGCAGGGACAGCGGAGGCTTGGTCGCCTTCATCCGGGTGCTGGGAGGAAGGGGGACACCGTGGGGGCTGCTTTGGGTTGGCTCCGGCACCGGGGAGCGCCGTCCCCAGGGTGGGTTTTGCTGGTTGAGGAGATGAACGTGTATTCCTATGTCCCAAAGAGCCAAAAGGAGCGAAGTCTCCTGACAGAGAGGGATCCGAGCCCGTGAATGTGGCTTTTCTTCCCCGGGAGATGCGTTAGGAGCTGGCAGTGCTGAATAGAGGCGGGGATTTTAAGGCCAGAAGGGGCTGTGGGATCATCTGGTTGGACTCCTGTGAAACTAGCAGAGATTTTCCTCCTCTCTGTCCTTGAGCAGATGAGACGGGGCAGCCAAAGGAAAACCAGGGTGCATGAAGATGCCCTGCGTGGGCTTTTTTCTGCAGTGGGCTTGCACGACAGGGGAGTGAGGGTGTCTCCTGCAGAGCACCACGGCATTTTCCAGCAGGATATTGCTCAGCACATTCCCTGCTGAGCTCTGAGGCTGGAGGAATGGTGTGCCTGGATGGATCAGCCTCTCTCATTCCTTGTTTCCTCAGCCCCGTGTTTCTGGGAGCATCTCCTTCAAAGTGAGGGCTTGTCCATCCAAGAAGATGCACGGGGTTAAGAGAGAGGCAGGGATCAGCCCCCAGGAGAGGGAATGGCTCAGAAGGGTCAGTGTGACTCTGGACTTCTGCTGTGCATGTGACTGATGTGCTCCTAGGAATGACTGAGGCACAGCTGACTCTGAGCAGTGAGGACAAAGCAGAGGAAAGCAGGTTTTGGGGGGCTCCAAAATCTTGGGAGATGCAAAGGGGTCAGAGAGCTCCACCCCACA
This sequence comes from Corvus moneduloides, assembly GCF_009650955.1. NCBI lineage: Eukaryota > Metazoa > Chordata > Aves > Passeriformes > Corvidae > Corvus > Corvus moneduloides. The sequence goes on from NC_045476.1 coordinate 2,084,164, forward strand.
GCAGCCCAGTGTAAGGTGGGCCCATAAAAGAGGGTGGTGGATATGTCACAGTCTGGATATGGGAAGGAAACTGTTGTGGGTTGGGCAGGCTTTTTAAGGAGGTGGAAGGTGGCGTGCTGAACCTCAGGGAAGCTCTGGAGCTTTGGCTGGAGGTGACCCTAAAATCTGATGGCAAAACCATCTACAGAATATGAATTCTATACATTTTAGGAAGTTCTTTACTCAGAGCGTGGTGAGGCCCTGGCAGAGATTTCCCATGGAAGCTGTGGCTGCCCCTGGATCCCTGGAAATGTCCAAGGCCAGGTTGGACATTGGGGCTTGGAGCACCTGGGGATAGTGGAAGGTGCCCCTGCCCACGGCAGGGAGTGGAACTGGATGGTCTCTAAGGTCCCTTCCAACCCAAACCTTTGTATGCTTCTGTGAAACACAGAGATCCAGAAAGCCACCAGATCCTGGGAAATGCAGAGCTGTCCTCGAGCCCTGGGAACAGGTCCTGACTGGAGAAACAGAGAGTGTCTTTCACTTTTTATTCCATCTTGACTCATGTCACCCTTCCCAGAGAAGAAAAGCAGTTTTCAAAGCACTCATGACCCAGCCTGGGCCAGTGACGGGGAGCAAGGCAGAGAAGAGAGTTTCTGGTTCTGGTTCGCAGATCCTCCTTCCTCTGCCTCTCCATTCCCCATGGAGCCACCACAGAACCGCCTGGATATTTCAAAGTAGGTCACAGGCAGGGCCCTGCAGCTCTTGCAACACAATTCAGGTACTTTCATTGGCCTCCTCATGAGCGTTTCTCTCCGGTTTGATCGACGGAGCTCCACGGAACGCTTCCCGGTAGGCTGCACTTTGCTGACTCAGCATCTGGCACAATTTCCTCTCCATTATTTCCAGGTGCTAAATCACATCAAATGATAGCTAATAACTATGGTTTATCCTTTCCTAATCGCGCTGCTTTCCCAGGGAAGCTGTTGCCACAGGGATGTTGTGGGAGTGTGGATGGGTGGGGAAGGCACCGGGAGATGTTTCTGTTCACCCCGAGCCATGAAAAAGTGGGAGACCCCTTAGGCTAAGCACACAAGAGTCTAGCCTAGGAGATACTATATCGTGTCAAAAATGTGTTTATTTATTCTTCTGAGCCAGTTTTCCATCAGAAAAGGAAGCTGCACCACACTGGAGATGTTTTGCAGGTTCTCCTTAATTTCCAGGAAAAAAAAAACGCCCAACTTTGGTTTTCCTGAGGGGTTTTTTTTTTTTTTTGCACATTTCAGGTAGTTTCATTTGAGTGTTTGAAGATGAGGCATTCTATTTCTTTTTAATTTAAATGCAACCTTATGCTAAAATAGAAAATCATTAAACCATAGAATATTGAAGTGGTTTTTATATTATTGAGGGTGAATGACTTTATCTTCTCAGTCAAAGAAAATCTGGCATTAACAAGATAAAACACTTCATTGGCCCAAAAGTTCAGACTCTTACATGGTCCATCTGGTTTTCCACTCTTGAAAATGAAGCAAAACAGAATTTCCTAGAATATGTTAACTTTTTTTTTGGCCCTCGTTACTAACCTTAGCCATGGTATGAGCTCCAAACTCCTTCATTCTGCCTGAATCCAGAATTAAAAATGAGCACTGGTCACCTAAAAAACCCCTCTAAATTCATAAAGCAGCCTCACAGCTCTACAAAACGAGAGCTGTAAGAGATAAGACCCAAATCTGTGGTTTATTCTCAAGTAACAACTGCTGAGTCCTGACATGAAGATGCTCCCACGGGAAATTTCATAGATTCTTCTTAGAGAAGAAATAAAAAGTAAAAAATTATTTTAGTGCAGTTTGGTTTGGTGGAGAAAGGAGTTTCTGTTCCTACAACATCTCCAGTCTGCTTTTCCAATTGGATTTCAGATACAGATTCCTTGAGAGGAGAGTTTGAAGATGTAAACGAGTCCTGAGAGGGAGCTCTGTGGAGCCCAGTTTTTATGGGAAATGTTCAGTGGTACTCTGGTGAGATTTATATTCAAGTTGTAATCTGTGTCCAGCACCTAAAATTAAGAATATTCTGCATTTTGCTTCCCTGAGCACGGGGTCTTCTCCTTCAAAGTCCATCACTTGCACCTGAACACTTCAGAGATGACTTAGCAGCTCTGAAGGCAAATATTAACTTCTGTAGAGTTCTGTTTATGGCTTTATTAATTACAACTCTGGCCCAAACACACCCTGATATCATTGATTTCTGTGGATCCGGAAAGATTGAAGAGGATACAAATCTTTCATCATCAAATTCTCTATCTCATTCTTTTTCCATTGAGAAGGACAATGGATTTTGTCTGCTGGTGTTGGTTCTCAAGAGCATAGAATTTCTGAACTTCCCAGCCAGCAGAAAATCACCATCTCAGTTCTCAGTTCCGTGTTTCCAGGGTTTTTCCCAAGGGTTCAGTAACTAAATCAAGTAATCAAAAATCAAGATGTGAGAAAAATCATGTCATAGAATCATAGTATGGTTTGGGTTGGAAGGGGCCTTAAAGATCGTCTATTTCCAGCCAGAACAACAAATTTAAAGTTAAAAACTCTCCCTAAAATCTCCTCACTTGAAACAAAGCCAGCCACCAACGTTCAGAACAGTGCTGCCCCATCAGCCATCGACACTTTTGTTCATTTATAGGATGGTTTGTGTTGGAAGGTCTAAAGGTCACCTAGTCCAACCTGTGCCATGAGCAGGGACACCTTGAACTGGGTCAGGTTGCTCAGATCCCCGTCCCACCTCACCTTGGATGTTTCCAGTACATGTTAAAGCTACTGTGACATCCCTGAAATCCTCAGATCAATCTCACCTAAAGCCTGTGATTTTTTTTTTAAACAGAGAAGCGCAAAAGTTGTTCGTTTTGTCGGTTGTTTTTTTAAGTATTCCAAATATATTCCCATATTTAACCTGTTTTTTCACATAGCTGCTTTAGAAGCAGATTATACTTTGCTCTAACAGCCACCAGTACAGCACGAACCTCTTACAAGGGTGCTGGCTACAAAATATTAGTTATTCGAAGTCTGGAGAGTGGGGTAGGTGCAGTTTAGAAACATATGGATCAGCATTCCAGCTGGAAAAGAGCCTGTAATCACTGGCGTTGCAACTCGGTGAGGTCACTGCGTCAAGCACCCCGGACAATTCACTGCATGTATTTACCCATTTTATGGGGTTGACCACTAATGGGGTTGGCTAAAAGCTGGAAGTATATTGGGCTTTTCTTGGTAGGGATGGGTCTTCTAATATTTAAGAGGCTTGGAGCTCACTGCTGGTTTGTAAATGCAGGGCTGCGCCTTCTTTTGTGAGGTTTGTGACTTGTGGTGTTTTAAGCTTTTATTTGGTTCTGACAACGCTGCCAGAATTAGGAGGGTGTTCTTAGCTCGGATTGGGCGAGTGGGGAAGTTAGACTGGCTTAAAATGACAGAGGAGCTAAACTTGGTCCTGATTGGGGTCAGAGAGCTGGGGATGAACCTCAGTGTGAGATGGTGGATCCTCTTCCCGCCATCACCACAGGCGATGCACATCAGCAAGTCCAGGGTGGTGGTGTACCAGGACTCCCTCAGAGGGTGGTGGTGGCTCCTCTGGAGCTGATCTGAGCAGGAAAACCACATCCCAGAGTGACACAGCCCACTGGTGCTGGGCTTCAACCCCCGCTGGGCACAGCCCTGCTGCTCGCAGGCCACAGCCAGGCCAGAAACCACAAGCAAAATACTGGAGAGCCACAAGTGATCCAGGAGCTGCTGGGGAGTCATTCCAGCCCTCACAGCTTGAACTTCAGCTTCTCACCCAAGGTAATATCCAAACCTCCCCTGAACTTCACCTGAGCAAGGGCACAAACTGCCCTGCCATAAAAACTGATTTAACCCAACTGGGATTAACCAGCCTGGGTGAAAGATTTGCCTTCCTTGTGTAAAAGTCATCACCTGGGAGCTCTTCATCTTTGTGCTTGACCTTTGAGCAGCTCTGTGAGACTGTGGGGATCTGCAGATCGTGGGAATTTTGCTTCTTGGGTTAAAAAATGTATTTACTCAAGAGGACTCTGAGCCTCACAGGCTGCATGTTGCACTCAGCATTAAAATAAGGGCAAACACAGGCCCTGGAATTCAAGGAATCCCTACAGTTCCTCACCAAAATCTCTCTTTGCTTTGCTCAGCTGAGCTCTCGGTTCCTGAACCCTCTCTAGGCTTCCACCAATCCTCAAAATTAGCACCAAGGTTGGTGGTGATGCCCAAAGCACCGCTGCTTATCCACAGTAGAACAAACGTGGAGATTGCAAGGAAAACATCCCAAAATTCCCACCGTAGCCGAGAAACATAGCACAAGAAATTGTGCCTCTTCAAGGAAGTCGAGAGGATGGTGGGACCTAGGATTTCTGGGCAGGAGATAACACTTCTTATCAGCACTGGCATTGCTCCACTGCAGGACATGATGGAGCAGTGTGTGGGTGATCCAACTTCTGCCTGGCTGCCTCCCACACCAGGAGGTCCAGCAGAGCCATGGCTGAGCTGCTGAGGAGTAATCCTCAGCTCCAGAGCAGCAGTGTGGTCTCCAGGAATAAGCCAGGAACCAACGCTGATTTCCTACAGCCCAGTGTCAGCTTTCCACCCTCCCCAGCTTAGATCCATTGTCAGCACAGCCAAAGGCCCCACATCCCATTGCCAGTTGCTTAATCCATTCCTTCCCGCTCCACTGCCAGTACAATAATACCCCACTGAGGGGATCCACCTCCCAGGAAATCCTCCTTTAACACCCTCCAAAGGAGCAGCCAGATTTATCTCTGCTGTTGTTCTGGAAAGCTAAATGAGGACTCATCTGTTCTAATCCCCTCTTAAGATTTCCAGTTGAGGCCTGTGCTCCCATATTAGCATTTCTGACAGCTCCTACGTGTGCCCTGCAAGGCTCCATGAGGGGAAACCACATACCAGCAACTGCTTCAGGTACCCCACTATCTCTCTCTCAGGTGGAGGAGCCTTTGCAATGACCCCATAAAAATTCCTGAAATGAAGACTTGGGTTAAATGGGCCTGGAGATCTTCCTCAGAATGAATCTCATGACTTGTCCTTTGCTGGAGAGTTTGGGGACTGCTCCTTTCGTGTGACACTGGGTGTTTCCCTTGGCCTTGTTTTTGGCATAGCAGATTTTGAGATTTCCTAGAATCAGAATCCTGGAATGGTTTGGGTTGGAAAGGACATCCTAGATCAGTCACTTCCACCCCCTGTCCTGGGCAACGACACCTTCCACTATCCCAGGCTGCTCCAGGCCCTGTCCAACCTGGCCTCGGACACTTCCAGGGATTCAGGGCCCTCCCCAGATTCTCTGGGCACCCTGTGCCAGGGCCTCACCACGCTCTGAGTAAAGAACTTCTTCCTGACATCTGCAGAACTCATATTCTATTGGTGGCTGTGCCATCTGGTTCTAGGGTCACCTACAGGGGATGGGACATTCACAGGATAAACAACAATGGCTTTAAGCTGAAGGGGAAGAGGGTTAGATGGGATATTGGGGAAGAATTCTTCCCCGTGAAGGTGATGAAGCCATGGCACAGGGTGCCCAGAGAAGCTGTGGCTGCCCCTGGATCCCTGGAAGTGTCCAAGGCTGGGCTGGATGGGGCTTGGATCCCCCTGGGATGGTGGGAGGTGTCCCTGCCCATGGCAGGGGGGTGGAACTGGATGATGTCCCAGTTCCTTTCCAGCCCAAACCGTTGCATCATTCTGGGATTCCATGAAATATCAATATATCCACTGAGCTCCTGGACGATACTGTGTGCTAAGGAGACTTGTTGGGCATGTGATTTACAAGCTCCAGAGTTTTTACTCCTCCCAGCTAACCTGGGAGAAGCATCTGTTTGTCGGGATGCATTTTCCAGCCTGGAACCATCAGCAACTTTGTTGTGCCAGGACAAATCCCAATTTCAGTCCTGCAAGCCTTTTTCTGGCAAGTCTGGAGCTGCACGGAAGACGTGAGCCATTTGCATGATTAAAGGTTGCAGGACCAAACTGATTAGAAAGATTCAGCAGGTTCTCCAATCCCTGCATGAGCACAGATCCACTTGGGAAGGAGCTCTGGGCACGGAATTGGCTTCTCCTCAGAGTAACTTCCACTGGTTTCCACCGAGAGCTGGAAGTTCTCAGCTTCTCTCAGGATTGATCTCTGCACCTGCAGAGTGAATTCCTCTAAATATTGTTGTGGTTTTAGTGGCTTTTCCTTTATAATATCAAAACCTGATGCTTTGATTAGTGATGGGGAGGTGGGTGGGAGGGGGTGAATCTGACAGTGTTTTCTGGCATTTAGTCCCTAATTGAAATACTCCCTTGGGGTATTTATAAAAAAAAAAATTAAATTGGCCCAGATATTTTTTTATGAATAAGGCTTTAATTAACTTTTTACATATTAAATGTACATCAATGGAAATAGTTAGACAAATAGCAGGGGTGTTAGTCATGCAGAAGCGAAGGGATGATTCAGTCAGGGACTGCGTGTGTTACAGCAGCCTCTCCCCTCCGAGGGCACATGTGAGAGATGCTGAGAGGGAAGGGAAATTAGCATGAGAGATGGAAGCGAGCGTGGAGAGGGAACATATTAAAAAAGGCCAGGAGAAAGGCAAGGTTCCCAGTGGAATTCCAAATTAAGGATTCCCTTGCTTACGCTGGAATCACTCACGGAGTCCAGGGACCTTGAGCTCTGTTCCCAGCTCTGCCTCCGATCTGTTACGCAGCTCCGTTCTCCCCTTCCTTTCACTCCCACCCCTTCCCTTGGCTGGGCCAGGTTAATTTGACAAGTTCTCCTCCACGTCCACTCCGATTGCAGCTGGGGGACCCGGGCAGAGTTCGGGAAGAGCAGAGTAACGGTGAGGGTATCGAAGCGTGAGCAGAGATCGCCCGGGGACGGGGTGGGAGCTCCGACCTGGGAGGTTTTGGAGAACAGGTTAGACAAACATCTGTCAGGGATAGTTCAGGCAGAGTGGATCCTGCCTTTGGGCAGGAGGGTGCGAGGTCCAAGTCTGATAGCTGGGATTTTAAGTGCTCCTGGAAGCACTGCCAGAGTATCCAGATATTCGTGCAAAATCCAAAGTGAATGGTATCATTAACAAAGTGAGTTTTTTGTAGGGAAAAATGGAGTATTTTAATACCAAGATGCATCCCTAATTACACTGGCTTAACTTCTCTGCCGCTTCCACTGAATCAGATAAAAGTTATTCCGATTTACACCAGGCCAAGAGGAGAATCAGGCCACGTGTTTTTCTGCTGGTGGCCAAAATATATATTTTTACTTGGCTCGATTTATTCAGTAACTGATTTGCATAGACATTTCCGAAGGCTGCTCGGTTGCTCTTTTTTGGTTTTTTTCAGTTTTTTTTTGCACTTCACATGTCATCTATCCCCCACTCATTACACAGGGCAGCAGCAGTGTTGCCACCGAGGGAGCTCCCATTTAACAGCAAGAGAGGAATCTTCAGCAGTTCCCATCCCGAGGGACCGCAGGATGCGGAGCTTTGATTTTCTTGCTCTAAGACAGGCAGGGATGAAAGCGATGTGGACTGTCAGTAAACCCTTAAGGTGCTGGGTTCCTCCAGCAGTTTGGCAAGTGCCTTTCCCTCCCACAAAAGTCACCAAAATCAGTGTGGGCAGAACAGGTCATCACCTCTCCTCCCCTCCAAGTTAATATTCTGAATTAGGGAGCTGTGAGTTGTTCCCACCAACTCCGGAGAGCACACACCAAGAGCCGATGCTCTTCAAGAACCTGTAACAGAACATCAGATGCCAAATCAGGAATAACATCATGTCCAGTCCTCAAATATGAAGGCAGGGCTGATATAGGAGCAGACAGGCATTTGGTGAATTGACAGCAGCAAGAATGAGAAGCCAAAGCTGGAATTGCGAGTTTTGTTGCAATCGGGTTGGCAAAGCTGTGGAAAATCCTCATGATGTGAAAGAAAAGAAGAAAATGCACTGTGATGACACATAGCCTGAGGAAGGGAAGGCTTCATCAAAGGGTGTGTTATCATTTGGCTTAAAATGGGTGAACCCGGAGACAGAGATGGAAGCTGGATCGAAACGCAGAGCACCTCCCTGCTCTTCCCACTCGCTCACAGCCCCAGTCCCCACTCAGAGGTTATTCCCATGCAGGGTCCCCATCGCTTTCCTTGCCTAGGAGGGCAAAACCCATGTGCAGTTCAGGCTGGAAGAGATGATTTCCAGAGGAGAGAGGATTTCTGGACACTTCCAGCTCTGCTGGCCACGAGGGCTGACCAGTGTGTGGTACAGGGCATCTCTCTGATTAGAGCTGGGCATTATTTGAGCTTAAGAAACCTGGGCAAAACAAGGGACACATCAGATGAATGAAGCTGGCTTGTCTTGTGAATGATGACTGGTTGAGAAAAGTATCTGGAGGTGTTTGGTGTCCTCTGCTTCTACAGCAGGTTATTTGATTTTTGGGGCTGTTTTAAGGTCAAGTAGCCCTCTCTCATGGGTGAGGGCAAGGTCAGAGCTTCACTGTTTTAAACCACAAGCAGATACAAGTTCTGGCTATTTTGGTGCTGATGTCATCATTATTATCTAACCCCTGTCTGTGATTTGACAGTGAAGCCAATGGAAAACTTCCAAAACCCGAATTTCTGTGGTCTTATATACACCAAGAACACAAGTCCTTGTCTTCTTCAGGGTGTGACAGATTCCCAGGAGGTCCCCTAGCCATGTATTCACTTTCCATGCTGTTGCTGAGCTTCCCAAACCCAACCAGTGGCATTTTCATCCCAACAGGATGACAGGCTGACTCCTTGTGGGGGCTGAAATTAAATGTTATTAGGACGTGATGCAGCAGAGGGTGAGGTGGTCAGGATGATTCCCTTCAGTTTTTAAGCACTAGGACTCATTTCTCCATACCTGGGACCAGCACCAGGCTGATCACCAGCTCGTAGACTTTTCTCAAGATTTAAGAGAACGTCTCAAAACACAGCTGTTGGTCGTGGTGCAAGAGCAAGTAGTGGTGGGACAAGGGGATGGTTTTAAAGTGAAGAGGGAAGGGTGAGATGGGATTTTGGGAAGGAATTCCTTCCCTGTGAGGGTGGTGAGGCCCTGGCACAGGGTGTCCAGAGAAGCTGTGGCTGCCCCAGGATCCCTGGAAGTGCCCAGGGCCAGCTTGGATGGGGCTTGGAGCAGCCTGGGATTGTGGAAGGTGTCCCTGCCCATGGCAGAGGGGTTGAAACCAGATCTTTGAGGTCCCTTCCAACCCAAACCACTCCGTGATTCTCTGTTTCTATGATAAATGTTCCTGCCAAGGACCACAAAATTCTATGCACAAGAAAGTTCTGAGTCTTTATCCACCTGGCCAGCAGATGTGTTCATGGAAGGTGGAGCTGTTTCCTTCTGGAAAGGGTACTGTAGATCAGTTTTTGAGGTTCCTGTTTTGGCTGGGATTTGTTGGTTTTCCCGTCTTTAGGAGCTGAGCTCCTTCAGCAGTGTCCTCACATGCCATCCCCCAAAGATGGACGCGTTCACAGCTGGAGGCAACCTCAGACACGTGTTCAATATAGTGGGCTCCCTTCTCTGCTTGAAATTTATCCAAGAGCTCCGGCTATAATCAGAATATCTCTCATCCACAGCTTATCTGCTGACTTAAAATTGCTCGTAAAGCATCCAGCCTGTGTCTGGGGCTTTGCAATTTCCGTATTCCTCGGTGTCTAAATAGGTCTGAAATTCCCTAGCATTGCCCTCAAGTGTTTGGGATTAGAAAGTGGGAAGATAATGATGGCTCTCCATCTCACAGGTGGGCAGCTGGGGCAGAGGCAGGGCAGAGGAGCTGTTTGAAAGTCATGTTTTGTAGCACTGAGCCCTTTCTTCTCCCTTAGGAACCACAGATCCAGCCTCCAAACCATGCTTCCTCTCACAAGCTATTTATAAAAAGTGGCTTTTATGCTGTGGGAGCTACATCAAATTTTTCTGCTTCCCCAACTGGGTGAAACTGAAACCCACAGAAAAAAACAAAACCAGATTGCCCAAGCCTGCTGCAGGGAGGTGAGCAGCTCCTCCAGCACTCAGACCCCCTCCCTTCTCCAAGTGGAGCCTGTAAAGCAAAAACTTCTGCGAGCCGAAAAATTGGTTAATTGCCTCAAATTGATTCCATGGTTTTATTAAGATATTTTCCCAGCTCTATTATGGTTAATTATTTGTATTACAGTAGACTCTGAGGCCCCAAGCAGAGATCAGGGCCCCATTGTGCTAAATAGTGTACAAGCACTTAATAACAGAATCATTCCTTGCCCCAGATAGCTTGCAATTATGCGGGGAGCTGCAGTGGAAACACACCACAGCTCCTGTGAACACCTTTTAGGAGAGGTTAACGTGGATTTTGGAAGCCAAGAGGGTCCCTCACGAGAGCCCCACTCTTCCTGCTGAGCTCCAGCAGGAAAAACTCGAGGGAGAATCTGGATGTACAGCCAGGAGATGAATGCCCCACCTGGCTCAAGGCTTCGTGAGGGGAATAAAGAGAAAGAAGAGTGAGGAAAACTGAGCAGGTTCCTGTGCTGCTTTCCCCTTCTTCACCTTTGGTTTGAGCTCGGAGACCAGGCTGAGGGAGCTCGTTATCCTGGGGATTTCCAGCCTCGTCTTGCAGAGGCAGAGCTTTCCTCTGCTTAGGTGCGTGCTAAGATGAGCACAAGCCTTGCAGGGACCCCGCTTCCTCCCATCCTGAGTGAGGAAGTGGAGCAAAAATGCAGAAGGGGAACCCTGTGCTTCTCCTTCTCCCTCCTCCCAGCCCACTCCGCTGCCAAGTCTCTGTGGCTGCGTCTCACCCGTGCGTGGGAGATCTCGATTATCGAGGGGTCAGCACTGGGGGATCTTTTCTACACCTTCAAGCGAGCGGGGAGAGTTCTGAGACCTCGAAGCCTTGCTGGAGGTGATGTTTGGGGCTGGGAGTGTGACAGGTTGGGGGTGAATGAGCAGCTGCTGATTCAAGCCAAGGGTGTTGCTTGTACCCCAGGTGCTGCTGAGCTCTGGGTGACCCTCAGGGACTGCACATCTCTGCATTGCCCACCTCTCCCTGGGGCTGAGAGGACGTGAAGGGCAGCAAACTGTAGCTCAAAACCAGGGAAAAAATCCAATTGTTTCCAAGCACTAAGCTCAGGCCTCAAGCGGAGCAGGAACCTCTGGAGATAACGCGGTGTCTGTGTGTGCATGTGTGTGTGTGTGTGTGTAAAACAGCCTCGCCGAATCCCACAGCTTTAGCAGGGCTTTGAAAAAGATCTGGGTGGTGATTCAAAATCCAGGTTATGACCTGTGACCTTTGGATGAGAAATTGTTGCCATTTAGGATGTGTTAGGAGGTCCATCCTTTTCATCAAATGCGTGTTTCTTCTTGCTGCGGGAGGCAATCACACCGGTATATCATTAACTCGCAGAAAAGGAGGCTGTAAAAGAAGTTGATGGGGGACCTTAGCCCACACCCTGCTGGGGTCTGCTCGGAGCACAATATCCCAGCGACCATGAGATTAAGCTAAAGAGAAAAGTGAAAATGCTTTTCACGATTCACACGCCCTTTAGATTGTTTTATTAAACCATTTGAATAGGGATTTCCCTTTCGGCCGACAACGGGGCCCGGCCAATGCATAGTTCTAGGTTGCTATGACTTAGTTGGTGCTGGCTAATCACAAGTGAGGGCAAATTTCATATAAAATATCTCGGGCCATTGTCAACCTAATGCGGCGTGACAGTGCCAGCACAAAGGGGGATTCATTCACCCCAGCAGGTAATAAGGACGATTTGCCATACCAACCAGGCAGTCTCGAGGGGGGCTGTCAAATACGATCAGAGCAGCGAAATGGAGCCTCACATTCCATTCTCAGGTGGGCGAAGGCGATCCTTTTGTTCGACCATGTTGCTCCTGATAACAGAATACAATTATATTCTCCTTTTTATTTTTTTGCTTCCCGGTATCCTACTGACCATTGGGGCTGTTTTGCATCGCAGTCTTTGGGGCTTGCCTTCTTTCCCTTGTCTTTTTTTTTTTTTTTTCTTTTTTTTTTTTTTTTTTTTTTTTTTTTTTTCCCGAGGCCAGGAGGGACCCCAATGATCCTTTAACCTGGAAGGCGCCCCGGAGAATTTCGCCCCAGTCCTTCCCCGCTCCTTTTCCGCCTTCCCCTTTCATTAAGGACTCTGTCCTGCCACAATGAGCGCCCTGTATCCCTGCTAATCACCCCCGATTGGCACACAGCTTCCTTTTGTCCACAGCCTCCCAGGGACATGGGCTGTTGGGGAGACGAGGGGTCGGGGTAATTCGGGGCGGATCGAGAGGACCGTGCTGCTCCAGGACGATGGAATATTCAGGAGAAGGCGTTTATGGGATGGCGGGAGGGGGGGATCAGACGCCACCCGAGTGTTTCACACATGACCAAGCCAACAGAAAGACAGATAAAACATTAAGCAGGGTAGGTAGGGAGACATACATGGTAATGATTAGATCAGCAGAGAGATTGGGCGATAGAGAGAGAGATAAGGGGGTTTTTGCTTTGCAGGTATCAGACTCGGGTTACTGATACCAGACCGTCCTGCTGATTTGCCTATCTTGGGGGTCTGGTTACGTGCGAGATCACCTGGGGTTGTTTTGACAGTCGCTAATTAACGAGAGCATTCCAGCCTTCAGCCCAGCCTCGGCTCAGGCTCACACGGGGGCTCGGGGGGCCGCAGGGAGCACCGGCCCTGCTCCCAGGGCACGAGGCTTGCTCTGGCGTACGGCAATCTGGCTCTACCTGTTTCAGGTAGAGCCTGAAAGGTTTGGAAGTGCACGGAAGGCTTGGAAGTTCGAGCACCGCACTGGAGGTTGCGGCTCTGTTGTGCTCCAGTGCAACGACAACCATGAGCAACCAACAGAGAGAAAGTGAAAAGGCAAAAAAAAAAAAAAAAAAAAAGAATAAGAAAAAGCTCATCATTCAGATGTTTTAGGGAAACTTGGCCTTCAGGATTTTACAAGCTGTGCTAAGCCAACCTCCTTCAATCCAGCATTCTCTCTTATCTGTATCGCCTTCATGTTCCCTGGCAGGAATTGCCCATTTAATAATTTCCCTCCAATGAGCTGAATCACAGCTAATCTGATCAAATGTCTTCTGAGGGCCTTTCATCTTCCCAGGGATGTGTTGACACTAGCACAGCTGGTTCAGAGGAAACAAGAACTCAATCAGAACTCCGTTCAAAACACGGATGGGACCCAAACCTAACCTTTCCTTTAAGATATGCAAAAGTGTGGTTAACTTCTTGTTATTATGCATTTGCATAAACCTTTGCATTTAGGGGCCTGATTTTTAAGTGGTTAAAAAAGCCAAGCAAAGCCTGGAGCTGGATTTTGATGAGAAACTGTGCAGAATCAGCTGGGCACAGAGCTGACAGGGCAGAAGGGGGCAGGAAGAAGAAAGGGACAGGCTGTGGTGTGACACAGAGCCATGGGGTTGGCATCACCTGCTGTGCTGTGGGTGCTGCATTTCTCCCAGAGCTGCAGCTGCTCTTGGAGCCACCCTCATCCCATTCCAGGGAAAGCCTTGGTTACCTGCAGCTCCCAGGGACTGCTGTTCTGGCAGAGTGGGCTTCCCTAGGTTTGGAGATAAACCCACGTGGGAATGCTGCCGAAGAGGAGGGGATCTGACACAGGCCTGCACACCAGGCAGCGGCAGCAGGAGCTTGGGTTTCACTGGTGAATGACTCCAGATCATTCAGGTCAGTCTGTAGAACTGCGTGGAGACTGCAGTTGTGGACTCCCCATCCCTGGAAATGTTCAAGGATGGGCTGGATGGGGCTCTGAGAAGCCTGGGATAGTGGAAGGTGTCCCTGCCCATGGCGGGGGGTTGGAATGAGATGATCTTAAGGTCCCTTCCCATCCAAACCATTCTGGGATTCTATAATTCTCTGATTCCAGTCTTACAAAGAGATCTTTGGGGAGTGGAATTAGTGATCCTCCTCCATCCAAGGGATCCCAGGCAGCCATTGAGGCACTGCTCCTCTTCAAAGGTTCCCAGGTAATCAAGGTCTTTGGGATAAGATTGGTGGGGGTTTGTATAACTCTGGACCCATCTTAGCGCAACACAGAGCTGCTCTGGAACATCCTGGAGCTGCTGCCAAGACCTATAACCAGATGAGGCGCCAGTTAGAAAGTCTCCATGTCATAGAATCATAGAATAGTTTGCGTTTGAGGACATTTAAAGGTCCTCTAGTCGCACCCCTTTGCAATGAGATGATCACAACTCAGCCCAGAGGCAGCTCAAGGTGCTGAGGTTCTCCTGGAAGGCCCCACGGATGAAGAGTGATCCCAGCACAAGCATCATTCCTGGGGTAATAAGGCATCATGCAGCACTGGCTGAGGAGAAAACTCTCTCTTGCCCCTCTCCTTTGGAATGCTGCAGGCTGAAAGGGTGCCCAAAGCTCAGGCTGGAGGGTGTAAGATGAGCTTTCTGCCCATTGCTTTGCAAATGGGGAAACTGAGGCAGAGTTTTGGAGTCACCCATGTCCAGAGAGGCCCTCTGTGCAGCACGTGTATCCCACTGGGTGAGGCAGTCACCAGGCTCCAATCTTCCCACAGCCTCTGGAGTCTTCTCAGAGTAACCACATGGGCTCCCTGACCAATGCTGCTGTGGTCGAGCAGGAAATCGGGGTCAGGGCACTTGGTGCTTGGTGGTTTAGGCTTGGGAGTAACACCAAGGAAAGAAACAAAAGCTTTAAAGATCTCAGAATCTCAGGATCTCTTCCAGCATAACCAGGATGGACACTGCTCGCGCTGCCAAATTTGGGAATGTGCTCTCCCACCAGGAAGCCTGACTTGTCCCCTCCTACAGCCCTCATGCTGAGCACATCCAAGGCCACAACTTCCATCCTAATGGGTGGGAGGTGTATTTTTGAAAGCAAACAGCAAGAGTGGGACAAGGACCCACTGCTAAGGAGTAAAGGGGTAACTGAGGAGGTGCCAGGCCTGAGGTGCTGCAGGAGACCAACGCACTGCAGATGGTGAGGATGGGCCAAGGCAAACACGAGCTATGGAAACACGGACCTCTCCAGAGGGAAGCTGAGGGAAGCTTGAGGCTGAGCCAGGCTTATGTAAAACCTTTCAGTTGCTTTATCTGAGATGGGATCCACTCTTGCTACAATCGAGAGGAATGTGGGGAAACTGAAGCTCACCTGCCTCCGAGGCTGCCAGAGCCAGTATTTGGTTTCCAACGCTCCCAGTATTTTCCCCTCGAGCAATGTCAGGGTCCCAGCAGCCGTGACACCCCTGTGATCCTCCTCCTCCCCTGCGATGGGAACGACGCTTGTTCCCCTCCAGCACTTGGGCACTGTCTGTGCAGCGTGGATGGATCTGTCAGCCAGTGTGTGCCAAGGAGTTCCCTGTTCTCTGCCTTCCCCTGGTGCTGGGCCAAAATTTAATAGTTCTTATCGGCAAATGATTTCCTGCTTGGTGATCATTCAAAAAAAAAAACGGCTTTTAACTTTTTTTTTTCCCCCCCCTTCACTCCTTTCCCTGGGGAGAAATATGTCCTGTGAAAATGGGAACCTGCATTTCTTACAATGGTTTAGGTTGGAAAAGACCTTTAAAGTTCATCTAGTCCAACTCTCCTGCAGTGAGCAGGGACACCTTCCAATAGATGAGGTTGCTCAAAGCCCCACCTAATTTCACCTTGGCTGTTTCCAGGGATGGGGCATCCACCACCTCTTTGGACAACCCGTTCCAGTGCTTCACCACCCTAATCATAAAAATTTCTTCCTTAATCCTTCCTTGATGCACATCGTTTTAGTTTAAAACCATTACCCCTATTTTAGCTCAACAGGCCCTACTGAGAAGTCTGTCCTCAGCTTTCTTCTCAGCCCCCAAAGAGCATCGTACAGTGGAGGACATCATCCCCATATCTTGAACTCTCAGTTTTTTGGCTTTCAGGGATCTGCTGCTGAGCAAGTTTAGCAGAGCCCAGCTGGGCTGAGGGACTGGAATATTCCCTGCTGGAATCTGGGACAGTCTGGGCTGCCCTGCTCCTCCTGCACGTGGATCTCAGGGCCAGCAGGCAATGCCATTTGTGTTGGTATAAGCCCTCCATGTGCTTTTGCGAATCCTGGGAGCTCTGACTCACCAGTCCCGCTGGATTTCCCTCCTGCTGTTCAGAAAGCAGCCGTGCCTGCAAGGCTGCCAGAGCCTAAAGAAACTCCTTCTCCCAGGGGCCACCAGCTCCTTAACAACCGAGCAGGCTCTTTTGGTATTAATCTTTCCTGGGATTCTTCTTTTTTCATCTAAAGTGGTGCCGCATGAGCTTTCATTCAAGCCCTTCTGGTTTATCTTCATGGAACTGTTCATGGGTGACTCTCCCCACGAGGGAATGGCACAGCTCTGCTCCCACATCGGGGGAAGGTGTCTCCCTTGATGGATTCAAGGAGGAAAGCACAGTGTGCTGAGAGCACCTCGTTCGAAGGCTGGGCTTCCAAAATTCTTCACGAATTCCTCAGCACCTTTCTCCTTTGGACAACACCTTCCAATCCCCATGATGCCAAATGTGCAGGAAGGACCACAGGAACCAGGGAAAATTGAGCCAGTGTAAAAGGCTGGGTTGTGCTGCTCCAAACACCAGAAACACCGAGTTGTTCCCAGTTTTATTTTCAGTTTTTCAGTTCTTGGGTCTTACTTAGTTTATTTGGTCAGGTTTTTCCCTTTTAATCCAGAGTCAGTGTAGTGTCAACTGTTGTGCAAATCCTAACTGACAGCTGTGGGTTTGTATCCCCTCGAGCCAAGGAGGGAATTGAAACCCTTTCTCACACTCCCTCGTGTGCTTAGGGAGTCTGCCCTACCAGAAAAATGTTGGAAAGCCTTTGCACCTTCCACCCCTCAAAGGTGGGTGTCTCAAGCAGCTGGAGCAAGAAGTGCCTTTCTGTAGACTTCTAGCTTTGAAAAACGAAGCTCAGAGAAGCCAGCACGACTCCTCCCCACAGTCCTCCTAAACAGATATTCCATTTCCTCTGTTCCACTCCGTTTTTTGCTAAGTGCCTCTCCCAAGAGCACTCCAGAATTCCGTGGTGTCAGAAATTCAGAGCTCACAGCCACACCATGCCAATGTCTTTCCAGTCGTGGAGCAGGGAGCAGGATCCTCTCCTCAGGAATGGACGTGGCTGGGAATTCTTTCCTCCATTGTCTGGGACAATTCTATTCTTTTCCATGTTGTTTATACATTATCCAGCCCCAAAAAGGCACTAAGTCAGTGCTTCACTCCAAGGACTCTGTTCCAAAAAGGAAAGATTTAAGGTGTCAGAAATGGGGACAACAGGGCTCAGTGTCATGGTATAGATGTGGTAAAAAGGGATTTTCAGAGCAAAATAAACCATTCTGTTCGTCCTACTGCATCAGCACAGTCCATCTTGCCACGTATCTGGGATATCTACCTGACTTGGGGTTAATCATTTCGTCATTCAGGGAAAAGATTCAGGAAAAATAAGTCACTGTCTGGGCAGAAGAACACACGAGAGCAGGTTTCTTGCATTGGACAGCTGAGATATTTGTGCAGTTATTCATTTGCCTGCCTCATCCCACAGTCTGAGAACCCTCTGCTCGGCCCCAACTCCTGCCTACAGTTCTGAAGACATCACTGAATTTAGCATTGCAGACTCCTGAGGAGATAAGCAGGATTGTCCTCAGGTGTACAGATAAGGAAGCAGAAGCACAGAATGACTAAGGGATTTGCCCAAAGTCACTTAAAAAAGCCCTGTCACAGCAGGAAAGCAAATCTTAGGTCATGTCATCCTCAGGCCTCTGGATTATCAAAATTAAACTACTCAGCCAATCGTTTTTGCATCTCAAGATGGGTTTGGTGCTGGGACGAGTGGTCAGAGAGGTCCTGCACAGGATATTCAGGGGTCAGTTTCTCAGATTTCAGTCTGGGCTTTTAGGAACACTTTCCAGAAGGGATCAGTGACTTGGAGACCTCTGCTTTAGGGGACACCCCTAAAGGCCCTCTGTGAGTCTCAGCACTTTTTCACTGATACTCAATCCCTCCAGAATGGCGAGGAAATTCTGGGGAAGCACCAGATATCCCACACTCTGGGCCCTGCAGGGAAACTCAGAAGCAGGCAGGAATTAAGCGAGCTGAAGGCAGAGAGAGCTTCGGTGACCTTGTGCTGCACTGAAAAGAAGGTGATTAAAATGCTCTGAAGTCAACATCCCCGTGAGATATTAATCCCTGCTAGCCTCCTCCTGCCAGATGACTTTCCAGAAGCTCTCTTCAAGCCCCAACGAGCTGCTGTCTCCTGCTACCAGAACCACCCAGAGAGGAATGAGGCGACCTGACAAATACACGGCACTTTCCTGCTATCTTCGCTAAATCTCTTGCATTTTTATATGGCACCTTAATAACCCCTCATTTCCATTACAAGTGCATGCTTTCCTTCTGCTTATCTCTGTCTCCATACACTCCTTCTCCATTCCTGCAGCCACACCGCCTCCGGCTACGACCCGGGGAGCTCTCCCGAGCTCGGCAGGGTCAGCTCTGCTTAGCGATGGCAGGACAGTCCCATGGCTTGGGAGGTGGCAGGACGTGACTCACACGGTGGCACCGCTCCATCTGCGTCAATATTGAACCCGGTGCCTTAAGTTAGGGGTAGGAGATGTAAACCCAGTGCCCTAATTCCGTGGAGTCATTAAGAGAGCGGCTGCGACTTTCTCAAGAGACAAACTCCTCACCTCAGTGCCCCGGGGCCAGATCTCAGCTCCTTTGCCCTGCCTGCCTGCATTCCCCAGGTAGTTACGATCAGATACAACGCGATTTGCTTCCTGTTGTGTGCTCTTAAGTGGTGGCTGCATTTCAAAAGCAGGGGAGTGATTACGTCCTATCCAGGCTGTAAAAGGCACTGAGCGCTTTCTGGGAAGAGTTCAGTGTAATTGGTGCTTCTTAAGGCTAATCCCATCAATTCCCTCCTGGCTTTCAACAAGGACTAAAAACGGTGCAGAGTTTAGGTGATGGACCTGAGATTTAGGGTTTGGTGTCTACAGCCAAAACTGTCTGCCCGGAACTGCTTGTTCAGCTGTGCCCAAGTCCTGGCAAATGCAGGAATTCTCCAGGCTGTGCTGCCTGAAGCTCCCTGGGGTTTGGTGAGCTCTGCACCAGGACAGAATCATCGGATCGTAGAATTCTTAAGGTTGGAAAAGACCGACAAGGTCATTGAGCCCAAGCATGAACCCAGCACTGCCACGTCCACTGGTCTCCCGTGTTCCCAAGTGCCATATCCTTTTAAATCCCTCCAGGTGATGCCACCACTGCCCTGGGCAGCTGTGCCAGGGCCTGACAACCCTTTCAGTGTGAAGAAATTTTCCCTAATATCCAACCCAAATATCCGAATTTCCCTAATATCCCAGCCTGAGGCCGTTCCCTCTCCTCCTGTCCCTGTTCCCTGCGAGCAGAGCCCGACCCCCCCCGGCTGCCCCCTCCTGTCAGGGAGTTGTGCAGAGCCACAAGGTCCCCCCTGAGCCTCCTTTGCTCCAGGCTGAGCCCCTTTCCCAGCTCCATTCCCTTCCCTGGACACGCTCCAGCCTCTCAATGTCCTTCTTGTAGTGAGGGGAATGCACAGAGAAACACCTCTGTGCTGAGCCGATGCTCCTGCTGAATCCAAGCTGGGATCCACAAACTGTGGACTCCCAAGCCAAGGCCACCTCTCTCATACCCACACAGGAGAAGTTTTTCTGCACAGACACCACGGCTTTCTTTTTGGTTCAAGCTTGGCAAGGCACAGGAGGTTTGCAAACATCAGTTCAGCACCTGCAACACCTTCCCAAGAAGCCAAAGGCCTGGATCTAATCTCTCCTGAGCAGAGCAAAGGGTGATGCTGACCTAACCGAGGAACGTGCTTTAGTCATAGAGAAAAGCTCACATCCTTGTCTCTGAATTGGAGATACCTGGATTTGATGGATGGACTGCCTGGTGGATCAGGGGTTAGCAGGGTGGTGCCGCTCCAAGAGATGCGGTGGTGTTCCTTAGGGGTTGGTGTCGGGACTGGCACTGTTGGTTGGTGACGTGGGCAGTGGGATCCAGGGCACCCTCAGGAAGTTTGCTGGTGACGCCAGGCTGAGTGGTGCAGTCACACGCTGGAGGGAAGGGATGGATCCAGAGGGAGCTGGGCAGGCTGGAGATGTGTGGTCTGGGCAAGGTCCTGCACAGGGGTCAGGCTAATCCCAATCCCCAACACAGGCTGGGGGAAGCATGGGGTGAAAGCAGAAAGATTTGGGGACATTGGAGCTACATTATCTTTAAGAACCTTCCAATCCAACCGTTCTATGATTTTATGAAAATGTTGCAGGATTAGCTGGGCCATACTGGGAGGATGTGGGAGCTATGTCAGCTTTTCTCTGGCCGGACACAGCACCTTCCACCTCCCTACCAGATTAGAATGGCACTCACCCCACCACCTCATCTCGCTTTTGTGAGAAGCCTTCTATTTTTCAGAGGCCCCAGGGCTGGTCAGAAATGTCCTTGTGGAGCTCATACAAAGCTCTCCACCCCTAAAATTTGGTTTCTGGATCCCGCTTGGACTTAGGCAAGCGCAAGATGCAAAGTCCCCAGTCCTGTTAGAACGGGACTGTGAAAGCTGAGCTCTCCCAGTCAAGAACTGCATGGTCATCATTTGCAGGACGCTGGGATCCTCCAGGCTGGACAGATGCTGAACAAGGGTTTTTCAAAATCACACTGGGGACCTGAGGGTTCCTGCATTTTCCTTTTTCTTTTTTTTTCTGGGTTGTAGCCCTCGGTGACTTACTAACCTCCCCAAGTGCCCTGACAAACATGTTCCAGGACATTGCTCATCCCTTCAGCTTGTAAGTTCATGCACATTACTGGATTTGCATATTGTTGTATTTGGTAGCCTTCCCAAAGCAAAGCCTGAGTTCTTGCTTAAGCCTTGAATCCAGCCGGGACTGCTCCGCAGTTTTGATTGCTCCCCGAAAACATGTTGACTTTTTGGCTTGGTGCATTAAACTCTCTTCACATTAGTAAAGCCTGGAAGCATCTAGAAGGCAAAGATTAAGCCAAAATGCCTAGGGAAAGCTCTGATCAGCAAAATACAGTCCAGGGAAGGTTTGAGTGGTTTTTGAGTAGTCAGCTGATACAAAGCTTGGTAGAAGTTGGTGAAGTTGCAAGTAACTTAAAATGTGACCTTGTGCCTTTATGGATCCATTCATATTTCAATGTCCCAGTGGAATCATCTGAAAAGTGTCACAATGTCAAGGATAACTGGTCTGTAAGCACAAGGGGAATGGGGAGCAGTACAAGAGGTTAAGGGAGGCCAGTGATCAGAATTATGGTGTCTGCTTAGAATTGCCTCAAGGATTTGAGAACAGCCCTGTTCACAGTAGAAATCCCATTTTACTGCAGCCAAAAAGCAGTGGTGCTTTCTGAGGTGTGGTGTTGAACTGCAGGATCATTTCCTGTGAGTGAAGAAACCAAAAGTGCGAGGGAGAAGGGAAGTAAAAACTGATATCTTGGGGTATTCCCCGCTTGCAAAGCAGTTTGAAAAGTTTGGTTTTCATTTTGGCACAGTGTGGAAAAAGCACTGGCATCTGGGAAAGCCTTGCCCGCTCCCCTTTCCTGCCCAGCTCTTCCTGGGATGGAGAGCTGTGATGGAAGTTCTCCACAAAGACTAAAACTCCTCAGTCCTTAACATCTTTAGCTGATCCCACTCTCCAGCCTGAGGCAATGGGCAGAAAAGGAAAGCTCATTTTCCAGTCCCTAATTAGGCAAGTAAGGAAAACTTGGGGCAGGTGCAAGGTGCACCTTGGACACTGTCACTGAGTGAGACGCACAGCCTCGGGGAAAAAAGGGATGGAGGGTGGGGACAGTGTTTGGTTTACATCCTGAGGGTTGAGGATGTGACCATCCTGGCATTTTCCTGCCTTCCAGCCACCAGCACCTCTCCCAGTCAAGGAGGAGGAGCTTTACCTGGTGCTGGTCCCACCACTAAGAGTGAGGCTGTCGTTCAGTGTAGATGTGCATTTTCCATTTTTTGGCAACATCCCCAAATTCTGTGTGTCTGAAGCGAAGCCCACGGCTCAGGGTCTGGCCGTGAGGTGCATTGACTGCACAGCACCATATAGATATTCCACGTGGCCCCTGAAATTCAGGTTTGCACAGCTTTCTGTGGTGCCATGGCCCTGTCCAAAGGCCTGAGGATGACCCCAGTCAGAACTTCTTGGCTGACCTCAGTGGCCTTGAATCAAGCCTGGTCCTGTCTGCACAGGAGCTCGTTTCCTAGCAGAAGAAAACATCTTTGGAGTAAGTCCAAGCCAGACCACAGGGAAGAGGAGGATTTCCTGGCCTTCTGCCATGCCCTCCAGAGAAGATGGTCACAGGACTGATCAAACCCATCCTTCACTGGCCCTTATTCACTGACTTCTCTCTTTCGCAGCCACCAGGGAGTCCGCCTTTGTCCACGCCATCGCCTCTGCCGGGGTGGCTTTTGCCGTGACCAGATCCTGCGCCGAGGGCTCGGCCACCATCTGCGGGTGTGACACGCGCCACAAGGGCTCTCCTGGGGAGGGCTGGAAGTGGGGAGGCTGCAGCGAGGACGTGGAGTTTGGGAGCATGGTGTCCCGGGAATTCGCGGATGCCCGGGAGAACAGGCCCGACGCTCGCTCAGCCATGAACAGGCACAACAACGAAGCTGGAAGGACCGTAAGGACATTGAAGTTTTACCTTTCCTATTGTTATTTTCTAACCCGACATAATGAATGGTGGGAGGGAATTAAGGGGACTAAAAGGATCGAAATCTGGGCAGATTTACGTCACAAAATGGTAATACCTGTCCTATGATAGTTCTAGATCGATGTGCCTGATCTATGAAAGCTCCACATAAATTCACCCGCGCGGCTGTAAATGTCTGCCTTGGAGTCAGTGGTCCAGAGCTCTTCTGTAGAGAATGGAGCAAGGCAGGCTTAGGATGGGATTTCATCTTGTTTTATAAAGATGTCTACCTCCAGAAGTTGTGGACACCTCATTCCTAGAAGTGTTCAAGGCCAGGTTGGATGAGGCTTGGAGCAACCTGGTCTAGTGAAAGGTGTCCCTGCTCATGCCAGGGTGGTTGGAACTGAATGATTTTTAAGGTCCCTTCCAACCCAAATCATTCTGTGATTCCATGATTAGAGTTATTAACTCAGTTAATAATGTCCTAATTGTGCCTGTTCCCTTCCATTGGCTGTGGGGCACCTGAAGTTTGGGTGCAATTCCCCTTCTTTGCAGCCTTGAGGGAGGAAGAGAGCAGGAGACCTTTTCCCACAACCCATCTTCCCAACCCTGTTCAATTTCCCAGGAAATTAGAGGCAATATGACTCTGGTACCTCCTGATTAAACTTGGACCATGCCCTAAAGCTGTTTTCACTTCAAACAATCCTGGAACAAAATGTGTTGGGGAAAAGAAAACACAAAATCTGCCTTATACACAATGAATCATTTCCCTGGGTGGAATAATCCCAAAAGGGAGATATTCCTTTTTTTTTTTTTTTCATCTCAAGAATAGCCCATAAGTGCCAGAAGAGTGTGATTTGTGGGAAACAATTTGTGGAACTAAACCACAAAGCCCTTTCTAACAGAGGTTATGCCACAGCTTCTCTGAGATAACAGAGAGCAGATTAATGTGGTCTTGTCCCCTCAGCAGAAGGTCTTGCACATATCCAGGGGGACCTTTGTGCAGAGAGCTGTAGCAAAGCCACCACAGTTGCTGGGACACCTGTCCTCAGGCAGGCTGGGGCTTCTTGAGAGCTCCTCAAGTGGATTCTATGAATCCCTGGTGGAGTTATCCCACCTCACACCACAGCAGAGCTGTTGGAATACAACTTTTGAAAGGGAAATACCACCAGAAACCAAAATTATCTGCAATGGAGATGACCACAAGTGATGATGTGGTTTCCTCCAGCTCTGACCTAAATTATCCCAGGTACCCCCAGGGATGGGGCCATGCTGGTGGCAGTTACTGGGATGCGTAGTGGGACAAAGAGGGCTGTGGAGAATCTGTAGAGAGTGGAAAGGAGGCATTTTCTTTAAAGTGAGAATTTGCTCTGAAGTGAGAATCCTTGGAAAAAAATGAACAAACATGCCTGTGATCACAGGCCCGCAGAGGTCTTTTTACTCTAAGTCTTGTGTCTTGGTGCTGGGTTATTTTAGGATATTTTACAGGTGTCAGAGATTAGAAAGCAGATGTCACACCATGGCCTGAAATCCCACTGTTTTAGAAAGCACTGGTGTTTTCCATTCTCACCATGCCAGCACCCATGGGGCGGCTCTTCCAGGTCTCCATACTTGAATGTTCCCAGCTAGACCTGAGCCATGGGCAGTGTTTCCTATTAGTTCCCATAGGAACTCCAACCCTACCACTCCGCCAGGAGTTTTGATTAAGTTCAGCGTGATTATAGGAACCAAACCTTTTGTGGTTCTCTCTCATGGCTAATTGCAACCTGCTTTGCGGCGGGTGATACTCTGTAAATAACACAGGAAAGCACCTGGTGAACACCAAGGTGCTGATTCATGGCAAATCTCTTGGACTCAGGCTGGCACTCGCCTGTTCACGTACCCAGAAATTTGCTGATCACTCTGAAAATGCAGATTATCAAGCCGGTTGCATAAGGTTGTCTCCCACCTCAGAGTACTGGAGGGCAACACCTCTGGAAATATTTAAGCCCATTTTATAAGAGGTAAAAACAGGTAGCAAACTTCTGGGATCAATAATCACTCTCCTGTTTGTCCTAGGAAAGTGTTTTGTGTCGAAGCCTGAGCGTTTCAAATCAAAAGTTGGGCTCTTTGGTTTTTTTTGTTTGAAATGATTTTAGAAAAATCATAACCCTGGCTTAAAAATAGAAATAAATTCCTTTTCAGTTTCTGAAAGTAGCCACAGCAAGGCTTGAACCTTGTTTGCTTAAGTAAACACGAAACATACGTAAAGGATGGAGTTCTGTTCTAGACAGTTAGGACATTTCATATTCCTTTAATTTCCACTGGAAAAGCTGCATATTTCATTTGTGAAGGCATTGTTTGAGTAGCTTTGTGTGTTCTTGGCTTCTCTGCCCAGATGTGATTGAATTGTGATCCTGGGTGACAGCACTGTAGTATTTCCACATGAAGACGGACGTTAATATGATCCGAAATCTCCTTGGTGAAAATTTTTGGTAGATCTTTAAATCTGAGTTGGGAATCAGAACCAGTCACTGAAAACTGTAAAGTACAGAAGTTTTATCTTAGACCCAGCAGTGAGCAGGGCATTGACTGGGGGGTGAGACAACTTTTGTTCTCAAGAGTGTAAATATATCTATGAAAACATTCATAATTCTTTGGAAAATCACGGCTAAGTAGCAGAATGTCGTAAGTGTTTTAATTACAGGTTAATGTGTTCCTTCTCCTTTGCCTTCCTTCTCTTTTGCAGTCTATCATTGAGCTCATGCACCTCAAGTGCAAGTGCCACGGGCTCTCGGGCAGCTGCGAAGTGAAGACCTGCTGGTGGTCCCAGCCGGACTTCAGGGTCATCGGCGACTACCTCAAGGACAAGTACGACAGCGCATCGGAAATGGTGGTGGAAAAGCACCGGGAATCCCGCGGCTGGGTGGAGACCCTCCGGCCTAAATACAACTTCTTCAAGGCCCCAACTGAGAAGGACCTGGTTTACTACGAGAACTCACCGAACTTTTGTGAGCCCAACCCTGAGACAGGCTCCTTTGGGACCCGCGACAGGATCTGCAACGTCACTTCCCACGGGATTGACGGTTGCGACCTTTTGTGCTGCGGCCGCGGGCACAACACGAGGACTGAGAAACGGAAAGAGAAGTGTCACTGTATCTTCCACTGGTGCTGCTACGTCCGCTGCCAGGAGTGCATACGAGTCTACGATGTCCACACGTGCAAATAAAGCAGGCAAAGCCCTTCCCCGGGCTCCGAGTGGAGAAATGGATTTTGAGCCTACTTCCTCTGAGGTTGCAGATGTGAGAGAAGTCTACTTTTTTGATATTGAAAGAATAAAAACTGGACAAAAAAAAATTAAAAAGGCTAAAATTGGTTGGATAGAATAGGTCTAATGACTTCTGGGCTATCCCGAGGTACATCTGGCAGTCACACAAGTTCTGCCCCAACGCCGATGCCTCCAGCAAGAGAGCGGCTTTTTCTTCCAGCCCACAACACTGAGCTGGAAAGAAGAGCATTAGCAAAAGCATGGATTTGCTCTGCTCTCACCCACCTGAAGTGACTCGTGTGATTAAGTGTCCTTTGAAAGACTTGCATCTTCCTAAGTATCTCCTTTTCCCTCAGCCAGGCAGAGGCTGTGCTGGACAGCAGCACTGAGCTTTCTGAGAGATCTCTCTGCAAACCCAAATGGCCAGACTGTGTAATATAAGCAACAGCAGCAAAAGAAATAAAGGCAGATAAATTAATGATTTTTTTTTTAATAAAGAGCATGACTATTTCTTTGCTTTTGCCTTGGAACCAGAGAAGTCTACAAGTATCTAATAGAGCTGGAGTATGAGCAAGCTCTTGGTGTGAACTTTTTAGCATAGTAGCTTCTGCCAGATTTCACATAGGATTCCATGACATCTCTAGAAAGGGAAGGAGGGAGAAGAAGAGGGAGAGAAAGAAAGAAAACTGCAAATGCCCTGTTGGCACACAGGTGATGTGCACGGTGCGGAAAAGTTCAGTGTCTTGTGTGTGAAGTGAAGAGGACTCAGTGTGTGCATTGAGAAGGAGACAGTCCCACAAATGGGAATGCTGCTCCAGTTCTCCAGCCCCAGGGCGTGGCTCAGCCAGTGAGTCTTCCTTGGAAACATGCGGTGCAGTGAGTCTCCTGGGGCTGGACACTCGCTCCTGAGCACAGGACATCCATCTCCTCAGCATCCCAGGAAAAGGATGGAATGGGAAAGTGTTCACTCTTCCCACCTCATTGGAGAATTCCCTCACCAACAGTGGAAAGTGCACTTAGTCCATCCACTCTCTGCACCTCCTGCAGGCTTCCTGGGCACCTGGCAACAGCCTGAGCCCACAGGTCTGTCGGGAACATGGATCTGAAGGACTCGTTGTCACCCATTAGTTTACATGAGGGTGAACCAACACACCATCACCACCACACCCCACAAGCTGGACCAGTCTCAAACTCAAGCCAAACTTGGTTTCCACACCTAATTCCTACAGCCATTCCCACCTGTAAAAGTGGCACAGATTAAAATGGACGAAACCCAGAGTCTGAACCAGCCCAGAGTTTGGGTAAGTTTGGACACAGAGCCAAATCTCAGCTTTGCAGTTCTGGCCCATCTCTGCTGCTCACCCCTGATTCCCCGCCTTTGCATGTTGCTCTGCTTCCAATTCCAGTTTACACGGTTTACAGAAACAGGTCTCACCTCCTCCATGGGCATCAGGACTTCCTTCAGGGTATCAGGCATGGACTCAGCCCATCACCTTGGTATTTACAGCCCTGTAGCCCTGCTTGAGTTATTCCCGGTCAACACTGGGATAAATGAGGGGTGAACCAAGCATGGAGTTGCAGCCTGGTTTAGCCTCAGATGCACTTGCCCTGTGTCCTCTTTGCCTTACCCCTGCTTTTGGGTTCCTATCCTGGAAAAGGACAATGGATTGGTGTTTATTCTGTCTCTTCAGCACAGGAAGGGAAACAGGGCATGAGTTAATTCCCATTTCATGGCAATGTAATCATGGCTGTTGGCTGGCTCACTCCTGGAAATCTGTGCAGAAAAATCAGAGTGCTCCTCTGTGCGTGTCAGCCTTTTCCCAGGAACCAAAGGAGGGAATACGCAGAAGAAGAAGGGAACAAACAGAGCTTAATCCCATCAGAGAGAAAACAGGAGGAAATGATGCCTCCGAGGGCTGACTCTGAGTCACTGCGGCGTCTCCTGGGACTACTCCTAGGCTGGTGCAGTTTATGCATCACCCATTTGTCTCAGGGCTGTGCCCAAGGGCAAGATTTGCTTATTGATGGAGGCACTTCTATCAGTGCTATGCAAAAAGAAATAAAAGCTGCAGTGAAATGAGAACAGAAGAGAGAGAAGGAGAGAGGAGGAGATCAAGAGAAGCAAAGAAAAAGCATGGAGAGAAAACCAATCTGTGATATCTGTCATGTAAGCCCTGCACCCCATCGATGGCCACACACCAACTGGTAGAAGGCAGTAGATCACTGAAAAATTAAATAAAGATCAATTAATGGATGCATGACTGGTTTTCATAATGCAGTCTTGGTGAAAAGGAGACCCTTAGCATGGGAAATAGAGAAGGAAGCCACTGCAGGGGGAGATTGCCCCTATAACCAACATTCAAACACAGCCTGTCAAGACAACAAACTCTGCAGGAAACCACTTATGGGGTGGAAGATGTTGATAAATTGGAGAGGATGGGCTTAGGGAAGATACATCTGGTTTACTTAATACGATGCAGTGCAAGCAGCCACAGTGAGAGATGTTGGACACGTCCTACCAGGAACTTCTGTCAATAAATGGTGACCCAACAGTGAAAATTCATATTGTTGCAGGCCAAGGTCCCTTCAATCCATTGACTTCAGCGGGGTCACACCCACAACGGGTTTTACCCTAAGATTTTTCAGCAAAGTGGTTTCGAACTCCTTCTTTTGTACCACACCAGTGAAGAAATGGGTTGAAGGATTTGGCTTCCATGCATGGGAGCTGGAATCTGATCCCAGCCCATCTGCAGCTTGTTCACATCCACCATTTCTGCTTTTGCACCAGAACAAGCCCAGCATCACCAGCAGGTGAAGCTTTTTGGGAGGCAGGGGGAAAAAATATTGAAACTGGGCATTTGCTGAGCAATTGCCTCTAGATGTGAACAAACTTTGATTGCAACAGTGGAATTTATTTCATCTGACCTAAGCTATTTATCTAATTTTCTGCTGGGATCAATGGCAAGAAACAAATCCAGAAGGTGATTCATTATACTTAGGATGGTACCTAAGCTATGTTTGGTTGAGTGCCCTCTGGGTGTATCTCTGACTTCAGCTGCTGAGCTGAGAGTACATGATGAGTTCTTACATGGGTCCAGACTGATGATGTGATGTCCACCATGAGTCAAGGAGGTGAAGCTACAACCTGATCATCAGCTGAGATGGGCTGGAAGTTGTGCTCCTTCACTCCAAGCTGGGGTCAGGCTTGAACCAGCTCAGTTGTTGGGGACTCCCCCTCCATTTAAGGGGTTTTTAACGAAGGCCGTGGGTACTTGTTTGGTTTGTTATGTAATTAATCATCTCTGTGATGATACAATGTAAGGGGTTGAGCAGCTGCTACTAAAGTCAGTGAAAAATGCCTGTGTGAATTCTGTTCATCACCCCAAGTGCACCCGAGGGTTCCAGTCCTGGGTCTGATTCTACCCATCCCTGAGGTGGAAAAGAGGCTGTGAGGGGTCTGGGAGCTGGGCCTGTGTCTGACCCCATGGTTTTGGAGAAGGGGCTTGGGCCATCGCTCACTGCTACACATGAATTTGGGAGGTGTCTGAAAAACTGAGATCCCACCCCCCTGCCTACATCGGATGTCTCATGTCAGGGCTTCCACCGTTCAGGTGTGAAAGACTGAGCCAGTGATGAGTCTGGTGCCATCCCTCCCTACAAGAGATGGTCCAAATACCACCCAGAGCTGCCTTCTGCCTCAGGTTCTCCCCTTCTGTGAAAACCATAGGGCGTTCCTTATAGAAGGGACTTGGGATTTCACTCAATAATACAAATATCCAGTGATATATTAGGTGCCCTACAATATCCTGCTGGGGTCCAGATGTTGTTACAACAGCCTAAGACCCACACAAATCTTAAACCTGGGTAGTCAGAGACTGTTGGGTGTCCAAGATGACCCGAGATGTCTTTGTGTAGGCAGTTGAGTTGGGCTCTTCGCTGGAAATGGTTTTCTGTCAAACCTTCTCCCCCACCTCGGTGTAATGCTCCAGTCTACAGTCAAAAGGAAAACATCATTCATTTCCCACAGATGGGAGCTGGCCAAGTCCACCTCCGTGATCCCTGGTGTCCTTCCCTTCAGTGTCCACTGATGAGGTTTTTCCTCAGGCAGATGGTTTGTACCAGGGGTGTGTCTGGCAGTACCGGGGAGAAGGGAAAAGATGCCACCCAACCAAGTAACACAGATGCAAAAAATAAAAGTAAAAAAGGACCATCATTCCATCCTCTCACATGCTGCTATCCAACCTCTCCTTTAGCTGAACAAATGGCTCGGACAGGCCCTGTCAGTTCCACATCCAACCTATTAAATACAGTGCAGTTACCTGCAAGGGGTGAATTTGGCCTCATCTCTTTTCTTTCTATGAAAGAAATGGAAAGTTTAGGAGTTTGGTTGTTTGCTGTTTGGTTTTGGTTTGTTTTTTTCTTGGTTTAATTTTAGAGTTTGGGGGCTTCTCTTTCTCAGAGAAAATGAAAATACGGGGAGGGAAGTGCATGACATTTTCTGTTGCTTGACCCCAGTGTATCTCTCGGCTGAGGGTCATGCCCAGCACTGACAGTCTTCTCCAAAGCATTTTGAAGTCTCTGGAATTGCTTCCACTCCTTATGGGAAGCTTTGTGTGCTAGAACTAAAGCAGTTGGGATTTAATTTTTGGAGGGGATTGCAGAGACAACCACACCACAAGGTGCAACACGGTACAGAAATCCCTGAGTCAGCACCGACCGCATCAGTCTTAGCACTGTCGTCTTAGCTGAGCACTGCAGGATTTCTGTATTAACAAACCTCGGAAAATAATCTCTTCTGCCTCTCAATCTCAAATATTTTTGGTGTTTTTGGTGCATTCAGATGTATTGCCACAGAGATGTCCATGGATTATGTTACATTTGTCGTGTGTGTTCATATTCTTATCATGCCCCCATCCTTAAATTCATACACAGGAGAAGCACTGTGAGCTTTGGGTTACTTATTTACTTTTTTTTTAGCTTCAAAGATTGGTTTCAGTGCTGAAAATCTGGTGTTTGATGTTGTTGGGGATATTCAGGGTTGCAGCATGAGCGCTCTGCAGGAGCTGGGAGTTGTGAATCCAGTCCTAGGATCTGCACTATGGAAATTACTCCAGACTTCCCTTGATGCTTTAATGAAATCCATTTGGGAAGATGAAAACAGGGCCATGAAAGGCACCAAATCCAACTGCCCTGCAGACTGTGCCTGGTTCATTGGGCTGCCCACAGGGAAACAACTCCTGGCTCTTCCAGAGTCCTGCTCCAAGGCTGAGGCTGCTGGGAAGGGATCATCCTGCTGGCAGTGGCACAGTGAGGGGGATGTTTGCTCGGATCTGTCATTCTGGAACTCCAGCAGCTGTTGGGATGAGAAGCTGTAAGAGAGTGTTGGTTGATGAGAGAGAAGGTGGACTGGGCAGGACAAGATCTCATCTCTTTTTCATACCTATGGTTTCCTATTTTCTACCTCCCTCCAAGCTAAATCTTGGCTGTTTTAGTAGTGACTTCTCGTTATCGGAGTATCTCTTTTTTTAGATTCCCTCTCCCTCACTGGAAGCAGTGGTGGGGTCTGGCTGAATTGTTTTATTCATGGCTTAACCCTTCCATCCTCGTGTTTGCTGCCCTCCCTTGTGTTCTCCAGCAAAGTTCCTGATCTGCAGTTCCTCACCCCCCGGCTCAGGTGTCCATTAACAGCTGTGGGGTGCAGATTGCTCGGTTTGACGGGAAGTGGAGGCTCCTCTGGCCTCCATTTCAAGGAAGGCGTGTTTAGTCCTCATTCTTGCCCCTTCCAGTGTATTCAGGGGCTTGGGCAAGTCGTCTGCTCCCACTTCACTGCAGTTTCCAGAGGGGTCTTTGGTGCATCTCCACCTTGGAGGAGGAGATTTTCCTCAAGCACAAACAAGAGGCCAGGAGTTGATTCCCAGGCAGTGGTACCTACAGTGGGATTTGGAATGCCAAGTGAGATGCTTAAAGGCAGGTATCTACATGTGAGCTAGGTGCTTAAACTCCCATGCAAGCCAAATTATGGGTTCCATTTGCCTAAACGTAGTGTTTAGGGCTGAACTAATTATTGAAATAGGTGTCTAGAGCCATCTGGGATGCTCCAGGGTACCCCACTGGCTCCTAAAAGCTACTCTGGAAGAATGTGGGCTTCCCTTAAATCTCAGGGCATATCTGACAGATCCATGCAGATGCTTCTCCATCAGAGATGGGTGTTTAGATGTCTGACTCCCATGCAGACACAGGCCTGTGGACATCCATGAGTGTGTGTCTTCATCCATGAGCAGGATCCCACTCTAGATTCCAAACTCTTCTTTAGATTCTCCAAGATGGAAAACTGTTTGAGGGCTCAATTCTCTTCTCACTTAAACTGACAAAAATCAGGTACAAGTGTCCCAAGGGGAGCAAAAGGTGGGCCTATTTTGTAAAAATAATTATTTGAATCCACTTTATTGCCTGGTTTGTCATGGATTTGACCCCAAGGGAGCATCTCTGCTCTCCCTGTTGAGGAACACGTAAAGGAATTGGACAGGTCCCACCAAGTCAACCACAGGCAAAATCCTGCTCTTAGCTGAACAGCACCCAGATAGAGAAAGCTCCTGAGGTCCAACAGCCACAAGGTCTTTTTCACATGGTTTCCTCCTCTGTCTCTGTAGACCTTTTCTCACACCTGTTCTGCACACCAAGGGAGGTCTTGGACAGCCCTGCATGGACGCTGGGAAAGTGTAAGGAGATGCTTTCCCCATTTCCCTTTCTTTTCCAAGTTTCTTCTTATTATTTATTAGTATTTATTTATTTCTCTGCATTCATTCCACTCCACCAAAAATCCTGAAGGCAGGTCTGCTACAGACTCAGGCTGAGCAAGCAGCTGAGTGTCACCCATGGTTTTGAGGGATGGCACCATCATGTCAGAGCTCCTTCCCAACGCTTGCCACCCACTGCTACCACTTGGAAAGCACAAGAGGCCTGAGTCTTTTCAAGTCAGGCTCCCAAAAACTCCAAAATACTTCTGTACAGATAAAATTCTCCTCGGTCTGTGGTGTAGTCCTGGTTGTCCTACTGCCCCTGTCCCCAGCTGACAGCAGCTCAGCCTTCACCTCCTCATCCCAGTGGGGACCCACTCGATCCATCCCTTATGGCATCACTTTCTGTCACTGCCAGGACCAAACCTGCCTGAACAAGACCTGTTGTAGCTTTGGACTCTCTGACAAGCCCACCAGCAGTGTGGAAGACAAAAAACACAAACCTGTAGCACCCCAGGGGATTCCCCCACGGTACAAAACATGCTTGTCCAGCAGTCAGGGACAAGTATCTTCTTGTGAGTGGGTTTTTTCACCGTTGCTTTCCCTTCCCACAGACTGTCTGCCTGATTACATCGCCTTCTTCAAAGCTCCATCACTGTCTGTAACCCCTGCCCTCACCCCACCCGAGCACCCCTGTGTACAGATTGCATGTATGATACAACCTGAAATTCCAAAGCTATTGTACAAAGTAGAATTGTCACCTTTTTTTTTTTCTCTCAGTATTTTGTTAAGTCTGATGATTTTTTTATGATTATTTATTTTATGAATAAATGTATATATTAGTAAGAGTATATATTTGCGGAAATAACTCATCGGGACAGTGTTGTTGCTCTGCTGTTGTGCTTGTGACCTCATTGGCTTTTACCCTATTTTCTACTGACAGCACATTAGCAATGTCTTGTAACTGTTTTTTGTTACCAGTTAAGTTTGATAGATGTGTTAACTTTATAATGAAAATTAAAAAAAAAAAAAAAAGGCATTAATTTTAACCTGCGTTTGGGTGCTTTTTCCCACTGTTCCATAGTTTTGACTGGATGTTACTTCATATCATGGGTGGAAATTCAGCTGGGGAGAAATAGGAAATAAATATGCCTTCCTCTTGTAGGACAGGAGTTGTGTGCTTTGGAAGAAGAGATGTCACCTGTGTTGTCACCATTTAATCCATACACAGCTTCTGTGGGAGGCAACAACCCAAATATATAATAAATCCAAATATAAAACAAATCCACTTCAACTGCCACGAGGACTGCCACGAGTCCATTCCTCAGCTAAGCATCACCAGGACAGGGACTCAGTTTCTTTCTCCAGAGCAATAAAAACCCACCATGGCAAAGGGATGACTTCTCACAATGTTTCTGGAAGGACCTAAGAAGTTTGGTGTTGGTTCTGTCAGTTCCAGTCATTCCTTCCCCTGTTAGTACATTAGTTTGGGATCCTGTTGGACAGTCCTGCAGCCTCGAAGGTTGTAGCCATGATGGAAAAGGGAATAGATTGTAGGGAGACACTGTTGACAGGTGAAATAGGGAAAACCACGTTCCTTTCATTGGAACCACCATGTCTGGCCTTGCACTGAACCTTCCATGGGCCCTGCAACATCCTTCCCCATTTTTCTGTCCTCAGGAAAGCGCCCCTCATGCAGTGGGTTCATTGATCCAGAAAGCAGCACAGCTTCTCTTTGGAATTGTCAGTTTGACTGGATGGGGTGGAGAGGGGGTAGCTTGGCTGCAGTGGGCACAGGGCAGCATTTCCAGGGGGCCTCTGTGCCTGTTCACCTCCCACCCCACTCCAACAGAAATGGATCAGATCCCAGAGGAATTCCTGAGGTCTTCACTTCAGGAGAATTTCAAGCCACCCAGCTTTATCCCTCACAGACCAAGAGCCTGCTCTAAGACCAATCTTGGTAACTTCTTTATAACTGATAGAGGGATTTAAGCACATCCAGAGATTTATCCCAGTTATTTAAAACACAGATCTGAGCTGGTATCAATCACCTTCCAGAGAAACCTGTTTTCCTACCAAAGCTCTAAATGAACACATCTGTAAGTGAAAAGCAGCACCTTTTCCTGAGGAAGGGAGGTGGGCAGCACCCTGGGACACCCCAGACAGAATATCCCCCTCCCAAACACACCCCCCATGCCTGGCTTTGAACGACACGGGTCAAACACCACGGAGAGCTTTCAGCATTCCGGGCTCAGCATATTTTCCAGAAATAAATGATAAACATTCTTATTAAAGAGCACTTGAGATAAGCCTATTTGTTAAGCTGTGTTGCCTGCTTCGCCAGGTTTGAGCAAGAATCTTTTTTTTTTTTCTTTTTTTTTTTTTTTAACCTGAATAGGGAAAACTGAGAAATGAGAGGACATCTCGGTTACTCTCAGCTTACACATGCTATTAACCCCTCCAGATCCTTTTAGGGGTGGAAGAAAATAAGGTGTTGATAACTTATTGCAGCCTCGTGACCTGGACTTTTCGCTATTAGAGAAACTCTTGAAGGTTCCCTTTTTTTTCTAAAACAGTTATTTCTCCCCTCTGTGGGAAGGCAGCACAAGCTATGGCCACAGCTAGCCACAGCAATGGCCTTTGCTCAAGACAACCCAGGTCACATAAGTCACCTAAAACTGTTCCATGACCAAGTGGGAGATATTTGACACATGGAGCCAAGAGTCAAACCTCATTCCCAGGCATAATTTAAGGACTGATGTGCTGCAGACAGGTACCCAGGTACCTGACAGTCAGAAGAGTTGAGAGCTCCATATTTCTTGGAGAAACAGTGCACTGAACTTGTGTTTGGTTTACAGCAAAAAAAGATCATGAAATTGTTTGGGTTGGGAGGGACCTTAAGGATCATCTCATTCCTACCCCTTGCCATGGGCAGAGACAACTTCCACTATCCCAGGTTGCATCCAACCTGGCCTTGGACACTTCCAGGGATGGGACAGCCACAGGTCCTCTGGAAAACCTGTGCCAGGGCTTCATCATCCTCACAGGAGAGGATTTCTTCTGTTTCTAACCGAAATTTCCCCTCCTTGAGTCTGAAGCTGTTTCCATTCTCCTATCACTACAGTTCCTGATGAGGAGTCCTCCTCAAGCTTTCACGCAGCTGCTTCAGATCCTGGAAGGTGCTCTGAGGTCTCCACACAACCTTCTCCTCTCCAGGCTGAACGGCCCCAAATTTCTCAGCTTTTCACCTTAGCACTGACTGAGCTACTCCTAAGCAAACCACGGCCAAGTTCACACTTCTGGTAGCACTTCATCCCCTCTCCTGACTGCTTTCCATGCACAGATTTCCCAGTCCCACACAACCAGTAACTCAAACCAGTCTGGGATGTGCCAGATCCATAGGAACTGTGCAAATTGTTCTGTACCCAAGCACTTTGGCACCAGTCTGGTGGAAATCAACCACACCCAACGTGAGCAAGGCACCCAAAGCCTCCAAAACTCACAGCCTTGCCACACGGGCTTCGTGGGTTGCAAGGAGTGGGGTTCAGCTCATGGATTCACTCCCACCAGTGTAGGTGCCCACAGAACCACAAACAGGCACGGGGATGCCCTCAGCCTGTCCTCTGGGTGCTGCTCCAGAAGAACCACGGGTTTCCTGCAGGTCTGTGTCACGTCTGGGAGCTCCAGGGAGATGTCTCCGATCCCCCAGGACATGTCACCAGGCATTAGACACTTTAGCCAAGTGACTGAGCCTGATTTGCCTGAACTTGAGGTCTGGCTTTCAAGTTCCTGTTACTGTTCACAAAAAATTGAGGGATTCATTTCACCATAAAGGCTGAGTGCTGCCTTGTATTCCTTTGGACATCTGAGTGCCATATGGATTTGGCACGTACAGACCCTCCAGGAGGTCCATGTCTTTCTGGATTGGCAGGGGGATACCCAGAGGAATTACACTGAGATACCACAGATGGTCCTGGACACCTGTGTTCAGTCAAGCACGTGGAAAATCCAATCTCCACCAGCTGTAACAGGAGCTCAGAGCCTTCGAGCACATGCAGGCAGCTCTTTGCATATTGCCACCCAAATTAAGATGTCTTAATCTGCAAGTTGAATCCCGCCTGAGCAATCAGTCCAATCCAACATCCTTTGAAGCTGCAAAATCCAGCTGAAAGCAGCTCCTGACCAGCAGCTCACCAGGCCATAAAGGAACACACTGCGACCCAATAAAATCTGCAAGCTTTGCCATCTCATTGCTACCCAGCCTGGCTTTGGAATTTGCTTACTGATGTCTTTTATTTGCAGGTGTGGAAGGGTTTTTTTCCCCCATCATGCAGTCATTTGGAGGCACATAGCCAGATTTGCATTCCACAGGGCTACAATCCGGTCTGGGATTTGCCTGCGAGTGTCAACAGGTGAAGTGTTAACTAATGAACTTGGTGGTGGTGTTAAGGTGAGGTCAGCTCAGTTTCTCTTCAAGTTGGTTTCGTGCAAAGACAGCAAGGTTAAATCTCTTTAAGCGTGATTTAAAGCAGATCTGTGGTCTGGATCTGACCCTTTGGATCCTTGTGCCATTCTCTGTGGCTCAGGAACATCCCAACGCCCTAAATGTCATCTACTTTCTTGTCAGAGAGGAGGCACAGCAAGGCTGTGTTGACTACACCTCACTGAGCCCTAGAGCTCTCAGAAATACATTTGCTCTATAATTTTTTTCCTGGAATATGTGAGATAATTCTCAATTCTGTGTGTGGGAAAGAGTGGTGGTAGTGATGAAGCGCCACCTTTACTACAGTGAGAATTTCTTTCATGCAGGAATCCAGGGAGAGCCTTGAACCTGTTTGTTCTGTCCTAATCAATGCAGCTTGTTTGTGCAGGAAGTGTCTTTCATCCTGGGAATGTCAAGGTCTTTATGGCAGCATTTGGAAATCCAGGCACAAGCCTCCCCTCCCTATCAGACTGAGACTTGAAGCCAATACCCTGACTGAGTCACCAGCCATCTCCCAGGGACTGATAACTCCAGCCTGGTCTTGAGCAACCCCGCTGGAATTCCGGTTTCGACAAACTGCTGCTTTCCAGAGGACAAATGCTTCCTCTGGAATTTCTGTTCCTCAAGCTGCTCCTTCACAAGCAACACACCCAAATTCCAGGGGCTATCAAAAATAAAGAAGCAACTTGGGTCCTACTCACTTTTTAGACCCAAGTTCACAGAAGGGACCACACGGGAGACCAGGGGACAAACCAGGACGAAGATGGGGGAATTTTTTGACAAAGAGTTGTCACTGTGGATGCAGAATGTGATGAGACACGGCTCCTTCAAACACCTACAGATGGTTTCATCTTCCACATTGCCATGCCAGGACTTTGCAGGGGGTTTCTCTCTGGCATGCTTTCCACAGTGTCCATTGGGACAACGCGGTGTCTTGGTGAAGTGGAGAGGGCAGGACAAGTAAATAGCCCTGAAGTGGGTAAGGGAAGGACTTTGGCTGACATGAACAGCTAAATCAATAAGGAAACTTGTTCCTGGTTCAGCCATGGAGTGGGAACACCACCCTCTGAGCACTGCAGTCACACAGGAGGAGTTTGGCACATGGAGGGCTGGCAAGGAGCTAACCTTTAGGCTTGTTAATGAATGATAATTGAGTGGTCCTCAAGAGCCCTGAGTAAGTTCCCCGGCTCCCAGCTGCTGTTTCAGACTGGCAGGGGCTGCTCGACACACCTTGCCTTAGCAGCAGATGTCATTCCTGCTGGGGGGAGAAAGGTTACACATTAAAAGGCAGCAGACACTCCAAACACGGAATAAAATGTGACCAAAAGACTGGCTGTGCAACTTGGATGGATTAGTTTACCTCCCCTTTCATTAGGATGTTTTGATAGCTGGGGAACACAATGAGATCCAGGTGTCATTGGTGTTATCACAGCCTCGATCACAATGATAATCTTTGTCCCGTGGTGGTGCCTCTGGGCTCATCACTCCTGAAGACCATCCCTCATGCTGGGTGATGCCCAAACACAGCACAGGGTGGTGGACCCTGTCCTAAAGAACAGGCCCAGTGATCTGGTTTTGGCTATCTCTGTTTACATCCACAGTGATGCTGATAAATAAAACCAGCTCCCAACCATTGCTGTGGGCTGCCTGAGCCAGTTTGTCTGTAAAAACAGCTGTACCCAAGGAGGTCACAGAGCTTTACATGTCAAGCAGACGTCTTGCAAATCATCTAAATGCGGAAAAACATCAAATTATTAACAGCACAATGACTGGTTAACTGGAGAAAAGACAGGTCCACCTTTCAGCATTTACCAAACCTGTAATGTCAAGGAAATTACTTTTTTTCACTTGTGGCTTGCAATTAGTACAAGCCAATAAAAAACATAACGTTCTGCTAGCTCATCAAGCATGTGGTTAGAGCTTGCTGGCATGAAGAACGTGGGAACTGCTCTCTAAGCACAGGTTATGTGGTGCAAGCCGGCATAATCTGCCAAAGAAATCCTTGGGGCAGCCGGGCTTTGGGACACAACAGTGCTGAGAGGTGAGTATGGATCAAATACCCACCACTTCTCATCATATTAAACCCAGGAGACATCCACTGTAATTAGGGCAAGAACAACAGAAAAGAGGTTTTCTGCTCATAGGGTTTGATGGTAGAAATCTCCTACAGCCACAGGGAGCTGTAGGTATTTAAATTTACCTGAATTTAAGAAGCAACTGGACGGTATTCACCAAAGAAAGACGCGTGAGGAGTTTTTACAATGAAAGACACAAGTCTTCCATGGGAAATCCCAGCTGGGGATTGCTGGGAGTTGAGTGGAAATATCACCCTTGGTTTGTTCTCTTCTCCTGCTCTTCCCCAGTCACACTTGGCCAGGGTCAGAGACAGGAGATGGGGCCAACACAACCTGATCCAGCCCAGCTGATCGTAAATCCATCGGACGTAAATGTCCGTGAAACAGATCTGTGAGAGACTGATGCTCCTTCAACACTTCGGGGTGGAAGGACTTTCAGAAAAAGGCTATTTATTCTCTCAGTCTGACTGAAAAAATGAAGACAGTGGTCATTTCAGCTGACTTTAAAAAGATTAAAAGCCTGACAAATCTTTACAGCCTAGGAGAGAGCGGGACATGTCCAGCGAGTGATTTGCATGACCAACCTTGGGTGTCTGTTTTAAGAGATGAATCTTCCCCTCGGGGTGACTCTCCTCTCCCTTGACCACAAAACAAGCCTGGGCTGAATAATTTGGACCTGGGCATCTCACTTTTAGAGGTGTAAATTAGGGCTGATGAAACCTTCCCAAAATTGCATGCCTCACCTCAAATTTGGAGGAATCTCAATTGTGAGGTGGAACTTAGAAAAAGTATCCAAAAAAGGTATAAAACACTAAAGAAAATGTACATAAATTTCAGAAGTGTTTTGTATGGGTTAAATAAACTTTGGTATAAAAATTTCCTTTGAACGTGTCAGCTCCTGGCCAAAAAATAGTTCTCCCTGAGAAATCTATGATGCCTTCCGTAAGAAGGAAAACCTCTTGATAATCACAGGACCTGAAGAGTGAAGGACAGTTCTAACTAGGGAGAAACTTGCGGCTGAAGACACCAAAACAAGTTCAATTTTTGACCAAAAAATGGCCTCAGTGTCTGGCCAGACCATGAAATAATAAGTCCTTAATGGGATTAATCTGAACAGACTCAGTTGCTGAAGAAGCACAAAAGGCTTGAGTTGAGTCAGCTGGATTTTGACTCTGTGGCTGCGAGGAAGGTTCAACCCTTGAAGAGCTCGAGCCCAGCCCTCACCTTGCTAAGCCTTGCCCAGTGTGCCAGTGCTGGGGAGTGGGCTCCTCTTCCAGATCCAAAGTCATCAGAGCAGTTGTCTTTCACTTGCACAAGGATTTCTGTTGGATTCAGGAGCTGGCTGTAAAATCCAAATAAGGGTGATTTTGAAGAGTAAATTTAAGGGGCTGTAATTCCATAAGTGCCACAAACTCAGTCGTACTGTGGTTTTCAAAGAAAAATGTGGATGTTCCATGGGAAAACAGAGAAAATGCTTTGGGATATTTTGTTCCTAATCTGCTGCAGACTGACCACTAAGCAGAGTTAAATGATCTTTCCCGTTGGGAAGTGAAATCAGGCATGATTTGTGAGGACAGAGGAAGTTGCACTTGCTTATTCTAGGTCCGTGACCTCTTAGTCCCAGGAAATGTGCAATTCCATACGCAACTCTCCGTTTGTTGGGAATACTCTAAAGTGTCTGGGTCACACAATGGTCTTTAACTATAAACTCCTCAAAACAAACAGAAAGCAGAAGTTGCTTCAGCCTTTGGATGGTTTGAATCTTGGGTATCAGACGGATGAAAAGCTTGGGAATCAGCAGCTTGGAGAAACAGTGGAGATTGGAGCTGAGACTTCTGTAGGTGTGTTCTCCGTGCTCTAAATTCATGGTTGGGTGTTCTTTGGCTACTGCAGTCCATCTTGGACACTGTTCACTTTGAAACCCCTTCATTAAAGACCATCTCTTCCATAAATCTCCTCTGACCTCCAAAGTGACCTTCTTAGCACCAAGCTTTCAGCAGTGCTACCATGGGCAAAAAAAAGCTCCAGAGCCAATTTATTCCAGCCTTCTCAACCGATGGAGTCACCTCTAAACCCACCCCTAACACAGAGTATCCACTGAGATGGTGAAAAACCAATTCCAAGCGTCTTGTTTAACAAAGACAAGAGTGCAAACCTATAAATAAGCGTTTTTCCATACAACTTGGCTTCCAGTTTTGTCCTCCTTGTTCACCAGGGCAGCATGGAGAGACATCTGGTGGCTGAAGGATTTTCTGCAAGCACATTGCAGGAAATGTGTGTTTGGGGACCTGTTTCTGGAAGGGGGATGTCTCAAGAAGAACGTGTCCCTTAAGAGACACAGTGCCACTGAGTTCACTTGAAGCACCAACCTGTGCTTCCACACCTCCCCCTTCAACAGCAAACCTTCCATCTGTTCTTTGGGCAAAAAATGTGCCAAAATATGTCTGTTGAGACAATGGATCTCTTCTTGGTTCTTCAGATGTTGGATTTCACTGTAAACTGCTGACAGCCTCTATCTCTTATCCCAGTCCTCTCTCATTTCAACTCAGAGGACATCCAAAGGATGATGATCAATCCCATCTTGATTTCTCCTTTTCTAAATAAAATATTGGGAAAAAAGAAGGTTTTGTC
Source organism: Corvus moneduloides (assembly GCF_009650955.1). Classification (NCBI taxonomy): domain Eukaryota; kingdom Metazoa; phylum Chordata; class Aves; order Passeriformes; family Corvidae; genus Corvus; species Corvus moneduloides. Next base: position 2,126,017 of record NC_045476.1, read on the forward strand.
CCAGCAGGCTTCAAAAGAAGCTCCTCTTCTGCGCTTGGCAGCAGAGGTCCAGGTGAGGCAGAGGGTTGGCTGATCCCTGCAGTCCTCCAAGACAAAATCTGGCTGAAGAGAAGAGCTGCAGCATTAAAAATCCTGCAGAGATCAATAATTCCTCCAAATTCTCCACTCTCATGGAAACCTTCTCAAGAACTTCAGGTGTTAGAGCCGAGGCGTTGATGGCTCCATCCAGACACACCTTTGCTGGTTGTAAACCCTTCCAGACTCTAAACCCAAAGAGTCACCAGCACAGGGATTTGATCTGGAATTTTCTTCTCAGAGGATGGAATAATAGGGAAGAAAAAATGACCCAAATGAGCTTCATTCTGCACTGTTGCCCCACATTGCATTGTTTTCCCGTCGTTCCTGGCACCCTAAGGACTGAAATGCAGCATTTCCATTATCCCTATTTTTTTTCTGGGATTTGCTGAGGTACCTGGATCTTCAATGGCTGTTGAAGGCTGTGTAGTGCCCATCGCCAAAGGTGCTTCCAGAGTGAAAGAGTATCTTTGCTCCTCTGTGTTGGACAAGGTTTTTAGATGAACATTTCTGTCAGGTTCAGGAGGCCAAAAGTGACAGCACAGCGATGAACAGACCTTCTCAAGGGGTCAGTTTTGGGCAGCAGCCATCCACCAGTGACAACAGTCCTCCATCCTTTTCCACCACTATTTCTTTTGATAACAAATCATGGTCAGGGACATTTTTCACTAACCCAGGTTGCTCCAAGCCCTGTCCAACCTGGTCTGGAGCATTTCCAGGGATGGGGCAGCCACAGCTCCAGCTGTGTGACCACAGCACACACCTCATGTTCTTTAACACACCTCTACCCACACCTCTGTGATGGAACAGAAGCCACTTATCTTTATTTTACAAGTGAGGAGGAGAAGCCCAAAGAAAGCAGAAGGTGATTTTTTTCACTTGGTTTTGGTCTCCTAAAATTGAGGTGCTGAGTCTCTTGCTGCCTTCTGGAGAGGCACACAGAGATGTCTCATTCTGCAAAAGCTGCTGAAGTGAGGCTGATGTGCCACACCAGGAGTTAGAGTCTTGCTCTACCCCCCAGCATGGATGGGATAAATCACTTTCCAGACAACCAGACCTCTCTAATTAACTGCAGAAGGTGAAAGACTACCTTGGATTAGGCATTAAGTTTTGATAAATAATGTGAGATGGGTCCCACAGCAAATAACTCCTGCAGTGTTGCACTTGTATCACAGGGATTGAATCCCCACATCCCAAGGGCCAACCCAACCCTTGGAAGATGCTTTTCACCAATATTTGATCCACACTGGGTCAGGAATGGGTCTTGCAACACACTGGCCTTGCAGCCTGTGCTCTCCAGAGCCATCCATCCATATCCTTAGGAATTGCCTCTCACATGAGGCCAACCTGTACAAAGGATTGCAGCAGGAAAAGCCCCCTGAGGTTCATTCTGAGCATAACTTGATGAGATAAGGCTCAGCCTACGTCACAGCTGCGAGGCTGCAAGCCCTTTACCACCACAGGGCACAATCTAATCTACTGACTTCATTTGTATGATCTCTCCTAATTTTCACTAATCTAGATGAGAAGATGATCTTGTGTACCCAGAAGCACATTTCTCTGCTCTGGTCCTGTCAGATGGCCCAATAAAAGATATTCTCCCTCTCCACAATTTCTGGAGTGGCCTTTATCCATTGTAGGGTTGATTTTCCCCTGCATTCATGGAGCATTTGCACAACAAGATCAGGGGCTGGACCAATTTCCCCAACAATACTTGACTGGAGGGAACATCCTCCCTCTTCCCCAAAAAAGCTAACATTATTTATTTTCTCTCAAACTGGGAGAACCCATGCAGGCATCTCTCCTCCAGGGCAGTTGATACGGAGGCTCTGTGGCTCAGAGATCCTTTCTGATGCTGACTGAACACGTGTTATTTATTTTTATCATTCCCCACGGGCCATACATGGTTAAAAAACCAGAAGCAGCACCTCCATTGTGGACAGGATGGTTATTTCTGCAGATAGGTCAGTGCTAAGCAGTGGGAATCAGTTTCCCAGTGGAGCCAAAAGGCTTAAAAACATTTAAATCCCAGTGTGGAACATGCAGGTGGTGGGAGATGAGCCACACAAAAGACACTGTTTGGCAAGAGGTGACGGCGTGGGGGAATTAATGACAAGGCGACAACTTCTAAGAAACCCAGATGCACCACGGAATTCAGGTGCAAAGATTTTGCCCACAGGTGACGTGGTGGCATCTTAATCCTTTATTTCAGGGACTGCAACAACTTTTGTCTGAGGTCTGCTCACCCTGAAAACACAACCTGTACCTGGTCTGAACCAGCACGGTGAGTCCCACCTCCTGTCTGAGAAGAGAGGTCACCTGTAGGAGGATTTGTTTCATCACCACTCTCTCAGTTCCAGATTAAGCTCTGAATTTTGACTTCCTTTCTAATCAAAGAGGGGTAACATTTTTTACAGAGCAATTCTTCCACCCAAAGATACCTGAAGCAGCTGAGATCCTCCTGGTGGATCCTCTCACCCCATTAACTAGAGAGAGACACAAGGTGGGGCAGCTCATGGTGGACAAGGTATTTTAGTAAAATACATTTTAAGGAGGAATACTCTGTTTTTCACACATGATGCTGCAGATAAGAACATGATCTGAGTACGGAATTAATGCAGCCTTATCACATCTGACCCTCTTTATATCAGATATCTCCTCACATTACCGTGTGCTGTTCTACACATAAAGTGTTTGAGCTGCAAAACAACGAGCACCTTCCTCAACGGGGTAATTAATCTGGAATAAAATCTCTTTCCTCTGAAATAGTGACACCACAGAAAGCTAATTCCAAAATAGCTATTCTGGTCACATTTGCCACGAAGACAAGTCCTAAGGAGATGTAAAACTGGCACCGCAGACCTCGGCGTCGTGTCCCCTGTAGAGAATTTCTCAAAGAATGTCTATTGTCCTGCTTGCCTCTGACTGAGAGATGACAAAACCAAGGAGCTGAGGGGAGCACAGAAAGGAGAAGCTCTGCTGTGTCGAGTATTCCACGTTGCATGGGAAATCTGGGCTCTTTTCTGGCAAATGTATTTTAATTACCTCCTTTTGTTTACAGCGCTGTTCCGTGTAGCACTGCCCTTGCCAAGCAGCCCAACAACCTCTCCAGGCATTTCTCTGCCAAAATTATCTGATCTGTTTAAACCTCGTGGCATCTTAGAAATAATTCATGCTGGATCCATGCAATTTATTTTCTGAGTTTTGAGTCCTCCTGGGGATGTTCCTCCAGCCTGGTTCTGAGTGCAAAAAATCCAGGGAAGAGGTTTTGTTTCTCTTCAGCTCATTTATCACATGGCTGAGAATGTAAACACGAGGAAAAGTCCAGGTATAAAAGGTCTGCAGTTTAATCATAAACTGCCATGAGCAAGAAAAAAATCAGGCAAAAAGTAGCAATCATTCATCAGGGCACACAAAGTTATATACAAAAATAAATGAAAATCATATTGGTTCGTCCTGATGCTGATGAATACTGCACACAAACTTATGTGAGGGTCTTGGAATGAAACTATTAAACTTCTTCTAAGGTTATACAAAATCTTTTTTTATGTTGCGAAGAGATCTGAAATACACTGTCAGTGAAATCTCTGCTAACTCCAGCTCTTCCGATAATGGTGACATTATGATTTGTACCCAAAGAAAAAAATCATCTGGCAAATTCTCTTTGCCAAATTATCACCCTTTAGCAGAGTCTACCTCGGGGCAGTCAGAGGTGCAAGGGGAGCACCCTGGAGTACAATGGATTCCAGAGAAATTCAGGAGCCATCTGAAACAAATGTTTGTGTGGCTGAACGGATGAATAGTTTCTATCTGGGACTATTTGCTCATGGATTACCCACAAATGAAAAAGAAAGAGGCAGATTTGTCAGATTATTTCTGCTGTGCTGGGACTGCCAAGGGTTTATTACTGTCCTTGCCTCTATATTCAGTTTGTCCAGGATGGTCCTTGTGCCTGGAGTAGCTCTGCTGGGTTTGGTAGGAACCTTGCATGAGTAAGGATCACCTGTGGCAAGGCAGCCTGAAAGAGCTCTGATCCTCCAGCAATCTCCAGCCAAGGACCTTTCATTTTTAAATTGTTAATAAAGGGACGTGCGCACCACCAGCAGCCGCCACCCACCTATTTAACAAACTTAACTGTGAAATTGGATCCTTCCCATTTAGCCTGGGTTTGCCTTTGATGCAGTTCCAGAGCTTAGGTTGCCTTATTTGCCTTTAATTTCCAATCCAGGCATATAGCCAAGTTTAGGACACACTGTCTCCTGTATTACAGTATCTTCAGCACGGGCTGTAGCAGTTCCATGAGCATCCTACAGCTCGAGAAGAGCTCTCATGGATCAACCAAAAGCCCCCTGAGCTCCAAAACTCATCTCCAAGAGCAGACAAAAGAGGACAGTTAGAGATGACCACAAGAGAAAGGACACTTGGAGAAGGATTCCTGTGATGCTCCTTGTCTGATGTCCAAGCTTGTGATGAGTAAATCTGTTTTAGCAGGATGAGAAACATCCTTGAGAATGTTTTGCTCCAACAAACACCAACAGTCACCTCTGCTTAGCCCCATCCAGGCGTATGTCCTTCATCCTGACCTCAGATGTCCAACAGAGTCTGCTGGGGAGTGGCTGCGAGGTCAGGAGTGGGAATCACAGCATGAAACTCGTGGAGAACCTGATGGATAGTGCAGGGCGTTCTCTCCTGCGTATCCACAGGAGATGGTGTTCAATGAGGAATAGGTGACATTCCTGAACAATGCCTGAAAATGGGCAGAGAAGGATCCAGGACAGCAGAGGGATGAGGTTTGACTAACGAGGAAAAGGCGTGTAAGGCCATGAGCTAATGTCTGAGGGATCTCTAGGAGAGGATTCCTTAGAAAAAGATCTTCTTATCATCTACCTTGAAAGATCCGAGGATGTTTTTACACTTGAAAAGGGCCAGGAGCAACATTACACAAAGGCGGTTCAAGTGTTTTTCTGGGCAATTCCCCCGTGACCTCAGATGGAAAGCACGATGATGTTCTCTCCTTCCTCGGAGCAGACTGAAGAGGAAACATCCTGGGGTGGGATGGGGAATAAACACCTTCTCCAAGGGAAGATAATCAACAGCTTCTCTGTGTCTGGCTCATCACCAGACATGTCAGTGTCTTGGGCTGCAGTGTAATTCCTCCTACACTGGGCTGACTCACTGGCGAGATCCCTCAGCACCAGCAGCCTCAGTGCACATCCTCCGTTCTTCTCCCACCATTGTAGGTGATTCAAGCAAGCAGGGGTGGACTTGTCCTCTCAACAAGTGCCAGGAGAACAAAAAAAAGTCCCCTCCCAAGCCAGCGTTATGCCAGGGATAGGGAGACAACTCTATCCCTGGGAACGCACGCAAAAGGGACTCAACTCCAGGAAACACCGAGATAATGCAACGCCCTCCCTCCTCCCAGCTGGCACAGGAGCCCTGGGTCCCCACGCCTTTCCCCCAGTTTAAAGCATCTCAGGCTTCCTGGCTGAACTTGGCTGAGGTCTGAAAACATGAATAAGCTTCCCCTGTCTGAAAGCCAACTGGCGGGGCCGGCTTGGATGGGACCCTCCGTTTGTTACGGGAAAAATGGCTGGTCCAGTCCCCCTTGTTCGGCGGCGCGCTGCTGGTTGGGAGAGAAAGACACGAGGTCTGTTTGTAACACTGGACACACAATCCCTTCCAGCCTCAAAGACACGCAGGCAGCACCAGATCTGCCCTATTCACCGAGATGACCTAGTTCTGTTGTCAATAGGTTAGAGCGGAGCAAAGTTGAGGGAGAATATCCTGATTAGAAGGATCTCCCACAACGGGACAGCCCTTTTGTCACTTGATTTTCACCTCCGTGCCCTGATACTGGGCTTTCTGTGAATGTTGTAACTCGGAGGGCTACGGGCTCGTCCGGTTTATGTCCAGGTTAACTCTGCTGCCATCAACTTTACACCAGGAGAAGATCTGGCATCGTGTTTTGTCACCCCGTCCCTGGTGCTGGGTGCTTGGGATGGAGAGGTTTTGTTTTGATAATTTAATTTTGTTTTTTCCCTTTTCCTACTGCTGTTCCGTTCCTGAGAAAGCCTGGAAAACGTGGCAGCCACTTTGTCTTCCAAGCAAAGGAGGCATGCCCGTGGATTCCAACTCCCCTGGAAAGCTGGGGTGCATCCAGTTTCTCTGGAAGCTGCGGGAGCAGCTGGGTTCAACATCCACGCTGTGTCCGACGGCCTTTCCTCCCATCTCCGAGACAATGCCGCTCCTCAACGCATTTAGGATTGGTGTGTGCAGAGGAAGAATAGCCCAGAAAAGAGATGGATCACACATGAAAAGCTACTTAGTCCTTAAATAAAAGAGGAGTGTGATTAAATTGCTTGTCTGTATCTTCCCTGATGGGTTGATGATGGACAGACAGACAGGCAGACATTTCCTCACTGATCTTTAATGCCATTACATTATGCTAATTAAATACTTCTCTAAATTTAAACTGTATTGACATTTAAAAAACATGACACATTTTATAGCCAACCCACTGAACAACACACTAATGATTTATTAACTGCTTCTAAATGTTAAAAATAGAAGCTTGAAAGAAAACGTTTCCCTTTCCTCTTCCCTGTTCTGGTGGCGACTGTTAATAAAGGATTTAATCACCCATTTTACATCCTGTTTAAAAAAGAAGGGGCTTTCCTGATAGCAGATGCCCCTCTGGCCAACTGGCAAGGAAAAGGGGAATGTATGAGGGATATAAATGTATTTCAGAGGACAGCCAACAAAAAGAGGGAGAGGGGGAGAGAGAAAGAGAGGGAGGAAGAGGAGGAGGAGGAGAAGGGGGGAAGGAGAAAAAAAAAAAAGAACCTGAAAGGATTAGAAATTAAAAAGAAGGTATTTTGTGCTGAGCTAAATATTATTTTGTTTCCATTGAAAGGGTTAAGAAAACAAAGACAGAGTTGACAATTTCTCCCGACTGGAAGCTGGGAATGGCCCACGGTGGCACAATGCTATTATTCTTGCATGGGCCCATTCTCACTGGATTTTCCACAAAATCTTTAATAATTTGATTCTTTTCAGCCTCAGCAGCCAGCTGAGCTCTTTAAGAAACAGTAACAAAAACCCAGAGAAAAACCCACTACTGAGAGGGGAGCTTTGGGGAGAGCTGAGCTGAAGCCGATTAGTTTGGCCTGAATAGAGCCAGCCGGGTCCTCGAGCTCTTGCTCAGCCTGGAGCCCTCTGTCTCATTCATTGCAGTACAATATCACCACCAGAGCCCAGGCCTAGACACTAAATTACACTATTATAAAACTAGATTGATACACAAACTTTCCCTCCCAGGCTGAGTAGGGGACTTTTTTCAACAATGTTTTTTTTTTTGGGTTTTGGGTTTTTTTTTTTGGTGGTGGGGGTGGGAGGAGCTCAGGGTCTATTCAGGCATTTTGAAGTATGGCCATTCATATCGAGCATATCAATTCTTAATGGTGCCACACACACAAATTGCAAGCATAGGGACACAACCCTGCGGGTTCCCCGGGGGGAGGGCGGCAGGAGCTCGGCAGAGGCTCGCGGGGGTTTTGTCGGGGTTATCTCCCCGAAGACCCAGCAGGACAGGAGCCTTTCATCGGCCTGAGGCAGCTCGCATTGTCCCCTGGAATTCACATCGGGCCAGGGATGGCGTTGGGTGGGAAAGGCAGACGCTTGACCCTCGTCTGGGCATCCCTGAGTGTCACCTGTCCCCGGTCCTTGCACTCCCCCGCCGCGGTCCGAGCATCACTGCTGGCCGGTCTTCGCATCCCTTGGGCGGGTGACGCATCCGCTTTCGAAATGTGCATTTTTGGGGGGTGAAGAGGGAAAAATAAACATCCTCGAGGTCCCCTTTAGGGACCCTCCTGTTTCATTTTGACAGGCAAGTCTGGATTTAACTACACCATCCCAAAACCCAGAGTTTTTGCAATGTTGACTCTGGGTGCTGCATTTTAACCACACCAAACCTCAGCAGCTCAGGCTGGCAAAACCCGATTAGATCACACAGCCATTCCTACAGCTACAAACCTTCCTAAAGCTGGTTCCGGGGGTTTTTAAACCCTTGAGAAATACTAAATCCTTCTTTAGGAGAGACAAGGGTCCTCAGCAAGGAGTCCTCAGCATTGTCACCTCCTTCAGCCTGGAGGAAACCTCCTCTTTGTAACACACTGCTCATTTCAGGCTCCAAAACATGAAATTAGGAATGCCACTTTGGAAAGGAGCGAGCTGGAAGTGGGGAGGGGAGGGAAAGCAGGGATCTGGAGGAAGGAGGGGTTTATAGGACAGAAAACGCTCTACATCCATGCATCCCCATCCCACACACCCTCATCCTCGCGGACAGGATGCAAAACACCACCCAAACACACGGGACACAACGATGTCTGTGGAAAGCTCTGCACAATTCTCTCTATATTCATTTTCCTGTGTATTTTTGGATGGGGGCTGCGTGTCTCCATGCATCCTTCTGATCAGTCTTTCCCTAGAATTTATCTACCTTAATCCCTGCCTAGTTTGGCTTTTTTTTCCCCTTGCCCTTGCTGCAGTTATTTCTATTAAAGTAGATATTATTTTAAAAAAGGAGGAAATGCAGGGTTTTGTTTATTTTTCCTGGCAAAAATTCACAGAAAAAAAAAATCTTCCATTTCCTTGCCTGTGCTGGCACTCGTGGAATTCCTTTTCCCCAATTTTTTGCTTTCCTTTCTCAAAGCCACATCCATCAATGAAAACAATCTCCCCCTCCTCTGCCTCCAAACCTCAGGCTCCCCAAATGCTCTGAATATATTAAAAGCAACACAAAAAGAGCAGCAACCCAACATGCAAATTAAATTAAAACTTACTCTCCGCAAGGGGGAAATAAACAAACAAAACCCCCACAGCTTATATCTCCACAAAGAGGAGAAATTAAAGGAGATTTAACAGTTGGAGGAATTTGGACTCTTGTCAATAGTTTTTCTGAATGGGACCTGTTCCATGACATCAGCACCGATTCTCATATTGTCTGGAAGAGAGAGAGTTTTTCCCAAATCATTCATTAACTGGAAAGTGTTTGGAGTAGTTTCCCCTTCAAATATTTTGGATGTTGCTGATAATAAACATCAAGAAAAGGAGTCCTGGCTAATGTCAATGCCATCTTCATCGTTCCAAAGAGTTAATGGGGCAAAGTGGGCACATGGCTGCAGCAGGTTTGGAACCCTCTAATTAAGATGGCACAATTAAGAAATGTCAGAACCCATGGTTTGCTTCCCAGTGACTTTTTTTTTTCTGTGTTTTCCTGTGTGGGGCTGTGGGGAGGGTTTCTCATGTGAATTGGGTGTGCTGCGTGGCCTGGGCGCCTGGGAGGGATACGGAAAACCCAATTAGGGCAGAAGAAATAATTAGCATTGCAGCACATGGAGGAATGACCCTAAAACATCTGAAAGCTGTGGCTGCTTGCAGAGAGAAACAAAGGAGCCCGAGAAGAGAAGAAAGCAGCAATTAGAAAGGAGAGAATGAGCTGGGGTGTTGAACCACAGATCTGTAAATGGACACAAATTGTCCTGATTTTCCTTTTTTTTCTTCCCCACTTTCCTCACAGGGATGGTGGTTTCAGGAAAAGTCATATAGGCAGGATTATATCAGAAGCAAAATCCAGCTGCCAGGATCCAATCTCTGCATTTTAAGGCTGGTGAAGGTTCTTGAATTTTCATTAAATGAATTCTAATATTCACCAAAATCAGCGGAACAAATGTCTGGGATTTAGCCTGATATTTTCCTCCTATGTCATGTTTTTCGGGCACAGTACAATTGCAAATTTCTTCTCAAAATCGTTCTCCACGTTTCAACAGCTTCTGCAGCCTCAAGACTAAAATCATTCCTGGCAAGAGGCAGACAAAGTGGTGGCTGAGAAGTGGCTCAGCAGCTGTTTGGCAGCAGCACGAGCTCCCAACAGCATCCATCAATGGGCTGGCTCCGGGTCAGAGGCACGAGGCAACTCCCTGCTCCCAGCAGGTGACACACGAGGATTTTGGTTATCAAAAAACTCACCTCGACCCCAAAACCAGCTGTGCCAGTTCTCTGGTGGTGGAGTCGACAGCAGCAGATTGCACTGATTTTGGTGGTTTGCTTAATAATTAGGGTAGGTATCCCAAAAGGCTCTGAAATGGAAGGAAAAACCCCCAAATCTTGTTATTTCTGGACAACCCTGCCATAATTCGGTGTCCATCAGGAAATTCATGACAAAACTCTTCTTTTGCTGCCAAAATATCCGTGAGCCAGCAGGTCCCAAACTCAGGCTCACCTCGGGGAAAGCCAGCGGTGGGAATCAACGAGGAAGACAAAGAGGGAACGACTCAAGCTGAAGGGTTTTACTCTCCAGAGAAAATGGGATTTTTCATTTCAGCAACGGGGCACCACGGACAGCCGGGATGCCAAGCAGGAATGTGTCCTGTTGCCCAATCCCCCCACCCTGTGACACCCGATTTCCCTGGCAGGGCATGGTCGTGGCCAGTTGGACGAGTGCCCGGACAGGGAATAAGGGGCCATTGTGGGGATGTGGCTCAAGCCTGGACTGTCATTGTGTCCCTCCAAACAGCTCAGCCACCTCCCTGCACCTCGGCTCCCCTCCCCATCCCTCTGGGCACATCCCCGTGGCAGCAGGGAAATCCAGGAATGCAGAGATGTTCCCATGCCAAGCTGGCTGTCCACATTTATCCTCGACCTGCAAAATTAGGGGTAGCTGTAAAAAGCTCCTACTTCACTTTCTCATTCCCTGGAACACGAGCACTTGTGAGCTCTCAGAGGTCCGGGCACTCCTTTAGATGCTTTTATTTTATATATATCATTTCATTTCTCCTTTCCCCCCCCCCCCCTTTCTCTTTTTATGATGGCACAGCAAGGAGTTCCCCAGATGGGGACATAACAGGACAGCTGTTCATGGCGTGCGCTGGGTTCGCATCCCTGATTTTCACTCTGACAGGAACCCAGGTGATCCATCCTCTTCAGGAATGCTTCTCATACCACAGCCGTGCCTCTCCTTCCAGAGCAGACGGATTCTTTCTCCCAGCTCCTTTTATGGAGCTGCAGCACCACAGCAAGACAGGTCGTGCCCTGAATGAAATCCCCCAAAACCTTCGGTCTCCCGGAGGTTCGGGGAGTTGAGCAAAGGGCAGATCCAAGCCCTGGGGTGCTGGGTGGCCTCATCCAGCAGGGAAAACCCTCTCGTGTGGCTCCTAGACCGAGCCAGACTGGGTCCCAAACTGCTTCCTCACACCACCACCCCCACAATTTCTTTTTTCTCCGCATTTTTCTGGCATTTCCCAACGTGTTTTTTCTTGCGTTACATTTCTCGAGGAAGGCTGCCTGATGAGCGGCAAATGATTATTAATTCCTCAGGTATTTGTCCTGATACAATTAACCCCCAATACCCCAGGCTGCACTTCCCAAAGAACCCCCTGGTCCACATCCAGGGTGGTGTCCAAAACCCAATCCATGAACCAAAAAATGTGTGAGAGAACGATCCAGTTGTTCATCCCCTCCAGATATCACGGGAATTTAGAGACACTGTAGGAGTCCATCATAATTTTTCCAAGGTTTTTAAGTGACATGTCCCAGGCTTCGCGCCCACAAATCTTGCATTGCCCTCAACAAGAGGCATTCGAGGCACTTGGAGGATTTTCCAGTCTAAAAATTCATGGGAAGCCAACAGCAAAATCCCCATTTCTCTTCTGGGGAAGCCAGTGCAGTTGGGGAAGGAATGACACAGTCAAGTTTCGGGGGAGCCCAGGCAACTTTTGCTGCCTTATCCAGGTCAGAAAGACATTCCTTGAGATTCCCCTGATAGCAGGATATTTTTACAGCTCTTGCACTGCCTCTTTTCTGCAAAATCTAAGGTTTGCCCTGGGAAATATGGGTGGCCTCCCTACCCACGGTGGGGAAGTTGGAGCAGGTGATCTTTAAGGTCTCTTCCAACCCAAACCATTCTGTGATTCCATGATTCTGTGGAGTATCTCCCAGTGTCCCTCAGGAGAACACTTTGTTGGGAGTTTTCTGAGCAGCACACGGGGAATTTTCTCCCCTTGGAACAGGATTTGGTGTTTCAGCTGTCGCTGCACCAGGGCAAGGAGGTGAATGGTGCTGTCAAGAGGGGAAGGGGTGAGAAGTAGCCACAGTCCTGGAGGTGGTGGTTGGAGATACCTCTGGATGTCAGATCAACATTAGAAACAGCACATGGAAGAGTTAAAAGTCAAAGTTTGCCATGAAAAAAACCCCACTGAAATAGAAAATTATCCAAGTCTGATTCTTTTCCTGCAGTGGGGTGATGCAGGAAGGGAGAGAACTTAAAGTCCTTTCACACAAAGCCACATTGCAGCTCCCAGATTCCAGCTCAGAGCTGTGCCTCGCCATCCCTCTTTTTCCAGGGAATAAAATGAGGCAGGAAGATTTGCACAGACAGCAGGAGAACACACCTGAGGGCTCACATTTACTCTTCTGAAATCACCCTCCTCCCAGTGACCCGAGGAAATGCTCGTAAATATATATATTTTTTTTACTGTGGTGGTTGAAGAAACCAAGATGATCCTTCCTGTATTATTTTTCCTGAAACTGCTTTTGCTACTTTTCCAGCAGCCACAGATTTGAAATCAGGTCTTTGAGAGCAGAGCCCAATCCACCTCCTCTGGAGGAGAAGATCTTTTCAAAGCTGGTTGGGAAAATACAGATTTTTCTCAACACCATCCAGCAATTCCTAAAGGGAAAAGGTACAGCAAAGATATTCACTCCAGTGTTACACTGAGGAGAGAAAACCATATTCCAGATCTGGGACATTGGTGATTTGGGCCAAACCCACTGAATCAGCCTCAGATTTGGGCCTGATCTGTCCTTGCTCCTGCTGCACTGGGAAAACAGCTCCCAGCCCTTTTATTCCATTGGGAATGTGCAGACAAAGAGCAGGATCAGCCCCATGCCAGGCTGGGCTCCTCACGCTCCGGGTTTGCTGCTCTGGGATCCTGGCTGGTCAGTCAGGAGCTACAAGGCAAGCTGGGATCTCTCCAGTTCCAAGATAACCCAGGGCAGGAGGGGAAAGCCCAGCTTCCATCCCCTGCCTGGCTGTCCTCTGCAGCTCGTCATAAATTCATTAGGTTTGGAGAAGACCTCTCAGATCACCAAGCCCAGCTCTAGTCCTGCGGCATTTCTTGAGCTGCACCGTCACAAACTGAAGGAAAATGAGGATTTTCAGCCCTGTCTGGCTGCAACTTCCCCACCAAGGACCCTGCCTCAAGCCCGGGTACCTCCAGCCACAGCCAAGATGGGGAAAGCCCATGGGAGGACCTGGAAGGATGGAAAGGATGAGGGGCTGCCACCTCCCCAGCACCGTGGATTTGCTCCAGCATCGCGGGGAACGAGGCAGCCCCGAGATAAATGAGCTTGTTGACTTTTAGCACCACCTGGGAGCGGGGAGGCGGGGGAGGAAGCAGAGCAACAAACCCAGCGAAGGAGGAGGAAAACAAGAGGTTTACAGCCTGCCTTGAAAAGCCCTAAAAAAATAAAAAAAAAAGAGTGACATTCTTGGCTCCCCTCACACCTATTAGCTTAGGAAATGGTGCCCGGTGTCCGCTGGGACCTGACTGAGACCAAAGGCAGGGGACCTGTTAGCAGGTACTTGAGAGAGGGGCTGCTGCCTGCATGGGGCTGCAGGCGTGAGAAGCCCCCGCAGCCCCCTCATTCGGGTCTCCTAATGACCATATAAAAGGCTCGGGGGGGCAATCAGCTCCCTGCGACCCTCCCAGCCCCGCACAAACCCCCCGGCCATAACGGGGAGCACCCCAGAGGGACGGCGTTCCTGCATATCTATACCCCCCTGCCGCTGCGGAGGGGGCTGGCGGAGCTGTTTTCCCAAGGAAAATGGGGATGGGTCACACTCCAGGTCGAATCATTTGGCCTTTGATGTCGGCGAGCATCGCGCAGGGGCTGTTTGGGCAGCAGCTGCCTGTGGCATCCCAGACGTGAGTCCCGGGATGAAGTAAAACCAATCCCACGCGTTTCGTGGCAAACTCGCTCTTGTTTTCCTGCAGGCAGGCTTGGGTCGGGCACTGGGAATTCCTCGGTGAAAACAAAGTTCCGTTTCTTCATCCATCATCTCTTTTTTGGCCCCATATCCCTGGTCCTGAAATGCGTTTTAGGTTGGTGGCAGTCTAAGCGCTGGTTTTCCTTCGTTTTGCTTTGTAAAGGACAAAAAATACCTGTCTGAGGCAAACGGAGCTATTTTATTTCAGCATTTCCAAAGGAAGACGTGCAGTTTCCAATCTTCAACGTGACTCGATGCCGTTTTTGTTATCAAAAACGTTTTTCATTGGTTTAAACAATTTCTTCTCAAATGGATATTTGAAATGCCAAAAAACAAGAAAAAAAAAAAGAAGAAAATAGAACTGACTTTGCCTCCGTCACTTCTGAGCCATTTTCTTTCCACTCATCTAGTTTATTAGAAATGCAGTTTCTGATTTTCACAGTGTCACAGCCCTTTTTATTGATTTTTAAATTTGTTTTGGGGGTAGACTTTTGCTGAATGAAGAGAATCCTCTGTTTCACCATGAGGCATCGATTTTGCAACTGGAGTACTCACACTTGTGCAGGGTCTAGGAGGTCACATCCAGCATCCACCATCTAAAATCCAACCTCCTTTATCCACCTATGCTCAGTGAGAGAACCCAGACACCCCAAGTAACTTAGACACCATTTTCCCGTCTCTTTCCCCATCCCCTGTCCCCAAAGTTTACACTGAACCTTGAATTTTCCTTCAAAACTAAATGTTCTTTAGCATAAGAGATGCTCATGGGTCCTAAACACACAAATGCACCCCTGGTTTTCTCTTCCAAAGGGAGGTCAAGGTTGTCCCCAAAGATCTGCAGATCCTTCCCACATCCAGGAGGTCACTGGGGCTTTTGGAAAGGGGCTGGATCACCAACCTCTCCCTCATCTTTTCCTCCCTGTTCCTGTCCTCAAACCCTTCTCAGGTCAGAGTACCTACTGGGCTGGGACGGAGGGTATTGGTCCTTCCCTTCCCTTCCCTTCCCTTCCCTTCCCTTCCCTTCCCTTCCCTTCCCTTCCCTTCCCTTCCCTTCCCTTCCCTTCCCTTCCCTTCCCTTCCCTTCCCTTCCCTTCCCTTCCCTTCCCTTCCCTTCCCTTCCCTTCCCTTCCCTTCCCTTCCCTTTCCCATTTCCTATGAAAAAGGTGCAAAATAATTGAACTCCAAGTTCTTCTCCAGGCCCTGGTTCCAGCCTGAGCACTCCCTGAGCTCTCAGGAGAGCTCTCAGCATTCCCCCAGCTCCACTGAGCGCTCCCATCCCTGAAACTGGGCACAAGAGTACAGGAAAGAGAGGCAGGAGACACTGAATTTTTTCTGAGGTAACTTTTCAGGTGGAGGCCCTCAATCCAATGTTGGAAACTCTCCCCAGATCTCCAAAAAACTTCCTTTTCCCAGTGAACCCCAACATTTCCCCCTCCTTTTCCTCTTTCATGTTAAACTCTACTCTGGAACTGGACAGAAATTAATCTGCATAATGAGATCCTTTAACTTTCAAATCCTCTGGGTTGGTTTCTGTAGATTCTCTGCAAGCTACACTTTCTTCACAGGAAACTAAGAGGGGGAAAAAAAAAAAACGAAACAAAACAAGGAGAAAATAAAAGGAACTAAAAATGAAAAAGAGCAGCTCATGTCTCCAGTCCCAACACGCAGGAAGCATCCACCGAGGCTCTGATTTCAAAAGAAAGAGGTGCTGCTTCCTAAGTCGTTCCTACCTTCTGCCACGACAGCCTCAGCAATTACTGAAGCAACATCAGGATATTCCCTGTGATAAATCACACACTTCTGCCCTCCTGGCTGCCCGAATAATTCTGCCTTCCCCAAAACCACAGGCACGGGAGGCTCGGGAGCTGCAGCGAGCTCCCTGCAGGGGGAACACTGTCTTCACTCAGCGACCCACCCGGTGAGGGGATTCCTCCTGGCTCCAAGGCCCTGCACAGCCCTTCCACCCTCCCTGTCCCAGCCTCACAGCCTCACCTGGGCATCAGGGAACATTTCTGGGCCGAGGGAGCAATCCCAGCTCCAGTTTTCACAACCAAGACACCAGCTGAGGGTCACTCACCCAAGAAATCTCTGCCATGGGAGCCTCTTCCCCTCTCTCCCTCATCCACAAGGAGCAGCCCAGCCTCAGAGCCATCCTTTACCTGTCTTGCGCAGTCATTCATTTGGTTGCTGTTTGGCATTTTGAAGCATTCTTGTTCCAAATTGTTGTGGAAGGACCTAGAAAAGGAGCTCTGCACGTGACTGAGGGGCAACCGGTACTGAGATGCTGTGGGTCCTTGAAGAGCAGTGATGGATTGAAAAAGATCTTTAATGAAGCTTGATAAAAAGGCCAGTCCATCACAGAAAACAGGGAATTCTCCCAGTTTCCCAAGAGAAGCCACACTTTCACACCCCTTGGTTGCTCCACACAGTCTCCTAGAGAGACACCTCTCCACCCTGAGAGAGGAACAGAGCCCTGAGCTGCTCAGGTACATGAATGGCCTTTGCAGAAATGTCTTTGGTGTTTCTTCTCCTCACAAGAACAGCTGGAAATTCAAAGCGTTTATCAAAAAGCCAAAGGAATTCCATCACTGTGTAGATCTATGTTAAAAAAAAAAGCCAAACAAACCCGACAGATGTTAATAGGGGTTGCTGGGAAGGCTTAATCTAAGTTTTCTTTCCCTCTTGAAATCCCAAGTATGAACTGTATCCTGCTGGTAAAATGGCAAAATGCAGCGCTGAGCTTGGGAAATCTTCCCTTGGAAATCTCTGCTGTGCAGGAACAGGGATTAGAGGGTTGTTTTGTGAGAGATTTCTTGTCCTCCAGAAACGTGCTACAGGAAAAACCCTCTCAGATGTGTCCACTTGAGTGCTGGCAAAGCCATTTCAGATGTTGGCCACGTTCTCTCTCTGGAGGTGTTTAAGCTCTTGATCTGAATCTCACATACCCAAATTCCCAGTTTTGAGTTCCCACTGGCTGGGAAAAAAAACAAAACATTTCAGCCAAGCTGGTAGAAGGAATAATGTCAATAATTTTGCTGAGATGAAGACCTGCATCTCCCATTCCACAGGTGCAGAAGTCAATGCTGAGGCTGAAACACCCAGCTCTGTGTTTATTCCTGTTTCAGTGGTCCTGATCCCCCTATCCAAGATCAGATCTTGGGTAAACACCAGGTCTTGCTTTGCATGGATTTATTTTGCTGTTGATGCAGAGGAAGGCTCAGCTTATGATCCCAGGCTTTGCTTCAGCATCTTCTCCCTCCCTGTTTAATGGCATCCCCAACATCACCTGTTTAAATTTTGGACACTTATCCTGGCCGAGAAGATTGTTCCAAATCTTTCTCTTTGCTAGAGACAAACAGCTGGGCTGGTTTTTTCCTCCTGGGGCACCCCTGCCTTATTTCTAGTGTGAATGAATTCACATTTTCATCTCCCACTGCCTGGTTTTGGGCAGATTGAGGAGCCTTGGAGCAGGTGGAGCTCGTTCCCCAAGGCAGCTTTTACACCATCCTTTGGGAAGTCCACAGGTGCTTCCCCAGGGATGGTGGTAGGAGGCCCTGCAGCAGAAAAAGGTGGGAGATGAGGTGGTTTGGGGAATGGAGCCATCACCCCCAAGGACAATGACCATACACTGTCACCATTGCTTGGCTTTGAAGGACATGGGGCCCAAAGCTCTGCTGGAAGGTCCCAGTTGAGTGTTCCCCTCCCTGCTGAGCCCAGCCAAGGGGAACTGCTCAAACTTTTGCCTCCAGCCATCGTTCCTGGGCCCAGTTTCTCATTTCTGACCCCCATAAAAACACCTCCTGATGGGATTCACTCTTTGCTTCCTGTTTTGCAGCTGCTGTTTGCTGCTCCTCAGGCAGATCTACAATCGGTCAGAGCAAAAGTCCCTTGGTGGGGCTTGTGCAATGACAGGGAAAAAAATCCCCAGCCCATAAAATAATTTAAAAAGGAAGTATAAAAGGCAAGGCTTTCTCAAAGCAATGGCTTGCAGCTAAGCATTTTCAGTCACCTCCACTGACCAGACAGGTTATTCGGAGTAATTCCAGCCCTGGAGATGACATTTGACATGACATGTACATGAGATGTATCATTTAGGTCACTGTGCTAAAGCACCAGACACCCCCCCCTTTCCTCCTCCTCCCCTCCTCGGTGCCCCTCAGGGAATCTCAGAGTTCAGGGTCTTTAAAGCTGAATTCCCTGCACAAGAGTTCAGCACCTTTCAACCTTTCCAGACCTATTACAGGAAGAAAACTGAGTGGAAGGAGTGTGGAGGGCAGGAGGGAGGGTCGGGGGTTGTTTCAAGGCAGGTTATTTACAGGCAGGTTTGGAAGCTGGAGAGAAAAGAGGTTTTCTGCACTAGTTGGAAGGGAGATAAAAATCCCTGGAATGGTTCATTTCCATGGCCAGTGGCAGAGCACAGGCCCCTCCTAAAGCACCTTTAATTCTGCATTAATCCCTGCATAATTGAGAGATAAAGGCAACAGAGTGGGATATCACCATGGGATGCTGCTTTAACATTAAGAATAAAGACATCGGGGGGGGAAAAAGCAGCACAATCTATCCAGCCATGATCAATGGGTTCATGTTTGGGGTGAGTTTGTGCCGTTTGCTCTGGCACTGAGCAGCAGTTTGGGATGGCGAGGTGCTCCTTGAGTCTCAGGCAAAGCCATGTGCATGATCAGATCAGCTGCTCCTAGCAGAGCCTGCCATAGGAGGATCATCCATCCACGAAAATCCTTTGGGATTCATATTTTATTTTATTTTATTTCCCTGCACACTTTTACGTAGCTCTCTAAACCTCCCAGCTCAGAGGAATGTATAAAGCTGTCAGTATATGAGGGATACGGCCCTGCATGGGATAAACTCACAGGACCACACCTCCCCCAGAGGGAAATGGTGGAGTTACCATCCCTGGAAATGCTCAAATAGCGTGTGGGTGTGGCATTTGTGAACATGGTTTAGTGGTGGCCTTGGCACTGCTGGATTAACAATTGGATTCGATGTTCTTAGAGGTCTTTGCCAACCTGAGCCATTCCATGATTCTATGAAATAGGAACAGTTCAGAAGCTGCAGGGAGGCAGATGGGACATTGGGATAGACAAAACATTCCTTCGTCCCACCAGGAAAGATTTTCTGGGCCCATCCGTGGTTACATTTGCAAGGAGCACAGGCAAAGGGACAGGGAAATGGAGCTGGAAGGACAGTGAAGGTGTTGCTCAGGTATCACCCATGTGGTGTTGATGTCACCTCCCAAGCATGGAATGTCTGCCTGGCACTGGTTGGGAGCCTCAAGAGGTGACAGTGAAGGACTGGCCAGGAGCAGGGACCAGGATGGACCTTCTAGGAAGTGTGTCCATCTGTGGGGCCAAAACAAGCCAGGGCCTTCCAAAAGCAGTTCCAAGTATGGCACCATCCAAGGATTTTGGGGGTGGAGCCAGGAGGGGTTTCATGGTGGCCATGCTGTGTCATGCATCCTTGTTGCTCCCAACAACAGGGTCCCCACCATGGAGAAAAAGCACCCCTGGGATGAGCCTTCTGGCTGTGAACGATTCCTGAAGTTCCCCCTTCCCTGCCTGAGAGCAGAAGGAAGCAGTCTGTGGCCTGCAGGCACATGATGAATTTCGGGAAGGTTGGATATTCTTGATTCACCACGTCCAGAATGATCTTTGTAAGAGGTCCTTTCACCCTGTCAGAGACCAGTGAGGTCTGGGCAGGTGGTGGTGGCAGAGATGGTCCAGACACGGGTCCGTTGTGCCTTGGAGAGGTTCCCACACAAGGGACAAGTGTGTCCATCCATGTCTTTTTTCCCAGGGTCTGTCCAACTCCACGGGGCTTAAACCGGGAAACATTCTCCTGTTACCCTCGTGGTTGACTCATCCTGCAGGATTCACTCCCCCCACGGACACAGCTGTGGGACACAGCCCTCTGATAACTGTGCCCCAAGCTCTCCAAGCTGCAGCTTCCTTGGCAAACAGAACCTTCCCTACTCCGTGCTGTTACATGTCCTGGTTTTGGCCACACAAGCTGCTCTCACCCTCGCCATGCACTTGCATTCAGTGTCACAAATATCCTGACCAATATCCAGAGCTCATTCTTTAAAACTTCATGTCTTGTTTGGGCTATTTGGGTCTCAAGCTCCCTGCTCCCACCAGGTTGCTCTTTTTATTGCTCCACGTGGATGAGTTATTCCACATTTCAATCCAACTCCATCCCCGTGAGGGTTTATCTCATGCTGCATCCTCCAGCCCTGACTGGTCTCACTGGAAGGACCAACCTGGGTGATTGTGATCAACCTTGAGCCTGGAGAGAAACTCAAATCCTGGGTGTTGAATTTCATGGACCGAGAGAGGAGGCTGCCTCATGACCTCACAGCTCCACAGCACCATCCATGGACAGTTTGCATCTTGGAAAGTCAACCAAGATCAGCAAAACCTCTGCCAAGTGGACCACAGGTTTTGGAATGGAATGCCTTCAGGTTTGTCAAAAGTTGGAAATGAATTAAAATAACCTGGGATTATTCACCTGTAGTTCAGGATTTAATAGTGACAACTGGCCAGATTGGCCTCGTTCAATGAAGGAGAATTAATCCAAGAATTCCATCCCATCCGAAGGGCATGCTTGTAGCAACTGGATATAAAAGGAGAGTGAGGAGCCTTGTTTGGCATTAAATGTTTTGACATCTAAAGACAGGTAAAATTATCCTGTAGTGAAGTTTCTGGAGCAGCAGGTTTCCTTTGCAAGACATTTGATAATTTGGGGCTTCACCCCACATTTTTCTTGCTCTGTCCCAAACGTATCCTCAGCCTGTGCATTTTTCTGTCCCTGCTCTTTCCAATGCCTGCAGGAGAAAAGCTCTGGCTGCTTCCCTTCCTGACTTCCAGAAAACCTTGGAAAAAAGGAGTTCTCGAGGTTGGGTGGATAAAAAATATGTAAATGGAAGCCTGAAACTCTTTGCATGCTCTGTGCTAGAAATGGGCACAGCTTCCTTTGGATGCAATTCCTTGGGTACCAAAAATCTGTGTTTTCCCATAATAGTTTCACCTACACCTTCTACCTGAAGGAGAAAAATCTAGTTTTGGTCATGTTACCTTCACGTCCTACATGTCATATCTATTCTTTCTGCTTCCTTTGAGACCATGGACACCTCTTCTCCATGTCCTCCTACATCAGTACTTGCTCCAGTCGTGTTTCCCAAAGCCCACTCAGGCCCTCTGGAGGCCTTTTGCTGACCCCTGGCCTTGGAAGCAGGTGGGGAACACCTGTGTTGCATTAAAAAACAGCAGCCTGGAATAAAAAAAATAATAATGAAGCATTTCTCTCCCAGCTCCCCACCCTACCTTGTCCCAACCCATCTGCCAGGTATAAAAGAGCATCCGTAATCTAATTAATCTGAGCATTGCCTGTCACGGCTGGAAGGCAATTTTGAAAGACTATCACCCTGTGTTTTACTCCAAAAGTTAATCTCCTCAAAGCAAAGGGACTTCCCACTCCCCCCAGCCCCACAACCCTTCATCTTTCCCCTTAACCAGCAGCTGGTGGATGTGGCTGGGTGGCTGGATGGAGGAATGTGGGAGAGGGAGGCGTCCCCTCCTCCTCTCCCACCATACAAAAGATGATTTGTGAGAGGAGCTGCTGCTCACCCGAGACTTCTCCCACTGCAGGAGGACCTCAGGAGGAACCACATCTCCCCAGCATCTCTCTGTGCCCAACCAATTACCCTATCTCTTCCATCATCCAGCTCTTTGCTCCTTCTTTTTCCTCTCCCTCTCCCCCTTTTTTTTTCTTTTTGGGTGAAGATTAAAAGATCTCACATGCTTGGAGAGAAGAAAGAGCCTCCAGTCCATCTCCACCTTGTCAATTATAAGCAAGGGGCTGGGGAGGGTTGTACACTGTTATTGACTTAAGCACTTTGGAAAGGTCATCTTCAAGGTCTGAACCTTCCCTTTGCCACTCCAAGCTCACCTGGGCCCATTAAGGAGGAATTTTGGGTCCGTCCTGTATTTCATTTTGGGCCCACTGGCACTTCTGAGGGCTGATAGACGAGGTGGAGAGGGAGGAGGTGGGATGGGGGCACAGAGGGGAAAATGAAGACAGGTGAGGGGAAAGAGAAGTCATTGAGAGACTTCAAAGTAGAACAAAGACCCATCCAGATGTGAATAATTGCTAGGTCAGCACGTTAATCACAGGCAAGGGCTCCACTGCAAGACATCCCTGGTCGCTTCACAGGGGCAAGGAGGGGAGGGGGAACAGACAAAAAGGGAGAGATATAGAAACAAGGCTTTGATACAGCAAAGAGCAAGCCTGAGAAATACATTTTCCAGGTGATTATGTGAATAATGAGCCAACCTCTGTTTTATTAAGGGCACAGGCAGCCTGTAATTGCAGAGGAGCTGCAGCTCGGGGGGCAGCGATGGACACACCAGCCTCTCACACAGCCCAACAAAAGCCCCATCTCCACACCTGACAGAGCATTTCCTGCCGTGTCCACCACAATATCTGGGCTTTCAGATCTCAGCGTGATGGGAGGGAACGATTAGGATTTTGTTCTTGTGCCTTTGAGTGAATTATGACTCCAACAGCCTCTAAGCAAAGGTTCAGAAGATGCTGGCTCGTCATCTTGGGATTTTTTTTCCTTCTTCCCAGTCCCGTGTTCCCGTGCCACAACACCAGCTGTGTTTATCTTGGAAAGGTCTTTCTTCTAAATCAAGCCACAAGGTTTCACTCACTGCAGACAAAACACCTTCCCACGTGGCTCTTTGCTGTGTAAATAAACATTCAGCATCTAAACAGCTCGGGGTGATGCCACACTGCTGACGTTTGCATGTTCTGTTATTATAAAAGGAGTTTCTTATTGCAATTGCAATATTATTTCAGGGCAGCAGCTGGTATCTCTCCTTCCCTGTGCTCATTTTTCAACTGGTGTTTTTTATGAAAAAAATCTTATTTTTATCCAGTATCATTATAATATCTGACCCCTTTCCCAAATTAAGTAATGTGGGGTCTGTGCTTTCCTCCACAGATGTGTTTGGGGGGGATTTTGTTTTGGTTGGGTTATGGCCCTGCTGTTTTCAGTGAACATCTGCACAGGGTCAGTGCTAGTGAGGACAGAGGAGGGAAGAAGTTCTGCCTCTGGAGCAGATGACATTCCCTGTTTGCAGCAGGATCTCTGTGCAGGACTCCAGCAGGCTCCTGCAGCCTTGTTCTGGTGACAGAGCACCCCCTCGGGTTGTGAATAGCCATTTCTTCATCCTCCCCTTCAATCCCCTTCTACCCACCACCTCCAGCTCCTGTGCCAGGATCCACCATTCCTAACTTGGGGAAGTTTGGACACAGTCACTCCACTGTCAGATCTTCCTTGGAAGCCCCCTGATCCAGCTGGGCTCTCGACACTGGCACAAAAACTTACACGGGAAATTTAAATTAGGTTCCCCCTTTAGCAGGTGGATTCTCCACCTCCATCCTGGGTAGAGCAGTTTGTACCAAGAACCTTCCAGACTGAACCTCACCTGCCCCAAAGACCTCAGACCTCTGAGCCACAAAACGTAGGAAGTGCCTGGATTTGTAAGGAACTTGGATTTGTAAAGGAAGGGCAGAGACTCCTCTTGAAGTGATTCTCTTTCAATGTAATTTTTGAGATATTGTGAGGTACTCATTGGGAATGCAGACACCAGGGAACTACAAAATCTGGAGTCAAGAGTAACCAGAAAAGAAAGAAATTCCTGATTTTAGGAGTATTTCTTGATGAAGCAATGTTTAAGTGAACAGAGTTAATGGTTTCGTTTTGGACACATAATTTTAAGTAAGATGCAGACAAGCAGGAAAAGGGTAGAGAAAGGAAAATTCTAAGGTACTTAGGAAGAAAAACTAACTATAAAGAAGTCTAGAAGAGATTTGTTGGTCTGGAAAAGAGGAGGCTGAAAACTAGAAGCAGAGACTCTCACTCAGCAGAGGGTTTGTGAACAAGTGTCCATCCAAAACACCTCAACTTTGGATGAAAGGCAACTATTGATGAAAAATATTTCTCCCGTGGAGTCCTTGATGGTTCTCAGCCATGTCCTTTCCATGACCAAGAGCTGTGTATGATCTCCACAGGATGACGAAGAACATGATGTCTGCACAGATAAAAAAACCCAAATTGTGTCATACTTCAAAATAAATGTTGGAAGAATAGGAGGCCTCAAACTGCGAGAGGAGAAGAGCTCATGAGGGGAAGGTCTGAAAACACACAGCAGTTCCTCCATGAGTTTAAACCATAAGGATACTCAAAAAGCTGTGATTTCAGCCTGTTCAGAATGGTGTCCATGACACCATGGACACTGACTATCCAGACGGTTCGGTACCACGCTCTTCTTCTCACATGAGCTTTTCTGTCCTCTTTCAAAGAGTTTCTTGCTCAGCTGCCAGAACCTGGGGAGGATTCAGTTCTTGCCCGTCCATCCCACCGCTGGGGTAATTGTGAAGAGTTCCTCATCAGAATTCCCAGTGAATGCAATAAGCTGCCTCTGTGGCTGAGCCTGGAGAGATGGGACTGTGCCAGTCATGGCTCCGAGGTGCTGTTTGGCTTTGGCACTGCCACTGCCTCATAAACACCTCCTTGGCCTCCGCCTCATCAACATCTCATAAACAACCCTTTGGCTTGGTGTGGGTCTCCAAATTAGTGTTTATAGCCATGCAGAGAGCAAGCTGTTTGCATAACTAATCCTGAAGCAAATCTTGCCTTCTCAGCCAAAAAAAAAAAAAAAAAAAAAAAAAAAAAAAGAGAAAAAAAAAGAAAATTGCTCAGCTCTGTCTCCTGATTTGCTGCACGTGCACAGGGGACATCAGTGCCACCAGCCCACACATGGCACAACCCAAGGGAGCGTGCTCTGCTCCTGCCAACCCTGATTCCTCGAGTTAAGGAATGTATTTCATTTCCTAGGATGATGATCTGTGGGTTCCAGGTGCCTGGGAATAATGAAATCATACAGAGCTGAACAAGTCTGATAGTCAAGCTGGCACAAGCCAGCAGGGTGCAGGCAGCAGGGCTGGGATTCATCTCAGCTCACTTCAGGTGTGAGCTGCTCACACAAGAACCCTCCCAGGGTCAACAGGGAGGAATAAGCACCATTGGAGAATAATTTAGCTGATCTATTTAAAATGGTTGTGCTTGGGCAGATAAACCCTAAACAGCTTTGGAGAAAGAAGACCAGAAATCCAGAAATGTGGAAGCAGAGACTGCAATACTCAGGGGACAGAGTGACAAAGTTTGGGATCCATTTCACTGTAGCAGAGCTGTTTGACTTGTATGAATGTTTTCATCGAGCATGTCTAAACTTCCCGAGTCCTGTGATGATGAAAACTTCATTAAAAATATTCAAGCTCCTGCATTTGTTGGATGAAGTGTCGTTCTTGGCGCTCTGAGCCACCAAGGAAACTGCAGTTCACTCAAAAGACACAATTTTTTATCTAATTTTCATTATTTCCATCTGCATGGTGTTATCGGTGTTGCCATTTGTGAGTCTGGAAACAATTCCCTGACAATTTGTGGGGTATCTGTGCCAGGCCCAGCTGTACTCAGGGTGATGCTGTGTCCTTCCTCCCCCTCTCCATCCCCTTCCTCACAAGCTCTTTAAGGTAAGAACAGCACAAGAAAGACACGGATTTAAGGATTACTCATGTTTGGTTGAATTTTTAGCCTGGCACTGATTGAACCTGAACAGTGGCTGGCTCAGTTTGGGAGCCTGAGGAACACACTTGGGATGCAGCTGCACTGTTTTCAGGGAAAAGTGGGTTTTGATGCCAGCCAGGTAGCTCCAGCTGTCCACACGACTGAAGATCAGCCCTTGGCCCATGCACAAATGCAGAGTTTAAGCTCCTGCACAAAACCAAGCACAGTGGAGACTTCATTTCATCGAGAACTGAGACGCTGCTGTAAAAGTTGAAAATGGCAACATAAACCTGTTCCCTCTCAGCTTTCAGTCGCCTGTGGCTGATGGACCTCTTAGCCAGGGGTGGTACCTTTGTCTGCCATGTGCCCGTGTTCCAACACCAACACAATATTTCTCAGGAATATTTCTCAGTTTGGGGTCTCAGAAGCAGGAGAAAGCATGGCCAAAGGGAAGGGGAGTTCCTCTGTAAAGATCAGCCAAGGTAAGGGGGTAGCTCCACTCAACCTGTGTGTTTATTTACTCTTGTTCTGTAGGAAAGCCAAGGAAGAGCTCAGCAAGGCCTGAAGTGACGTCAGGTTGTGTATGAGTGTCTCAGGTTGTGTGGGATTCATGCCAAAGTAGAAATGCTGCTCTTTTCCAGCTCCGTTTTGAAGCTCTTTCAGCCTTTACTGCAGCAATCACTGTTTCATTAAGCCACCGAGTCAAAGGAACGACTTTGATTTTTTAAATTTGCAATCCCAACAAAACACCCGGGGCTGCAGTGTCACAGAATCACAAAATATCCTGAGGGGGAAGGGACCCACAAGGATCATCGAATCCAGCTCCTGACCCTGCACAGAACAACTCCAAAACTCCCACCATGTTCCCGATGCTCCTGGAATTGTCACGGTTGATGCCGTGATCACTTCCCTGGGAAATCTGTTCCAGCATGGGCAGCATTGGCTCAGCAGCTTTGTCCTCAGCAAGAAAAAAACACTCTATGTAAAATTATGAGAACCTATCAAATGTATTGTAATTCATGACCTATATAATCCACACCATAAGGTCATTTTTTGTATTCTTCTTGGAGCTCTAAACATTTCTACATCCACAGATAATCCTGCTTGGAGAAACTTGGAGAAATCTACTCTGTCCCTCTGCTCTAATCAAAATTAACTCCATTTTAAATATAATGTTCCTAACTGGCTTGTTCTTATCACAGTCATTCAATCTCTGCAATACAGCATGAAAAGTGGTGTTTTTTCTTTTTTTGAGTTTTTTTTTGCCTGTCAGAGAGGAAATATGACTCATTATGATGAATTATAGATTTGTGAAATTAATTGTCCTCTCAGAAATTTCAGTTTCTGTGACACCACTTTGTCTACTTACCACATCCTTCCTTGGAGCAGAGAGTGATGCATCCCAAGCTCTAAGAACCTTCAACTAAGGTCATAAATAGGATGAAGGAAATTACAGAGGGATATGACTTTTTTTCCTTCCCAAATGTGATGAAAAGAAGATTCTGCAGTTATAACTGTCCTGCTATGCTGGAGCAGTTCTAGTTTTAAAGTCTGACAGTTTACAACCCATAAATACAAGTGCCAGTAATTCTTGTCTTCCATTTCTACATTTTGAGATAAAGTTAATTTTAAATTAATTCCCCCTTTCTCTGCTCGTGGGTCAGGCAGAACCCTGTCAGAAACCTACTTGGAGCCACTCTTGAGGTGTGGGAGGGAAAGACCCCATCCTTAGTGGGCCACAAGATGGGAAGGGCACTGGTTCCTGCAGGAAGCTGCCAAACCCCTCAGACCAGACCATGATGCCTCTCTGGGAGTGCCCAGGGTTTACCTCCCTCAGATTTTCAGTGCCCTGTCTTAGTGATTTTCACCATTTGCTGCTTACAAACAAATCCAACCATCTCGAAGCCTTTCAGGCAAATTTCCCTTTTCGTTGCTTGAGTCCCTCCTTCCTAGGCTTGAATATTTATCGCAATAAAAAAAATTTCCCTGTTTACCGTGGAATTTAAGTGCTGGTGCCACAATGCCAGGGTCAGTTTTGATCAGGCCATATTCAAAAATTTCCCATTTTGAGCCATAAATTCATAGAACAACTGGGGTCAGAAGAGGCAAAGTTGGCCCTGAGCAGAGGCTTCCATCAACATCTGGGAGAAAAGCAGGGATCACCATTCCCTCTATACAGAAGAAAAGATGATGCCAAGGTGGTGCTGAATGTCCTTGGACAGAACTTGGAGCTCATGTGAGCAACTTCAGCCTTGATTAACAAGGCCACCACTCTTCTCACACCTTCTCACATCACATCGTGGAAAGGTGCAATTGCCCCTGCGGGATAAATCCCCTGTATCCTACAGTCCTGCTCTTAGGACTGGGAACTGGGTTTGGGATTCACCTCCTCTGCTGAAATGTTCACTCTTGTTTGGTCATCCAGGGCTCTGCTCAGTGGAGACACCTTTGGATCCCTCCTGGCATCTGCCAGATTCGTCAGTTTGGAGTTTCTGGTGGATATGCCATGGCTGTCAACTTTCCTGGCTGTTGTAGGTCCTCCAAGGCATCTCAAAGGGCTGTAAAATCTCATTTTGGACAAATTACTGTGGTTCCGGACTCTGTGGTCAGTGGGAAGATACTCCTACCTGTAGAGGATGGAGGAAATCATTAAATCAGCAGACTGAAGCCTTAGGTTTTAACTTTTATATTTTTCAAATCCTGCACTGCCTGGTGTGTAACTCTGAAGTTCCTTGTAGCCTGTTAACCTCTGCTCTCTGTGCTGGACAGACACAACAAAGCCTCTCTGGGCCTGCTCTGCAAGGACACCCAGACCGTCCTAGGCCCAAAATGTGTAAACCAAAGAGCCTCTAAGGGGGGCAAGCTGAGGGGAATTACATCATTAACTGAAGCTTTAATTGGAGAATTAACCCTGATGTGCAAATGAACCCAACCTATAAAAGTGTGAAGAACTCGTGACCTGGGGTCCACCTTGGGGTCCATCTGGGCAGTGGCCTCTGGCCCCCAGGGGTACCTTTGAAGGCCTTTCAAATAAACACCTGCCTTATTCCCTTACTCCTGTCCAGTCTCTGTTTCTAGGAGGCCTCTTAAGGCACCAAGATCAATCCCAGAATGGTTTGGGTTGGAAGGGATCTTTAAACCTCATCTCATCCAACCCCCTGCCATGGGCAGAAACACCTCCAACAGATCAGGTTGCTCAGGGCCTTGCACAAACACGGCCTGGAATATTTCCAAGGATGGGATATCCACCACCTCTCTGGACAACCTGTTCCAGTGTTTCACAGCACTCATAATAAAAGGCATTGACCTGTCTCCACTGACCACAGAGACAGCTGCAACGAGCAGCTCAGATGAAAAACGCAGTTTTTAGGGGGCTGAGCTGACTTCCAGCTCCCTGATACCACCTTCAGGAGCGGCAGCTGGCTCGATGAGGGCTGCAACCACAAGCGTCTTATTCCTGCTTGTGCTGCAAACTTGCTCTGGGGTATTTGCGTGTCCCTTCTCGCTCCCCTGCCCCAGGGGCAGCAACACTTCCTTTGTTGTCTCCTGTGTCTTATTTAGACTCGGAGCACTCCGGGACAGGGACTCTCCTTCGGAGCACCTCACCCCGCAGGACTCGGATCATGGCTGAGCCTCTCACTGCAGGAGTAAATAATAATAACATGCATTAGCTGCTAAGTAGGGGAATTAGGGGTTAGCTTATGTGTGAGCACCGTGCATGCTGTAATGATATCCTCGTGCTTAATGCAACGGGATCCTGCCATTATTAAAGCAGGAGGAGAACTGATGTTTGATCTACAGGGCTAATTCTAGTTTTTGGAGACATCAAACAGCTGCTTTTCTTTTCTTTTTTTTTTTTTCCCTCCCTTGGCAAATGCATATGTTATAAGCAAATCTGAAATTACCAGGTTCACAAGTTGAGTTTCATGCAGAGAAATGTTTACTTTGATGCCAGAGGACCTGGCTCGTTTCCATTTACAGTAAATGAGGAAGAAAATTGATTTGCAGCAGCAGGAGGGGTGTCAAACCTTTATTGCTGCTCAGGACATGTATGCACTGCTAACCAGGAAGATAATTAACCTAAATTAACCTTCTGCCTTAAGATGAGTCATAGTTTGGGGAGGGGGGAGGTGGGAAGCGGGGGTGGAGAGGGTGTAGGGAGGGGAACAGTGCTGTGGAGCTGTATGGACATGTCCTGTGCATTTCCAAGCAAAAACGATGGGCCCATGCAGCAACTGATTAGATTTAAATGGAAATTTTCGATGGGCATGAAGAAAAAAAAACCCCTGATGTTTAAATTAGGGCTGGACTGTGAATTGCATAAGTTGTGCCTGTAAAATGGGGCAGAAAGGTGCATTTCCAGGTGCTGCTGAGCCACGAAATAGCGAATTCATGTTTTTGACCTGCCATTATTTACTGGGCTCATCTGCAGGTCTGCAGCTCTTATCCAAGGGCTGCAGGGTGGGGAGGAGCTGCCAGTGGTGGGAGTCTCTGCTCCAGACTGCTTGGATGAGGTGGTTCCCAGGTGGGTGTCAAGGCAAGACCCATGTTGCTCTTATCCACCTGCCTAATTAATGAAATCTGAATTTCGTTATTAATTCAAAGTAAAGAACCATATAACCATCCCAGGCAGTCATCAGGCATTTATGGGTGATGGAGGTGGAAAACTGGCTCTGTTTCAGTTTTGTTTGAAGCAAGAGCCTAAAATCTGGATCCTTCATTTAGTGATGTTTGAAGGTTCTAGATCCAGAAAGATCCAGCAGCCAAGTGCTCCATTTCCTAGGAAATCAATCACCAAAATTGACCTCTTATGATGGAATCATTATGGTTGGAAAAGACCTCCAGGATGCCCAAAAGCTGTTCCATGATCACTCCAAGCTCCTCCAGGGCGAGCAGCAGGTGGGGCTGAAATCTCCTTTATCTGGATCCAGGCCCTGGGCATCACTTGGGTCAGAGAACAGCTGAGTTGCTGCTTTCCAATTCCTTCACCAAGGAATCACCAACACCTCCAAGATCATCGAGTCCCAGCATTAACCCAGCACTGCCAAAGCCACCACTAACCCATGTCCCCAAGTGCCACATCCACATGTCTTTTAAATTCCTCCATGGATGGTGACTTCCCTCGAAAAACCAGGCAAATTCAGGAAAAGCCAAAGCTGGATTTCTTTTATTTAGGGTTTTTTGGGTTGTTTCTTTTTTTAAGGGGAGCCTAAGGATTTCAGATGCCCAAATGCCTTTGACACAGCTCTGTAGGAAATCAGAGTCCTGGGATGGAGGCAGAAAACCCTGAAGAGTTGCTCTGCCAGAGGGAGGCTGTCCTGACTCCCTAAGGATGGGTGTCCTGCTGAAGTCCCATGGGAACAGCTCTGGATCTGTGCCCACAGCCCAGCACACCCTTCCACACACCCTCAGGAACACCCCACATTCACCACCTCTACACCCCACCTTCCAGCTGGGAGAACAACCTTCATTCCAATGAGGCCATGCAGAGCTCATCCCAAATTAATCCTCATTCCCACCAGCCATTTCACAATTCCTCCCCATCAGAGGTAGAATCCAGGATATTGGGCAGAAAACACCTCTTTCAGGGAAACAAATCCCTGGCCAGAGACGTACAGGCTGAGAAAGGGGCAGGCAAAGCTGATCCAAGAGCCTTTGTGCTCAGCCTGGAGCCCACAGGAGGTCTCAGCTCACACCTGAGGGGCAGGTGACCTGTGTGGACCCCGTGTTATCCATCCTCCCCTTGGAGCAGGGGAGATAATCCAGGTGTGAGGGTGCAGACACTGCATGGTGATGAGGAGTGGGGCAGTACCTCAACATCATGACCAGTCAAGCCTCCACTTCTTCTGTCTCCCCCATCTGGGAAAGGGAGAAGTCATCAGTGACCCAACACAGTTTTGATTCATCCCTGGTGGTTTTATGGGAGAATTTATGATGTTTTAAACAAAAGGCTTTTGGGGAGGTGGGGGAACATCTCAAAAAGTCAAGCCCTGATTTTGTTTTCTCGAGGTGTTTCTTGCCCTTGAACAAAACCAAATATTAAGTAATTAAAATCATTCGTGGAGAGCTTAGGAGCAACACAAAATGGGCCATTCTGGAGCCAAGCACAGCATTCCACTCATCTCGAGGCAAAATGGTTTTGACGTTTTTTGGTTCTCTGAACAATTTGGGAACCCAGTGAACCAAAAAACCAGCAGTTGTGTGCACCATCCTCCACCTGGCCGGCACAAACACCAATAGCTGAGAAACCTGATGTGGGAGCAAATGCATCCTGCACCTCTGGCGGGATGCATCCAAACGTGTTGGCTCTCACCGGGGATTTGGGGATTTTAAACCACATAGGCCACCCCTCTTTTCCCTGATTAACCTTTTAAGCTAAGTTTTGGCTAACTCCAGCAACAATTTATCAGTCCTATTGGTGGAAGTCCCTCCACATCCTGGTGGATCCATGCAGGATCTGTTACAAAAGCGCTGCATCCACTTTCTGAGCCCAAACCAGGGTCTCCCCTCCTCCAAAGACAAACAGGATTTCTTTTGAAGTCTGAATGTCTGTTCCTGGGCCAATAAAGTGCCTCATTTTCCCAGCAAGAAGGTAAAGGTGGTGAAAGGTGTTACAAGCACCTCCTTGTGAAGTGCAATTAGCAGCTGGGTGAAGGGGGGAAGTGTTGGCACAACAAGGCGAGGCGATGGCTGTCTCACCTCTCTTGGGATCGGCCAGATGGGCCAGGCATGAGCCCAAACACCGCGGCTGGGGACAGTCTGGCACGGCAGCCCTGGGCCACTGGAGCCCTCCAGGGAGGCAGAAAGGTGTTTCCTTGCTCCATATCTCATCCTGCTGGTGACACTTGGAGAGGTTTGGATGAGCAAAAGGGTACAGGAGCTGCTTGCAGAGTTCACCAAAGCAGATATTTGGTCTGACTTAGAAAACAGAGCCATGGTAACCTTCTGTGGCTGTGTTGGATATAAGAACTGGCCACAGAACCAGCCCCAAACCCATCTACATCTACTCAGCCAGGAAAAGACATCCCTCATAGACAGTAAGACCTGTAGTTTTAGGTCTTTCTTGACTCCTCTGTTGTCTCCAAAGGATGTGGTTGTAGAGGAAAACAGCTCAGCGTCAGAAATAGGGAGGATTGAGAATAAATAAAGGGGGAAAGTGTGCCTACTGTGAGAAAAAGGGCATGGAAATGTAACTCAGTTAAAGATATTTCAGGCAATTTTCTGAGGTAGCAATGCTGCTCTGAAAAAAACAGGGAAGGAAAGGATAATGGAAGAGCAGAGAAAGTCCATAACGTAGTTTCTGGTGTCTAATCCCCCAAAAATGATCCACACAAGGTTCTTTCCGGCCATGGTGGCAGTTTTGGTGTAGACTTGGTGACAAACCCTAAGTAACTGGTGCTGTTGGCTCCATCTGATCCCACCTCTAAATGAACTCAGTGTCAAGCAAACAGGAGAGCCCAAGGACATCCCTAGGACCAAACCATAATCACACCATTAAACCTAAACCCAGCTCACCAAACACCATCACGTCTACACAGTAACCCTTACATCAGGCTACCAGCTGGGGAGAAAACGTCCTTTTTTGGGACTCAGGTGGATCAAACATTCAAGAAATCTGGGGTTTGCACATCTGCTTTTATCAACAGGCTGTTCACTTGTACAAACACATCCAGTCCAAGGGCAAGGCGAACCCTCTCCAATATTAAGCCACTAAAAGACAGGGGAATAGGTTAAGGACTGGCTAGCAGCCAATGAGGTTTGCAAAACAGTGGAATCTAATAAAAATAATTGAAATATTTAAAGGCAGTTGCTTCACTTTATAAAGAAGCACCTGCAATGATTACCCAAAACATTTGCAGGTGGAAAAAGGCCTGAGCATGTCATTGGTGTTAATATCATTTATGCTCAGAGGGCAAATTAGGCATTGTAATTGTCAAGAACCATTGGAGCTGTTTCAATGATGGGATGAGTCTGATAATGAGGGATGATTCCTTTAGATCACCTTCGGTGGGTAACCCTGCAAAGCCAAGGCTTGGGTCTGTTAACAAGCTGGCATCAAGGTGAAAGGTGTTCTCTGCAGTGTGTCCCAAGGGCCATTTATTTACCTGCTCCAGCCTTGCGAAAACAGGGGCTAATTCACCTAAATCCCTGCAGCCAATGCAGCTGATAGAGCTCAGCCCATTTCCACTGACTTCTGCGGGAAGCTGCCATTCCAGCTGAGCATTTGGCCTTTTGGGTTTTGGTTTGGGAGCTGATCCCAGCACCTGAATCCCGGAGCACAAAGGTGTCACTTCAAAGAACAAAGGGTAGAAGTCCACAAGGAAGGGGAGTTGTGCATCCACATCTTTTTATCCAAATGGAGCTACACAAGCATCCCAGCCATGGCATCCACCTGTCACCAAACATTTTGGAAGCAGAATCACCTGTTCTCTTTTAAGATATGTGTTTAAGCACACACACACCCCTCACTCTCCTGGGTTCCCAGCAGGACGTAGCCACCCTTCTGGACCTGATACAAAGCCCACTTATTTCCATGGAAAAGCACTTTTTTTCCCCCTTAAAATTAACACTATGTACCATTAAAATGTATTTCAAGAGTTGGCAAGTAGGAGAAGTGACCCTCTGCTTGTGCCACCAAGCAGCTTCTTGGCACCAAAAATAAATTCTCTGAAGAGCCTGGGGCACAGAAAATTGTCAGCCCAGTTTGTGCCAAACAACTTAGGAAATAAAATACGGAGGAGAGCAGTCAGATGTTGTTCTATGCCTTGTTCCATTATTTTTTTTACTCCTGTTCTACAGATGGTGCCTTGGGTATTTTCCATCCCAGGAGAAAGATGACTGGAGGGGGATATTCCTTCACCTAAGGAGCACTTCAGCCTTTATAGCAGATTCACAAATTTAAAAATGACTTTTCCTACAGAAGGTGGAGAAGACATCGTACAGGCATCATCTGGCCAAGTGCAAACATGAAATGAAGCCCTCTGGCTTTTTCCTGGTCCTCAGGGACTCCTTTGAGGGACCATGGACATTACCGTCAGTACAGCTTATCTCACCCTAAAGCAGGGAACCTGAACCTCATCCTTATTTCCCACCAGTTCCAAAGATCTGAAAACCTTCAGGTGAGCAAATTGTCCTGCAGGAAGCACAGCATGAATTCCAGAGTATTTTGATAATGTTGGCCCCAAAACTTAGAGACTTCCTCCCAGCTGAGGCAGTGGCTGATCCTTCACCTCTACTGAAGAAGCAGATCACAAAATCACCCTCATCTGAGATACAACTTCCTTTCCAAGGAAGATATTTCCAAGTCCTTAAAGTCCTTTAAGACTTTGTGCTGTTGCTCATCACTTTAACAAGTGAGTTGAGAGAGGGGATGCAAAGGTGGCTTAGCCTCAGTTTAAAGGACTAAAACCTTTGCCAGGAAGTTTCCCAAAACAGTGGGGTACAGCTCTCATACCTGCTGGTTGCCATGTGAGTGAAAATTTGGATTCACCTTTTCCTCTGAGGATTTGAGCCTTGGTGCCCACAGGTGGGCACAGATGGATAACTAAGCCAGGTATTTAGCCAGATTTTGTGTGTACCCATCAACCTTCCCCAGAGATCTGTAAATTCCTTCCTAAAGCAGATATCTAAAATTAAGCAGATGACTCACTAGATCAGCTGGGGCTAGAAATAAAGCATCAGCTTTCAACTTGGAGTGGAATTAATTTACTCATTAATGAGATAAACTCATTAAATCATAGAATCACAGGATGGTTTGGATTTGAAGTAACTTTAAAGATCATCCACTGCCACCCCCTGCCATGGGCAGGGACACCTTCCACTGTCCCAGGATGCTCCAAGCCCCATCCAACCTGGCCTTGGGCACTTCCAGGGATCCAGGGGCAGCCACAGCTTCTCTGGGTACCCTGTGCCAGGGCCTCAGAACCCTCACAGGAAGGATTTCTTCCTCATATCTCATCTAACCTTGCTGCCTTTCAGTTTGAAGCCATTCCCCTTCATTCTATCACTACACACCCTTGTGAAACCAATGCTGTCCTTTTTTCCTCAAACAGATTTTGGATTGGTATTTAAAACTTGCCCCTGAAATCACCGTGTGGAGCTGGTCTTGTATAATGCCAGGAATCAAATGCTCCTTTGTGCTGTTACCCACCAGTTTTAGGAGCCTAAGAATTTAATTTTTTATTCTTGAATCTTAACAGCTCGGAGTCTGTAATTGCCCCAAAAATGCAATCATGTTGGGTTGGATTTGCAAAGATTGGCTGAAGACAAATCCCCTATGAGGTTTGTTCCCCAAATTTATGTTCTTAGGTAAGGGAGAGGAGAGGAGAGGAGAGGAGAGGA
Organism: Corvus moneduloides; assembly: GCF_009650955.1. Lineage (NCBI taxonomy): Eukaryota > Metazoa > Chordata > Aves > Passeriformes > Corvidae > Corvus > Corvus moneduloides. Next base: position 2,162,124 of record NC_045476.1, read on the forward strand.
GAGGAGAGGAGAGGAGAGGAGAGGAGAGGAGAGGAGAGGAGAGGAGAGGAGAGGAGAGGAGAGGAGAGGAGAGGAGAGGAGAGGAGAGGAGAGGAGAGGAGAGGAGAGGAGAGGAGAGGAGAGGAGAGGAGAGGAGAGGAGAGGAGAGGAGAGGAGGAAACAAATGGGTCCAGTTGCTGCAGGAAATTTTGCATCTGAACATTTTCCCTCGTGGCAGGACACAGCACGAGAGAAGCTTGTTTGTTCCCTGGAGACACTTGCCTAATTGCACAGAGTCAGCAAGTTGAGGCCTTTGGAGGAGTTTTGGATAACGACCCATGCTTCTCACCTTGCACAGCCATTCCCAGTGCCCTCCAAAGCCTACTGAAGCCTTCTGCAGCACCAAGGGCTGTTGGACCGGGTTCACAAACCTGAGCACCATTAAGAGAAAATCCTACCAATATCAGCACTCTCCGCTCACTTACACCTACTTTGCATTTTAAATGCCAGTAAATGACTGCCCAAGGGAACAGAGAATCAGACCCATCAATGTGGGTATATTTCAGCAACCCAGACCCCAGGAATTTTGGAAGTGCACCAGCATTAAGCATTATTAATGCATATTGAAAAATAGCTGGAAATCTCCCCAGCATTGTTAAAGAGTCATTTAATTATTATTAACTGAGTCACGGAGGGCAGGCAGGCAAGTTTATGAAACCGATCCACTGCATAACCATGGACTCTGGAGGATGAGATGGTTCTAATGCCAAGGTTTGTAATTGAGCTGTGGCCCAGGGCCGGGTGCTGACGCATTCAGCAAGTGCCCTCTGCTGGACTCCCATCCCAGCCGGAATCTTCCACATCCATCCCTCACCCTTCTCCCCTGCAAGGCTGGGCGCATCACGGCATCCTCCCAGCGTGACTTCCAGCCCACTGCCCTTTCCAGAAGTCACGTCCCATTAGGTTTCTCAGCAGGAGCAATTATTCGGGAAAAAAAGCCACACCAACAATATGAAGTTACACCCCGAAATGTGGGCACAGCTCCCTCATGAAGGGAGTTCATTGCCCTTTCCTACCCCATTCCCACCAGTGACTGGGAAATGTCCATCTTCACCGGCTCGTTCTCGATGACTAAAGCAGGTGGGGCTCCCTCGCTGAGCAGATATGATGTGAGAGTGCAATTAAACAGCAGAGCTTTCAACACCCAGCTCCCAGGGCCTTATTTAGCTAATTAAGAAAGCCGTGCATTCATTCCCCTGAGGTGTTTCCAGCACCCTCTAAAGCACTGCCAAGGTCAGATTTGCTGCTGACCATTCACAATGGTCCGTGCTGACCATTCATAATTCACAATGCCAAGCCACAAGAGCTTGATTAAAGAGTATTAGGCTTCCCTAACTGGGACACATAACAGTCCTAGACCTCTAACTGGTCTCCAGGAGTCCTGTATTCTGCTGGCCACTGCCAAGTGAGCCCGTGCTTTTTGCTGCACTCACATCTTCCATCCCCATCGCCGGGTTTGGCTGCCAGGTACTCAAGGCAGGAACGGTCTCTCCTTAGGTCGACGTGTAGGACCCAGCACAGCAAGGCCTCTAGGCATGCTTATAATGCAAACAGAGAGATTAGATCAAGTCTGGCCTCTCTCTCAATGCTGTAGGCAGCAGAAGAGTGGAGTGTTTGCCTCTTATCTGGAGTCTTGGGGGATTGGCCCAACATATTGACATAAACTCCTGCCAATGTCAGTTTACACTAAGTGAAACAGGTTATAAAATGTGTTGGCTCAGGAGCAAGATCTGAGTCCTGGTAAGGCATCCCCTCTGCAGAGCCCAGAACCTCCCACGGAGAGGAAGGGACCGTCCAAGCCACTCACAGCTTTGGACCCCCAAATTAATGGGGTGCCTGGGCAGGGCGCTGTAACTCAGCAAGGCTCCAAGGCCAGGAGATTGGGACATGTCCATAGTGGGCTTCGGGTCCTGCAGACACCTGCAGAGACATGCAGAAAGCAATTCTTGACAACCTTGTGAGGAATTCAACAGTTAGAGGAGAGAAAGGCAAATTTCAAAGTGATCTCAAATGAAAAAATGCATTTTCACACCAAGAAATGTCGTAAGACAATGAGAGTGCAAGAAAGACTTCAGTGTGTCAGACCAGCAGTAAGGGTAGCTCAGGAACCTGTCTGGGACCACAGAAACCAGAGATGCTCTGCAGAGAGGCCACTTTGTGCAGTCATTGCCCTCATGCTGTCCCAGCAGCCACCTCCATCACACAGGGATGCTGGAGAGTGCCCCTCTGCTGCTTCTCCATGCACAGCTGGCCCTGCCATCCACGAATTTTTGAACCTGATGATATTATGTGCCTCAACAACCTTCTGTAGCAACAGATTCCAGGAGTTCACCAATGTTGTTTATTTTTGTTTGTGAATTAAAATTCACAGAATCATTAAAGGTGGAAAAGACCTCTGAGGTCATAGAGTCCAAATGACCAAACATCTCCATGTCCTGTAAACCAGGAGTGTCATTCCCAGGCTCAGACCCCCCCATGCTGGGTGTTTCCAGGGGTCTTGGGTGTCAGGGCTCTCACTGCAGTCCCTGGTGCCTCAGACTGTCACAGAATCATGGAATATCCTGATGACCCACAAAGATCATCCAGTCCAGCTCCTGGCCCCACACAGGACATCCCAACAATCCCACCCTTTGCATCCTTGAGAGTGTTGTCCAAATGCTGCTGGAGCTCTGGCAGCCTTGGGACCATGACCATTCCCTGGGGAGCCTGTTCAGGCTTCCTCTGGGGGAAGAACCTTCTCCTAACTATGGTGCAAAGGGAACAGGACTTCCCCAAGCCCTGTGAACAACTCAGCTGAGCCTCTCAGGAACAGATCCCAGAGATCCCAGTGCTCACACATCTCTTTTTATCTCTGTCACCAGTAGGAATTCTCAGGCACAAGCTTGGAAACAGGGGACATCTAAATGTAGGTACCCAAGTCTGGTGCTCAGACCTACCCAGAAGCATATTTTGGTTAGAAGAGAGAATTTCAAGTAAAGCCAAAATTGGAAATCTGGGTTTTCAGACACTGTTTTCTGCAAGTGAGGAGATTAACCAAAGAATAGGCACAGAGCACAATTCAGCTTGTAAGGGACTCCATCTCTCTTCCAACCACCTGCTCCAAGCAAGGCCAACTGTGAGGTCAGACCAGGCTGCTCTAAAGAACAAATCACAAAATCTGGAACTAGAAAATTCCAAAACAAGGTCCAGCGCTAAGGAGCAACGTGGGTTTGAAGCACGGTTTGATTGCCAAGGTCCCTGGCAAGAATTTAATCCAGATGTGAGGGAAAGCTCTGGATGGACATGCAACAGCAACACCAGTTAACCATCCACAACCACAATGGCAGTGGTCCAGAGGTGAGGCGTGGAAAGGATCACAAATCTCCATAACCACACAAGAAGGAAGAGCAGGTCAGGGGTTAATGTGGATTAATGACAACCAGGTTTCAGTGAAGAGCAAGACAACCATGTCCTCCAGCCCCTTTGTCCTCCATAAGGGACACTGGAAGCACACAGGTGGAAGCTGAGTGGTGTAAATTGGGCCCCACAGTGGAGAAAGACCTTTAACGTTTTGGATAATTAAGGATGGTAAGCATTCATCCATCACGTGTTGTGTCCCAGGGAGAGGAATTCCCTACAGTCCCCGTCCTACAACAAAGGAGGAACAGATCCAAGTGGTCAAATAGCAGCAGCTTCAACAGGAGAGATTTTACATGAGTCAATATGTGAACTATTCAAGAGTGTTTCTGCTTGCTGATTTAAAATCTACAGCCCTTATCAACAAGGAGAGGGACCATAGTGGCTTTCCTTTAAGGCAGATCAAGAAGGAAAGTAAAAGTAGGTATTTAAGATAAGGAATAAAACAAGAGAGTTGTTGTATTAAAATAAAACCAGCGTAATGTATGGAGTAAAAAAAGATATTTTTGTCCTAGCTAGAGCTCAGGAGTGGGGAAAATCAATAAGGGAAATAAAGGAGTTGAAGAAATATTTATAGTCAGCAGAGTCAAGGTTGAAGAGAAGGCACTTTTCTTGTGCAAGCTACAAAGAAACCCTGACGAGAGCATTAATTTGTTACTCCGGGGAATGGTGGAACCATGGATAATAACCAAGAAAAGCCCTAGGTGTTCAATAAAGACCTCAGTTCTGCATTTTGAGCAAAAGCTGCACAAGCTGCTTCTACCACACACTGCTGATGATCACACTTAGGGCTCTAACCATAAGCAAGGAGATGGTAATCAGCATCTCCCACAGCTAGCCATTAATAAATCTGCAGATTCAGATCATTTACATCCAGGAGGTTTTAAAGAGCTGGCCAAGAAGGCACTGGAGCCTGTTCAAAAGTCTTCGAACCCCAGGGAAGTTCTAGAGGACCAGGAGAAAATGAGTGTTCTGCCGATGTTTTAAAGGAGGACAACACGAGTTCTAGAGTGCCAGCCTGCCATTAATCCCAGCAAAAAACCAATAATGGAATAGCTCCTATGAGATTTGTTTATTATGGAATCAAAGGAAGGTAATATAATTGCTGCCAATCAACTTGGGTTTATGAAAAATAGATCTTGTCAAATTAATTTGATGTATTTTGTGATAACAGCACAAGCGTGGTTAATAAGGGGAAGAGTGCTGATGTAATTTTACTTGGATTTTCCTCAAGGCAACTGCCTGGGTACTGAATGATATTTTGATTAAGAAACTGGAGTCCCAAACATGGCACACATTAAAGGGATTAAAAACCAGCTAACGTAGGTCTCGGAGCGTTCCTCTAAACAAGGGATCCCTGCCAGATGGGTGTGTTCCGAGTCAGGTCCCACAGGGAACCGTTCCTCAACGCGCATTTTAACATTTTCTCCACGTCCTGGGGAAAAAAAAAAATTAAAAATTGCTGATGACAACACAAGGTCTACTGGATCAGCAGGTAAAGAAGAGGCTGAGGTCAATGGGGTGGAAGAAAAGGACTCCCTTGTTCAGGTGGGTGAAGGCAGGTGACAGCCAAATCTAAAGGCAGATGTGCTAAAGAGAAGAACGTGGCTGTGTTCCCCCTCCTGGGAAGGAGCAATGCAGGAAGAGATTTGGGCATCACAGCAGGCAGCTGTAGGAGGAGAGGCTGAGGGCACTTGGTTTGTTCAGCTGGAGCAGAGGAGACTGAGGTCAGACCTCGCTGGAGCTGCAGCTCCTCCAGAGGGGCAATGGAGGGGCAGCTCCGACCTCTGCTCCCTGTGGCCGGGGACAGGACCTGAGGGTACGGCTGGAGCTGTGCCAGGGAAGGTTTAGGTTGCATTTTTGGGAAGGGTTCTTCCCCCAGAGGGTGCTGGGGCACTGAACAGTCTCCCCAGGGAATGGTCAAGGCCCCAAGGCTGCCAGAGCTCCAGGAGCATTTGGATACCTCTCTCAGAACAGGGTGGAACTGCTGGGGTGCCTGGAGTTGGACCTATGGTCCTTGTGGGCCCCTTCCAACTCAGAATATTCCATGATTCCATGATTCAGCCCAGTCTGCCTGCAACTGGGGCTTATTGCTGAAATCTCCAGTGCTCTTGGATGCCGGGAAGGAGGAAATGTTGAATTTTTGGGATCTGCTGATGACCCCACACTCCTGTGTGAGCCCCTGGATTCCCCTGGGTTGCTCCAGCAGGCAATGGAGGGAGATGTTCTTGCTGGGCAGGATCCAAAGCAGGTTATCAGGGATGCTGAAGCAGGTGCTGAGTGGTCCTGCTAAGTTCTCCCACTGCCCAAGCCAGTGGTCCCAGGCTGCAAACTGAAATACCAGGAGGCAGAGTCATGGAAAGGTGCTGTTAAATCAAAGAGGAGTTGGAGGAGAGTCCTGGGAATGGAGGCAAGGTTGGAAACAGTTAGAGGAGTTCAGTCCACCAACTCTGTGGACAGAAGGATGGCAGTTTGTGAGTTATGAGTGGTCAGTCCATTAATAAAGAGCATGAGTCACTCCCAGGCCAATCAGGCTTCCACACAGACACCATCAGATGGGAATTCGTCATGAGTTGCTTGGAGAAAGAATTACACTGGTGAGGACCACGATTCTCAGAAATCCTCTCATGCTTTCTGTCAAGGGAAGGCTTTCTTTGCATTCCTCCCATTTTTTTGGACTCCTCCTTTCCATTTGTGTGTTCACATAAACTCGTTCCACTGAACCTCTGCTGTGAGGAAAGGCTGAGAGTGTTGGGACTGCTGAGAAAATGGTTTTAAATGGAAAGAGGGCAGAGTTAGATGGGATATTGGGAAGAAATCCTTCCCTGTGAGGGTGGGGAGGCCCTGGCACAGGGTGCCCAGAGCAGCTGTGGCTGCCCCTGGATCCCTGGAAGTGTCCAAGGCCAGGTTGGACACTGGGGCTTGGAGCAGCCTAGGATAGTGGGAGGTGTCCCTGCCCATGGCAGGGGGTGGCACTGGATGGACTTTAAGGTCCCTTCCAGCCCATTCTGGGTGGGATTCTGGGATTCTGTGACTATGAAACTGCAGGATTTTCTTAGAGCAGCACTGCCAATGGCAGCTTTGGTGCCTCTGTTGAGAATGAGGCCCCACCCATCTGCCTTCCCATTCCATCTCCTGCCATTGCTCAGCCTAGTTTTTGGACTCTTATATTGGTTAAAGCAGCCCCTGTCCCAACCCCTCAATGGTAACTTGATAAAGGAATATTTCATTTTATCACTGTCTCATTTAGTAGCCTTCTTATATTTACACTTAACACATAAATATCCAGAAGCTCCACAGGATTTCAGCTCTGGGACCAAATCTACCAGAGGGATAAACCCACCAAAATCAGATAAGCCTACAAGAGGGGAGCCCTCTGGAGCAGGGAATGTTCCCCACACTGCCATGCACCACCTTGCCCTCTTCCCATCTCTAGACCACAGAGCTTGTCTTCTCCAGGGTTTGCTTGTAGAGGGCCTACCACAGACAGGCCCTTTTCCTGCTCAGGACCTGGACTCTTTCACGGCATCAGCAGCGTGGGAGGATGTCATTCCCACAAGCCATCCCCTCGCAGGGAGCGCAGAGGGGAGGGGAGCTGGCTGTGATGAGCCCGGGATGCTTCATGCTGGACGCTGGGAACAGCAGTGGGATCACATCCTGCAACCAGAGCACGGGATGGCACAGGGAGCAGCATCACCCCACGGCCATCCCTCACCCCGTGACCCCACACGCCAGGTACAACCGGTCCAGGGGCTGATGCGGAGCCCCCAAGGCAGCAGTCCCGGGACAAGAGGCTGCTCCTTCCGCAGGCCCCGGTGCTCTTTGAGGGATGTCTAATGAAATCTGCCCAGAAAAGCTTTTTATAAAGATATTTATCATGCAGGTGTCACTCAAGCTAATTAGATCCTAAGCCAACACCACAATCCCTCCACATGTCAGAGCAGCGCACGGATTGTTCCAGGGAGAGGCTGGAGAGATTAGGGCCCAGCCCAGCTCTCAGCCACGGCAGCATGAAGCCACGGAGGGCTCAGCAGAGCCAATTACATCCCAAAATGCCTGGAAATCAGTCCCAAATCAAATAAAGCCACAAGCAGCGCTGGCACCCTGTGGTTTGTGCCATCCACTGCTGTGAGGATCACAGCCCGCTCGGATTCACGCAGCGCCAGAGTCCTGCTCCCTCCGCCAGCCCTGCCAGGGAAGGGATTCCGCTCGTTAGTCTCAGACTTTTAGGGATGCAGGCAGCTGCCACTGCCCCTCTGGAGTCAGGAATCAGAGGCACTGGAGAATTTTTCCCTGTGCTTCCCTCCGTGCTGACTCCACGTCATTTAATTGGGTTTAGAAGTGGTGTAAACCCTTTGCATACAGACTGAATTTGTCCCTGATATATACCTATTTTACATACGTATTTCTTTATAAATATATTTAATAATACATATATTTATAGATGCACATTTTATTTTTATATATTTCTTTTTTTTTAGATGTAGAAATATTTTTTTTTGACACAGAAATATTTTTATATATTTCTTCTTTCTATTTAAAGACATCTATATACACAGACCTCAGACACACATATACCATATATATATATAATTCTGATGTTGTGTGTGCACCCCCTGTGGCTCCCCTACACCTGTTTCCCTTTTGACAGCCATGAGATCAGTCTTACCCAGCACAGAAAATACGGGTAATGCCACCTCATTCCTGTCTGGCTGTGAACTGCAGTTTGCTGTGGTCACTTAAAAGGATAAACAGGGCAATGGAATCACCCAGGATTTATAATCCTGAAACCAACGTCGACAAATTGATGCAGGTATTTAAGATAAAGGTTCATTTCTCAAAAGCATCCACCCATCAGCACCTGGAAGTCTATTTCTAAAGGCTCAGACATGTCACAGAGTCAGGGATGTGCCTCTCATGGACCATCTGTTCCTGCTCAGGAGTCTTTGGAAATGTTCCCCCAAAATCCATAGTGGGAAGAAATACTTCAGAATAAATTGTTCTTTGTCCCAAAGGTTTTAATCATTTTCCCAGGCAGGAACTGTACATTATCCTCAGCCTTGGGTCTAAAGGGATGCATTCACACAAGGAAGAGTTTTTATACGAGAGGTCAAACCCCCCACAAGACATTAAATGTGTATATTAAACTTGGGGGTGTTTTCAAAAGAGACAGCAGGGGGCTGAGGTTTTTATAGCTGACAACTGAGTCTTGCAATAAAATTTTGGGGCTTGGTGAGCCAAGGGCAAGGTCTTCATCCCAAGAGCTCTGTGCCAGACAAGGCAGGTGATGGCTGGTGAGCAGCAGGGTGGGAAGGTGCCTTTCCTCAGGGAAACACCACGCTTGGCAAGGGATTGCAAAACATCATTGAATTGGGATGGACCTTCACGGTCTCACCACACCCAAGTCTTCACCACCTTGCCAAGGAGAAATGCCACACCATCACAGGAATCAAATGTGTCCCTTCAGACCCAAAGGGCTCAGGGTGTTCCTCAGCACCTGCAGCCTGGCTGTGCTCAAGGCAGAATCTGTTTTCCTCCAGCTGTTGCCCGGCACAGCTTCTCCCTCGTGGCACCGATCCACTGGGACACTCCAGGCCAGCATCCCTGCTCCCCTCGCAGCTGACAGCCCTTTGAAGGGGCTGAGCCCTGGGTTTATCTCAGGGATTTTTCTGATGAGCCCTTAAACCTTCTATCAATGACACATTCCATCAGTGGATCAAGGTACCTAAATAAAATTGACATAAGGCAAGGCCTTTTAATTATCCAATTATTTTGTTTCAAGCAGCAGCTGGTAAAAAGTAAAAAGACTTAGTGTTCTTCTTTCGTCTCTGTTGACATAAAATCAAGGATCAAAGCGCCTTAATTTTTGGCCTCTGATTTTTCTCTCCTTGATTTAAGCATGCCTGTTATGAGTTCAGTGGCCTTCCTGCCCCTTTGCTTATTTAGCAGTGATTAGTGAGTGCTGAAGCCGCAAAGCCTCGGAGTTTGCTGTCATGGGATGAAGCCCCCGTGGCACTGGGAGCTGATGCTGTGCAGAATAGGCCCTCACTCTGTCACTAAACAGTTTTCAATCCCAAGAGTGGGACAGGGATGATTTATCCGTGGGGACCTAACACAGGCAGAGATGAAGGGCTGCAAGGGAAGTGTTTGGGAGACAAAAGCACCTGGTGAAGGTCACACCCCTGTTCAGGGACCTGCTGGAGGTGCTGGTTTGAAATTCCATGAGCGTTGGATCCCCAGTGTCAGAGCAGACTGGAGATTTTAAATCCTGCTTGATTTTTTCCCTATTTTACAGAGCTACCTGTAGATCCAGCTTGGATATTCCCTGTGTTTGTTCCTCTAAAGAAGAGGATACACATGATCAGACTGATTTTACACCAGGATTCATCTGAAGGATGAAGCTTCTGAGCAAATCTTGTCCCAGTTGGCAATTTGGGCCACCCCAGGTCAGACTTGCCTTGGAGATGTCTGTCCCTTTCCAAGGGGATGGTGATTCCAGGTTTCGGGAAGGTGGGAGAGATCAGGGCATGAGTTTTGCCCTAGTGTGGCACAAAAATAAACACAACTCAGCTTCCTCACTGCTCCTTGCTGAACCTGGACCTGCAGGTGTGGTGGGCTGTGAGTCTCCCAACACGGGATGCAGAGTCCATGTATCCACGTGCATTCATGGACAGGGATATTCATGCACGGACAGACAGCTGTGAGGGGCAAACGAGCCCCAGAGAGGGTTTCCAACAGTCTGGCTCAACAGCAGAGGCTCTGCAGGATTTGTGTGGAGCAGGGAGGTGGTGGCAGAGCTCCGTGCAGGAGGACACCCCCCTGGCAGGAGCGCACCAGGGCGTGGGATCCTGCCTGCTCCAGCACGGCCCCGGGGCTGCACTCCCGGGAAGCACGGGCAGAACTCTGTGTTCATGCAGGTGTCTCTGTGGATGAAATCCAGCAGACACCAGCATCTTGCAGGAGGAGGGCTCTGCAGAAAGCTCTACCTGCTGAACAAGGGAGGTACCCCCCAAAAGAGCAAATTTTGGGTGGTATCAGGTACGCCCAGCTCCTTCAATGACTCTGGATGTCCTTGAATAAAAGCTTTTTAAGCCCCTCTTGCAAGACCGGCACTGAAAAGGTTTTAGAGCCCTGCCAAGACTGTTAAACTGGGTAGTTTTAGGTGAGCTTTATGTGGGCAGACCTGGTGTGGAATTCTTGTCACTCAGGTCAGCCACGCTGGAGGACCTGCTTCTAATTCATGCAGCTTCCTCTCATCCAGGGCTCCCAAATCCACAGGAAAAGATCTCTCTTGCTATGGGACATTGCAAACTCCAGGCTCTTCACCACCAGGAGAAGCTTGCTGAGCCGTCCTTCACCTCCCCTTCCTTAGCTGCAGCTGTGAAAAATGAAAATTAAATAGATGAGGGATGGCAAGGCCAAACCAGCCTTTTGCCACGAGCACAGGGTGGGAGGTGAGGGGCACATTGGCCTTCCCAATCAATCCCTGCAGTAGGATGGTGACTCCATGAGGTTTTTGAGCACAGGACATGTTCAAAATCACCAGCACTGTGTGGAGTCTCTCCTAGGGTCAATCCCTGGGTGATGCCCTGCTGGTTTTATGAGAGGACTTTGCTTAGGATATTGGCTAATTGTAGGGCTCCTGTTGGTGAGCCAAGGAAGCCAAGGTCATTCCCCCAGCTGGAAAATGTGATGTCTAGAGGAGCTGGACGATAAATATCACCCCCACCAGCAACCACACATTGTGCTGCCAAGGTCTCCAGGCTGGAAATATTGACCTCACCAGCTCTCCTCCTTCAATTCTGTCCTGTCATGGGTCTGGCTCCTTCTGGAGGAGGTTTACTTGGGCCCCAAAGGTCCAGCTGACAATGTCAAATGTGCTCTGATAAATGTCCCTGTGTACAGTGCACACCACATTCAGCCACTCAGTCCCTTTGGCTCCACCAAGAGTTGGACTTGATCACACTTGTGGTCCCTTCCAGCTCAGGATATTCCACAATTCTAAGAACACAAATGCAGCCCAGCTGCTGTGTTCACTGTCAAAACCAAGTCCACTTGGAGATAAAGATCTTGGGAATGGTCCAACCCTCTTAACTTTGAACATCCAGAGAAGGTGGCAGCTTCTCCGACGTCTCTTCAGGCTGAACCTTTCCTCAAAGTCTTCCTGTTTGCTTTTATGGGCAACGAAGGGCAGGTGGCCACCCCCGATTGCCAACCCAGCCCTGTGGCCATCTAAAGGCAGGCGAGGTGAACACCATCCTTCTGAACCTGCTGCACTTCAGTGCAAGCCAAGGGGCCTGAGATGTGTCCCAAAACCCCGTGAGATCCAGGGTCCCATTTAGCAGGGAAATGACCACAGAAGCATTGGGACAGCAAAAGGTCGGGGGCCAGGGTTTGAATCTGAAAAACCCCAGATGTGGCATCACCTGAGGACTTGGGGAAGCAAAAGGAACAGAAAGCTCAGACCTCAAAGCAAAAGTCCATCTCTGAGGATGCAGCTTCATCTGGGCCTAACAGGAGCAACAGCCTTTGGGGAAAAGAAACCCAGAGCTGGGGTTTGAGCGTTCCCAGAAACAGGCACAGGCTAGCTCAGACTAGAGCTATATGGGAAGCTCAGATAGAATTGGGGGTTCCAGAACTTAATCATATTAGCAATCCCACGTTATTCCCTTCAAAATTAAAGAATAATTAAAGAAGAAAGCCAAGGCTCAGCACTGGGTCTCGCTCAGAGGAACACAAATTTCACACAGCAGACACGGGAATGACAAACCATAATTAACATCTGGGAGCAACTGGTGAGGACCTGGAGAGGCAACGGCTCCCATTGTAAATTAAATATCAGTTTGGTCAGAGGATCATTAAAAATAGGCTTTCACCTGCTCCTAATTATTTCCCCCACTACAATAGCTGTTTGTTCCCACTCAGGGGAGGACAGGGCTGTGAGACAGAGTGTGCAGAGGGTGGAATTCACCTCTCTGAAGCAGCTCTGACCTGCTCACACTCAGGGCTTCGCGAGGGCAAAAGTCCTTTGCATAAAGGAAAAAAATGCTTTTTACCTCCGTGTGAAGCTCAGAGCACCTGAAAAATTGCATATTTTAATCTGCTGAGCCCGTGGCTGCTGCTGGCTGGGCTCTGGCAGCAATGGAAGTGGCTGCAATCCAGCTGCAGATCCAGCCCTCCCCGCGTGTTCGTGTGCAGGCAGCGTGTGTTCATGCATCTATGCAAATACCCCAGCAGTGTGTTTTTAATGCATTCAAATTTCATCCCAAATAGAATTTAAAAACAAAACAAACAACAACAACAAAAAAAAAAAAAACCCAAAAAAAAAGAAAAAGAAAGAAAAAGAAAGAAAGAAAAGAGGAAGAAAAAAGCCCCACATTTTTTAAGCCCTCAAAACAAACGCTCTTTTCAACCCACTGGCAATTACGGAGAGGTCCTGATCCTTTCTGCATGTTACTGTCAAACAAGTTTTCAGTAGGATTCAATAAAGCGATCTGACATTTCTTTGGAGATCTTTACACACAGTAGCTCAAGCCAGGAAAGAACTTTACTTCTGGCAGCTATGTGAATATTTTATTTTGCCCAAAGCTAGACAGGTGTGATCAAGAAGAACAGGGGGAAAAATATATTAGCAAAAGGCCTTTCAGTGGCAATACAGGTGTTTGCTGGAGTGCAGTCGGCTGGGGTTGTGTGTGTTTTTTTAAAGAAGAAAATCTTAGTAGGGTTAAGATTAAAGGCACAGCACATTTATTCCTCATAGACTGAGAGTCAGGAAAGCATTTTATAAAAGAGAGGGTAGGGCTTGCCCCTGGAAAGGGCATTTTGAACTAGATCTGAAACAAGGATTAAGCTCCTCATTCCCATAAGCTCAAAGGGACTTTGGGACATTAGATATTCCCTGGATCTGAGCCCTTCTCGCCAAGCACTGGGGAGTCACTAAAGAGTTAAATGAGTTTATAATTCACAGAACAAGTCAATACATTCATTCAAACAGTTACAGAAAGGTCACAGGCTGGGATGCCTGAAACCTGCTTAAGCAACAATTTTTTGCACCTAAGGTAAGGCGAAACACAGGACACATTTCCTGGAAGAGGCTGGAGTTCCTGCTAAAGAACCAGGACAGGGGGAAGAAGCTGAACTGGGTTTTTGGAGATCTGGGAAGCCTCTCCCTAACTCAGAGGCTCAGGAAGTTGGTTGGAGATTAAGAGGTGGGTTGAGAAAAATCTACAATCAAGTGTGTGTAGAAGAGTCTTCAATTCAATGTTAAGGACAAAATGTGACAGAGGAGCTGGGGCCAGCCTGGATGAGGTCCAGCAGGAGAGAGATCCCCCAAACCCCACTGCAGGCTCTGCCCTTGGCAAGGCTGGACAGGCTGGGACCGTGTCTGGAGCTGGGATCCAAGAGAGGCCAAAGAGAAAAGCGAGGGACAGACGGCCCGGAGGGAGGGAGCAGCTGGGCAGGGGACCAGGTTCATTCATGGAGGAGACAAAACTGATGTGTCTGAGCATCTCCAGCTGGGATGATCTTTGGAGATCCTGCAAGGTGTCAACAGAATCAGGCCCTCAATACTTGAGCCCACAGCATTTCATGTGAAAATGACTCTTTATGGTTCATAACTCCGGTGGGCTGTTTTATCTTTGCACCACTGTAGACAGATTTTCAGCCCCTCGCACACAGATGGACAAGAAATCAACCTGCAGGGGTTTCAAAAGCAGGAAGAAGAGTAGCCCTGGTGAAGAAAAAGAAGAAGGAAGAAAAATGAGGATAAAATTTAAAAATTAAAAGAAAGAAGAAAGAAGAAAAAGAGAAAGAAGAAAGAAGAAAGAAGAAAGGAGAGAGAAGAGAGAAGAGGGAAGAGAGAGAGAAAAAGAAAAAAAGGAAAAAAGAAAAAAGAAGAAAAAGGAAAAAGATAAAAAGAAAAAGAAAAAGAAAAAGAGAAAAGGAAAAGAGAAAAGGAAAAGGGAAAGGAAAAGGAAAAGGAAAAGAAAAATAAAAAGAAAAAGAAAAAGAAAAAGAAAAAGAAAAAGAAGAAGAAAAAGAAGAAAAAAAAAGAAGAATAAAAAGGAAGAAGAAAAAGAAGAAGAAAAAAAAGAAAGAAAAAAAAGAAGAAGAAAAAGAAAAAGAAAAAGAAAAAAGAAAAAGAAAAAGAAAAAAGAAAAAGAGAAAAGGGAAAGGGAAAGGAAAAGGAAAAGGAAAAGAAAAATAAAAAGAAGAAGAAGAAGAAAAAGAAAAATAAAAAGAAGAAGAAAAAGAAAAATAAAAAGAAGAAGAAAAAGAAAAAGAAAAAGAAAAAGAAAAAGAAAAAGAAAAAGAAAAAGAAGAAAAAAAAAAGAAGAAGAAAAAGGAAGAAGAAAAAGAAGAAAAAAAAAGAAAAAGAAAAAAAAGAAGAAGAAAAAGAAAAAGAAAAAAAAGAAAAAAAGAAAAAGAAAAAGAAAAAGAAAGAAAAAGGTCACTGGAGGGAAGTGGTACAGGTTTCTTTAGCTCAAGTCTCACTTTGTGTTGGTCACATGCCCAGTGAGGCACGAAGGATCCCAGCTGCCATAACCAGAGAAGAAATATCTTTAAGAGCCTTCAGAAGAATTGAAAAAGGATCAGGTGCCTCTGGGAGCTGAGTCAGGGCAAAACTCCATCTTAGGAGTGCCAGTTGTCCTTCTGGAGGAAGTTCTTCCCTGAACACAGAGGCAGATGAGGTGGGAGTTCCATCACTTTGCTGAGATGCCTTCATCTGGCCAGGGTGTGCTCTGTGGCACCTTTAGGGGGTTGGCCCATGACATGCTGTCGTTTTTTCGGCAGGAAATGGAAGATTTGGTGCTGGTGAGCACAGATGGGACAGCACAGGATGAAGAGAAAGAGAGCCAAGGTTGTTACTCAAACAGGACAAGCTCTGGAGGTGTCTGGTGTGGGCTCTATCATCTTTTGGGGCTATCGAGGGTGTCAGTGGCCAGCAACCCTGTTGTGGCTTGCCACCAGAGGCTGCAAACACTGCCTGGATTGTGCTCCCAGACAGCCCTGCTTTCCTGCAAGGTGCATTTTAGACTGACCACAGCAGGGTCCTCCCTCAGCCACGGGCAGAGTGTGACCCACAAATGCATAAATCAGTGTTTGGAGGTCAGCCCGAGGTGAGCTGCAGCCAAAGGGGAAAAGAAGGTTGAACTGCGACAAGAGGTCACCAGCAACCACCACCCGCTCTGGGGAGGGACAACAAGCAGGGAAACCCAGGAGAAGCTCTGGGAACCCAAGGTCACTGATGTGGCACTCACCACAAGGTCACTTCTCTGGGTGAAATCAGAGCAGAGGAGTCACCAGACTTTACCTGTGGTGCCCCAGACCCCAGATAAATATTACCCATGTGACAGGAAAGGTGGTAACAGGGTGGCACATGGCACATTTTCCATCTGGGAAACTGAGGCAGGAGGCTTTGCCTGCACTGCCAGCCGAGCAGGGGGCACTGAGCTGCCTCCAGCCTCACAAGTGGATGGGGTTCTTCACCTGCAAACCCGCCCTCCACATTTCCAGAGAGGATTTATGATCCTAAGAATGATTTTTCTTTTTTGCATTGGTGGTGTCTTGTGCCCGTGGCTGGGAAGGTGCCCAGTGCTTCCCTGAATTACTAAAAACATCTCGTTCTGTTTTGGGGAGGAAAAGCCACCTTTCTGGCTGTTTATGCAGCACAGCCCCATATGGAAGGAGGGCTCCAGGCTTGGAAATCTTCAGGATCTTCAGAGCCTCTCAAAAGCCTTTTAATTACCTTTGAAATAGGACAGGTCTCGCTCTTTGAGGAACATCACGAGACCTGAGAGCAGGAAAAAGCTGAGAGAGCTGGTCCCACCGACTCCCAGCTCCAAGCCAAACAGGTTTGGCCAGCCCTAATTAAGGTAATTAATATCCTCAAGCCTGTTATTAAGCAAGAAGCAGTAAAAGGGAGTCTCCCCTTTACCTCGGGGTCCTGCTGAGTGCCTCAGCCCAACAAGCAGCCCATTGTCAGCCCCAGGGCCAGATCCTGCTGCTCAGGGGACCTTAGGAAGTCACCAGATGAGCCCCTGTCCCCTTCTTAGCACTGGGAAGGCGATTTCAGGCCATCCCAGCACCTGCTTTGGACACAGCGATGGCTGGTGGGATGTTTAGGCAGAGGAAGGTGGGGTTGGAGGTGTTGGAAAGGTGGCCCAGCTCATTCCCTGTTCCCCATCAAACAGGGTGGGTCAGGTGGGACCATCCCCAGGGCAGGGTCAGGCCTGCACATCACCCCCAGACAGCTGGAGTCCGAATTTGGACCTGAATTTGGGCCTTAGGCTGGAAGACTCATGAACATGGAGGAGCACTGGAAAGGGAGCTCATTTCAAAGGCCCTGGTGAGTCTTCAAAATAGAATAATTAACAGGACATAAATTGAGAGAGATAATTAAGAAATCCCATTTAAATGTAAGAAGAAGCTTTTTGACTTGTGAGGGTGGTCAAACAGAGGACGGGGTTGCCCAGAGAAGCTGTGGAGCCTCCATTCTTGGAGACAGACAAAATCCAATGGGACATGGTCCTGGACAAGCTGTTCTAGGTTGCCCTGCTTGAGCAGAGGGATCTCCAGAGATCCCTGCCAGCCTCAACTCTTCCATTATTCTATGAAATTAGATATACATTAAATAATGATACGCAGCCAATTCATAGGATCACAGAATCCCAGAACGGTTTGGGTTGGAAGGGACCTCAGAGCCCATCCAGTGCTACCCCCCACCATGGGCAGGGACACCTCCCACTGTCCCAGGCTGCTCCAAGCCCCATCCAAACTGGCCTTGGACACTTCCAGGGATGGGGCAGCCACAGCTTCTCTGGGCACCCTGTGCCAGGGCCTGCCCACCTTCACAGCCAGGAATTCCTTCCCAATATCCCTTCCATCCCTGCCCTCTGGCAGTGGGAAGCCATTCCCTGTGTCCTATCCTTCCATCCCTTGTCCCAAGTCCCTCTCCTGCTCTCTTGGAACCCCTTTAGGCCCTGCAAGGGGCTCTGAGCTCTCCCTGGAGCCTTCTCTTCTCCAGGCAGAACAACCCCAACTCTCCCAGCTTTTCCTCATAGGAGAGATGCTCCAGCCCTTGGAGCACCTTCATGGCCCTGAAAATATATAAATATATAATATATATGTGTGTATGGATTTATAATGCACACCATGGTGGAGCACAGTGTATTCCAGGCCTTTCTTTCCTGATGGGACACATCCATCCAGCGCCACAAGGAAAACACCACGAGGCGGCCAAGGCAACGATCCCTGGTGGGCAGCAGATGCAGGAGGGATGCTCTGCCACCAACCTCCCCTTTTGCTTGTGCAAAAGAAGGACCTGACAATTTTTTTAGCCTCATACTTGTCCATTCAAGCCCTTTCTTCCCCCCCCTCAGCGCCCCCAGGTAGGAAAATTCCTCCCAGAGGAAAGCACTGTTGCAATCTATTTTGTTTCTCAGTCAAGTACAAGAGTTTGGTATTTTTCCACTGGAAATTCTTCGTCGATGCCTTCTCTCAAACATGCCTTGGAGGAAAATTTGCTTTTCCACTGCTGGCCTGTGAGAGCCCAAGGTGTCAGGCTGCCCTGCAGGAATGCGGGGTTGGATACCGTGGGCGAGGAAGCTCGAAGGAGATGAGCAGCCCCTGGAGCAGCACACCCAGGAAATGGCTGCTACATCCCAGCCAGCCTTCAAGAGGGAAGGAAAGAGCATGAGGGCTCGGAAAAGCAGCAGCAGTGTGGTCCTGGATGGTTTTCCATAGGTGAATGGAATAGGGGTAAGTCCCTGGGATACCTGCACAAAGCTGGTGGTTGCAGCTGAATCTGTTCAGCCAAGAAACCGCTTTCAGTCCAAAAACGGCACAACTGAAGGACGTTTTCTATAGCAGCTGGTATTCCGAGCCTGAAAAATCCCATCCCCCATCGTTCCCTTCCCTTGGAAGTGTCCAAGGCCAGGCTGGATGGGGCTTGGAGCAACCTGGGATAGTGGGAGGTGTTCCTACCCATGGCAGAGTTGGAACGAGATGGTCTTTAAGGTCTCTTCCCACCCAAATAATTATTCTGTGAGTCTAGGGCCGTTGTAAGAGAGGAAAACCCCCCTAAGAAGGACTCCAAAGCCCTTCAGCAGATGATTTTTCTTCCATCCTGGCCAGACACCAACCTTCACTTCATAAGCTTCATTCCCTATAGAGCTGGAGAAGAAAGACATATCCATTACTTCAAATAAAACCTTCCAAAGCCTTACAGGAACAGGTAAAACACCTATGTACCTGTGGAAAAGATAGTAAAGGAATGGTTTTTTACAAAATCAGGCTTTGCCTGAGGCGTGTGGTTGCCCTGGGGAACGGGGAACAGGATTCCAGCAGGTTTCAAAAGCAAACTGGACATTGAAGCAGATGGAGATTCAGAAGGGTGACCTCTCTGGTGCCCAGTGGGGAGAGGATCTCCAATGCCTGGCATTTCAGGGTGACGTTTTGGAAACAAGATCTTTTTTCATTTGGAGATACCTCCTGTATTTTATTTTCCTGCTCAGGTATGAGTCTGCGGGCTCAGAGCCTGAGCCCAAGTGCACGATAACTCTGCATTGACTTCAAGAAGCTTTGGACCAGGCACAGAGTGAACTCAAAACCAACATCTTTGAGCTTCCTAAAGAGAAATTCCCTCTCGTCAACATTTCTGAGGCCAAGCAAACACTTTAGCACAGTGGCTGCTTTCAGGGCTGGGCTCAGGTACACGGCCTCAAGTACATTTGCCACGGCCGAGGAGGAAGCTCTCCACATGAGCGTGGGCTTTTCTGGTTGGTGGAGGAGAAGTCTCTTCAACAGCAAGTGTCTGACTGGACAAACATCCTTCCTCAACGTCATCCAGCCCTGATAAGGTCCCAGCACTAGACAGGCAGAACCTCTGCCGTAAATTTTCTAATTCTTTCCCCTCTTGGGCAGGTGCCAGTTGCTCAACCTGGGTAATAATTTGCTTTGTGAGTAAGAACACCCAGATCCCTCATGCTGGACCTGTGTCCTGGCTGGAAAATTCAGATGAGTGATCAGGGACCCACGCTGGCTGTTGGACAGAGCCCTGCTCCCACGGGAATGTCCTTGTTGGCTTGTCCATCCTCTCCTGGCAGGCTGGGATGAGGGGCTGCAGCACGCCCAGGATGCTGATACACAGCTGGTGTGCAAAGCCAGGAGATCAGCGTTGTCCCCATGAAGACAATCACTGGGAAAAGCCGGATTATATCATAAATTCCTGGCTGGGGGAAAACGGGAGGCAGCCGTGCCAGCAGCCGGAGCTTGCCGGCTCCCAATCCCGCTGGAGCGCAGAGCCAACAATCTGTCGAGGGAGACGGAGAGGAAATGTACCAACACCAGATCTATATTTCTTCAAGGGATTAATTAAATCAAACCAATTCACATCACTTCACACACTCAGCAGCTCATCACAAAGCAAAACAAAAGGAGGGAGGGAAAGGAGGAGAACAAGACAGGCCAGCTCTGCTCCCTCCTAAGCCGGAGCAAATTGTGCAGGAGGCTGCCAGCCTCCCCTCCGTGCCCTCCCGAGGGATGCACGACGCTGGGGAAGCACATCCAGATGCCTGCAGGGAGAGACAAGTGGCTAATTAGAGTCCTGACCATGAAGGGCACTCAGCAGCTCTCTGAGGGCCTCTCCCCGAGCCCAAAGATGCGCTGCCAAAGGGAAAACATGCCAGGCACGAGCTGGGAGCTTCAGTCACACCATTTTTTTCCCAATTTTTTCTTCTCTTCCTGGCAGTGTGATAGTTTTTTACTAATTACCAGCTTGTGTTGTTTTAACCATCTCAGCAGCACGGGGCTGGAAACTCAAATATCCATCAGCTGTCAAGCAGTGGAGCTCCAAGAGGGATGAGCAGGTTGGGATCAGTGAGGATTCCAAACATGTGGAATTGTTTTAGCCCTCTAGACTTTGGACCCAACCCCTTTTCTTTTGGTCAATTCTGAGTCTGTAGCTTTTCCAAGACCTGTTGTGCTTATCCACGAGCTAAAAGCTGCTGGTTCCTCAAGAGGAAAGTCATGATTTCTCCAAAATTTCAGGTGGCCAGACGTTGGAACAGCAAAAGGAGAAACATCAGGAACCCCAAGAATCACATGGTGCTTGGAAATGTTGAAACCATATTCTCCAGGAAAAAAAAGAGTGGAAAAAACACTGAAAATAATTAGTAGGGAGAAAACCCTCCTGAGGTTTTCTCTAAAGCAGTGGTATTTATTTTGCAGCTCAGAATAGCTGAGGAGCTTTGAAACTGCTCCTGGCACTTTTAGTGAGTGGGAAACTGGGGCTCAGATTGATCAAATCGTGTTTTTGAGCACAGCCATGGATTTTTTATCCCTCTTTGGGGCCCTCTGGCTGCTTTCATTTGGACTTGCCTTGGGAGAGGTCACTAAACTCAACTTTGGTGATGCACCTAAAACCTGCACCTTTTCAACTGCAGAACTGAGTTCAAAACAAGTAATTTACCAGCAATGATTAGAACAACCTGAATTTCTCATCCTTATCTTGACGTATTTCAGAGAGGGCAACCAAATTTTCCACAGGTGATACTTCACTCCTCTCGGATTTTAAAATTTCTTTGGAAGAAGATCCTCTCTCCCATTTCACTTTTTGTCCTCAATTGTCCCCCTCAAGTCTTCAGCAAAGGTCACAAATGAAACATTTCTGCCACAGGCTAAATCAAACCTTTACTTGCAGAAATCCAGAAGGAAAAAAGGCTTTTTGCAATATTTTCGTACTATTTCGCTAGTTTGTTCCACTTGGGCTTACCAGGATAAAATTATCACCCAATTTAGGCCACCAAAAACGCTGTTCAGAGCAGCTGAGTGTGAATCAGTGTTTTGGACAATTTTTGGAGTGTTTTTTATTTCATAAATTAATAAAACTTTCTTAGGCACAGCCCATCTCCCACCAAACTTGCCAGGAAACATTCTTTTGTGCCAAAATTTCTGATTAAAAGCAAAGGAGAAATGTCCATCTCCAGAGCAGTGCATACCCGCTCTCATGAGTAATTAAGTACCTGCACCATCAAATCACTCCCTTCCTTGAGGATTTTGTGATAAGGGCAAGGCAGAGGGAAGGAGAAGGTTGAACTTGGACCTGTGACCTTAGGAAGGGCTGATCCACCAGTGATCCTCCCACAGAGCTGCTCTTTGTCCTTTTCTTGGTGGCCTGGAGCTCACCTTGCTGAGGAATGGGAAAAATCCTACTATTATAATTATTTCTCTCCCAGTTAAAGCTGGAAGGAACCCACTGGACCCCACACAACCCACAGGGCCCTGAAATGGATGGGAATAAAACCCCATTCTCATCCTTGGGCAGGATATTCCCAAGGGACTGGAGCAGGGGACACAGGAACAGGAGCCTGGGTGGCCCTGCCAGTGTCAAAGAAGCTTCTTCAGAAGCCCTCGAGCAGTACTTAGGGCTGGATTTGCTGGCACCTTTTTTATTTATTTTAATGCAGAGCATTTCTTTCTTGGCACTCAAGAGGCATCGAATCCATGACTTAATCTGGCAGATCTGCACCAGAAAATCATCCAAGTGTATTGGCCAAAAGGGGTGGGGAAGCAAAAAAAAAAGGAGGGGGAAAAAAATCAACAACTGATTTAAAGTCTAAATAACTTTGCTGGGTGGCAGCTTCAGGAGTGAGGTTGAAATCCTGAGCGGGAGATGAATGGAAATAACCCCAGGCCACAGAGCTGGTGTGAAATTTCCCACCCCATGCAGAGCCCACAAACCAGGCTGGGTTTGTGTGAGAAGCAAACGAGGACAGAAGCTCTAGTGAGGACCTGGAGTGTGGTCCCACCACTACTAATTGCAGCTGAGGTGTGAGTTGGTGTTTTGGACAATTTTTGAAGTGTTTTTTATTTCATAAATTAACAAAACTAATGTTAGGGATGAAAGTCAGCAGACAAATTAAGACCCCCAAATTGAGGTGTTCATACAAAATATCTTCTTAGGCACCTGGTGTTTGAGCTCCCAGAGGAAAGAACGAAGATGCTGGGCTTTGTCCAGGCACTTAAACTTCAGAGAATTCAATCTGAGCAACGTTTTTCCACAAGGACCTGAGCACCTGAGCAACAACCTGTTGAAAACCTCTGCCCCATCTTCAAATTTCCTTCCCGACCCTCACCCGAGGAGGCAGCAGCCTGCAAAGAGGCAGACTGAGACATCACCAGCGTTTGGGATTATCCATCTGCTTGGATTGGCTCCATATGACACGAACACAAGCACGCTGAAAATGCCAGGAATTGCCCCACTTTGCTTCAGGGACAACGCCAGAGACGATCACACAAGAGAGGCCACGGCACTGCAAAGCATTAGAGGCATTTCAGAGCCAGCTTTGTCACTCAAGAGGAAAATGATCCGGGGGAAGATGGCAGCTTGCCACAAAAATGTTCCCAATCTTCACATGGCATTTGGAGCTCAGTGCCTGGGATGTGTCCCAACACAGAACTCGACACCTGACACTCTCCACAGCGTTGCTTGGCAGGTGGAGAGGTCTGGAGTGGACAGGAGCCCGCCCAAACCTGGGGAATTGCAGTGGAGAAACCAAACACCTCATGACAAAGGGGCCCAACCCAGAATTAGCCAGTCCCGTGTCGTTCAAGGGCTTAGAGGACCATGCTGGAGCACTGCTGCCCGAGATGGGAACATCTCCAAGAGGGAGATTTGGTGGGATGGGTTGCCTTGAGAAGGTGCCTCCATTGATCACGACAGTTGCTCAAATGGGAGCATCTCAGATTTGGTGGAACAGGGGACCCTGAGAAGGCATCGGCATACAGGAGGGAGAGAGCTGGGGATGTAAAACCAGAGGAACCCACAGGATGGTCTTTTCTCAAGGCCCAATGGATTCAAGCTCGGGAATTGCACTAAAGGAAGTTTATGTTAGGATCTTGCTGGCCAGGGCCACGCCAAGCACATCCAGCACTTCCACAGGACGCAGAAGAGGCGCAACCCAAGTCAAAATGGGACTCAGACAGCAGTTCACAGGAAAATTCTGGGATTTGGGCACCTGAAGAGGTCAGAATTTAACCCTTCCGCACTAAATCAGTGATATTACCAAATATCTCTGGTCTCTTTTGCCCAAATTTCCTCAGGAAGCCCTAAGGACCTGGAGTCATCCTTTTTCATGGAGGAAAGGTGGGGATGGTCCCAGCTGATTTTGCAGAGGAGGACACAACCTGTCCCCTTGGCCTTGCAGCCCTGATGACCACAGGCACCACAGATGTGCCCAGGGGCTATGCTGGGTCCATCCCAGGAGTGCCAGGACACAGAGAGATTGCGGTGCTCACAGATCCCATCAGCACGGTGGTTATGGAGGGGAATTTTATCAGATCCTATCAAAAGACCAATTCAAGCAGTGGGAAAGGCCGGACAGTGCACATGGAGTGAAGCTGATGATGCTGCAAGCAGAGCCTGGATCCAGGAAAATCTGCAGGATCCAAAGGGAGAGGAGGAGAAGGTGAGCTCCCTGCTCAGCCCATGCCCAGAGGGAAGTCAGGGTTAACATGGCCATGGAAAATACTCACAGGTGGTCCATGGGGTCTGGACACAAGGGATGAGGCTTCTACTCCAAATTTCCACATCCAAGCTGCCTCTGACAGCCTCAGATTCCCCCTCCTCGCACTGCTTGGAGAGGTTGGAGGTGTTTTTTCACATGTCTGTCCTCACCTGCACAGCTTCAGCTCAAACGCTGCTCAGGAGGAGGTGATAAGGTGATGCCAAGGCTGTTTGCCAGCCTGCCCAGCAGCAAGAAGCCGGTTTGACAGCCAGCAATGACAGGGAAAGAGGAGAAATAGGGCTGGCTGGCTGCCCTGGGAGCAGGGAAGACACTGGGGATGTCCATGGATTTTATCTGAAATGTCCAGTCACGTATGAGCAGTGAGCAAGGAGTGCAGGCGGTCCACAGCTCCTTACCGTGCCCAGCATCACTCTGCAAAACCCAATTCCCTGCTCCAGTGACTGTTTTAGGGCTTAAAACTCCCAAAACTTGCTTGTCCCTCCTGGTGACTGGGGTGGTGAGTGAGAGGGGATGTTTTGGGGGTTTTGCACATCACTTGAGTGGGGCTCAGTCCCCAGGCACTTCCTGGCATCTCCTGGGAGAGTGACATTTGCAGGGATGTTGTAGCTGAGCACAGATCACCATCATCATCATCATCATCATCATCATCATCATCATATTATTATTATTATTATTATTATTATTATTATTATTATTATGTTGCTATCAATAACTGCTCTGAGTTATAACTGAAGCTGGTGGCGGAGGGGGTGGACAGGAACTTTCTCAGGACAAAACAAATGGACTTTGGGCCCTGATCTGCCTCACAGGGACATCTCAAAGCCTTACGTCAGTGGGAGAGATCAAAGATGCTCTTCCTGGGACAGCAGCAAGGCCAGACTGAGTGTCCTCCTGGACCTGAGCAATTCCCTCACCCACCAGGGATGTTGCCACCCACCAGCCTTTGGGGTGAATTTTACAGTGAACTGTCAGTTTCTCTGTGTTCTGCTCTGTGGTTCTTGGCTGCAGCTGGGACTCGGGAGCTGAGGAGCTCTTTGTTGCAACCTGGATGTCCAAAAAAATAGGCCAGCTGTAGGCACCTGAGCTTTTCCAGATTGAAAACTACCTCCTGAAGAAATTCCCAGCTGGGGATGGCCAGCTGCTCTCTCAGGAGACAGGTGAGAAGTGGTACAGGCATGAAGGTGGTGGGTGGTCTTGGATGGAGCCCTTGTTCACCGCCCATCACTTTAATATTCACCCGTCACTTTATTATTCTCAATAATTAATATTATTAATTATAATCACCACCAGCCACCACGCCTCCCCCCCATGCTGGCATCCATGTGCTCTGAAAGTAAATTTGCTTTGCAAGGAGGCTGAAAAACGTGCACTTGAAGAGGAAGGGAATAGACCCAACTCGTTTACACAAACAAGCAGGAGAACAGGCTTGTCACATTCCAGGCGTGTTTCCCCCGGCTGCCGGCCCCCTCCCGCTCCCGTGAAGGGAAAAAGGCTTTTTCAAAAGAAATCCAGCATGGAAAGCTCCCCATCTACAAAGATCCTGAGGGGGATCGATTTGTGAGGCGACCTGGTCATATCTGAGCTCCCAGGGTAATTTTCCCAGCCTTGCCTTGTTTTAAAACACGAAGGGAAGGGGTTGAGTTTTCAACCCTCAAAGAGAAGCTGCTTGGGAGGGCTGCCATCATCTCAGTCCCTTCCCTGAGCGACATGGGATGGCCCCTGTCCAGGCTGGGGAATTTTTTAGTGTCCTAAAGACAGAGGCTGCAGCCTCCGTTGGGGAACATTCCTGGATCCACCCTCTCTGGGAAGATTCCAGTGGATCCCACCGGCACCCTACTGATGCTCCCTTGGGATGTCTCGGTGTGGGGACCCCAGAGGGGAGGCCAAGCCTTGCTTTGCCGGACTGGGAAAGAGAAAATCCAGGAGGGAAATCAGATAAGGCACATTCTTGGGTGCACGACACTGGAATGACTCCGCGTCGCAGCGCTAATGCCCGTACTTGACCGAGGAGCTGCACAAATCCACTTGATTTATGGAGCAGAGGCGCAGGCAGAGCCAGCCTGAGGAGAGAGGGGGTTTTCCCACCCCCGTGGAACAGTGACAATGTCTCTCCTGTGTGTGAAGTGCTGCGCCAGAGAAAATGGGAAATGCCGGGGGAGCGATAAGCGCTGCTCCAGCCAGGAAGGCAAACTCGGTGCGTGTCCATCACTCCTCGGCTCTTTATCAGCCACCTGGGCACCCTGGATGAAGGGATCCTGCTGGCTCAGGGCTTGCAGGGATAGAAAGAGCTCAATATTAATGAGGGAGAAGCAGCTCGGCCTCACCCCACACCACAGGGTTGTCCCTGTTCACCCCACAGCCAGTGGGCACCAGTAATGATTGACTTTCACAGTTCTCCTCCATCGTCCCCAGGTCTCCTCCACCACCCTCCCAACACCAAATTGGTTTTCCCTCTTTTTGCTGGGGATTCAGAATGTTGTAGTTAAGTTCAGAATGTTGTACTTATGTTCAGTACATATCTCAGAATGGTTTGGGTTGGAAGGAACTTTAAAGACCATTAACTCCAGCCGCCTGCCATGGGCAGGGACACCTTCCACTGTCCCAGGCTGCTCCAAGCCCCAATGTCCAACCTGGCCTTGGACACTTCCAGGGATTCAGGAGCAGCCACAGCTGCTCTGGGCACCCTGTGCCAGGGCCTCAGCACCCTCATAGTCAGGAATTTCTTCCTAATATCTAATTAAAAAGCTCCTCTGTCAGTTTAATGGTCATCCCTGTGGATGACAGTTTGATTGGTCTCATTTTGCAGAGGAAACTGAGGCACAAAAGAGACTGGGTAACGTCCATTCTCAGGACAAGTGACCAGGCCTGAAATGGGCTGCAATCCCCTGAGGTGATGCTTCAGCTTCCCTGGGAGAAATTTCTTTGCCTTCACACCCCAGACTGGGGGGGGGGAATTCAGAAGGGTCGGATTTGAAAAGCTCCGTTGGGATCCAGCCCTGACAGCTGAGATTTGGGGCTGTTCATTTTCTGATCCCCAGAGAAACAGTGAGGACTCAGAAACGTCGAAACACGAGCTGCCAACTCCTGAATGCTCTCTGCCTCAGTTTCTCCACCCCCCATGGGATGAACTCTGCTTTGATCCCCCCCATCCCTGCAGAAATCCAAAGGGAACGCTGTTAATACACCCAAAACGAGAGCTGGTGGTGTGGCTCCAGCAGCCTGGGAGTTCCTCAGCAGTTCAGCCTAAATCTGCGCTGGGCTCAGCTCTCAGCACAGCCCGAGGTGCTGCGATTATCAGCCCAAACCAGATGCTTTGGGTTGTGATGCTATGGCCCCGAAATTCTGACCCCCTGACCGCCACCTCGGTCCATCCCAGCCATGGAGTTTCCTGGCTTGCAGCTTATTTATGCACATTTGCTCCCCGAGCCGTGACTCAGGCCTCAGGTATTTGAGAATTTGGTCATTCCTGAGCTAAGTCACCTTCCCAGCACTGGGAGGGACTCTGGAAATCTTCAGTGGAGCACCCAAGCTCCCACCAGCCCTGGCTATGGCATGGATTCCCCTGTCCCAGGCATCCCAGAGTGATGGAGAAGCCTGCAAGGGATAACCCCAATATGTGCCTTGACCCCAGAGGGACTTTTTGAGTCCTGGGGCCAGGACAGAGAAACCAGACCCACATCCTTCAGGTCCAGCTTGAAAAAGCAGCAGCAACAGCATCTCCTGTAGGGCCAGGCCTGAGGCTGTCTTGTCTGGGGTGGAAGGCACGAGGTCTTGGGGCTCAGTGTGGGTTTGTCCTGGCGTGGGGATGGTGTGGGACACAGACACAAGGTCCTGCACTGGACTCACTGCTCCTTGACGTGCTCCCACAATTACCCCTGGTGAAGGCCATTCAAAGCCACATCGATGCACCCATCAAAGAGCAGGAGTTGGGCTGGGCTGCCTCAGCTGGGAATTGGACATTTTCTGGAGCCCAGGTACCTCTAGACCCCAAACAGTCCATCTGAGCCGCAGAATTCCATGGAATGTCACAAACAGGAGCTGAATACAGGCACAGCTGCCAAGGGCCCGAAATCCAGGAGGGGGGGATCCAAAACCGAGCCTGATGTGAAGGCTCTCCTCTAATTCACAGCGTCACATCGTGCCACAGAGATACCACCCAGGTGAGGGACAGCCCACGGGGCACAGCAGCCCTGAGAGACACTGGCACAGGGTGCCCAGAGAAACTGTGGCTGCCCCTGGATCCTTGGCAGTGTCCAAGGCCAGGTTGGACATTGGGGCTTGGAGCAGCCTGGGACAGTGGGAGGTGTCCCTGCCCATGGCAGGGGGTGGAAGGAGAAGAGCCTTAAGGTCTCTTCCAACCCAAACCATTCTATTATGAGGTAAACTGAGGCACCAGCTTGTGGGAAGCTCCATCCTGGAGGCTCCTGCTCACCTGCCCCAGAAGGCATTTCCTGCAGACACAACCAGGGCTGAGGGACCAGAGTGCGAATGTCCCCTCAAATCGCAGTGAAAAAGCACTTTGGTGCCTAAATCTATCCCATTAGGTCCAAAGGCAGATATCCCACATGGATGAGGGATGGGGAATCTGTCAGGGAAGGAGGACCATGCAAAGGCGTTTCCTGCTTTGCTCTGTGTGTTCAGAGCACCCGTGGCAGGTGGGGACAAGCCAGAACAGCCCTGTGCCACCAGAGTGGGCTTGGATGAGAGATCCAAGGATCCCCCTCATCCCTGGAGAAACCCCAACACAGCTCATCCATAAACCAGGACGGCAGCCGCCGCCGGACAGCCCAGACTGACCGCTCTGGACTGGCCCCAAACGTCCGTCCATCACCTTTTAATCCCCAGCCTTTGACCTTCTGCCTTTGTGCGGCCGAGGGGGAAACGCCCGTGTTAAGGCAACAAGGAAATGACCCGGAGTGTGATCCCCCTGATCCCTGCTCCACCTCCCGGGATGGGCGATGTCCCCGGCAGCCAGACCCTAATCCCTCGGGGCGGGCCAGGTCATCGAGGGACGGTCCCCAGCGCAGGACACTGAGCATCCACCAAGGGGTGGCGACCTGTCTGAATGCTGGGAAAGAGCTGTTCTACCCCAAATTCCCTCCGGGGCCGAGACGGAAGGCAAGGAGGGAGTGGATGAAATAGGAGCAGGGTATTTTCTTTCCTTCATGTCTAGGGTCACTGCTCCATCTAGCGCTGGAAATGTCCCTCCAGCAGCCACGGCCGGGAAGGAGCACACCGGCAGCTGGAAAACGGGACGCGGAAAACTTTTTAGAGGAGCAC
Source organism: Corvus moneduloides (assembly GCF_009650955.1). Taxonomy (NCBI): domain Eukaryota; kingdom Metazoa; phylum Chordata; class Aves; order Passeriformes; family Corvidae; genus Corvus; species Corvus moneduloides. Next base: position 2,191,367 of record NC_045476.1, read on the forward strand.
AAAGTCCTGGTGACTTTATTCTGTTTGGTTCCCTGTTTTTTTGGGTTTTTTTTTTTTTGTTTTTTTGTTTTTTTGTTTTTTTTTTTTAATTTCCAGGAAGACCCGTCTCTTTGCTCCTGTACATCCCAAAAGCTTTGCCAGGTGATCTCCAAAGATGCCGTGGAAGGAGCTGGAGGGTCAGATCAAACCCGAGCGCTCAGGTGTGGGCGATCACTTTATTCCCAGATCTCAAATGTGACGCCTCGACCCCCAAATGAAGCTTTAGGGTCAGGGGAAATCAGGAAAATCCTCTGGCAAAAGCTGCCACCACAAAGTGCAGGAATTTGTGGTGACACAAAGGAATGCCACCAGCAGAGTTCAGAGTCAACACCTTCTCATTGTGGGAAGGCAGCTGTGCCTCTCTCCGAGGAGTTTGAGCAGGAAGGATGATTTGCAACCTCTCTGTAAACCTTGCAGCTATCTCAGACCAGCCTGGGATCAAGACTTTCTCAAGATTTGGGGGTGAAACAGATGAAATTGGCTCCTTTTTTCAAAAATAGCGCCAAATGAGCATTTTTGGCTCAGCTGGATCTACCATCCCTGGGTCACCTGCACAAACCCACAGGCTGTAGAAAAGGGAGGAGAAGAGGTTCTTATCCAGTATTTTCAGAGAGCTGGAGGGTTTTGGTTCTGCTCCAGGGGAAACAGGAGCTGGTCACCCCATGGGGCACCCAAACTGCAGAGCTGATGCTGGGAACCAAAAGTGCCTTCCCCAGTCAGCAGAGTGAGATGGGCTCTGTTGGGGCAACTCTGGGCACAGCTCTGGTTTGAAATCCCTGGAGAAATATGATGCTGTTGGAGCATTTCTGAAAAATAAATAAAATTTAATAATGATAATAATAATAATAATTTTTAAAAACCCTGCAAAAACCACCCTCCAAAATAATTATCTGAAACAGTCATGCTCCCAAAATAAAATGGATTTTTTTTTTTCTAGCTTGCAAATAACACAAATTGCTTCCAAATTGTTTTGACAAAATGCCTGTGAGACCAAATGGAACCTTTCACAGAAATTTTAAAAATGGTGGAGTGGGAGAGAAATTTTACGATTTTAGGAAACAGCACACATGGATCTGGGTTGATGGCAGAATCAACCCTTCAGGACCTTAACAGAGCCTTCCAGTACTGAAAGGAGGCTTATAAAAAAGAGGGACAGAGACTTTTTAAATAGGCAGGTAGTGACAGTACAAGGGGGAATACTTTTAAATTAGGAGAGATTTAGATGAGATATTGGGAAGAAGTCCTTCCCTGTGAGGGTGGGGAGGCCCTGGCACAGGGTGCCCAGAGCAGCTGTGGCTGCCCCTGGATCCCTGGAAGTGTCCAAGGCCAGGTTGGACATTGGGGCTTGGAGCAGCCTGGGATAGTGGGAGGTGTCCCTGCCCATGGCAGGGGTGGCACTGGATGATCGTTGATGTCCCTTCCAACCCAAACCATTCTGGGAATCTGTGACCTCCTTCAAACCTCCAGTGGTGTCCCAGCTGCCAGGATGGACCCAGCAGTCCAAAAAGCTCAGGAGTCCAAAGCTCTTGGCTTTGATGAAACCCTCTATCAGAGGAACAAGAGGAGCCTCCAAACACACGGACAGGCAGGACAGGAGCAGAGATCCCTCGTGTCCGAGGGCTGTAGGATAACTCAGGTGGGAAGGGAACCTCAGGAGGTCTCCAGTGCCACCTCTTGCCCAAAACACAAGCGATTGGGTCAGACCAAGAGGCGCTGGACATAACCAGGGGTGCCTTGAAGTCCCAGCCTGCCCTTTACTTTATCCCTGATGCCAGTGGAGGGAATGCGGATGGAGGAATTGCTCTCACACGGTAGGTGGTGACCACCCAGGGTCAGGAACGGGGTAGGGATTTGGGGGTCCAGGTGTTTGGCAGTGCTGCATCATCACTTCTCACTAGAAACGGGGAGAAAGGGAGGAAAGCTGCAGGAACAGGAGCTGGCAGGGTGCACAAGCCCCTCTGTGCATCCCATGTACCAGCTCAGCCTCGCACACCTCCTGTCACAGCTGCCCCAGCGCCACCAAGGAGTTTAATCAGATCATACCTTAAAGCCAGGGACGTATCAGGAGGAGCTGAATGCACTTTTGGCTTCCCCCCTGAATACAATTTCCCAGCAAATGGTTATTTTGAATGGGAGGTTTGCCCAGGACATGAGATCGCCCAGCCCTCGGGTATTTCTCTCGGCATTACACACTCTGAATGCTCCGAGACACGAAGTTACACAGAGAACGCCTTTTGTCTGGCAACACAATCTGCTTTTTTGTTCCAAGGGGGCCAAGATAATTGGAGCTGCGAAGCGCTACCTTAACGCTCTTCCACCAGTCATGGACTTAATTCTGGGGAGAATAACTCCCCGCAGTTATTGCCATAAAGCAACGCAGCGATTCAGAGGGCTCTTTTCATTCGCCGATGCCGGGGGGGACCACCCAGGCGCCGGCAGGACAAAGCCACCCCGGCGCCCGCTGCGAGGGGCAGAGCCGACCTGGGGCCGTGCGGAGGGACGGTCCTGCGCTGGTCCCCCCCACCCCGCCCCGTTTTGGGGCAGGGATGCAGGTCGGAGCCCCAGAGCATCCCACGCGGATGAGGCACGTGCGGAAAGGGATGCGGGGCTCGCTGGGGGCTGCGCTGGCCCCAGTGCGTGTGCAAAGGCTGGGGGCAGAGGGATTCACTTCTTAGGGGTGCACAGAGGCAGCCACCCCCTCTTGGCCACCTCTTCCCCGCCGCTGTGCTCGTGCATCAGCCGCAGAGGCGTTTGCCAGCTAAGGCATGCAAATCTGTGCGTGTAAATCCATGGAGATGTGTGTTAAGGGGGGAAAAAAAATCAACCCCCTTTTTGACAGCCGTTCTCTGGGTTCTACTCGCCTGGAATGGGATTGGACAGTCTCCCCTTCTCCCGTCCTCTTGTCCCCTGGAGCGGGTCATGCTCGGACACCAGCTCCATGACCCCACAAAGAGCAGCTGTCCAGAAATCCGAATTAATTCTGGCAGAAACAAACCTGGAGAAGGGGTGAGGCACATCCCCTGAGCCACATCCCCGGAGCCACATCCCCTGAGCCACTTCCCTGCTCCATCGGGCTGGCTGCATTGTTCCCAGTCCCCAGGGGATGCTCAACAGCAACACACCAGCATTCCCACCTCTTGGAGAGAGGGAATTCTCCACCTAAAGGAGAGAAAATCTTCATTTTCCCCGTGCTGGGGATCAGACGCACCTCTGCCATTGCTGTGTGTGGCCTTGGGCACATCACTTGTCCCTGTCACCCTCCCACATTTCCACCAGGCATGGTCCGAAGGGGAAAGCAGGGGCTGGATGGCTGCTCCCACAGGGATTTCATTCAGTGTTTGGGAAGAGCATTTTCCTTAACTGAGCTGAAGTGAGCCCATAGAGCAGTAATCCTGTGGAGGGGGCACAGCAATGACATCAGATCCCTCCTGGATTTCAAAAAGTTAGCTAAAAAAAATCAGAAAAAGGAGGCTATGAAGAGACTGGCTGAGATCCCCAGAGGAATCTCCACTGCAGAGAAATAAGGATAAAGTGGTCAGGCTCTGTCTGTGCTCCTGTCTATCCCAGTTCTGAAACATCGCAGGAGGGGATTTGGCCTCAATATTGGACACACGGAGGTTTCTGGGACCATTGGAACGCTACAGACCTCCCAAAATTTAATATCTGGGGGAATATCTGCTCAGCAGCTCCCACATCCAACCCCAGCACTGGGAATTTCAGGAGAAGGGAAGGCTGCTCAACCCCTCTGTTGAATCCCCGTGCGGTAACACACACGGGCAGCCGGGGCTTGGTGTTTTGTGGCGGTGGTTGTTGGATCATGGATGGGGCATTTCTCTCCTGAAATCCCTGGCGGAATCCCGGCGTTGGATGCGGGAGCTGCTGGGACGTGGCTCCGGTGGCTTCTCCAACCCGCTGCTGCCACCTGCTGCAAGAGCCCTCCCCGGGAGCCAAAAAAACGGGGCTGGAAAACCTTTCCCGAGCCAATCTTGCTGCTGTCACAGCCGGGCAGGTGCCCGTGCCTCAGTTTACCCGCAGGCAGGGTCTATCCTGATGAAAACGTGGATCCCCACAGCTGATTCCAGCATCGGCCCCGTTGTGAATGGGCTCTCACAGTCACAGCGTTGTTCGTTTATTCTTTTTGCTGCATTCAAATATCAGCCATTCCCCCTCCAGGAGGAAACACAGAGACTTTCCAATGGGACAAATCCTGCCCCGTGAGGATGTAACTCATGGAAAGCAAAAGGAGCAGCAAAAGGCCACGTTTGATGCTGCTTCTCCCTGGAGAAGAGTGGTCAAGACATTCCAACCTGGCATTTTTTTTAAACTCCCCATTTGTTTTCCTTTTTCCCACTTTACCCCCCCCCCCCCCCCCCAATTTTCCACGGTTTCCTACTTGATCTCAAGCCAGCTGGGGCCAGAATGTACCCTCTGGCATTGCAAAGAGCTGCCGGTGGTGCCTTAGGTTTTAACTTTCATATTTTCAAATCCTGCACTGCCTGGTGTGTGACTCTGAAGTTCCTTGTAGCCTGTTAACCTCTGCTCTCTGTGCTGGGCAGACACAACAAAGCCTCTCTGGGCCTGCTCTGCAAGGACACCCAGACCGTCCTAGGCCCAAAATGTGTAAACCAAAGAGCCTCTAAGGGGGGCAAGCTGAGGGGAATTACATCATTAACTGAAGCTTTAATTGGAGAATTAACCCTGATGTGCAAATGAACCCAACCTATAAAAGTGTGAAGAACTCGTGACCTGGGGTCCACCTTGGGGTCCATCTGGGCAGTGGCCTCTGGCCCCCAGGGGTACCTTTGAAAGCCTTTCAAATAAACACCTGCCTTATTCCCTTACTCCTGTCCAGTCTCTGTTTCTAGAAGGCCTCTCAAGGCATCACTGGTTTTTACCATTCGGCCCCAAATTTAAATTTTATCCAGAGAGCTTTGCTTTTGCTTTCATTTCAGTGTGAAAAAGGAATGAAAGAAAGAAACAAAAAAAAAAAAAAAAACAAAAAAAGAAGAAATGAAACCACAAAAATCTTCTCAGAGAAGAGCAAGTCCTGTTCTTGTCCTGCTCTAATGCAAAGAACAGCTGGGGTTGGACCAAGGACTTAAAAAAACATTTGGGATCTCCTTAAAATGAGAGGAGCAGCCAAAATCATCCCAGCACAGCTTCCAGTCCCCTGCAAACAAGATTGGACCTGTTGGGAGCTCAAAGTTGGATTTGGGATCTCCTTTGGGTACCAGCAGAAAAATCAGGGTGATGGTTTCTGGTTTAGGAGATGTTCTGGAAAGCTCTTTAATCCAGGACCTCTTGGAGCAGCTGCTGGAGGGATTTCAAGCCAAGGAAACTCACTGCTGTAGTTTGTTCCTTGGAAAATGAGAATTTGGGCCCAGACTCCTCCTGGGAGATATTGAGGTGGAGTCAGTGTGAGCTGGAGCAGGAGCCACAGGGGTGGAGGAGCTTCCAGGGTGACTCAGACTCGGAAGTTCACGGATCAACAGCTGCTCCTGTGACGGCCAGCAGGGACATTCCCTCACCAAAACACCCGAGGAGAAAGGTCTTTCAGGGAGCTGGAGCTTGGGATAGAGCATTTCCCAGCTAAAGAAATTCCAGGTGGCACATCCCAAACCCACTTCCTCCCCTCTGCTGAAGCCACCAAACCAGGGGGAAAACACCCCCACGAGAAAACCTGTCCCCACCTGAGCTTCACCTCTGTGCACCAGCCCAGGGACCCATCCCAAAGCCATGTCCCCACCACGCTCGTGCCATGCCCAAGGGCCAAGCCCAGGATGCACAGAATTTTCCTGGAAATTGTGTTTCCTTAGCTGGTCTGTAGTTACAGGTTTGACACCTCCAGAAATCCGTGGCTTCAGGTCCTGAATGCTGGCTGCAAGTGGATTAGGAGAGCTGCTCTCCAATTCAGGGCCTCAAATCTCCATTTTTTCCCCCATTTTCCTGTGCCTGCCTCTCACACACTGCTGGGAAGAGGTGGTTGGTCCCCTCCAGCCTCTCCATCCTGCTTCACCACCACCTAACCCCCAAGGCCAGCTCACATCCTTCCCTGCAGAACAAAACAGGCAACCAAGCTCTCTTTTGGCTGCAGGGACAAGTTTATTTTCACATCAATTTTAATTAGTGACCAGCACATGCTCCTCTGAGCCCAGCCCGTGGGTCAGGGAAAGGTGGAGCTGTTTTGGCAGCTCTGGAATCAGTGACAGCATTTTCTGTTGGCTGCCCAGCTCCCACCAGGGTGAGTTTATGGAGCTCATTATGAAAAACCTGATTCATTATATTGCCTTTGTAGCTGCATCGTGGGCACAGGATTAAATGTTAACTGCAATCTATTTATCGAGGATAAATCCCAGCTGTTTCCCTAGAGATGAGTGTGGCACAAGCCCTGAAATTGTGAAGAAAATGGGTGTTTTTCCAAGGGATGGCAGAAACCCAGGGGACAGATTTTAGGTTTTACCCAGTCTCCCTGAGGTGGGATAAGAAAGACACCCCAGGATCTTGACTACAGGGCCAGTCCTTGTTGATAGATCAAGTCCTTCCCCTCTGCCCTGTGCTTCTGGGCAAGGAGATGTCCTGGCAGATGATTCCTGAACTACAGAGACCTCCCATGGTCCTAATTTGTGATGTTCGTAGGTGTCACACGGAGCTATTGATGGATGTTATGGCCAGCCCATGGCAGATTTCCCTCTTCTCCCAGGGCTGCTCAGACCCACAGCTGGATTAGGAGTCCTTGAGGGCTTTTTCTTCCTGGGAACTCTGCTGGATCTCTGTGAACTTTCAGTACTGGACACCCTCACCTGCAGTAAATGGGAGGATTCCCTGGCATTACTGCACCATAAAAGCCATGAACCTTGGTTAATTCACACCTGATTTTGCCTTTGGTCAGCGAAAAACCTCCTGATCCAGCTCATGGGAACCCAGGAGCAAAATCTGCCGAGCTCCAAGCAGGTGCTGGAGGCTGCTGAGTGAACCCACCTCACTCCTGCCACCCAGGCAGGTCCTTGGCCCCACGCCCAGGGAGAGAAGGGAAAAATGTCCTCAGCTTCGGGTTTGTGGGGTGGTGCAGGAACTTTAGAACAGAGAGAGGGATCTCTGCTCCTGAGGCCAGCTCTGAGGCCCCTCAGATCCCACCTGAGCTCTGCACAATGGCAAGGGGAGAGTCAGCCCAGGGCCTCTCTCATCCCTCGGGTCATTCCCTTTCTCCGCCTGGCACGAGGATCTGTAAAAGGAGGATGGAGATGCCCATCCCTGGAAACACTCAGGATCCTGTTGGGCAGGGCTCTGAGCAGCCTGATCTGGTTCAAGCTGCCGCTGCTCACTGCAGGGCTGGACTAAATGCTCTTTAAAGGTCCCTTCCAACCCAAACCGTTCCATTTTCCTACGATTCACAGGGAATGAACTTGGCAGGGGATTGCTGCCTCACAGAGGCACAAAATGAGATTAAATGATCCTGTCCCGCTGTGAGTTAGAAATTCACCACTTTTTGACCTCCTGTCTGCACTACACCTTTCTCCTACCCCCAAACCCTTCTCCATGGCCCTTCCTCCAGCAGCCTCCCCAGTCCAGCTCGTTCTGCCTTGCAAACCTTGCAGCAAACCACCCTTTCCACACCAGCATTCCTGCCTCCTGCAGCGTTCATCCTCTGCCCTCCAGAAAAACGGCGCTGGCTGAACAAAGCCCTTCAAGGTGACATTTTTCCAGCCTGGAAACAGAAGCTGGACCCCAATCACCACTGTCTGGGAGTTTTTTTTTCCCTCCATCAGGCAGGTGTCCAGTGGGGGGCTGTGACCTGACATTGATGTTATAATTAGGCCGGGTTCCATCCCTCCCCTCCCAAACGGAACAATCGCCGTCATTCTTGCTGGCGGTCAGAGTTCACCCGGGGCCTGGGACGGCTGTGACGTTGATTGGCAGGTCCCAGGGCGGCCGCCGTCTCCTCCTTGTCAGGTTTGGGCTTATCAATTAGTGGCTGCACAGCTTAATGAGGTTTTGATGATGGAGGGCAGGCGAGATGTCGTTCCCACCCGGGCAAACCCTGTGGCAATAACTTCGCTCCTGCTGGTGTGATGTTTTCTTCCAGAGCTCCGTAGCCAAGAGACTTCATGGGGAAAGGAGGAGCCTTCCTCCTTTTTCACAAGGAATCCTGGCTGGAAGAGTGTCCTGAGTGACAGGACACAACATTAAGAGTTCCTGAGGTGGCAGCTTTGCTGGGGTTTCAGAGCACTGTGCTGATGGAGGGGAAATATTTCAGCCGAGCTTTAAAAATCCAGGTTTTCTGTCAGTGGTCATTAAAAGCAGGAGGATTCATGCCACAAGAAATCCTACACAGCAGCGTGGTGCCCTGGTGATGGTCAGACAGCTTTCCCTGATGGAGCCCTGTGAAAATTCAGAGCTCTCCAAACGGGAGGTTTTAATGCTCCCACCTTCTGTTTTAATGCTCCCACCTTTCATCTTTACACTCAGAGAGCATCTCCCCCCAGGAAACAACTCCAGCAGTGTCTGACGGGCTGGGGGCAGGACCAGACCAGGGGATTTATTCTGCACTGCTCAACCCAGAGACCAGACTGGTCCCAGAGACCAGACAAAACTCAGAATACCCTACAAGATCATAAATCAAGCAGTCAGCCACCAAATGGGAGAGAGAGGCTGTGGGACCTTCAGGTAACTCCCCAGTTGAGGGCATTTCTAATCCTCACAGCAGCCCAGGGATTCCAGGGCACAGGAGCAAATATCCTTGTGCATGAGCCTTGGGGATCCCAGGATATCCGTAAGGACCTGACCCCATCAAATACTTCCGTGGGTAATCCATGAGACCTTGAGGAGCAGCTGGTGTCCTTTGGGGATGCCCAAAGACAGGGGACGGTGGTGGTTGGATCTGGACACCTGATGGAGCTGCACAGCCACGTTACCTCCGACATTAAAACACTAAAAATCCCAAACTGGAGAAGGTGGAGGGAGGCACCAACCATTCATGGCACCAACGATCAGCCTTGAGCTGCAGGACCCCCCTCCCAGAGGCCCTGGGCTCCCACACTGGTGTTATCCTCAATCCTGAAACAAGAGCTCGGAATGTTCAGGACCTGCTGCAATTCGCTTCAGCACCTCCCCACCCTGCTGAATTCAGCTCATCAACCCCTTTGAGGTGACGTCTAGCTGTCCAAAAAGGAGATGGGTGCTCGGGCATGTGTTTCTACTGCTGCAGATGCCCCAAATGCTGCCAGCTGTGGTTATGGCTGATGGTGAGACCTCTGCATCTGAAGTGGAGGAGATGCAGCCAGTGAGTGCTCCTGGACCACAGATGTTTGCGTTACAGGGCAGGCTGAACAGGCCAGGGGTGTTTTTCAGGCAGAACATCCAGCCAGAGTACATTTTCCAACCTAAATGCTGAGTAAATTGAGTGCTTGGGGTCAAAATGGTGTGGGAGACACGACTGATCCATGCCTGTCCTTCCAGGGGAACCCCTCTGCCTGAGTGTGGTCATTTCCCCCGGTGGTGGAGCCCACTGGGTGATGTCTGGAGCAGGATAGATGAATCCCTCCTCTTTATCTCCACTGAGGGTGGAGAGATCCTGGAAGAGATTTCCCAGAGAAGCTGTGGCTGCCCCTGGATCCCTGGACGTGTCCAAGGCCAGGGTGGACAGGGCTTGGAGCAGCCTGGGATAGTGGGAGGTGTTCTTGCCCGTGGCAGGGGGTGGAACTGGATGATCTTTAATCACCCAAGCCATTCTGTGATCCTATGACAGCACAAAAATCAACTTTTCCTGTCCAATCCACCTTCCCTGGGTACCAAAAGGCATCACCAAGGCTGCCCAAACAGGGCATCACCCCACTGCTGCTGCTGCAGCTTCCTCCAGAGGTGTCAGCAGTGCTGACGTTAAACATCTCCTCACTACCAGGTTACCCTGCACGTCACTGAGTCATGAAGTGCAGCTGCTTCCAAATGAAGGAGGGGAAAAAAATGAGGCAGAGAGAGCTGAGGCAATTTTGCCAACATCCCTGGGGAGTCAGCGTCAGGAGCACGGAGCCGATCCGCTCCCTTTGCTCTCCAGCCCTCAGCCCCACAGCTGAGCTGCTCTCAAAGGTGCTCCAGCTGAGTGGATCCTTCTGCCACCTAAATCAGGCTCTGGGAGGAGAAACCGTGGCAAAATAAAAGCTCTGGCTGCAAATATTCTGATTTCTCTGCCTCTCCAGGCAGCCATGTAGAGTTTTTCTTGCTTTTCTCCTTTTTTCCACCTTCCTGTTTCTTCCAGGATGGTAAAACATGAGCAGCAAGAATAGATCTGCCATCTTCTCCACAGCCCAAGCCCATCTAGAGGTGACCCCAGGACCACAAATCCCAGGAATCATTGCTATTTTTGGTAAGCAACATAGCAAATCCCTGGAGTGGTGGAGGGTGGTGTAATTTCTCAGCTCCTGTGAGTAACTGCAATTCTCACCTCAAGGTGAGAGACTCAGAGGTGAGAAATCCTCAACCTGACAGCAACCAGCAGCTCCAGGGCAGCAGAAAACAGAGCAGTGACGGCCCCCGGTGTCCTTCAGCCCCTTCCACGTGGGTGTCCACCCCAAAACACCCCAAAATTACTTTTCCATCACCACCAGGAGGGGTTTCATGGTTGGACATCGCTGCCACCTGCTCAGAGGTCTCCACCACCCCATTTTATGTCAAACATCATCATGAAGAATCTTCTCAATGAAGACAGCTTGCCCACACTTGGGAGAAAAGATTATTTTGGGGGACCCTGAAGTAAGAGCAAAGGCAGCCTGTGGTATTTTTTCCTCGGGGCAGATGCAGAAGGAAAAGCAGGGCTTGGGAAGCGTTTTGCAGCTCCGGGTGATATTTTTATAACCTCAGAAATCGCCTTGCACAAACACTCCTTTTTTTATTTTATTTTTTTTTTTCCAAAAGGGCAGTGAGAACAGGGTGTAGTTCAGCTGCAGATTTGTCATCAGAGGCTCCCAGCGGGGTGGAAAACTCTCCAGCTCCAAAGCGGCCACCCAGGAAAAGCCAAGGGGCTGTCTGGAACCTTGGGAGCACCCAGAAAATGAGCCGAGCTGCCCTGAGGGGTCCCTTCCAGGTTTTGCCTTCTCCCACATGGGTTTTTCTTAGGGTGGAGAAAGCAAGGGGCCGTTCTGCTCCCTCAGCTGAAAAAGAAACTGAGGCCTCTTTCCTCTTTCCATGAAAGTTGTGAGTCACCGGGCAAAGGGTTCCAGCTGCATCACAGCAGCAGCCTCAGGAATGAATCAGATGGATGGGGGCTGGAGCTCAGCGTCCACTCGGGTCTCCACAGGGTGATAACAGTGAAATCAGATATCACTGGGGACGTATCAGAGGTGATGATAGTGAAACAACCTCCTCTGACTTGCTCTGCACCTCCACCAGCTGGATTTTCACCCTGCTGGGATGGGGGGATTGAGCATCTTCTCCCCTGAGTGAGCTAAAATGAGGAGTTGCTCTGGGTTAAAAATAAAGCACAAAAAAAAAAAAAAAAAAAAAAAAAGAAAAAAGAAAAAGAAAATGAGAGAAAGGTTATTTTTAACTCAGAGCAGCCCTGATCCGGTTCACCGCCTGGGCATGGAGAAGGGCTGTGAAACAAGGGCTGCTCAGCTCAGCTTTGGGGATGGGGAGAAATTCGCTAATGAGGTTTTGCTGTTGATTTGAAAGCAGCTTCCTCCTATCACGGACACACAGAGCCTCTCAACCCAGCTCCTGCCCCAGGGCTCACCCGGAATGTCCAGCAGGGACAGAGGCAGATATTTCCCCAGAAGCCCTGAGCCAGTGCAAATTCTCCTTATGCTCCTTAAACCCCACTTTGTATTTTAGGTTCAACTCGGTTTGTCTTAAACCAGGTCCTGGAGGGTGCTGTGTCCCAAACAGGTCACAAAGCCAGGCTGCACTGAAGGGACAGGGACATCTGTGATCCCAGTGGTAGCTGTCCGTGCCTGGACATCGGGGTGGGCAGCAATCTGTCCCCTGGAACAGCTTTCCTCTTCCTGAAATGCCCTGTTTCAGCCAGGTCAGCTTCCACAGTGCGGGAAAACAGGATTAATTCGATTTCTCAGCGTGTCTTTGCCATCACTTTCTTAGAACATCGGTGCTGCTGCTGCCCAGTGACTCTCTGGGGAGATTTAATGCAATTTAGGTGCTTTCTTAAGCAAAATAGTAATACTAGTTTATACCTGCTCTGCACGGGGGTGGTGCCTCCCTGGGAGAAGCACAGGGATGGTTTTGCCTCCTGCCCAGGCTCCCTCCTGGCACTTCTCAGCCCTGTTGCTGCCATCTCTCTTGCGTGTGACCCAATTTTTTTAGGAAAAGAAGCTTTTGGGCTCATGCCCATCTGCCTGCCTGCCTTCTCTGTGTAATGTTTTCAGCTGCTGGGTGCTTTCAGCCTCATCGGACAGGGGATGGAGCTCCTCGAGGTATTCATTTCCTAGGAGCATCAGGGGGAAATCTGGAAATAAGAAGTTCTGGTGGCTTCCTGCTGTGTTTCAAAACTTCTCTTCCTGTCTTTAACAGAGGAAGTATTTAGTATTTAGCCTGGGACAGCACATGATCTCGATTTATCTCAAAGTTAACCCAAACCAGAAAGGAGATAAGACTAAATTTATTGTGCACAGTTGTTTCTACACCGATCTCTTGGGCTTTGGATGTGAATTATTTTCTTTCCATGTGGAGTTAAGATACTGCTGTGCTGACCTGTTCCCTCTGTCCTCTGTAAGGTAAAATGAATTAATTTTAGTGTAAATAATGAAAATTAATTGCCTAAGTAAAAAAAACCAAAAGGAATTTTCCCCTCTATGGAGGAACTGAGGCACAGAGAGGCTGGAGCAGCACCCAGGGTGGGTCTCCTCCTTTTAGCCATTTCTAGCACCAGAAACAATAACAATTTTACCAAACCATCTCTGTTTTGTCTCAGAAGTGAACAGAAACGGCAGCAGAGCAGCAAAGGCGGCCCTCCCTGCAGTCCTGCTTTACTCTGGATAAAAAAGCCTTAAGGATTTTCTTTGGATCTGTCATGACCAGCTGCTGCTGAAGGTGGGGAGCACACTGGGACTGTTGGATGTGCAGGAACCCCCTGGCAGGGTGCACGGACAGCTTTCCATTTTTTATACATATATAATTCAGGAGCACATCCCTGAGCGCACACAGGGCAATGCTGCACGGCGTGGACACTGCAGGGCATGGATAAGGCCTGGTGTGGATACGGCCTGGCACGGATGCTGCCCAGCGTGGATGCTGCACGGCGGGAATGCTGCACGGCATGGATGCTGCCCACCACGGATGCTCCATGGCATGGGATGCTGCAGGGAGTGCATGCTGCTCACCATGAATGCTGCTCACCATGGATGCTGCCCACCACGGATGCTCCATGGCATGGGATGCTGCAGGGAGTGCATGCTGCTCGCCATGGATGCTGCTCACCATGGATGCTGCTCACCATGGATGCTGCTCACCACGGATGCTGCCTGGCACGGATATTACTCAACATGGATCCTGCATGACAAGGATGCTGCATGGCACAGATGCTCCTCACCACAGATGTTGCCTGGCACGGACGCTGTGTGGCATGGATGCTGCCCAGCATGGATGCTACACGGTGGGTGTGCTGCATGGCAGAAATGCTACACAGCATGGATGATGCCCAGCATGGATGCTGGATGGCACGGATGCTGGATGGCACGGATGCTGCCCACCATGGATGCTGCATGGAGCAAATGATGGATGGAGAGGCTGATGCATGGCATAGGTGCTGCCCAAGATGCCTGCTGCATGGTGTGGATACTACCCAACACGGAGCCTGCATGGCATGGCTGCTACCCAGCACGGATGCTGGATGGTGTGGATCCTGCATGGCACAGCTGCTGCTCACTGTGGATGGTGTATGGCATGAATGCTGCCCAAAATGCTTCCTGCATGACACAGCTGCTGCTCCCTATGGGTGCTGCCCACCAGGGATGTTACATGCCATGGAGGCTACCCAGCACGGACGCTGCCTGGCACAGATGCTGCACGGAGTGGATGACACACGACACGGATGCTGCCTGGCACAGATGCCACACGCATCCCCAAGCAGCCTGACACATGGAACACCACAGCACAGCCTATGTCACCCCCAAAAGCAGTGCCTGTCCCACGGCCCTTGAGGTGCACACACGTGTTCCCTCGAGGAACATACACATCCCAACGCGGCCTGGCACATGCAAACCCTCCAGCGAGCACGTGCCAAGCCCACATCCCGCATCCCGGCAGGGTCGGGCATGGAACAGGACTGCACGGCATGTGCGAGAGGCCAGAGCGGATCCCTCTGGCTGCTTTGGGAAGGGGGAACGGTGCAGGGAAGAGGGGAACGGCGCAGGGAAGAGGGGAACGGCGCAGGGACAAGGGGAACAGGGCAGGGAAAAGGGGAACAGGGCAGGGAAAAGGGGAACAGGGCAGGGAAGGGGGAATGGTGCAGGGAAGGGGAAAGAATGGTGCAGAGAAGGTGAAGGAATGCTGCAGGGAAAGGGGAACGGGGCAGGGGAGGGGGAACGGGGCAGGGAAGGGGGAATGGTGCAGAGAAGGTGAAGGAATGCTGCATGGAAGAGGGAATGGTGCAGGGAAGAGGGGGAACGGAGCAGGGAAGAGGGAATGGTGCAGGGAAGAGGGGGAACGGTGCAGGGAAGTGAGAACGGCGCAGGAAAAGGAGAACGGTGCAGGGGCAGGACGCCCGGCGCAGGGAAGGGGAGGGCAGGGTGCCGTGAAGAGGCAGCGGTGCAGGAAAAAGGGGAAGGCACGGTCCCCACCAGCCCCATTCCCGCCATCCCGGGGGATCCCGGGGGATCCCGGGCCCGCGCGCGCCACGCCCCGTCACGCGCTGCCCTGCGTGGGCGTGGCCAACCCGCAGGCCACGCCCCCCGCGCTCGCGGCGCGGCCACGCCCACTCACCCAGGCCACGCCCCCTCCCGCAGAGCTGCCTCTCCCGCCGTGGCCACGCCCACTCGCCCAGGCCACACCCCCCCGCAGAGCTGCCGCTCCCGCCGTGGCCACGCCCACTCGCCCAGGCCACACCCCCTCCCCAGAGCTGCCGCTCCCGCCGTGGCCACGCCCACAGCGCCTCTACGCGCCGCCCCCGCCGGCCGGGCCCTGCTCGGCCCGCCTTGGCCACACCCCGTCCCGCAGGCCGCGCCCCCGCCTCCCTCCTCGCTTCCCCGTGGTGCCCCGCGCGGGGCGGGCACTGACGTGGCCGCATCGCGCCGCCATCTTGTGCTCCAGGGTGGATCGCGGCCGGGGCGAGCGGGCTCCGAGTGGGACCCTCCGAGCGCAGCCAGACCCGCGGCCCGCGGCTCCCGACGACGCCGGTGGGTTTGCCGACACCTTCTTCTTCCCTCCTTTCGAGTCTTTTTTGCACCCCCTCCCCCCCCCCCGCCCGTCGCGCCGCGCCCCCGCCTGCACCCCGCGGCCTTGGCGCTGAGGGGAGGCGGCGGCGGGCGCTGGGGGAGCGGGGCCGGGCGGCTCTTTCCTTCTCTTTCCTTCTCATTCCTTTTAATTCCTCCTCACTCCGTCTCATCTCTACTCATTCCTTTCTCCCCACAGCACCGGAGGCCTCCAGGAGCGGCGCTGCCCCATCCGTCCCCCCCTCCACGTCTTTGGGGCGGCGGGGGGAGTCGGGCCTTTCGCTTCTCTGCTTGTGGGTGGGATGGGGTGGGAAGGCGTGGGATAGGCAGGGGTGGGAAAGGGGAATCGCTCCAGCTCGCCAGCAGCTGCACAAGGCCCCGCTCCGCTCCCTCTAGCGATGGGATTAGACGGGATGGGCTTGTCCTCCCTTCCCCAAACTCGCTCATTCCGGCCTCTGCCCCGCCCGTGGACGGCTCCGAGGAAGGAGAGGCATTTCCTCCTTCTCCTCTCCCCCCGAAAACCCTCCTCTGGTGGG
Source organism: Corvus moneduloides (assembly GCF_009650955.1). Classification (NCBI taxonomy): domain Eukaryota; kingdom Metazoa; phylum Chordata; class Aves; order Passeriformes; family Corvidae; genus Corvus; species Corvus moneduloides. The sequence continues at coordinate 2,207,316 of NC_045476.1, forward strand.
GGAAACGAGGCTCGGATGAAGCTCGTGGGGCAGAGGTTGTTTCTCCATAAGCCCATGGCTGCTGAGTTGGGGTTTTTTTGCTGGGCTGAGGAGTTGAGCTTTATCCTGGAGCAAACAACTCTTGTTTGCCATCCATCGGCTTGATTTTGATGGTGTGGGAGATCAGCTTTCCTTGGCGGAGCAGCTCCCAGTGGGAGGATATTATATTCTGTCTGAAAATACTGCGTCCTGTCTCCGTGAGCGGTGAACGTGATACTTCGGGGCTGATAAACCTGTGTGTGATGAAGTGATAGCCCGGCTCTGCCCCAGCAGAGCGAGACCAAAACTCTGCCGGGCCATAAAACTGCCCAAATGTTGTCGCGTTTGACATTGACCTTGTGGCTTTGCCGCTCTGCTCCTGCCAAAGCAAATTCCACAGGTTGATAAGAGCCGTGACCAGAGGTCTGGTGTTGAAATTGTGGCTTTGTCAATAACTAAAATTCCGGGTATTTATTTAATACTTTGAGCTTTGTCTTGTGAGGCTCACAGAGCCCCTTTGCAGGGTATTCCATTAACCTTATTTTCCAGCCGGAGAAACCGAGGCAAAGTGGATTTTTCCAAGGTCGTTCAGTAATATCTTTATTGCTATTTTTGCTGCTGATTTGGAGCACTTCTGGGGGGAAAAAAAGGAAGTGTGGCTGAAGTGGGGGATTGCTATTTTACTGTTATTCAGGGAGTTTATAATGGAATAAAATAAGAGTGCAGTCTTATGGCTAAAGGGGTTCTCTGAAAGGAAGGTTTGTGGGGTTGGTTTGATGCCACTGATTTTCTCTGCTACAAACGTGTCTGCAGTGCTGGAGAGCCCTGTTGGGCTGCTTTCCCTGTTGGAATAATTGCATTGGGTGAAAGGGTGAGGAAACTCACCTCGATTGAACCTCTTCAACTCAAACTCCACAGCTTTGCCAAGTTTGTTGGTGTTTCCCGTGGTGGAACATGAGGAATTAAAATGGCTCAAGCAGAGCCGTCCTCCCCTCAGAACAGCTTTGTGTTTGTGATGTAAATCCTGTTAAAAGTCAAACACCTCAGATGGTCCGAAGACCTCCGATTGGTTTCTCTTAACATTTCCTAGGTTGTGAAATAGTTGGAATGTGGAAGGGCCTGGCAGGAGCTGTGCTCGTGCACCGAGTTCCCTGTGAGTGTTAGTCATGCTGACCAAGTGGGGGGAGGACCAGTCACAGCTTTTCAAGGCAAACCAAGCGTGTGTGGGAGTAGGGGCTGGATTCTGCTCCTGCGAGCTCACCAAACTGCTGTGCTCCAGCTGCTTTAAGCAGGAGCATTTATACAGATAATTATCGGCTAAGCCATTGATGACATGAATTGATGGAAGGAGGAAAAGCTCACAACCCAGGATTGCAGCTGGATTTGCAGTGGTGAAATTTAAAGAACCACCTTTACACATCCCAGAGGCTTTTATTTCTAAAATGACCTTTGCTTTTTAAAGATCGGCTTTCAAGCAAGAATTTTTATGGATTTCAACAGCTTTCCCAAGCATCCAGCTTGCTTTACAGTGGATAAATTTGGTGAACGTGAGCTAACTTTGTCTGAAAAGGAATAGTTGTGATTCTTTTTTTAGAAATCTCTTGGAAGTTCTGCTCCTGGAATGCTACAGAGCTTGTGTTAGAGCTGGCGCCATCCTCAGCCATTCCCTTTCTTTAACTGATGAGTAAAGAAGTTCAGAATCAGCTTCCTACTACAGCAGCTGTTTTTTCTGTGTAATTCAGCATTTTTTTCTTTCTGCTTGCGAGTATCCGATTATATTCCTTATTTTTAACACATGCAAACGTCGGAGGGGCTGTGGTGGAGCTTCTGCTGATGTTTCAGTTCTAATAAAACCCTCATGTCTAGCACAGCTCTTGTTCACCCACTGCTCTGGTACCTCACAACTCAGAGTCTCTGCCTCGACAGTTCCCCCAAACCAAAAGCCAGTTTCATTGCTGGATGAAGCTCTTGTGTGAGTTCTTGCCATTTTTACTAGGCGTGTAAATATTGACTTAGTGCCCAGTTCCAGGGAGTGAATAACAGGATATTTGGCTTAAAATTGAAGATTTTGAACTCGGGAACAATTCAGCCTCAAAAACAAAAAAACCACCCCAACTGTGCACTGCTTATCTGAAGATAAATTCTTTGTACCCACCAGTTCTCACACCAGTGTTCCCAGTGCTGAACTGGTGAGCACGGAGTCACAGGCCGTTCTCGGGGTTCACAACTGCATTGTTGGCACCACAATATTTCCTGAGCAGCTACAGGCAGGGAGGGCATGGATGCAGCTCCCTCTGTGCTTTTCACCTGTCAGCCTATCCTTTAAATAAGATATTTTTCAGACCAGATACATGCTTCTCCTGTGGGTTGGTTTGTGTGGGTTATGGTAGTGTTGGAGGCTTTGTTGTGAGTCAGCAGAAGTTTGCTGTCCCTGCTTGAAGATGAGAATAAGGGAATAATTCTGATTTGGGATTTGAGTATCGAGTCAAGCAACTCGCTCTCTTTGGTACAGACTCTTTTTATTCTGGCCATTATTTTAGGAGTGAGTTGTTCTCATGTCCCAGAAATAGACAGGACTCGAAAGGAAATTTTCCCTCTTTTGTCCTTGTTTTGATCCTGTAAGTGGACCTGTTTTCTGCTGCTCTCAAGAGAATGTTCCAGCGTGTGGGAAATGTCCTGTCTGGGTAAGGTGTGTAGCAAGGTGTTCAACCTCCTTGGGTTAAACAAAGGTGCTGGAGAAGGACATTTCCTTTCACCTGTGCTTGGCTTGTCCTCCCTCTGCCTTGGATGTGCACAGTGCTTTTGGACCCTTTTCAGGTGAGCCCTGCAAGCCTTTGGTGGCCGAATCCAACTGCTCTTATTTAGATGCAAGCAGAGTTATGTATCTTTACCTTCTAATTCCATGCTGCTCCCTTTTCCCTCAAATAACCAGATTATGATCCTTCAGGACACCTTTTCCATCCCAAGCTTGGCAGAAGCACCCCCAGTGTGAACTGGGGGGAAATGGTTGCAGTGGTCAGTGTTGATCTCCACAGTTAACACTCTTCTGGTTCTAATGGTTAAAATTATAAAGGAGTTAGGACTTACTATTAATGAAGAGCTCTGGGAAGATGATGTTGCCATGGCCTTTATTACAGTGCTGTTTGTGCAGGATAATGAATCACCTGGTGAACAAAGGGCCCGGCCTGCTTGTTGGCTGCTCTTACTTCTTACATGTAATCCATGCCTGCTGATACAGTCTAAAGTAGCTCAAATCAAAATTATCTGAGCTAAATTTCAGTGTTAATAAAGGATTTGAGTTGATAAATTCTCATGTCTCAGGTTATCCGGTGTGGAAGGCCAGTAAACAGTTTCTAAAAATAGTTGAATGTAGCTGTACTGAAATAATGTATTGGGGCACCCTGGCTATATATAAAGAGGTGTTTCCAAAATTTGCTGTAACAGAACACTTTAATCCGTAAAGAAATTATTTCAAGTTCAAGAGAACACATCAGTACTGTTCCCTGCTGAGTGGGGGTGTGAAACACTGGGGCTGTAGATTAATCCTGAATTTTAGCAGTGTTCTATTCTTGTTGGATCTCTTCTCACATTCTCCTTTAAATCACACTTTATATTGTCGGGTTAGATTTGCACTTTAAATTATTTGCCAGTTGTTCTTGCATGTTACACCAGTAACAGCTGTTGAAGTTGGATGGGTTTTTTTAAAAAATGCTTTCTCACCTCTTATTTGCACATTGGTTTGGTGATCTCTTGTGTGGCTGTTTTGCTTCCCTTGATAATTTAGTTTAAAACATTCTGGAATGCTATAAATGAGAAAGAATGGTCCAGGGTAACTAGTGATAACTGGCTGAATTTCCAGTCAGTATTTCTGGTAAACAACAAATTGATCCATTTTTGTTCCCCTGTGACTGATAGAACTAGTATGTTAAGATCAGGCCAGGAATTAGGGATTTGGGGGTTTTCTAATTGTTTTAGACATGGAGTTAATGCTTAGGTCAATGTCAAGTAGATTTTCCTTTAAATGGAGATGGAATTTTGGTCATGAATCCATTGCCTTTGTAAACAAGCCAGTTTTACTTGCCAAGGTGCCCAAGCAAATGGAATGAGGTGCAGGAAGCAGCTGTTTTGGTAAACCTGCAGCTGTTGGGGTTTAATATTTTGTCTGATTGTAACTGTGTAGCACAGTGTGTCATTGGTAGTGGTGTCGTGTTTATCTCTCCTTGAAACCGGCATTTAAAATAGGATGGGAACATCCCAGGGAGGTGGAACAGCTCCCAGAGACAGCAAATGCCCTCTCTACCTCTCCATCTCAGCCTGCTGTGCAGGGGAGGGACAGAGGCTTGAACTTTCTTTGACTTATCTTATCGTAGAACCATAAAATCCTAGAATGGTTTGTGTTGGAAGGGACCTTAAAGCTCATCTGGTTCCAACCCTCTGCCATATTCATGGCTGCTGGGATTTTCAGATTGCCAAAATGACGGGCCCAGCAAGTTTGGATAATTATTTTTTCACTGTGGGAGCTTTATGTGGTAAGTGCTGGTCCACAGAACTGAAATAAATGTATTTCTATACTGCAGTTTAGTTTGAGTAAATAATGCATATGGCATCCTCTGCCTTGGCCTCTCATTTTGTCTCTGGTATGTTTAAAGAGATGGTGTAAACCTAAATGAAACAGTTTAATCTCTATGTGGTCAAAAAGAACTTTTCCAGAGGTGTGAAATTTGAGGTTTTGTGGGAATTTCAGGGTGTATTATGTTCTCTTTGATGGCCTGCACACCCTTCTGGTCATACGTCTGTGGGGCTTGTTAACCAGCAGCTCCCCCGAGGAGTTCGGAGGTCAGGCAGCAGATTGGACTTCTCATGATAAGCAGCCTGAACGAAATGACATTCAAATGCATTAATGTCCGTTTAAATATAAAATGCTGCAGATGGTTAAGTGTTTGCTGATCTTTGGCCCTGAGATATTCCTCAGAGCTCTTATTCTAACCACCTACAATTAATAAAAGCAGATTCTGCTTCTTCCTCTTGGGCCGTATCACTTTAACAACCACCGGGCTGCTGCTATTGCAGGCACTCATTCATTTTTAACTCCTCGGTCTGAGCCTCTCTGCAAAAGGCTGCCTGTTCTCCTAATTGCTTATCTAAATGTATCACTTACTAGAAAACAGGGGGCTGAAAATACTTTTGTTTCAAGAAACAAAACCGCAACTTGCCCATTGAACGTCAGTGCTGCTGTTTACCAATGGCGCGTTGTATCTTCCCCGGACTTGCCTGACGGGTCCTTAGTGCTGCTCAGGTGGAGTGCAGGGTGCTAAAGGGCTTTAGGGCTTCGATGGGCAGGGACAAACAGTCAGACAGACACTCCAGTGCTGGGGTGATCTGCCTTTGGTCAGGGGTGCTGAGCTGCTGTTTCCAGAAGCTGAAGTTGTGCTGAGGGAAAATACACACCAAGCGCTGCAAAAATAGTCCGTGCCGTTTATTCAAATCGTTCCCTTTCATACTCAAGTCTTCCCACTTAGCCTGATGGATCCCTCTTTTGAAGATGTGCTCAAGCACTACAAGCAGTTCACAAGCCGTAGTCTTTTATGTTTTCAGGAATTTTATACAACTTGTGCTCCTAAAACGATCGGTGTAGCAATTACTGACAACATTTGGGTGGAGGGAAGGAGGAAGTTAAACTTGAGGTAGGAATACAGGTGAGATATTGGTGAGTCAGGATATACATTGCAAGGGGTGGCAGTGCCTGGGAGTAGCAGGGTTTTTTTGCTTAACTTAATATACGAGGAAATTTAAGACTTTTCCAACTGTGCACGTTCTCATGGTGCAATTAATGGGCTGAAACGGGAATTAAAGCTGGGTCCTGGAGTGCAGAGGGAGCAGTCGCATGATCCCTCAGCTGAGCTGTATTAACAGAGGCAGCCAAGGCTGGGGGGCAGCTCGGGCCCATCGAGGCAGTTTCTGTGGCAGTGCAGGGAGAGGAGTGTGGAGTACAGACCATGGACTGTGAGTTCCTTTCCTGTGGGAAGAGATGAACGTGAGCAGCTTCTGGTCAGGGGATGGTCCCACCCGTGGAGAAGACGGGGACCCTACCCCAGCCTCAACCAACAGAACTCTGATGGGAACCAAAACATTTTGTGGGAGTTCTGCAGATGGATTTCTCCTGGTTTTTTTTTCTTTTAGACAGCAAGGATTCAACTGCTTTTTAGTCAACTTGTAAACACACTTTTCCTGCAGGAGTGGGCTGTAAACTATACTGTGCTGCCTATAAAAATAAATGTGACTTTTTGTAATGCCACCTACCCTGAAGTACCAAATAGGTTACAGAATCGGTTGGGATAGGAGGGATGTGGAAGAGAACAAGAGGGAAATGGAAACCAAGTGCTTAAATGGATCTCGATTTCTTATTCTTCACAAAAAGTAAAAATAGGGAGGCTTGGTGGTATAAAAGCAGCCTCAGTGGTGAAGGGCAGGCTTGACCTGGAAATAGCTGCCAGGAAAACAAGGATCTAACGGGATTCACTGCTGTTACTGCCAAGTACAAGCAACTTGTTCAGCAGCCTGCGACTTCTGTGGTGTGTGGAAAGATGTCGTGGATGTAAATGACAGGATTTTGCTCTTTTGACTAATTACTGTGATCAGTCCAAGCATCTGATAACCTATTTTGCTTTTAAACTTGTGCAGACCGAAGAAAGGCATTCTTTGTGCAGGCTTCTAAGGTTCTCTTGCTGCAAAAGTTCTTGCAGCCACTTTATGTGAGCTCTGGTAAAAGGTCACAGTTCAGCTCTGACTGCTGCTTTCCAGATGAAGCAGGAGATAGAGGTGGCATGAACAGCCAGACAAAGGAAAGCTTTACAGTCTCCCTGCCCTCCAGCCCGGTGAGAGCTGTGCTGTGGGCTGGGATGGGAGATTCCTGCTGTGAAGAAATGGGGACTGCAGCAAAACTGTTTTCTCTGCTTCCTAATTACCCTTCCTGTTTATACAGCCTTCATATATTCCAGTGAGAGTGGAATATGCATGGTCATGCTGCAGAAATACCAAAGGAAATGGTGGAATAATAGAGCTTTTAAACCTCCCCTTTGGTTTTAATCCACAGGCTCACCAGTCTGATTTGTAGAGGAGTTCAGTTTTAGCGCTTCAGCCATATAAAATAAATGAATCTTTGACTCGAGTTGCTTCAGCAAATTGGTGTGGGGATTGACGTCCTTCAGGAACTCTGGAGTGGACTCTGAACAACTCTGTGGAGCTGCTTGTCTTAGACACACGTGACTTGGTTAATGTTGGAGAGTTTAACTTTTGGGTTAAAAACTGTATCCAGCAAAGCTTCCTGAAGAGGACAGAACTGCTCACACCTTTCCCAGTGCAGAAGGGGGGGAAACCAGGCTTCAGCCATCCCTAGGACTGCAGTAAACAGAGTAGGACAAGACTTCTATGTTGTGGTGTGCTTTTCAATCCAAATCTTACTTTAATGCTCTGAAATAGCTATTCTGTAAAGTCTGTTTCTAGGGAGAGTTCTGCTTCAAGTAGAGCTTCATCGTGAAATCCAGAATATTTCCAGAGATGATTCAAACTTCGTGTTATGCTTTAAATTTGATTTGGTTTACAGGAAACTCATGCTTTGAATGTATTGGCTGTTTGTGCATCTTGTATTTGAAACTTGAATTTTCAGTTGGGCTCTGTCTCTTCTTTTTGAACTGACACCTGAGAGCTTCTAGACCCAGCAGCAGTGAGGGTGTGAATCGTCCCTATCACCCTGTAATGTGTCTGTGAAGCTTCCAGGCTGCTTTTTCATGCCTTGTATGAGCACAGCAATAGTTCTCATGGTGATTTCAATCCTGCTGTAAACTGTGCAGGAGTAAGTTTGGAAAGGGAGGGAATTTGTGCTGGGAGGGGTCAGGTCCCAAGGGCACAGGGAAGTGTCTGAGGCTGGAGTGCAGAGGCAGCTTCTGCAGTTCCTAAACAGGAAGCTCCTGGTGACGTTAATCACTTTAATCACCCAGGCAGGAGTGTTGGCTGTGAAGGAAGTGCTCATCTCTGAACTTGCTCCTTTAATGTGGCTGTTAATTCTCCATAGTTAAGTTTGATTAAATGTGGATTTGCTTCCTGCAGAAGGCCTCCCTCCACTGTTAATGAAAGTAACTGCTCTGTGTTTATGTGCTGTTCACAGACCATTTCCTCGGGGAGGGAGAGGAAGGAAACCGTTCTGACTAGGAGAAAATCCAAGCTGTATTCCAAGTTTCCTTCCCAAAAGAAGGATCAGCTATTGCTGCGCTAAGCAAAAAACTTGTTATCTGCAGGTCAATTGGGAAAAGTTTGTTTAATGGTGACCCTTTGCTGCAGATAAATTATCCCATAACAATGGGGAACAAAGTACCTGCAGTGGTCAGCTGCATGAATTTTGCAAGCAAAAATTTGAGAACAACAATTAATGCCAAAATCTCTGAAAGAATATTTGAAGCATTTCAAGCACTTAAAGCTGGGTCATGCCATGAGCACTGAGTTTTGACACATCTGTTCATCTTTGTGTTGCTTCAGTGGGGGGGAAATGTTCAGTGTTAGCCAGGCTGTCTATAAATGATTCATATTATCTTACTTTGCTTTTTTTTGTGGTTTTTATGTCGTGGTCAGAACAAAACTGTCAGTAGCTCATGAGTTGTATTCTGATCTTTTTCCTCCAGACTTCACTGGCCAGTGAGAACATATTTCAGCCATGGGAAATATTTTTGCTAACCTCTTCAAAGGCCTTTTTGGCAAAAAAGAAATGCGTATTCTAATGGTTGGCCTGGATGCTGCAGGAAAGACAACTATTTTGTACAAACTTAAACTTGGTGAAATAGTAACTACTATTCCTACTATAGGTAAGATTTTTACACTTCTTTAACTGCTGGCTTTGAGATTTGGGTCTCAGCAGTATCTCATCACAGCTGATTTAAGTGACTTGTCTGTCAGAACAAACACTTGCTAAAGCCGTGGTGTGAAGGTGGCACAGCCAAATGTGCTGCCATGGGAGGAGATTGTAACTCTTTTCTCACTCCACTCCCTCTCATCAGTCACTCGTGGAATGAGCCTTTGTGGGCCACAGAAGGGCAGTTTGTCTCCCAGGCTGTTGGGACATCATGTAAATCAGACTGAGACGCAGAGGATTCACCTTTTTTTTTTTTTTTCCTCCCCCTCTTTTTTTATTTGAGGGTATTGAGAAACCTGACTTGCAGTTCTTAAAACCCAGGGGAGGTTGGGGTTTTTTTTTGTTTGTTTTGGGGGAGTGTGGGGGGGGGTTTGGATTTTTTAGGCAACTGTTTTTTTTAGCTGCTCAGGTAGCAATTGGATGTGTTCATTGGTGTGATTGCAGTGGGGGTGGAGGTGGGAGCAGAACAACCCATGTTTGTCTGCTTTGAGAGCTTCAGCACAGGATTCTGCTGGTTTAAAGTAACTCAAATTTTAAGGTAACTTTTTTTTAATGATGACAATCTGAGTGTGACTTGCTAAATACAACAGGCCAGTTATGTTCAAGTGAGATTTGTGCCACAATCTCTGTTTTAGGTTTCAATGTGGAAACAGTAGAATACAAGAACATCAGCTTCACAGTGTGGGACGTGGGCGGTCAGGACAAGATCAGACCACTCTGGCGCCACTATTTCCAGAACACACAAGGTGAGTCCACACACCTAATTCCCAGCTTTCCAGAATCTAAGAGAGTTTTTTGACTGTCTTCACTAAGTTAATTCTGCAAGTTTCTTGGAGGGGAGTGGAAATATTTATTATTATAAAAGGGTGTGTTTGTGTGCTGCTCTGGCTCTTCTCTTAAGCCGCTGCAGGTTCAAAGAGGGATGGGAAGAATTCCAGAAACCAGTCTTCCTTGTCCTTCTGACTCAGAATGAGTTCAGGAGTTTGTTTTTCTTCTGTCAGCATCACAGCTCTGCCCTCACTTCAAAGCAGAGTCTTTACTGTGAGCTCTGCAGCCCCATGAACTGAGAGTTTGTCACTTCTGTCACTGCTGGGCCTTTTTAACGTGCCTGTCCTTGAGTCCTGTCACAGCATTTCAGGAGTTGCTGCTCCCTGGAAAATGCCAAGTGGTTATGTAGAGGGAGTACCCAAGTTGCAAAAACAAATGCAAGCTAACACCAGTTTTCACCAACTTTCAGCAAGAACCGACTTTTTCTCAGACATGAGACTTCAAGTTTATGTTTATTCTTGTTTGCTTATTTCTAGGTCTGATTTTTGTGGTTGACAGCAATGACAGAGAACGTGTGAACGAGGCCAGAGAAGAGCTTATGAGAATGTTGGCAGAAGATGAGCTCAGAGATGCTGTTTTATTAGTGTTTGCTAACAAACAGGTATGCCCAAGAAAGGTGTCTGTCTGTCAGAACCCTTGAAAACTTCCAACGTCCTTGTGAGTGCCAGATCTTGACCTTGATTTTCGTATTTTCAGTGTCATGATAAATAAACTCAGAGTAAATGGCCATTCAGGTATGTTGAAGGCAGGAAACCATGAATTAAGTTCATATGTGAAAGGAGCATCCTTCTAAACAGTCTTCGCTAAGAGATTTTCAGTTTCAGGGAAAAATGCTACCAGTTTGATTTTTAAGGTTGATATGCCTCAATTACAGCACCTGCCTAAGCTTCCTCCAGAGAGGAAGGCTGGAATGTCAGAACCTCCCTGAATTCCTCATTTAGGGTGTTTGAGGGCACTGCTGGTGTTGGTGGAAACACTGGGCTGATTTTTAATGTGCTTCTGTTGACCTGTGAGCTGGGCTCTTCCAGGCCTCAGAGTTAACTGAGTTCTGCCTTTTATTGCTTGTAAAGGTCTTGGCAGCTTAAACCCAGATGTCAAGGGCCTGAAATGTGACTAGGAAATGTAAAGAGGGAATAACATCCTGCTCCACTGATTGCACAGGCCCAGCTGGGAAGGGTGAAGATGCCCTAAGTCATGTCCAGGAGCAGGAAAGGTGGGCTCTAAAGAAGCTGTGCTCAGCAGAGTAGTCCTGGGTGATAAAAGTTGATCTTTAATCATTACTGCAGTCACAGAAAGGATAGTCCTGAGTGGAAAGTGAATGAAACAGCCTTGGAATTGTGAGATTGGATCAGCACTGGGGGGAATGGCTGGATCCAGGCATCAGCTGTCTCGCTTCCCTATGAAATACTCCATAATGCTGCTTTAGATTGGGTTGTTACACCTTTGAGGCTTTTGTCAGTGTTGGGGAAAGAGCTTGAATACCAAAATAATCACTGGGATTTTCTGAAAGAGAAGTTCTGGGAGCTCTTAACTTTCTTGTAATGCCTTTAAAGCTGTGGTGAAAAGAGTGGGGAATGACTGTTGTTGCTTCCCTCAGGACCTGCCGAACGCCATGAATGCAGCAGAAATCACAGACAAACTTGGACTGCATTCTCTTCGTCACAGGAACTGGTACATCCAGGCAACCTGTGCCACTAGTGGAGACGGTCTCTATGAAGGACTGGACTGGTTGTCCAATCAGCTCCGAAACCAGAAATGAAACCATAAACCTTCCTCTTCCCTCTTTTTCCACCCCTCCCTCTTATTTCCTCCTATTCGCCCTTCGCTTTACTCTAATGTGGCAAACTGTGCTACTTTGTGGTATTGAGTGCCGGAAGCTGTTTTCATTTCTTTTTGTCACAGTATATATTGCATCATGCTGTAAATGTGGCAAATACAAGCCTGAAAACAGTTAGGTTTCTTATTTAATGTAAATAGTTTTTGTTTCCAATGAGGCAGTTTCTGGTACTCCTATGCAATATTACTCAGCTTTTTTATTGTAAAGAATCAAGTCACTGTTTAGTACCTGGAAGGGATTTAAGTGGGTTAATCATGTAAGGGTTGCCAGTGGTCCTTGTGCAGTAGAGCTGAATTCGATCTTGGTTGGGTTGTGAGATCTGTGAGATCCATTTTGGTGGTTGGTTTTTAACCTGAATTCTGTATTTTTTTAAATAGACAAGGAAAAGTAAAAACACTTAAACACACAGACGTTTGACATCGCTTCTGCTGCTCCAGCTCTAACGTGGTGACTCTTGATTCTTTCGAAAGGGTGAAGCAATGACTGACACCCAATTAGCTTCATCTGCTTAACGAACAGTTCATAAGTAGTAGATCTCTGGCTCTTTCTGTAGCTCGTAGTCTGTGCTCATCTTCGTTCACAACCGTTCAAAGATTTGCTGGGCCTGGTTTAGATGAGCTTTGCAGACTCATGCTAAACATCTGACTTTTGGTTCAGGTGAGATTTCTCGTTTCCATTGAACTTGAATCATTTCCAGAAGTCGACATTTTTAGCCTGTTGTATTTGTCAAAAAGTGTTTTGTACTTTTCTTGTGCATAAACCACTCCAGAGGGCAAAACCTTTCCACAGGAAGCACAGCCTGTCCTAGCCCTAAGCTCTATAGGCAGAAAGTACTGTACTTAACGTAAGAATTGCCATGAAAAACACCAAACATCTATGTATAGTGTCTAAGGAAAAAACAAAAAGCATGAGAGTTTGGAGAGTCATTCCACTCTACAAGTATTCAATCCCATTTTGGAACAATCCCATATCTGTATATGTGTGAAAACCCTTGGCATCCCTCATACTGCAAGGTTCAGATTTGCCATCAGAAAAATTTAAAAAAGACCTCTTTACTTTTCTTTTGTATTTTGATAAACACTGAAGAAGCTGGAGCTGTTTAACTCGAGGAACTATCAGAACTGGTTTATTTAGTGTTGTGGAAACCTTTATTGCTTTCAATACACAACTAGTAATCAACTGTTTTGTATACTTGTTTTCAGTTTTCATTTCGACAAACAAGCACTGTAATTAAAGCTATTAGAATAAAATCTCTTAACTATGTCATGTTTTTTATGCCTTGCTGTTCATTCGATCATCTTGGCAGAATCATAATTAAATACTTGTTGAATAAAAAGTTTCATGAAACTTGCACTGGTATCGTGTTGGTTTGTATCAGCTTTGTGCAAGGGATCCAAAGGCAAGCAGCAACATCACAATTTGTGTGAAAATTTGAGGATGTCTCCTGTATTTTACAAGAAATGCATCATTCCTGGTTGGAAACCTGCAGGCGAAGTGGTGGGTGATGCTTATTGGGTTCTACTGGAGTCACTGGGGCAACAAAGCTTGAGCTTCTTGAGTAGCCCCATCGCTTCCCCCAACAGATTGTTCCTCCTGCTGATCCCATCTAATTATGGGATCTGTGAATTAGCAGTTTTGTGGGGAAAAAATAGGAATTCTGCCTTCCTTAAGTGCTTTGTTTTGCATTTTTCCTTTCTGCAGTCCTCTCTGGATCCAGGACAGAGCTCCTCCTCCGGGTGATCCTCCTGCCTTCCCCATCAGCTGCAGCTTCTCCTCCCCAGTGGTCATGCTCGGGCTGCCCGCCAGCTCCTGGCTGTCTTCCTGGCTGGAGCTGCAGCAGATTCCCCATTACACAGGCTGGAAAGCTGCAGGATGAAAGGTCTGTCCTGCAGGTTAGAGAGCAAATTCCGTGTGGGGAAGCCTGGGAGGCTGCGTGGGTAACAGGGACCATGGCTGGGGCTGTAGTGAAGGGTAACTAGCCCTGGGCAAACTGCGATCACAAACTGCCTGCAAGTCAGAAATTCACCTTGGAATTTCAAGCTCTGAATCAGGGTATTTGCATCCCTAATAGGGCAGGACAGCTCTTTATTCCTGTTCTGGGATGGGATTGAGCTGGAAGGGCCAGCTGGGTTAGGATGCTGCTCCTCTGAATACAGAATTTGCTGTGGAAAACATAGGGAATGTTGTGATGTTATCAGAGCTGTGGGAGCCGTGCTCTGCCCTCTGCTCTGGGCAGCACAGGCTTTGCTCTGTTCAGGCTCAGCCAGGCCTCCAGGAATTTTGGCCACCCAGCAGCTGGGCAAGAGGCAGCTCAAGCCCAGGGCAAAGGATCCTGCCCAGTCCCCCAGGAAATGGGGCAGCAGCTGGACAGGGAGGTTTTGGGGTGAGCAGCCCTGAGACAGGGATGGGGCTGGGCTCCTTTACCCACCTCACCCTCAGTTTTGGCTTCCCATGTTTCTCAAACTGATTTCCTCAGGTCTTGGTTTTGAGTGTGAAACAGGAATGGGGGAGAGCAGGAGAGGCCAAGGTGTGACATGGGCAGGAGAAAGCTCGGGAGAGCTGAACTGAGCTGGGCCAGCAGTGTCATGGCCCCTCTGCCATGGTGCTGGGCACCCTCTCCCTTTGCTGTGGGTGCAGATCATCCTGGCAGAGCCCAGCCCAGCCACAGCATCCATCCTGTCCACCGGGGAGGTGAAGATGGGAAGTGGGGGCCCATGGAGGGACCAGGACACTGGGAGTTGTGGTGTTTTTCCTCTGCTTGCTGTGGTGTTTCCACTCTCCCATGGTTCCCTTTTCAGCCTGTGGCTCCCAGTGCCCAATTCCCATTAGGCACAGCCCTGCTCTGGGATGCTTCCAGCAGGCTCCAAAATCCCCTGGAGGTGACCCCGAGCTCAGCATGGTGAGCACCAGCAGGGTCAGAGCCCCTGGCCAGGGAGTGCACAGGCTCGGGGCCACCCCAGCTGTGCCATGGGGATCTCTGGGATGGATCTGAATCTGCAGCTGCTCAGACCACGAGGAGCAGCCTTCGTGCCAAGAGTTTGTCAACCCCAAAAATCGTGTTGGGCTGGGGATCACCGAAAGCTGTGACGGCCCTGCAGCACCTCCCACTGCCCAGGCCCAGCGTGCTGGGACAGAAGGGCTTTGTCAGCTCCTGAGCGTGGCCCCACTGGGCTTTTGTCCACCAAGATACACAAACCCTCCCTGTCTTCAACTGCATCATTAATTACACAAATGAGGCCCTGGTGCTTGGCACGGCCATGCCACAGCCAGCGATGCTCCAGCCACCCCCTTTCCATTTGGATCAATATTTCTATTTATTGATGTAAAATTCCCCTCCTTCAGGATGCCAAGAACATAAATAATTGTGTTGTGAGGGTTTAATTACTGGATGGGAATGGAGTTTGCTGCTCTCTGGGGTGGGTGGATGTGGCCAGGGCCAAAGCCTATGGAAGACACCTGGTCCCATCCACTTTTTCCCTGTAAGCTGAGGAATTATTTAAGTGTCCAAGGCCAGGTTGTACAGGGCTTGGAGCAACCTGGTTCAGGGGAAGGTGTCCCCACCCATGGCAGGGGGATTGGAGCTTGATGAGCTTCAAGGTCCCATCCATGCAGCTGATGAACTTGGGGAATTTTTAAAGAAAGAAACTCTCAGCCACTGTGCTGCCAAGCACTCAAGGGCAGAGAAAGAGGACAAAAAAACTATGATAAAAACAATAATAATAATAATAATAATAATCTCTTCCAAAGTCTCTATACATAAACACGAGGTATCCACAGCATTTTCAGCACCACAGCCAGAACCACCCCAGCACCAACCCCCAGCCCACAGCATCCTCCGTGCTCAGTCCTGCCTGGATGGATGGATGGATGGATGGATCTAGGGAGCGAGGAGCAGGGTGCCCGGGGCCCTGCTGCCCCCACAGCTGCTGCTGCCGCCCCTGGGCGGGCAGGGAAGGCGCCGTTGGCACCACAACCTTAACGCCCTTTGCCAGATTCTGCCCCGGTGCCCGCGGAGCTGCGGCGTTTTTAATTTAATCACCTTAAAAAATATCAATCTACGGCAGATCTCCCTGAAACAAGCCCGGGCTCCCCCTCAGTCCTCCGAGTCGGTGTCGTGGCGCTGCCGGACCCCGCGGGCCGGGGGAGACCGGGACCTGCTCCTCTTCCTGCCCCTGCGCCGCGGGGACGGGTGGCGGCCGCGGCCGTCCCTGCTCCGGCTGCGGCGGCGGGCGGGGCTCCGGCCGCAATCCCCGCTGCTGGCCGAGGAGCCCGTGCCGTGCCGCCGCCGGCTGCCGTGCCGCGACGGCTCCGAGTGCTGCCGCGACGGCTCCGAGTGCTGCCGCGTGTTCCTGCGGTGCTGCCTGCGGGGACAGGGGGAGGACGTGACAGCAGGGATCTTGGGGATGCCAACAAGGTGATTCTGGGGGTGAAAAAGGGGTTTTGGAAAGCCAGGAGATGCCCAGTGGGACATCCTGATGCCAGCCATGATCATGTGGCTCTCCTGAATGCTTCGTCCCGTTTTCCACTGATGGTGCCCCATCTCAACCCAGTTACCTCTTATCCCGATCCGGGGAAGAATCGGAGGATGATGGGGCAGCATCCTTCTTGGAATGCTTGTCCTTGTCCTTCTTCTTCTCCTTTTTATGTTTCTTCTTTCTCTTGTTCTTTTTCTCCTTCTTTTTCTCCTTTTTGGATTTTTTGCTGCTCTCAGGTCTGTGGGGAAGAGATCAAGCAGTGAGAATCCCTGCACTGTGCATCCCTCTGGCTCCAAAAACTCATCCCCATCCCTTTTTCCAGGCACATCCCACCACATCCCTCCTTTGCCAAGGAGGAGCCCACAGAGGCTTCTGGGGATGATTCAGACAGCTGCAGAACAAGCCCAGTGCCAAACAGAGCCATGGAAACATTTTGTAAAGTATTTCCCACGAGACCCAGGGCATTTCTGGTGGTTTCCCACCAGAGTGGGAAAAATCCTCACCGTTTCTCCTCCACCTTCTCCTCCTTTTCCTGCTTCTTCTTGGAGCTAGATGTCTCTTGGCTGCTGGAGACTTTCTGGTGCTAGGGTTGGAGAGGGGGAAAAATACGGAGTGAATCCAAGAGACCGTAGCTTGTAATTACAAGACAAAGGGTTTATCTCCCTTTAAAAATTAAACTTGGAAAAAAAATATTTAAATTACATTTGGGGAAAAATTAGAACACCCTTAAGAGCTGCTTCCAAATTAAAGCCCCACAAATGAACTCCGTGCCAACAGGACACAGGAAACTCCTGCAGGTCTCTGTGCTACAATACCCAGACTGGTTTTTAAATAAGATATTCCAAGTGTGGGGCACTTTTTCCATCTATTTTTGAACCTTCCAAGGACAACGTGACTGGCACCGTACCGTGAAGACAGAGAGCCCCATCTTGGCCGCCTCCTTGTCCTCCTTGGAGAGCATCACCCGGCCAGCACTGCCACTGCGGAGAGACCACACAAAAAAGCATAAAAACACTTAAAATCAGACAATCTAATAATAACTGTCCTGGAATTGGTGCAGGATCCCCACTTCTTCTTACCTGGAGCTGCCCAAACCCACCACCCGATCCACGTCCTTCTCGTCCCGCTCGGCGCCGTCCCTCTTGCACACCTCAGCCAGGTCCTGTGGGGAGGGAGGGGGGACAGTGTCCTGTGTGTGTCTCCAAAACAAGAGCCGAGGGGAGGGGACACCCCCAGGTGTCACTGGGGGGATAAGTGGTGCCCCCATTACCTCCTTGCTGAGGCCCGTGGGCTGCCTCTTCAAGTTCTTGTAGCCCCTATAAAAACAAGAAGAGGTGACGTGTGTGGGGAGGCTTTGCAACGCCGTTTTTTGGGGTGTTTGTGGGGGTGTGGACTCACAGTGCTGCCATCATGGCCTCCTGCTCAGCCAGGCGGACGGCAGCCAGCTCTTCCTCCCGGGATAACGGGGGGGCCGTGTCCTGCTTGCCCTTGGCATACCAGGTCAGGTCCTTGCCCTTCTGCCACCGGCCCACCGGCGCCATCAGGGAGTTCCCTGTGGGGAGCAATGACTCCCCCTCAACATCATCGCACCCCAAAACCTCCACCTGCACCCCAAAACCGTGTCAGGTGCGACAGGGAGGGTGGGACAGGGGGGTTGAGCAGGATCAGCCCTTACCCAGGTAGTTCTCACGCTGTTTGTCCGTCTTCACATCCTCCCAGCTGAACTGGTCCTGGCCCCCCCGGACCCCGCCCCGGGAGGAGCCGAACATGGTGCTGCACCCTGCAGCAGATTCGGGGGGAATCTGGTGACCTGCAAAGGGATCAGCCTTGGGTTTACCCATTTCAGATGCCCCATGCGGCTCCTGAATGTTGGGGTCCCGGTGAGGTGTTGGGGTCCCTCCCCCGCCGTGTAGCCCTGGGAGAGGGGCCCTGAGGGCACAGACACGGGGCTTCCCTGCCCCTGCTCAGCCTCGTTCCCATGGGTTGGTTTGTGTTCCCTGCGCGGGCAGAAGGACCCTTGGTCCCGTGACTGGGACAGTTCCTGGGCAGAGCTCCGGCCATGCGGCTGGAGAAATAAACATCTCTCTGAAACATCTAGCAAGAATCTGTCTGTCCATATATATTTCCTTTCCACGGGACTCCTGGTTTGATATATGCGCGTTGCAGGATCCCCACTGCAACACCTGAAGGCGCAGGGAAGCAAATTTGGCCCCCCAGGTGTCAGTGGAGTAACCAAAGGCCTTTTGGGGGGTGTTACAGGCTGCAAGGGGGGTTTATAACCTGGAGGTGGGAGAGGGTGCACGGCTTGGGGAGGGTCCCAGCCTGGGGGGAGGTTGCTGAGTGAGGAGGGGGGTTAGGGAGGCCTCGAGGGGGTTCATGGCCTTGGGGGGTTCAGAGCTTCAAGCAGGGTTTAGGGCCAGCAGTGGGGAAGTCACAGGTTGGGGGTTTCAGGGTCTGGGAAGGGGTTGCAGGGTGAGGGGGATTCACAGCGTTTGGGGGAGCAGTTCAGGACTCCAAGTGGGAAGGTTCAGGGTCTGGGAGGAGGTTACAGGGTCGATGGAGGAGTTTATGGCCCGCGTGGGGGTTCTGGGCTTCAAGGCGAGGGTTCATGGCCTGGGGGGGTTTCAGGGTCTAGGAAGGTTTCACAGCCCGGATGGGATGAGAGCTTGAAGAGGGAGTCACACGGCCTGGACGGGAGGTTGTAGTGCCAGAGAAGAGGCGGCATGGCCCGGGGTGGGGCATTGCCTGGGGGAGAGTTTCAGGCTCTGCGAAGGGGCTCGGGGCCGGGGGAAGCTGCAGGACCTGGAGGCTGCAGGGCCTGAAGGGGGAGTTTGCCCGGCCCCGGAAGCGTGTGAAAGCAGCACGCAAAGGGCTCCCTGCACCCCCGGCACCTCCGGGTTGGGGAGTGCGAGAACCAGGCGGGCCCGCGGGGTGACACCCGGAACCCCCAAATCCCAAAATCCCCAAATCCCCAAATCCGAAACCCGCCCCCGGCTCCCCTCACGCACCTCCAGCCGCCGAGCGCGCGCCCGCCCCGCCGCTACCACCGCGGGCACCGCCGCAGGGGGGCGCGAGACGGGCGGTACCACCGCGCCGTCCCGCGCGGGGGGAGCCCCACAGAACCGCGCTGCCGACACACGGCTTTACTTGTATATATTTATTTATATAGCTACACATTTCTGGTTTCAGGGCTTCACTTCTTCCAGAACTTCTTGTAGGTGTCCAAGTCGATGCCCTCGAAGGTTTCCTCCTCCTTGGCCTTGGGCTTGCTGGGGAAGTGCCGGCGCAGGCGAGCCTTGCGCTCGGCTTCGGGCAGCGTGCTGCTGTCCAGGGGCAGCTGGGGACACGGTGGACACGGCATGAGACCCCGGGGACACAGCGTGACACCCCTAGCACACGGCATGAGCTCCCTGGACGCAGCATGAGACCCCTGGGACACAGCATGAAATCCCTGGGAAATGGTGTGAGATACCCCAGGGCCAGGCACGAGCTCCCAGTACATGGCGTGAGACCCCTGGGACAAGGCGTGAGACCCCTGGGACAAGGCGTGAGACCCCTGGGACATGGTGTGAGACCCCTGGGACACGGTGTGAGCTCCCAGGACACATCATCGGGCCCTGGGACAGGGCACGAGACCCCAGGGGACACAGCATGAGCCCCCTGGGACGTGGCACGAGACCGTCGGGACACGGCATGAGGCCGGTGGGGCTCTCCTTGCCCCCAGCCTCTCCGCAGCCACATCGCCCATACCATGAGGATCCTCTTGGGCTCCCTGTAGCGCAGGCGGACGGTGGAGCCGTCGGTGTTGACCAGCAGCACGGGGTAGAGGCGGCCGTAGAGCTGCCGGTGCAGGTGGGAGATGGCGGCGCGGTTGGAGTTGCTGCGGACGCAGGCGGCGAGCGGCGGCCGGAACGCGGCCTGGAGGCGCAGGGCACTGGCGGGAGAAGGGTGGGAGAGGGGCAGGTGTCACCGTGAGGGGGACGCGAACGTCCAGGAGCAGCGGGAGCTCGCCGCAGCGCGGACCTCACAGCACACCCTGTGCTCACCTCAGTGCCCGGCTCGCCGCCATCTCAGCCCAGGTGGGAGACACGGGTCCAGCAGACGGGGGAGATGGCACAGCCTGGGGACAGCCTGGGGACAAGGAAAGGTCCTGGGGTGGCTGTGAGGCAGCACGCCCGTGTCCCCATCACGGTGAAGCTCCCACTGCCCTCTGCAGCACGAGGCAGCCCCATGACAGCTCCTGCCACAGTCTGGCTCCATGATGGCTCCCCCCGCCCCCGCCATGGTTCAGCCCCACCACGTCTCCCCCCTCCCCCCGCAATGGTTCGGCCCCATGTCTTCTCCCGCCCCCGCCATGGTTCAACCCCACTGCGGTTCCCCCGTTCCCGCAATGGTTCAGCCCAACCACGTCTCTCCCCGCCCCGACATACGGCTCCCCCCACACCCACCATGGTTCAGCCCCCCCACCTCTCTGCCTATCCAACCACGGTTCAGCCCCACTATGGCTCCCGCCACCCCACCGTGGTTCGGTCCAACACCGCCCCCCCGCCATGGTTCAGCCCATGTTGCCCCTCCGTTCTCCCCCCTCGCTGTTCTCCCCCAACTCCCCCTCCCCATCACGGCCCTGCTGGTGCTGCACCCCCCCCCCCCACCATCATGGTTCATCCCCAGGCCCCCCAGCCGCGCTCACCCCCCCCCGCCCGGCGCGGCGCGTGGTCCGTCCCGCCGCCCCGCACTCACGTGACGGCGCGCTCCCCGTGGCCCCGCCCCCTCGGTGACGTCAGGGCGCGCGGCGGCGGCGGGGGGCGCGCGCGGGGGCTGCCGGGACCGCCCCCCCCACCCCTCATGATCCTCGGGCGGATGCGCGGGGCGGGGATCGCCCGGGCGGGTGAGCGGGGATGGGGCTCAGGGTGCGCACCCGCACGGGGACCGCAGGCTGAGGGGCACAGCCGGCCACGGCGTGCCGAGACCTCACAAGGGCCATGGATAGAGGGGGTCCAGCCAGCCCGAGGAGCTCGGTCACTCACAGGGGTCCTCGGCTGAGGGACCTCGGGGCGTTCAGCCCCTCACGGGGTCCTGGAATGAGGGGGTCCTGGCCGGCTCCGGGGTCCTTAGCTCCTCACAAGGGCTTTTGGCCAAGGGGGCCCAGCCTGCCCTGGGGTGCCGAGCTCCTCCTGGGGTTCGTCTGCTGAGGGGTCCCGGGGTGCTCAGCCCCTCACAAAGGCCTTGGGCTGAGGGGGTCCGGCAGGCGCCAGGATGCTCAGCCGCTCACAGAGGTCCTGGACTGAGGGCCCTGAGCCCTGAGCTGGGGGGTCCCAGCTGGCCCCAGGCTGCTGAGTGCCTCATGTGGGCCCTCAGTCCCTCGGCTGAGGGGTGCCGGGGCACTGCGGTGCCGACCTGGGGGTGCTGATCCCCCACAGGACCCCCTGGATGAGGGGGCTGACACCCAGCCCCGGGGAAGCTGAGCTCTCCCTGATCCGCTGCGTGCCCTGTGTTACCCATGTGGGATGGCTGAGGGCGGTGGGACAGGTCGCAGCCCCACAGGGCTGTCCCCGGGCTGGCTGTGTGCTCTTGCTGACATCCACGCTGGGTGCCCATCACTGAGCTGCTCCAGGGTGGCTCCAAGACGTTCCTGTCCCTGGTTAGATAAGACAGACAGGGATGTGCTTGTGGAACCAGGTGGGGTTTGTGGTCACCGTGGGATATGGTGAGGTAAGAGGGAATTAGGGATAAGCATCCCTCAGGTATTGTAAAACAGAGCCCTCTGTGGTGAAACGTGTGTGGGGAAGTGGATGGTAAAACCACACCTGTGTGAGCTTCACCTCTGTAGAGGTTTTCCCGCGTGGGTAAACTGGTTTCATCCTACTGGTGGGTTAAACTGGTCTGGTTTGCAGCAGGACGTGGTCTTGGAATAACTGGCTTGGACCTCCCTGATTTCTGCAGTGACCTTGAGCAAGTGGTTCATGTCCCTTCTGTGGCATCAGGGCTCCCTGCAAGCCAGGAGTGCAGCCAGTGGAAGGGCTAATTAGTGCTTTTTAGGTAATTATTTCCAGGCAACAGGTGGCTGAGTTCCAGCTCCGTACTGCTGTGGGATGCTCTGCTCCTCACAGAATCACAGGAGGGGTGAGGTTGGAAGGGTGGAACCTCCCTGCTCGTGTTCCAGTGCTGCAGATAATTCCCTGTCTGTCACGGCAGGAGCTCTGCCCCTTTTTGGAACCTGTCCCAAATATTAGAAAGGTGGGGGTGGCACCTTTTTAACAAACCTGCTAAAAGTAGGGGGTGGGATTATAATCCTAATCTGGGAGACCTTTCTCAAGGCTCCAGGGAAACTGTGCTTTAATCTTCTTTTCTTCTTCATAAGGGAGCTTTGCCTTCCCAGTAAAGCCTCTCTGCTAATCAGTTTTAATTTGTTTAACTCTTGTGATGTCTGTCCTTTGCTCCCCTGGTTGTGTTGCCACCCACGAGGTAAAATCCTGGGTGAATTTAGCCCCACAAACAGACCAGGAAACGTTCCTTGCCTTGGGGACAGCCTTCTGCATCCTCCTTCAGCGACCACCTCATCTTTTTGCAGCCCAGAGGGGTTGATGTGGCTGTTTGTCCTCAGTCCCAGGTGTGGTAGATAATTGATATTGTTAATTAGTTGGGCTGTTCTCTTGCTGATTGACTTTGCAGTGGTTTTGGTGGGTTAGGTTGGATCCCAACCCATTTTTAGGAAACTCTGTGCTGGATATTTGCAGATTGGCTGCTCTGAAAATGCCAAAATCTGACAAAACGGGAAAAATTGAGCTTCTGCCTAAAATAACTACATCGTTGTGATGTTTCTGCTGCAGCCAGCTTGGAAGTGTGATGCACTGATGCATTCCTGGGCTGGGAGCCAAGCAGGAGAGAGGAAAAAGCCCCATATCCATTAGATCTGGGCTTTTGGGGGTTCTTTTGTTGCTTTACCTGTGGGTTTTGAGGGCTGTGGGTTGGTGGGGGGAGGAGCTGTTTGGCAGGGATGGGGGAGCAGGGAATGAGGGCCGGGACATCGTGGGATTGCCCTGGGAGGCTGTGGATGCTCCATCCCTGGCAGTGTCCAAGGCCGGGTTGGACAGGGCTTGGAGCAGCCTGGGACAGTGGGATGTGTCCCTGCCCATGGCAGGGGTGGAACAAGATGAGCTTTAAGGTCACTTCCAACTGAACTGGGATTCTATGAAATTCCCAGTTTGCTATCTCTTCTCCTGTGAGGGCCCAGCCCCATCACCTGGGAGTGGAAATGGCTTTTGTTCCCTGCCAGTTTTCCTCTGCAGATGTCCAGCAAGAGAAGGCATTCACGAGGGAGGCAGGAGGAAGCACCTGCAAGTCTTCAGGTTTATTTTTAGTCCGGCTTTGAAGGAAGTGAGAGGTGATCACAACCCAGGTGTCTTTTCTCTCAGTTACGAGTGTTTTGGGGAAAGAAAAGGGAGTAAAGTGAAGGAGAGGGTCTCACTGTGGAAGTGGTGGGACATGGTTTGGATCTGTGAGCAGGAGAAGGAGTTTTCCTCTCGCCTTCGTGGTCGTGGAGCTGGGGTGAAGCAGTGGTGAAGCTGTGTGGATTTGGTCCAAAGGAGGAGGAATGTTCCTGCAGAAGGAAAGTGCCTGGAACTGTTCCAGGCTGGACGGGCCTTGGAGCAGCCTGGTCTAGTGGAAACTGTCCTTGCCCATGGCCGGGGTTTGGAATGAGAAGGTCTGGAAGGTCCCTTCCAACACCAGCCATTCCAGGATTCCACGCAGATGAAATCCTTGTGCCTTCAGTGACTGCAGGGACAATTTTGCTGTTTTCCTTAATCCCAGACCAGCAAGGGCTGTCACCCCTCAGCCTTTTGGAGGTGTTGGATGCATCTTTGCCAGCCAGGAGAGCAGGGAGCGGAGGAGGAACCAGGAAGGGAGATTAAAGCCCAGCGGGATTGTTCTCATTGGCCATCTTAAAACTGAGACTCATTAATTAAGGCTTTAGGAGCTCACAAATAGCCCAGCTCCATCCCCAGGAGTCTGTGCTGCTGCCAGGAGCTGGACTGCTTTCCTTGGCTGGAAGGGAGGACAAGGAAAAGGTAAGGATGTGATGGAGCCTGCTCCCAGCCCACTCCTGCCTCCCTTCCCAGTTTGTCTGGGGTGGAATGAAATGATTGGAAGTGATTGGGGCAGCTTTAAATTCCTGGTCTTCTGCTGGTGTTTGCTAAAGGGCAGATAAAATTTTGAGAGAGGAGAGGGAAAAGCTCTTTTTCCTCTAGCTGGGATCTAGGACTGGGATTTGTGCATCTGGAGCAGTTCTTGTTGGCACAGCTGGATCATGGACAGGTTTGTCCAGGAACACCTGGACAAATCCATGCTGGGATCCCAGTGTCACGTGTGAGGCTTTCGGGGTGCTTGTGGAAGCTGCTGTGTGATGAAGGAACAGTGCTGGGGAGCAGGTGTGTGGTGAAGCCACAGGGATGTCTGAAGGGTGATGAATTTGTGTGGAGTGTTTTCCAAGGAATGCTTAGGGCTCACCTGATTGAATTATGCAGGAGAGAAGAACTGTGAGGGACAGGAGAGAGGGGAATGCTTTGGGTAACTCCTCAGGGACTGCTTTGCTTCCTTGCTGCAAGCACTGCGTAGCATCTCTCTGGTGCTTTCTTCTGGTATGGAATATTTAAACCTGTGTTTTTTGGAAATTATGGAAGTTTAAGGACTAAAGGAATGGTAGGAAGGTCCCCAGAGGACTTCCTAGAGTTTGTTCAGCCTTCAGTTTTTGGGATGATGTAGCCTCATCTGGCAATGTGGTGATGGGACTGGCTCTCCAAAATCTCATCTGTTGGATCTCTGGGCCCGCAGCAGCTGGAGGGCGCTAAGCAAAAGAAAAGAAGGAATAAAGGAATTTCCTTATGGATAATGACTGACCGTGGGCGTTGTTACCACCCACGCTGCCGCTGTTGGCACCTCCTTAGCCTTTGTGTATTAATATCCCGTCCCTTCGCACAGCCTGGGATGAACTCCGGTCAGACGAGCATCCTCGGGGAGCAGAGGGAAAACTTGTGTAATTGTCCGGCTGTCGTGCTGCCTGAGGGAGGGGTTTGGGGCGGAGGAGGTGTCCCGCTCACGCAGGCGGGGTCAGGGAGCGAGCCCGGCTGGATTAGCCCGCGGCTGCTCTGGCGAGACAGCATTTGGCTTAAGGCTGTTTGAAAAAGTGATGTGTAAAGTCAGGGTGACATTGCTGTGAGCCAATTTAAAATGGAAAGGCATCATCTGTCTCTTGGCTGGTGGCTTGCCAGGCCACACCCAGCCCAGCAGGTTAAAAAAATGCTTTTCCAGGGATTTTACTGCTTGCTGCAAGTAGTTGTTTTTAAATAGGGAGAACTCATTTGGTTTGTCCCACTCTCACCATCACTTCTGGTTTGCAAGCTGCTGATGGATGAGGGTCCCCAGTGGTACCCCCGTACCCTTATTCAGCATTTTCTTCTTTTTCCCGTGTGGATAATTAACCTTTCTTCCTCCCCAGAGATGCAGGAACATGAAAACATTTTTTTTTCCCCCCTCTCTTTCTGGCTGAATAAACAACTGCAGCAAGTTCTGCGTGGCCCCAGGCTGCCTTTTTTTCACCTGTACCAGGAACTGAACCTTTCCCTCTTGCCACGAGACACCTCCAGATGGAGTTGGTGCTCCAGGAAATATGGGAATAGACTCCAGAGCACGTTCATGGCAGTGATTACACCTGAGTTCAGATGCTGCTGCAACAGTTTGGGGGTTGGTGATGGAGAACTCCAAAGTCTTATCCTGCAAACTCTCCTTGAAGCTCTTTTTTCCCTGTGAGGGGGAAGGGGCTGGGACTGTACCTCTGTCCCGTGATTCCAAGTGCCACCAGGCACAAATAGGGTTTTGTTCCTGTTAGAGAGAGTTTTCCTTAGGATTTTTGGTTCCAGTGAGACCCACCCATGGTGATGGAAAACAGCTGGCTTGAATTACCCCAGTTTAGTGGCAGCTGGAACCCAGTTTCCTCCTCCTTTGGGTTACATCCTAGGAGTTTAACCTCAATCTCTTAAGAAGTCTTCCTGCACTCCCAGTACTCTTTATCAGCTGTAGGCTTGTGATTTTTGCATCATTTCAGATTTTCCTACAGAAATTTGTACCCAAGGGTAAAGGATTGGTGCTGGTTTGAGGGGCTGAGCACTCCTGGGAATCCACAGCTGTGTTTCCATGTGTGTTTCTAACCAGACACATTTTTCTGCCTCTCCCCAGTCATGCAGGGACCAAGGCCAGTGGTTCTGAGTGGCCCATCGGGTGCAGGGAAAAGCACTTTGTTAAAGAAATTGCTCAAAGATTATGAGAACATCTTCGGCTTCAGCGTCTCCCGTGAGTATCCAGGGATGGGCTGTGAGGAGTTCAGGAGTGCCAGCTCAGAGCCTGTCTCTGGAGCTCTATTTATACCCCAAAGAATGGTGTTTCATGGCTGTGTCCCAGTCTGTCTGTGGGCTCTCGGGGCTGTTTAAATAATTCAGGACACTTTTTACTCCTGGTATTGAGTGGCAAGTCTAAGATTGGCCTGGAGTAGCATCTTTCCAGGCCTGGTGACTCCCCACATCTCTAAACACAGCTCAGAGAGGAAACAAGTTTCTTCTGAGTGGTTCTTGACTCTGGAAGTAACAAAATCCCCCCACATTGCTGCTTCAAAAGCCATTTGATTTTTACGGGGAGCTTTGCAAGGTGTTTTTAAGTCCATTACCAAAACGTGTTTTAATGTCCCAACACTTTGTGTACTGAAAGTAAAATCTGTGCTTTGAGATCTGGATTCACTCCACCATGAAAGAGCAAATACTGGATGCTTAAAAACTTATAGGTATGGGAGGAGAAGAAAACTTAAAATAGTCTTTTTTGTGTGTGCATGGCATCCTGTGCTCTTGATTCAACTGAATATCTCATCTCACTTCAAACTAAACCTTTTTTCCCCCTAAATTGCCTCTTGGTAGAGATTTTTTTCCTAGAGGTCCATGTGCCACTTAAACCTTGGCATTTCTCTGATCCTGCATCACCCTTGGGTGATGTATGGAATTTACAAGGCTGTTTTTTCTAATTTTTTTTTTAATCCCTGCAGATACCACAAGGCAGCCAAGACCTGGAGAAGTGAATGGCAAAGGTGAGCTTGTTGCAGTTGGTTCTGTCTCATTGGGCTCTCCAAATACTTGAGGTTTTCAAAGCAGGGCTCTCATTTTAGGTACCCTGCTCTGAACCTGGGTGTTGGGTGATTTGGTTTTCCAAAGTTCCAGGTAGTTCTGGGGAGATAGCCTCCAATGGCCACTGCTTTGGGAAGTGCAGCTGCTTAATGACATGGTCTTAGCTGTATTAATAGCTTTTGGCCAGCTGTTTTCTCATTTATTTGCATATTTAAGAAACTATCAAATGAGGTTTGTTATTAATTTCCAGTGGCAGTTTTCCCTATGAAATAAAGAGAGGAATTCAACAGAAGATGAAGAAATATTCCTTTTTAGTTAGTTTGGTTTTGATGTTCCCTTTTATCTCCCTCTCTCTCATCCCATTCTGGTCTTTAATTATAAATCCTTTCAAATTGAAGGCCTTGCCAGCCCTGCTGTAATGTATCCCACACCTGTAGGCAACGGGGGAGAGGTTCCCACTGCACCAGGAATGGGAAAGGATATAAAAAATGGGGGAGAGGAGCATTTTTGGCCACAGAGAAAGCTCTGAGCAGTTTTGAGCAGGTGTTTGGACAACTGGTGTGGAGCTAGGAAGTGAATCTCTGCAGTCTGTCTGCATTGTCTGAAGCAGGTTTTAAGTGTCTCCTCCCCCCAAAACCCATGGGTGTCATTTTGACCATGAACTTTGCCTTCAAAACATTAATTTCTGTCTATTTTTCCTATTTTCCCTTCTCCAGATTATCACTTTGTGACCAGAGAGGAAATGCAGAAAGAAATTGATGCTGGTGAATTCATTGAGCACGCAGAGTTCTCTGGGAATATGTATGGAACAAGGTAGGTCAGGTATCCCTGCCTGTGCCAGAGGGGCTGGAATTAGATGGTCTTGAAGATCCTTTCCAATCCAAAATATTCTGGGATTCTATAAATTTGGGATCAGAAGCCATACCTATGTTGTCTGTTACGTGCTGCTGTGGTAAAGTGTTGGATTATGAGCAGATAAATCTCATGGCACCCCTGACTGGGGTTAAAGAGTTGAGTGGGTTCTAAAATAGTTCTGCCCTCAGCGTTGGAGCTGATGATCAATAAAACGTGATCTGGAATGTTAATTAGGAGTCAGGTATCTTATATAATTATTGGGAGAAAATTGTGGTGCTTTAGTAAAGGACCTGCTGAGGAGGGAGGTTAAATGTTTCCTGATGTATTTAATTACTGGCATTAAAGAAATTTGCCTGCTTTTCAGGAAGGCTTGATGTCTCTTGATGAGCTGAGTGTGTGTTTTTAAGGAATCTTTGGAGATGGCACAGTTTCCTTCTGAGTTAAGAAATTCTTTACTGTGAGGGTGATGAGGCACAGGGTGCCCAGAGAAGCTGGGGCTGCCCCTGGATCCCTGGAAGTGTCCAAGGCTACGCTGGACAGGGCTTGGAGCCACCTGGGATAGTGGAAGGAACTCCTGCCTTGGCAGAGCTCCACCTTCTAGAGGAAAGTTGGGGTTGGAATGAGATGATCCTTAGGGTCTCTTCCAATCCAAAACATTCCATGATTGCATTATAGTTTCCTTGTGGGAGTTGCCAGCATAAGGCCCCCAGACTGAATGTGCTGCAGGCCCTGGTCTTGACAGGTTTGGCAAGAAAAGTGCCTGAAAGTCCTGAAAAAAGTCCTGAAAGCTGAAAGCTCTTCTCCCACATACCCAGCTCCAAGGAGAAATGGAGTTCAGGGTCCTTAATCCCTGGCTTCATCCTGTGTAGTCCAGGCTTCCTTCCACCTCTTGGGCCCTGCCTAATCCAGCAGACGGCTGCTCCCTGATGCTTGGGGCATGGATGGAGTTGATTTTGGTGCCTTTTTCTTGGGCTGGATGCTGAGGAGGCAGCTCTCCTCTGCCAATTTCCCTGAAATATGCAGGAATTTGGTACTTTACCAGATGAAATTATGTGCTTGGGTTTGTTTGAGTCCCCTCTGTGTAGCCACACTGGCTGTGGTGGTGGCCATGCAGTGTGGGAGGCTGAAATAAACCTCAAAACTCCTCAGCAATGTAGATCAGTTTGCAAACAAAATAAATCCAGAATCTCTCCAAGCCTGTTTCCTCTCCAAGCCCCTGAGGATATTCCTGATCAGATGTGGGATAAAATGGAGAGTCCCTCCTGTTTAGAAGAATAGTTGAAGTTCTCACCAATCCTTTCTGCTCTCTAAATCTCATCAGTGAGTAATAATAAATGATTAAAAAGCTTGAGCTAATTCCCCATGTTGGGGAAGAGAGTTTGTCTTTAACAGCATATAAAAGCCACCACTTGAAAAATTAAGTGGACAGTTAAGTGTATCTTGTGACCCAGATGGAGCATCCGTGTCCATCCAGCATCCTTCAGGAGAGCGTGTGGAGTCAGTGGATTCTGGAGAAGGGGAGTTCTCAGTGGTTTTGCTCTTTGGTGAAGGTTGTTTCCGTGTTTGTCACAGAATCCCAGGCTGGTTTGGGTTGGAAGGGACCTAAAGATCATCGAGTTCCAACCTCTTCCCTCTAGAAGGTGGAGCTCTGCCAAGGCAGGAGTTTACAGACATCCCACCCGTCCTGTGGGGTAGTCACACATGATCCATTTCCACACCTTCCAGCATGGCTTTCTAGCTGGAGATGGCAGCTCCCTGCTCCTCCCCAGAGCAGGGACACTTGGAGAAACTCCTTATCAAGAGCAGAGCAGGCTCTGTCCTCTCCTGCCACAGCCTGGGCACAGGGGAGCCCTGTGAGGTTCACCCGCTGCTGGAGGGGGACACCCCAAACCCCCCCCGGCTGCTCTGACCCCTGCCCTGTGTGCTGTGTCCCCAGTAAAGGAGCTGTGCAGGCCGTGCAGGCCCAGAACCAGATCTGTGTCCTCGACATCGACATCCAGGGCGTGAAGAACATCAAGAAGACCGACCTGAACCCCATCTACATCTCGGTGCAGCCGCCGTCCATTGAGATCCTGGTGAGCGCCCGCCTTGCTTTGCCGGTAGCAGTTAGAGGTAATCAGCGTCCGGCTCTGCAGCCACGGGGCTCCCCCTTCCCTCAGCCACCTCTGTGTTCTCAGGGCCCTGCACTACCTGGGGAGGACATTCCCAAGCGTTTCTCTGCCCAGTCCAGCTCCCCAGCCTCAGGGATAAATCTTCCTGTGTTGTGTTTTTTGAGTCCTTCCTGGATGTTTTCCACACCTTGGTTATGGACTCCATCGCAGCGTGGCCAGTTTTTAAATGCATTAATTGTGCTCCGTGCTAGGGAGAGAAGGATTTTGTGCTGAGATCTGCCTCCACAGTTAAAATTAAACCCAGGGAGGCTGGTTCTGTGCAGCACCATAAATTCTACACCACTCTGGTCTTACCCTATGTAAGTGATTGCACTGGGACTCTTGCAGAAGTGGAATCACTGTCACGGTTCAGAGAGGGATGAGGACATATGAGGTCAACTCCTGACTCTCCCCTCTTGCTCTCAGTACATCAAGCAGTGTCTGTTTCTCGTTGAGTTTGTGGAGGAGGAAGCCAGCAGCACCAGATGCCAGAGCCCAGCAGAGAGATCTCATTTCCAGCAGTACCTGGAAAAATAAATAAATGAGAGGGAGGTAAAAGAAACCTGGGACCCTGAACTCTGGGTAGGAGATCTCAAGCCCAGTTTGGCCACTGGTTTGCACTGGGCTGTAAGTGAGGCCCCTCACCCTTTCCAGGGTGTTCTCACGTGCCCGTGGTCACAGACAGCACTGGCCTGAGGGGTGGGGGGTGGTTTCTGCCTGCAGCTTTCAGAACACTCATTTCTTTAATGCCTTTGTCCTTGGGTTTAGGAGAAAAGACTACGGGACCGAAAGACTGAGATGGAAGAGAGTTTACTGAAGCGTTTGACTGCAGCCCGCGTGGACCTGGAGCTCAGTAAGTCCTTCGAGTGTGCAGGGAGAGGGGATGCCTGCGTGATTTGGGAGCTGGTTTTTGTGGGAGCATCTGATTTGTGCTCTCCAGCAGTGCTGGCAGGGCTTGGCATGAGCAGAGTTGGATCAAAGCACTGCTGCATTTCCCACTGTGGTTCCTTGGGGGTGGTTGACAGAGCAGCTCGTTAGCAGCAGCTGAAGTAATAATACTAAAAAATAATATTAAAATGCCATAGGACTTTGGGCTGTGCACAGGAGGTGCCACAGGGAAGAAACATTCTCCTCCAACTCTGACCTCATCTCCTTTCCCAGGTAAAGAGCCTGGGCTGTTCGACCTGATCATCATTAACGATGATTTAGAAAAGGCCTATTCCGAATTGAAGGAGGTGCTGCTGGAGGTGAGTCCTTGGGGATTTTTCCACCTCATTCCTGGGCCAGGCAGGTGAGGGTCTGTTCTCAGGCAGCCACAGAATTGTCACCTCATCTCAGGCTTGGTCTGCTTTGAGCTGCTGAGGGACAGATTGAGTACAGGTGATGATGGATCAGTGGCCTAAGAGTGGGAAATGAATCCAACACAATACTGAGCTGGGGCAAAATAAACATGCATCCCTGCGTGGCAGAGAAGGGGATTCCTGTTTCTGGAGTTTCCAAGTCAAACCTTGCCTTGTCCCTAAAGGTGAGCTCAGGGCTTGGTCCTGTGATGTGGTGGAGCTGGTGTGAGTTGTTGGTCACTTGTGGTTTCCTGAGCTGTGAAACCAAGAGCTGTTCCCAAAGAGTGGCAGATTCTCAGTCTCTTTCCTGATCTCCTTGCAGGAAATCAAGAAGACCCAAGAATCCAGGAAGTCCTGAGCTGACCCTGCTTGGGCATTTTAATTTTGCACATCATTCCCGAAGCACGTTGCACCGTTTTATTCCAAAAGACATTCCCTTTAGGCTGCTCCTACTCCCAACTTACCCTAGGATGTTTATATTAAAAGGAAAGAAAAGGAAAGCTGGTCATGCTTGTGTTTCTGTTCACTGCATGCTCAGCACGTGCTCTCCAGGTTTGTACCTCCGGATTCTTTGGGAGCTGCCAAAGGGGGAAAAAAGCTTCCCCTTTGGAAAGCTGCAGAGGAGCTGTTTGGGCACCTGCAGCTCCAGCACGTGGCTTGGGCTCCCACTCTTGGATTTGTGGAGGGACACGTTGTGCCAGTTGATGCCACTCTATTTTATCGTCTATCCACTGCCTTTTCTTCTGGGGGAAAAAATCCTGTGAACTTCTCTGGTATTCCAGCAGCAATCGTGGAATTCATGTGTTGTTCCACTTGAGTTCTAGTGGTAGATTTTTTGATGCTTTTAGACCTACAAGTTGGGGGAGAAAAGATTTCTCTCCTAAGCTTTGCAGCCTTTTGGGCTGATGTGCTTGAAGGCAGCAATAAATCCCTTTTCCTAAGGGGAATCCATTGCATCCAGTAACTGTTGCTTGTACAGGTCTCTGTTCTGAGACCTAGAGAGCTTTGCACTTCACTTCCCAAGTTTTCTTTATCCTTAATGTTGATGTTTTTGTGAAATTTCCAAGCCCTTTGGTCCCTCCAGCAGGACATATCCTGGGGGTCCTTGGAGGGGTTGGTTTCTCACACTGAAAACCATGGAGCCAGGCTGGGAGAGCTGGGGGTGTTCACCTGGAGAAGAGAAGGCTCTGGGAGACCTTAGAACCTAAAGAGGCTCCAGGAGAGCTGGAGAGGGACTTGGGACAAGGCATGGAGGGACAGGACACAGGGAATGGCTTCTCACTGCCAGAGGGCAGGGCTGGATGGGATATTGGGGGGGGAATTCCTGGCTAGGAGGGTGGGCAGGCCCTGGCTCAGGGTGCCCAGAGAAGCTGTGGCTGCTCCTGGCAGTGTCCAAGGCCAGGCTGGACACTGGGGCTTGGAGCAGCCTGGGATAGTGGGAGGTGTCCCTGCCCATGGCAGGGGGTGGCACTGGATGGGCTTTGAGGTCCCTTCCAACCCAAACTGTTCTGGGATTCCATTCTATGGAATGACCAGTCCATCAGAGCTCCCATCCTACAGGTGGTGACTTCCAGCTGTTTTCCCCCCTCCCCAAACCACAGAGCCCATGAGCAGCTGGGCCCTGCAGTGCCAGGCTGGGACATTTTCTCTCCCAAACCACATCTTACCAGAGCAGGTTTGTACCTAAACACTCCATTTTTGGGTTCCATCCTCTTCCTATCCCATCCCTCCAGTCTATCCAGCTGCTCTGCAGTACCTCTTGATCCAGGTCATCTCCAAACCTCCATCCTCCACCTTATGGAGAGAACAAGCAGAAACCCCCCTTGGGCCACTCTTCTGGTACCTTGCATTCACAGCCATGATTTGATGATTATTTTGCTTGTTTACCTCTCTTGGGCTGGTTTGATACATCTTTCCTAGACTTGCTAGAAAACGTCCCTTCCTGTTGTGGGTTTCCCATTGCTTGGTTCTGGAACTGGTTAAACAAGCAGGAAAATCCTGTGTGGATTCGTGGTGTGAACCACTGTCCTGCGCCATCAAGTGATGGGCTCTGATTATTTTTCCTTCTGAATTGGGGGATTCTGTTGCAATTTGAGGCACGCGTTTGCAGTGGGAAAAGGTCCCCTCTAGATGGCAGGAACGGCAGCGGGAACGCGCCGGAGTCGCGGAGCAGCCGAGCAGGAGGCGCAGGACACGGCACCCGCCTCAGGCCGGGGCTCTGCGGCCACCGCGTGGCACCTGCGGGGCTGTCACCAGATGGAAGTGCCCAGCTGCTCCCTGCGGATCCCTCCTGCCAGCGCCCCCAGCCCCGCCTCGCCACATCCCTGCGGGAGAGGTGAGTGCACCCGGGAGCGGGAGCGATGCTCCAGCCGCGTGGCAGCGCTTGGAAAACGGGAAAAACAAATCATTTGGATCGTTGGCGTGCCCCTTCTCCGGTGAAGGGGAGCAAGAGGGGAGTCCGAAATATCCCTCCCCGGTAGGGTGCCCTGCTGCAGCTGCTGTGTGTGATGGAGCAGATGGAGAACGCCTGGAATGCCGGCGCTAACGCGAGGTGACGGGATGGCCGTGGAGATGGCGATGGGAAGCGGAGGGAGCAGGAGTGGGTGGTGCAGCCAGGCTGGTCCCCAAGCGGGTGACACAGCTGTGGAGCATCTCCAGGGGGTCATTTTGGGTGCTGTCAGCAGTGCCCCTCTCCAGGTTTGGTGTTTTGGAGGAACTGTGCTGTGCATCCCATCCCAAAGCTGGGTGGGTGAAGGCACTTGTTGAAGTGAGTTAAATTCCTGCGCCCTCAAAACTGGGATGTCTGTTTTGTTAATTGCCTTTGCAGCCATAAACACATTTCTGGGTTTGGTACTGGCTCGTTGGCGTATTGCATTCCCACATCCCTGGGGCAGGCAAGGACCATGCTGAGCATGGCAGGTGTCAAATGCTGGGCTCTCCACAACTGCAAGCATCTGCTCCCAGTGCGGGGCTGGGATCGAGGGATCAGACTGGCAGAGTGAGGGTGCAGGAGCCTTTTGGCCCAGGGGTTGTCTGTGTTTAAAGATCCTTCTCCTGGAGGACCCCTTTTCCCACCTAGGAGATCTTCCAGGCAGGAAGGTGCTGTTCCCATCTCGGGGTACACTGAGTGAAGGAACCCAGGCCTGCTCCTGGGTTGCTTCCAGAAATGTCAGAAATAGGGGTTTTATATAACTATATATTCACTGTTCCATCAGACTGAGATAAATTTGACCAGACTTCAGCTTTCTTCAGCTGAGATGCTTTGGGAAATGTGGCAGCACCTGCATCCCTGCTGGGGGAGGAAGACGAGTGCAGGGGATGGTAAAAGCTGGGATAAAACCTGCCCTGGGAGCTCTCCTGTCTGAGGCTGAGGATATTTTGGAGCTGATGCCAAAAAAATAACAAGCCCCTGTAGCACTTTTGCTTTAAAGCTGTTGCTTTGCAGTCATCGCATTGTTTTTTGCTGAATCCAGGCTGACACGCTGCTTTTGGGGCAGGAGCTGATTATTTTCCCCCTATTTTTCATTTTTCCTGCCTACCCAAGCTCTCTGGCAATAGAAATACCCCTTCAAGCAGGGAACGTGGGGTTTGGACACAGAGGTCACCTCTGCTCTGACCCAACGGCACCAAGTCCCTGCCTGGGAAGGACGTTGTGCACGGATGCAGGAAGGCAGGCAGTCCCCAAAGCCCAAATCATCCAAGAAAGAAGCTGGAGCCACACTCCAGGACAACTTGAAGCAGCCAAAATGAGCCCAAAGCCCATTTGCCCCCATCCTGATGAGCCCACGGTCCAGAGACTTGTCCTTGCCGTGGTTTTCCTTGGCCTCTCAGTGCTGTTGGAGGCAGCTCTGATTTCAGGCTTCCTTCCATGCCACTGCAGAAAGGCACCGCGGGGCAGAGCTGGCCTGGGAAATAATTGGGCAGCCGGCGTAGAAAATGAGCAACGAGGGGAAAAAGGAGTAGGAATAACCCTGATTTTCCTGCTTGTCCATCAGTGTCCGGCTCGCTCTGCGCGTGTTTCCCACGGCAGCGCTGGGATTGAGCATCCCAGGTATGGAAGTGTGATGGGATGAGCTCGTGCTGGGGCACGGGGAGGATGTGTCATGGGTGTCCTGAGTGCTGTCAGAAGTTATCCTGGGAGGAAAAACTCCTAGGATCTTCTGGAGAGGGTGTTCAGCTCTCAGTGGGGGGAGGCCACTAATTCCCACCTTTTTTGGCAAAGACAGCTTTCCTGCTGTATCCAGTATGATGGAAACATCTTCTAGGAAATCCTCCAGCAGCCTGCATGGCTTCAGACAGGAAAGCAGGGAATTGGGGGTCTCATCCTCATCCCTCCACAGTGGAGCCACCTGCCCATGTTCCCCAATCCACCAGGGTGCAAATACCAGCTGCTCCAAAGTGGATAAAGAGCACTGGAACCTGTGGGAGCAGAGGGACGTCGGCTTGGGATGGATTTCCCCAGCCATGTGGATCATGGGCTTTTTTTCAGGGGGTTGCAGCTGGGATGGGTGATGTGATCCATTCCTGGGTATCCTGATGTCCCTTGTGCTCTCCCACAGGACAGGGGAGTGACCACCACGCTCCAGCTGCTGCTGCCTCGTGCTGAGACTCTGACCAGCACCACCAACACTGACCACAGGTAGGTCCCATTATTCCACACCAGCCAATAACCCTCCCTGGGACAACTGATCCAAGTGGGACTCAAATGGATCCGTGCCAGCATCTGTTGCTCCTCCAGTGCTTTTCTCTGGCTCTGCTGCTGCTGCAAAGGAAGTTGTGTGGGAGGATGGAATTTTCTGTCGAGTATCCCACGGCTCTGGATGCTCCAGGGTGCTCGTAGGAGTTCTGCCATCCCCATCAGCTCCACGAGGCTGAGTGGCCCTGGCAGCTGGATCAGGGGCCGGGCTGTGCCTGCCTTGCTGGGCGCTGTATTTGGGTCAGCCACATCGACTGGAAGTGCAACTGTGTCATCCCTGGAGAGCGCGGGACGCCGATCCATAACCGCGGCTCCGGCCGGGATGGCACGCACGGCCCGGCATTCTCACCCTGCTCCCCGCTTATCCAGCCCAGCCCCGCTCCCAGCCTCCAAAACTCGGGAATCCGGCACAGCCTCAACTTTTTCCAACAGCAGCAGCTGTGACTCTGCTTGTCCCGGACATGACTCCAGCCCTGTGAATAACCAGAAGCCATCTGCAATTCCCATTGTGCCGTGGCAACTGGTACGGCCACCGGAACAACCGGATGCTTGTGGAATCGGGGGTGCATCCCCCTCCTGACGCCTGATTCCTCTCTGTCCAGCCACAAAAAGGAGGGAGAAGAGGATGTTTTTCTGGATTTTACTTTCCCCGTCTCTGGAGATGCAAGGAGGGGATAAAAAGAAGGGAGGCAGAGAAGGCAAAATTCCAGTATCCCGGTGGAGCTGGGCAAATACAGATAAATATTCCTCAATTTCTACATAGGAGGGATTATTTTATTGAAGCCATGTGGGAATAAGACCCCTGGGAGCCAGATCCAATGGGCACAGGGAAGGACAGGAAAGCTGTGCCCCCTCAGTGCCCAAGTCGTCAACCCAGCATTAATTTGCAGATATTCCCTGAAGGATCAGGGCTTGCTGCTGCTGTTTGTATCAAGTCTTGATGGAAAACAAAGTGCCTGTGTGGTGGGCATTGAACTTTAGGGATGGCCTGGCTCCCTAACACGGAGTCAGCATGGAGATGATGGGGAAAAAAAACCCAAAAAGCCAAGAGAAATGCTCCAGTCACCACCAATGTGCTGACCTGGATATACCAGGTACAGGATGAGAAAAAAGAGATTTATTATTTTTCCTAGTTGGAAGTGCAGGATACGTGAGCTGCATCCCTTGCTTTGAACATGGTTGAAATCCTATGATGCCTCCTGGATACGGGGGTGTGGGCTGGAGGGAGAGAACAGCACCCCAGTTTGGGTGCAGAGGGGAAACTGGTGCCACAGCCCACAGCAGAGGGCTAATCCCTCCCTGGAGTGGTGTCTGTGGGGTGAGTGCCTGTCAGACTGTTCCCCTGAGCAGGGAGGATGATCTCACGTGCTCCATGGGTCTGGGATCCGATGGCTCGTTCCTGCAGCAGCCTGACCCGCAGAGCCCAGCGAGCCCAATGCCCACGGTCATCCCGGCCTCAGACCTGGGAACGTCCCTCTGCTCCCTCCTCTGAGTGCTGCCTGCACTCCCTGCCCCTGCCAGCATCTCCAGGACCAGCCTGGCTGCATCAGCCAGCATTTCCACGTTTAATTTCCCTTTATATATATATATATATATATTTTTTTTTTTTTTTTTTTTTTTAATACACCATGTTTTATTCACCCCATCTATCTTCCCAAGCACAGATGCTGCTGCTCCTTGGGCTTATCCCACTGCAGCTTCATCGCACGGCATTGCTGTGGTGGCACCTCTGGGCTCTTTACTGGTTTTATTGCTGAAATCCAACCTGATTCCCCTTGCCCTACAGGGAGGAAATGTCACTGGTGTTCTTGCAGCAGCTCCTGGTGTTTCCAAAGGCAGGCAGGATCTCCCCTTGTGCATTCCCACCACTGTGGCTGCCACAGATGTGCTGCCTCTCTGGGCCTCTGAGAATATTTTGGCTCTGTTTTCTCACCACTTTCTCATTTAAGAGTTGTATTTATCAATGAAGTCTCCCTGCTGAGCCTCCCCTTGTGCATCCCATCCTCCAGCCCTGACCATGCTCCCTCCATTGCTCAGAGCAGCTGTGGCTGCCCCTGGATCCCTGGCAGTGTCCAAGGCCAGGTTGGATGGGGCTCGGAGCAGCCTGGGATAGTGGGAGGTGTCCCTGCCCATGGCAGGGGTGCAACTGGGTGGTTGAATCTTTCCAACCCAAACCATTCCAGGATTCCAAGATTTCTCCAGCTCCTCGGTGTTCTCTTCCCATGGCTGCAGCATCCAGCTGCAAACTCCTGCAAGGATCCCGACAAAACCCTGCTGGGAGCATCCCTCTGTTCTACCAGAGAGCTGTGAACTCCCGTTCTCAACCCAATCCTCCCACCCCTTCGTACCCCTGACTGATTCCATCCAACATCCTATTCCCTTCCTCCCTTGGAGGAACCTTACCCCACTGCTGCTGTCAAGGCAAAACTGGGAATCCCAAACAAAGCCTCTGCTCCTCTCCAGTGGTGGGACGAAGCCTTTTAGGAGCTCTCTGAGGAGCAGAAGCTTCTCCCTGTGCCACCACCCGCAGGAGCCGCAGCTCCGGAGGGGACAATGGTGCCATTGAGCGGGGACACTGACACGCTGCCGTATTGTGCCTGGCAGAGAGATGCCCGGGAATAATCGCCTCCTCCTTGGCTTTGTTGCAGGGCTGTGCTGGTGCTGCTGCACGGCTTCTCCCCCGCCAGGGCTCCGGTTATGCGGTGAGGATCTGCAGCTCCACGGGCACCGTTTTTTCCTGGCTGTGAAAGGTACGGCTCGATCGTCACCTCCTAACCAGGATGGGGCTCTGGGGGGGATGGCGCTGATGGGGAGGGATTGTGGGTTTGGGAGCAAAAGGATGTTCCTCACCCCAGGAGGCCGTGTCACTGTTTCATTGATCCTTGTAATATATTGTGTGTTTATTATATTTTATCTATTGTAAGTCTATTTTTTATATATCCCATCTATAAAGGCAGCATTGAGAGCCATCAAAATTATAATTCTTCCTAAGCCTGCAAAATGTTTTGCATGAAATATTTGCATAAGATGCAGAAATCCAACTCCGCTTGGGGTCTGGACAATCCCTTAAAATTTGGATCCAGGATTTTGCTCGCAACTATCTTAAATGAGGCTCAATGAGAGTTTGCTCTGAGACTGATACAGAGCAGGGCTGCGATTTTTTAGGAACATATTTAAGGTTGCTTTCAAGCTGTGTGATTCCAAAAATAATTTCCCTACCCATTTTCTGGTGAGGGTGTTTTCCTTACCCAAATTCTCCTTGAAATCCTTGGATTTGGGCTGAACTTTGGGCTTGTGATTGTCAAGGACGGCAGCAGCTGCAGGAACAAGTGCTGTGGCAATGCCTCTCTTCTCCCTGCTCCTCCTCCTCCATCCCTGGAGCATCCTAGGAGCTGGTTTCCTCTGGAAAACTCCTTCTGGGAACACATACCCCCTGCACGGTCACCCAGGCTGGTTCCCAGCTTGTTCCTCCCCTAAAGCAGCTGGAGAGCAGAAACACACTTGAGAAATTAAATGAGAGGGTGAAAACTTGGCTGCCCCATCCCAGCTGTGCTGAGGAGCAAGGACATCCTTTGAAATTCCCTTAAAACCAGGAAAAACAAGTTCTTTTGAGGAGTTTCACATGGTGGGAGCTGCTTAAGACATGCTGGGAGTCATGTAGGTGTAAAAGATGAAGAGCTGTCAGATTTTAAAGGTTTAGGGCCTTCTTCGTGCCAAATTTGTTCAGTTTGGGGGTTTTCTTTAAGTGCAGCGAGTAAAACCTCGCTAATTTGGACTCCTGGAAGCCAAACCTCTCTTCACAACACGGGGCCTTTAAGGAAAACATCAATTTTTGTGAGGTCAGCCATAAAATCATGCGAGCTGGCAATGGGAAAGAACAGATGACAATGAGCCAGAGGTTGTGGCCTCTGGATGGGGTAATTATTTAATCCCTGCTTGTGGGTTTGAGTGAGGGGCAACATCCCCTTCTCTGCAGCCAGAGACGTGCACAGGGGAAAAATCCCTCTGGCAGAGAGCAGGAAGGGCTGGGGGAGGAGGAAAATGTCCCCTCTGTCCCCTTCCAGCTGTTCTCCCTTCCAGCTGTTCTCCACAGAGCAGGGAGATGCTTCCAGCTGTTCCCCCAAATGAGGTTGGGAAGAGAGAACAGGGATGAAGAGGGGCTGGGATAGGAGCCTCTGGTCAACATAAAACACTAAAATTAAAAAAATTTCAGCAACAGGCGCTGCTTTGGACAGAAAAATTGGGGGGGAAATGAAGTTTTTTGGTGGTGCTGCAGTGTTTCACTGTAGCTGTAAGGACAGGGAGAGTTCGCAGCCGACTTTCCACCAAGTTTGAAAAGGAAAAGAAATCCTAAACAAGAAGGAAGCACACTTTATCCTGCTGCAGCACCTCCGCTTCCCGCCTTCCTCTCCTGCTCCAAGGAGCTCTTTTCGCTATTTTTAGCCCTAAACCCTTCGACTATTTGAGTGATCTGATTTTTTTTTTTTTTTTTTTTTTCCCCATAAGTGCCGCTCTAGGCTCTGGAGTTATCCACCACAATCTCTTTTTTTTATGGCGTTTTTTATGCGTGCTTGGAAGGGAAATCCAAAAATAAAGGGGAACTAAAGGAGTCCTTGGCGTCCTGGGGAACGCGGGGTGTGCAGTGTCAGGTTCGGAGGAGCTTTCCCTCTCCACGTCAGAGCGCGGGGCGGGAGGGAGAAAGCGGCGCCGGGCAGGGATCCACGGATCCGCGGACAGGATGGGAGAGTTTTGGGAAGGACTGAGCCCAGCGCTTCTCCGTATGTTACTTTTGGGTTTGTTTTGTTTTGTTCTCCTTCCACTTCGTGTTGATGTTTTGCTGATGGTTTTTA
The DNA here is from genome assembly GCF_009650955.1 of Corvus moneduloides. Lineage (NCBI taxonomy): Eukaryota > Metazoa > Chordata > Aves > Passeriformes > Corvidae > Corvus > Corvus moneduloides. Next base: position 2,248,432 of record NC_045476.1, read on the forward strand.
GCTTGGCTTGTTCCCAGCACTTCTCAGATCCCCTCCCTGTGCTGCAACCCCCCCTCTGCTCTCACCCAGCTCTTCCCTGCTCTTCGTTTTCTGCCCTTTCCCAGTTATTTGGGTGGGAAATGCGTTTGCTGAGCCTGAATGTTCGTGTGTTGCCTTTCCTGCCGGGGTAAGAGGCACAACATCCCTATTTGGCATCAGTTTGTGCACACTTTGCTGGCGTAAATCATCCCCTGGCACGCAGGGCAGTGCAAATCCATCTCCAGGGAGTTTGGGATTAAACCACTTTAGCTTTTTCCTCATGGAAAAAGGAAGAAATTCATCCCTGTGTGGGTGGGGAGGCCCTGGCACAGGTTGCCCAGAGAAGCTGGGGTTGCTCCTGGATCCCTGGAAGTGTCCCAGGCCAGGTTGGAACACCCTGGAATAGTGGAAGGTGTCCCTGCCCATGGCAGGGGGGTGGAATGAGGTGATCTTTAAGGTGTCTTCCAACCCAATCCATTCTGGGATTCTGTGAAACCCCTCTGTGCTCTGGGACCTCCTGGCCAGCCCCTATCCCAAACCTCCTCCTATCCCAGACCACCAGAGCTGGGGGGAGGAAAGCAAGGCTCTGGTTTTCCTGCTGATCCTGTGTTACATTCCCGAGGTTTCTGCAAATTTTGGGGTCTGCATCCTCCTGGCTTTGGGATCCTCTGCTTAGATCCCCGTGCTCCTGCATCACGAGCTGGGCTTTGAGGCCAGGTACAGCTGGAGAGCAGCACCCATAGAGGCTCATCCCAGCAGGAGATGGGCATTTCCAGCTGGTGTCTCTAATCCATAAGTTTGTCTTCTCTGTAAGGTGCTTTTGGCTTGTTTTAAAAATAAGATCCAAGGCTGTGAGCACACTTTTCCTCCTCACATCCCAAACACCTTGCAAAGGGTGTGTTCCCTCCTGTGCAGCTGGGGAAACCGAGGCACAGGGAGCCCAGTGGCATCACCACCTGCTCCTTGGTGGCCTCATCTTCTTGGCCAGCCTTCCTTGAGAGAAAATGCTCCCAAACACCCAGGATGCTCCTCTGGGGTGGAATCTCCAGCGTGGATTCCCTACCCCCACCTCAAGGTCCTGAGATGAATCTCAGGTGGAGATGCTGTTGCATTTCCACAGCTTTTAATTGTCCCGTCCTTATAAATCCTTAAGGTCTTCCCTGTGGCTGATGGATGACCCTGAGTTATGTCCTTTCTGCCTTCAGATCTCTGCAGATTTAGTTGCAACCAGTGTTTGTCCAAAGATTTCCTGGAGAGAGGGGCTGGAAGGAGCTCCTGAGCCCTCCCTGTTCCTGAGGTGGCCTGGAAAGGCATGCCTCTCTCCATCTCCTTCCCATCCCAAAATGCCCTTCCCACCTATCCCAAGCACAGGAGCTTGGCTTAGTGAATTTATTTAAGCTCTGCTTGATGGCAGAGAGCTGTGTCCTCTCCTGGGGGGAGGTGAGCGAACATTCCCACCCCCCCCAAGGGAAACAGAGTCCCTTAAACCCTCGGAGGCCACAGGCACCTTCTCCTTTCACCCCAATTACCTTGGAATGCCACAGGAGGGCAACCTGTCCTGTGTCCAAAGCTTCCTTAGAAAGTCAGAGGGAGGAAATCCCAACGTAACTCAGCTCCAGACGGGTGGGAACGGAAAAAGGGCCATGAGGCAGATGGGGAAATCTGTACCTTGTGCTCCTCCTGCAAACTGAGAGAGCCATTTCCAAGACAATCCTTGGGTCTTGTCCAAGACCGAAATCCCAGGAGGGTTTTTTTTGGTGTGTGTCATCAGCAAACCCCTCCTCCCCAGCAATCTGATATGGTGTGCACCATATTCCTGAATGATCCCAGAGCTGGGGAGGACTCTCTTCTCCTGTAATTTATGGCCTGCTTGGAGTTCTTCCACCCAATGTTCATCCCAGCATCCCAAGGGGCAGTTTCAAGGCTGCACAGCTCCCTTTGACCTGCTCTGTCCCTTGGAGATCATGCTGACCAGCCATGAAATTCCACGTGGTTTCTGCTCCTCGCTGCCAGGAGAAGGGAAAATAAAGGAGTTTCTGTGGGGTTTCTGCACGTCACTGTTGCAGCCTGGGGCTGTAGCAGTAGAAGACAGAGAAAATGGATAGAAAAGGAGCAGCTCCATCCTATAAATTAACGAAGGCACATGAGGATAAGCTTTGCTGGAGCAATTTGTTTGTCTCCCTGCCTCTCCCATTTTTTGGTGCCGTGGGTTGTCCCACTGTTTCTCTGGCTGCATCCTCAGAAGGTGAGGATCCCCTGTCCCACCCTCAGGTGCCCTGAGCTGTCCCCAAGGAATGAGGTGACTTTATAAGGACAAGCCAAGCCCTGGAGCAGGTCAGAATTGCTCCTCTGAGAGCTGCACACTCTCTTCTGCAGTCTGACTTTTTTTGCTCCGTTTCCATCCTCATGGGGAGAATCCCAACTGTTCCTGGCCACCAGTGGGTGTGGAGGTGTGGGAATGCTGAGCAAGGTGGGGATCTGAGGGTGAGCTGTGCAATCACAAGGACAGCAGAGGCTGAAGGTCCCTCGGGAGGTGCAGATCCCACCAGCTCCCCGTGCCAGTGTTTGTCAGGGACGCTTTTATTTCCTATCCAGTAGAAATTGTTCTGGCTGCGTCTTGTCCTTTCCTGGTGTATTTCTGGCATGTTTGTGAGGACCTCGACAGAGCAGCACTGTTCCCCCCAACTGTCTCTGGCCCCAAACTCGCTCCCATCACCCTGATCGTTAATGACACTCAGCAGCCTCATCCCTGGGCGATGCCACCACCAGCTGGGCCCTGTCAGCGCCAGGGGGGTGACAGGGTGGCACCAGCGGCTCCACAGGAGCCGGAACGGGGGTGAGGTCACAAGACCCTATTTTCTGAGGGGTTTCCTCAGAGATCAGGTCCATTCCGGCAGAGCAAGGATTGAGGCACCTCGGCACCTCCCGAGGCTGCGTTTCTGCTTCGCTTTGTTATTTCTGACCCTTTTTAACGCCCTCTTACACCGGCTCGGCCCGGGGCTGTGCAAGGGTCTGCTTGCTGTGAAGCAAACACAGGGCGGGCGCCAGCGAGGCAACGAGCCCCTGAAGGCACCACCAGTGGGGTGTAAATGGGCAAAATCACGGGAAAACAGCCCAGAAATGGGGCTTGTCCCCTACTGTGGCGAGGCAGCGCTTCCAGCCCAGTCCTGAGCATCTTCGGGCGCTTCCACCCCTTCTCTGTGTCACTCTCTGGATCAAGGCAGAGTTAATCCGCCCCACGACCCCAAATACTGCTCCCCACCGGTTCCAGCCCCAGAGAACACCCGCCGCGCATCCGGAAGCCTCTGCTTCGGAAGCTTGAAGCCGGTTCAAACATGAACCCGAGCCAAATTCCTCCAGGCACGTTTTTTAACATCCTTTTTTTTTTTTTTTTTTTTTTTTTTTTCCCCTGCCGGGGACAATGCATTTGCTCAGGGCTCTGCCCAGCCCTTTCCTCTGCGCTGCCAGACAGAAATAGTTAACCAGGTTCGCTAAGAAATGAATGTCTTCGTTTCCTTTCCAGGGCAGGCGGCTCCCCCTGCCTCCCCCAGCCTCCCCCAGCCCGTGTCTCCGCTCGGAGCCCCGGGGAGGAGCCGCTCTCCAGTGGCACGATGCGAGAGCAGGCGCTGTCTCCCCGGCTCGGGCTGTGCTTGGTGACCCGGTGGCCTGTGCGAGCACTGCCAGGTGCCCCGGGCGATTCCCGCAGCTCGAGAGCAGCCCTTTGCTCGCTCTCCTCTTGCGATCGGGGCGATGGGAGCCAGCGCCGGCTCTGCAGAGTTTCAAGTCAAAACAGATCAAGCTAATCATGAAAAGCGGTGCTGGGGGAGAGGAGGGGAGGAGAGAGAGAGAGAGAAGAAAGATGATGCCACGGGCGTTGCAAAGCCATCCCTGCTGTAGGCACAACCTCGTTTGATAGCGTGGCTTCTCCTGGGAGTTGTGGTTGGATCCCCCAGGAAAGGGGAGACCACCAGGGCCGGGACGCTGTGCTGACCCCAGTCCCAGAGCCCACGGGCTGTGTGCCACGGGCTGTGAGCCCACGGACACGCCGGGCTGGTTTGGGTAGGTGTTTAGGGTCATCCCAGATGCCACAACCCATTAGTGCTGCCGGGGCTCCGGGGAGGGCTGATGGCTCCTGGGATGCTCCAGCTGCTGGAGCAGCGATGCGGCGCTCGGGAGGAGCCGCTCGCCGCTCCTGCAGCCTCTTCTCCGAGGGCATCCAGAGGAAGGCTGCCTCTCACGGCGCTTTGTTGCATGCTTGGCTTGGCTTGGCTTGGTGGGAGGTGGTCGCTCTCGGGCTTGCAGAATCCCCGGACAAAGCATTTTCCATGCTGCGGGGCCGCAGGGAGAAGGGTGAGATCAGCCGTAGCTTCAGCGCCTGCTTGAATGGAGGCAGAGGTTTGCAGAGGATGGAGGCGGCGTGGCCTGGTGGAGCATGAGACATCCCTGCCCGGGGCACGGAGACCTGCCCGGCATCCCGGTGTGAGTGCAGAGGTGAGGAGCTGCAGCCGGGGAGCAAAGCTGTTTCCCGGGAGCCGGGAGATGGACCGCGTGCCGCCGGGATTTTGGGAGAAGGGAGAACTTCTGTGTCCTCTCCTTCAGCCCCAGCCTGGGAGATGAGCTGGTGCTGGTCTTTCTGAGGGTGGGACCCACAACAAAATGAGCAGAGCTGGGGCTGCTCCCTGCTCGGCTCTCGGGGCTGCCGTAGGGTTTGGCCAAGGCTGTTTCTGCCTGGAGATCAGGGGAAACTGGTGGCAAATGCAGGGTTTGATCTCCTGTGTCCATCCCCAAGGTCAGTGTGAGCTGTGGGGGCTTCTGAGGCTGCCGTGTGGGATAACCTCCCTCCTGGTTGTTACAGCAGAGAGGGATACCCTGGAAAACAGGAGAGGAATGTGGCCAGCTCAGAGGAGCAGCTTCCTGCAAGAAATTCTGTGTCTAAGGGCAAACACACGCGAGGTTCCGTGTGCTGGCCAGGACACGTGTGGGCGTGGAGCTCCTTTATTTATTCGTCCGTGAGCGGAGCTCTCCCGGAGATCCGAGGTGGGAGGCTGAGGAGGAAGCTCTGCTCTGGGCAGCTGCTTTCTCGCAAGCTTTCGCCCTGCCTGCCTCCCTGCCTCCCGGATCCCGTGGCTGCAGAGCCTCCTGGCAGTCCTCGGCACTTTTTTTTTAGCCGTTCTGGAGAATTTGAATAGTTCTAGCAAGGGCGAGCTCTGATTTACAGGGAGTGTTTTTATGGTGTTTATGTTGGCAGGCTGGAGTTTATGTACGGTTTGAAATGTTCGCTGGAGCCTTTTATCGCCGGAGCTGAAGAACAACAGAGCGCTGGTGAAAGTCTTGTGCTAATTGGAGAGGGCTTGATTTAGGGCTGGGGCTGCAAAATGCCCGACTCCTGCTTGGCTCCGAGGGGCTGCTGCTGCCTGCAGTCCCCATGGGGAAGGAGAGATGATTTCATCCATCAGCGGGGTGGGATCCATCCAAGTTGAGCCATTTTTCCAGTGAAGGTCACGTCTGGCGCTGAGAGGGACAGATCGTGGTGCCTCGGGCTCCTGTCCCTGCTCACAGCCAAGAACAAGATGATCAGCAGATGCAAGAGGCTTCAGCTTGGGAAAACACGAGCACTTGCTTAAATGTGTTTTTTTTTATAACCCAAACCACACTCAGCTGTGGGGCAATTCCTTGTGCTGGCGTTGGAAACGCAGCTCGCCTCCATCCCATCACTCCTCTCCCCGTGTCTGTGTAGGATCTCAATGTCCCAGCTCAGGGTTTAGTGAAAACAGTGACTTGGTGAGATCCCATCATCATCTGTGGGATTTGGAGTGACTGAACCTCACGAACACCTCACAAAAAACGCCCTCCTGCTCTTCATTTTCCATTATCCCTCTCCCATTAGTCCTGCAGAATTAGTCTGAGAGTAGGAAACTTTTCCAGGTGCCAGCAAGGGGTCATTTTGGAGCACAGAGAAGGAATTTATCCATCTTACAGTCAGCTCCTGATCCCTCCAGCCGTGTCTGCCTTCCCTTCTCCAGCATCACAGGTGCTAAGGGGGTGATCCATGGGGTGCAAGCAGCACGTCGGTGTGGGATGGGAACTCTTAAGGGCAGTTGAAAATGTACAATAGCAGGAAAGAGTTGCAAGGGGATAACACATCTTGGGCAGGGTGTGCTTCGGGTGTCCTGGTTCCTGAGAGCAGGTGGTGAAATCTGTGAGGAGTAGAGAGAAGAGCTGGAAACTGAGATGAGTCCCAGACCAGTCCTTGGATGTCAGGCAGGTCACAGAATCCCAGAATGGGTTGGGTTGGAAGGGACCTTAAGGATCACCTCATTCCAACCCCTGCCATGGGCAGGGACACCTCCCACTGTCCCAGGCTGCTCCAAGCCCCATCCAAGCTGGCCTTGGACACTTCCAGGGATCCAGGGGCAGCCACAGCTTCTCTGGGCACCCTGTGCCAGGGCTTCCCCATCCTCACAGGGAAGGTGTTGAGCTCAGCTCCAAGGAGGGTTGACCACCCAAGTTTAGATAATGAAATCCCACCCAAGTACCTTAAAACGAATCTTGAAGGAGGCCACAGAGATTTTAACCTTTTGAGGAGACCATGGCACACGGTCCTGCCTCCACATCATTCATAGTTGCTCCATACCCCTGCAACCTTTTTCCCAGAAACAGCTACTGGGACTCCCCTGCCAGGGAAAAGGGCACTTTATTCCAGGCCAGCTGTTTAGGGAAGCTGGCTGGCATTAGGCACCTCAGTAGATGTGTCCTGCTGGACATATCCTTGCAAGAAGGGAGGGAGAGAAAGGCACAGCATTACAAGCACATCTACGTGCCTTTAGTCTAGTCACACATACAAGAAAATTTAAGGAATTTGGTTCAAAGGGGTTTAATGAAGCAGAGAACCTTCTATTTTAAGAGACTTTTGATAGCTCTCAGCCTGCACTGACCCACACAGATTCTAAAACAGAAAAAAACCCCCCACAAAACCAACAAATCCCCCACTTCTGCTACTGGCAGTAAAATTTTGGCTGACTCGTGTGAGCCTCTATTAACCCTGCGAACGTGCTGGTCAGGGACAAACCTTACAGTAGGAGAGTCCATCCTGCTGTTATTCCTTGTAATGGGAAGCTTCCAAAAAACCAGCCAAAACAAATATTTGGAGGAAAGGCAGGGGCTGCCTGGAGGGAGTGACTGGGGCAGGAATGCTCCTGCCATGGGCAGGAGGTGACATCATCCGGATTCCTTCGCTGAGGAATGCAGGATTTGGTCTTCCCTGCCAGTAATTGCTTTTCAAAAACAGACCTGCCCAGGGAAGCGGATTTCACCCAGCCCCTTCCACTGCACGGCAGAGAGGCTGAATATTCCCAAATCCCCTTCTTTTCCCTGGCTTAAGGGGACATTGTACGGACAGGCAGGGTAAAATCGGTCATTCCCCAGATTGCAGGTGGAAGCACCCACAATTCCAAAAGTGGTAGCTGGACAGAAAGCTGGGCACGGAGAGCTGGTGGGGGAGCAACAACTTCTTGGGGCTGGCCAGGATGGGGCAGGTGATGGGCTCAGTGTGTGTGTGGACTTCTGTGCGGGGCAGACTTTGCTGAGAGCTTCAGGAGGAGCCCATGGTGACCTCCATGGTGACCCCATTTCTTGGTGCTACGAAGCCCAATGACTACGTTAGGTGTTTTTGAATGTAGAACTTCAGTGGTGACTGGAGAGAGTTGGACTTGGGGGTCCTTGTAGATCCCTTCCAATGTGGATGTTCTCTGGTTCTATAGCTGGAATAGGTGTTGATGTGCAGAGCATTCTGACCAACCAGCTGATACCTGGCTTGGTCCAGGGCAGGGACTGTCCCCCTGTGCTGGCACTGCTGGGACACCTCAAATTCTGTGTGCATGTCTGAGTTCCTCTCGACAAGAAGGACATTGAGGGGCTGGAGCGTGTCCAGGGAAGGGAACGGAGCTGAGGAAGGGTCTGGAGCCCCAGGAGCAGCTGAGGGAGCTGGAAAGGGGCTGAGCCTGGAGCAAAGGAGGCTCAGGGGGGACCTTGTGGCTCTGCACAAGTCCCTGACAGGAGGGGGCAGCCGGGGGGGTCGGGCTCTGCTCGCAGGGAACAGGGACAGGAGGAGAGGGAACGGCCTCAGGCTGGGCCAGGGGAGGTGTAGATTGGATATTAGGGAAAATTTCTCCCCTGAAAGGGTGGTCAGGCATGGGAAGAGGTTGCCCAGGGCAGTGGTGGAGTCACCATCCCTGGAAGTGTTCAGAAACACGCTGATGTGGCACTTGGGGACAGGATTTGAGGTGAACATGGCAGTGCTGGGTCAGTGGCTGGACTTGATGATCTCAGAGCTCATTTCCAACCTTGGTGACCCTCATTGATAACTGGTAGGGCTAATTCCTCAGCAAGGCCACAGTTCTCCCTCCAAGCAGCTCTTGGCTTCTCCATTGGGTTGAACATCCCACATCCCACCTCCAGTCCCCTGAGCTGGCAGCCCTCCGGCCCTGGCTCTGCTCTGGCTCCAAGCTCCGCAAACACCTCTGGAAATGGACGTCAGCGGCACTTCCAGCGGCAGCAGAGGGGTCAGTTCCTGTGGGATGGAGGCTGCTGCCCTCATTTCAATAGGTGGAACTAGGTGTAGTTCAGCTGCCCCCGTTATGAGTCCAACAGGGTGATTTAGTGCCTGGAAAGGCCTGAAATATTTTGCTCTCAGTGCCTGACAGACGATGGCTGGCAGGAAACGAACGCGCCGCGCTCCAAGGCAGGGCAGGTTTTGCTGGTTCTCTAATTTTCTGCCAGGTTTTTGGAAATTCTTGGCAATTAAATGGAGGGCAGAAAAGAAGGGCTTTGGCCAAAGGAGAAATCCCACTTGGTCAGCAGGATTTTTGGAAGGGGTGGAGTGAGGAGCTCTGAATGGGCAGCAGCGGGACAAGGGCTGCCCAGGTTGGGATCTGCTCTCCTGAGGGTGCTGAGATGCGGTGTCAGGTGTGCCAGGAGAAGGCCTGCTCAGTCTTGGGGTCAGCAGCAAGTAAAAACAGTGGGGATGGACACAAAGCAGGGTCTGGGGTCATGGCAGGGTGATGCCATGGCATTTTGTCACGGCAGAAGAGGCAATCCACACAGGAGGCAACCATGGAACTGGTTGGGATCAGGTCCCTCATGGGACAGGGTGACAATGCCAGGAGAGACGTGGAAGAGAGACCCTCTGTGGGACATCCTGGGCTTGGTTTGGATGTTGACCCCACCAGGCAAGTCCCTTCCCTTGTCCTATCTCAGCCACCCTCTATCCCAGGGCTGTCTGGTGCTGACGATCCTGGTTTGCAGGACTCTCACTGCTCAAGAGAAGACAAAAACAGTATTTCCCTTGTCTTTGGGAGAGGGGGAAATCACAGAATCCTAGAATGGCTTGGGTTGGAAGGGACCTTGAAGATCATCTGGTTCCCAAAAGGAGGATGCAGACACCAGTCCCATTACCTCACACACGCTGAGCAAGTACTCCACCGTTGGAGCTAATTCCCTGTGTGACATGGGTGGAATAGGGAATAAAGGGCATGAAACAGGGATCTCCTGCTCAGTTCTGCCTGGAGACAGCACAGAGTTGGCTGAGCAGCACTGACATGAGCTCCAGAGGATGAAGGTGGAGGCTCCAAGGCTTTGAGGTCAGTAGGGAGCAAAAAAGCAGCCAGGAAAAGAGATGACAATGGATGCAGATCTGCTTTTAGATGACACAAGGAAGCTCAGAGGCTCCGTATTTATCACAGCTCAGCAAGTCAGGTGCCACCAGTCAGGTGTGGGACTGCTCCTCTGGCTCCAGCCCTCCAGCAGAACATGATTTGGGGTTTGGTTTATGTCCCTTAAGTTGTTTTTTCTTCAAGTTTCTCAGAAACACAGATGGTGGTGTGGTTTCTTAATTATTTCTGTCTGGAGGCTGAAGGGAGGATGGCTTGGAGAGGAAGGGAGGGAAAGAAGCAGAGATGGAAAGAGTGAGTTTTCGAGAAGACCCTCTCACCACTTCATCTTCTTTCCTCAGCCTCTGGTAATGGCCAGGATCACTGATTGCAACTTTTCACTCCTGAAAATTCTCAGGGGGTTTCCTGGAACACCAAAATGTGGTGGGCTGGGTGCCCAGCCAGTGACCACCCCAGTGATGAGGATGGACCTCAGCTGAGCAGCAACAAACTGAGACATGTCCCAAAAGCTGCCTGGAGGTCAGAGACCCTGGAGTGGCATTTTTAGGGTCTATTTATCACTAAGTGAAAGAGAACCGGTTTTTTTTTCCTTAAATACCCTCTTTCCATAGCATTTTCCATGCTGTTTGCCTCTTTAAACTTAGCAGAGGAGGCTGACCCAGCCCTGGGCTGGCAGAACGGGTGGAAGAAATGTGAGCACCAGCCTGGGAGCCTGGGAAGGGGCTCGCTGCACGTCATGGGGGGATTTCGGCATTATTGTGAATTAAACCATGACTGCAACATCCTCGGTGTCCCATCCCCAGCCTCGCAGTGGAGCTTCAGGCATCCCTGCCTGGGAACCAGCCAAATTCACCAGGGGTACCCGCCCTGCCAGCAGGAGCCCCCCACATCGCAGGGGTGCTGGAGGGTTTGGTGTGAGCAGGGCAGTGCTCACCTGAGCTCCTGATTTCTCTACCAAAACCTGCCCCCATGGGCCTGGTGCTCCCTTGGGAAGATCTCTGCATTCAGGAGTAACCTGAAAACAAAGACAGAAACCTCATCTTGCTGCCCCCTTGTCTCAGGCTGTGGATCAGCCCCGAGCACTGGAGCATTGTTGGCTCAGACTACAGTGTCAGGTATGGAAGGGCTGTGCACCTCCTCCATCTTCCTGCCTTCCCCTTCCGCCTCAACGTCCTCATTCATGAAAAATTCCCAGTTGGATGGACGTGGGGAGAGGAATCGATGTTGGCGCGTTTTTTCCCCCACGTCAGCCAAGGGAGGTCGTAGGCTCAGAGGGATTGAATCTTTGTTTTCGCAGCTGGATCCCGTATTATCCTTTCTTCTCTCCAGCTTTTTATTGCTGCCCGTTCCCCGGAGCAACCTGTTGGGAAGCAGAGTGTGTGCTCGTGTGGAGCACAACCTGCTGTGGCTGCCCGAGGAGCAGCGAGTGGGGCTGTCCTCCCCCAGGACCGGTGAGCTCTCCAGGGGTGCCCAGGACAGGATGAGGAGCAACAGCCATAAGCAAAACCACAATGAGTTCCACCTCAACATGAGGAAGAACTTCTCTGCGTGGGTGGTGGCAGAGCTCTGGAACAGCTGCCCAGGGAGGGCCTGGAGTCTCCGTCTCTGGAGACATCCCAAACCCACCTGGATGAGTTCCTGAGTCACCTGCTCCAGGTGACCCTGCCTTGGCAGCGGGGTTGGTCTAGGTGAGCTCCAGAGGTCCCTTCCAACCCCAGCAATTCTGTGATTCCATGACCTGCACAGCCCCGTGTGTTCATTGAGGATTTGGGCTGTAAGGGATTCTGTGCTCCTGCAGTGGGGCCATGCAATGGATCCTGGCTGGGGAGGGAGGAAGGTGCCATCCCATAATGGTCCCCTGAGGACACCTGGCTGCAGCCCAGATCTCCTGGCTCCTTTTATCCTGGCACAGTGTGGGGTGAAGGCAACTGGGTAGCAGAGACCAACTTGGTCCATCCTTTGGTAGGACAGGGCAGGGAGCAAGGTTGGGAGCATCTGCCTTGGGCTGGAGCGTGATGGGATCATGGGATCCCCTTGGGATCGTGGTCCCAACCTGGGCACAGCATGGCTTTGGGGGATGCTCTAGGGTTTGGTGGAGGTGCGGTATGGATTGGTGGTGTGGTGTAGGGTTTGCTGGTGCTGGTGTAGGTTTGGGGGTGTTGGGTAGTTTTTCATGGTGCTGGTGTAGGTTTGGTCGTGCTGGTGTGGGTTTGGTGGTCCTGGTGTAGGGTTTGGGGATGCTGGTGTAGGTTTGGTGGTTCTGGGGTAGGGTTTGGGGATGCTGGTTTAGGTTTGGGGATGCTGGTGCAGGGTTTGGTGGTGCTGGTGTAGGGTTTGGGGATGCTGGTGTAGGTTTGGAGGTGTAGGGTAGGTTTGGTGGTGCTGGTGTGGGGTTTGGGGATGCTGGTGTAGGGTTTGGGGATGCTGGTGTAGGTTTGGAGGTGTAGGGTAGGTTTGGTGGTGCTGGTGTGGGGTTTGGGGATGCTGGTGCAGGTTTGGTGGTGTAGTGTAGGTTTGGGTGCTGGTGTAGAGTTGGTGCTGCCAGTGTAGGTTTGGTGGTGTAGGGTAGGTTTGGTGGTGCTGGTGTGGGGTTTGGTGATGCTGGTGTAGGTTTGGGGATGCTGGTGTGGGGTTTGGTGGTGCTGGTGTGGGGTTTGGTGATGCTGGTGTAGGTTTGGTGGTGCTGGTGTGGGGTTTGGTGATGCTGGTGTAGGTTTGGTGGTGCTGGTGTGGGGTTTGGGGATGCTGGTGCAGGTTTGGTGGTGTAGCGTAGGTTTGGTGGTGCTGGTGCAGGTTTGGTGGTGCTGGTGTGGGGTTTGGGGATGCTGGTGTAGAGTTGGTGCTGCCAGTGTAGGTTTGGGGATGCTGGTGTGGGGTTTGGGGGTGCTGGTGTGGGGTTTGGTGGTGCTGATAAAGGTTTAGTGGTGCCAGTGTAGGTTTGGTGGTGTGGTTTATGTTTTTGTGGTGCTGAGGTAGGTTTGGTGCTGCTGGTGTAGGTTTGGGCATGCTAGTATAGGGCTGCCAGTGCAGGGTTTGGTGCTGTGGTGTCGGGTTTGGCCAGCCTGGCAGACAGGCTGGTGGGGGCTCATGCCCAGTGTGGTGGAGGGGGTGGAGAAGGTGCTGCTGGAGCCCCGCTGGATGCCCAAAGGACTCCAGCACTGCAGATCTCAGAGTCAGCCTTTGCTTCGAGCAGAAGCATGGCCCAGGGCCAGCTGGCACTGGCTCCATTCCCACCTGGATGCCAGCCCGGGGGCACCTCCTCCACTATCCCACTCCTGAGGGGACAGAGGGACACTGATCCAAAATCCTCCAGTCCGGCGAGCTCTGGGGATGGACAGACACGTGGTGTGTCCCTTCTTGGCACGGGGGACCCGGCGCTGTCCAGATGTGAGGCAGGAGCCGTGACCTCTGTGGCGTCAGCGGGTGGGGGCTCCTATGTAAACACGTCCAGGAAGGTTCCCGTCCCTTTTCCACCCCGTGCTCGCCTTCGGCTCAGACCCTCCTCGCATCAGGACCATCAGCCCTCGCCCATGCTCCATTCCGGAGCTCCGGGAAGGTACCGTGCTGCTCGCCCAGCCCTGGGCTCTCCTCTGGCTGTTTCTCTCTCATCCCCCTCTCCTCTGCATGTAAACCTGGCCGTGTAATTAAATCTGTGCGTAATTATCTACGGGGTGATTTAAATATTTGCTGGTGATATCGGTGTAATGAAGTATCTCGGTGAGCAGAGGAGGAACCTGCCCTGGTCATGCTGGGAACCCAGCCAGAAGGGTAGGAAAGCACTCATGGAAATAATGTTTCCTTTTTCTCCTTATTTTCTATTTTGTCTGTTATCTAAGAACAGTTGGCAAGAGCACGTCCCAGTCATTTGCTGCCTTATTTTTCACGCTCGAGTCTCTGTCTTCCCTTTTAACTCTGTTTAGGTCTAATTAGTAATGGGGAAATGGGCCACAAAGTCACATCTAAGTGTCTGGGACTTTTGCTTTGGCATTTTCCTTCTTGTCTTCATAGAATCCCAGAATGGTTTGGGTTGGAAGGGACCTTAAAGATCATCTCATTCCACCCCCCTGCCATGGGCAGGGACACCTTCCACTAGATCAGGTTGCTCTAAACCCCTTCCACCTTGGTCTGGAACAGCTCCAGGGATGGGGAGGGCACAACCTCTCTGGGCAACTTCTTGTTGTCTTCAATACTCTTTTAAAGTTGATGTTTGATTTCTTTACCATAAAGAAAATCTGGTGTCCAGGTGTCCAGGGCTGAGCTCAGGAGGACATTTTGGTGATTTAGGGTGGCAAGTCTGCAGCAGATTTATTTGGGGAGGGCACAGGGATGGGTTTATATGGTGCAGAGAAGGGTTTGACAGCTGTTCCCAACCCTTGTTCCCGTTTGCACAACACTTGGATCATGGAGCCAGCCTCACTGTTACGGCTCTGTCTGACCTGGCAAGTCAGAGGCTTCTCCAAAGCCAAAAGATTGGGAAATTGATAAAATAGACATCCCAGCAACAAGTGGTGGAATCTGCAGAAAGGTTGGTATTCCAGATATTATGGTTCAGATGAAATTTTGTCTTATCTCACAAGTTCTGCTGCCTGAGCTTCACCTCAGCTCCTGCAAGCAGAACCCTTGTGCTGTGTGATGGGTTTGGGAGACCAGAGGAGGGTCACCAGGGTGACCAGAGGGATGGAGCACCTCCCCTATGGGGAAAGGCTGAGAGAATTGGGATTGTTCAGCCTGGAGAAGAGGAGGCTTCAGGGTGACCTCGGAGCCCTTTCTTGTGACTAAAGGAGCTCCAAGAGAGCTGGAGGGGGATTTTGGACAAGGGATGGAGGGACAGGACAAGAATTTGAATTGATAGAGAGTAGCTTTAGATAAGATATTAGGAATAAACTCTTCCCTGTGAGGGTGGGCAGGCCCTGGCACAGGGTGCCCAGAGCAGCTGTGGCTGCCCCTGGATCCCTGGCAGTGTCCAAGGCCAGGCTGGACATTGGAGCTTGGAGCAGCCTGGAACAGTGGAAGGTGTCCCTGTGCAAGGCAGGGGATTGGAATGAGATGGGCTTTAAGGTCTCTTCCAACCCAGTCCATTCTGGGATTCTGTGATTGCATTCCTGGCAGAGCAGAGTGTGACTCAGCACCCTGAGAAGATGCCACACCGAAGCAGGACCTTGAGGCTGCTCCCAAGCACAGCAGCTCTTCCTAATGACTCACACGTGGTCTTCAGCCACGCTAGAGTTGTTAAGGTTGTTTAAAGAGCAACACATGAGCTCTGCAGGTGCAGGACAGGGCAGGCCCCAGTGGTTCCAGTGGCCAGGGCAGCATGAGGGAACATCCTGAGAACCAGGCAGAGCATGGACCTGATGAAGGTACCTGGGCTGGGTCCTGTGGGTCCTGTTCCTGGAGCAATTTATGGGGCACTTGCTTACTGCAAGCTCCTGGCCTTGTTAGGGTGGAGAGATTTCTTTAATATCAACTTTGGTTGGCAAATTACAGGTATTTTTGGGGTTGTAAAAAATTAGAATCATAGAATTCTTTGAGATCACCTCCAGTCAACCCAGCACCATCATAACCACCCCTAAGCCGTGTCCCCAGGTGCCACATCCACACAGTTTTTGAATGCTTCCAGTGATGGTGACTCCACCACTGCCCTGGGCAGTCTGTTCCAGTGTTTTACAACTCTTTCCATGAAGATTTTTTCCCTAATATCCAATCTAAACCTTCACTTGAGGCCATTTATTCTTGTCCTGTCGCTTGTTACCTGAGAGAAGATAAAAACATGAAATACCTTTGGGCCATTTCTCATGGCTGTCCCGGCTGGGTGTGAACAGGCCCATCTGTTGCAGTGGCTGTCCCTGTGTCTGACACAGATGAGGTGTGTGATGACAGAAATTACACCATCATTTTTTCCACTGGAACTGCTGGGGAAAAAAAAAAAGTAGAGTCAAACTCTCAGGGTCAGCAGCCTGACTGTGACATTGCAAAGCATTTTCCACACACAAAAACCCCTCCAAACCTACGAGTACTGCAAGAGGAGATTGGTGAGGAAAGCTGGAGGAGGTGTTGAGCGTGTCCTGCTTTCAAAGAACCGTGGAATCATGAATGGTTTGGGTTGGAAGGGACCTTAAAGCCCACCCAGTGCCACCCCCTGCCATGGGCAGGGACGCCTTCCACCATCCCAGGCTGCTCCAATCTCCAATGTCCAACCTGGCCTTGGACACTTCCAGGGATCCAGGGGCAGCCACAGCTGCTCTGGGCAACCTGTGCCAGCCAGCAATTCCCAATTCCCAATCTCCCATCCATCGCTGCCCTCTGGCACTGGGAAGCCATTCCCTGGGTCCTGTCCCTCCATGCCTTGTCCCCAGTCCCTCTGCAGCTCTCTTGGAGCCCCTTTAGGCTCTGCAAGGGGCTCTGAGCTCTCCCTGGAGCTTCTCCTCTCCAGGGGAACATTCCCAGCTCTCCCAGCCTGCCTCCAGAGCAGAGGGGCTCCAGCCCTGGGAGCAGCTCTGTGGCTTCCTCTGGACTTGCTCCAACAGCTCCGTGCCTTTCTTGTGCTTTGCCTGTGTGGATCCCAAGGACAGAACTGCTCCACCTCCACTTTGGGGGTTGCTGTCTTTACCCTCAGGATGTGTCTGTGGTGTTGCTGCTCCCATCCCCCTCCCTCTTCCCACACTGACACCGGGAATGTGGTTTTCGTGCAACCGAAAAATCAGGGAAAAAGTTCCTTTCATCCACTTGGCACCAGTCAGGGACCTCACCCAGCAGCCCTTGAATGGAGCTCAGAAGCCGTGGCTGAGCTTCCAACCTCTCCTGACCCCTTTTCCTGGGGTTCTTCCAAGCTCCCTCCCAACGCTCCATCTCTGCCCATCCACAGGTGTTAGGGGAAAAAACCACCAAACCCACACCTTTCTGGAGCAGCCAAAAATGTGTCCGTTTGCCTTTTTTTTCCAGCATTCCCTAACCTTTCCCATACACCCTGACCCTTTTCCTCTGCCCCCACCTGCATTAAGGCACCGCTGTGGGGTGAACTGTGGATGGAGGAATGTCCACATGGACAACAGCGGGAGGAGGAGATGAGCCGTGAACTTTTGCACGTTTCACCAGGGGATGGATTTCCTCTGGTTTTAATTGAATTGTTTCAAGGGTTTTTTTCACTCTTTTGTACAAATTCAGGAAGGTCTGGAGCAAGTCAAGCCTGGCTTGGCTTCACAGGGCTGGCAACACCGACTGGAAAGTTTATTGCTTCCTGTTATGAGAGCTCAGGGAGCCACGATGGGATTTCAGGAGAAACATGGGCAGCTCTAACTCCAGGGATGACCCCGACGGGTGGGGTTGGAGGTGGCCTCTCATTCCCATTGCTGCTCCAGCTACTTCAGGAAAGGGAAGCAAATAGAGGAGGGAATAATGGCTCGATTTGGCCTCTGGCTATCGAGGCAGATGTTTTCTTTGGAGCAGGAATAGATGCCGAGGAAAATGCTATAAAGGGCTTTGCTGAGCCATGTCCCGGGGCTGCACCTGAGTCCTTTCTTGCCACCTCTCTCCTGTGTCATCTCACCACCTTGGACAATTCAGCAGAAAGGCTCCCCTCAGAAAAATTAATGTGGTTTTTTCTTCCTCAACACTGACATTTATCTCGAGAATGTGTCCATTGCAGCGAAATTTTCAGCTGGGAAGGGCTGGAATAAATCGCTTCTGCTCTCCAGCCCAAGTTTAAACATTTCCTCTGGGCTTTTCTACTTTGGAATTTAAATCTTATTGTTATTTAACCATATCAGATTAGTTTTTTGGTCATTTTCAAAGTGAAGTGATTTTACCTTTCTGCAGTCATCAGACAGCGATATCTGAAGGAAACTTTTCCCTGATTTTCAGCAGAAATGTTATTTATCCTGCTAACAGCACTGGCTTTTTGCTCCAGGCACAAACCAATGCAAACTTCACAGAAATTCCATTTTCTGACCTATCTTCTGTGCTAACTGAGGCATAACTGTGGTCCAAATGTCATGGCAGCTCAGAGCCAGAATTTACATTTTCCAAGTGCATGAAGGAAAACATCCCTCACCTCATTTTCAAACAGTCTTACATTATTCAGCCAAAATCCCCACGGGCTTTGCAAAAACGTGTAAGACCAGATTTTCTCTGTTTCATCCTTGTGAGGAGCCAGAGACCAAGCACATAATTCTTTCCCAGATCAAAACCTTTTTGGGATCATCCAACAAGCAGAGCCAGATGCAGGATAAAAATCAACCTGATGATGAATAAGTAGAAATCTTGTCTTTCTGTCCTTCAGATGACACATTTGCATTGGGATTGTCGTCACCACTGCCCTGAAAAGTCCACACAGAGCTTTGTGATGAAGCAGATTTTTGCAAATGACCCTGGCACAGCTTTTCCTGCTGCTTGTAAATTGGTTTTTTTACGAGAGTTAAGGTTCTGGCTGAGCTCTTAGGATGCGAGCCCTGATTAGCCCCAAATCTTGGAGAGCACCCAAAGCTCTGCGTGAAGGAGGGAAGAAGTTTGCACAACTGGGATGGTTTTGGTGTTAAGTCAGGGAGTGTGGTGGGACTGAAAGGGAGCCTGGAGGCCCTGGGCTGGCATGGCTGTTGAGCAGCACCGGGGCCATTCCCACCTGCTCCTTCCTGTCTCTGCTTCCCAGATCCTGAATGGCTCCCTGTGACATCCACGCTTGTCCCCGACCCCGTCACCCATGAAATTGTTGGTTTGGTTCCTGTTTCATGAGGAAATGGGCTGTTTCTGTCCCCAGGCGTGGCCCCTCCACCCATTAGCCCAAGTTCTATCCCAGTGTGTTGCTTCCATCCTTGCTGGGAGGTGCTGGCCCGTCCCAAAGCACACAAGAGATGTGGCCCAGCCACATCACCGAGGCAGTGACACAACCTGGGTCCTTGGGGATGCAACTTGGGGCCTGGGGTTGCTGGAGGCTCTGGAGACTCCAGGCATGAAGAAGGGGCTCCCATGGGAGCTGGTGGCCTCTTTCCCACCAGGAAATGCAAATGGAGATGTCCCAGTGGAACACACGCTTGGACCTCTGGTCCAAGGAACCTGGTCCAGTGGAAGGTGTCCCCAGCCACGGCAGGAGGTGGAACTGGAGGATCTTTGGGTTGGTCCCCTCCAACCCCAACCATTCTGGGGTTCTCCACAGTGCTCCCTTTACCTGGTCCTATCAGCCAGGCGTGTGCCAGTAGAAATGTCAAATTCGCAGTGCTGGCTTGAACCAAACTGGTTGAAAATGAGCCCAAATCCTCTTCCAAACCCATGGATGCCCCCACACCTGTGTGCTTGTGGGACAGCAGCTCTGAAAGCAGAGGAGGGGGTGGAGGAAAGGAGGACACATTGAGGAAGGTGGTTGTCCATCCCTGAAGCCCATCTCAAAGGGGATAAAACCTCGGCGTGCCTCCTTTGTGACTCTGTCACTCACTGACCAAGCTGGAAACCCCCAGATCCCTTTTTCTCCATAACTGCCACCAAACTACTGGCTAATAAGAGGAATATCACAGTTCTGTGGATTTTTAGTCTATGCAAAAGGGGAAAGAATATTTTCCAAATCTCAATATTTGTTTTTAACAGTGCCTTTGCCACGCTTTCCATCACAAATCCCTTTCAGAGTGGACGGCACCCACAGCCACCAAAGGTGAGGATGAGTCCTGCATCCCACATCCAAAAGTCAGGGAAAAAAGTTTAGTGAAGTTAATCCAAGAGGAAAAAGATAAGAACTAAAACTGCTGCTTCACGTTTTGCTCTCACTTGTGGTGTTCAGACATTTTTGAGAAATTCCATCATCTCAAAAGCCCGATTCCAACAATAATCAATAAGGTAAAAAGTTGGCACTTTAAATTTATTTTAATTTTGTGACATTCGTCTCAACACAGCGGGCCTTGTTTTAAAAACAAGTTTAAAAACTTTGTTCATTCGCACAAAGATGCATATCTTCACTGCATTTAGTTTAAAAACTGACCAAATTAACATCCAAGAGAGAAAAATTAGAGAAGAAAAGGAACTGTCAGCACAATCCAGCACAGAGCTTTGTAGGTTTGTGCTCGGAGTGGGTAATTATGGTCACTCCTCGCCCCTGACGTAGCAGGGAGATGTTACACCAGGTCTCATTGCCATTGGCGACAGCACTTACTTCTTTCAATAGGACATTTAAATAAATGTGTATAGATCACTGCTCTGAAACACAGACGGTGCCTGGGGAAGAGGTGGCTTGGAGAGGTGACTCCCAGCAGCAGCCAGAATTATACAAAGCTCCATCACATCCCTTCCCCTCTGTCTCCTCTCTTTTATTCCCATTTCTCATTGCCAGGCACTGAACTGAGGACACGGGATGCTGCAGGGGTGGGGTTTTCTCTGTACACTCATTTATGGCTCTGCCTCCTGCCTCCTTCCCTGGGTGATGATTTGGTGATGGGAAGCCCTCAGTCCCTGCCAGTGTGATGGCTGGAGCTGCTGGGCACGAGGCTGGAGCAGGAGCAGATGTTGCCTGGCCTGCCTGAAGCGCAGATGCCCCAAAAATCTTCACCCAGATGCGAGTGCCGTGTGTATAAACCACCCTCATGGCTAGAAAGCAAAGAGCCTGGAAAATCTGCCTGACCCACGGGACTGGGACCACGCTGAGCTGCCTTTTATCTCTGAGCAGTCCTGCAGAGCCTGGGAGTCGTTCTGAGCTGGTTATTTTTAAATAACCAATAACACCTCCCTGCAGCTCCATCCCGCACCGGCAGCAGCGGGTGGGACTTTCACCACAGGTCTTGGGTGGCAATGAGCTCTTGGTGGCCGTCCCTCAGCTCTGGTGGATGTTACGGGGTGTGGCTCTCAGAAGGAGCAGCTGTGACATGTGCTGGAGGGTCCCTGCTTGTGGGGAATGCACCCAGAGAACATTCAGTGGCCCCTCTGGAGTGACCACGAGGTGACCCACGGCTGTCTCCAGAGCTGAAGGACCTTGAGGGGAAGGAGATCACTGCCCCAGTGTGCTGGAGGCCAAACCCAGGCCCAGGAACATGCAGGGATAATGTGGCCTCAGCCCGCTGCAAGTTCTCACCCTCTCAGTGGGAGATTTCCAGGGAGGCTGGAGTGGGTTTGGAGATCTCCAGCCCTGCTGCTCTCCTCTGGAACCTCCCTGTGTCCTTTGGGAGAGCAGCTTGTCAGTGTGCCGTGTACTGAAGCTGAAACATGAAGCCAGGGTTGTGATAATTTAACTTTTTTAGAGGTTTATTCCCCCCAAATGCCTCCCCAAATCTGGTTTTCCTGGTGTGGCATATTCCCACAAAGGTGTGTGTTCACCCCTACACCTCACTGAGCTGATAGGGCTTTTCCTGCCTATCTCAGGTGACTAATCCCAAACAGGGAATTCACTTATCAGTAATGATAAGTGAGTAATTAGTTTATAACAGAAAGCCTTGAGGAATGTTGCTGCAATAAAGGGCGGTGCAGATGCTGCTCCTTGCAAGAGCATCCACACAAGCTCCAGTGAGGAAGAATTGCCCTTCCACGTCCATTTGGGCTCTTTGGGAAACCAGAGGTGAATATCCTGCTTTGTCAGCACCAGGGACGAAGGTTCCAGATATACCATATGGTTTCCAACACCCCCCTTAATCCCAGTGCAAATCTTCCCGTGCTTTCTGCCCTCAGAGATCTGATCCTTTCCATGACCTGGCTGCTGCTGTTGCTTCCTTCTCTCTCCTCCTCGCTGGCCCTTGGGTGGACTTCCTGCCTGGACTCTCCATTTCCACCTCAGCAGACACCCTGAATCAGATCCCTGATTCTGCTGGATCTGCCAAAGCTCCCCGTGGATGGAGCAGGTGATCCTTGCACCATCAGGGTGGAGGTTTTCTTCATGAATACCACTTGCCTTAGGCTTCGTGTGCACCCCCATCCTCCCAATTCCTTCTTGCAGCTGCAAAGAAGCCAGAAAGGCTCTGTTGGTGCTCAAAACTCCTTCCCCATCCTTCACCTGCTCCCTGCTCCCTCCACCAGCTTGCAGAGAGAGGAACCACCTCTTTCAGGGACAGCTTTTCCTGCAGCAAAGCAGGAGCTTCAGGGCAGTTTTTCCCACTAGTAAGCTTTCCCTCCTTTTGTATTATTTTTTTCCCCCCCAACAGCCAAGGAGCTTTTGCCAAAATGTGTTTTCCACATGTTCCCTATTAGTCATGCTCTCAGTCTTACAAATCTGTTACCAGTGCCACAAGCTGATGCTATTAATTCACTCCCAACCGACACAAGCAAAATTCCAGGCAGCGTTCCTAAAACCAGACCCGGCGGCTTGTTTGGATTTAAAACCAATGCCCCTCTCTCGCCTGGTGTGTGTGTAGAGCACCTTCCCAGCTTCTCCCGAGGCTTGGCGAGGGCAGGAAGGTCGGGACAGGCGGTGGGACCGGCCCCGGGGGTCGGGCAGGGGCTGCCCCGCAAAGGCGGGGTCTGACAGCGCCCTAAATACTTCCCTGGAGCTCCGCTTGCCAACCACTGGAGCACGGCTGGACCGAGCCGGCGGGGGTTTATCTAGGGCAAGGCGGAGGGATTGGAGGCACAGGAATGTCGGTGGAGGAGGGAAAGCCACCGCGAGAAGCACCATGTCTCTGTAAGTAGATTTTTTCCCCCGTTGTTTTCCCTGCTGCTCAGGCAGCGGTGCGAGAACCGTGCGGAACGGAAGGGCATCCACCTAGCACAGACTTATATAGTTTTTTTCATTCTTTGGCATATTTTAGACTCAGGTTTTAAAGTTTTCCCAGTTCCTACAGCTGTGCCTGCGATTGTGTGGAGGGGTCAGCGGGTTTTGGGAAGTCACCGTGGTGAGAACGGGGAGCCAACAGCTCATTCCTGTACTGGCTACACACAGTTCAGACTACTTTAGGGGTTGCTGGTGGTCTGAGCAGTCCAATCCCTCCTCTGTAGCTGTTTTGAGGTGAAACTTGCACCCTGTGTGTGTTTCCTACGCTGTGTGTCAGCAAATCTGGAGGTGGCATGTGATGATGGATGAGTGAATGAATGGATTTCAAAGCTGGAGGGACGGGGAGTCCTTTATTTGGGGAGATAACTGAGATGCATGAACCACCTCATCTCACCCATCTACCTGCTGCACATCTACACAGATGGGGTTTTTCCCCCCCAGGCTGCATAACTTTCACACTGCACAGAGGAATTGGGTCTGAAGTGAAGCAGATGGATGGCTGCAAAATCCATGTTCTGTGCTTGGATGGTCGGGACTGTGAGGAGAGGAGACACAGCCTTTTCCTAGTGCCAGTCTATTCATCAGCACTGTGAACAAATCTTTCTTTGGAAGCTTGTTTGATTTATAATTGATTCCAAAACACTGTGGTGCACTAAACCCCCACCCCAGCAATTAAAAGCATTGAAATCTCACAGTTTAGTCTTTGTAGCCAGTGAGTCCTAAAAGCCACTGGAAGTTCAACCAAACAGATTTGTAGGGAGGGGTTTTTACCTCATTTCCTTCGGCTCCCGCTCTCAAATACGATGCCAGGAGGGCAGGTGGACACACAGGGGTGCAGCATCAAGGTGTGACCCCTCACAGTGGGGTCCCAGGGGCGCAGGAACAGCTCGGGGCTGTTTCCTGCAGATGTTCGTGCAGATCCAGATGTGCACAGAGGGCTGAGCCGCAGGGGCAGTGGCAGGACCCACAGCTCAGGGTGGTGGAAGGCAGCCAGGGATGGTCTTCTCAAAGCAACAACCTGTCACTTCTGTTAATTTGCAATTTCCTTCCTTTTCCTTGACTCGGGAGATTTGGGAGCATTTTATTGGGTGCTCCTTCCTAAAATGTGTCTCCCAGAGGAGCCAGTGGGTGCTTTGATAACAACCCTGATAAATGTCAGTTCAAAACTTGAATATTTACTCCAAAAGCTGTCACAGCCTCGGTCAGACCCTCCCTGCCCCAGCAAACAGCTCCTGGGAGATGAGCTGGCGCTTTGGGAGTTGCGTCCCTGAGTAACACTTGCTAAATGGTGAATTATCCTCGGTGTAGGCTTCAGAAACCCTTTAGGGGAGCCCTGAATTTGGAATGAACTGCTCTACAGGACATTAAAAGTGTGTTTTTAAGGACAATTTGGGGCTTGCAGCTAATTTGTGGTGCAGACGGGAGCTGCTGGGGCGCTGGACACCTGCATGGGGCCAGCCAAGGTGGGGCTGGATCCAACCCTGCCTCATCCAGACCCGGATGCTCCACAGACAGATGCACCATGGCCCACACCCAGCAGGGTCTTCCCTTCCCAGCCCCCTGTCAGCTGGAGCTTGGCTGAGAGCCTGGATTGATCCCACAAATCATTTAACGCCCCATATCTGAATGTGAACACAACAGAGGAAGGGTTAAAGACCCCTTAGGGTGTACCCACAGTAAGGACGCAGAAAAAGGCACTCAAAAAGGGTTCACCCCTGAATAAACCCAGTTTCCTCATTAAATAAAGAATATCTCTGTGGGCATCACTTCCCATGTCCTGCACTGGCTGAACTGTCCCACCTGCACAGTTGTACCGACCAAGGCATCACTTTTGGGGCAGGAGAGGGGGATTCTGGTCCCAGCAGCATTGGGGGTTGTTGCTCTTCACCTGGTATGTCGAGGGCAGGGAGGAGAACTTCCCCACCTCTCCTTCTGCTTTATGACCCAGCTGTTTCTCCCCTCCCTGCCTCGGTTTCCCCAGCCCCAGGACAGGAATAGCACCATCTGCAGAGCGCTCCCACAGGCTCGGCCTGCTGTGTGAAGACTTGGGGGCTTGTGTTCGCAGGGGATTTGTTTGATCTGGAAATAGCAGGGTTGGAAAATTCCATCTGCCTGCTCTCGAGAGCCCTCGACAGGGGCAGCGCGAAGGCGAGCGCTGAGCAAACCAGCGCTGAGCAAACTGGCTCTGCTTGGCTCCTGTCCTGGGAAGCAGTGGGAGCAAAATCGCATTCCAGAACAGCTGGATGTGGAGAACAGAGTGGGGCATGTTTCCCTTCCTGCTCCCACGTGGCTGCTCCCACCACGGAAACTCTACAGCACAATTTTGTGTCTCCAGTGGTGCAAAGCCAAGTTCGGGCCAGGCTTGTGTCTCATGGCATCATCAAGCCAGGTTGGATGAGGCTTGGAGCAGCCTGGTCTAGTGGAAAGTGTCCCTGCCCATGGAACCAGATGATCTTTAAGGTCCCTTCCAACCCCCAAAAATTATAGGATTTTATGATCATTTTCCCCCCTGGATCTTCACCCCCACTCAGCCATGCTCACCCAGCATGGAGAATTAGGGTTGATGTCCATACTGCTTCCACATAAGAAAACAGCTCCTTTCTCTTCTCTTTTTTCTTCCTCCACTGTTCTTTAGGTCCAGGTGCTTTTCCTATCGCTCTCATCTCTCAGTATCCGTGCCAGTCAAGCACTGAAATTGCCTCCTGTCTTTAGTGCTGCCTGAGGTCACCCAAGGAACTCAGGCTGAGGCCCCACTCCAAGTTAAGCTAAACACAAAATGCTTATTCCAAGCTCTTCCTCCCCAGCTGTCCAGGTCTCCTAATAAATGCATGGTTTTCTCTTGAAAGCTTCTCAAGGTTTATTTTTGAAACAGTCTGTATTTGATTAAAGTTTTGTTTTGTTTTGCTTTGTTTCAAGAGGAACTTAAAAGGGTTGTCAGCCTGTAAACATAAATATTCCCATTCTTTTGCTGATTCTTTGCATTTTTCTGGGCTTGCTAATGAAAGATGTTTCAGTAGGACACGTCTCTGTGATGTGGGAGCATCCTCCACTGTTCCAGCCCTGACCACCCTTTCAGGGGAGAAATTTTCCCTAATATCCAATCTAAACCTCCCCTGGTGCTAATTAAGGCCTTTCCTCCTGTCCCTGTTCCCTGCGAGCAGAGCCCGACCCCCCCGGCTGCCCCCTCCTGTCAGGGACTTGTGCAGAGCCACAAGGTCCCCCCTGAGCCTCCTTTGCTCCAGCCTGAGCCCCTTTCCCAGCTCCCTCAGCCGCTCCTGGGGCTCCAGCCCCTTCCCAGCTCTGTTCCCTTCTCTGGCCACGCTCCAGCCCCTCAATGTCCTTCTTGTCATGAGGAACCCAAAACTGATCTCAGGATGCAAGGTGTGGCCCCACCAGTGCCCAGCACAGGGGACGTTCACTTCTCTGGTCCTCCTGGTGGCACAAGATGTGACCTCATAGCTCTGGTGTTTTATTTCCCCCTCTCCCTGCAGGTTATAACTGAGTAGCCCTTATGACCAACATGAGCTGGAGCTTCCTCACCCGCCTGCTAGAAGAGATTCACAATCACTCCACCTTCGTGGGGAAGGTCTGGCTCACCGTGCTCATCGTCTTCCGCATCGTCCTGACGGCGGTGGGGGGCGAGTCCATCTACTCCGATGAGCAGAGCAAGTTCACCTGCAACACGAAGCAGCCGGGCTGCGACAACGTCTGCTACGATGCCTTCGCGCCGCTGTCGCACGTCAGGTTCTGGGTCTTCCAGATCATCATGATCTCCACGCCCTCAGTCATGTACCTGGGCTACGCCATCCACAGGATCGCCCGCTCGGCCGAGGAGGAGAAGAAGTTCAAGGGGTTCAAGAAGAAGAAGCAGTTTGCCCTGAACTGGCAGGCCGTGCGCAACATGGAGGATGCCATGGAGGCCGACGAGGAGGAGCCCATGATCTCCGACGACGCGGCCGAGCACGAGAAAGCCAAGCCCAAGCCCAAGTGCAAGGAGCAGCAGAAGCACGACGGGAGGAGGCGCATCCAGCAGGAGGGACTGATGAAAATCTACGTCTTCCAGCTCCTCACCAGGGCTTCGTTTGAGGTTTGCTTTTTGATAGGGCAGTATTTGCTCTACGGTTTTGAAGTGGAAGCTTATTACGTCTGCAACAGGGTCCCTTGTCCCCACACCGTGGACTGCTTTGTGTCCCGGCCCACGGAGAAGACCATCTTCCTCCTGGTGATGTATGTGGTGAGCTGCCTGTGCCTGCTGCTGAACATGTGCGAGATGTTCCACCTGGGATTCGGGACCATCCGCGACGCCATCCGCAACCGGAAAATCAACAGCTTCCGGCAGCCCCCCTACAACTACGCCTACCCCAAGAACATCTCCTGCCCTCCCGAGTACAACCTGGTCGTCAAATCCGAGAAGTCCACCAAGATCCCCAACAGCCTGATGGCCCACGAGCAGAACTTGGCCAACGTGGCTCAGGAGCAGCAGTGCACCAGCCCGGACGAGAACCTGCCGGCGGATCTGTCCACCCTGCACAAGCACCTGCGGGTGGCCCAGGAGCAGCTGGACATCGCCTTCCAGAGCTACAGCAGCACCCAGGCCAACACGCAGCCCTCTCGGACCAGCAGCCCCGCCTCGGGGGGCACCGTGGTGGAGCAGAACAGGGCCAACACCGCCCAGGAGAAACAAGGTGCTAAACCCAAGGCCTCCTTGGAGAAAGGCAGCTCCAGCAGTAAAGATGGGAAGACGTCTGTGTGGATATAACTCTGCCAGGAAGGCGAGAGGGCAGCGTGAGCGGGGTTTTTATTTTGGTTTGTTTCTGGTTTTCGGTGTTATCTCGAGTTCGTTTCGCAGGGCACGGTTTTTGTGTGGAAGTCAAGAGAGTAAAAGGAGCTTCGGACCAATTTAGTGCTGTCTTCCAGTGTGTTAACAAAAGACATTTCTTCCCTGTTTCCAACGTGTTCTCCAGCTGGGAACCTCCAGTGAGTGACAGGAACCTCCAGTGAGTAACAGCAAACCCCCCACACCTCCCAGCCCTTGGGTCACCACCGGAGCCCCCAGCAGAGACTGGACAATGTGCTGTGGTGGGAAGAGGAGCTGCTGGTGGCTTAGGAGGAAAGTCAGGCTGACAGGGATCAGCCACCCTCCTGCATGGCAAGGCTTGAGTGCTGCAGGCAAGGCAGTGTTTAATTACTAAATACCCTTAATCAAATTAATTTCTGATCCTTTGATAAGAAAACCACTGACATATTGCACGGACCTTCACGGCAGGCTCACAGCTGATGGCCTGCCTGGGCTGGCAGCTGCCAATGAAGGCCTCGTTGGATGCTGTGAGCCAGGAGCTGGCACCCACACCAGGTCTGGGGCAGGAACACCATGACTGCCTCACACAGGGAGACCTAAAACCAGCACAGGGCTGAAGGTTTCATCTTTTCTTCTTCTGTGTCGAAGCAAAAAGCAGATCTGCTCCAAACCCTCCGGAGCAGGAGCAAGCAGTGACATTGCGTCCTACTGGTGCCTGTGTAGCACTTGCTACAGATGTGATGGGAATTGTTGCAGTTACAGAGTTTTTAACAAACTGCTGCTTCACATCATCAGAAAGTGCCTTTATGCAACCAGGAAAACAAAAGTGTAAAGGGTTTAGGCTCCTTTACTTGCTGAATTTTAGACGATCAGCATTGGCAAATTTGTTTTTCTGATTAATTGAGGAAAAGCACTGTTGGCAAATTTGTTTTTCTGATTAATCAAGCCCTTATAAATAGTGGCAGGTGGCAGATCTAGGAATAGTGTGTCTCTGGTGTGTGTGTGTGTGTGTCCATGTATAGATACAGACACGTACGAACACATGCGTGTGCACATAGACATAGCGAAATAGGTGTAAATGTAATATCAACCCTCTGCTCCTTCCACAGCCTTCCACCTCCCCTGGGAAAACCCAGCTGCTCCAGGACTGGGGCTGATCTCATCCTGGAGCAGTCCTGGGGCTTTTAGCCTCCAGCCCCACCCGGGGAACTGGGAGGATTCCCACATTTGCTTGGGGGCAGGGTTGCAGAAGGTCTGGCTTCAGTGGGGACAGGACCAGGACAGCAGCAGGAAGTTTTTCCCGAGTTTATGAGGAGTTGTTTTCAGCTGGGCTTGGCTTTAGGGTGGTTTCCATGCACTTAAAGTACTTGGGGTGCATGTTAAGATCAAGCTGCTGAGCTCCAAGGCTCCTACTGTGCTTTGTCAGGGTGGTTTCATCATCACCACAGGGACCCCAAACAGGCAGAGCCTTCAAGATCAAACCTGTTGCAGAAGAAGTAAATTCTCCCTGAACACAGCGCTGTCCCTGTGCCAAGCTGTTCCCTCAGGCTGTGCCAGTATGTCTTACCCATTGGATATTCACGACTTCTCGCTGGACATCACCCTCATGTCCTTGAGATCAGTCCCTAAAAGCCCTGAGGATGCCTGTTCCCCGAGTGCCCAGCCCTTTGGCCGTTCTTGGGAACAGCAGAGAATTTGGATATGCCCTTCATCTCCTGGGAACCTCAGCTGAGCTGTGCCATGCATTAGAGAACAGTCCTGGAAGCAGAAACGTAGAATTAAAAGGACAGCAGAGAAACATCCTACGAGGTACCCAGCAGCTAATATTCAGCTCTGTGGCTTTGTGTAACAGTCTGGGGAGCACTTCCAGGCTCATTCCTGCTCCTGCTGAAGGCATTCATTGGTAAAATGCCTGGAATGCTGTTTGCTCTTGCTGCTGGAGATCTTCCCCTGACAAATGGATAACTAGATCCAGGAGGAGGATCAGCACAGCAGCACTCAGTAGGAACATCCATCCATCCCCTTCTGCTGGGAATTTTGCTGGAAAGGCTCAAAAAGGTCACACCACGGTGGTGGGGAGGCAAACATACCCAACCACGCTGTTTGTCCTCGTCCCGTGTGTGGGAATGTGCTCTCTGCTGGCTGGGGATGTGCTGGGCAGAGCAGGAGAGGCTGGGTGCTCACAGGGCTGCTGTCACCTGGCAAAAATGCCTGCAGGGCCACAGCCCAGGCTGCTGGGGAGGAGAGAGAGGTGATCCTGGGTGGAAATTTGTTCCCTGGTCACTGCAGCTGTCCAGGGCATGAGCTTGTCCTCTGCATCAGTGGGACTTCTCTTTTATTCCCAGCCCTGTGTCCCAGGGGAAATCGCGTGCATTTAAAGTCGTGATCCCAAGGGAAGGATGGAAACTCTGAGGATAACCATGGTTGGATGCTGCCTGGGTTCTTCTGATTCCTTTTCCATGAGCAACAATACCACAGCCCCGGATAAACCTGTGCTTCCCACACGATGCTGGAAGGCACTGTCCCATGCAGGAGTTGGGATTTGGGATTTCTGCTGCCCGTACCAGCAACACCTCCCTCAGCACCAGACATGGCCTGAGCACTTCCTGGTGACTCAGATCTGCCCCTCCACTCCTGCTGACCTGCAGAACCCCCCATGAGTCACCACACCAGGGATAGGAATGTGACTTCCTTGCTCTTGCTTCAAACAATCTTGGCAAACGAATCGCCATGGGGAAAGATGGAGGGCAGGGCAGATTTTGAGCCCAAACCCCCAAACCTGGTCACAGAGACCTGATCAACTCATTAAACCCAGTCTATGCAGCAGGGCTGCATCTGCTGCCCCAGCAATAGAGGTGGGCAGTGCCCATGGGAGGAGATTCCAGGTTCAGGGCAGGAGGATGGGAAAAGACCATGGATCTTCTTGCCAACTTGCCACCATCAAATGACTCTCTAAAGGGTGACATGAACCCCCTCTCTGCAACCCCATGGAGACATGGAGAAGTCTCATGCCTTTAATCTCTGCATATTTTGGGTGTTTGAAGACTGCTTTCACCCTCAAATCTGCTTTAAGCTGAACACCTCCAGTCTCATCAACCTTTCTCCAAGGGCTGCTTTTCTGGGGTGGTTTTCCCTCGTGTCTTTGAACCAACACCAGCCACTCCACAACTTCCCAGCAGCGTGGCAGTGCCAGTCCTTGTGCCACGTTCCCTTCCTTCTCCTCTTCATGCACTCTGGTCCTCCCCAAAACCCCATCTCCTGCAGGCCTGGGGATTGCTCCCCTCTCCAGGTGTGTGGCTGTACAGTGGGGACCTTCCTGGCATCCTTCAAACCCCCTTTTTATGGTCACACAGTGAACCAAGGGGGCTCTGAGTGACCCGTGGGTCCTGCAGAGGGTTTGGAGCCTCTTCCCAGCTGGTGTCACCCTCACATCTCATACGCACATGCTGTTTTCCACAGGGAGAGTCAATAACTGCAATATTGACGAGTACCAGACCCAGGGCAGACTCTTGGGGGATCAATAATCCCCTTGTCGGGCAGGGACACAGGGTAACCACTCCCAGCCCTGCTCCTCCCTCAGGCCTGGAGTATTTCCCTGCATAACATCCCTTCCCAATGGGAGCTGATCCTGATTTCCCACGTTTTCCAAGCGTTTTGACAGGGACTCAAGCACAAGGGTGTATTCCCAGCAGGAATGCTCTGGTGTCATGGGTGCCTGGCAGGGATGCAAAGTTGCCTGTGAGGTACCAGCCAGCCTGGAGGACACTGCAGATCCTCTGAGGCTGGGGAAGAGGGATCCCAGTTCTCCCAGGTCCCATCTGGGCCACACACTGCAGCCAGCACGGGTCAGACAGCCCTAGGAACAGAAAAGATTATTATTATTCTTTATATATATACTGATTTGCTCACTTTCCCCCTTCCTCCTCTACTCTGTGACCTCTAAACCATTTAGGATGTTGGGTTTTCCCACTGAGTCACTGCCACAAAGGTGACCAAATGCAATGATGACTCTGCAGGAATGACTCCTTTCGGGGCAGGAGCAACAGTCCCTTCTTTTATCCTGTCAGCTGGGGCAGGAAAAGGATGGAGCAGCAAAATATTCATAGCCACAAGCAAAATCCCCACCACAACCATTCCTAACTCAACCAGCAGCTCAAGGAAATTCATTTGGAGGGCGGAGTATCAGCCATGGAAGAAATGCCAACGGCATAATTAATGCTTTGCTTTTTTTGTGTGTTTTCTCCAGGTAGCAGTTTTGTCCACACACAAGACAGGTTTAGCTTTGTGGCTGAACTAATTGTAAATGTTGATTCTCTCGCTAAACTTGGTCAGATGAAGTGCCCACACTTATATTTCTCTTCTTACCATTCAGGGCCAGGAATGTCCCACAAAATCCAGATTACCTTCTTGCTTGCATTGCATTCCACTGGGAAATACTTGAACTTAACTCAAGGCCATAACCAGTCTGTGCTGTTACAAAGCGTCTGGGATTGTTTTCTTTTTATTTTTTTGGTTGTTAATTTTTTTTTTTTAATGTACTAACTGTATTTGTACTAGAGATTTTTGGAGTATGAGGTTGAATCTGTAAGTATTTTTCAGTGTAAATGTTACATCTGGGCTGTAGTTCGAATATGAAACACTGGTCAAAAGGGAAAGGGACATCAGCCCAACTCAACTGTGGCTATTCCACATCCATTACTAATAACATGGAATAAAACTTACATTTTGTTACAGTATGTAAAGCGTGTGGTGCTTGCTTGAGAAAGGCTCTGAATGATGAGAAGAAATCCTTCTCCACCTACGATTTGCCTGTTTTAGCCACGTAGGAGCTCTGTTTTCCCTGATATGGCTACAAATCTTCACAAAATAGTTTTGCCTTAAGAAGCGTTTGACCTTCGCGTTGTTTGGGATGTGTTGTCTCCCTGATGAATCACTGCCTGCAGATCCCTCGGGCACAGAGCTCAAACTGCTGAGGGAAGCCTGGGCTTTCAAAAGCAAGAAAACTTTGGGGAATCTAGGAGAAACTGATGATTCAGGCTGAGCAAACGATGGGAAAGCACTTTGGGAGAGAGCCTGGCTTTCCAACCACCTCGGTCTTCGCTCCTCCCGTTAAATCACAGGCACCTTCACTCACAACCCCTCTCCAAATGTCCTCAGGAAAAAAATCCTGGACAAAAACATGCAATTTTTCTGTTTCTCTGGAAGTTGAGCTAAGTTGACAACTTCTTTGGCATGAGCAGGACATGGTCCCACCAAGGGACTGGGAAGAGCCGAGGCCAGGTTGGATGGGGCTTGGAGCAACCTGGTGTGGTGGGAGGTGTCCCTGCCCTGGGGGTTGATACAGACTCATGGAAGGAGGAATGGCAAAAGCAGCCTCCATTCAGCAGTATTTTGGGAACAGGCAGAGTAATTGCAACCTCCCCCATTTCTTTGGAAAGCCAGGCTAAAACTGCCAGTGACTCCCCAGTTCTCTCTGGGATCACAGCACCCATCGTTTCCACCAGCTGCTCCATGCTGCAGGCAGAATTCCAGTCACAGCATCCCACTGGCTCCTAATCCCTCCTCCCAGGGAAATGCAATAACAGCTTTACCTTCCCCTCAGTCCCACCAGCAGGAATCCCAGAGTCCTTTATGTTGGAAAAGCCCTCTAAGTTCATTGAGTCCAACCATTAACCCAGCACCACAACCACCAAACCCTGTCCCCAGGTGCCGCATCCACATGGTTTTTATACACTTCCAGGGATGGTGATCCCACCACCGCCCTGGGCAGCCTATTCTAATGCCTGGCCACTCCTTCAGTGAAGAAATTTTCCCTAATATCCAATCTAAACCTCATCCAGTGCAGCTTCAGGCCATTTCCTCTGTCACTTGTTCCCTGAGAGAAAAGACTGACACCCACCCTCCTTTCAGAACAGCCCCTTGGATGCACAAACTCACTCCCTGCAAACTCAGCTGCCACTTTGCTCTATTCCTGCATCCTGCCTGTTGTCCTTGCAATTTCCCCCTATCATCACTGATTTTGCACTGCCCAGGTGTGGTGGTTTTAGCACTTTAGGAAACTGCTACACCAGGCCAGCCACAATCCGTGTTTTCCCCTCCAAGACTGTGGGATATTGTCCCAGCTATGGTGTACCACAGCCCCGTGTCCCAGCTGCCTGTGGCTGACCTCCCAGGGCACAGCTTGGGGGATATTTAATGCACAGGGTTTGGGATGAATAATTGCAGCTCACGTGGGTTTGTGGATGAGGGTTTGTGCTTAACACCCTGAGAAAAAGCTGGAGAAAATTAGTTTATTATGCCAGCGTTAACCTGCAGGGCTGGCTACAGAGGTTAGCCCTGGTGAGGATGAGTTATGGACAAATAAATGCCAATGATGAGCCCTCACGAGTGGGAGCCTTGGGCTGTGCAGGGTTTCAGGCAGTGGGAGAGAGCAGAAAGCTGATGGAGCAGGAGGCTGCTGGCAGCTTGTGCAACCACCCAGGGGCTGCTGAGGGACAGCAAGGGAATCTCTGTCCTTTGTCACCTCCTTCTGAGCTGTGGGAAAGGATCCTGAGCCACCCTGACACATCTCACTGGATGAGAGGTGTTCCGAGGAGGGAGTTTTCCCTTTGGGATAGAGCTTAGCCAAGGATGTTGTGTCTTGTGACCTCATGCTCTCCGTCCAAAAAACAGCTCTAGAAATTATAAAGCTGGTGGGGGAAGATCCATCAGGAGCAATATCAGAATCCCAAAATGGTTTGGGTTGGAAGAGACCTTAAAGATCACCTCGTTCCAAGCCCCTGCCACAGTCAGGGACAGCTTCCACTAGAATTCCACACCTTCCTCTAGAAATTAATGTCATGGAAGCTTTGGTTGTCCCTCCAAGCAGGGTTTGAATACCCCAATTTTAGTGAAGACAGACACACACTCACTGAGGGCCGGCATAAACTTTCCCAGGGCTGCTGGTGTTGCAGCTCTCAGGCACACTATGGATTGTCGCAAACCATCCCCTGAGCTGATTTAAGGCACTAAACTGCCAGAGCTGTAGTTTCTGACACTGAAATGTTTCAATATGACTTTACTGGCTGCATAACTCTGTGATAAAAGAGAAGCAAACCCAGAGGAAAGGGAATAAAAGAGGTAGGAAGTGGAAAAGCAAACAAAATGCTCAAAATGCTGCCTGAATGTTTTCCATTTTCACTTTTATTTCTCTTGCTGCCCTTTCAAATATCTCCATGGGGTTTGATAAAACACCTCTGGTGGTTGGGAATGCAGGGAGGTGGCAAAGCGCTGCCTGTGGGATGGCCACTGATGATCCCCACAGCTGGGTGGTGAAGGAGGGATGTGGAACAGGTGGAAAACACCCAAAGTTGTATCCTGATGTGGGTCCACGGTGCCTGTTGGACTCTGGAGTTCCACCCCAGCTGTGCTTCCAGATTTGTGACTTTCTCCCTTCTCCTTCAAAAAGCAAACCCAGCTCCTGCTCCCGGCACATTCCCACTTCCAGGGCGAGAAAGAACCACCCAGGGCATCAGCTCTGTGCTCCTTCAGCTGCCCCAGAGCCAGGCAGGTTTCCTCAGCCCCGTTTTTGACACACCACTCGTGCCAGTGGGCGGGCAGACCACATCCCCGTGCCAAGGTCACCTCTGTCCACATCTTTATCTCTCAGCACTGCCGGGAGCTGATCTCCGCCGGGACAAGGGGACGTGTGATAAGGTTATCACTGCCGGGGCACAAGGGGAGAGCCCAGCCCTGCCCAGCGCCAGCTGCACGAACACACAGCGCCTTTCCAACTCCTGGAAAAGGAGTCCCTTCACTCAGGGTTTTAGGATCGGTGGGTTTGCGCTGGTGCTGCCTGCCCGGGAGATTTTAGCAGGGTCATTCGGGGCCAGGGGGCTGCCCCTCCCCGGAGAGCCGCTCATGTGCCGCTGTTGGCAGCGGGGAGGGGCAGCGGATTGCAGCCGCCGGAGAAGGGGAATCGCGAGTGGCAGCGGTGACTCGCGGCTGTTCCTTGGACTGTGGGATGAATTCCAGCGGAACGAGCCGCAGGCAAACGCGGGGCTATGCGGGCCCTTCTGACTGCACTTCCCAGAGCGCCAGGGAGCGTTCCAGAGGGAAGCCAGCAGCGCTCCAGCTCCATGATTTTGGCGGGGGGGGGGGGGGTTAACACAGGGATTCCCCATCCCTGGAAACAATCAGGGTCAGGCTGGGCTGACGCCCTGAGCAACGTGATGGATTGAGCATGTCCCTGCTCCTTGCAGGGGTGCTGGACTAAACGATCTTTCAAGGTCCCTTCCGACCCAAGCCATTCCATGATTCCGTGATTTTATTCAGTGGCTCCAATACGGAGCCACTGGCAGTTTGCCCAAGGGTGTTAGAAGAGGATGGGGCAGCTGGTGAGTCCTGCAGAAATAAGAGTGGAAAAGAGAAACCTTTGGAGTCAGTTTTCCACCCCGACCTAGAGGAGGAGAATGGATCTGTACGCTCTCTGCTTGCAGCTCCCAGGGAATTTTAGGCTCGGCAGGGGCAGGAATGGAGGTGTTTAGGGAATGACTGGACGTGGCTCTTAGTGCCATGGTCTAGTTGACATGTTCGGCCACAGGTTGTACTCGATGACCTCAGAGGTCCTTTCCAGCTTGATAAATTCTCTCATTAAACAGGGAGCAGCCAGGACAGGGAGAGCTGGGCTGGACAGCCCCCGACGGCGCCCACAACCAACCCGCGGGACGTGGGAACGCTTTGGGCCGTTTCCCTCGCTCGCTCCATTTCCGGAGAACCCGGGGAACGCGGGGAAGGCCGGGGGGGTTCCCAAATTCCTTCCTCAGGATCACAGGGAGCGCCCGGACCCCCTCAGCGCCGGGGGGCGTGGCCAAGAGGGCGGGGCGGGGCCTGGGGCCGCCGGAGGGGGCGTGGCCCGCAGGAAGGGGGCGTGGCCCGCCGGAGGGGGCGTGGCCCGCAGGAAGGGGGCGTGGCCCGCAGGAAGGGGGCGGTCCCCGCGGCGCCCCGTCCCCGCCAGCAGGTGTCGCCCTCCGGGCGGACACACACAAGATGGCGGCGGTGGCGGGCGGCGGAGGCGGCGGGACCCTCTGACGGCGCCGCCATGTTGGTGAGGGCAATAACGGCGCCCGGGATGCGCCGGTGGTGCCGGGGCCGGCGGGGCGCGGCCGTCGCCTGTTTTCCGCTGGGCCGGGCGCTACTGGGTGTGCGGGGCGCCGAGGCCGCCGTGTTCCTGCAGGGGCTGCTCACCAATGACGTCACGCAGTTGGTGGCGGCGGGCGACGGCCCCCCCGCGCTCTACGCGCACGCGCTGAACGTGCAGGGCCGCTGCCTCTATGACGTCATCCTGTACAGGTGAGGCCAAGCGGCGCGGCGGAGGGGGGGGGAGCTGGGAGAGACCATTGCGGGGTGGCGGGGGGTGGCTCCTGTCACCGCCACGTGACATTTCCGGCTTCTATTTCTGTATTAATGTGCAAAAAAGCCCTTCCTCCGTGTGTGTTTGTCATCACCTGCTGCCGCCTGCGTGCGTTACCCCAGCAGAAAAGTGCGATGGCCGTAATATCCCCATCGGGGAGATCGACTCCCCAGCTGGAGTCTGGGGACCTGTGTCCAGCTCTGGGGTCACCGGCACAGGAGGGACCTGGAGATGGTCCAGAGGAGGCCACGGGATTGTTCCAAGGGCTGGAGCCCCTCTGCTCTGGAGCTAGGCTGGGAGAACTGGGAATGTTCCCCTGGAGAAGGGAAGGCTCCAGGGAGAGCTCAGAGCCCCTTGCAGGGCCTAAAGGGGCTCCAGGAGAGCTGCAGAGGGACTGGGGACAAGGGCTGGAGGGACAGGAGCCAGGGAATGGCTTCCCAGTGCCAGAGGGCAGGGATGGATGGGAGATTGGGAAGGAATTCCTGGCTGGCACAGGTTGCCCAGAGCAGCTGTGGCTGCCCCTGGATCCCTGGAAGTGTCCAAGGCCAGGTTGGATGGGGCTTGGAGCAGCCTGGGATAGTGGAAGGTGTCCCTGCCCATGGCAGGGGGTGGCACTGGGTGGGCTTTAAGGTCCCATCTAACACAATCCATTCTGGGATTGTGTGACAGTGGAAGGCACAGCTGAATGAAACTTCTCCCCCAGCTGAAATTCCCCTCACTCAAGGATAGAGAATTCCACATGGCCAGACCTGCTTCTGCCCCTGGGAGAGGTGAGGGCAGTGTTTGCTAGGAAAAAGTACAGCAGGCAGCTGAAAGAGTTCAGGTGTTTCACTGTGGGGAGGTGGGTGCTGCTCCGTGTGTGCCTGAAAATTCCCCAGGTTTCTGGATTTGCACCAGGATCCAAATAAAAACCCAACTTTGGCTCCTGCTTCTGTGGGTACCTGTTTTCCTGACCTTGGGGGGTGTTACTTTTTTTAGGCTCCATGGGAGCACAGCAGAGGAGCCTCACATCCTGCTGGAGTGCGACAGCAGCGTGCTGGATTCCATCCAGAAACACCTGAAACTCTACAAGATCCGCAGGAAAGTCACTGTCACCCCCTGCCCTGACCTCTCCCTGTGGGCTGTCATCCCTGGGGAACAGCCTGGGGACGCCAGTTCCCTCCCAAAATCTGCAGACCAGGCTCTGCTCTTAACTCCTGACCCCAGGGCAGAAGTCATGGGCTGGAGACTGATTGCAAAGAAAGGAGCAAACTTGTCGGAGATTATCCCTGGGAGTCAAGTTGGAGACGTTCAGGATTACCACAGGCACAGGTATAAACAAGGTAAAGCCACGTTCTGTTTTGCACTATGGATTTTTGGGAGTCCATATGCTGATATAAAGCAGGAATAAGTTACAAAACCTCCATTCTTATGTTGTAATGTGTTGCAGTGGGGAGTAATGCATTTAATTTGTTAATTAATACATGTATTAATTGCTACTTTCGAGTATTAAAGTGATCTGGTGGTTAGAATTCTGTCTGGTGGTGGCAATGTTTGGGTATAACTTTCTGTTGTTCAGATTATGGGCATTGGTCAGGAATGCTGAAAGAAAGCCAGGATTATTCATTTTCTTAAAGAGAAGCTGCTGTGGTTTGAGTAATTTTGGTTAATTTGGGATGATACACAGCCCGGGTGTTTAGCTTGTTGCTGAGGGAGGAAAAGGAAACACCCAGACATGGTTTCCTAAAAACTTCCTGGCTGGACTTGCCGAGTTAACTCCAAGGCCAAGGAGGCTGGAGAGGGATCTCGGTCCTGGGAGCCCCAGTGCCCTTGATTTTAGTAGGATACGGATTAAATTAATTGGCAGAGCGAAAGGTGATGGTGCTGTGCTGAAACTGGGACCCGTTTGGGTTGGAAAACCAAATCGATAATGAGTCAAACAATTCAGAGCACAAGTCTACCGAGGAGCGTTTACCTGCTGGCTTTGTTCTCGCCCTAGGAATTCCCGAAGGTGTGAAAGATCTCCCCCCTGGAGTCGCCCTCCCGCTGGAATCCAACCTGGCCTTCATGAACGGCATCAGCTTCACCAAAGGCTGCTACATCGGGCAGGAGCTGACAGCCCGGACCCACCACATGGGCGTGATCCGCAAGCGCCTGCTGCCCGTCCGCTTCCCAGCGCCCCTTCCCAGCCCTGGCATTCCCGAGGGCGCAGAGATCCTCACCGAGTCGGGAAAGCCGGCCGGGAAGTTCCGTGCCGGAGGAGGAGAGCTCGGCATAGCCCTGCTGAGGTTGGCTCATGTGAACGAGCCGCTCTGCATAAACCTGGGAGGGGACAGAGTGGAGCTCAGCGCGACCACACCCGAGTGGTGGCCGAAAGCTGCTGCCAAATAGATGAGGAAGCACCGCTTGCCTTAGGGAGAGTCTGGTTTGTGTGGGGAATTTGGGAATGCTGCTGTTTGGGGTGGTTGATGGGGGCTCTTCCAGGATTCCTCCAATCGGGACTAAACAGCAGGACCCCAAAGCTGTGGCAGCCACTGGGTTGGATCATCCACTGAGTGCTGTGGAGAGACAAATGCAGGGAATTGCACCTTTTCCTGAGGGTGATCCCCACTTTTTTAGGGGTGCTGTATTTAGGGGGTGCGCTGTGTTGTTGGGTTGGACTCTGGATGGATTTCCAGGCTGACACTCACTCCCTCAGACTGTGCTCCGTGTGTGTTCCAGCTGAAGCAGTGGGAGCAGGAGTTTCCCTGTTCCATGCACTGAATTTTTCAGTTCAGAATAACCATTCTGTGGTATTATAATTTTTTTTTTTTTTTTTGAGTGGAGATCGTGCTGCTTTTATTAAGATGTATTCTCAGGCTGAAGTTTTTTTGCTGCAAATTGCTCCTTGCATTGAGCTTCTTAAACTTGCTGACGGGGCTGGCATTTCTTCCCACCCTGGAATTGTGTTCAGGAAGAGGAACACTTTGTGCTTCACGTGCCAGACCTTGATTTTAACTCATCCCAGCTGGGAAAGGTCTCAAACCTCCTGGTCCTGTCTCCTGGTTCGGTGCCAGTGGAGGGAGCACAGCCGGTTCCTCTGACTCCCATCACTCAAACCGTTTTTTTGGGAGAGGAAAGGGATATTTTCCAGCACTAACTTGTGCTGGTGTGTGCCCTGGGGTGTGTTTATGGCAGAATAATCTCTTCCTAGATCTGTGTGCCCTCCAGTTGCCAACAGCAGTTGAGGGGTGGATTTTTTTGGCATCCCCATCTTTGCTCTGGCATCTTGTAGAAAAATAGAAATCCTCACTTTCCTTTGGCAGGGGTTCCCTCACTCCCTCCCCACAGCCAGCGAAGGGACAGGGTGTCCCCACCTCCCTGGAGAAGGGGTCAGTGCCACATGTGCTGGCTTATCTTGGGCTTCCTGAGGGAGGATTTTCACCACGTTCTGGCTCTTCACCTCCACGCTCTCTGTGCTCCTGGCACCGTGTCCCTGCTGCCACCTGCAGCTGGGCTTTTCTCCATCCACCACCCCTGAGGCTTTTCAGAGCAGCCCAATCAATGCCTTGGCATTTCTTTGCTTCTTTTTCTTTCTGGCTGCCAATACTCCTCTGCTTCCCCATTTTTTTTTTTCCCCCCTTCTGCAACATATTCCTCTCTGCTTCCAAAGCCAACCAGCTCCGTGCCTCCTGACCCTGTCAACCTGCAGTGATTTATAGGAGCCCTTTTTATTTTTGTATTGCAATAAATCCATTACACAAAGGCACGATGAGAGAGGTGCCCAGGTGAGATCCCATTTTGACCACAAAAAAAAAAAAAAAAGCTCTTGCATGAATATTTGTAACAAAACCCGTCCAAAATCACATTCTGCCTCTGTTTCAGTGTTACTGTGAAAGGAATTTATCTGTAAAAAAATGCTTATATTGATTAAAACTCTATGTTTGCTGTAAAATGATTCTGTGGAATACCTCATTAACTACTGTCTCTGATTTAAATGTGATTTATCTGAAAGAGATGATGCCTTTTATTTGCCTGGTGTGAAGACACACAACGGAATAAATGCGTTTTCGGGTTGCTTGCTGACAAGAACCATGCCTGAGACTGTTGGTCAGGTGTGGGATTGTTAACAAAGTCTTTCTGCCAGGAAAATAAATGAAACTGGATCCTGCAGAGGCCACAAAGGCGAGGCTGTGCTGGCCAGCTCGGCCTGAAGCAGCTTTTCCTCTCTGCCACCCATTGTGCAAAGCCTCCTCAGAATGGCTTTATTGTCCTGGGGTGAGCAGAGCCTGAACAAACACTGACTAAACTCCTCTGTTTGGGGAAGCCCTGCATCTTCTCTGCCTTAGACACACGTTCCTTTTGTCTTCTTCACAGTGTTTGAGAGGCTTTTGTTGCTGCCAGCAGCTGCAGGTGACACAGGGTTAGGCACAGGAGAAGGTGGTGCTGAAATGAAGAGGTGTTCGATGGCTTCTGGAAAAATAAAAAAGAGGTAGAAATGGGAGGGAGAAGCCCCAATCCATGTTAATCCTTAAATTTTTTATTCTCCCTCACAGCCTTCTCCATAGTTAATGCTTTCAGTTGGGTGAATTTGGGGCTGGGGGCACAAGGGTTGATTTTGCAGGGATTTTTTATGAAGGCTGGAAAAGACCTCTTGGATCATCAACTCCAGTCATTAACAGCACTGCCAAATCCATCACTAATCCATGTCTCCAAGTGCCACATCCACACATTTTTTGGACACTCCACCATTTCCCTGGGCAGCCTGTTCAGGGCTTGACCTTTCCAGTGAGGAATTTTTTCCTGAGCACCAACACGGTGTCCAAGAGGGGCTCTCAGGTGACCTGCTCAGATTCCAGCCTCAATCCAAACAGCTGGAAAATCGGGGGCCCTTCCTGATCCCCTTTTTCTGCCTCAGTGATGTTTTCTGATGGAAAAGAGTGGAGTGAACACTTGGAACAACCTGAAATCCCAATGGGATAAGACAGGAGTCACTGGCAGAGATTGCAGAGGGGAATTGAAATGGTTGCTTTCAGAAAAAAAGAAGTTTTATCCTTTTTTCTGCCTTTAATTTTATTTTTTTAGTTTATTTTCTAGGAGCAGTGCTTGTCTTCATTGTTACACTTTTTACCTCTCCTGTCATAGTAAAATGCCAAGAAAAAAGTTGTCTTGGTGTGATGAGGAGTCCAGAAAAATGACTGCTAATACTTCAGTCTACTCTATTTTATATAAACATAAATAAATATATAAATATATATATATAATAGAACATTCTATATATGTATATATTCTACTGAGCTATTAAAGTCACTGCAATTCCCTGTCAAAAACATAATTCCTCACAGAGATTCACACTGCTGTGGCCAGGTTTTGTGTGAGCATCTTCACTCTGCATTACTTTAAAAAGCCCTTACCAATATTTGGAGCTTAATATCAATATTTTGAGTGGGTTTTCCTGCTGTTGAGACAGCGCTGAACCCTCTGAGGC
Source organism: Corvus moneduloides (assembly GCF_009650955.1). Taxonomy (NCBI): domain Eukaryota; kingdom Metazoa; phylum Chordata; class Aves; order Passeriformes; family Corvidae; genus Corvus; species Corvus moneduloides. The sequence continues at coordinate 2,290,420 of NC_045476.1, forward strand.
CTTCAGGGAGTGTCCAAATACTGCCCAGACGAGAGTCACAAATAGGATTTATTCCTCATGGGCTGCCTTGGTGATGCTTTTCCAGGAAACTCAATTTCTCCAGGGTTTTCAGGGCTGGAAAGTTTGGCAGCTTTCATCCCCTTTTCCCAATAATTCCTGCTGAAACCACTCTGCACGGGCACTGTGGCATTTTGAATGTTACTTTGAGAGGAGGGTGGAGCTCCTGCTACTTCTAATTATTTAATATTTTTGGGGGCACAGTTTCTGCTGGATAAAAACAAAAACAAATGCTACATTTTGGCTTTAATTTTTTTTTTTTCCAACCCTTTCCCTGTGTGGTATTTTGCTTTTTCAGACTGTGAACCCTTCAAGGAAAAGTCTTGGTTTGTTTTTTTTTTTTTTGCTGTAACCCGCTGTTCTCGAGCCAGCGGAAATAATTTATGCCTAAACTGTTTTTGTGGATTTGTGTCTGGATTTCCTCTCTTTCCCTCTGTCTCATCCAGGCCAAACGAGTGTGGAATTCTGCTGTCTCCTCCTACCACTAAAATCAGAGTTTGCACTTCGGTGCTCTGCTGCCAGAACTCTGGAAATGTTTGGCCTTTCTCTGTTTTCCTTCATCCCTGCTTGAGATTTTTGATCTTTTTGGGTTTTCGGGGGGGAAAAAAAAGTGGAAATGGGTATAAAAGCTTCCTGTTTCAGGTTTATATATTATTTTATTCTCTAGTTGTGCTGACACCAGACAGCTGGGAGGAGCTGGAGGGTGACAGTTGCTGTCTGGGAAAATCACTGGAGGTTTTGGGACAGAAACCAGAGGGGGAACAGCAACACAGCAAACAAAGGCTGAGGTTTTTAGGGAGAGCTGACCTCATTTCCTACTTATTGCTGTGTCAGAAAAGCTTCAGGGAATAAATGTCACATTTGGGGAAGGTTGTGTGCTGTGTGCCACTCACATTCTGTTCTCTCAGTGCAGTTTTATTCGTGTTTTGGAGTTGAACTCGGATGACTTAAATAAATGTGTGTTGAAGGGCAGATCTGTGATTTTTTTGGATGGGTTTTTTGTTGTGTTTTTTTTTTTTTTTTTTTAAATTTACTTGGAATTTAGCACTTTCTCTTTTTTCCAGTCTCAAGATTAATAATGCTGGACTGATGATGGACTCCACCTCCCAGCAACCCAATTATATTGCATTTTAACTGGGTTTTGTGTAATTTTCCTCAGAAAGGATCCATTTCCCTTTTCCATTGCCTCTGGATACATTTATTTGCTGAAATTACATTTGCTCATTCTTTTTTGTAGGGCTAAAAATAGGGTGATGTGGGGGGATGATCAAGATTTGTAGTCCAAGGCAAAGAATTGGGGAAAACCCATGACTTTATTAAGGAAAAAAAATGTTTAACAATTGAGAAAATGCAACTGTGATACTTGGAAAAGGGGAGAATGCAAGTCAGCTTAGCATGGAAGAAAGCCCTTAATTAAAACAAAGGTCATTTTTAATTCTTTTCACAGGGCTTGATTTCACCTTCACCTTCACACAGCTGGGATGATCCCACCTTGAGTGGGGAGACAGGAACAGAAATGCCACAGCAGCACCAAAAATCTTTAATTCCAGTGAATTATTGGAGATGCCAAACCCCCAGAGATACAAGAGGTGTGCAATCCTTTTACTGCTAAATATGATGTTATTGTATATTTATATGTATATTTATATGCTGTTAAAGCAATTGAAATTTCCTCACTTGTTTGGGCTTCCTGATTACAGCTTAAATGGGTTTGGAAGCATCAAAATATATAGTTTATTATTCTATAAGTATAGTATACATCCACTAATATATACACTAATGTATATATTCTTTTATATGCATATAACTATATAAATATAGTATGTATACACGAATATCTACTAATATAAATACATATATATTTTTATATATAAGCATATAAATATAGTTTATAGAAATGAATATATTCACATATATATGTACTTAATTTTATATATTTTTTAATATATTTTATTTATATACTTATCTACTTTCATACTGATATTCTTTTATATATATTTTTACACATATATACTTTAAATATATATATACACATATATACATCTATACACACACATTTGAAATATGTACTTTTACACTTACATATTTTTATACTGAAATTCCTCTCTCTATATATATATACTTTTACACATACACACACTAGAAATATGTACTTTTACACTTATATACTTTTATACTGAAATTCCTTTATATATATATATATATACACGCTTCTACACATATATATACTTCAAATATATATATACATAGATATACACAACTTTGGTATATATACTTTTATACTTATATACTTTTATACTGATGTTCTTTTATAGATATAGTTTTACACATATATGTACACTTTAAATATATGTACATATATATACATAATTTTATATATATACTTTTAATATATTTTTTTATACTTATATACTTTTATACATTCACTTTTACACACATGTATATACTTTATATATATACATATATATTCACATATATACACATATACTTTTATACTTATATACTGATATTCTTTTATAGATACACTTTACATATATATGTACACTTTAAATATATATATACACATAATTTAATATATAAACTTTTATTTTTTTTATACATATACTTTTACACATTCACTTTTACACACATATATACTTTAAATATATATATACATATACATACTTTGGTATATATACTTTTATACTTATATACTTTTATACTGATATTCTTTTATAGATACACTTTACATATATATGTACACTTTAAATAGATATATACACATAATTTAATAGATATACTTTTATATTTTTTTGTACTTGTATACTTTTACACATTCACTTTTACACACATATATACTTTAAATATATATATACATATACTTTGGTATATATACTTTTATACTTATATACTTTTATACTGATATTCTTTTATACTTTTACATATATATGTACACTTTAAATATACATATACACATAATTTAATAGATATACTTTTATATTTTTTTATACTTGTATACTTTTACACATACGTATATACTTTAAATATATATACATATATATACACATACTTAGGTATATATACTTTTATACTTATATACTTTTATACTGATATTCTTTTATAGATGCACTTCACATATATATGTACACTTTAAATAGATATATACACATAATTTAATAGATATACTTTTATATTTTTTTGTACTTGTACACTTTTACACATTCACTTTTACACACACGTATATACTTTAAATATATATACATATATACACATACTTTGGTATATATACTTTTATACTTATATACTGATATTCTTTTATAGATACACTTTACATATATATGTACACTTTAAATATATATACACATCATTTAATATATATACCTTTATTTTTTTATACTTGTATACTTTTATACATTCACTTTTACACACATCTATATACTTTAAATATATATATACGCATAGATGCACATACATATATTTAAATATATATATACACATACATGTACTTTGGTATATATACTTTTATACTTATATACTTTTATACTGATATTCTTTTATACTTTTACATATCTATGTACACTTTAAATATACATATACACATAATTTAATAGATATACTTTTATATTTTTTTATACCTGTACACTTTTACACATTCGCTTTTACACCATGTATATACTTTAAATGTATATACACACACATACTTTTATATATATACTTTTTTACAGGTATACATTTATATATAAACATAGCACAGCGATCACCTGAGCGTAATTACTTGCAAATTACTTCTGCTAATTGGGGAGGAGGAGCCGCATTTCCCCAACTCCCCGCGCTCCCTTCCCCATCGAATGGCTCCGCTCGGCCGCGCTTTCCGGGCAGCGCCCATAAAGCCCCGTGGGAAGGGGGATCCCGACGCTGGGCTAGAGGGAGAAGACTCCAATTCCCAGCGTCCCCGCGCATCCTGGCCCTGCGGTGACATCAGGCATTGCCTGGCCGGGACCGGCCGGGCAGCGGCGGCTCCCGCGATGTGAGCTCGGCTTTCTGCCTTCCCCGGCGGGGCCTGGCTGCAGCCGAGTCCGCGCTGCCGGGGCAGGGCTCCGGCAGCCGCCGAGCAGCGTGGAAGGGCGTGTGGCTGGAGAGACAGGAGGTGACATCTCGGGGACAGGGAACCGGCGCCGCTTCCCGTCGAGTTCGGAGCCTCTCGGGCTGCGCTTCCCCCGGCGGGGCCGTTCCCTGCCCGCCGCCCCGAACCCGCGGCTTTTCCGAGGGTTTCCCGCTGCTTTCCTGCGGCTCCGGGGAGCGGAGGAGACGCTTTTCCATAGCCTGGCAACAGAGTGCGTGTAGTAACCGCGGTGTGGAGCGGGGACCCCCCCGCGCAGGGGACGGGGAGCGGCGCGGTGGCACCGGGGGGACGGGCTGCGGGTCCTGCCGGCCGCTCCTTCCCCGCCGGGCCAGGAAAAGCAGCAGGGAAAGGCTGGTGGGAACCAACAACGCGCAGGTTTGTCGCGGTGGAAGTTGGCTCTGGCTGCGGGGTGAGGTTTCTGCGCCGTTCGCTCTCCAGGAGGGATGCTCGGGGGGTCCGGAGGGATGCTGGTGGTTTGGGCAGCTGGGAAACCACCCAGGAAAGTGATTTCTGCGCTGTAATGTTTGCTGAGGTTGTTGTCGTTTAAAGTGAAGTGTCGTGTGTGTTTCCTGACAGTGCTCAGCCTTTAGAGTGATTTTGTGATTGTGGGCGCATGACAAAACCCGTATTTCTCTGAACACAAATATTTTTTAGTGTTGAGCACCGGAGTCCCCTAGCAGCAGGCTTAAAAAGTCTTTCCCAACGTGAATGGGAAACTTGGGAATGCTTGCTCTCATCTCCTCCCTGAGACGTGTAGTAACTTTGCAACCAGGTAATTAAAAAATTAAAAACTCCTCTATTTCTCTTAAGAAACAGTTTAGGTCTTTGAAGGGACGTCGTGACAGTGTTCTGCTCGAATTTGTAATCCTGAGGACGCCTTTTAGTACTTGAATTTCACAAAGTGAGGAGGAAATTCAAGTGGGAAAAAGTGGCTTTATATCCGATTTGAGGAGTCTAATGAAATTAAGACACAAACTTCTATATATTACTTCGTGTTTCCTGATCCTGATGCAACTGATTAAAAAAGTTCTATTTATTTGTCCACATGTTACACCAGTTTGTAACTTCAATAAGTGTGGGTTTTCCCCACTCAGCAGTGAATAGTTAAATCATTTTTGTGTGTTTAAAAATGGATTTGGAAAGGTGTTTTGATTTAGTGGAGTCTAAACTGTACTGGGTAGGCCATGTTTCAGAATGAATATGGAGAAATATTTTATAACTCCAGCTGGAATTTTATATTCCTGAGCAAAAAGGTTTATGTTAATACCATTAATCCTGTTTTACAGCACAGGGCATTATCTACAAATTAGGCACTTGAGGTGCCTTTGGATTATTTGACTTTAAAGTGAGTGGAAGTCCCGTAAAAACTCGTTACCTGTTTGTTTAATATTCCCTTGTGTTTCCCTGGACTACCAGGAGATAATGGAGTGTGACACGTGGTAGGAATTGTAAATGAAGGTGAATTACAGTCTCTTATATTTCCATGGAGCCTGCATAAAAAAATAAAATCTGAAACCCCAGAGTAAGGGTTTCAGTCATTTTTGCACACAAAATACTTAGAAATAGTGGGACTGGAGTGTTCAGAGTACTTGTGGCTTTGGACAACAATTGGGAGTGTGTAGAGCTATAAAAATCTATCATTGAAAACAATATTAGTTACTTTCTGAAACAGTTTAAATGCGATGTAGAGTAGGGCTTTGTTTCTAAACTACCTGCTGGCAAATCATTCCTTGTATTTTTTATTTTTTTTTTTTAATAAAGCAAGAATTTCAGTCAGTGGGGAGCTTGTGAATTAGAAGTTTTAAAATAAGTGTTGCAGAAATGCTCTGTGTGTTTGGGTGGGGGTTTTTGGCTCAGGAAGAAGTACCTGAGAAAGGTACCAGTGCCTTGTTTCAAGGATGGAGTTGAGGAGCAGGTTGAAATCTCTCATCCCAAAAAACTTTCTGCCACATAGCTTTGTAAAGCGGGTAGGCCTAAATACAAAGTAAGTCCAAAAAGAGATGTGTTAGAGAGAAATGTGGGTTTTCAAACCTGATGCCTGATTCTGGAACTTGTAGTGTAGGAGGAAGTTTTCAGGCCTTCCTCATTATCTCCCTGAAACGCCGAGGTAATGTTTGAAATCCCCTTTTTATTTGCCTGTAGTGCAAGAAGCATCAGTTTGTACCAACCCCTAGAGCAAAGTGGCAGCAGCCACAGGCAGTGACCCCTGCAAATCCATGGTTCTGATGGAGTCTGGAGCACTCAGACCTGTTTTGAGCACCTGTGTAAATTTTAAGCTTCACTTGGACTCTGATGTGGGCTGTGAAGCCCAAATGCAGCACCTGCAACGCTTTGGGAGTTTCCCATGATTTCAGGTAGTTCCTGTTTAGAGAGATCAGGGGATTGTTGTTTGGGCTTTAGGATATCCATGAGTGCTTTGTGAAATCCCCTTCTAAAGCTGCAAATAGATGGGTTGTGTCACAGAGGTAATGAGTAGCCAGATCAATAATGTGTATGGTTAAGGGTGCTTTGACAGAAGAACAGGTGATAAATAAAGCAGTTTAAAGCTCAGGAAAGGCTGTTGTGGTGGGATCCCATTCCTGGCAGCAAAATCTAGGTTGGACATGAGATCAGGCAAATCCTTAATGCTGTAGATCAGCCACAGAGGACTGTGGATATAGTCTGACATCATCACCTTCATTTAGGATGGGAGCAGCTGCTTTGTCAGGTTTTGAGAATTTATCATAATGTGACTGCTGCACACTTAATTTATCTTCATTGTAAAAGCTGTCCTTCCCCCAGTCAAAGCTTTGTGGCAGTGAAGATGAAGCCTTAGGTTTGTGCAGGGCATTGATTTGCTCACCTGGGCCATTGTTCTGCTGTGGCCTGAGGAGTGTCACACGTGAGAGAGGGGACAGCCACAGCTGGACGCTCCCCTCTTAATGGGGAGGTGTCCACAACACAGGAGGTTGTGCTGTAATGGGTGTGCAGAGAGCACAGGGAAGGATTTTGGAGTCAGAACATTCTACCTGGAGTGCTCTTGGGAAACATGGAATTGTTAAGGTTGGAAAAGACCTCTCAGATCCGACCTCTCAGATCCAGCCTCTCAGTCCAACCGCGTCCCCATGTGCCCCATTCAGTCTCCTTTTGAACACTGTGGTGATTCCACCACTTCCCTGTCATCCTGCTCCAGTGCCTGACCACCCTTTTCAGGGAAGAAATTTTCCCTGATATCCAATCTACACCTCCCCTGGCCCAGCCTGAAGCCGTTCCCTCTCCTCCTGTCCCTGTTCCCTGCGAGCAGAGCCCGACCCCCCCGGCTGCCCCCTCCTGTCAGGGACTTGTGCAGAGCCACAAGGTCCCCCCTGAGCCTCCTTTGCTCCAGGCTCAGCCCCTTTCCAGCTCCCTCAGCTGCTCCTGGGGCTCCAGCCCCTTCCCAGCTCCGTTCCCTTCCCTGGAAGGATGGACTTCCCTGTCTTGTCTCGGGATAGGGATGGTGGTACTGGAGGAGCCCTGGGAGTGTGCGTGGGGACACAATGGAAGGAGCAATGAGGGGGAGCTAGAAATGTGTTTAATGTATAAACACAACTCTGACAGACCTGGTAACTGCTTCTTTTGGGGTTTTTTAATTGCTTTTAAACAGGAGAAGTTTGTCCTTAGGAGTCTAATTCCTGCCTCCACGCAATGCTGCACACTCCAGAGGAGAGAACCTGGGTACTGATAACAAGGACACGGTCCAAGTGCCACCCCTGGGCATTGCCAGCCACAAGTGAGTTCAAAAACTGCATTTTTGTGGGGAAACAGAAATAAAAACTTGTTGTGTGAGGTGTTTGTTTTATAGTGAATAGCCACATTACATGAAAACCTCAGCACCTGGAGGGAATGTTACATCCCAGATGAAGCAGCTTTCCCTGTTTGTGTCAGGGCAGGAGAGTGATCCTCTGGTCACAGAAGGCAGCAGATCCTCCCACACTCCTCTTGTCTTTGTGAGACTCACCACAAAGTCCTGAAGAACAGCTGCTGGAAGTTACCATAGACCCAAAAAAAACCCCCAAAAAATCTTTGTGGGTATGAAATGAGTATTTAGATGCTTGTGTTAAAACAAAATAAACAAATGGCCCGTGAGCCTGTGAATGTTCTTAATTGTAATTGGACAGCAGAACCCATATATTGAACAAGCACCTCATAAATGTATTTATTGCCCCAAACAGCCCACCTTAAAAGGTGCTTTTTTAAAAGTGCTTTTGACCCAGCTAAGAGGGATCTGTCAGACTTGATTTTTTTTTTTCAGGAAAAAAAAGTTTCTTGATTCTTTAGCTGCTGAAAAGGAACGTTTCCCTTTGGGGTGGTGACAAATCTTCTGGATGTTGCGAGTTCAGGATTTAGGAGGAAGTCTTCAGTAATCTGCTGTTTTTATGGTTTTAGCCCTGATGTTAAGAGATCTGAGTAACTGCCCTGTTTTCTCCCCTGAATTTGGTTTTTTACATATCCTTGTTGCCTGTTTACTTGTGCTGGTTCTTTTCCTGGATAATCCAAAAAAGCAATTTAGAGTTTTCTGGGGTTTTTTTTTTAACTTTTTGTTACCCCCTGGTTTCGGAGAATCCCTAGCAGTGCACCCTGAATGAGTCAGACAGTCCCAGCGTGCTGTAGATTAATATATCCATAGGTGGGAGTTTTTAGAAGTCTTAAAAAAACCCCCAAAACAGTGCTTTTTTCTGTTTGCTTTATCCTGCCAAGAAACAAAACCCAAGAAATAAACAGGAAGTATTTATCCTGCCAAGAAATCAGAGCAGAATCCCCTCAGTGTGGATGTGATAATGCTGCAGTGCTGCTGTTTACTGTTGTTATCAGGGCTGTTCTTGCAGTGCTCTGGAGCAGTGAGATCCTGCAGCTTTAGGATAAGTGGCTGTAAAAAGGCTTTTGGCAAATTTCATTGCTTTTTGTTTGGAAAATCAAGAACTTTTGGATGGGACTGGATGTCAGTGAAAGCAGTTTTCTTCTGATTATACAATGAAGCAGTATTTAGCTGTGATTACATTATTTTTCAGCTTATAAAATACCTTTTCAGAGAACTGTAAGTGTGATATGAGCCGTAAACTCTTCTCATCTCTAAAGAGGAAGAAATCCTTCCCAAAGGGTGGTGAGACCCTGGCACAGATTCCCGGAGAAGCTGTGACTGCCCCGTCCCTGGAGTTGTTCAAGGCCAGGTTGCACAGGGCTTGGAGCAGTCTGGGATAGTGGAAGTTGCAGGTCTCTTCCCAACCCAAATCATTCTGTTTCAGTCCCCCAGATGTACATAACACTGGCATAATTTAGGATTCTCCATGAAAACTCCTGAAACTCCTTCCAGGCTGCCTGAGGGGCCTCCAGTGCGCTGCCAGCAGCTTGTGGCATCTCGGAATAACAGCGACAGTCTTGAACTGCTTCCAGAGCTTTGCTGGACAGCACTAGGAACAAAACACTTCCAGTAATGAGGAGTAAGAGGGGAGTGTCCTGCTGTATTCCCAGTGCTGTGGAATCTTTGCAGAGAGGATTTTCACAAGGGGTAGATCTCTGTTTTCAGCCGCCCATCTCGGGCAGCGCTGGGGAGGCAGAAGCCTCTGTGTGGAAAATGTCTCGGACACATCCTTTACTGATCTTGCAAGATCACAGAATCCCAGAATGTTTTGGCTTGGAAAGGACCTTAAGAATCATCTATTCCACCCCTTGCCATGGGCAGGGATACCTTCCACTATCCCAGGGAGCTCCAACCTGGCCTTGGACACTCTCAAGGAAGGGGGAGCCACAGCTTCTCCGGGCACCCTGTGCCAGGGCCTCCCCACCCTCACAGGGAGCAACTTTCTCTTAATGTGTAAATCTCTCCTTTTTTCATGCCACAATAGTATCAATGTCTAATAGCTTTGATACTCCTTAATATCAATTTATACTTGAAATATTAACATTTTATTGATGAAGTTGTGCTCATGTATTTCTCCTCGAAAGACACTTTGGAAGAGAATCTAAGTACAAAGAACTGCTTGAGGCTTTTGGAAATAGTGAATGGTTTTGGTAAATACTTTTGCTTGCCTGCTCCTCAGCTGTTTGAATGAAAAGAATCCATTCCAATAACCCATCTGGGTTCTAGATGTAGATTTTTATTGGTTTTTTTGGAAGGTAAAGCACCAGTGGCTTTCCCAGGATTTGAAGGGGAATAAAGTGCAAGCCCTACTGAAGACTGTAAGAGTTATAATTTGGTTTCTTTTTCTTTTTTTTTTTTTATTTAGAGGCAGCATTTAATTTGTTGGTTTTTAACTTTGAGATGATTCTATCCCATTTTTCCCCCCTTTTTTTTCCCTGCAACTTGTTAGTAGCTCCTGTGTGAACCCCAGAGGAGAATTTGTGTTTGACTGGGTGGAAGGGCAGGCTCCAGTGTTTTGGAAGCACTGAGCCTTATCTAGGGTACATGAAGTCCCTCTTCTCCTGGGCTTTAGACACATTGTCCTGCACAACTCACATTAGCAGTGATTAATGACTCTGAAAATAAAACATAAATCCATTTGTTACAGATCCTATTTTTAATCTATGCACAAGTATTTTATAGCCTCTCCAAGGGGCAGGAATTTCTCTCTGTGTTGCTTCCTGGTAGCCCAAACAGCACCAGGGGCTGGGCGTTGGTGTGGGGATTCTGCTAAATTCCTGTGGAGTTCTGGCCTTGCTGGATCCTAAGGGATACCTGTGTTTGTTCAGGAGTCATTTGGAGCAGAAAGTCTCCTCCCCTCCTCTGCAGGGTCAGAATGGACCTCTGTGAGTTGTTCTTGTGCCTGATTTAATGACATGAGTACTGAGAGCACGTTCATATGGAATTTTTCCAGAATATTTGTGTAGCCTCCACAGGGTTTTAGTACCTCTAATTCTCTTATTTAATAGAGATTTCTTTGGATGTGTAAAATCAGTTTATAGCAAGTGATAAACTCTCAGTGTAAACTTTTTTTTGATTTAAAAACATTCACTGCAGGGTTGTCCTGTCCTGCTCTTGGTAGGAGCACACCTGGCCAGAGAATATTTCTGCCCAGCCTTTTCAGACAGTGCCCAGGAAGGGAGATCTGAGTCCATGACAGCTTTCACTAGGCCAAGGATTTATAGCAAGGAAGACAAATTAAATTCCAACTCTTCCAGTTTGGAAGGGACCTCAAGTATCATCTGCTCCAGTCTTTTTTGGTATAAATAATCTCTGAATAAATAATTTATTTGTAGTATTCTTTCCTGGAGCAGTGCTTGGGTTACATTTCTTACCCACGTTTTGCTCCGTGGAGTTTCCCTGCTTCCCACGGGCTCTCCATTGGAGTGTTCTGTGTTTTTGGGGGATCTGACAGGCATGATGGCTCTCCCCTTTGTTTTCCAGAGGGGATGTGTTTGCCTGGGACAGGTGCATTCCCAGTCTCATAGAGCAGGAGATTCTGAGCTGTGAACGTGCCACGCCAACACCTACAATGTGAAACCTGTGGAGAATTCCTGTTACTGTGCAGTAAGTCAGTTCTGTTATTTGTGTGTTCATTTTTAGAAGACAGATTTGTCAGACTTTGCCTAATTTAAGGCAAAGGAGGGAACATGATTTAGACTCTATCCTTTTGTCGTGGCTGCGTTACACATTCCTGAAAAAAATTCCTTCAGTTCAGGAAGTAAAAGCAAAGCTTGGCTTTTTGCTGCCTGTACTGCTCACTGCATGAACATCTAATACTAAAAACCATTCCCTTCTCTTCCCACCCCAGGTGAACAGCAGGGAGCAAACCATGGACACTCAGTTGTTCTCCCCATTTTTGGGAGCAGTCCCCAGTCCCCCCACGCCTCTGGAATCCTCCCGGCTGTGCAGCAACTGGCCAGGATGTGCTGAGGATCCTGGATCCCAAACTGCCTTTCAGGAGTGCCCAAAGAAAAGGTATCAGCATTCCTGCTGTGGCCTTAGGGGTTTCTGGAGCACTGGAATTCTTGTGGTGAAGAACAAATGGGGGATTCTTGATTTTTTTTTTTTTTTTTTTTTTTTTTTTTTTTTTTTTTTTTTTTGGGGGGGGGGAGCGAGTTTCTGGTATCACTGGAAACTCTCAGTAGATTTTCTTTGCTCTGTAGTGGTTATTACTGAGGTGGTGAAAAAAGGTGGGGGGGTTTTTTCTTTTTTCTATCTCAAAGCCAGGTGATGGTGACAGAATGTTGTCTTTTTTGGGAGGAATTGGTTGGTGGAGGCTGGCACAGCAGCTTTTGATGAGAAAATGCTCTTTTAATGAGCATTTCTAATGCCTCACTGCATTTTTTTTTTTTATCATTTGCTTAGTAAGGAACAAAATTTGAGGTGGGGAGAAAGTGAAGTCCTCTGGTTCCCAAGGTGGTGAAAGATACCTTAAGGAAGGTACATGGATTGCAAAAAAATCTTTATTTTTTTTGCTGGTTTTCAGTGGGAAGTGTCAGAGTGATGCTTTTTTTCTGAATAAAGGATCACACAGCTTTGGTGTCAGCTGTAAGAGTTAATTTTAAGCAAGGAGTGGCAATTTGCTAATTAAAATATACAATATTTTCTTAAAAGAAGCCTTTAGATTGTTGCAAGATAGCTTTGAAAAGGAAAAAGCTACAGAGTTAGAGTTAATCCATGTCTGCACCCATTCTGAGCCAGACATGGATTATGTCTGCAGATATTCAATACTCCTTGAAGTCTCCTTAAAAAAGAAAAAAAGAAAAAGAAAAGACTTTGCTATTTGACAAAGATACAGAAAAGAGCTGGTTATCAAATATCAGTTCTGCATTCACAAAACATTTTCAAGAGCCTTTGCAGTTTGGTGTATCCCAAATAAAATCACACAGACCAGATCCCTTAAAGAGCAAACTGAGCAGTCATGGAGTAAATCAGAGAGGGAGTGAGAAGTAAAAATGTGCTGAGGTCTTAAAAGCCAGCAGGGTGTGATTTTCACTGATTTTCAGTGGCAAGAGATGAAAAAGGTGATTTTCTAACAACTTGTCCCACATTTTCTGGTCTCTGTTAATCAGCAAAGTCAGTGAGCAATTGTGGGGCGCCAGGGGAAACTCGGAGATCTTCAGGGACACTGGAAGGAATCAGAACAGGGTGGTGAGGGAAGTTTGTTGGAGCAAAACAATGAGCAGAGAGGGAAGGAGACCTTTAATAGCATTGTTTAAATTAACTTGTGAGTAAGAGTCAGGAGTCATTACAAACAACTCTATAAAAATCTCATTTTGCACCTGAAGTAAAAGTTGGGTTTGTTTAAAAATTGTTTAAAGCCTTGGGTGTTTGCCAGAAATATTTGCTAAAATTTTGACCAAATCCTGTTCAAAAGGGGATTACAAAGTGGTTCAACTAAAGTATAATTTAAGTGTATATATAACTTATTTTTTTGAGATCAACATAAGAGGTTTTGAATTATTTGAAGTAGATAAATTAGAATGCTCCCGACCTGGAGAATATTAATCCTGTTTATGCTCTAAATGAGAAGGTCAAGGTTTGAAGGAATGTCTGTGGAATAGTTTTGTTTCTTGGAAGGAGAGGGGAATGTTTTGCTGCTTGGAGAGTCTCTGGTGAAACAAAAAGTCAGGAAAATTGTTCTCCTTCACTTGGGCTGTCGAATTCACAAATGCAAGAACATTTCTGCACAGGGATGCTGAGGACACATTAAATTCAGAACAACTGGAAAATGTTGCTAAACAAAGGTTTGATCTTCTTTTTGCCTGTTTTGTTTAGGAGAAAAATAGTTCTTTAAACTTTTATTTTGGGTTTGTTTTTTTTTTTTTCCAGGGCACCAATAAGTCTTTCTTACTCTGGCAGTGGCCCTGATATGTTTGGTTTGGTGTCAAGCATTTTGGAGGAGCCAAACAAGCCAGAACCAGCTACAGATTGGTAAGCTTGTTCTGAGAGTTCTTATCCACTTGTGTGTTGGTTTTTATGCCCATTGTCACACTGATGTGATACACATTTTTAGTTATTTCGGAGTTGAGTAATGAAGACCTTTTAAATCCCCTTAAAATGTGGAAGTGTCTTTATTTCACTTGTCAGTAAAAAAAAAAAAACACCCAACAAAACAATGGACTGTTAAAAATGCAAATTTTCTAAAGTTTTCTGTCAGCTTTGGAGCATTTGAGGAGGAAAAAAGATGATAATTAGTTTTAACCAGTAGGGAGTTGACTGAATACAGTGGAATCTGAAATATTTAATAAATCCAAATAAACTCTGCACTTCTGAACATACAGCAGATAAAACAGTGTTGGTGATGAGATTTCACAGAGCATTTGCTCAACTGCAGTAGGAATATTTCTCCTGTTTTTGAGGAGAGCTGTGTATGATGGGTTAACAATGTAATTCTGGGGAATAACCATGATATGTGAATTATTTTAAAATAAGAAACCTTTTAAAATAATGACAGGAGGTTTGTTTCACTCTGTTACAGGAATTCTCTATCAAGATTGTTTCCCCCTGTGTGGACACCTGATCTGGGCAGCAATGGGGAGTTCCCAGGGCTTCCAGCTCAGCATTCTGTTCCAAACAAGGATTTTCCCAACCTGCTGGGCACCAGCTGCCTTCAGGAGCCCCTGCAGGAGCCTCCTGATGTGGAGATGCTGCGCAGAGGTTTGGGAGACCTTCAGCTCATCGAGTCTTGGCTCTCTCCCCGTGCTCCCCCTGACAATGCCCTGAGGAACACTTACCCTGAAAACTCCTCTTTGCAAAACACCACCACCACGGCTCCCCAGGAGGGGTTTTCCTTCCCAAATGGGAGCTGTAACCAGCATTTGTGCACTTACGACCACGGGGGGGTAAACAGAGACTGTGAAAAATGTGGGTCCAATTTTAGCCCTTTTTACCCTCGGAACAGGATGAAGGAAAGCCCCAGCATTCAGAAGGAGCTTTGGAAAAGCGAAAGAGCAAGAGGAAAAGCTCTGAAAAATTATCCCCAAGGACAAACTAAGTATTCCCCTGATCTTTCCAATCAGCCTGTGGATAACTCTTGGGATAAGGTACCCCAGGACAGCCACCTGTTTTCTAAAAGATACGAAAACTTCACAGCTGCTCCCAAGCTGCAGTCATCTGTCCATCCATCACTTCATTTTCTCAATCAACCCCTGAAAGAAAATCACTTTTCTGGAGGAACAGGCAGAAAACCCCAGGAAACCCATGTGCCTAATGGCCATCGTGGCTTTACTTTGGGGGATGTTTTTAATAATAACAATAATAATGAGTGCACGGTGAATCTGGGCCCTAAGGAAAGCTCTCATCAAGTAGCTGAGTATGATTTATCTGTGAAAAACGTGCAGAATGGGAGTTATTCCTCATACCAGGGGGGTGTGTGGCTGGATGGGAAAAGTCTGGCAGCTGCATCTGATGCTCCATATGGAATACAAATGGCAACGAGCCCCCAGTCCTCATCAGGGGTTTCCACCATGTCTGGGGGCTCTCCCACCCACCAGCCTCTAACACAGCCCTCCTACTACTCCCAGCTCCTACCTGCCCTCCCTCCCAGGAAAGGTGGGAGGTTACAAACATCAAATGGAGTTTCCAATCATTTGGGGGTTCCTCGTTTTGTCTCGGAGAGTCAGAAGCAGGTGAGACCCATTGGAAGATCCCAGGAGGACGCTGGGATCAATAAGGACGGGCGCCGTAAATTCCCCGTTCGTTGTTCACCCGACTGGTTCGTGCAGCAGAAAGCTGCAGGTGAAGACCCTGAGAAATACCAGAGGTTCCCAAAAAAGCAGAGCCAGGAAAATGGCAATAAAGAGGACAGAAGAGGCAGAAGGAATTGGATCCCTCATTTGGGATCTGCAGCCCCAAACCACCAGCCCTTCAGCGCGTTCCCGAAAAAGCACGAGCAGAACGGTGCCAGCTTGTCAGATTTCATCAATCCTTCTCTGCTTCCTCCTTTCCCATTAATGTCTGATTTTAAGCAAAATCCCAGCTTTCCTCTGTTTAATCACCAACTGTTTTCATCAGGAAATAATTTTAATTTCCCTCCGCCGCCATTTCCATTCTCGGACCTTGTTGATCTTTTTCATTATGACGACTTCAACCCCTTGAGTCCCTTCATCAGTGATCTCTTCCCTGGGGAAATCCCTGCCCCCTACTTTGCCTTTCCAACCCCATTTAACAAGTTCAGACCTCCCAGGAGCCGCAGTGGCCCTGCTAATGAGCTTCACATCCGACTGGAGGAGTGCTATGAGCAGTGGAGAGCTCTGGAGAAAGAGAGGAAGAAGGTAAACCACAACTGGTGATGACTCCTGATAAAGACTTGACTGGTTTTAGATCGTGTGAAGAAAGAGAGGAGGTTTTATGGTGTTTCTTTGCTTGGTTGGGGTTTTTTTGGTTTTTTTTTTTTTTTTTTGGTTGGTTTGGGGGGTTTTTTGTTAATTTGATTTGGGTTTTTACTGTCAGTAGTAGTTGCAGCTTTCTCTTACTCTTTTTTTTTCTTGTAGTGAATTTCTGGCTTTAGTAAAAAAGAAAATGAAGTAACTAATGCTGGGCACCCTCTGTGTGGTTGTAGAGAAAAACTACAATATTTTTCTTGTTCCCAAAGGAAATTTCAGTTCATGCTCTTCTCGTTACGGTCACTTTCCTGCCTCAGACTCGTTCCCAGACCTGCTGGCAGGGAGGGATCACACTGCTAATGAGGGTATTGCACTTGGGAGTGAAAGCTCTGTGCTCTAAAGGAGCAGGAATGCTTTCCCAAGAGGAGTCAAATCCCTGAATTCCATGCCAGGGCTCAGAAACTAAATTGTCCATAATCCCTGGTTCTAATTATGCACTGGGTGCTTGGCTTCTTCCACGTGTGAGAAACCTCCTGGGCACTGGGTAAAGGTGTCTGACCAAATCAGATCTGGAAAACACCTTTTTCTTTCCATCATCAGCTGCAGGGCCTTGCTGGTGGACTTTTGAAATTGTGATTGGAACTGCCTGTGTTGCTCTCTCATGGATTCCTTTAAACAAGGCTCCTCTCTGCCTGCCTGGCCTTCCAGGAATTCTCTGGAAGGGAGAAAGGGATGGTTCTTGCTCCAGTGTTTGTTTCCTGTTCTCGAGCAGGATTTGGGACAATTCAGTCATTTGCAAAGACCAAGTCATAGTTTTTGTCTCATGCTTTTGATTTCATCATTAAAGGAGAGTTGTTTATCCTTGTACCACCTGCTTATTAATCAGAGGGGCTTAACTGACCCCCTTGATCTGGTCCATTCTCAGTGATCCAGTTTTATCCCAGCAAGCTGCCCTGGGTTTCTCAGGGTGTTTTGTGGTTACAGAATATGAACTGTTCTCAGTGCTCCAAGCCAGCTGCCCTAGCCTGGCTCCTGCTCCTACAGCGAAAGCACACGTTCCTCAGGAGGGGATGACTGCAAGAAGAGAGAAGCTCCCCCTGGGATTTGATTTAATTCTCTCTGCCTTGCCTAATCGCTCAGCCCTTTCAGCTCCCAGAAACCTGTTCATTGCAGCTGCTTTGGGGTCACAGCTTCCCTGTCTCCTTTCATAAACCTCACTTTTCCAGGGATCTCACATTTAAAGCATTTCCACAAGTTAGGCGTTGTCCACAATATTAAATGTGTGTGTAGTTTAGTTAATTGCCTATTAGTTGTAATTGTTAATTACCTGGTGTCATTATATGAATCCATGATCCTTTCCCCATCCATTTCTTTTTTTCTGGATGCCTTTCAGGCTCCTCAGATGATGAGTGCAGGTAGAGTCAGCTCTTGTAATCCGTGTTAGGGCAGGGACCAAATATTGTGGAAGTGTCAGTAAAGCAAAAAGAGAAGGACTTCAGCACATACTCTGAGTACAGATGTAAGCAGGGTGGGTGTGGACTTAGCTTTGAACTGCAGTGCAGCACCTGACCCTTCTCTCCTACATCCGTTGTACCCTGGAGAAGGAATGAGAAAAGGAATATACTGCAGGCTGTGTTGTTTTTACTCCAGGTGTAAGAATTTCCTATCCAAAAATAGGTTTGGTGATGTTTAGTCACTGTCTGTGTTAGACACTGACAAAATCACTCTCAGTGGAAGTTTGGCTGTTGTGTTAAACATTTTCTCTGTTGAAGAAAAATATTTTCTCTGTTAAAAAGCTGCTATCAGTTTATGTTAAATGTGGTTTCATCCTGACGCACCTCAGATGCAATTTATGCTGCTGTGATCACCTGGTTCTTTTAATAACCATAATATGTGATGGTTGAGAGAAGCAGTGAGAGGGTCAGGGTTTAAATTCATGGAATCACAGAATCATTAAGTTGGAAAAGACCTTTAAGCTCATCAGATCCCACCATCAATCAGCACCACCTCAATTACCCATTTCTTGGGTGCTACACCAGAATCTGGCTGGGTCTGTGTCTAAGATTAATTAGAATAAAGTTGTACAGCTTTTGTTCTAAAGGCTGCCACTGAGCAGTGCTGTCTGAATTAGGGAAGGATTCCTGCAAGGAAGCTGGAAAGGGACTTTCGATGAGGGAATATAGAGATAAGTCAAGGGGAATGACTTTAAACCAAAAGAGGGCAGGGTTAGATTAGATTTAGGAAGAAGTTTTTTGCTGTGAGGGAGGTGAGGCCCTGGCACAGGGTGCCCAGAGAAGCTGGATCCCTGGAAGTGTCCAAGGCCAGGCTGGACAGGACTTGGAGAAACCTGGGATAGTGGAAGGTGTCCCAGCCCGTGGCAGGGGGTGGAATGAGATGATCACTAAAGTCCCTTCTGAGCCCATTTGGTGATATTTGGGAACATCTTTCTGTAAATGCCGTCAGGAGTTAACACAGGCCGCTCACTCCTAATCCACCTGAAAATTCTGAGCAGCTCCAACACCGGATTGCTGATACTGTGCTGATTTCAAACAATCACACTGGGAAATGATTTCCCTTGCAGACTGAGGCTGACCTTGCCAGACACTTCCCAGGGCAGCGCATCTGCAGCTCCAGCAGCAGCCCCGTGTCCCAGCTCCCTGCGAACCCATCCCGCGTGGATCGCCTGATTGTCGACCAGTGCCGGGAACGAGCCAGGGTAGGCCTTGTGGAGCTGCAATTCCCGCAGTTCCTGCAGGATTTGTTTGTTTATTAATCAATGCTTTGGGGTTTTCGGTGTTCTTCTGCCAGGTGCTCACACTAATAGGGAAAATGGAGAGGCTTGGTGGTGCCCCTGTGCACGGGAACATCTCCAGGGCCTTGGAGCTCCACCTGGAAGCCATCCAGGTGACCCAGGCACGTCGGAGGGATGAGATGGTGAACGCTGCTAACCCCCAGAGCCACGGGGTGCCACGCTATAACAGTGAGAAAGGTAATGCTGCCCATTCCTGGAGTTGCCAAAGCTTTGTCGAGGGTTTAATTGTGAGTATGTTCCACTTAAAAATGCAAATTTGCAATACGCGGCAATTCTTGTCACTTCAGCAAAAGAAGGTTTGCAAATAGACAATTTTGCTTTTTAAGACTTCAAATCACTTTGATTTCTACTGCTTTTTTTTTTTTTTTTGGTTTTCCTGTTACTAGTTTAAAACTTGGAAGTTTTTTCCTCCTGACTAGAAGAGAACTGTAAAAACTCTTCACTGATGTTACCTAACCATAAATGGTGGTTCTAAAAGTAAAAGCAAGTAGAATTTTAAGCAAGTAGAATTATTTGCTGCTATGGCTATACTTTCTCTGCTCCTTATAAAATAACAAAAAAAAATTGCCAGTGTTGTGTAAATCAATCTACATAAATCACAAACCCACCAAGAATGACATTCCACGTTTCCCAAATTCCATTTAAGTAAACCCAGAATAACCTGTAGCAGCAGTAAATGTGGCAATTCATGGTTTGGGGTAAAAGATAATATTATTTTTTTCCTCAGAAAATACCTTTGTCTCAGGACAAAAGAGGAATTCACTCCTTGTTGCTGAAGTGGACAGTGAGGTTCCTCTGGCTGTGGAATAGTTCTTCCTTGTGAGGGAAAGAGAGTAAAAATGTTTTGCTTCTGCAATTCAGGTGTCTAAAATTAAAATATAAAGTAAATTTAAAACGTCATGCCCTTAGAATAATAGTCCTATATGCAAACTGACTTTTAAAGTGACTCCTAAAATTTTCATGTGGTGTTAACTCCAAGTGTGAGTCAGGAATAGTAGAAGGAAGGTTCTTGGCCAGGCAGGAGAGGTGGGCTGCAGTGGTTAAATGGATGAATATGAGCAGATTTATTGCCAATATGGTATCTAAATATTGCCAGTCCTACAAATAACAGCTCTATCATCTGTTACAATGAGTTATGGCCTCCTCAGGTCCTGGTCCCTCCTGTTGAGTGACAGGTTTTGGTGAGACCCCCACCCTTCCTAAATTCCCAGAGAAGTGTAGGAGCAGCTTCGTCCACTTAGTCCCAGATTTAGTCAACAATCTCCGTCTGAAAGGTTGCAGTATCAGCAGTTTTGGCTGGAAATGTGCAGGTTTGCAGTCGCTGGCCTTGCAGGATTCACAGTTGCAAGCAAATCCCCTGTAAAGCTGCTTTAGGATTTTATCTCAGTTCGACTGGACCTTTGTGCTTTTACTCACCCATCCAAAAATCACTGTTCCCTTCTTCTCCCTGCAAAGTCCCAAACCTGCCTGCAACCTCAGGAGAGCAGCTTGCCCAGTGTCCACCAGCATTTTAGCCCCTTTTTGCAGCATTTTAGACCCTTTTTGCACAGACAATTCACATGAGATGTTGTAGCTGTCATTACTGGTGCAGCTCAGATACCCCTTAAGTCCTGTTTGCTCAAGGCCGCGAGTTGAACGAATTTATGCAATTTAAAAAAACCAAAACATGTAATAACATTCCCAGGCTTGTTCACTGATGTGTTTTTCCTGTTGCAGACGTGCTGGCCCTGGCAGCTGCCCTGCGAGCCCTGGCTGGTGCCACGCGCAGGGCTCGCACCGCGCTCTGGTGCGCGCTGCAGGTGACCCTGCCAAAAACCCCCCCAGCTGGACCCGAAAAACAACAGCCCCTTCTTCAAGGGGCACTGCAAGAGCTTTGTCCTTCAAGCACGAGCACCCAGGAGAAAAGCAGCGTGGAGCACGAAAGCAGAGGAAGTGAAAAAGCTGAGGAAGCGACGAGGGTTTTGGAATGACCGCAGATAACGAAAGGAAAGCCGAGGATGGGGAGGGAAGGGCTCGGGTCCTGCCCAGCACCGTGGGAGGTGGATTTTCATAGGATGTCAGGAGGCAAAAAGGGTTAATTAATGTGCCTGGTCAGTGGTGCAGTTCTGGTAGTGGGATTCTGGCGTGGAGAGGCACAGCGTGTCGTGGTGGTAGCGCCGTTTGAATGATGCTGGTGTCTGCTGCTGAGAGTTTTAATGTTCAGAGGAGCTAAACAGTAGCTGAGCCTTTCCTCATGTGCTTGTCCAAAGCTCTGTATCAGCCCTGAGTCAGGCCAGGACCTGAGAAACCAGAGTGTGGTAGGACTTAATTCTCCTTTTTTTTTGTTAGTGAGACAATTTAGTGTATTTAAAGGTACTCAAAAATCGTTCAGGGTTTGTTTTATTTTTATTTTTTTGCACCACGTGTAGCTCTTTCCAGAGCCAGAGTGATCCCCGAGTGTTTGCTCCCCATCGCTGTGCCAGGAGCAGTGCATGCTGCTGTGGTGGTGGTTTTTGGGATGGGTTATCACTCAGTTTGGCAGGGAATAATCAGTGTTCCTTGCTGGTTGTGGGAGAGGCTGCAGCAGCCGTGCTGCCAGTTCAGTTTCCAGCAAAACCAGTGTGAACTGAGCTTTTCCGCAGCACAGTCCACTTGGGCTTTTTCCACTAAAAAAGTGGATTTTGTAGCTTTGCAGTGTGAACTGCATGGAAGTAACACGTTAGCAGGTGGTAGAAGACTCACTCAGGATTAGAAATTAGATTTACTGATTCCTCAGTGGGTTTAAAACCAGTAACAAGTAACATAGTATGCACTTAATTTAAAAAAACTATTGTTTGTTGTTAATATAAGTTCATGGTACTATAATTTTTTTCAGACACATTCCATATTTATTTTAATGTCTTCATTGAATGTTTATTTAAAAATCTATTTTAGTAATAGGAAGTTAAATATTTTGCCAAATCTTCCGAATAATCAGATTTAATGATTTACTCAGGAACTCTGTGTATTATTATATGAATATACACATGCTATATAGAGATTTTTTGGGAAAGGGATGTTTGCAAAATATTTACACAAAGCTATGTACTAGATTACCAAAGCTGTTTAACTGATTATTTTTTGATGTGGAAGGTTTAATATATTTAATTGCTGTTAATTAGTCTCCATTGTGTGGCTTAGACAATCAGAGTGTAGCTGTTCAGGGCGAGAATTAGAAAAGAATAATTAATTCAAGGTGTGTTCTTAGGGCCTTTAGGTATATTTCAGTGCTTTAACAACTGTCTTACTGTTACACAGTCTCTTAATATGTACTAATAATTAAGGTTCTTGAGTATCAGGATATTAATGAACAGCTTTGGAGAGCAGTTCTTGGGTTAAAAGTGAATGAAGTTGGGGATAGAAGCAAAATCTGAAGGACAAAAATGAAGATTTTTGTGTCTCACAGTGTTCAGTGTCAGATTTGAAATATTTGTGGGTAATTATAGAACTGTTCCCATATATATCTGTACTTGCAAAATTGTTCCAAATGCAGTTGTGTAGTTCTGGATCCGTGGATGTTGCTAGAGCAGATGTTGTCTCAATAGTGCCATCCTTAACTCCACTGAGGCGTGGAAATTTGTAGCTAAAATTTGCCCAGGCCTCACTGTAACCCACTGAGTAAAGTTTAAAAGCAAGAGTAGATAGAAATCAGATTCTTAGTATATAGCAAGATTTTGTTTTCTTCCCTAAAGAAAGTGAATTCCAATTAAAAGATTATTTTCAGCCTTAGCCTAAAAATCAGGTTACCAGAGTTACTTTAGTGTGTTTTCTCTGTGTGCACATGCAGTTTATTTGCACAAACCAATTCAAGAAGGTTCAATCTGCAGTTGTGAAACTGATTGTACTCCACACCTCTAAAGTGGAGTTTGCAGTATTTCAGTTTGTGGCTGATTTGGGGGTTTAATTACCCAAATTAAAATTAATTTACCATTGCTGTGCTGGCAGGAAATCCAAATTTGAAAGTCTGGGTCTGTTGTTTTTCTTTTTTTCTGTTTACAGAACCCTTGTGGGTCCTGCAGGGTTGTTTTGTAGTGGTGAATATTTAGGGTATAATTGGTTCTTATTGTACTGCTCACGTGTTAGTTAATATTGTGAAGGATCATGATCTTAATTAGTTCATAGTTAATGTGCCTTTAACAGTCTCATTTTTCCAGAGTGGTAAAAAGCTGTGTGGTCACTTCTGGTTCCAATTTCAGTTTAAAAATGCATTTTAAAGGGTTATGTTTTAAAAATGCATTTTAAAGTGGCTGCATTTGACTGCAATCAGCACAGGCTGTTAATTGTGTTAATTGCACACACAAGATCATTCAGTTTGGGGCTCTTTAAGGAGCACTGTGGCTCTGGAATGTCCCCCTGGATCATGTGCCCGGGTCAGATGCTCCTTGTCATGCCCTACAAATGCTCGTGTTTCGCTTTGCCTCGCTCTGTTTTCTTCACCAAAACTCCAGGTCTTCGATCAAAAATGCTTTTTTTTAAGTGCCCTTTTCTTTAAATGAGTTGGTTATGGACAGCATCAGGCCTAGGATGGCTTTTGTCTTCAATTCTCATCTCAGACTGCTCCACTTCTGTTGTTTTATTACAAATCCTGTTGCATTTTAGGGAATAAAACCCACTTTATTTTGTAAAATAATGCCTGGAGTTGCAGCAGTTCTGTCAGTCAGAACATTATTTTTGCTGCCTCGTATCCAATTTGGCAACAAGGTACAAATTCTGCAAGTCTTGCACTGACTTTTTGGTGTGAATAAGTACAAGCATAATGCTTGTGGCTTTAGGGACTAATTGTACTGATGTTTTACTGACTTCAGGGGAAGCTGAATTGAGGTTTTGGGTCACACTTAAGCCAAAGAGGTGGCTTTGGTTTGGAGTCAAGTTTGAGTTTTGAAGGAAAAAAAGAAAATCCCCCTTTCCCTCCCCATTTTGAGAAGCAATCAGGTAAAATTTAGTTTATTCCCTTCTTTTATGCTTCTACTCCCCACCCCCCCACTCAGCTTTCTTTAGATTTAATTGTTTAGGGTTTTGCCCTGTTTTGATTTATACTTTTAAAATTTTTGGTGAGAGATGAAGAGGGTGGCAGAGTTGTGGCCAGCCCTGGTGGCAGGGATGCTGGATTGCTCCAGTTTAAATAAATGGGATTCTCAGGTGTCCCTTTGTAAGTCAGGATTATTATCAGGGTGCTTTTTGATAGTTGGTAGTGAATCTTTAATGCTTTAAAATCCCAAACTGATAGTCCAATACAACATAGACTTAAGAATTATAATTATTTGTGTATTCTGTATGAATAACTGGAGTTTTAGGGTGATTCAACCTTACTAATTCCCAGAAGGGAGGCTGGCAGCAGGGGAAGAACTCTTTATTTTTTTTCTGGTTATAGGTTTTGTATCTCTGTTTTTCTGTATCCACGAGGTCCCTCTGGCAGTTAAGTTGCTCTGATGCTATTTATATAATCTAAAACTCATCAATTGGTATTAATTTGTTATTTTCATTAGAGCAGCATGCAGGGAGGTTATTTAAGTTGGTGATACTTGTCTTGCTGTGGCCTTTTCAGGAGTGGGTGAGATGTAGTTCCCAAACTGCTGCTCTTGGATTTTATTCTTTCCAAACTGAGTATTTTTCTTTGCTGCTGGTATTTACCACCACTACCAATGTTTTTGTCTGTACCTGGGTGTGTGAAATTTGGAAATGCTGCTCTAGTCCACAGTCAGTCTCTTATGGTTATTCCTGGCACCTTTTCCCTTGGAAGGAAATGAAGGGTTCACAGTGGGGGTTATGTGAGTGAGAGGCTTTGTCGAGGTATTTCCCTTTGCAGAGAAGTGTGGGGATACCCCAGGTTTTTATGGGAAGCTCCCTGGCTTTCCTGTGCACTTTTCCAGAAGTGGCCACGAGCACAACTTCCTCTGGTTGTGTTTGATCTGCAACCCTTTGTTTGGGGATGTAAAGGAGGAAGAGGGAGCTTCAAGAAGGAAGGAGCTGCAGGGAGCCCTAATTCCAGTGGAGATCACTCTTCTTTTGGCTTCCATGGTCAGGAGGGCTTGAGGGACCAGGAGTCTTTGCTTGAGTCAAGATTCTTTTGCCCATGTGCTGCTGGTGGATGCTGAGAGGGTGCAGCTGCTGAGATTTGGGGCAGAGTTGGCTTCTTCCTGCCCTGCTCTGGTGGCCGACCTTGCTCCCAGGTGTGTTTTAATCAGGTTGTGTCCCAGCTTGAGGGACCAGGAGAGGGCTTGGGGACAGCTGGCCCAAGCCAGAGGGATGTGGTTCTCCCTTTGGGATCAGGATCACCTCATCTCCTGGCTGCTGGCTGGGAAGGGGCTGAGGTGGGATTTAAACTCAGCTTGTCTAGAGTTAAGAAATGACAAAGAGCAAGGAGGACTGAACACAAAATGGGTTTGGTTGTGGTTCAAATGTGTTCTTCCTTCAGTGGCAGACTCCAGCTTGGCTCTGTGGGATATTCACTAAACCACCATTGAACCATGGCTCTGATTCTGCAGGAAGTTGGATTTTTGTTTTGTTTAAATACTGTAAAAAATATGCAACAAACAGACCTTAAGCCTATATGTATTTTTTTTTTTAATTCTGTTTTTACCTGCTCTGGAAGCTGGGTATTGGAATTTCTTTTTTTTTTTTTTTTTTTTTTTTTTTTTGGCCCATTCTCTGTTTGGGAGCTGCAGTTTTGACAAATGCTGCATGGTGGCACAACCCAAAGCAGTGGGGTTTGGGGATTTTGTTCTTTGTATCTTTATTTCTGTGGCAGACTCCGTGACCTTAGCTGCAAAACTCAATGTTAAATTCCTTATGAGCAGAGTCTGCTGCAGATTTATTTATTTTTCCTGTTGGAGATGTAGAAGTGGAAGAACTTTGGGTGATTATTTAGTGTTTGTAGATTTGAGCACGAGCAGCGAACACATCAGTCAATAGGAGGGCAGTTGACTTTGGGATATGTATTTTAATTATTATTTTTGAATAATTGGGCTGCTGAAGAGCTGAGTGTGAGCCTGCTTTGTTGAAGCCACAGCTCTTAAGAGATTTCTGTCTTGATCTGGCTTTGCTGCTTTACCTTGAGTTCAGGAGCTCTTTAAACACAAGCTCAGTGGCTCACCTTGAACATTTGTTACAAGGAACTCCAGAGGGATGAGTTCCCAGCCTCTTTTATCCGGATTCTTGGAATTAGCCAGGATAATTTTGCTTTCTCTCAAAGCTGAGGAATGTACCTGCTGCAGGAACTGGGGCTGAACTGATGGGTTCCTGGGAATTTTGCACCTTGTTTTTCTCCTGTTCTGCTTCGAAGGAAATAGAGCCTTAAACCATGCTGAGACCTTGATTTATTCCAGTTTATCCATGTCAGTCACCAGCACTTTTTTTTCCCTTTTTCTTGGTTTGTAGCACTTGAGATGCCTGATTTTTATCAATTATTTTTTTGGTGGATAACTGCTTTGTAATTTTCTAAAATAAAATAATAACTTTGCTGATCAAATTTATCAGTTACATAGAGTGGAAGGTCCTTATTTTTCTTCATTAGCAATACTGCAATCAAAGGTGCAGAATAATGTGTTTAATGTATGTGTTTGTGCTGTTAGAGATTGAAAATACATTGGGCTAGGAGCAACTTTTAAACAAATGGAGGAACTGGAGCTAAAAATCCTCTTTGCTTGTTGCCAAATGAGCTTTAAAAAAGAATATGTTTGCGTATAATATATTAAAAAAAAAGCTGGTTAGAGAGAGAATAAATCAGAGTAAAAATCATTGCCAGACAAAGATTGCTTTATGTTTTTTACTGAGTAAAACACAACTTGTTTATGCACAGTACTGACTTAATGAGCATAGTTTTTTCACAGAATTAGTCTATTTCCAATATATAGATGGGAAAAATAAGTTTCCTTTTATTTTTTATGACAGATACACAAAGATGAAGAGTGTCTATATTTTAATATTACTGTCTGGTGTCTGAAGTGTAGCATTGACATGTGTGTTGGTCAAACTCACTTCCTTAAAACATCCCATTTTACACTGCTAGGGAAATATTACTGAGGGCCCAACAGAAATATGTGAAATTATAACTTTGCTTAAAAAAAGTAAATTGTTGATTATGCAAGACTTTAATCACTAATCAATTTAGGCTTATTTAAGTATTTCTGTAAAACAGCTGTGGATGTTTGAACGCTGCAAAAATCTGACTTCTACCTCTTGTGTAACATCCTTAAAATTCCCCTTCACAGATGTACTCTGATGCCACAGGGTGTTGGTGCACCTTAACTTGGGAATTTAATCTGCTTTTCCTTTTATTTTTTTTTATGTGGAACACCAGGATGCCTTGTTATGTCCACCTGTGTTGATCTGATCAGGTTTGTGTTACATGTGTGAGAGTCTCAGAAACAGGAGAATTCTGTAACAAATTATGGCCAGTGTGATTTTTCTGGTATTATTTTTTTTATCTACGTGGTTTGATTCCTTTTATTTAAATAATCACCTGTGTTGTATGGATGTCCCTAATAAATAGTGACAGCTTGTTTAGATCAACTCACACTGTTTCTCAGCTGCTGAATTTGTTTGGTAATTCTGCCTCGAAAAGACCTGTTACGTGTTCATGACAAATTAAAATCCTTTGTGTTTTTTGTGACTGCTTTTGTTGCTTTAGTTCTGTGGAAGAAGGGGAAGTTTGGGCAGTTGTTGAACTTGGGGCTGGGGGGGGGGGGGTGTCTCTTGGATCACACAGAAAATTCAGATTTACATCAAGCAGTTGAGAATAAAGGACAGACTTTAGTGAGGACTTAATGGGATGTTACTGGGGGAATTGTGATGAATTTGGCACTTTTCTCAAAATAAATGAACAAGTGTCCCAGATCTGCTGGTGGTGGCAGAGATCAGAAGCACAAGTCAAGAATTGCACAGGTGACAACAGCATTTGGCTGGTTTGTCCTGTGGAGTTGAGGGTGATGTTCCAAACTGTGACACAGGAAAGTTCATTGCTTTAGAGTTTAAAATTTAAAAGCATTTTTTCTTGTGACAGGCAGAAAAAAAGAATTGATACGATTGTTTTCATTAGTGGAGAACTTACAAAAACCTCCATGGTGCTTTGGATAGTTGAAAGAGGTAATTTTGAGGCGTTCCCATCTTCAGCTGACCCATACACATCAAATATCCCAAATCATCCCTTCTGAGCAGGGTTCTGTTGTTGTTGCTCTTTGGACACGTGCTTTATAAATTAGCTTTGGAGACACTGCTAAGAAGCCTCCTCTTCTTCCCTCCTTTTCCAGAGAGAAGGGGATTTCCAGAGCAGATCATGAGAGAAACATCCCTTCCCTGATGGGCATCTCTGCTTTTATCTGTCTGCAGCTCGGTTGCTTTGATACTTGTTCCAAAACACCTGCAATGGAATGGTTGCAACTATTTTAGTGGGGCTGTGCTGGCAGCTTGCCAGTGGAGATACTTTGGAAAGCATTTGTAGGGAAATGTGTTCTTCCCAAATCGGCCTGATAACATGCAGAATTTTATGTTGATTTTTAAGTGACATTAATCAAAAGCAGTTTAAATCCACATCTGTGTGATAGGCTGACCTTGGTGGAGCCATGACACTCAGTTGTGCTGCTCTGATTTGAATAATAGTGCCATATAAAAATATAAAAACTGTGTTTCCACAGTACCAGCTCTACTCACCGAGGACACCTTTGGTTTGGAGCTGATGAATCAGGTTGCTTAGATGCATATTTGAGAGTGTTGGGTTGCAGAAGATGCACAGCCTCAGTAAGCAGGGAATTCAGATGAATGGGGGGGGAAAAAAAGTAGTTTCTGCTGTTGCTTGTGGCAAAGAATTCCCAGATCCTTGTGCCTTAAGTAGGTCACGGCTGATGGAGCTGTGGGGGCATTCTGACTTGCAGAAAGAATTTTTGGTGACACAAAGCTTTAACTTTGCTGATAAACTGTTGATTTGAGAGATGTAGATGGATTTCAGGGCTATGAGAAGTCACTTGGTTATGTCACAGAATGGTTTGGGTTGGAAGGGACCTTAAAAATGATCCAGTTCCACCCCTGCCATGGGCAGGGACACCTTCCACTATCCCAGGGTGCTCCAAGCCTCATCCAACCTGGCCTGGAATAATCTCCTCAATAGTTAGAGGATGCAGTGTGCTCTGGTGAGTTTTGAATCTCAGGCTCTGCTGCATTCACAGTTCTTCAGCTCATCCTCTTCTATAAATCCATAGCTTCCTACCTCCCAGGAGCCATTCCTGATTTCCCATCTTGCTGTGCCACAGAACCTGTTGAATGATGAAGTTCCTTTTGCTCTTCATGGTTTTGAGGGTGGCTTGTCAGTTCTTGAAGCAGATAAGGAAGAACTGTGCTTGAGTTTAATCAATGGAATTGTCCCAGCGCGACCCTGGGAGCTCCCAACAGAACAGGAGGGACTGTAATCCCTTAGATTTGAAAAATAAGATGGGTGAAGGTGTATCAGAAGTTTAAACAAAAATGAGTGGGTTTAGAGGATTGGCTGAATTGGTGGGGCACTGCTTGCTTAATTCTGGAATCCATAAATCCATTTTCAACAAGCATCTGACCTGTTGGCATAGAGATTTTACTGGAAAAGATGGGTTTGTGTTACCCTGGTAGCTCCCTGGCACAGCAAAGCCTACAGGCAATTCCATTAAAACTCAGTGTCCAGAAGAACAAACAGCTCTTGGAGGGGTTAAACAGAGGAAGTCACAGCTGTTAATGGGGGATATGAAATCTGTCTGGCTCGTGTCAGGGTTTTTTATCAGGGTACCCAAATGAACGGTGTCACCAGGAAGAATCAGGGATGGAAGCGTGTCTGGAATTCACTCTGGGTGTTCCCTCAGCCTTCACAAACCCTTGACAGGGTAAGTTACTCCACTCTTGCGGATCATGGAATCCCAGAATGGTTTGAGTTGGAAGGTGCCTTAAAGATCATCCACTTCCCACCCCCTGCCATGGGCAGGGACACCTTCCACTGTCCCAGGGTGATCCAAGCCCCAGTGTCCAACCTGGCCTTGGCCACTTCCAGGGATCCAGGAGCAGCCACAGCTTCTCTGGGCACCCTGTGCCAGGGCCTCCCTCACAGGGAAGGATTTTCCTTCCCGTTATCCCATCTGAACCTGCTCCCTTTCAGTCTGAAGCCATTCCCCCTTGTCCTACCAGAACAAGTCCTTGTCCCAAGTTCCTCTCTCAGACCTGGCACGTGTGTTTATCCAGTGTGGGGCATGAGCAGCCCGTGACAGTGATGTTCATGATGTTCCTGTCCTGTTTGTGCAGCTGTTTCTGTCCCAACACTTCAGGGTTGGTGCAGCTCAGCTGAGACCACTGCGAAGCTGAGAGAACTTTTTTTCCCCTCTGTTCAGCAGAAGCATCACTTATCATAAGCAAAGTTACATTTTGTTTTAATCAGAATCACTTCAAAATCCAGGCCAAGTATCCAGGTTGGATTCTAAAGACCATTTCTGGCAGCAATTGTGAAGCAAAGCTGTTCTGGGATTTAAAGGTGTGTGAGTGAAAGCTCTCCTGGGTGCTTAATCAGCTTGTAAATGCTTGATTTGTGTTCCAGCTGGGGAACATTTAAGGACTGAATTCTGTTGTGATGTGGAAAGAAATTGCCTTTCTAGGACTATAAATCCGTTGTGCAGACACTTTTTATTTTTCAAGTGTGGGTGTGCATCCTCTTGGGTCATAATCACATTAAAGATCTGACTACAGCCAATAGTTGTATAAATAATGATATAAAACATCCATCATTAGATGAGCGGGACCCTTTGAGGAGAGCACACTTGAATAAAAACTTGGTCCTCTTCCCTGAGGGATCTTTGTCTGCCTTCCAGAGGGTAACGAGAAAAAACCCAACAACAAAGTATTTATATACGTTCAAATAATGCAAAAAATAATTTAAGGTCATTTTCATACAAATAAAATATTTAAGGTAGCTTTATTAATAAAAATAATCCGATTTTCACCCTTTTATCCAAATTTTCCTTTATGTATCAAGTCTTTATAGCCACTTCAGTTAATCCAGAGCTGAGACTGTCACACCTCTGACAGATCCAGCTTTTGACAGAGGAGCTGATGGTGATTGGATTGTACAGGGATTGATCCCCCCTAGGGCTGTTGGAAGAATTTAGAGGTTCAACTTCATTGTTGGCTTCTCCAGCATGTCCAGAGTGAGTCACAAACAGCATGGGCACTCAGCTTGGGATTCCCTGGAAAGCAGAACTCACCTCACCCAATAATAATGTGGCCAGGAAAGCTTTATTTGTGAGTAAAACACTCACTGCCACCGGTCATGGGGACTGGTGTTGGCAAAAAGGGAAATGGTGTCTCTGCTGGTGGTAAGGGATGAGTTGGGTGAGCTGGAGAGCCACAAAAAGTGGGATGAGCTGAGTCACTGGGCAAGGTCTGGGGAATGCTTGGCATGAGGGAGTGAGACCATTTTATCAATGCTGACACATTTTCCTAAATTGAAACCAGGGAAGAGATCGATGTGTGTGAGCATGGAGCGTCTGCCTCATCCCAGTGGCATCCCTGGTGCTGTTTAAACACTAAAACCAGACATTGTGTGTAGGTAACTTCCTGGAATGGATAAAGTTTCTTGAGTAAAAGACATTTCAAAAGGCAAATTGGCTTCAGATTTCTTCTGGTGTCCTGCTGTTGGCTCAGTGTTTACATATGGGGCAAGCTGGATGGGGATGAAGCAGCCTGGGATAGTGGAAGGTGGAAAGAGGGGGTGGAAAAAGATGGGTATTAAGGTCCTTTCCAACCCAAACCATTCTGGGATTCTCTGGGTTGTTTTTTTGTTGTTGCTCGTTTGGTTTGGTTTTTTTGGGGTTGTTTTGGTTTCATTTTTTTTGTTTGGTTTGGGGTGGTTTTTTGTGGGGTTTTTGTGTTTGTTTTTTGTTTGCTTTTTTGGGGATTTTTTTTTTTTTGCTTGTTTGTGGGGTTTTTTAATTTGTTTTGTTTTGTGCTGGGGTTTTTTGGTTGATTTTGGGTTTGTTTATTTTTTTTTTAGTGGAACTCTTTCTAGGGTTGCTCAGAGCCCAATCGAACTTCACCTTGAACACTGCCAGGGATGGGGAGTCCACATCCTCTGTGGGCAAAAAGACTTTTTTATACAGAGTGGGGTGTTATGGAAACAGCTGGAGTTCTCCAGCTGGGAGAGATGGGAATGGTCGGAGGGTCAGGAAAAATCTGAGGGCATTTGGGACAGAAATAAGGAGACAAGTGGAGAACTCTCTCCACTCTTCAAATATCTCCAGGCATCCTGACAAAATGTTTGGGATAGGAAGGGTTAAATCACAGTGGGGGGATTTTAAAATTTAGGTATTTTATTAGCTACATAGAGAAAGGTTAAATGTTAAGAGCAGAGAAGTGCAGAAAAGCATAAAATAAAAGGCAACATTTGTAAGGTTTTTTGGGAGCCTTGGCAAGATGTGTCACTTCAGCCTTGCTGTTGTTTGTTCACAAATTGGTTTTTTTCCTGAAATTCTAAAAAAAGCTGCCTTTTAAGAAAAATTAATTCAGTTAGGAATTGAAGAAAAATTAACCCAGTGCCTCTGTTCTTTTTAAAATCAGTGTAATACTTAATTTGCCTCTATATATTAATTTTCTGGGTCCTCCATGACTTTCTCAATTAACATTGCCACATATATGAAACCTTTTTTGGGGGAATGTGCTCCCTTGTGTTAGAAGTGCCTTAGGGAACTGCTTGTGAGGTTTCACTCAGAATTAGGTGCTCTTCCCCATCAGAATTAGATGTGGTAGGAAAAAAATACCTCATTTCCTGTGGCTTGTGTGTGAAATTTTTATTAGCATTGATTTTTATTGAATTTTATTTTTCTGACTTGATGTTAGGTTGGGAGACAAAACATCAGGCTTTTTTTAGTTGTAAAAACTGAGTAAACATACCGAGGAGAAATAAATGGTGTCAGCTCTTAAATTCCTGTTCAGTATCACGTGGGGAAAAAATCAAATCAAATTCTCCCACAGAGAGAAGCAGGAATAACTTTTTTTTTACAAAAATCTGCCTTTTTATGCAAAAAATCTCTTACTTCAGAGGATCATTGAAATAAGATGTAATGCCTCAGGCCTTGCTAGTTATTATAATGCAAATAATTTAAATTGATTTCTTGGCGAAAACCCAAACACAGCTTGTTTTGGTGCCTGTAAACTCTGGTTAATTCCTTTTGGCATCCTTTTATTTCCAACTGAAGTGTTCAGATGAGCAGGTTTGGAGCTCAAAGATACGGTTTTCAAGTGCAAGGAAAGATTTTTCTATGTTTTAAAACTGCACAAGTCTGTTTAAAGCACATTCTTCTGATGTTTGTTGTGGGGAGAAAACACACGTGTGGAAAAGCTCCCCGTTTTTGTTTCAAAGAGGAAGGGATTAGTGTTGTGCCTGGTGGCGTTTTAATTTGTCTTCACCCAAATTCTGGGTTTTTTCAAGCCTTTCACCATTCTCTCTATAAATTGGAACTTTTGTTAGCTCATCATTTATAGATTCTCCCTCATTTTAAACCCGTGACAAGCTGTAGTTCCTGAGTAAGTTAATAACTCCGTGGTACTGGAGGTATCTCTCTTTTTAATTTTTAGTGACCTTTAGGGGTATCTCAGACAATCCAACTCATGTCAGGGGAAGTAGGGCAAAAAAAAGGAGAGAAAAGGAGGTGCAGGTGGGATCTTCTGGCTCTCCACAACTCCTTGCAAGGAGGGGACAGCCAGTGGGGGTCGGGCTCTGCTCCCAGGGAACAGGGACAGGATGAGAGGAAATGACCTCAAGTTGCGCCACGAGAGGTTTAGATTGGATATTAAGGAAAAGCTCTTCTCTGAAAGTGTTGCCAAGCCCTGCACAGGCTGCCCAGGGCAGTGGTGGAGTCACTTTGCAATTCTGGTACGTACAGGTGGTCCTTTCCCAAAAAAAAAAAGCCAAGGTGGAGATCATGAAGTCTCTGAGATCTTCCTGAAAACATGCTAAAGGAAAGGCACTGCTCTTTTAATCCCGTAAAAACACACCTCGTGCCTCTGGCAATTGCACAGTGCAGGGAAACGCAGCCAAGGTGGTGTCATGGGAAGCTGGAGAAATTAATTTGCTTTGGTTTGCTTCAAATGGACACTGATTTATCCCAAGTTACAGGTTGGGGATAGACCTTGAAGTCTGCTGATGTCCAGTTTGTGGAACAGTACAAATGATCCCGTTCAGAAACCAAATCCCGCTGACTCAAAGATGTGCTGAGAGCTGTGACTAACACACCCCGGGCACATTCCAGTGGCTTGGGAAGTCTCTCTGAAGTCCTGCAGCTAAAGCTTTAAACCACCTTCAGAAGAGAGGGAAGAACGAGCACAATGGGCAGCGTCCCTAAAAGAGGGCACGAGCTTTTCACAGAGCTAAACATTGGCTAAAGTCCCTCAGCCAGGGCACAGGCAGGTCAGGTAACACCTTAAAACCTTTTCCTCCTCAATCCTATAATTCTATTATTAATTTTGATCCACCCTGGGTGATAGAATCACAGAATGGTTTGAGCTGGGAGGGACCTTCAACCTCATCTCGTCCCACCCCCTGCCATGGGCAGGGACACCTCCAACTATCCCAGGTTGTTCCAAGCCCTATCCAACCTGGCCTTGGACACTTCCTGGGGGCTGGAACAAGATGGTCTTTAAAGTCCCTTTCAACCCAAACCATTCTGGAATTCTATGGCTCTGTTCAAGCCCTACTTTCAAATTCTCAGCTAAAACTCCCTTCTGCTTCCTTGGTGGCGGTTTTGTGCCTTGAAAAGTGATTTAGCTCAGCACCTCACCGTGTCTTCAGAGCCTTGGACTATGCAGCACCTTATCTGCTTTGTTAATGCCAAAAATAAGTGTATCTTGTCGTTCACTCCTGATATTTGCACAGAGCTGAAGTGGTTGTGGGGGGAACCTGCTGGGCTCTGTTGCAGCTCTTCGACCATTAGCAGAAATTAGTTTTAAATTTAAAATCTCCTGATTGCTGATAGGACTCAGTGTGGACTCCATTTTTCAGGCAATCATTTAAAAACTAGAAATTTTACTTGTAAATATAGAAATTTTGGTCTCGAGCCTCTGAGATGTGATGGATTTACAGCTCAGGTGATTTTTGCACACAGTTTGTATTCACGAGGCAAAAAGGTGGGGAAATACATAATCTATATAAAGAATAGATAATCTATATAAGGAATATATAATCTATATAAGGTTAAGGGGCAGACACACACTTGGGATTATTAACTTGCCATTTATTTGCCATTGTAACAGCTCGTGCCTGGGAGGTTATAAATAAACCTACTATTGATCTGATGCCTTTGGGAAAGAATTCCCGTGCAGTGTGCGACGCTGATAAGCCGGCAGCTGCCCGTTCCCGAGTCCTCACGTCACGTTTAGCACTTGGCTTTGGGATGGACCCTTGAGGGGACGGTTCTGACCCACCTTGTCCCCGCAGCCTGTCCCCCACACCACCCAAACACACACTTCTGATGGGGTTTTTGCCCCCTCCTGTTGCTGGGCTGTCCCAGTGAGTCCCTAAAACACTGCCCTTTCGCCTCTGTCCTGCAGGAAATTTAATCTCCCCGGTAAATGACACCCAGAGCTATTTTGGAGCTGGGCTGCAGAGGGAAAGCGGAGCACGTCAGCGATTTGACTGGAGGAGGACAACCCAGAGGAGGGTGGGGAGGGGAGGTGGCACAGCCTAACCCTGGGCAGCAGAGCCACTGCCGGGGGACTTGGGGGGACCTTCTGCCGCACGTCCCTGCCATCGCTGGGGTTTCTGTTTTATTTTCCTGGAGGGGAAAGGGGGGGGGAAAACCCAAGCCAACATGGTCTCCCCATGTCCTCTGTTCCCCTCTTCCCTCTTCCCCCTCCTTTCATCTCAGTAGGAATCGGCTTTTTCTTCCCCTGCCCAGAGCTTTGTCCTCCTCAGACTCAGACAAGACTCCAGGTAAGACCAAAACCTTCAGCTAAGGAGAGGTGGATTTTTGGGGATGCTGATGTCCAGCAGGAAGTGGAGAAGGTTGGTAGCTGAGGGAGGGGTGAGGTTGTTCTATGTCGCGCTGGAGGATGTTTTGCTTTATGAAACATATTTTGGGATGGAGCTGACGGTGCAGGTATTAAATCCATCCTTCATTTTCTCTGAGCCAAATGTGGATTGTTCTGATTAATTACTTTTGAGCGAAGATCAGCCTGCAGAGGAAAGGAGAAAAGTGAAGAAAATCAGATTTAGAGCCATTGACTCAACTTGATACACTTTGTCCCCAAGTTTGAGACAGCACCGGGCATGGAGAGTGTGGAAAACATATGGAGAGGTGGCAGAAAGGAACATTTTGAAAAGTTTTATTGCCAGGGCATAATCTCAGTGCAGCTTTTCTCTTTGGCCAGGACTTTTTTTCCCTCTGAGCTCCTCTCTGGTGTCAATACAGATTCACTCTGCAACCCCCCACCCTCCTCCCACTTCTCCAAATGGCTCTGAGGGGAGATGGGGAGAGATGGAGCTCAACAGCTGAGGCTATTTTGGGCCCTACAGCTCAATGGGGTGGAGTGACTGTAATGACAATGACGTCCACTTGTTAAAATACAAGGGCTTAGGTCGGAGCTGCGGCTGATTGTCACCAAAGGAATTCTTTGTCCATATGGGAGCTGGGATCCCGCAACTTCCTCGTGTAGGAAATCACATGTGCTAGAACAGGAGCATTTCTAGCTTTGCAAGACTGTTTTTTCTGGGATTCTGCCACAGATGCTTCTCTCCAGAGCTGTGTGTAAAGCAAAATCCAGCTGGGTGAAATTTGTGATGAAATTCCTGGATTTACATTGTTCCTTTTCTGTCCCCTGGGTGGAAACCCCAGAATGTATGTCTTTCCTCTCCATTTGTCTCCTTTTTTCTCATCCCCACAGAACAGGAGTGAGCACCACAGTGTGCCCCAGACCTCCCTGGTGCTTTGGCCTTCTGCTATTGCCAGAGCAGCCTTGGGAGGCTCAGAAAAATACAAGGAAAAGTGACTGCCATGGAGTCTTGAGGGGTGGCTCTGTGGCTGCCATGGAGTCTTGAGGGGCTGCTCTGTGCAGTTCTAGCCCTCTGGAAGTTTCAGGGATGGTTTTGTAGCTCCATCAAGGGCAGAATGTGAAGTGAAGCCCCTTGGTGCAGTAAAACCCAAGGAGGATGAAATCCCTTCCATGCACGGAATTTCTTGGAGCTCTTGATGTGTTGATGGAAAATGGTTTCTGGCCCGGTAATTGAAAGTGGGATGAGTTTTATAAGATAGGTCTGTCTCTGCAGAGAGGAAAGAGAAGTGTTTTAACCACATAAATCATCTAAGTGGCTTGACTCTCTCGTGGTTTTTATGAAGTGTGTGCTGCTAACGTGGCTGGAAGGTGATCTGACCTTCCTGCCCATTGCACAAACCATGTGATTTGTTCTTGTTCCTTGTTGGTATTTTCTAGACAGTTGAACCCTCGTTTGCTACCAGTCATTGGAAACATCCAGGTTATTGATAAGGGATTAATAGTGGGAGTATGAGGGGATGCAGGTCCCTCCTGAGGCACTTGGTGCATATTCAGCCCCGCCCTGAAGGTCAGAATTGTCTTGAGCTTCTCCTTTTCCCTGAGGGCTGCTCACCATGTTTAACACCGTGCCAGCCTCTGACCTGCCATGAACTTTCCCTCAACATCTCCTGTGGATTTTGGCTGAGGATGGAGGCCGTGGATGGGAGGGAATGCTGACAAGCCTTACTCTGAGATGAGTTAGAAGCCCCTTGCAAAAGGCTTTGTGTGCTGCAGGTTCTCTGTGTCCGACGTCTCCAGTGACTGATCCACAACAGAAACCTCTCCCATCTGCTCGTCCAGTGACCTTTGGACATGCCAAAATCGCTTCTCCCTCAGTGAAGTGGAATTCAGAGTAGCCCAAGCTAAGCCCTGAGCCCAGCTCCTCAGCCACAGGCACCGTTCCTGCTCCGGTGGAACGGGATAAATCCTGCCTCCCTGGATTAGAGCGCTGGCGCAAACCCGCGCAGAGCCCCGATTTAGGGATGTAATGGGCAGGGAGCACTGGGTGTGCTGGTGTGCATTTCACCCTCAGAGCTCCCTGTCTGGTGTGACGGCTCTCAGGCACCCACCAGAGCCCGGCTGATGTCACCCAGCCCACAGCTGACACCGAACACTTGTGCTATCCCAAAGTTGTCCGTTCCCCGGGAGGCTGCTGGAAGCGAGAGGGCAGCTGGGTTACTGCTGTTTTCCCTCGGCAGGATTTTAAACATCAAAGGAAACCCCAACTTCCCATTTGACAACTCATCGACTTCCCACCCACAGATTCCATTTCCTGATGTTTTTAGATGGAACAATACAAGCAGATAAATCATGTAAACTATGGTAATACCAGTGCTGCCTTGATTTTTATCTGAAGCTTCTGTTCCAGGGATGTTCTTTGAAGGCTCAGGATTCAGAGACAGGAGGTTCCCTGTAAATCCTGCGTTTCCTGTCAGGAAAAGGAGTGAAAGGATTAGAATTTAGCATTGCAGGGGAAGTTCAGGAAGCATAAACTCCAAAGGAAAGAAAAATACCTCAAATCAATATATTTTTGACTTGGGCAAAGAAAGGGTAAAAGAGGATTGAGGAAATGAGGAAACAGGGACATGGTGGACCTAAATGTGGTGTTGAGAGGACCTCTTTGCTTCTAACCTGTGTTTGGATCTTGGTGATCCCAGGTTTAATTATGTCCCCAAAGTCTCCAATTTTGCAATTGTGCTACTCATGGCCGCCTTTATCTTGGGAATATTTTATGAGATGTATTTTATGAGTGCTTTTTGCTCTTTGCCCTGAGTCCTGGTGGACAGGATTCTCTTTCTAGTCCTTGGATGCAAAGGCTTGGACAGAGAATAATCTGTTCCCCCTGTCCTCCCTCACACAAAGAGCTTCATTGCAGGC
Source organism: Corvus moneduloides (assembly GCF_009650955.1). Taxonomy (NCBI): domain Eukaryota; kingdom Metazoa; phylum Chordata; class Aves; order Passeriformes; family Corvidae; genus Corvus; species Corvus moneduloides. Next base: position 2,329,560 of record NC_045476.1, read on the forward strand.
TGTTGAAAGCTTGGGTGACAATTTGCCATGGGGAGGACCTCTGACTTCTCAGAGGTTGTTGAAGCCTTTCCAGGTGCAGATCAGCATTGATGAAGCAGTGTGAAACCAACCCATCAGCCACCACAGTGCAGTGAATCCCAGGAGGTTGGGATGGAACATCTGGGAAAGTAGGAGGTGTCCAGTCAAGAGAAGAAAAGGCTCTGGTGAGACCTGAGAAGCTCCTTCCAGGGCCTAAAGGGACTCCAGGAGAGCTGGAGAGGGCCTTGGGATAAGGGATGAAGTGACAGAACACAGGGAATGGGTTCCCGCTGGCAGAGGGATATTGGGAAGAAATTCTTCCCTGTGAGGGTGGGGAGGCCCTGGCACAGGGTGCCCAGAGCAGCTGTGGCTGCCCCTGGATCCCTGGAAGTGGCCAAGGCCAGGCTGGATGGGGCTTGGAGCAGCCTGAGACAGTGGGAGGTGTCCCTGTCCACGGCAGGGGGTGAAACTGGATGTCCTTTAAGATCCCTTCTGACCCAAACCATTCTGGGATTCTGTGGCACCTCCATCAGGGCTCTCCACCTGCTGATGAGTTCCACATCTGAGTACTCCAGCAGGAACTGGACAAGTCTGTGGTTGTTCCCACTGCAAGGGACTCGTTCCCTTCTCCATGGGAAGCAGGTGCTGGGCACACACAGGCAGTGGTGGGACAGGAGTGGGCAGGAGGCCTGGACCAGCTGCACGGCCCAGTGTTGGCTCCAGGACAGTGATTTATTTGCCTTATCTGATAGCTCTGTGCAGTTCTGCCTCTTTCCCCAAACACAAACCAGGGAAAATCCGAATGAATAAAGACATAAGCAAAATCACAAGTGCTGCCAGCTTGCCTTCGGCGTGCTCAGAAATACCGCAGATGGGAATGTGATCTCTGCTGCAAATGATTAATCACAGAGGGGTTACATGGGGAAATATGACACTGGTAAATGTCTGAGATTTATTGGAAAGGGCATTTGCATTGACTAGGTTTATTCATGCTTTGTTGCTGGTGCTGTCACTTCCAAGGGAGCTGCTCTGGCATTTGCAGAGAGTTGCCTTTTTTTTTTTTTAAAGTTTCAGAGTTACTGGTTTTGTTTTTTTTTCCCTAAAGTTTGAATGAACATGTAGATAATCTAAATGAGTAATTATTGAATAAGTTGATTGACAAGTTACACAGTAGAAATATTAAACCTTGCCCTTTCAGTATGTTCACTGTCCTCTCCTTGCTCCTAAATCTATTTATCATCATAATCCAGTGTGATGCATTTTATCCCATTTGAAATTCTGAAATGTAATTTATCTCATGCAGCCTGTCTAACCTGTTAGATGTATTAGATACTTACACAGCCTCATCCTTGCTGCAGGTTAGGATTTCGTGCTCTCTACACCCATAAAACAAGTTTCTCCCCCTTTTTCAGATGGGGAATAAAGATACAAGAACTGGAGTGTCTTTCTTGTAATTGTGAAAGTAAGCCAGTGGCAGAGCAAGGAATAAACCCTGTTTTTCTTTCCATGTTTGAAAAAGATCTAAACTAATGATGAGCATGGGCTCTTCTCACTGATCCCTGGATTTTCTTCTGGCATCCTGGCTGTTCATAATGGTGTAAAAACCTTAGAGCGTGAGGGCACATGGAGAAAGCTGGGTGAGGTGCAGGGGATGTGGGGTTTTCACCCTGCTCTAGGAGGTCTGTGGGCGCAGGATCATGTACTAGATGATGGAGAGAAATGAGTTGCAAACACCAGATGAGTGTTTGGGAGCCGTGGAAGAGGGAGGCTGGACCTTGAGGTCACTGGGAAAGAGCATCTTGGGTGGATTTGCTGCACCCAGTTGGTTCAGGAGCAAAATCAACAGGCATCTGGTGCAGGATCTTCCCTGGTTTTTGGCTGTTCCTGACTGTCAGAGGTACCAGGGAGCAGCTGGGGTGTGCTTGTTTGGGCACAGCTTAGCATGGAAGGACAGGGAGAGAAGGATGCACTTTAGGAAGTGAGCAGCATTCCTGCTCTTGTAAGAGCCAGGCTTTGAGAGCCCTCACCGTGCTCCAACAGAGCAGAGCTCTCCTCCAGGCATGGAAAAGTGTCCTGGGGCCCAGGTGGTGGAAACAGCTCACGGGTGGGTTGAGGGAAGCCACTGGTTGCTGGGAGGTCCCTGGCTGGTTCCCAACAGCTCCTCTCATGTCTCTGTAGCCACCTCAGTGCTCCGGGCACTTCTCCATGTTATGCAGACCCCAGTTTGATGGAGAATTGAAGCAACTCTATTTTTCTGCTCTTTTTGACACTATGAAGCTGGAAATGAGTGAGTGGTGCATCAGTCAGAGACAACAGGAACCCAGGAAGGGTGAGGAGTGGCAGTGTCCTCTGAAGGTGAATCCAAGTGCTTTGATGGCATGGTGGAGCCTGAAATTCAAGCTAATGGCTGGGAAATATTAGGACTTGAGCTCTGAGTCTGTGTTCTGATTGTTAACTTGTTGTTAATGCAGTGAATGGTTCTGCTGGGCTCTCCAGAGTGGAGCTGAACCTCAGCATCTCCTTCTGAACATTGAAATGGTCCTTCCCCAAATGAGCAGAAGACTCTGATTCTCAACCAGTTGACTTCAGTGGAAGTTTCCACTGACTTCAGTGTACTTTGGCTCAAGCCCCAGGCTCGTATCTGCCCCTTCTAACCATTCGTGCAGCTTCTCTGCTTGCAGCTGCACAAGCGTTTATGGAAAAATGCATTTTAAAGCTCGGCTGAGGGCAGAGGTTGAAGGTAATAAGAGGAACCAAAGAAGTTCAAACTAATTCACAGATTTCTAGACCAGTTTGAGACGAAGAGAAAAAGAGATCTGTACTGAAGGTGGCCACTTAACAGAAAGTGAGTTGGTCTTAGCCCTTATGACTGCAAGTCATTCTTTATCCTCTTAGCATTTATTAAAAGTAAATTTTCCCCATTACTGCTTTTTCCCCCCCTCCCAGATTTAGTATTTGCAACCTGTTTCTTTAATTTCTAAAGATTTGTGGTAGAATGATGAAATTTGCTCAATACCAGGAAACAAAAGCAACCCAAATTGAATTAGTTTAGAAAGGATCGATCTCATCTAAAGGGAAAAGTCTGTGACTGCTTCTTATCTTTCATGTGTTCTTTGGGGTGGGAGACACAGCATAGGCCAGGACATGGTGTATTTTTCCTGTTAAATATAGAGAGATTACATTTGATTTGGCCTTAGATCTGTGAACTGGATGAAGTTTAAAGTTTGGCTCAGCGATACCTTCTTCAATGATAATAACGATCACAAAATCATAGAATATCCTGAGTGGAAGGGACCCACAAAGACCATTGAGTCCAACTCCTGGCCTTGCTCAGGACAACCCCAAGGATCCCCTGCTGTGCCTGAGAGTGTCGTCCAAAAGTTTCTTGAGCTCTCATAACAAATACCATTTTGTATTTTTGTGCTACCCCTTTTCTAGTATGGGGATTTAATGGTAACTCGTGTTTTTCATTCTCCAGCAGCATAAGTGGAAAGGAAATGGTAATTTGTTATTAATTCTCATGCATAATTTGCCATTTACCTCAGCAAGTACATTGTCATATATACACTGTGCACATAATTATTTGTGAGCCCATCCCTGTCTTGATATGAAGAAGTGGGAGCTGAGCCAAGAGATTGGGAAAACAAGTGATTTTTCCCAAGGTCATGCAGCAGGTCGATCCAACCCTCACTCCCTGATGCCATCAGTGATTTCACATTAACATAACTGCACTAACAGGAGCTGGAGGAGGATGGAAAAGTGGTGATTTAAGAAATTAAAGCAGGGTTTTGGCCTGCTCCTATTGACTTCTGCTGGAGCAGAGGGGGAGATGGTGAGAGCACCTGCCATTGAGTGAGAGAGTGGGTAGATGTGTGGCCAGCAGGGAAGCCAAACTGCTGTAGGATTAAGAAGGATATTTCTGTCTTAGTGACTGGGTTTTATTTCCTTTCTGAGTTACAGCACCCAGAGCCTTGGTCCTTCTGCTTTGTGCAGCACTTTGAAGGTGAAAAAGCAGGGATGTGCTCATCTGGAGTACGACCATTCCTACGGCTCAGACAGGAGCAGCCAGGACAGAGGGGTCTGGCATCATGAGGCCAAAGAGATTAAACAGCTTGAAGAGAAATGGTGCACTCAAATCTTCTTGGAAAACCTGGTCTAGGAGGTTACTCCCTGCCCACGGCGGGGGGTTGGAATGAGGTGATCTTTAAGGTCCCTTCCAACCCAAACCATTCTGTGCTTCTGTGATGGAGGAAATATCTTGGTGGGCAGACACATCTCTCAGAATTTAGCGTCCATTGGTTTCCCTGTGGTTGCAGAACCAGCCCATCTGCCACACAGCTTTAGTGCAGGTCACTTTCTGAGTGCCACAGATGAAAGGCACCATCATGTTCCCTCTGTATGAGCAGCCCAAGGAATTCTGTTTTGCCCAGTGGCTCTGTGGGGAAGAGAGCTACCTTATTCAGCAGCTTATTAACCTCAAACATAAGAAATCTTCAAAAAATATTCCAAGGCTTTCTCACCCATGATGAGACTGGCATTGAAATCATGGGGGTTCCAGGTGACAAACATCCTGACACCACAGGAGTGCAACAATTCTTTGGCTGCACCTTCTGCTCTCTCCTGACGTTTTTTCTTTCTGTCCCCCTTTAGGAAGGAAGCCAGGATGGATTACAGCTCACTCAGCGGGGTCCCGCGCTTCCTGACCCGGCCCAAGGCGTTTATGGTGTCTGTAGGGAAGGATGCCACCCTGAGCTGCCAGATCATTGGAAACCCCATCCCAGTGGTGAGCTGGGAAAAGGATAAACTTCCAGTCCAGTCTGGGGGAAGGTTTAAAACCACAGAGGACGGGGATTTGTATCGGCTAACCATCTATGACCTGAACCTGGAGGACAGTGGCCAGTACATCTGCCGGGCCAAGAACACCATCGGGGAGGCTTTTGCTGCTGTCAGCATCAAAGTGGGAGAGGAGACCACAGTCACGGAGTCAGCTCCTTACTTCATCCAGAAACCTTCCAGCATCAAAGTAACCTTGGGAGAAGACGCCATGTTCAAATGCAAAGTCCAGGGTAGCCCTCCCCTCTCGGTGAACTGGGAGAAGGACGGGAGATACCTGAGGAACAAGGCAGATGCTGGACGCTTCCAAATTGAGTCTGCTGGTGAGTCAAACGCTCTCACCATCCAGTGTGCCCAGCTGGGGGACAGTGGCACCTACACCTGCCGGGCAGAGAACCTCATCGGCTCCGCCAGCGCCTCGGCCGCGCTGGTGGTGGAAACGCATGGCTCCTCCAACCCAGGCAGCAGCAACTTCGATGCCAGCTGCGGCAAGACGGCCTCCTTGCTGTCCCACCTGCAGAAGAGGCGGGAGGAGATCAGGAAGATGGACATCTCCCACAGGACTCTTGACTCGGCTTCTGCCCAGTTGTACTCCGCAGTAGAGGGGTTGTCCAGCATCGGCTACAGCCTGTCCCAGGACTATGAGCGGGCAGCGGGACTGACCAAAGGAGCCCGCAACACCACTTTCGGGGCGCTGACACGCATGTGCAGCGTGACGGAGGGGAAGCACGCCAAACTGAGCTGCTACGTGACAGGCGAGCCCAAGCCCGTGATTGTGTGGAAGAAGGACAACGAGGTCATCTTGGAAGGCCGGCGGCACGTCATCTATGAGGATGACCAGGAGAACTTTGTGCTGAAGATCCTCTTCTGCAAGCAGACAGACAACGGGCTGTACACCTGCACGGCCTCCAACTTGGCGGGGCAGACCTACAGCTCTGTGCTCGTCACTGTCAAAGGTGGGTGTTTGTGGTTCTCACCAGGGTGGGTGTGCCTGCAAAGAGACACCCCTGAATTGGGGTGGAGGTTTGAACAAAACTGCTGTCTCCAAACTGCTGCAGGGAAGCGTGGTTAGATGTGAATAAGGCTCTCCAGGTGGAAAGGGGCTTGTGCACTCGAATTGGTGACTTGGGGAGAGAGTCCCATCGTTGGTGGCTTCCGGGAAGGGCACTAAAGAGGTGCCAGGCGGGGGTGGATGATATAGAACTGGCTGGTTGTGGGGCAGCTGGGATGCACCAGATCCCTACAGCTCCCGTCAGTCCTGGCTTTACAGTGATGCAAGAGATCTGTTCCCATGCTCTGGGTCAATGACTGCCAATGCCCCGTCTCACCCTCCAGGCTTTAATCTCATCTGGGTTTGTGTTCACCACGGGGTTTACTCAGACGTGCCATTAGCAGTAGTAGTGGAAACCCCTCCCTACAGGATGAGTGTGTCAGGCTGCCTTGGATCCCCTGGGAGACCTACTCCAACTCTAATTACAGTCCAGCTCGGTTTTCCTGTACAGTGACCCACCAGCAGCCTTGTTCTTGCCAGGCTCTTCAGTCTTTTCCCAGTTTGTGTTGCTAGATAGTCTGTGTTCCTTGAATGCTCTGAGAAAAGCTGCCAGGTCCAGGTTGCCTTTGTTTGCCATAGTCAGTGGTGAGGAGCTTGCCTTCAGAGGGTCACTGCAGACTGGTGAAGGTCAGACCAAGTTCTTCAGAATGACAACAAAAGTGTGACACACAGTTTTTATAGAATCCCAGAATGGTTTGAATCAGAAGAGATCCTAAAGATCATCTCATTCCAACCTCCTGCCTTGGGCAAGGACACCTTCCACCAAAACAGGTTGCTCCAAACCCTGTTCAACCTGGCCTTGAACAATCCAGGAAGCTCGAAATTTTCCAGCTGCTCTCCCATTTGGCAAGGGGACAGCAGGCAGTTTGCAGCCCAGGTGTCACCTGTAAGTGAGCTGTCAGAAACAAAAGATTTTGCCACTCGAGTGGTAAAATTGATGTTTTTTTCACTGGCAGCAAAATAAATTAGAAATCCAAATAAGCAGGAATGATCTGTACTTCATACTCGTCTTTAAGTCTCTCTGGTTTTATTTGATTTTCTCTTTTCCCTTTTTTGGGCCTCCCCTTTTACGCTCAGAGTCTTTCCCATCAGTGGCTCAGTCCCTGTGTCCATCAGTGACACCTGATCCGTGGAACTCAGGGGCACCTGTCCCACCCCTTGCTGTCCCTTGGAGGTGCTGAGTGGCGTGGGGAGGGGCATTTGTCCTGTTCCATAAAGCTGTGATTGCCTCATGAGCTGGGACTCAGAGCAGAAGATCAATCCTGGCCCTTGGGTGGGTGATCACTTTGAGGATAGATCAAGCTCAGTTGCTCACCCAACACCTTGCAAAAACAAACACCCCCTGCTCTGCCTGTGCTTATCTGATTGCTCTCTTGGCTGCAACCCCTTCCAAAGGAGGTGGGGAAAGCAAGGGAAGCAGCCAGTCTGGGAGCAAGCACCGTGGGAAAAGGTTATTGATCCGTGTCCGTTGTCCAGAGCTGCCTGTGAGTCAGGAGGCTGAAGTGGAAATGTTTATGGATTGTTTCTTTGTTACTCTGTACCGTGTTTGGCTCCCTGTCCAGGCCAAGTCTGCCATGGAAAATCTACGTGTGTTGGTTATTATTAGGCCCTGATAAATGACTCTCCTTTGTGTCACCAGAAGTTCTTCTCAGCCCTCCCAAGACAGGTCAGAACGATGCAGCAGTGAAAAGAGCTTTTAATTCTGTTGTTTTATGTCACTGGTGATGCCATTGGCTCCTCTGCTATCGGGCTTAGGGAGGGAGAGCATCTTGCCATGCAAAGTTCTCTTTGCTCAATCATGTAGGGAGAGGTTGAATTCTCCAAGCAGCCACCCTCAGAATTATAGAATCAGAATGGTTTGGGCTGGGAGGGACCTAAAAGGACGTCTGGTTCCAACCCCCTGCCATGGGCAGGGGTGCCACTCACTGGATCAGGTTGCTCAGGGCTCTGTCCAACCTGGCCTTGAACATTTCCAGGGATAGGACATCCACAGAAAGCCTCCTATACTCTGTCAGTCTAGATCCTGAGGACCTAAGGACCCAATATTTGTGAACACTTTGCTAAGCCTGTGCCTTAAAGATCATTGAGCTGGAAAAAAAAAAACGTTTTTTGAGCTGTTCCTAAATAAGATTTAGTGAATCAGACTTGAATCTCAAAGGAGAGGCTACAGGGCAGAGAAATCACTCTCCCAAATAAGGAAAACTGAAGCTTGATTAGATTCAGAAATGTGTCTGGAACGGGGATAAAATCACAATCCGTACACTGAGATGTGAGCTGTGAAAAGAGTTGGGAAATTTTTCCCAAGAATAACCCTTTAACAAACCAAGGAGTGGGGAGGATGGGAGGAACACGAACAACCAGCTTGAATTTCCTGAAGGTTTTGGAGATTTCCCTAGGCCATGTGTAAAGTTGGTGAGAGCAGAATTCAGGTCTCCATCCTGGGCCAAGCGATGTTCACTGGAGTCCCTGAATAAAGCAACCAGATACTGGGTGAGAAGGTTAAAGGTTGCAAGCCAAACTGGATAGAGATGCGTAAAACACCCTTGTGCTGAGGCCATTTTATTCTCCCTCTGACCAGATGTGATTTTGGATGGTCACTGTTATGACAGTCCCACTGGAGATCTGAAAGAGAACTGCAACTTGAGAAATGAGGAGGTGGAAAAGAAATTTGGAAAGCGCAGTAACTAGGAAGATCAGAGGCACAGGATGGTGGAAGCTTGTCCATCCACCTTTAGCCAGCTCTTTCTGGAAGGATTTTACATATTCTTACATTTCCTGGATCATTTTCATTAGGCAGAGGGAAAACTTGCCTGTGGAACAATAAATGTGAGAATTCCAGCAATAAGAAAGTGGAAAGGTAGGCAAGTGAGAGAGTGAGGTCCAGAGGACAGATGTGCCTTGAGAAGGTTAAGAAAACATTGGGCTTCTTTGCAGGCTGCACCTATTCTTAGCAAAATATGTGTTAGCAGGACTTGCTTTTTAAAAATAACATCATCTCCTTGCCAGTTTGCTTGCTATAGACCAAACAAAAAAGCCTATGACAGTCTGGAGAAATATCTCCTCAGGATAAGCAGCAAAATTAATCTCTGATCTAAGTTCTTGCAGTTTCCTGCTAATTCCATGAGCTGCTCTTGCTCTGTGCTCCCTCAGGGTTTTGCTCTGCTGGTGGGCCTCTCTCACATTTTTCTGAGGTGGGCAGGTTTTGGCAGCTCTCTTATTTTCTCTCTTATCTTATTTGCATGTCTCTGACCTGGGCAAGGGTCTAGGCCAGATCATTTGAGATGCCTGCTCTCAGGAGACCTGAGGTCCTTCTGTAGTCCCCTGACCCAAATCAACCCCCTCTGCCTGACCAGGCACATTCTAGACCTCGTAAAGAGCACGAAGATATGCTCATGAGGACGAGGAAGCTGGTGGGTTTTGGAACCACTCTGACATCTCCAAAAGCAGTGGGCTGGGTTCATCCCATGCTCCAATTCCGTTTATCAGCTGCTGTCCCTCCGAAGCTCCATTCAGAGGGAGATAAGACGTGTGTGCACATGTCAGTAGGACGAAAGCAGAGTTGTTTTCAGAGGATATCTGTGACCCCAGGCTGCCAAAGATAGCCTTGTACTGCCTTTCCCTGGCTGGGAGAGCAGTGCTGTTACTGCAACACGTTTGTAAGAGCCAACCAACCCTTCTGTGCTTGGACGTTTAAGAGCTTTTTCCTGGAATAGCTTTTTTTTTGGTTTTTGTTTTTTTTTTTTTTTTTTTCACTTTAGGTGCTGCTTAGTGCCTGTAGAGGGAGAGGGGTTAATGATATGGCCAGCTGCTCCAAGTATGGGAGTACACTTGTGTGCTTCTCAGGTGCAGCTTGTGTTTCTTTTGGCCCTTGCGCAGGTCTGCGTGCTCCCAGTGTCAGCTCCAGCCTCCCTCCTGCCAGAGGGCTGCATCCTGATCAGAGCTTTCTTGGCCTCACAGAATCCCAGAAAGGTTTGGGCTGGAAGAGACCTTAAACCTCATCTCTTTCCAACCCCTGCCATGGGCAGGAACACCTTCCACTATCCCAGGCTGCTCCAAGCCCCATCCAACCTGGCCTTGGACACTTCCAGGGATCCAGGGGCAGCCACAGCTTCTCTGGGCACCTGTGCCAGGGCCTCCCCACCCTCAGAATAAAGAATTTCATCATAATATCTAATCTAATTCAGGAAGAGAAGAAAAAAAGGGTAATCACCATCTGGAGTGTGGGCAGAGCAGATCTGTGTAGCCACAGCTGAAGGCTCTTCAAGGCAAGACTTTGACTTGCCTTAAACTGAGATGTATTTAGGCAAATAATTTTTTTTAAAAATGACCAGTTGACATGGCGAGTTAGTGTCACCTTCCTGTTCCTGGACATATTGTATGGGTACTCAGTCAGGTTTTAAACTCAGGATAACAACCAAGGTAGTCCATAGCATTGCTCCTTCCTGCTGTCCCGTCAAGACTCTAGGGTTTGGTATCTTATTTAAACTGAAAGAGGGGAGGTTTATATCAGATATTAGGAAGAAATTCTTTACTGTGAGGGTGGTGAGGCAGGATGGAGTCACAAAAACCAGCTGGGAGCTGGCACAGCCGTAATTGGAAGGTGAAGGTACGTATCAAGGCATGATCTCTCACGAAGCATGAGCAATGTATCAGCACTGGCTAATCCAAGTGTGGGACATGACTGTGGCACCAGTCCCGTGGCCCTGACCGCCGGCTGTCCTCTTCAGTCCAGCTCCCCTTTCTCCACTTTAGGGCTGAGGTACCAGGGTGATGTCACAGCGCAGCTGTCACTGGAATTCGACATTGTTCAGTTCATAAAATGACTTCCCTCACTATCATGCAGCTGCTTCGTGTGTTTGATCTATGCTTGGGTTTGGCCCTAAGCCGGAGCACTGCAGCCCCACTGCTGGAGGAGGGCTGAGGCAGCTGGGAGACTCGGGCTCATTCTCTAGTTCTTTTATTGCCATTGACAAAAGCTGATACAGAGCCTTTGGTGCTGGTGGGGAGAACAGAAAACTCCTCCATTTGTGCTTTTCCCCACACCTGACCTGTGCACAGCCACCTCTCAGCTCTCTGTGCCCTTTCAGATCACTCTGCTGAGCTTATTTCTGCTGTAAGACCCTTAAAATATTGGTTCTTGCATCAGTTGACCGGCTCAGCTGCTCACTCTCACCTGGAATTGCTGCCCGTGACCAGCTTGGTTGTTACTGACCCAATTCTAGCAGGATTGCTTTGAAAGGTTTTGCTCCATCCTGGTCTTGAACACTTCCAGAGGTGGGGCGGCCACAACTTCTCTGGACAAGTTGTGCCAGAGCCTCACCACCCTCACAGTGAAGCATTTCTTCCTAAATTCCCATCTAAACCTACTCTCATCATAAACTCCTGTTTCTCCTTTCTGTTTTTACCTTCTTAAGAACCCTCCATACCCTTCAAGGCAAAACTGAAGGATCTTGAAGTGAGGGAGAAGGAATCTGCCACCTTCCAGTGTGAAGTGCCTGTTCCTGGGACAGAGACAGCTTGGTTCAAGGAGGAGACCAAGCTCCAGCAGAGCAAGAAGTACAACATCGAGGAGGAGGGCACCTACCGCCGGCTCACCGTCCAGAACGTCACCACGGACGATGATGCTGTTTACATCTGTGAGATGAAGGAAGGCAGCAGGACCATCGCAGAGCTGTCTGTCCAAGGTGAGAAAGGCTCTTGGCATTTCAGATTGGCCAAAAGTGTGAGATTCACATGTGAGACTTCAGACTCGACCTTGTGAGCAGCTTTTACCCCCTCCATGTGTGCACTGAAGAGGAGCAGAGTCCCTTATGGTGTGAGAATGTGGTCAGTGGGTCCCTGGGGCTCCTGCCAGGGTGTCTCTGGACACAGGGCCACACAGCAGGGACAGGCTGTGTTGCTGCTCAGGATGTCACTCAGTGGGATCCCATGCTGAAACCTTGAGCTGTAGCCTGGCCCTGTAGACTTTCCTTAACATGACCCCAAGCATCAGATGTATCCCCTGGCACTGTCACTCTCATCTTGTCCGGTGTCCAGCAACAGTGGTGAATCTTGTCTGGGACTGGTGCTGACTGCAATGGGAAGGGGGTGTAGCAGCTGTGGTTTGTGGCCAGATGTGTGGTGCAGGCTGCAGTCAGCACCAGGATGGTTTAGATTGGAGAACACATCCGTGCTCCAGATCCCTGGCAGCTGGAGCTGTTCTCTGGAGTTTGGAAAGGGGACAAGGAAAGGACAAAGTGTGGATGACCATGTCCAAGTATCCTGAGTCCAGTGGTTCAGACTGAAGTGGGAGTAGGTGTAGTTGGGTATGGTATGGGTGTCTCTCAGTGAGTAGACACAAACCCCAGAGCTGTAGGCACTGGATACTGTCACAGCTACAGGATTAATCTTGTCCTGACTCATGTGAAGCTTGATTATACTCCCAGTGAAACCAGGAATTCTTCATATATAAATTGCTCCAAGACAGCTGGGTGATGTGCATCCTCACGTAAATTCCTTTTTGTACCACCAGTAAAGAGCTGGAAGTGCACAGAGGTGGATGCAGGAGGGAAAATTTAGTCCAGGGACATGGGAGAGTTCAGACTGGCATCTTTCTGTTGCACCTTCTGTTAGGTCTGGAGCAGCCAAGCCCTGTGTGTTTGGCCCTGGTAGGACGGCTGGTATTTTTTTCACTTGTTCGTGCTATAATGGTATGTTCCATCCAAAAGAGAGTGACTGAGCCAGGTGGAGCTCTCCGGAGGGAAAGGAGGCAGAGCCTTCCTGGGGGAGCCTTGTGCCTGCCCTGGGAGGGGATTGGAGAGAGCAAGGTAGGGGCTGTGGGATGGGGGCACCGCTGAGGGCAGAGAGGTCAAGGAGGAGGATTAGCAGAGAATCAGGTCTTGAATCTTGTGGTGAAGTCTGTGCCTGATCTGTTACTTCTGGAGGGAGTTCAGCATTGCTGTTCGTTAAACAGCTCTGGGTGATCTGCCTGGGCAAAGCCTCTTTCACCTCTCAGGGACTGCTCTGGAGATGGAGCCAATCACCATCGGTCATTTGGGGTGGTCTCTGGTGCTGTGTCCAGTCTTTCCTGTGAGTAGTCACATCTTATAGCTTTGAGATTATCCTAATAAGTGATGATAATCACAGTCACTTGGAAAGGACAAAAATTCATTCAATGTGAATTTCTGTGTTGACACTAAGAAGAAACCTAAGACTTTCAGGGTCTTTCTCATTAATTCAAGTAACTTCTGTGCCTGCCATGTTGGTTATGTGACTTACTGGTGACTTTAATGAAGGCAAAATCCCGAAGGCACAGGAGAGAGACCTGTCTGCCTTAAGACTGACCTACTTTAGCAAAGTTTTAAACTGAATTTCCAGCCTATGTGGACAATGAAAGCTGTCAAATCTGTTCTTGGCAAGGCCATGTATATTTTGTGTTTACCCAGCAGCTGGCTCTGCTTGGTCGCAAGAAACCCGAGTGACTGCAGTCAAAAAAGATTTGTTTTTTTCTCTTTGAAGGCCAGAATGAGTCCTTGGGATCATCTGCTCTGTGTGACTCGGAGCCTTGGAATTTATTTTCAGGTGTCTGCATGGTGTCTATAATGTTTCAATTGGGTGTGGACTAGTCCTGTTTCAGTCTGGACAGTCCAGTGTCACCGAAATTTTTAATATCTGCCATTTGCTGACTATGATTATTTTGTGATTTGAAGGGAACATCATTAAAAAACTTCCACGGAAAACTGCCGTCTTCGTCAACGACACAGCCACCTTCTGCGTGGAGCTGGATAACGACTGCGAGAACATCCGGTGGCTGAAAAACAAGGAAGAAGTGAAACCCAGCGACCGAATCTCCATCACACACTCTGGCAAACAGCACACCATGACCATCCGGGAGTGTAAGATGGAAGATGCTGGTGAGATTGCCTTCCTGGCCGATGAAAGCAGGACTTCTACCCAGTTCACTGTGACCAGTAAGCTTCTCTTTTATTTGGCCTTGGTGTTGTGTCTTCCCACGGCTGCTCCGTGGCAGCATTGTTGTTCCAAATGCCACCATGATAATTTTGGTGTCCAAAACCAGCTGAAGGTTTCATGTCTGTCACAAAAAGATGATAGCCTGACCGTGAGTGTTATGAGATGTTTGGAGGGATCAAAACAGAGTGAATATCTGTAGAATCATGGAATGGCTTGGGTTGGATGAGATCATCTCGTTTCACTTCCTGTGATGGGCAGGGACACCTTCCATTAGGTCAAGATTCTCAGGACCTTGTCCAGCCTGGCCTTGAACGCTTCCAGGGATGGAGCATCCGCAGTTTTTCTGGGCAAGAGCAGCGCTGGACCTGAAATGAAATTTTGGTGAAGTTGCCTAATTTTATTTTGCATTATTTAGATGACACTGCATTTCCCAGGCAAAATCTGCTTTATTTAAGACAAAAATACATATGATTTCTGGCTCTGCTGCAATTCTGGTTCATATATGAACAAACCATCCAATCCAGTCACAATTTGGGAAGAGTAATGCTTCTTTTCTCCCACCAATGCGATTGGTCAATGGCAAAAAGGAGTCCTTAAATAAAAGATACGTAACTGCTGTGTTATCTAAACTTAATTGTGGCATTCTGATGAAGGAATGCCAATGAGGAAAAAAATGAGGGAGGCGTCACATTTGGCTTTGTGACAGTTTCTAAGGTATTTGCAAAGCTGTAACACCCAAACAAGCACCTATGCAATGAGAACAGTAAAGTACAGTTTGATCTCAGACTCTGCTGTTTAAATGATGAAGAAAATGTTGATTCATGGAACAGAAATTATAAGAAGCTGCCTTCCCACAAACAGGTATTGCTGAAGAAAATATTGCATTACCATTTCTGATGGCAAGGTCAAGAGATCTCATTCCAGGGCTTAGCGCTCAGCTTAATGTTACCCTAACAGGACCTTTGACATCTATCTGTGACCATCAGTTACTGACAGGCTGGTAACCGTGCACCCCAAAACACTTCTGTGACTATTTATGTAAGGAAGAAAAAGCGTATCGCGTTGAGATTTCCTATTTTTACACTTCGTGCATATCGGATTTGCTGCTTGGAGAATCCTGTGTACTATGTCCACATATTTCTCAATTAGCTGGGTGAGATTGGTGGTGCCTGTTCAGATATCCTTTGTAATATACAGGCAATGTTTGTGTATTATTTGGCATCGTGCGTTGTTACCATGCCCATTTTAAAGATGGGCAAACCGAAGCAGAAAGGAGATCAGCTGTCCCCAGACTCGGTTTTTAGTTCAGGCTCATCAACAAACTCCATCTACAGTCAGAAATTCTTCAGTATGTGCACTGTGTGATTGTTTCACCCATTTCCCACACCTTCTTTAAGTTGGATTAATTGCTCCTGAGTGTGCTGTTCATGGGATCACAGCTGGAGTCTGGTTGACTGACTTAACCCAGACACCTTTCACATAGCCAAAATTAAATGAAATGGATCCTGTGCCATGTCAGAAGAGGTGTAACTAGAGCACATCAGATAATTCCTTTTGACCATGTCAGTGGCAGCACATAGTGAATAATCCTGATGGGACTTGAGCCTTCTCTAAAGGGTCCAAGAGGAATAAAAGGGTGAAAATAAATATTCATTACATATACCTGTAGGAATAAGTTTGTGGCCTCAGGTACTGTAAAACAGCAACATCTCCTCAATAGCAGGGTCTCATGGTGGGGACATGTCTTTGTCATTTCCTTTTGAAGGTAATTCCCCAACCCCAAAGCTGGATCTGCATAAGTTAGTAAAACAAAGATCCCAAATGATGTCACTCTTGGGAGACAAAGTTACAACACAGTTTCTGTGACAAAAAATTCAGGAGCAGGACAGATACCCAGATGAAAGAAGCTGCAGAGAACATCCAAGCCTGTGCAACAAGCCAAGCTCTCCATAAATTTTAAAAGATTTGAACAACCTTTGCTGATGGTTTTACCCATCTTCTGGGTGAAAATAAGAAGCTATGTGTTAGCTGCTTTGTCCAGGAGCTCTGTAGGACAGTAGTATGGGTCTGTATCCAGCACTGAAGATTTAAGCCCACAAAATGTTTGTTGAAAACTCTCTGACTGCGTTGACAGTTTTAATATTGTGTGGAAATCACACTTATTTAGCTGTGCAATACAAGTATTGAACATTAAAGTTTGTACTTGATCTGGGATGATAATGATTCCGTGATCTTTGTGTAAAGCAGCCCCAAAAGCATCTTCCATCCATTCTCTTGCTTTTTCATTTCACATCAGTGTTTTAACTTTTCTAAAAACTAAAGTTTTTAACTTTTAGTCCAGCGTAAGCCCTTTCAGCTTTTCCACTCTGACGTGAACTTACTGCTCTGTTTTGTTTTGTTTCTTTCCCTTGCGCAGCTCCCAAAAAACCTCCCACTCAACCCCCAGCTCACCCTGTGGTGAAAAATAAAACAGAAACCTCAGTGACACTGGCATGGTCCCCTCCGAGGATGGACCGGCCCATTCCAGTCGATGGATATATCGTGGAGCGCAAGAAACTCACCGGCTTCACCTGGGTGAGGTGCCACGAGTCCCACGTCCCTGTCCCCGAGCTCACGGTGAGCAACCTGTCAGAAGAGGCTGACTACCAGTTCAGAGTGTCTGCGGTCAACGCCTATGGACAGAGCCCCTACCTGGAATTCCCTGGGAGCTTGCACCTTGGTGAGCACGAAACCAGCACAAAATGGGGTGATCGGACATGTGGGTGCTTTAAAAACGTTTCCCACGACTTTGAGGACAGAGCAATGGCCCACCAAATCCTCTTTCCCTTTGCTGCTGGTTGTCCTGCCTCATGTCAACCACTGACCTCCACCAAAGGGATGAAGGAAAAAGTCCAAAACCATCACAGTGATGGTGGTTGGGTTTCTGTGGTAGAGCTGTGGGTGTGTTTATGTTCCAGTGCCCCACATCAGGCTGTGGGAGAGGCAGAGCTCTCTGCTATGGACCTTAAACCTGTAAATGTTTCTTCTGCACCTGCAATGAAAAGAAAAATGGAGATGGCCTTATGATATAAATTTCAATATATAGACTCGAGATATCGCTCTTGCACCTAGAGAATCTGTATGGGTGATCATAACATCACAAACACCAAGTTCTAGACAGTCTCTCTTTAATCTCAGAGTTTCTAAGAGAATTACAGGGGTTTTGCTTTCTTTCTAGGGTGCTAATGTGCCCATAGAATCATTGGGTGCCATGGGATTTCTTCTTCCTTTGAATCACTGCACTAGAAAAAAAATCTGTACAGATACTGAAGACCCACACAAACTTTGATCATACTGTGTCTTGTGATTGTGTCACCTTTGTTCCTCGCTGTCTAAACACGCCTGTGTTGTCCTAGAATATCTAGAACTGACTTGTAGGGAAATCCAGAAGTCCCTCCTTTGGAAATCTAAGAATAATACAAGCTGTTCAATAAATAGCACACTTGTAGGGGGACCTGGGTCTTTCTGGCTTATGTCTTTATACGTTTTAGGGATTTAAAAAATCAGTAAAATATGCCTGTTGTTCTTGACCTGCAAAAACAGGACTCCAGAGGTCAGTTACCTGCAGCTGAAGGAAACAAATCCTTTAGACCAACCATGCATGTCCTTCAGGGCATGAGAATTGTATATGGCTGCATGAATTTGTTCTCACGTCTTGTTTAGCCTGACA
Organism: Corvus moneduloides; assembly: GCF_009650955.1. NCBI lineage: Eukaryota > Metazoa > Chordata > Aves > Passeriformes > Corvidae > Corvus > Corvus moneduloides. Next base: position 2,347,121 of record NC_045476.1, read on the forward strand.
ATTTGGTTCTTAAGATGAAATATCCTCCAGCATGACAGTCTTGTTCTCAGAGACATGTTGTTCTTCCGTAGAACCCGTCCTGGCTGTGAAAAACCCCCTGACAACAGCTGAAGTTGCACCTGGAGGGGATGCTCATTTCACTGTTGATCTTACCAAGACATGTTCCGGCACTTGGTACCTGAATGGCAAAGTCTTACAGGAAAGTGAGACCTACATCATTAACAGAACTCAAACCACTCACACCCTGGTCATAAAGAAGGTCACCAAGAAAGATGATGGGACAGAAGTGAAATTTGTTGCCAGTGGTGTTGAGACCAGCACCAAGATGAGAGTGAAAGGTATTTATTGCCATCACTGTCCTTTCTTCTCCCAGTCAAGGGGTGCTTGCTGAGATCTGAGGGTTAAAGCTGGGGCTGGAGGCTTTCCTTGGTCTGTGGGAAGCGTCTGGAATTGTGTCATGTGATTAATGTGTGCCCTGGTAATGACCTCACATGATAGCTCAGAGTGAGCTGATCTGGCCAGCTGGTGGTATCTGAACCAGATTGCTTCACATCAGCTCATGAACTTCTGTCAAATTCACAACCATCTGTCAGGGGATTCTGTCGCCAAATCTGCCACTAATTCCCCCTAAAGTGGTCATTTCAGCTCCAGGATTGACCAGCCTCTTTGACTGTAATAACCTTTCAAAGGGAAAGGAGCATTAATTACTAACAAAGCTTTTCTTGTAGATTTTTTTAGTCCACCGTGTGTGGGATATACAAGTTAGTATCCTGGAACTTGACTTATGATCAAGTTTTCCTCTATGAAACAACAGTAAAATCTGTACCTACCACATTGCAAGGCAAAACATAATGAATTCATAATGAATCTTTTATTCTGGAAGGATGTGTTTGGCTTTGGGAGAAGATCTCTGCAGAAGCATGTTTAGAGTATTATTTATCAATAGAAAAAAATGTGTTGGTTTTTTTTCTTAGTGACTCTGGCAATAAAAACAGATCAAGTTTTCTGAGCTGGAAAAAGCCACTCAGTATTGACAGGAGTGTGAGGACAGGAGCAGGATCTAATATCTTCAGAGATCTCACAGGCTACAGCAGGCCTGTATCAGGGATAAAGTTATCTCGATATAACTCGAAATAACAAAGCCTCTTGTCCTGGCAGGAGCTGCAGTGAGATTCACCAACAAGAGCAAAGACGTAGAAAAAGTCTCCACTCGGCTGCTGGAGGAAGCCAAACTCCAGGCTGAGCTTTCAGACGCAGAGGCCACTGTGAAGTGGATGAAAGATGGGAAGGAGCTCAAGGCCAGTGAAAAATACGAGCTCCAAACTGTGGGGAAGAGGCGCATCCTGAAAATCCGCAGCACTGCCGAGCAGGACGCTGGAGTTTATGAGTGTGTCTGTGAAGGGGATAAAATGCTCTTCCAGCTCTCAGTGAAAGGTACGTGACTGCCTGGGCTGCTCTGCACTAATGGTGTTCCTGCCCTAAACTCATGGAGCCATCAAGGCACACGAAGGGAGTGCTCCAGAGGGAGTCTGGCAATTGCCCATCAGCATCCAGCCTTGATAATGTGGTCCCACAGCAGAGCTGGGGAGCGAATACAGGAGCTGGCACTGGCACGGTGGTAAGGGCTGTGCTTTCACTAACTGGCATCTTGATATGCCAGGGAATTTCATGTAATTTCGTGAGGTCTAGTGGTGGGCTGGGAAAAGTGCTGTTGAGATGAAGAAATCCAGCCCCAGGGGCAGGCCATGACATGGGATCCCATGTCTGCCCCACACTTGCTGTGTGACATCAGACAAGTCACTGAGGAGAGAGTTCAGCTCTGATTAAGGTTCTGATGGGACAAGATCATCTTGGCTTTGTGGGATTTGGGTTTTTTTGTTATTTTTTTAAGGATTTTTTTGTTATTTTCTGTCAAGACTGTGGTGGATAAGAACAGACCTTTCCAGGGCACACTGGATGGCTTAACCCCTTCCTGCTTACAAGGTGTTCAGATGTGTAGAAAAAACCAGAAAAATGGGACTTTATTTCGGTATTTCTTGAACCAGCACTGTTTTACAGCTGCCCTGGGTTTTTTTTGGCTGTTCTTCCTTTCATGGCAGTCTCTAACTTTACTCTCAAACCAACAGCACTAAGGCTCCTTCTTGCAAACCTTCCAGTCTGTACAAGATTTGATGAACTACAGTAAAGCTGGCTCTGCCTTGAAGGGGACCAGGTTTTGCCTAAAACCCCCAGTGTATCCTCAGACTGTTCCTCAAATGGACCATCAGATGTCTGTCGAGGTTCAGAGTGCACAGCCCCACCTCAGGCCAGTCCAGCCTGTTGTTAGACTGCCACCGAAACTGTGGGAAAACCAAAAACTCTCCAACAACATTTTTTAACGCTGGAGAATCAAGGCATTATTTTATTCTGGCCAGGATGTGCAACAGAAATCATTTCATCCACACATTACCGGGGTTGTGCAGAGAAAATCATTCCGTCACACGTGATCTTTACTAGATTTTTCACATACTTATACAGACAAAACCCACAGAAATTAATTGTTTCAATGTTCATTGGTCCCAAGTTAGGCAGTTCTTAGTATTTGGTTTCCTATTGGTTATTGATCCCTTTGCCTTCAATGTTAATTAGGTTCTCATTCTTCATCCTCTTACTGATCTTTTCCTGGACCAGGTATCTCTGACCGTGCCAGGGGTGATGTCTGGAGTTGATGTTCATTAATGATTGTTATCTTTTGTGTATTTTCTGTGCTACCTCCTGTCTGTTGAGATGTTCAGCTCATCGGGCCACGAGCAGTGAAACAGTCCTTTGAAAATAAACTTCAATTCCTTTCCCCTGGGCAAAGGCAAACAAAGCCCCTGACTAAAGTTACATAAAAATTTTAAACTTTGTATCGTTTCCAACAAGACTGGGGTGATTTCTGCAGCTGTTTTTCTTTGAACTGGCAAGTTCACTCAGTAAAGCCATTTGATTTCCATGTTCTGTCCCACAACTCACCCTCACCTTCCTCCCAGCCATGATCTCGCTGTTTGTGCACGGAGCAAGTCTGAGGTACTTCATCCTCGTGTTCTGCTGGCACCTCACCCTCCTTGGTCTCTGTAGAAACAACAAAGCCTGAGAATAGCGTGGGGTTTTTTGCATTTGACGACTTGTTTGGTTGTTTCAAAGAGCAAACTTGAGAGAGCTGAAAAAAATTAAAATGTGACTCAGTCTATATAGAGAGGAATTTCTGTCTACAATTGGCACCTGCTCTTAATTTTGATTTTTTTCCTCTCTTGCCCTACCTCTTTAGCATCATTTTTCATGCTGACAGTTCTACCCACATTTAATTGAATTACTCGATGGATGCTTCCATGTGTTTTTCACTGTAGTGTGACTGTCAAATGAGCAATCAATGTTATTATTTTAAAATCTGCTTTGACAAGCAGTAATTTCAAGTCTGCTGTTTACAGCTTGATTCCTGGAGAATCACCTTTGGTACCTCTCATCCTTGTGGGATGAGCCTCAAAAATGCTGTATCAACATTTTACCTTCCATCATCAACACCTTTTATCAGCCACAGGGAGCTGGGGAATCATTTGAGGAGCAGGTCAGCTGTAAATGGCACGTGGGCATCAGGTGGCTGCCCAGGGGCTACTCTGCCAGCCATGGCCACCGTGTCACTGCCTGGGCCTCCTGCCCACAGCAGCCAGAAATGCACTTGCCATTTGTCACTGCACTGCCCTGAGCCCCACGTGCCAGGCACCCTCTGACACATGACCTCCCATGGTGACAAGGGACATCTGAGACGTCTCCTTCAGGCTGCTGGGGTTGTACTTTTTGCTCTGGTTTTCTGAGGAAGGGAAAGGTGAATGAATGAACTCATCTGCCTCTTCTTCCTCCCAAAACTTTGAACCCGTGGGCTGAGTTTCAGTAACGCTGGTGAAGAAATGTCTTAGCAGCCCCCTTCCCCTTCCCCTTCCCCTTCCCCTTCCCCTTCCCCTTCCCCTTCCCCTTCCCCTTCCCCTTCCCCTTCCCCTTCCCCTTCCCCTTCCCCTTCCCCTTCCCCCCATATGTTAAAAAGTTGTTAAAAATTTAATTCCGTTATCCAAAGGCCGATGGGACTGTGGTTTCAGGGTCACATTTTTAGCTTGGATATTGGTGGGGGTTTGAATTTTTTGCTTTGAGGCAATTGGTGACTTGATTATTTCACATCATGTTAATATGATGCCAGATTTATTGTTTATTTTCTATGCTCCAGTTAATTTTCAGGCATAAATTTCTTTCCATTTCAGTCCTATGAAATATCCATATAGATTTTTAATTTTATGTAGTTTAATTGATCTAGATTACATTTTAACCTCCTTTAGAGTCAATTTACTTGCCAGGTGGTTACAACACAATGATTGAATAACCTTCATGGCTTTCCCTCCAGTTTATTTCTTTCCTTACCTCTCAGATATTATTTTAAATCTCTGTTTCCTGGGGCTTCCTCTCCTTGACTCAGTCTCTTGTGCTGCCTATATGCTCTGCTTTGTGGACACGGGATAATCAGGAATATGGTTGGAAATTTGTCTGCTTCTGCTTTGGAATCTAAATCTAGTAATTCGATCCATAATTAATTAAATAGATCTGGTGTTATGATAAATGACTGCCTAATGTAGATGTAAATGTACATTTTTATTGCTGTGCACAGAATTCTTTACCAGAGCTGTGTCCATGTTTGTTTCAGCACTTGCAAACTTCATAAACAAAGAGAAAACCGGAGGAGTTATCAAGGCCATCGCTGGGAAACAGGCTGAGTTTGTGTCTGAGACCTCCGAGGCCAACATCATGGTGAAGTGGTACAAAGATGGGAAGGAAATCTCAGCCAGCAAGAAATTCACCATGGAAGACAAAGGAAAACTGCACAAGCTTGTGGCTTCGGCTGTGACGAAAGAAGATGAAGGAACTTACACCTGCAAAATCGGGGATGACACTCTTACTTTTGATTTAAAGGTCTCAGGTAAGTTTGTGCTGCAAGTATGGGATCAGAGTCTGTGTGAGAAACTCAGGATTTTGTTCTTTAGACTTGTCCTACCTTATAAATTGACAGATTTTTGGGCCAAGGTTGCACAACGCTTTCAGAGATTCTGACCCTTGTTGTGATCCTGATGCAAACCCAGAGTATGGGCAAATAATATAATCATGCTGTGGTTTATTTGAGCCAGCTCAAGGTTTTTCTAGGGCTGGAGCACAATCCAAACATGATGCTGCCTGAACAGCTGGCAGCCACATCTGGCCTTTATTCTTTTAGCTCATCTGTGCCTTATCTTAGGACCACCTTGGTCAGGGGTCCAAAGTCTTGCTGTGAAAGGCCTCTGTCCTCCTCTGACAAGTTTAAGTCCTGATTTTGAGAGTTAAGCATCTCCTGCTATTCCCAAAGGACACTGTGATCTCAGAGATCACTCCCTGTGGTACTGTAAGCGACTCTATTAGTCTGTGTCACGTGCCCATCACACAAAGCACGTGGTTGTCAGGTCAAGCCCAGAAGAGAAATGCTTGTCACCACTGCATTCCAGCCCAGGATGGAGCCAGAGTATAAAATGACACAAGAATTCATCTGTGAAATTCAATATCTGTGAAATTCAGCTGATTTGAGTTGCATGTTTGTGGGAACTTTTCTTCTAAAAGTGGTTTTCTGGGCTTGTGCCTGGAGCCTAATTTTTAACCTGGTCCTGTATTTGAGATTGAAACTCCTGAAAGCTTCTCCTGTCATGGCTGCAGTACAATGCAATTCAAGAGAAGTCACCACTGAGTGCTTGTGACCTGTAACAGAATATCCAGGTTACTGTGATGCTGTCCATGAGCTAACTAAAGACTCAGCAAAGCTGATTAATGTAGGACAGCACTTGTCTTGAGGGATTGCTTCATGATCTACAGAGCTGGAGGGATTGCTTCCAGGTGGTGTTTGCTCAGGTATTCACTCTGCATCTCACCTCCAGGTCTCCAACATGAAGCAATTTCACTCGGATTGCAATTCCCAGTCCCTGACTTTACCCATTGAAAAACTGGTCTGAAAGAACCAACCAGGCTCTGCCCGAAGTGACCCCTCAAAAGGCAGTTTGTGTAATCTGATTTATACTGTCTGATTAGAGCTGTCTAAGATGGATTTTAAAGCTTTTCTGGTTGTGCCTTTGTCTGAGCATCAGGTACAGAGGATTGCCTGAGCTTGGTATTAACTTTTTGCTGGCCATTGGCAGGTTGGGTGAATCTCACCTGTAACTCCTGTGGCAAAACATCACGTGGCAATCAGGCATCAGGCAAAGAAAACTGGTATCTGCTAGATCAGAGAATCACAGGAAGATTTGGGTTGGAAGGGACCTTAAAAGTCCTCCAGTTCTACCCCTGCCATGGGCAGGGACACCTTCCAGTGTCCCAGGCTGCTCCAAGCCCTGCCCAACCTGGCCTTGGACACTTCCAGGGATGGGGCAGCCACAGCTTCTCTGGGCAACCCGTGCCAGGGCCTCCCCACCCTCACAGGGAGGAATTTATTCCCAATATCCCATTTAACTCTTCCCTCTGTCAGTTTGAAGCTGTTATCCCTTGTCCCATTGCCACAAACCCTTTGATGAGCAAGGACTGAGTTACAGCCTATTAACAACACCTTAGCCGGGGCAGCTTCCTCCTTGTTTCATGTGTCACCATAAAAATTTTCCAGAGTGCTGAGAAGCAGCACTGCAGACTCAGGGGGTAGTCTTGGGGCAGGGAATCAATCTGCCTTGAGGGTAATGAGATACCCCAATAACCCTGAACAGCAGGATTCTGGAGGGACTCTCCTGCTTTGGCCAGCTAATTGTTGAAGAATAGGTCAGTCCTAATGAACGCAAATTTTAATGAAATACTTGCCTGGCATGGCAATTGTCCTTGGGATACTCGGTGACTGAAAGCAGCAGCTGCTGCTGAAAGAAATGCAATACTGAGCTGAGGTTGGCTCTAAGTGACAGCCCGCAGCCTGCTCTCCAGGCCGGGGCTGCCCTGATGGAAAGAAGGCTCTGAAATACCTGACATGCCCATCAAGTATTGCTCCTTAGCTTAGGGACAGGCTGTGTTGAGTAGGTTTGCTCACATTTTACACCAAGGTCTCTGTTTTCACTGCCTTCACTTTTACAAAGACACTTGCAAAGAGCCTTAATTGGTAGAAATGATGTATTGTTGCTGCCCACATGACAAATATCCTGTGTGTGTTTGCACAGCCTATATCTGAGCTGGGTTTGAGCTGAGCTATCCATGCAGGAACCTCAACTGAGCTGTGTGAGCAGTTCTGAGTTCTCTACTGGGAGGATCAGTTTCAGCCAAAAGATATGAGATTATTGACTCTTATGTTCATAGAAACATGGAATGGTTTGGGTTGGAAAGGGCCCTAGAAATCATCTCCTTCCAACCCCCTGCCATGGGCAGGGATGCCTTCCACTAGATCAGGTTGCTCAGAGCTTTTTCCTAGCATGAAGTTGGAGAATATTTTATCAATGAGATTATCCCATATGTGCCCTGGCCTTGAGAAGAATTAGTCTGGTAGGACTGATACTATGAACAAGGAGCTGCAGGAATGGGCTCAGAAACATTTCAGGAAGGCTCCTCATCACTTCTAAGTAGATTTCCTGAGACTTCCCAGGTCTTTTCAAAGCTGTTCCTGCCCTCAGACATCAATACACATCCCCCAGATCTTGCTTGACATCGGAATCAAGGAGTGATAAATGAAGTGTGAGCAACTTGAGGGTGTCTCAGCTTGATTTAAAAGATCCAGGAGGATGTAGGGCAGATGAAGGGGATTGCACTGTAACTGAGAGCAATTATCTGAAGATCAGAGGGGTTTGCACCATCTGTCAGAGAGGCATCAACCGTGTGTGATAATGGAATAACAATCGATAATTTCTCTATCCTGACTTTGTGCTGATAAACCTGCATCAAGGCACAAATGTTCCTCTTTTCCACTCCAGATGAAGCTGTTACTTTTGTCAACAAGCCCAAAACGACTCCAGAAATATCAGTCAGTCCTTCTGAAAGCCTGGAGCTGGTGTGTGAGGTGTCAGCTGCGGGCGGGGCCGTGGTGTGGAGGAAAGATCAGACTGAGGTGAAGCAGGACGAGAGGACAACCATCGTCTCGCAGGGGACACAGCGCAAGCTCATCATCAAGAAGGTGACACAACAAGACCAAGGCAGCTACACCTGTGAAACGAAGGATGACAAAACAACATTCCAAGTCAAAGTCAGAGGTGAGAAAATGCCAGGAATTCCAAAGATAAAGGTGAATTCCGTTTCGAGTGGTGTCTTACATCCGGAGGATCATCTCAGAATCTCCCCAGGGTGAAAGATCTCAGCCATAGTATTTGATTTTTTTGGGCAGCTTGCATAACAATATTTTATACACACAGTTCTGCATCCATGACTGGTTGTGACCACAAAAAAAAAATATAGGAAAGGATGGAAATTCCTTCTCCTCTCCCAATTAGCTGGTTTGTCTGCAGAAAAACTCCCACAGGAACATAGTGTGAGGCCATAGCAGATGGATGGATAAAAGGGAAGGGGGAGGTGTTTGAAGGGCTCTGATTAGATCCCATCCCTGGAAGTGTTCAAGGGCAGGTGGGATGGGGTTTGGAGCAATCTGGTCTGGTGGAAGTTGTCCCTGTCCATGGCAGGATGATCTTGATGGTCCCTTCCAACGCAAACCATTGCATGATTCCACGATAAGATGGAGAACGATGGAATTGTCCCAAATAGGCAGAAAAAGAGCAATGGTTCCTTGACATGAGGATATGAGGGTTGTTCCCTTCTGATTCACTAGAAGCTTGGAGAGACACAGGGAGAGAAGAAGAGAGAAGAGGGAGGAGGGTTTAGGAATGCATGTTGGTGCTCCAAGTCCTACATTCAAATCTGTGCTAAAACTGTGAGGTTTAACATTACCCCAAAATTCCCATAAAACTCCCACTGCTATTCACTGCTCTTAGCAAGATAGGGATGAAGGTGCTTTCTTGCACTAATGGCCCTTCATGACATTACCTGTCAGGGGCAAGTAGGAACTTGATTAAAAACCAGAGACAATGACTGCAAAAAGCTGTTTGTGACTTGGGGTTTTCTTACAGAGGCAGAAATTGTGTTTACAAACAAGGAGAAGGTGCAGAAAGAGGTGAAAGCTGCACTATCAGAAAATGCCACGCTGAGCTGCGAGGTGGCCCAGGAGAAGATGGAGGTGAAGTGGTACAAGGATGGGAAACTGATCACCTCCAGCAAGAAGTTCAAGGTGGAATCGGAGGGCAAATTGCGTCGTCTGGTGGTGGGTCAGGTGGAGAAGAAAGATGCAGGGGAGTACACCTGTGAGGCTGCTGGCCAAAAACTCACCTTCAGGATTGTTGTTACAGGTGAGAGATTGTTCATTCTCATCACAGAAAGGTCCCTTACTACAGAAAAATGTACCACACTCTGAGCTCCAGGGTCTGTGCTGCCCAAACCTTCACTGAGTGGTGATGGAGACCAACCACCCATCCACTGTCACATTGATGCCAACAGCTGGATGTCTTCATCTATGGGATGAATCCCCCTCAGTGCTCCTCAGTGTTTTCTGATTTCCCAGTAATGAAAAGATAGACAAGTTTCCATTCCACTGCCATTTCTAGGGATAAAAGTAGGGTCATCTCCAAGATATGTAGGAAAATAAGTCTGGAAGAAGTGGGAAAAGAGGTCTAGAATGAGCAAAGCTTCCATATGGGTCCCAGTGGCAAATGAGATTTGGAATTTATTTGTCCATTACATTATGGAACAAAGCAATGGATTTCTTGAGAAGATGGGAAGAAGCTGAAATCCTGAGGCAATGGATCATTTTTCTCAGAAATGGCTGACGTGTTGTCCTCAGACATGACAAAGGTCCATGTCTGAGCACTAAAAAATACCAGAGATGTGGCAGTTGTCATGTTTTTTGTTTGGGTTTGATCACTTTGGACAGCATCAGCTTCTGTATGATTTTTAAATTGCTTCTCTCACTCCACAGAAGCAGAGGATGCATTTATCAACAAGGACAAAGTGAAAAAAGAGGTGAAAGCTGCACTATCAGAAAATGCCACGCTGAGCTGCGAGGTGGCCCAGGAGAAGATGGAGGTGAAGTGGTACAAGGATGGGAAACTGATCACCTCCAGCAAGAAGTTCAAGGTGGAATCGGAGGGCAAATTGCGTCGTCTGGTGGTGGGTCAGGTGGAGAAGAAAGATGCAGGGGAGTACACCTGTGAGGCTGCTGGCCAAAAACTCACCTTCAGGATCGATGTCACAGGTGGGAGAAAATTTTTTAGCCCAGCTTTCCAATTTCTGAAATATTTAGAAAGATTAGTATTATTCTATATATTCAATGTAAAACATTAGAATATCTTTAAGACATGGAACTGAATCCTTGAAAACCTTTAGGAGCTATCCCTCTGTGTAGGAACGGGGCCATAAAAAGGAAAGTATTGATTGCACCTCTCCATCCCCACATGTTGATGAAATCAAAAGAACTCTGCAATGCAGCTGATTTTCAGTGAATTTCAAAGTAGGGTCGTGATGAAGAGCAGTGGGATATCTGCCCAAAGTCTTCACTCACCAGCATAAAACAGATAAAAACTCACCAAAACCCCAGTTTGAATAGTGTTGCCAAAGCTCTGAAGTTCCCTCTCTTTCCAGAGCCAGAAGTTGTGTTTACAAACAAGGAGAAGGTGCAGAAAGAGGTGAAGGCTGCACTATCAGAAAATGCCACGCTGAGCTGCGAGGTGGCCCAGGAGAAGATGGAGGTGAAGTGGTACAAGGATGGGAAACTGATCACCTCCAGCAAGAAGTTCAAGGTGGAATCGGAGGGCAAACTGCGTCGTCTGGTGGTGGGTCAGGTGGAGAAGAAAGATGCAGGGGAGTACACCTGTGAGGCTGCTGGCCAAAAACTCACCTTCAGGATTGTTGTCACAGGTGGGAGACATTTTAGGTTGTATTCCATTGGCTTTTCTTTGTGTCTGGGTGTTTTCCCCCATTTTCTCTGACACAGTATCAGAAATTCTGTTAAAGTTCTTTCTGATGCTGGTCTAAGCTGCCATTTCAGTGAGGTTGTGTAGGACTGGGCAGATCTGGAGTTGACCTGTAGATATCCTGATATCAGCTCCTCACCTCCCTGTATGTCTCCTTCAGCTGAGATAGTGAACAAGACTTCTCAATAGCAGGCACTGTGTTAAAAAACCTCCTCCTATGTGATCACCTGTACTGATATTCCTCCTCCTGTTAAAGGTATTCTTCCATGAAAATCACTGTTTTCCTTCCTCTCTTTTTGCAAGTGATAGGACAAGAGTGAATGGTCTCAAGTGCCACCAGAGGTTTAGGCTGCATATTAGAGAAATATTCTTAACCAAAAAGGTTGTCAGGTATTGGAACAAACTGCCCAGGGAAGTGGTGGAGTCCCCATCCCTGGAGGGATTTAAAAGCTGTGTGGATGTGGTGGTTGGGGACATGGTCAGTAATGGACCTGGCGGTGCTCAGGAAACCGTTGGAGTCAATGATCCTCCAAGTCTTTTCCATCCTAAATGGTTCTATCATTTCTTTGGTCTCAGTGTATTTTACAGGATGTCTAGTGAATTTTATCTCAGGCTCCAGGCAGCCATGGACATCAGCTACATTCTGAGTGACCATTTCTGAATTGGATGTTAAGAAAGGGTTTGTTTGTGCTGGGTTTTTTTTAATTAATATTCATAGCACTCCACTGTCTTTACAGCCAAATCCCTCTTCAATATTAAAATTCTTGTCTCATATGCAGAGGTGATCAGAGCAGGGAAGCAATTGTCTCCTCTGTTTTCTTATAGCGCCAAAAAGAGGTTTGGTATTTTATCAGCTGTGTAGATGAACAACTATGTTGGAGTCTACTGACTCCACCCTCTGAGGGGTACTTGGGGTGTGAGCTGAGGAACTTTGGCTCTTTTTCATTTATCATGTAGCTCGTTCTTTGGCTGAGGGAGCTGCCAGTTTCAGTGGAGGATGGGTAAGGAAGGAAGGATAAGTAAGGATATATTTGAGAGGTGTCTTCCAGAGAAAAGTCAATATGGACGTTCATAAAAATGCAGAACAGTTTGAGTTGGAAGGGACCTTAAAGATCACCATGTTTCCACCCTGTGCCATGGTCAGGGACACCTCTCACTATCCCAGGTTGCTCCAAGCCCTGTCCAACCTGTCCTGGAACACATCCAGGGATGGAGCAGCCACAGCTTCTCCAGGAAAAATTGTTATAAACCAAATCCGTTGTTCGTTGCTGACAGTGGTTCGTGCATTACTGCAGAGGCGTCGTCAGAAAACAGAAATTTAGTGGTTTACACTTGAATTTCTCCCTCTGAGGGAGCTGTCTGCCTCAGAAACAGAAGGTTTCCAGCTCTCTTTCCAGCCGGGTGAGCTCACGGCGGTGCAGGGTAATGTGACCGCTCTCCCCGTGCCCGCCTTAGCTACCGTTGCTGTATTTCTCATGGGAACAACTGTAACGCGACGTGCAAGTCCAGCGCTGGCTGGAAAATGATCCAGTGTGAAAGCCAGGAGGGATTATGAGTACTCGGAGTGGTTGGCTCTTCTGCAGCAGAAATCCTTCTCTTAGTAGATTATCCCAAAGTGCAGCAGATTTCTGGGTCTTAATTTATCCTGTTGCCATTGCACTTGGAAAGCTTTTCGGGGTTCCTGTACTCCAGGGCTCCACTGGTAGCACAAAGCCTTCCCTGTTTAAGAACAGGTTGAAGGTTAGATGCTCAGTGTTGGGTTTTGGGATGAAACAGTAGTTTTTGGCTTAATATAAAAAAAACCCAGCTGCTGCACACCTTGTGACTGAGTTGGACACGTAGAAAAAGAGCTGCTTCTGAAATCTCAGTATTTCAGGGTCTATGGTATGCAGTGAAATCCATATTTTAAATCAGTGAAAGTTTCATGTCCTGAAAATATTTTTCCTCACTTCCACTGAAATTTCACTAACCAGTTTCATTTAAGGTTGGAAATGTCATCTGCCCTGAATACTTGTTTAAATTTAAAATAAGTTTCTAAGAGAAATTATCAACTGGTCTAAATCACTTTGGCAGCTGATTAAATGTTTTAGTCACATTTCCTATCACTTTAAAAATGGTTACTATGTAAGGTCAAGAATGGAAAGGACAAGTGAGATGAGTCTGGAATATTCCTGCTCTGCTAATCTGACATTTTAAATACAGCCCTCATTGACACTGGCTTGTTTTATAACCTATGGAATACACTCTGCATATTCATACTCTGAGTTGTAGATGGGAGCTGAAATATTTATATTTTTGCAATCAGTTTTGAATGCAAATCTTGGTGTCTGCTGGAGCTCTTTCAGATGTCAAAATGCTGCTGACATGTCCCTCTGAGGAGTTTCGCATCACCCAGAATATACCATGTGCCTTCTAAATGACAATGACACCTCCTCACACCCCTTCTACAGCCAATATAAACAGAGGAGCTCAAATTCAGAGCCCATAAGCTGGATTCCTGCTCCGTGTTGCTCCCTGCAGGACATCTCTCTTTCCATGGACTGTGCAATATTCATAGCAAGGCTGTGATGCAGCCCAGGACCATTTGTAGTGCCACTGTCAGCAGTGGAGGAACTCGACCTGAGCTTACCCCTTTTCCTCACCCTCCCCGGCAGCTGCTGCCACTCAGAGGACAGACGTGATGGAGACAGGAGAAAGTCATCCAGGAGGAGTCAAGGAAGGCCCCAGGCGGCTGCAGGGAGTTACTGGGGAGAGGAAGGCAGTAGCACAGGGGATGGAAGGGGCTCAGCATCACAATCAGGGAGAACTAAGAGCCTCCCAGGTCACAGAATCACTGAGGTTGGGACCTGTTCATTAGGGAAATTCCTCCTAATGTCCAACCTGAACCACCCCTGGCACAGCTTGAGGCTGTTTCCTCTCATTCTGTCCCTGTTGCCTGGGAGCAGAGCCCAACCCTCCTGTCAGGAGGCTAGTTTGCTGAAAAATCACAGGTTTTCTTAGGAAATAAAAATACATTTCAAATTTTATATGCTAGTTTTATGTGTAATGTTCATCAAGTACTTTTCCATATTGAGAACTGTGTCTGTCCTCTCTTTGGGATTGGGTTACAAGATATTTTCTGAGCAACACCTGGTAAAAATGCTCTAAATACTGTCATAGTGGAGGTGAAAACTCATCACTGTGCTATATTTGTCTGGTTCCAAATGTGGGGAGTAGAAATATCATAAAGACACAAGAGCAAATTTCATCTTTGCCTTCATTATAAGAAATTTGCAAATGAGGTGGCTGAGCCATTCATGAAGAGAAGTCAGAGAGGGATGATAATTACGTGGAGTATATTTTGAGGGTACATTGTTTTATTTATGTGATAAATAGAACTGCGAAGCTGTGTTACTTACGAGAGTTTAATATTGAATTATTTATGTTGGAAAAAGCCTTTAAGATCATCATGTCTAATGGTAAAACCAGCACTGCCAAGTCCAAAACCCTGCAGAGCATCTACACCCCATACAAGTAAGAGCTTCTTGACACAAGATGCTTATATCTTGCATATTTTCCCCCTCATGTTTCCCTATTTCAGAGGCAGAAGATGCCTTTGTCCACAAGGAGAAAGTGCAGAAAGAGGTGAAAGCTGCACTATCAGAAAATGCCACACTGAGCTGCGAGGTGGCCCAGGAGAAGACGGAGGTGAAGTGGTACAAGGATGGGAAACTGATCACCTCCAGCAAGAAGTTCAAGGTGGAATCGGAGGGCAAATTGCGTCGTCTGGTGGTGGGTCAGGTGGAGAAGAAAGATGCAGGGGAGTACACCTGTGAGGCTGCTGGCCAAAAACTCACCTTCAGGATTGTTGTCACAGGTGGGAGAATGTGCTGCATCCCTGTTTTACATCCTGAAAAATTGGAATGCCTGTTTTTCATCCTGAAGAATTGGAGGAAAGTTATGTGGATTGTCAAACTCCATCTCCACAGGCAGTGACTGAGCCAGGACTTCAGTGGTGTTGGTTTACTCATGAAATTGTGTTGATGTTGTTAGATCTGTCTTTGTTTTTTTAGAAATTAAGCATGCAGTGGATTTCTGTAGCCCAAACTCAGGTCAGGCTGAAGATCACTGGGGAATTTCCCTGGGAATCTTGGGAAGACGCATTGATAGCAAACTGAGAATTCAGTAATTGCAGGAGGAATTAAAGGACACAGCAAATCTGAGCACAGGCATTCTCTTGTGAAACTCCTTTCTGAAATACACTTTATTCTAGAGGAAACCATTTTATTATGGCCTCTGTCAACTGGGTAGAAATATTAGAAGTGTTTTCAATAGCAGGAGATGAGTAAACCAGCTCTTTTCACCACACTGTTTTCAAGGACAGATTTAATTTTGACATCCTTCAGATGGATCTCAATGAATTTAAAGCAAATTGAAGAGTTCATACATTAGATTTATTTTTGATTGTGGCATGGTGCAAACACCATGGGAGCTGGCTAATTTTCATTCATTAGAAAAACATAGTTCTGGGATGACACATCTTGAGAGCAGTTGGGAAATAAAGTTACAGACACAGAACAGGCTCACAAAGGTTGTTTCCCAACACTATCTTTGCTTTTGTTGGCAAAGTAAACTGCAACTCTTGGCTTGGTTGGGCAGTTTAATGCTTGTCCTCTTAGAGCAAACCTAATTCTGACTGACCTCATCCACCTTTAATGCTGCTGGATTTTGGGATATGTTATTTTCTGCAGATTTTGAAGAAAGGTAGTGGTGGAAACGAAAGCAGCTTTGAGGCTGTGTCTTGGACTACCAGTGAATGAGTCCTTCACTGGCACTTGATGTAATTCAAATGTTACAAATTCAGTAGATGATGGTGGCAGGGAATGTGAAAGGGAAATTACTTTCAGCACGACAATGCAAAGGCTGATGTGTGCATTTGGGAAGAGGTCTGTGAGTTTTAAAAATCTGCCCTTATACTCTCAATTGCAGAGGCAGAAGATGCTTTCATCAAAAAGGAGAAGGTGCAGAAAGAGGTGAAGGCTGCACTATCAGAAAATGCCACGCTGAGCTGCGAGGTGGCCCAGGAGAAGATGGAGGTGAAGTGGTACAAGGATGGGAAACTGATCACCTCCAGCAAGAAGTTCAAGGTGGAATCGGAGGGCAAATTGCGTCGCCTGGTGGTGGGTCAGGTGGAGAAGAAAGATGCAGGGGAGTACACCTGTGAGGCTGCTGGCCAAAAACTCACCTTCAGGATCGATGTCACAGGTGGGAGAAAATTTTTTAGCCCAGCTTTCCAATTTCTGAAATATTTAGAAAGATTAGTATTATTCTATATATTCAATGTAAAACATTAGAATATCTTTAAGACATGGAACTGAATCCTTGAAAACCTTTAGGAGCTATCCCTCTGTGTAGGAACGGGGCCATAAAAAGGAAAGTATTGATTGCACCTCTCCATCCCCACTGTTGATGAAATCAAAAGAACTCTGCAATGCAGCTGATTTTCAGTGAATTTCAAAGTAGGGTCGTGATGAAGAGCAGTGGGATATCTGCCCAAAGTCTTCACTCACCAACATAAAACAGATAAAAACTCACCAAAACCCCAGTTTGAATAGTGTTGCCAAAGCTCTGAAGTTCCCTCTCTTTCCAGAGCCAGAAGTTGTGTTTACAAACAAGGAGAAGGTGCAGAAAGAGGTGAAGGCTGCACTATCAGAAAATGCCACGCTGAGCTGCGAGGTGGCCCAGGAGAAGATGGAGGTGAAGTGGTACAAGGATGGGAAACTGATCACCTCCAGCAAGAAGTTCAAGGTGGAATCGGAGGGCAAATTGCGTCGTCTGGTGGTGGGTGAGGTGGAGAAGAAAGATGCAGGGGAGTACACCTGTGAGGCTGCTGGCCAAAAACTCACCTTCAGGATCGATGTCTCAGGTGGGAGAAGATTCTTTGTCAGAATTCAGTAGAGGACAGTAAAGCAATAATTGGAATAACTATTCCACCGTGGCTCAGTTGCAATAGTCTGTGTTTTGTTGCAACCTGCAGGGTTAACTTGATTTTTCTGCACTTTGTTGCCTGGATTTGTAGAAATAGGAATATTTGGTTTTAGCACGGCACAAGTTCTGTCTCATTTTTAGCTGGTCTATGTAATATAGTTGCAGGTATAAATGTAATAGAAATAATTATCAACGTATTATTCAGATCTCTCCCATTCCTGGGATCCCAAAGGATGATTCTTGTGCATTGAGCCTATTGAAAGGAAAGAACCATTAAAGAATCCCTTCCTTCTTAGACTTCCAATCCCACTTTGGAAGACTTAGAGGCTGGCTTTTTTTTTTTTTCATTTGCAGTATCAGCAGCAGCACATCTCAAAATGGGTTGTGAACAGCACTTCTTCTGAATTGGGGCTGTGTGTGATTAAGATCTCAGCCTTTTGAGATGTCTTACTGCTTCTGCCAGGTTCTAAATGCCCCTTTGCTGTGAAATATTCCAAGAAATTATTTGGAGGAGGATTTACACAGTGCCCAAACTACCTTAAGCATGTGATGTTAAATGGAGTTTTGACATTGCAATCACTGCGGGGACCTTTCCAGCCGTGATCCTGACTTACCTGAGCCCTGCAGGGAGAAATTTCCTTTGTCTCTTTGGCAGTCACATTTGTGGCAGTGGAAGAGAGCACAAAGAGGCTGTTCCAGACACTCTTAGTGCTTTACTGTGTCCTAGATCTTAAGTAAAAGGAATCTGGGAGCTTTTGATGACATGCAGGACAGACGTTCTTTGGCAACGTTTGAATTAAATAAATTTTTACATGGTGACGTGCAACTGTAGGGTTGATGTCAAGGATCCTCTTGGTCCTTTCCATTCCTAGGCTCTTAGTTCCAGGTTTTCCAAGTGGCAACTCCATCCCACAGAAAGGTAGACACTGCTCAGTGATGACAATTGGTTTTGGCAAGTGACAACCTAAATATTTTCCTAACTTGTCTAAAGAAGTCTTTAAGATTAATCTCATTTTAACCCCTCAGTAATCGTCCTCTTCTTTTTCTGTGCTCAGAGCCCAAACCTGCATTTATAAACCAGGAAAAGGTCCAGAAGGAGGTGAAGGCTGTCCTGACAGAAAGTGCCGCCCTGGTGTGTGAGGTGGCGCAGGATGCAACCCAAGTGAAGTGGTACAAGGATGGAAAGCTGCTCGTTTCCTCTCGGAAATTCAAAATAGAGACCGTGGGCAAATCCCGGCGCCTGGTGATAGAGCAGCTGGAGAAGAAGGATGCTGGGGAATACATCTGTGAGGCTGCAGGCCAGAAGCTGACATTCCAAGTGGAAACAACTGGTGAGTGCTCACTTTGTGGTGTGAAGAACCAACCCCTGTGGCCTAGAGGAAAACTGGATATTCCCAACACAGCAGTCTTGGTGCAGCCACTGTCTCCCCTGGAGAAACACCAGTGAGCCACATGACACATTAATTTTTAATGTAGCAATGTAAAGGTGGGAAATCTGAACTTTTTTTGGCTCTGGAAACACCAGAAAATTTTCAGTTTATCTGCTTCACACATCTTATCACCCAACCTCTCTCAGTGGTGGGGAGCTGAAAGTAGAAGTGGGAAGTTTTGAAGAGCAGCAGTGGAGCTTGGAGAAAGGAGACTGAGGAAACCTTGGTCTGCTGCTTATGTGTGCCCCAAAAATGCCCAATTTTGTGACAAAGTGTTGTACAAGATAGAGAAGGGGCCAAGAGGAAGGGACTGGAATCACAGAATGGTTTGGGTTGGAAGAAACTTTAAAAGACCATCGAGTTCCAACCTTCCTGCCAGTGGAGCAAATAGAAAACAGACTATAAATTCAGGTTTAGCCTATTAATGTTTCTTCTTAATTTTATCGAAAATCCTAAAAATGGAAGGGGAAAGAAAATTATATAGGTGTTTTTACTTCTAAGAAACAAGCTTTTTATTGGCAGCAGATAAAATATAAATATTTGTATTTCCTTTCCTCTGCTTCTCTTCTAAGCAGAAGTTCTGAGTTGTCTGAGTTGTCATTTTCTTTCTTCCCACTCAGGAAAAGATTATACCAGCCACAAGTATCCAGCCATATTCCCTGGATTATTGCAGGTTAAGGATGGCATGGGTCCTGAAGAGTGAGCAATATAAAACTGCTGTGTCAAGGATTTGAGCATAAATATTTACTTTTCCTGGTTTATTGTCTTTTCTAGAACCAGAGGCGAAATTTGAAAAGAAAGTTGTCCAGAAAGAGCCTCTCATTGTTCAAGAACATGAAAGCATCACACTGACAACCTCAGTCACGCCTGAAACCGCTGCAGTGAGGTGGTTCAAGGATGGCACAGAAATCAAAGCGAGCAAGAGATGTGTGATCAAGAGTGAGGGGGCGTCCAGGACACTGACGGTGAACGCGGCCGAGAGCACAGACTCTGCCCTGTACACCTGCCAGACAAAGAATGACAAGCAGGAATTCAGAGTCCAGGTGAAAGGTGAGCAGTGCCCAGGTCATGGCCCAACCCAACAGCTGCACTTCTCTCATGATGGAGGTGGAATCCAAACTCTTCCAAAAACTCCTCCAATCTCAAGGCTTGTTGTAGTTTCTCTGGATGCCCCACCATGGACCAGCAAAGTTCCCCAGCTTCCAAATTCCCAGTTTTTATCCTTTGCTGGCCACTTGGGGATAAGGAAGCCTACGATGGGTAGTTCTGGTGTTTGCTCCCCTCCTGTTTTTGTATCCCCCTATAGAATGACAGTGATCTGAAAACACCATGTCAAAGAATCTGCCTGAATTTCCACATTTCTGGTTAGATTTTGTCTCCCCTGAGCCCCAAATGTTTAAGGCCATTGTCTTTATTTATTTTTTTTTTTTTCCCAAAGTTGGGCAGAACCAGTTTTCTTAGAACAGGTTTCTTATCTTTTCCTCCCTCACAATTTTCCCTTCTCCTGGATCTCAGAAATCCCAGTGAAGTTTGCCAAGAAGCTGGAGGCCGTGACAGCAGAGATTGGCGGCAGTGTATCCCTGAGCTGTGAGCTGAGCCACGCCAAAGGGAAGGTGATGTGGAGCAGGAATGGCGTGGAGATCAAGCCCAGCAAACACTTCCAGATCCATGAGGAGGGGATCAAACGAACCCTGACAATAACAGGGATCCGTGCTGAGGATGAGGGAGAATATTCCTGCGAGTCCAGGGATGACAAGAGCAGCATCACCATCGTCCCCAAACGTACGTCTCTAATGGTGACAATGTGGAGGGATCCCTGGGTTTTGTCCTCAGCTGTTACAACCCTGCAAAGCTGAGTTTGTTCATGTGTCTGGACTGTCTCCTTTGTTGAGAACAAAATACAGAACTCCCCTCTAAGTGTCAGTGGAACCTCTATTTGTGAAAAACGTAATGATTGTGAGACCTGTTGAGCTCAGGTCTCTTAATATTGACCTTTGAGGCTGGAAGTCAAATTCTGAAATATAAGATGGGTTTTTACCCCCCTCTTTTATTGCCTCTCTTTGTATACAAAATTTACTCAGACATGGGGAATGTGATGACCCAGTATTGTGATCACTTACTGCAAGTAATCAAATTGGTGCTTCCAATAAAATCGTGGAAGATTTTGGCTGTTGGAAGGTGCTCATGCCAAGTCTCAAAGAAATGCTCCTAAATGTTTTACTCCTATCCATCAGCTCCCAGAGTGGTGAAATTCGTCACAAGTCTCAACAGCGTGGTGTCTGAGGAAGGAAAAGAGGCTGTGTTCAAGTGCACTGTCTCTCCCAGTGATGCTGTGGTCACCTGGCTCAGGAACGGTGCCAAGATTGAAGCCAGCAAGAAATACGTGATCTCTCAGAAGGACACCAACCACAGCCTCACCATCACTGACCTGACACTGGAAGATGCAGCTGAAATCACTGCCAGTGCTGAGGGCGTGGAAAGCACAGCCAAGCTCCGAGTCCGAGGTAAGAGGTGGCAGTGCCCCTTTGACAGGCTGGCACACTGGTGCCCTGCCCATGGCAGGGGCTTGGAATTAGGTGATCTTTAAGGTCGTTTCCAACCCAGACCATTCCATGATGTTGTTTTATGTGGCTTTCCCTCTATTTAAATTGTGCTTTGGCATCATTAAATAAGGGTGCCCAGAACCGTTTGGATTTGGAGATACATGAGCCACTGGTTTAATTCTCTCTCAAAGCCTATTTTCTGGATCCTCTACATTCCTACTAATATTTCTTCTCTTGCAGAGGCCTCAATCTCATTCAAGAAGAAGCTGGAGCCCAAAACAGTTGAAGAGAGGGAGACAGTGACCTTGGAGGTAGAGCTGACCAAGCCTGCAGAGGTGAAATGGATGAGGAACAGCATCGTGCTGAAGCCCAGTGACAAAATAGAGATCAAAGCTGAGGGAACAAAGCACACCTTGGTGGTCAAGGACATCTCCTTCGCAGACCGGGGCTTCTACTGCTGCGAGAGCCCCGATGACAAGACCCAAGCCAAGATCAATGTGGAAAGTGAGTTCATTGGTCCTCAGTTCTATAAATACCCCGGGCAGGGTTTGCAGGTGGATTCTGGTCTCTGCATTATCATGGGGACACAGGGACACAACCATGGGCTTGGCCACCAGTCAAATGACTGAGAGGAGGTGAAAGCAATGGCAGTGAGCAGAGAATGTCTGGCTGGTTCCTGTTGCCTCCATCTCCTCTCACCAGCTTGGACCATTAAGCTTCTTAAAAGATTCTTCTCTTTGCTCTCTTTCTCACTCCCTGATATGCTCTGTGTTTTTCCTTTGTATGATTTTTTAGCAAAACATTCCCTCTTCAGCCATCCATTGTCCTGATTTTTCTCTGCAAACCACCTCATTCAGAATGTCTCTATGTTCAGCCATGATCTAAAAAACTAAAAGAGAAAAATCTTCTCCCTGAGGGTGTTTTCCTCTCAGGTGAACGGATGGTGCCTCATCCATAGCCCTGTACTTCTGTCCCTTTCCTACATCTTTTTGTCATAATTGTCACAGGACAGGTGAAGACAGGATTTAAGCACTTAAGGACTGTCCAATTTTGTCCATAAAGTCCTTGCCACCAACTGGTGCTGGACTAGTCATAAATAACAGGTGAGGAAAGACTTGAAAACAGTCTTTTAGGTGCTTGAAGTCTATTACAAAGTGGAAGGGAACAAATTCCATGATGCCAGCAAATAATGGACTTCAGGTGCAGTGAGAAAAATCCAGGTTATATTACAGAAAAGCTTTTTAATGGTCAGATGACTGAATAGGTTGTCGGGAGAGGTCTTGGAGCCTTCATCGTGATTTTGGTTTTTTTTTAATTGGCAACGTAATTACTTTTAGTGGTGAAACAAGTTTAAACAGTAAATCTGTTTTACCAGATGATGGGGCATGGATGTCTTGTCATAGGAACAGGTAACATCCACCCAAAACATGCATGCTTTGGCCACCAACCTGTGAGGTGTCAGCACGTTTTGCACCATGTCCTGGATTTTTTTGCCCTTTTACTGCAGCCTTTTCCTCCCATCCTTGTTTTATCCTAATTGAACCACTGCACAGTATTGCCATGGACTTACTTGTCTTTCTTACACTATAAACTGATAGACCTTGGCCGAAAAGGGGCCGGTGATGTTTTCAGTGATATTTGGTTGACCCATTTGTCCCAACTGAAAACAGCAATTTGAAAAATAGCAGCTATTTTAGCAGTGGGGTCATGGACAAGTTTCATTTCCTGTAAAAGTGGTTGTTTAATTGGAAAATGCCCATTAACTGGCAGGTAGCTGCCTGAGGAATAGGAAATAGTCCAGTTTGGAAGTTCTGAGGCTATTTCACAGCTGCCAGTGTGAGATCTCCAACTTCTCCATGTTGTTTTCCAGTGAGGCAGATCAAGCTGGTGAAAGGCCTTCAGCCCCTGCAAGTGGCTGAGAAAGGGACTGTCACCTTTGAGGTGGAGGTGTCACATGAGGACGTGGAGGGGACCTGGCAGAAGGACGGAGTTCGGCTGAAACCTGCACCCAACATCAGCTTTGGTGTCCTGGGCAAGAAACACTCCCTAACTCTCTCCTCGGTGGCTCTGGAAGATGCAGGACTCATCTCCTTCAAAGCAGAAGGCATTAGTTCATCAGGGAGGCTCACTGTGACAGGTACACAGCCACAGAAGGCTCTGATCCTGCTTGGGGTGGATGCAGTTGTCTTCTCCTGACCTGGAGAACAAACTTAAGAGGGCAACAAATTTTCCTTGTAATTGCAAGGGCTGTAAAGCACAGTAATGTTTCCTTCTAATGCCAAGGGGATCATTGTGGCATCACTGTCCACAGAACAATGATAAAGCGGCAGGGAATGATAAGGTGCCCAAATCAATACAAATTTTATTAATCATGAAAGCTGGGCTCTGCCTACCCATCAGTGCTTGTGTGACCCCTCCCCCATTCATTGGACTTTCTCTTTCCAGAATTACCTGTGAGGATCAGCAAACCTTTGGCAGACGTCAGTGTAACTCAGAAGCTCAAGGCTACATTTGAGTGTGAGCTGTCCAAACCCAATGCCAATGTGAAATGGTTCAAGGTACAGCACTTAATGGATGGTGATATTTTAATTTCTGACTTCTCTGGAAGGCAATGAGAGCCTTTCTTTCCACTTCCGGGGCATGTGGGCCTGAACTTTTGCAGTAGCTGTTTGCATTGTTCTCTTTTCCTTGTGTTCATTTACTCTCCCAGTTTATCACTCTCAGGTTTGTATTTACTGTTTTATATTGGGTTGAAAGTTAAACTTCTCTATTCTTGCACAGAACATGAGCACTGCTGTTACAGATTTGCAGTCTTGTGTTTTACTCCACACCAAGCAGTTTTCACCCAGGATTTACAGCCTTTTTGGGAACTGTGATTCAAAGGGAAGCTTCAATTTCCTCAGTCAGTGACAGTCCAGTTCCCTTCCCTTAGACAGCCATTTTGGGGATCAGCCCTGGCATTTCATGTACCTTCCTTGGGGCTCAGCTGATACTTTCCTTAATTTGGGATAGCCACAATTCTTCAAGGTGGAATTTGGGCTGGAAGGTACCTCTAAATGGTCATCTCATTTCAAGCCCCCTGCCATGAGCAGGGACATCTTCAACCAGATCGGGTTGCTCAGAGCCCTGTGCAACCCACCCTTGAATGTTTCCAGGGATGGGGCATCCACCACCTGATTTACCAAAATGTGAATATGGATCTAATATCGATATCCAACTGAGATGGACAAAAACTCTCTCACAGTTCAGAGTTAGAAAGTGTATGTTTTATTTGGTGCCAGGCACTGCGTGGGATAGCTCCCTAAGACACAGGGCCCCGATACAAGCAAACACGACACTTTTTATTTCCAAATATTATGAATATCCAAAATACAAATGCACATTCATAACATTAACACCTCCCATTCTCTGCTTCGTATGGAAATGAGCTTAAATGTCATTAACCATGTGTAGTGTGTGTCCTGAATGGAGTCGGTGGTCTTGAATTGGGTCAGTGGTCCCAAGAAAGATGAAGGAACTCATCTTCCTCATTTTGACCTTTTTGCCTCTCTGGACTTCAACAATCCTAATTACTTTAGTGACCTCTAAGTTTCCTCTTGCGTGACTTTTGAACGGGTTCCCACCAAGGGAGGAAATTGGTAATTGTCCTTGTTCCCTACACCAACTTATCAAAGTTTCTATTCCTCGTTCTAAGCACAGCTAAGCAAACATCCAAATGACAGATCATCAGTTATTTGGCAATCAGTTACTAACATCTTAAAACCCATTTCAGGTCCAGCTCTCAACTATTTTAATTAACTCTAGCTGGGCCCAAATTCCTTCCTATTCTAACTAATAGCCCATGACTAAAATCTCTCTGTTTCTTCTAAATCTATGTTTCACACCTCTCTGGGCAACCTATTTTATCACCCTCATTGTAAAAAACTTCCTTATTTCACATCTAAATTGACCCTCTTTTAGTTTAAACCCATTTTTTTCTGAAGGGGCTTACTGCCAGTTCTGTACAGTTTTAAGACTTCAAAAAGATGTCAGAGATCATCCAAAAGTTCTGTGTGTTCTTCAGCCATTCCAGCTTCCTGAAATCTTTGAGGTGTGATGAAATTTCACCACATGTTCCTTTAAACACAGTTTTCCTTTAAGTCCAATGAGAAGGATGAAATAAGCACAGATCTGAGTGTCTGTTTTACTCACTGCAGAGGTACAGGAGTTGAGGGTGATCTTCTTTGGCCTTTTCCCCTTCTAGGATGGGAAGGAGATCCGGCAAAGTAAAAACATTGGGATCATCTCCCAAGGAAATAAGAGAAGCCTCATTATTCATAAGTGTGAATATGAAGACCAGGGAACCTACATGTGTCAAGCAGCTGAAGACAAGACATCAGCTACTCTAAAGGTTCATGGTATGTTT
Source organism: Corvus moneduloides (assembly GCF_009650955.1). NCBI lineage: Eukaryota > Metazoa > Chordata > Aves > Passeriformes > Corvidae > Corvus > Corvus moneduloides. Next base: position 2,372,460 of record NC_045476.1, read on the forward strand.
GGCTGGAGTAGAAAAATACATTTACTGCAGTATTTTTGGCTATACAGCAAGAAATTCTTTGTGGAGTGTTTGTTTTTCACAGTTGCTCATTTTGGTTAAGTTTCTCTTCCTGGTGTCCTGTTCTTGCTTTGCCCTTGCAGTATTTTTGGAAGAGGTCCTAACTTAGTTTTCCTTTTGTTGTAAGTGATTTCTATTCTCTGGAGTCTGAATAGTGTTTCTGGATTGTCATGTCAGGAAATACCGGACAGCCTGGCACAAAGCAGGGATTCAGTGGCTGCTGCTGATGTGGGTGGGTGGCACTATTGTCTCAGGGGGACTTTCCCTGAACAGGGACTGCACAAGCCTTGGGTATGAGCTGAAGTAGTACCCTAATTTTTGGGTTGTAAATGCTAGGGAAAGGGTCATTATTTCTGCCTGCACCTCTCCTTTATGCTCGAGGCAGTTTTTCCCTCTAGTGTTGTGCTGACCAGCTGATGAATCACCAGGTGTGTTTTGTCACCAGGCTCTGAAGCACCTGAGATAAGCTCTGAGAGAAAGGCAAGTTACTCAACAGATAGTTCTGCTGTGGCCTGGCAGATGTTATTTTCCAGAAGGGCATCTGAAAAACAGACCAGCTCTTTCTTATTGAAAGACAGGGCATCTTTCTCATCACTTACTAGATGCTGTCCTCGTGTGGCCACTTGGGTTCAGCAGGATCTTCATGAACATCTGTCCTGTTGCTCTGTTGAACTCCCCCTTTTATCCTTGGTTTTGGGATTGGGATGGGTTGTTGCTTGCATTTCAACTTTGCTCCTGAGGCTGATCCAAGGTGTATCAAGGCCTTCTCTTTCAAAAGGAAAGGGCTGCAGTAGCACAGATAAACAGGTCAGTTCTGACAAAAGGAGTGCCAAGGTCAGAGTTAAAGAGGGTTATACTCAGTTCAGGAGACTTTGAAAAAAGATCTCTCCAATGTAAAACAGAAGTGAGCATGCAGAGAAGCATGAATGAGGCATGTTTATAGTGACCTAAGAGATTGTAGACTTGTGTTTAGTTTCTCTTGGTGGATTTTCTTTCATGAATGTGTGTTTCTTTCATGAATACCTGTATGAAGTTCCAGCATCCATAAAATCCTCTTGCAATAAGCTTCAGCCATCAAAAGGAAGAAAGGCTGCTCTACAATAACACAAAATCCCATTTTTTTTTCACGTCATTATGCAAAAGGTAAACACACCACACTCACTTATGGAGAACCCCCCAAAAAATAATTGCCTTTATGATTTCACAGCCCGAGATATCAAGATTGTAAAACCACTGGAAGATGTGGAAGTGAACGAATACGAGAGTGCATCTTTTTTCTGTGAGATCTCACACGATGAGGTCGAAACCCAGTGGTACAAAAACGACAACAAGCTGAAGACTTCCGACAACATCAAAATGCGCCAGGATGGTAGGAGCAAAAAGGGGGATTTTGTTCTGGAATGGGGGTGGGTTGGAGTAGGGGCTGGGATGGGAGACTAGAAAATAGGGTTTTGCTCTGGGGAAGCTGAGCCATGTCTGGTTGTGTGTCTGTCCCCAGGAAAGACCTATTCCCTGACTTACACGCGCGTCTGCGTCGAGGATGCAGCCGAGATCAAATTTGTAGCAGAAAAGGCAGAATCTCGCGCTCATCTAACTGTAAAAGGTAATTTTGCTCTTTGTGCCAGCACTGCTTCTGCTCTGTCACGTTACAAACCAATTCACTTCCTTCGCTTTAGATGCGAAGGTTAAAAAAAATCCTACAGCGTACAGGGAAAGAAAAACTCCTGCCTACTGTTCTGCCTGGTAAATATCAGCTGGGAGTTTATTTTGGCTTAATTACAGTTATTTTTCTCAGGAGGTTGTATTTGCATCTTTAGACATTTAAAGTTAGTGTGAAATTTGAGGGACAAAGCTGTAGGTTGACTTTCTCCTGCATTTTCACTTTTTGGTGTATGCTATAACAGAAAACAGCATTTTTTTCGTGTGTGTTTAACTAAAACAATGTGATAGAGGGAGAGAGAAAGAAGAAATTGGAATTAACACACTGCTGAGGAGCTCAGGAAACTGGAGATCAGTCCCTGGCTTTGCCATAGCGCTGCTGTCGGGTGTTGAGGAAATCACCGGTTATTGCTGCAGTTCAGCCACTCCAGTGGTAAAATATAGAGGAAGAGTTTCCCTTTAATTAGCTCTTGCTAATTAAACTTGTTAATTGAATGCTCAGCATAGCGGGGATTCCTGTCATCATCCAAATTACTGAACATAAAAGAAATATTGCCTATGAGTTTTTATGGAGACTGTACTGATTACTCCATTTTTTTTTTTTTTGCTCTCGTAGAGCTGCCCGTAAAAATCGTGAAGCCTTTGCGGGATAAGATCGCCCTTTGGAAGCACCGGGGGGTCCTGGAGTGTCAGGTGTCCCGAGCCAACGCCAAGGTCCGGTGGTTCAAAAAGGACGTGGAAATTCACCCCGGTGACAAATACGAAATCGTGAGTGAGGACGTCTATCGGAAACTCATCATCAACGATGCCGACTACGAAGATGAGGACACCTACACGTGCGATGCCTTCGATGACAAAACCAGTGCTAATTTCTTCGTTGAAGGTAGAGCCCCCCTTTTTCACCCCTGGATTGCCCTGGGAGGAGGATGGGATTCACTTGTCATTTACTTTGGAAACACAATACTGCTTAAAAAGGATTTTTGTTTGATGTGGTTTATTCTGAAGTCCATTGGTGTTGAATCCTTTTACACACGGGAACATCTTGAAAAATGAATGTGTAGCATATTCTACTAAGGAAAATGAGGAAATTCCCATTCCACAGATGTTTATCAAATGTATTGGAAAAGTTTGTTTTTCAGATAAATGTTGCAGCTCCTATTATCAACATCTGCATTCCAATGAACTTTTTTCTCCATTTTATAGTGCCCTATATTTGATATCAGAATAGGAAGGTGGCTTTAGAATTAGGACTAGGAATCAAGAGATACAGATTCACTTTCTGGCTTGTGACCAGCAATATCTGTTTTCTTTTATACAGAAAAAAAAGATGTTTTAAGGCCTTTTGAGTTCATAAGTGCAGAAAAGATGACATGAGTGTTCAGGCTGATAATGGAAAAGCTTTCACGACTCCTAAATCCCTGCTCTCTTGTTCCATCCAGAGCAAGCCATTAATATTGTAAAAGAGTTGTGTGATGAGGATGTGACTGAGCCTGAAGAAGCCAAATTTGAATGTGAGACATCCATTCCATCTGTGAAACCTGCCAAGTGGTTTCTGAAGGGAGCAGCCTTGCAGGCTGGCAGAAACATCATCATGCAGCAGGAAGGCACCATCCACAGGCTGACAATAATAAAAACAAGTGTTGATATGACAGGCACCATCCAGTTCTCCATTGGCAAATCCAAATCCACAGCGAACCTGCTTGTCAGAGGTAATGTGGTATTTCTTATATTTTATGTGAATCAGAACAAAGATCTTCCCTCTCATAGTACCTGGAAAGTAATTTGTTATAGATGCTCTCTAAGATCCACTGGGTTCTTGGAAATGTGTGTGTACCTGGAAGATTTCTTTAGTTCCCAGCTACAAGTTGTTGGGAGCAATGCTGGATGTACCAGCTGAGCCGGAAATGTCCTAGGAAGGGATGTGATTAAATGACTTTGGTGTCCCTGGTATTCAAATCTATCAAGCTAAAACTGGTTTTTGGTTTATTTTTATTCTCTTGACTTTACCAAGGAGGACAAAACAGATGAAATTGCCAGGAGAGTTTATTTTGTCCCATTTCTGAATGAGACAATCTTGATAGCTCATTTACTTAATTCATTTTGTCATTGACTTGATCTAGGACAAAGCCTCAAGGCTTTTTGTCTTCTGCTGTCACCATGGTAAATCTCTCCAATCACATCCTGAAGTCCTTGTTTTGTCTTTAATTTGCTCTTACTTGAATAAAAACCTCAGTTAGAGAGCAATTCAGCGAGCCCTGAGCCAGAAGTGGGCCGTGAATTTGGTGGTTAATATACAGTATTATCTTACAGAAATCAGCTTTCCCTATAGATCACTGTGCTGTTGTAGCTTCAAAGCACATGAGCTCTGTTAGAGACACTTGTAGCAGGACCTGAGCAGTTCACAAAACAGTTGTGAAAGTCATGTATGAAATTAATGGGTAAGAAATACAAATTAAGACCTTCCTCTTCTTTAGATGGATCCATTCTTCTTTCCCACCCCTGCTTTGCAGATTACCACATCCAGATCACCAGGAAACTGGAGGACAAGACCGTCCTGGAGCGACACTCGGTCATTCTGTCCTGTGACTTCAGGCCTTCCCCAAAGCATGTGAAGTGGTTCAAGGGCCAAGTGCTCATTGAGCCCTCGGAGAAGTACAAAATCAAGCGGGAGCAGCACTCAGCAGAGCTCAAGATCATGAAGGTGAAGCCTGAGGACGCCGGCGTATACAAGTGCAAGGCTGGGATTGCCGAGACCGAAGCCACGCTGAGCGTTGAAGGTACGAGAGGTTTGTGGCAGCAGGGCTGGCCTGGTGCTGCTCTGTATGATTCCCTGTTTCACTCTGGGTTCCTCCTCCTGAGGAGAGGTAGATTCCCACAGTTATCTTCTAATTTTATATAAATGCAGTGTCACAAACAAACTGCAGATTCCACGGTGCTGAAATCCATCTCTTGCTGTGAAGTTGGTGATGTAACGTGTGGGAGGGCACTATCTGGGTGAGGTGGGAATTAACACTTGTCAAGACACATTATTGTCCATTTCATAGGAGGAATTAGACCTCTGGTGCTTCCAACTAAAGATATCCTTTATGTTAAACTGTTACAGACCTCTGATTCTGGTGATCTTGGCTGTGGTTTTCACCTCCTGATGGCTGTGTCAGCTTGTCTATCTGCTGTACATTTGTGTATCTGCCATATATACATTTTATAGCTGCTATTTTATATCTGAGTACGATTGTTATTCATAGTGATGTTCTACCTCGTCTGGTCATGGAACTGTTTTTGGCCAGTTCTTCCCCTCAGGTGACACGGTAAGAAAAGGTGTTCACTGTGTCACTTCCAGCAAGACTTGGAGCTGAGCCACAGAACCATTTCCAAAAGTCCAAGGAGCAGCTCTTGGTAGCAGTTTGGCCTTGCAGAGGTTCTTCATTGAATGTGTTGTCAAACACTGAAATGCGCTACTCAGGGCAGTGGTGATGTCACCATCCCTGGAGGGGTTTAAAAGTTGTGTGGATGTGGCACTTGGGGATGTGGTTTCATGGTGACCTTGGCAGTGCTGGGGGAATGGTTGGACTCGATCTTAGAGGTCTTTTCCAACCTAAATGATTCTGTGACTCCGTTCTATCCAAACAAATGTATATATTAAAAAAAAAAAAAATCAAGTAATACTCCCAAAACCTCTTCTGAGTTATCTCATCCTTGAGAAACAACATTCCATGAGCAGAGAGGCTGCAAAGAGAAACCTCTGCCCAAGGACTGGGAAAGAAAATAATCAAAATCCTGTTGCTCCCTGAACCTGAGCAAGTCGCTTAATCTCTTTGTACTTTGCCTTTGTGGCCAAAACCATTGTCGAAAGAATGACTTATTTTCAAATAAAAAACAAACAAACAAAACCCCTAAACTGAATTATATATTAGAAGAGAACTGAGGGTTCTAGACCATTTTTAATTAGTCTTTTTAATGGATTTTTTTTTTCCCCTGTTGGAGCAAATGCAGAACCAAGTAAATGAATGTGGTGACCAAAGGTGTGCAGGAGACCAGAACAAATAATCTATAAAACTCCATGAAATCGTTTGTGTTAACAACTGATTTATGATGATGGTGGTGACGGTGCCCCTTGGTTTCCCTCAGCCCGCAATGTAGAGGTCCTCAAGCACCTGCAGGACGTGGAGATTGAGGAAGACAGTTCTGCTGTATTCTCCTGCGAGCTGTCCCACGACGACGAGGACGTGGAGTGGTTCCTCAATGGCACCCTCCTCTACACCAACAACTTCAATGACATCAAGAACGTTGGCAAGTGCTACACACTGACCATGAAGCAGGTGAAGCCTGAGGATGCTGGCACGGTGACAATGAAGTCAGACAAGGTGTCAGAGAGCGTGCGGCTGAAGGTGATAGGTGGGTCCAGACCACGTTCCTGAATGAAAATGAGAAATGCAGATGAGCCATTATTTACCAAATCCATGGGCAATCCTGTTAAATAGATAAAAAAGCATTGAGGTATTAAATATGGGCCATGAGGATGATGAAGGGTCTGGAGGGGAAGCCTTGAGAGGAGCAGCTGAGGTCACTTGGTCCGGTCAGTTGGGAGAACAAGAGACTGAGGGGAGACCTCACTGTGGGCTTCAACATCTTCATGTGAGGGGAAGTGGAAGGGCAGGTACTGATCTCTTCACTCTGGTGGACAGTGACAGGACTTGAGGAAATGGCTGGACCTGAGTCATGGGAGGTTTAGGTTGGATATCAGGAAAAAGTTTTTCACACAGAGGGTGGTGGGGCACTGACCAGGCTCCCCAGGGAATGATAATGGTCCCAAGGCTGCCAGAGCTCCAGGAGCATTTGGACAACACTCTCAGGGACAGGATGGGATTGTTGGAGTGTCCTGTGCAGGGACAGGAGTTGGACTCAATGATCCTGGTGGGTCCCTTCCAACTCAACATATTCTGTGATTCTATGCCTTTTAATACATCAGTTCTGGAGCTGGACTCAATCAGCCATGAGAAGACAGTTTCCTGCTGTCGTTCATACATCTTAAAGTTCAGTCTCACAACTGAATTTCTGTGGTTTAACATGATCTTGGGCACCCTCAGCGAGTGTGTAGGTGACACCCAGCTGAGTGGTGCATGTGACACGCCTGGAGGTTGAGGTGCCACCCAGAGACACAGACACGCTCAAGAAGTGAGACTGTGTGAGCCTCTTGAGGTTCAACAAGGCCAGTGCAAGGTGCTGCACCTGGGTCAGGGCAGCCCCTTGTGTCAACACAATCTTAGGATGAAGGGATTGACAGCAGGATGAAGGACTGAGAGCAGGATGAAGGACTTGGGAGTGCTGGAGGGTGACACTGGTTTAGGTTCTACACTGGTATCAGCAACATTGCCAAGGGTTTATCAAAGTCTCTAAATATTTGATAGCAACTGCAAGTGTCTCAAACATCCTGGCTGTTCTCTGTTTTGTACCTTCACCTTCAGAGAAACCTGCTGTTTTCATGAAATCCTTGGATGACGTTTTCGGTGAGGAGCGAGGAGTGATCAAACTGGAATGTGAAGTCTCCAAAGAGAAGGTCAAACCTGTTTGGAAAAAGGATGGTGTGAAGATCACTTCTAGCAAAAAGTATGAGGAGATACAGTCTGGGAAGACCCTGTGCCTCCTTATCCACGACCTTGAAAAGACAGATGCGGGGTTATACACCTGTGACATTGGCACTGATGTTGCCAAATCAAAGGTCAGCGTTCAGGGTAAGTGTTGTAGACAGTGGCCTGTCAAGGGGTGCTGGAAATATGGCTGGGCTTGGTCCCTTGGGCTCACACCTGTTCCTGCATAAATCTCACATAATATGGTGATGTCTGAACAATCCCTGTCAATTTTGGTGTAAGTATATCGAGGGTTTCAGTGAAAATCAGGTGTCAGGAATGTAGTGACAATTTTTACTTCCTTGAACATTCCTAAGGTGCAGAAATCCTCCAAGAAAAACAAATAATTTCTCCAAAAAATCCCAACTAACAACAAAAAAACCCCAAGCAACCTGTTTTGTATTTTGAGCTATTGACTCAGAGTCCATTGCAGGAACACAAAAGCAGGACAATATCTACTGAGGAACCCAGCAGTTCAGCCTATCCTCTAATCCTTGTGTCAGCCTGAAGGACAAAGAATTGTTCATGGCTTCCAAACTCATAATGTTAATGAGAAAAATTTTGAATTTGCCTGGTTCAAACACCAGGAGTAACAAGTTAAAAAATTCAAACATCCCATTTCTCCTATCAGCATGGAGAAGAACCTTACACTTTGTCCCAGAGGCTTCTTTTCCAACAGTTTTTCTCCCCTCTGCCTCATTGAATCTTGATTCTTCCCTACTGAGCTCTTCCCCATGCAGTCCTTCCCAAGCACAGCCAGGAGGTTCACATATCCCTTTTTCTACAACTTTATGGTGACTCTGAGCCTGAGAAATCCTTCCCATGTCACAGACATCTGCAAGGAACGCAGTGGTGTCCTGCCAATGCAGCAGACAAACCCCTCTTGCGAGTTAAGAATGCCATTACTCTACTCATGTCTATCATAAAAGCATTTTTTAACTTGTATTGCTGTAATTTTTGTTCTCCAGAACTGAACATAGGCATCACCAAAAGGCTCAAAAACACTGAAATCCAGGAGGGAGAAGATTGCACTTTTGAGTGCATTTTGTCCCATGAAAGCATTGATGACTTCAACTGGACGCTGAACGGGAGAAAAGTGGAAAGCGGGGGGAGATTTAAGGCCTCCAATGCAGGTCGGAAATACACACTGAGCATCAAAAATGTGACTCCTGATGACACTGGGGAAGTCATCTTCACTGCCCGTGGTCTCACCTCCAAGGCTTCTCTGGTTGTGAAAGGTAAGAGGATCAGAAAGGTTCTGGGGGTTGATTTCCTGGGGGGATTTTCATGAAGTTTGCCGCAAACTATGGACACAAACACTTTGTGGATATTTGGGTTCAAACTGAAGGAGGAGTAATTTAGGTTAGATATACAGCAGAATTTCTTCCCTGTGAGAGTGGTGGGGCACTGGCACAGGGTGCCCAGAGCAGCTGTGGCTGCCCCTGGATCCCTGGAAGTGTCCAAGGCCAGGTTGGACACTGGGGCTTGGAGCAGCCTGGGATAGTGGGAGGTGTCCCTGCCTATGGCAAGGGGTTGGAATGAGATGATCCTTAAGGTCTTTTCCAACCCAAACCATTCTGGGATTCTATGATTTGAATTGCAGAAACCCCAACCATACAGAGATGATTTTCATTCAAAGGTCCTTTTTTTTTTTTTTTTTTTTTTTAAAAATCTCTGCAGAAAAACCTGCTGAGGTCACAAAAGAGCTGGAGGATAAAACATCACCAGCAGGGCAGGACATCAGCCTGAGCTGTGAATTGTCCAAAGCTGATGTGAACATCAGGTGGTACAAGGATGGCAAAGCAATCCGGAAAAGCCAGAAGTATGACCTGCAGCAAGAGGGAACACGGGCCATTCTCACCATCCGTGACTCCACAGTCAAGGACAGTGGGGAATACACCTGTGAGACAGAGACCTCCAAAACAACAGCCAGGATCACAGTGCAAGGTCAGCTGAAGGGTGCAGAGGAGCTGGCAGGTTCAGAGTTTGAGGTCGATATCTACAACCATGGGAGGTGTTCTTCTCCTCCATCTCCCTGGGCAGGATCATTTTTAGTTTTCAAAAAACATCGATTAAAAGCTTAAAAAAGTAAGATATGAAAAAACACCTTGTGGATACTGCACAATCTTATGGGCTCTGTAACAAGCCAATTAAAACTGATAATTTGAATTATTCTGTTTTGAATATGAGCGATGAAAACTGTCTGCAAGTGGAGACCTCACCAGTACCTGGATCATGGCATTGAAGTTTCCTGGAGATATTTCACTTGATATGTCCTGTGATGGGAGGGGTAGTTGGTGATCTTCTTAGATGTGTTCCATCTGACAGGATGAGAGGAAATGGCCTCAAGATTTAGATTGGGTGTTATGAGAAATTTCTTCATGGAAAGGGTGGTCAGGCATTGGAACAGGGCGCCCAGGGAGGTGGTGGAGTCACCATCCTTGGAGGGTTTAAAAGATGTTTAGATGTGGTGCTTGGGGACATGGTTTAGTCAAATAGTCAAATTAGTGGTTGGACTTGGTGATCTTAAAGATCTCTTTCAAGCTAATTGATTCTATGATTATTTACTTAAAAATTCTACAAGTGGGGGTGGAGGGGATCCAAAAGCCACTCTGGAAGTTCAGGATTAGTTTGGGTGACAAGTCTGTCTCTGTCATTATTTTTTTTATTTCTTTTTTTTCCTTCCAGAAAAGCCTAATTATTTTGTCAAGGAACTCTCAGACCTGAAAGTCGATGAAAGCGGAACTGCAGTTTTTGTGTGCCAGAGTGAGAGAGCTGCATCCTCTGTGGTCTGGAGGAAAGGCATCGCTGAGCTCAAGGCTGGCAGGAAGTACGAGATGACACAGAAAGGACAAGTCCTCCAGCTGACCATAAAGAACTTGGAGAAAAGTGACAGTGACACTTACAGTTGTGACATTGGGGATGCCCAGTCCAGAGCCAAGCTAACTGTGCAAGGTATGAATGAGAGGAATGTGATTGTAAATCCCGTTTCTGCCATGGGAAACATGCACAGGCAGATCTATATCTCAGCAAGACAGCAGAGCCACTGATTTCTGCTCCTGCCTCTCATGATGGCAGGAACATGTGGCAAAAATATAGGAATGTGGAGCTGGACATGCAGAGCAGATTGAAGCAATTACACCTGGAGTACTCTGGGTGTGATTTAACCCCCCAAAGGCCCATGTGAGGAGAGATTGGTGTTCCTGTGTGAACATAAAATGGAAGTGATTCACAGTGCCTGCTGTTGGATGAGGGAAAATTACTCTGCTTCCAGGCTTTTCTCCATGTCCTTGATGCCTCTTCGCAGCAGTGGTTTCTAAAAGGTGGTGGATAAAGAGTGGTCATGGAGTGGGTTGGGTTGGTAGGGATCTTAAAGCTCATCCAGTGCTACCCCCTACCATGGGCAGGGACACCTCCCACTATCCCAGGTGGCTCCAAGCCCCATCCAACCTGGCCTTGGACACTTCCAGGGATCCAGGGGCAGCCACAGCTTCTCTGGGCACTCTGTGCCAGGGCCTCCCCACCCTCAGAGTAAACAATTTAATTATAATATCTAATCTAACCCTGCCCTCTGAAAAAATGATTCAAGAATAGTCAGATGGAGGTGCAGCAACAGCGTCGATTTGCTAATTATTGTAGCTAGTTATTGAAGACAAAGGGGTAAAGTCAGACTTCTCCTCTATCATCTGTTAGAGCAGAAGAGCTTCTTTGAGAAAGCAAAGAAATGTGTTTAATCCCCATCATAACCCCAGGCTTTGAGCTGTCTGAATTCACTCTGACGTTTTCAACACCAGCTTTTCTGAGTGGAAAAAACACTTCTCTGTCACGAACATCAAAGTAAAACAACCCTATTCTGGTTTTATAAGTAGGAGGAGCATCAAAGATATTTTTGTATCCAGTGATAACCTTATTTTATATGTCTTTATAGTGAGGTTTATCTTTGTATGTGTGTTTATATTTATGTATTTATATTTATCTATACAGGCAGGTTTTCAGGGCAGATGTTTTGGGGTTTTTTACCAAAGCCACAGTCAGACATTTTCCCCACTTCCCACTGGGTTTATGTTTGGACTGAACTCAAAGAAGGTGTGGGCTCAGTGGTCCTATCCCATAGAAAGCAAGTTATACTTGCTCTAGAAAATCACAGAGGTTGTCAAGGGGGAGGGATCATGTCTTTGTGATGTTTATGTCCCAATAATGCTGTCAGAGACTCATCCTTCCAACCTTTCCAAGGAGCTTCATTAGGAGAAAATTTATAACCCTGGATTTGCATTGTACTGGCTACTTGTTCTGCTTTATGTTTTCTGGTGCTTTAAAGTTGTCTTCACTGTATTTTTGCGTGTGTCCTCTTTATATTATCTTCCTGTGAGTGGGTTTTGTGGTCAATATCAGGGGAGTTCTGTTTCAATCTTCTCTATCACGAACATATTTTTTTTCTTGAAATGCTCACGGGGGAAATCTTGGTAGTTTTCCGTGTCGATTTTCACGCCAGAAACGGAAGATTGCAGTAATTGATGTATTTATGTTCCTTTCAGGCCAGAAAGTGCTAATAACGGAAGACCTGGAGGATGTCACTGTGTTAGAAGGAGAATCTGCCATGTTCAAGTGCAGAATCTCTCCCGTAGACTGTAGCAGAGTGCAGTGGTTTTTGGATAAAACCCCACTCCATACCAATGAACTTAATGAGATCCAGTCCCAGCCTGGTGGATATCACCTGCTAACGCTGAAAAAGCTCTCACTGAAGGACTCAGGGGTCATTACATTTGAAGCTGGTGATAAGAAAACATCTGCCAGTTTGGTTGTTAAAGGTAAATCAATCATCACAACTGCAGGAGAGGAAATGATGAGTAGAAATAAGTGGGGTTAATGTGGGTAGATGGAAAAAAAGCCCCACAAAAATGCTAAAAATTTGGCACCATCATCGTTTATCTGTATATGTGCAAGAACAGCATTATTTATACAATGAAATGACAGCTGGAGAATGAACACTTAGTAATCCTAGACAGCTCTTGGAGTGTTTATTGGATTTAGATGGGAATGTTATAATACAGTGATGGTACAGTGGATGCCTTGTTCAGTTTTTCTCAAGCTGATAAGGTGATGATTCATGAGGAGAAATCAATTAATTCAATGAAAAAAAAAAAAGTGCAACCAGTAAGTTTTAAATTCAGTTTTCATTGTCTGAAGGGCAACGTTGTGTGTGTTCCCTGCTATTCATTGCTGACAATGGATTGTTGTCTCTGGAGAAGTTAAACTGAGTTAAATCTGCAGTGTTTGGTAGCAAAGGAATAAAACGAATGCCAGACAGCCCAAGAATGTGGGATTAGAGAGATGTTTCCTTACTGGAAATATAAATATTTCTTGTTGCCCAGAGATGTAGAACACACAGTGTCCACCCTGTCAGATCATAATCTCATTTTATTCTGTAACCACATTTATTTCGAAGAACTTGTCTTTTTACAAAATTTGTAAATTTGCCCAAATTTTGCTAAACTACAGAAATGAAAAAGGATTTCTTTTTCCGGAGGGAAAATGAAATGTTTTATTTTCAAAAGGCTAATTATTTATGTTCTTCAGCAGGAATCTTTTCTTCTCAGTTTCTGCCAGGTATCATTAGGTATTTAAACAACATTTTGCAGCATCACTGGTACCTTCCTGAGGACTTCATAGTCATGAACACCAAATTATTTGTTACTAACCCTGATCTATATCTTTGATACAAGCAATCCTGGGTGCAAATCTCACAGATTACTTGTGATCTGAGAACCCACACCTCTTCTGAACCATCTCAGATGTTTTTTATATGAGTCTGGAGAAGCTCTGCACCTTCAGAAAGGAGCTGGTTGACACTGAAGATACTGAGGGAGAAGATGTGAGCCTTCACTGTGACATCTCCAGATCAGACAGCCCTGGGAAGTGGTGCAAAGATGGGAAGAGCCTTAGGAATTCTTCCAAATATAACATCAGCCAGTCAGGGTTTGAGGCCAAACTTGTCATTCACAGGGCACAACAAAGAGACAGTGATAGATGTGAGTGTGAGGATGGAGCAGCCAAACGTAGTGCAGTTATTACTGTCAAGGGTAAGAACTTCTGGAGCGATGGTTTGTGTCCTACCACCAAGCTCAGAGTAATTAATTGAAACAATAAAACCATGAAACTACACTGAAATGGGACCTCGTGTTGTGCACTGAGATGTTCTCATCAAGTCATCCAGAACAGGAGCCAGAGAGGTGACAGAATGTGAAACAGGAGACTCCTTCATCTGACCTGGCTCTAGCTCTGAGAAAGTTAAGTGCCTCTGAGAACAATGAAATCCTAGAATGGTTTGGGTTAAAAGGTACATTAAAGACCATCTCATTCCAAACCCCAAAAAGAGAACAGTAGGAGAACACCCCAGGCTAAGAAGTAATCCACAGAGAGGATGGATCACCTCCTGGAACTGTCTCCAGGGATGGCTCTCTCCAAGGGGGGAACTCCCACCCCCACCTTTGTCCGTGCAATTGCTTTACACAGCCAGATTTATTCAGAGCAGTGCACCCAACGAGCATCAATGAGGTGCTCTCCTGCTTGATAGGACGTGGGGAGATGGTTTGAACTAAAAGAGGGTTGATTTAATTAGATGTAAGGAAGAAGTTTTTTACAATGAATGTGGTAAAACACTCTTGGAGGTTGCCCAGCGAGGTGGTGGATGCTTCATCCCTGGGAACATTCAAGGTCAGGTTGGATGGGGCTCTGAGCAGCCTGATCTGGTTGAAGATGTCCTGGGTCATGGCAGGGGGGTTTGGACTGGATGAGCTTTAAAGGGCCCTTCCAACCCAGAAAGTTCTATGATCATGTGATCTAAATGGTTGTTGTCTGAGCTGAAGCAAAAGTTCTCTTCTTAGATGTGTCTTTTAACTCTGAGTTAGGTATGAGTTGGGTCTGACCAGGCTCAGAACCAAGGCTCACCAAATATCACCTTATAATTGCTCCTGCCTCTCCTGAGTCACTGTCCCAGCCCCAGCTCCTCTTAGGAGGAGCTCTGTCTCTGAGTTAAATCACTCAGTTAGTTAAATCACTCCCCTGGGCAGGTTTGAGCAGGGACAGGGAGGTTTTGACAGGCATAGGCTGTGTTTATCCAAACCAGAGGATGTTCTGTGTGCTGCTGGTATTACACACTTGGGATGGACTGATCAGAAGCTGCACCTGGATTAGGGAAGCCAGTGTAAACAAAAAAAGCATTTGGGTTGTTGGAATGGTCAACCTGAACCCTGGAGCACGGAGTGGGAGGACAAGCTGCTCACAGGATTTTTCTAGAGCACAAAGAACCAGCCAGAGGCTGTGCAAGAAGGAGAAGACCTTGATGGTGCAATGAAGAGGAGCTGGTGGTTAAGGATCCCGATTTTCTGTCTTTCTGTGGCACGGGGATATTTTCCCAATAGCCATTACACACAAAACAAAGATCTGTGTTGACTTCAGTAGGACCCGGATGAGAATTATCTCTTAGAAAAGTACCACATTTGTAATTTCCCACAACAGCCCCATTTTTCCCCTCACAGAGAAGGGTGTGGATGGATGCAGGATTTAAACACATGGATTCAGGTCAAGGAGTCAAGTCAAAAGGATGTCTACAAGAAATTGCACTGTTGGAACTGTCCTTTGTCTTTCAGGGTCATATAAGAGAACAGCAGAATGCAAAATAGGAAATAGAAATTCAGTAGTCATGTGACACTTTGTGTCCCAAACTAGAGGTAAAAGGGGAACAGGATCACAGGCTGTGGTTTTCCTACAGCCACGGGTTAAGTGCATCACGGATCAGAAGCTGACTTGCATATTCACAAGACAGCAGAATTCAAGAAGAATTTATGTTTTCCTTATCTGAACATTTCGGCTGAGTTTATTTTTCCCCCAAAAGCGCCTTCCCTGCACTAGCTCACCTTAAAGCCTTGAATCCCAGGCTGTGACAGAGCCTTCAGGGGAAGCTCCACAGGGACCCTGTCACCTTCAGCTGTACTTCCCTCTCTGTGTTTGTTCTGTGCTGCTTTTGTCTGTGTTCATGCTGGATAAAAACTACATTGAAGGGTTTTTTATGATGAGAAATCAATACTGCTGATCACGACAGAAAATGCTTTGCCATTCCTCTGTGTCCTCTGTGTTGTGTATGAGTTGAGCTCAGTGGAGTTTTATGTTTTTTGTGCCACTGGTCCAGTTCTGAGCACCCATCCACAGCACAGTTTGTGTCATTAGTGGCAGTGCAGCATCTGCCACTGATGTTAATAATGAAAGTAGTAAGAGCAGCAGCATCTTCAATGGTGCAGGTGGTGGTTAAAAGGAAAATAAGCATCTGGCCTCAAATTTTTTTTGCTGCTGTGAAGTGCTGGCAGCCAGATGTGAGATGTCAGAATCTGTTTACTCTTTGCTAGTGCTTCTCCATTCCTGTGGTTTTCTGTCTCAAAAACCAAGTCTGATACTAAAAGGGAAAAAAAAGATTACCAACCTCATGTGCTTCCTTCAACATTTGTGTTATTCCTTCTTTCAGAAGCACCGGTTCTCTTCAAGCAAGAGCTCCAAAACGAAGAAGCCAAAGAAGGAAAACAAGTCAGGCTGACCTGTGAGCTCAGCAAACCTGGTGCCCCAGTGAAGTGGATGAAGGGGGACACTGTTCTCCATGCCAGTGAGAAGTACGAATTTAAGCAGCATGGGACTGTGGCAGAGCTCATAATCCGAGATGTGAAATCCGTCGATGCTGGGGACTACACCTGCAGCGCTGGGGAACTGAAAACCACTGCTCAGGTCAAAGTGAATGGTGGGTACAATTTGAGACATTGGCAAACTTAATCAAGTGCTTAATAGAGCTTTTAAAAAAATAATCAGGTAACGCTTCATTTTTTTTGTGGCAGTGGCATCTTTAATACGAAAAATTTAAGGGTTATCTTGCACCCTTGTAGGCACCTGCATATATTTCATTCATGTGATCTCATATTCTGTGTCTGGGGCCACTGGGGGAAAAAAAAATTAAGTGAAGTGCAGAGGATTAATTTTCTGTGTGCTGTAGTTCCTGCCCTATCAGCAGCTTTACATGGCTGTGATTAGAACTGGAGTTTTAGAGCTGGAGACCAATAGTACTGGAGCACAAGGATGTGAAAACATAAGTCCAGTCCCCGGAAAACTGCAGGTGGACAAGTGGTTAACATTTAGACCCGCAATGTCCCCAAAACATCATTTTCAAAGGCTCTTAGATGCCATTTGCACTCCCCGAATACAGTGCCTTTAGTAGCATAGCAAAAGTAGTACGTGCTGGAGCGGAAAGTGGGAGAAATATAGGATATGAATGTTATTTCAGAGCCCTACAGGAGCAGGGAATTCATTAGGTGATGATGCCCAGAGGACTCTGAAAGGGTCCTAATTAAATATAAGAAACTTCCCCCATATTCCTAGGGATCCACAGTGAGATGGTAACATCAGGGGGAGGGATTTATTCCTGCTCCCAAGCAGAATCTCCTTGATGCCACAGAACCAAGGGAGGGTCTAGGGCTGCTCTGCTCACTTGGAAAAGGCCTGGATTTAAGAGGTGACAGCTCTCATGGGGGCATTTGTTGTAGAGGAGGCCAAGAGGGCTTGTCCTAATCCCTGGTTTGTGTTCCAGCCGTGCCTGTGCTTTTTAAACAAGCCCTGGAGAACACGGATGTGGAAGAAGGGAAATCCGTCTCCTTGCGCTGTGAACTCACAAAAGCTGATGCCACTGTGGTGTGGAAGAAGGGAGAAGCCACGCTCCAGGCAAGTGCCAAATATGAAATGAAGCAGAAGGGGACAGTGGCAGAGCTGGTGATTCATAATGCAGAGCCAGAAGATGCGGGAAGATACACCTGTGACACTGGAGACCAGCAGACCACAGCCCAAGTCAAAATCCATGGTAGGAATGAGACAACTGCTTGTGACCATTTGTTGTTGTTCTTGCCATGGTCTTGCTACTACTTGCAGAGAGTGTTCAGGAAAACAGGGATCAGCACAAACACACGGCAGCTCTGACTGGGTCCGTTATGTTCTTTGTTTTCTGGGATGATAACTTCATGCTAATGCATATCATTCAAAGGTACCTGATAACGAAATATCTTTTCTTACCTACGAAATTTCTTATATTTTGGTTAGAGGTGACTGGCCAAGCTCTAAGCCAAGAGGTAAGAAGGGCCTCAGCTACACCTTTTATTAAAGAATATTCAGTTCTTCTCTCTACACTCTCAGCAATTTTTTTCACATCTGTGACCAACAGCATTTGGGCAGCAGAAGGGTAATTATATTTTGGTGTTCTAATTATTGGGAAATAATTGTTCTCTTTTTATTTGACCCAAAACTCCTGTTGCTACTGTAAATATCAGCAGGGTCCTGGAGGTGCAGGTAGGTCAGAGCTTCTTTGCTGTGTGGGCCACGAGAATCTGAATTTGTTTTGGCTTAAATCCCGTGTGAGGTCACCAGGTGTTGACGATGCGCCTGAAGTAAACTGAGAATGCTTCACTCCTCAGCTGTGTCCGTGCTCTTCAAAGAAGAGCTGAAGGCCGTGGAAGCTGTGGAAGGTGGGACAGCAACCCTGCGGTGCCAGCTGGGCACAGAGGCCCCCGTGGAGTGGAGGAAGGGGCAAGCTGTTCTGCGGGCGAGTAACAAGTACAAGATGAGGCAGGAGGGCACCGTGGCTGAGCTGCTGATCCACGACCTGGAGCCAAAGGATGCTGGAGACTATTCATGTCTAGTGGGGAACCAAAAAACCACAGCAGCCTTGTCAGTGAATGGTAAAAAGGCAGAAATAACCTGTGAAACTCTGGAATGTTTTTGTCCACCTCTTCCCCCCTCCTGTCTGTACATTCCCTCACAACAACCTCCTTCATGTCCTGCTTTCACTAGTTTCTTCCATCTTTTTTGTGTCACTCCTGTCCCCAATCTCCTCCCTCAATCAGCTTTTATTATACCCCATGGATGTGTGTGTGTGTTGTGTTGTCTTCTTGCCTTCCCTCAAGTGAAGGATGCTGTCCTGCACGTGTTTCCCTAAATTAGCATGGAAACATAAGATTCCTTGGGATTTTCTGTTTCAGAGGGTTCATGATGTTTAATGATGAGAATGAGTTTGTCTCTCTTGAGGCATGTTTTTGTTGACTCCCACAGAACGATTTAATAGAAAATTTCTTTTACCATCCACGAGGAAAGACAGGACGTGCTTAAGGATAAGGGTGTTGGAGTAAGGCTTAGGTAGACACACGATAAATCACGATTCAGCCTCTGAGCGGGGTCTAGGGTGGCAATCCCTTCTCATTCTGCATCTCTCAGCCCTGCCGGTGCGTTTCAAGCAAGAGCTGAGGAACGAGGAGGCCACGGAGAGCGGGACGGCGACACTGCAGTGCGAGCTGAGCCGGCCGGGCGGCTCCGTCCAGTGGAGGAAGGACGGGAAGGTGCTGGTGCCAAATGGGAAATACAAAATGAGACGGGAAGGGCGTTTTGTTGAGCTGGTTATCCAAGACCTAGACCTGGCGGATGCTGGGAGCTACACCTGCGAGTGTGGAGAGCAGGAGACCACAGCTGCTTTGAGAGTGAATGGTAACCCTCCTACCCATGTTTCTCTTTAAACCCCAGATCTAGCACATTTGGCAGCATTTCCTGGGCAGCCAAAGCTTGGTCGGTGTTATTTCTTAGGGGTTTCATGTTCTTGGCTCTGTGGTGCCGGAGTCACCTTTTTTGAGAATATTCCCCTGTGGTTTTTTTGCCTTGAGACAGCACCTATATGTTGTATTATTGTTTAATTTATTTCTCTCTCCTCAAGGAGGTTTTACCCCCTTTTTCAATAGTGCCCACCTAGAAATAGAGCATTTTTGATTGAATGTAAACACTACAGCACAGTCCAGTTCATTTCATTCTGCTGCTGATTCCTTCTCTGTTGGTATTGCATCCTTCAGCCTTGCCTATCCTCTTCCAAGATGAATTGACGGACAAGGAAGCTACAGAGGGGGAAGCAGCCACTTTGCACTGCAAACTGAGCAAATCAGCCCCAGTTGAGTGGAAAAAAGGGAACATGGTGCTCAAGCCAAGTGAAAAGTACAAAATAGAGCAGGAAGGTCCCGTTGTGGAGCTGACGATCCAGGATTTGGATTTGGCAGATGCTGGGGATTACAGCTGTGTGTGTGGAGACCGACAGACTACGGCTGCTCTGACAGTAAATGGTAAAAAAGAAATTCTCAGCACGTGTCTCAAGTCAACCTGTGTAATTCCAGGATCTCATCCTCTTTTACTTCTGCTTCCTCTGACCTCTGTGTACTTCCTGTCCTCCTTTCTGTTTATTAATTTTCCTATCCTTTCTTCCTTCTCTCTTTTTCTCCTTTCACCTGATGCCCTCTTGATGTGCTTCCAAGGTGCTTTAGTCAAACAACAAGTGGAGACTATGTTCCTGACTCAACACAACCTCCCTAGCCCAGAATAGCTGCTTGTTTAGAAGTTTTCCCATAGGAACTGGGAATAATAAAAGTGGGAATAATATTTACTTTTTGTGACTTAGACTGTGACACTTGTTGCTCCTAAGAGGAACAAGTTTTCATCAATGAATGATGTTACACAAGGACGATCTTAACACAAAATAGGCTTTTTATGCTCCTGCTATTCCCAGCTCTTTTTTACCAATTTTGGCTTAATACTTCCCAAGCAAATATTTTATTTCTGCAGAAAACTGACAGCATGTTTGCAACTGCTCTGCTCTAAGGGACTCCTATTTATAAAAATTCAGACAGTTCCATGAATCAGGTCTTTCTGTAGAACTGCTGCTTTTCTCAAGGGAAGCAAAATGCTCTGGGTCTCATATTGAAAGATGGCCTCTAACTCTGTCTTTGATTTTTATGGTGTATAAAGTAAAGGGTAGTTGGATTGTCAACTACATTTGCAGGTAGACTTGATTTTAAAGAAAGTTTTAAAGTGTGACGACAGGAAATAAAAAAAAAATCAGAATTATCTTTTGAAGGGTTAGATGTTGGAGAAAAATTGTGGAGGAACTAAATCCTGGAGGAGACCAAGAAGGTCTGGTGGCTGCAGGGAGGTAAGAGAGGGATTAGATTGCGGGTCAGGCTTTCCCGGGGTTGACGCCGTGTCCGTGTTTGCTCTGCAGTCCTGCCTGCCCTTTTCACCAAGGGACTCACGGACAAAGAAGCCACCGAGGGTAAAAGTGTCTCCCTGCACTGTGAGCTGAACAAGGCTGCTGCTAATGTGGAGTGGAAGAAGGGCTTCAAGATCCTCAAGTCGAGTGACAAATACAAAATGAAGCGGGAAGGTGTCGTGGCTGAGCTCATAATCCAAAATCTAGGCACGGCGGATGCTGGGAATTATTCCTGTGTGTGTGGAGACCAGCAGACCACGGCAGTTTTAACAGTTCATGGTAAAACAAACAAAGCAAGGCACAGCCTGAAAGTAACTACCCTGATTTCTCTGTTCCTTTGGACAGAGCCCTGGTTACCCTCCCGTCTCCTCCTTCTGCCAGAGCTTTATCCGCAGCTCACCGATGCCAGTGAAATGCATCCACTGGCACCTGTGCAGCTGGAATTTGTGGCACAAGAGGGATGTTGGTGTCCAAGCTCAGAGTAAGGCAACCAGGGTTGCTGCCACTCTTTTGATTAAGGACCATCATTTTGCTTTTCCCTTTAAAGGTCCTTTATTAGACTCCCTGTTACGCTCAAGACAAAAATGGGTTGCTTCAAAGGGATTATGTCTCAGGGATTTTAAGGTTTCACGAAATTCCAAAAGGTTGGGTTATTCCATGGAATCTTATGCCCATACTCCATTCCTGAGACAACAAAGCACTTTTGTACTTACAGCCTAGTTGTCGTGGAATTCAGTTGGTGTTCTTTGTAAATCAGGCCCTGGACTTCTAAAGGACAACCATTCTCAGGGAGAACTTTGATTTTTACTGAACCTGACATCTTTGAAAGGGTATGTCAGTTCAGGTGAAAATGCTTGTTTTCCCACCATGTATTGAAATGAGCAATTTCACTTCAAGCTGACATTTAAAATGAAACTTCACTGTTTCATTTTTTTTAAATTTTAAATGTCTCTTTGTTTGCTTAAGTATGTGGAAACACAGCAAACTTCCTCCCGCTGTGGTTTAAAATGTCATAAAAGAAAACCATTTTCTTTCCAGAAATTTCAAATTGGTGTTTGTACTTTTTGATTGAAATTTCACAGGGGAAAAAAATGGTGTTTCTACCTCTATTTGTATTGATTTGTGACTCTAAGTACATGTAAAATACCCCTATGGATTACTACAAGCATTAAATCCTCTCCTGGTTGTGACATTTCTTTCCCAATGCTGATTCGTGGAGACCCTTGAGAATCTCTGTTCTTGTCTTGATAAATCAGTTCAAGATAAGAGGGAAAAGGAAACTTAAACATAATTTTAACTCTTTGGAGTGCTACATCTCACTGCTGATATTGCTGTCCTTCAGCTTTGCCTGCATTTTTCAAGGAAGGGTTGAAGAACAGGGAAGCCACAGACGGCGCAACGGCCGCTCTGCGCTGCGAGCTGAGCAAGGTCGGCGTCCCGGTGGAGTGGAAAAAAGGGGACAAGGCACTCAAACCAAGTGAAAAGTACAGGATGAGACAGGAAGATACGGCTGCAGAGCTGCTGATCCGAGATCTGGAGGTGGAAGATACAGGAGAATACACCTGCGTGTGTGGAGATCAGAAGACCTCGGCTGTCTTGACAGTCCATGGTAAAAAAGCCGTTCTCCGTTGGGATAGTGGTACCTCAAGGACATCCCTTTCCTCTCTCTCCTTCCCACTTGCTCTGGTGTTTTGATTCTGCAGCATTTTCTCGGTTTGCTGGTGCTGTTTCCTCCCATGTCCCACTG
Organism: Corvus moneduloides; assembly: GCF_009650955.1. Taxonomy (NCBI): domain Eukaryota; kingdom Metazoa; phylum Chordata; class Aves; order Passeriformes; family Corvidae; genus Corvus; species Corvus moneduloides. Next base: position 2,394,652 of record NC_045476.1, read on the forward strand.
TCTGTCAGTTTGAAACTGATGGCTTTATCTCAGAGTAAAGAAAAGTTGTGAGAATTTCTCATCTCAGAGAGCAAGAGTGAGCAGACCTCCAGCAGCAAGATTGTTCTCAGGGGGTTTCTCATTGTGTCTCCCTGACATCAGTGGATTTTCATGCTTAACATGAAGGAAAGTTCTTTAAATCTGCTGAGCTCAGGCAGTGAGAGGTTTTTCCATTCAGGAATGGGTGACTGCCCTACTCTTTTGAAGGATTCTGGGATAATCTGCTGAGGAAATGGTACTTAAATAAATCCCCACACCTCAGCATTATTCTGCAGGTCCTGACTTAGGGAACAGTGGTGGAAATTTTATTCCTGTCTCTGCCGTGGTGAATGGAAGAGCTCTGGTTGCCCCTCCAGAAGGAGCAGTTCATGTACAGCTCCCATAGATGGAAGAACAGCTTTTATTTAAGTTATCTAATGGATAAAAAGCTGCCAAGGACAGGGGGAAATTGAGGAGGCAAAACTATTCTCCCAGATTTTCTGCACACTTTTTCTTCATCATCTTTGTTCCAGCTGGAGGAATTTCTGTTCCTCCCCTCTTTTGACCTATTGTTTTCATCCCTATGCAAGTCACTTCCATTTTATTTTAGTGGCACATCATAAGGCAACTTGTTGAATGCTGCTAAAAATATCCTGTAAACCTGATATTAGTGCCACTATATCCTTTGAAATTTTGGGTTAAAGGTGCCCCTGAAGCTATATTACTTTTTTTTTTTCTGATCCAGAAATATAAATTATGGTGTTAGGAAAGGCAGGGATCCTCAGATAGCAGTCCTGTCACCCTGGCTGAGGACTTTTGATCAAAATTCAGGTCATTAATGTTCAAGATAGATGATTTCAGAGTGAAATAGGTAGAGAGGACTCTTGGAATCGGCTGTGAAGTGGTGAACATGAATAAGTTGATGTTAAAAGCAGGTCATGGTGGAAATTACCCCGACTGGGATCCTGCAGGACTTTTCTATTAGAGGCAGTTTTCCAGACTGATTTGTTTTCCTGTAATGGTGATGGACTGGCCACAGGACCCAGTCCTGAGTTCCCTGAGGTCTGGTTAATGGTTTTGATGTCCTCTCTGTTTATATTACACCCCATAGCTCTGCCTGCTCTGTTCAAAAGAGATCTTGTCAATGTGGAAGGCACAGAAAACAGGACGGCTGTTCTGCAGTGTGAGCTGAGCAAACCCGCCCCCGTGGAGTGGAGGAGGGGGCAGGAGGTGCTCAGACCTAGTGAGAAGTACAAAATGAGGCTGAAGGACACCACTGCTGAGCTGACAATCCACAGCCTGGAGGAAGGAGACGCAGGAGATTACACCTGTGTGTGTGGAGACAAGACAACCACAGCTTCCCTGACAGTGCATGGTAAAATATCTGGGTTAATAGGAATTTTCTGCGTTGTCATCTGTGATCCTCCTGTGGGATCACAATCTGCTCTTGATCCCTTCTGTTATTTTAAAATGTTATAGCAGCTGTTCCAACCACTGGGAATATCTTCCACTGAAAGCCCTTCCTTTGGGACTGATAAGAGCACCACAGTCTTTTCAGTCCCCCCGCTTTCCTGTTGATGGAATCTGGAAGTGGATAATGAAAAGCTTGATGAAGTCAGAAATTGCGTTTTGGAGTATTTTCACTCATTAATTTCCTTAGGTCATATCACTGAGATTTCACTTGTTTTTCTTGGATGAAATTGAAAAGTTATAAAATTTTATTTTTAAACAATGTGGTGCTCATTTTCATTCTTAATCTGGTTTTGAGGAAGAACTGTGCATAGTCCCTTGAAATCTCAGGATCAGCTTTCTGTCATTATATCTTAAAATGTCTTTAAAACACACCTCCCAGTACTGATATCATAGTCTTACAGATTTCCAGACCAATGAGAGCTGAGGGGTTGATACTGGTGTGGTTCTCCATGTCATGCCATGTTTCATATCATTAAAAACACCCTCTGATTTATGAATAAGGTGTTTTCCAGCTGTCCAAACTCACTCTTCTATGGCTCTCAGAGTTGTCATAAATCAACACTGATTTCCAAGTCATTGTGAGATGCTGAATGTGGTGTCTTGCAAAGCACAAGTCAGGGATGCCCCCAAATCATCCTTTGCTCTCAGGTTCTGTCCATTCTAGAACGCTTAAAGTGTTTTAACCCAGTGGAGCAGCCAAGACAGGGTATTCCCTCAATTTTAAAGTTCTCTCTTTCACCTGTGATCTTCAGCCCTCCCTCCGCACTTTAAGAAAGAGCTGAAGAATGTGGAAGGCACAGAAAATGGCACGGCCACTTTCTGCTGTGAGCTGAGCAAAGCTGGAGCTGCAGTGGCATGGAGGAAAGGAGACAGAGCCCTGGGCACAAGCGACAAGTTCACCATGAGATGCCAGGGCACGATGGCTGAGCTGCTGATCCATGATTTAGTCCTGGCAGATGCCGGAGATTACACGTGCTCTTGTGGAGAGCAGGAAACCACGGCTGAGCTCAAAGTGAATGGTAAAAATAAAAAAAAAGGAAATGCATAAATTAAAGGGATGATTTTCAAACAGCTTTTTTTTTTTTTGTTTTTAAGAGCATAGGAGTGTCAGATTTGAAAGTGCAGTACTGTTTCTGATGAGTTTAGCAGTATGTGGTTGGACATGGGAATAAATTCCTGGATGTTTCGGTCAGTATCAGGTACAGGTTGGAGGCTCGTGGCAAAAATTGCAGATGTTCATCTTGGTGCTAACTTATTTTTTTGATGCTTATGTTCATCAGTAGGTGCTGAGAAATGGGAAATCACATTATTGTGATGTTGGCTGTAAAGATGTTACGATCCTCATGTTGAGAAGATTTGTTGGTATTTTTGAGACAGTTACCAGTGTTCCAGTATAATTTGATGGTCAAGCTTGCTAGACCACTCTATGAGGTGAAATGATAGAGTATTTTGGGTTGGAAAGGACCTTTTAAAGGTTCCTCATGGAAAAGTGAAATTATTGGCTCAGGTACAGGTTCATTTATGAACTTTCTTGGTGATGATTTGCATTGCCATAGAATTTAGGTACTCTGGTTAGGCTTTATTTTCCATTCTAGCTGGCAATATCCAAGGTGGGGGCTCAGTCATGCAGGTCTGAAGTTGAGACTGATGTGGTTCTTCACTTCATGCCATGGACTTTGCCATGAAAACACTCTCTGACTTATGAGTGAGGTGTTTTCCAGCTTTCCAAAGCCACTCTTTTATGGTTCTCCGAGTGGTCATTAATCATGATGGGACTGATTAGGAAAGGTTTGCTTGTTGCCTGTGGTTGTCAGACCACATGAACTGGTTACTTGAGTAGCTGCCATGGTCACACATTCTGCTCCTTTTGAACCCCTCAGCCTTGCCTGTGCACTTCCAGAAGGAGATGACGGATGAAGAAGCCACAGAAGGTGGAACAGCCACTCTCCAGTGTGAGCTGTCCAGGGCCGCCTCCGTGGAGTGGAGAAAGAAACACAAAGTGCTCAAACCGAGTGAAAAATACACAATGAGGCAGGAGGGAACCACAGCACAGCTGCTGGTCCATGCTGTGGAGGTCAGGGATGCTGGGGAATACACCTGTGTGTGTGGAGAGGAGAAGACAACGGCAGCACTGACAGTGCACGGTAAAGAACGCAGAAATGGGACGTGTTTGTGTGGGGTTTCTCCCTCCTCCTCTGGAAGCCTCAGCACTGACACACCACGAGTTCTTTCTCTAATCTTGCCATCATTCTGTTTGTAACAGACTTTCCTCTTTTTATTGTCTGATCTGTCTAATTCTAACCACGACTGTAGTTCCATTGATTTTACTAACATTTCCCCTCTTTTCTTCTCTTTGCTCTTGTTGGTGCAGGGCGGTATTTCTTTGTACCACACCAAAGGCTGAAGGATGTCACAGATTTGCTTTTTAAATTCTGTTTTACTCACTTTTGACTTGAACGTAGAGAGATGGAGCAGCAGGGACATTCACAGCTCTTTAAAAAAGCAGTTTTACTTCAAGTTGCATTAGGATTTGACAAATAATTTTAAATAATAAAAAGAAAACTTGGTTCAGTGTAACTTAACTTTGTAACTCTGACCAAGGTGTTGATTTTTATTCAGGTACTGCAGAATAGTCAGCATTAGAGTAGGAGAATATTTCACAGCCCTCAGCCAAATTCATCTGCAAACTTCCCATGGAAGAGAGGGAAAATTTATTTTCACTGTTAACACAGGACAGTCAGAAGTAGTTTCAGCTTCTTTCTCACCTGGAAATTCAGTAGGTCTGAATTCAGGGAATTGATTTCTTTGCTTTACTGCCCAGACTTTTTCATCTTTGTATTTATCAATAAAACAAGGATTGATTCAGTCTTGAACTTTCAATTTAACCATGAAAAATAGAATTGGAATGGGCTTGTACAGGTTAGTCCATCCTTGAGCCCCAAGTCCCCATCATTACTGCCAGAAATTTCTTCTTTATTTCAGCAAAAGTCTCTTGAGCTGGCTCAAGCCATTACTTCAAACAGAGAAGTATTTGTATAAAATTTGAACCAAGAACTAGTGTGACACTCCAAATTATACATCTCAGTTATGAGGATTTATTTGCATCAGGCTTGAATTTTTTGACTTAAATTTATTCCACAAACTGTTGCAACCTCAAATCCCTCACTGCAGATCTGCTCCATCTTATTATTGGTCATTCCTAAATAGAGAATTTTCCACCTGCTTTTGCTGAATTGCAGCCTATTTTACTTCACAGAGGTCTTCTGTATCTTAATCCAGTTTAAAGAAGTGTTTTCACCCTCTCTTCCTTCCCACCTTGAGATCATCTTCAAAATTAATAAAACTTTGCGTTTGTCCAAGTCACCACAGAAAATGCTGAATAATCCTGAACCCAGAGTAGTGAGAAACTCTGCTCAAGTCCTTCTTTCATTGTGAGTGTAAATCCCAGTTCAACATCCTGTAACTGTGGTTTTCAGATTAGTAGCACTCCAAGGAAGCTTAATCTATGTCAAGAAAAAATTACCCTGGTCCACTCCTTCATGAGGAGAAAAGCTCTTGGCAAATCTGAGTTTTTCAAAGAATTAAGTTGAGATGGCCACAATTCCTTGGATCCTCTCTCTGCCATCTCTCCCTCTTTTTCCAAGACAAGCATTATGAATGGGATTTGGCTTCAAGACTGAAGAGTATTGCTAAATTCCCATTTTTGCCAATGGAGATTTATCAAACTCAGACCTTGGAAGTCAGGGAGACCTCCAGCTCTTTTTCAAGCACACATTTACATTTGGAGCTCCGTCAGCTCCACTGACTTTACACAAGTAATTTTTTCTTTCTTGACTCTCTGGGATTTTAGAATCTCGGTTTACATGGCAAGAACTAAATGTGTGTATTTCAATCTGTGAGATATTTTTCACCTCTTAATTTCTGGGTTTTTTTTTCCATACTTGAGGAACATCAGCCACACTGATTTCTCCAGTGTCACTGTCAATGTCTGAAATTGGTTGTGCCTGCACCTTAAGAATTCCAGGACAAATTTCATCATACCAAGCTGCTTTGGGAATATAATTATTTAAATAGTCTCTAATCCTTTTGTTTGTTTGTTTGTTTCTTATCCTAGCCAGAATTTCTTTTACTTCCTTAATTAAAATTAACATTTAATAATAAAGAAGAAAAGGGAATTAAACACTTCAACTTTCCCCATGTCACTCATCATCAACTTACATTCCTGAAAGAGAGGCAGACCAACACGTCCCTTGTTGTTTTCCTTCCTTCTTATCTGCTTACATTAATGTCTGCACAATTATCCTCCACATCCTTATTCTCAATTATTTCTTTCTTGCTGGTCAGGGTCAGGAATTGGAGACCATCCTCTCAAGCTCTTTCGTAGCAATTTTATATCCAAATGTAGTTCCCACCCCATTCCAAAGGCTTAGTGGATGTCATTCCATCCTGCTGCTTCCCCATATTGCCACATTTCCATCCAGCCTTACAGTCTGAATAATTCTATTTGTTGTTCCAAAAGGGATGGGGTGTCAGGGAACGCCTGAAATTCCTGGGGTGAGGGATTTATGGCAGATTTCTGAGAAGATTTCATTCTTCTCTTTCCTTTGTATTCCCACCCAAGCACTTTCAGGATCTCTCTCTGATTCTACTTTTCAGTCTCATCCTAACTCTGGGCTAGGTCTGAAAGCATCCTTAAAATATAAGTTAAAACATCACCATTTTTTCCCCTTGGCTTTTTTTCCTGATCATGATGCAACCTGATGTATCAATTCTCTAGGCTGGGTTATACTGAAAAAGTTGCAGTTTTGACCATACATGAAGTTTCCCTATTTCTGCTGTTTATTTTCCATACATCTCTCAACCAGCCAGCAACATTATTTAATATTTGCTTTAAAAAATGACAGGACTCTTTTTTGTCTATGACACAAATCAGCATCTCCCTTCTGTCAGATGATCCCCTCACATCAATAACCAGGCATGAATAGATACTGGTGAACATCAGGGTCATTTATTTTGGGGGTCAAGAGCTGCTTGTCATGAAAACATCTACTGCTCTGTTTCTCAGCCCTTCCTGCTCTGTTCAAAGAAGAGTTAAGAGATGAAGAGGCCAAGGAGGGTGAAGCAGTCACCCTGCACTGTGAGCTGACCAAACCCGCCCCAGTGGAGTGGAGAAAGGGACACACAGCCCTCAGACCTAGTGAGAAATACAAAATGAAGCAGAAGGATGTCACTGCAGAGCTGGTGATCCACAATCTGACTGAGAGCGATGCTGGCGATTACACCTGCGTGTGTGGGGAGGAGCAGTCCACGGCTTCCTTGGCAGTACATGGTAATGACCAACTCCACCTGGATGCCATCATTATCGAGGTTATGGTTTGAATTTGTTTTATCACCATGGTCATTGTTATCTGTGCACAGCACCTCTGAGTCTGACCTTGCGTGGCATAACCACGAGGATGAATTTTGTGATTTAGGGGTAAAACCTTTCCCCAATTCCATGTACAAAGTGGTTTTAGGATCTGATCCCTGAAGCAAATGTGAGATCAAGCCTGAAGACACCTCCCCACCTTTCCTTCCCCACCCATGCCCTCACCAGCAGGCTGTGTTTGCTGCTCCCTTTAACCCTGTTCCCATTGCATCCTCAGTGCTGCCTGCAGGCATCCAGGAGAGCCTGAAGGATGAGGAGGTGACTGAGGGTCAAGTGGCCACTCTGAGGTGTGAAGTGACCAAGGCTGTCCCCGTGGAGTGGAGGAAGGGCAGCACTTTGCTCAAAGCCAGTGAGAAGTACAAAATGAGGCAGGAGAAAACGGTCATGAAGCTGCTTATCCAGGATGTGGAATTGAAAGATGCTGGAAAGTACACATGTGTGTGTGGAGAGCAGGAGACAACAGCAGCCTTGATAGTGCATGGTAAAAAAAAATACATATTATTTGTATTACTGTGTATTTCCATGCCAGCTCATTGATATTGGTTGCATGTTCACCTGTGGCTGAATTGTTTCTTTAAATCTGTAAACTCTCTGTAAGAACTGGTTGTGTCCAGGCTGCTTTTCTCCTTCTGTCTATTGGTTTGTCCAATGTCCCAGAATCATGAGGGAAACACCCTGTTTCCACCCTAAGGTGTTCTCTGCTTCTGTACCACCCCATCCCTCCTGTCACCCGTGTGTCACGTGTCACTTTTAATGTCCTCTGTCCATTTTGTGACCTTCAGCCCTGCCAGCCCTTTTCAAAGAAGACCTGAAGGACCTGCAAGCCATGGAAAGCCAAACATCCACTCTGCGCTGTGAGCTGAGCAAGGCTGCAGCTGTGGCCTGGAAGAAAGGGAACAAAACACTCAGGGCAAGTGAAAAATACATCATGAGGCAGGAGAGTGCCCTGGCTGAGCTGGAAATCCGTGACCTAGAGCTGCAGGATGCAGGAGATTACACCTGTGTGTGTGGGGACCAGCACAGCACAGCCTCTCTGACAGTGGATGGTAAATGCAGATGATTGTCCATTTTCTGTTTCTCTGAAACATCCTGTTGCTGTGTGAAGTGTTCACCTCTCACCTTTTTCCTGGGAGTTAGTTTATGTCCAGTTCTTGTTCAGGTGTTTAGTTTTGGTCTGGTGCTGCTGAAAAGGGAGCTGAGGACAGGGCTGTCTCTCCTTGCAGACACACAGCTGTGTTGTAGGTTTAAGGGAATTCCACCCAGGAAATGCTCCTGTTAGGCCAGCTGAGATGTTCTGTCCTGTGAAAAATCCTTTAAATTCCACCTTGAATCTTGCACTTTGGCCTGTCAGCTCAGCACTTCTTGTCTTACTGCTGGATTTGGTTTTCCAGATCCTCGTAGTGATAACCTCAACCCCCCTGATTTTGCCAGATTTGACCTTCAGCTGAGAACTGACGATGCTGATCACTTAGTTTAAGTACACTTTCTATTGGCTTTCCATTCCCAGCCCTGCCAGTGCTTTTCAAGGAAAAGCTGAAGAATGAAGAAGCCCAAGAAGGAGCATCAGTCACTCTGAGTTGTGAATTAACAAAAGGAGCTCCAGTGCAGTGGAAAATAGGGCCCAAAGTGCTCAAAGCAAGTGACAAATATCAAATGAGACAGTCTGGCACCACTGCAGAGCTGGTCATCCATGACCTAGAAGTAAAAGATGCTGGAGATTACACCTGTGTGTGTGGTGACCAGAAGACAACAGCAACCTTAAGAGTTCATGGTAAAAAGACCTTATTAAAATTGACAAATAGCTCTTGAGATAGACATTATTCTGAAACTCAGTTGTTTCTTCCCTGGGTCAGTAGCTTGTTTTTGTTTTTATCCTTTCCTCCTCCTTCATTCTATTTATAACTCATTTCTTCCTGAGAAAGAGTTGCTCATGGGGAATTTTTGGGTCGTTATTAATCTGTCCTTTAAAAGGAGGAAATGAGAAGTTTCTTTCTGTGCAAGTGCCCCCTTTTTGGATATTTGCGTTTTCCAGCTCCAGCCCTGTAGTTCACTTCAGTCCACCACAGTTTTCTCCAAAACACACAGCTGTGGTCTGTCAGGCCCCCTGCTCTCCAGGAACTGGATAAAGGAAAAGTGAGAGTTGGGGGAGCAGAAAGAGGAGGAAATTATCTGGCCATGGATGTGACTTGGTGTGACTTTATAGAAGTCACACATGCAGAGTGAGATAAGAATTATCATTCCAGAGCTTAATTCCTGTAGGCTGTTTTGTCTTTGAATTATGATTTCCAGAATGTTTCCCATTAGTAAGAATCTGAAATTCTTATTAGATGTAATGGCCCTTCAAACTTCAATGTAAAACTAGGAGTAGTATTATTTTGAAATCTGACTGCTTTCATGTAGATGGGGCTGTAATATTTTGTTAAAGACAAACCAGAAAATAACAACAGCAGCCTCCAAAAGATGAGGCTTGTGTGGGTAAAATAGTTCTGTATCCAGCAGTGTTATTTGCGAGTGCTGTTGATTTGAGGTCTGGTTCTTTCTGTTTTGCTCTTTCCCTATAAATAACAACAAAACCCCAGGGAGCTGATCCCTCAGGGTGATTGAAATCACGTCACACTCAAAGAAAGATGCTTTCAGAGTTTCTGAACTTGGTTATGGCTAAGAATATCTATAATAGGCTGAAAAAAAAAAGGCATGAGGGGCACTTCAAAAAAGAAATTTCAGAGGCAAAATTGCCTCAAAAAAAAAGTAATTTCAAAACAGAAATTAGGGTTTTAATTCTGGTTTTCTGCTGTCCCTTTGTCCGTGTTGCATCCTCCAGCTCTGCCACCACTCTTTAAGGAAGAGCTGAAGGACAAGGAAGCAGAAGAAGGTGGAGAAGTCTCCCTGCACTGTGAGCTCTCCAAGGCCGCTCCGGTGGAGTGGCGGAAGGACCAGAGGATCCTCAAACCGAGTGGGAAATACAAAATGAGGCAGGAAGGGCCCAAAGCAGAGCTGGTGATCCATGAAATAGCTGAGGAGGATGCAGGAGACTACACCTGTGTGTGCGGAGAGCACCAGACTACAGCTGTCTTGACAGTACAGGGTAAAGCCATCCTGACCTCCTCTTTCCTGACTGGAAACCTCTGTCCTCTGCTCTGAGCTGTTCAGTTTTCCACATCTGTCTGGTCATCCCTGTTAACTGAACTTCCATTAGGTTGAAAATGTTCCCTGCCCCTCCTCCCCTGCAGGCTGTGGAAGTTGGAAAGCACCTGTCTGCATTTCTCTGTGCCATTCTTCTGCCTTTTCGTTTCCTTCAACACAAGCCTGCTCTCCTTTCTTCTTTCCCTTCCTCCATTCCTTTCCTACCACGTAACCCCATCATTCATTGGTCCTTCCTTTCCTGCACTTATTCTCTAAACCACAAATCTGTTTGTTCTTTGCCATTCCTTTCCGAAATTCTCAATACCAACCATTTTAATATAGGGAATAAGGAGTATCCAGAATATGGCTCTGTTAGTTATAATCTCCTCAGCACTACGTTATGTTTATTTTGGCCTTTGTGCCCACAACCTCTGTCCTAATGCACAAGGATAGATTTCCATTGGGAGTCTGATTTTTCTAAGGAAAGAATAAATTCTTTCTGTGACCTCCTTCTGGTCTTCCTTTGTCGAAGAACAATTTTCTGGGCAAACAAGTCTGGTGCTTCAGCTTAACACTGCTGGAGTGGGAAATGTGCCAAATCAGGAGTAAGCCTGTTTTCTAGCCTGGATATTTTAACTTAGTCTCACTGTTCTGGACACTAATTTTGAGATCTGCAGTATCCAACCTCATTAAACAGGTGGAATATCCCATTATCCCACCTAATGAATAGAGGGACATATGTGAAGGCCATCACATTTATTTCAAGGACACAGCTTGCAGCGGGTACAAGAATTATGTTAAGTGGGGAAAATGCGTTCCTAGACAAGAACCCAGGCTGGAATTCAGCAGCTGGAGATTTACTTTGGGGTCAAGAAGAATCTGTGAATTCCAGATGCACCTCTTGAAGGATATCTCAAGGAAGAAGGAATGAGGATGAGTAAGGAGATGTGCCAACAGTCAGAGGACAGCAGGGCAGCTCTGTGAGTAGCAAAAGAGAGTGCAAAGCCGTGAAGTTTGTGGGAGACAACCCATGTGAATTAAGGAGCTCCGAGCTGCTACTCTTCGTTTTTCTGAGGAGGAAACTGGCAGAAAGCAGGCGTGAATCTGTTGAGAACAGAGCAGTTTTGCTGTAGGAAGCCAGAGTATGCCTAAAAGGATTAGGATGTCTATTCCCACTAGGATATTTTCATTTCTCTTTCCTCTCTTTGTGGCTGATGCTCACCCTTCCTTGACAACTTTGCTCTGTCGCAACCTTCACAACTCTCCCCTGTCACTTCCTCACCCCTCCCTGGAGACACCCTCAGTTTGTAACACGCTTTACCTGCATCCTTCAGCTGTGCCTCCGCTTTTCCAAGAAGAAATGACCAGCCAGGAAGGGGTAGAAGGTGGAACGGCCACTTTGCACTGTGAGCTGAGTAAGGCCCCTGCCCATGTCCAGTGGAAGAAAGGCCAGCACATCCTCACCTCGGGCACCAAGTACAGCATGAGGCAGGAGGGACGTGTGGTGGAGCTGGTGGTCCATGACCTCGACCTGAGTGACAGTGGGGAGTATTCCTGTGTGTGTGGAGACAGGAGCAGCACGGCTGCCTTAACAGTGCATGGTAACGTCATCCCTGGGATGAATGTCCTCCAAACCTGCCCAAATCTCTGTTGCCACGGTCTGTTCCCGTCCCTTTCTGTCTGCTTGGGCTTTTGTGTTCCTTTGGGTTCTGTGTGTTTCCTCCTTGTGTAGAATTGGGAAAAATGTTGCCCATTGGTGTTTGTCCCCCTCAGCTGTGCTGGTTCATCTCACTTCCCTTGCTCGGATGCAGTGGCCAGGGAAGCTGGGGGAGATTTTCCATTGTGTTCCACTGACCTGGATCAGGGCTTGGTATTGTCCCATGAGACCTCTCCCCGAGGACCTCACCAAGCTGCTTTTTAAAGGAAATTCACCCTCTCTCTGGTAACTCTTTTACTCTTCAGCGCTGCCTCCAGAATTCAAGAGAGAACTGGAGGACCTGGAAGCTGTGGAAAATGGTGCTGCTGTTCTGCAGTGTGAGCTGACAAAACCTGCTGAGGTGGAGTGGAAGAAAGGGCAGGAGGTGCTCAAAGAGAGCAGCAAATATGAAATGAGTCAGGACGGTGCTGTTGCAAAGCTGATTATCCATGAGCTGGAGGAGGAGGATGCTGGACTTTACATCTGTATGTGTGGAGATCAACAGACAACTGCCACGCTGACAGTCACTGGTAAAAAAAAAAACCCAAAAAAGGAAAAGGTTCTAATATTTTCTGAAAATAAAAATACAATTTTAGTTTAGTGATGCTTAGGGAAAAGATTGTAAATCATAAGGCGTGCAGAGCAGCCTGGTCTATGCAGCTCATGGAGTGGCCAGGCAGAAAATGGGAATTGCAATGAAGAACTAAATGCATTTTTTCAGTACGTTGCTGTCAGAATAATCAAAATCTCTCCTGCAAGTGGCCTGCCTTAAGAGGGAATCTGAACCCTTAAAATTCCCTGCCTTAAGCGGGGGTATGAACTCTTGCAGCTCTGTCTTAGGAGGGAATCTGAACCTCTAAAATTCCCTGCTGATCTTCAAAACACTTCTTCACTGATCAGGGCAGCACACTGGCTGCTCTTACAGTAGGAAAACTATCGGTCCATTTCTGTATCATAGATTGGATTCTATATATTTCATGGCACATGTAACTTCTTGAAATCCATTTCTTCTTGCTCTGCAGATATTCCTATTACTTCCCTGGGGAAATAGCCTCGTAGTTTGAATCTAGAGCACTGAGGTTTAGACACATCCTCAAAAAAACTTTTGGTGCTTTCTTTTTCCCTCTACTTCCTTTTTCCCAAGCCCCAGCTGCAGTAGGTCCAAGTCACATTTCTATTTTATAGCCCTGCCAGCCCTTTTTAAACAAGAGCTTCAGAACACCGAGGCAGAAGAAGGTGGCACAGCAACACTGAGGTGTGAGCTCACCAAACCCAAGGCTCCAGTGGAGTGGAGGAAAGGAGATGTCACTCTCTACCCTGGTCTGAAATACGAGATGAAGCAGCAGGGCTGTGCTGCTGAATTGGTCATTTATGACCTGGAACTGGACGATTCAGGAATTTACACCTGCGACTCTGGACACCAGCGGACAACGGCTGTGGTGGCTGTGCATGGTAGGCAGAGTGGTGACCCTTGGCTCAAGAGGGGTGGAGTGAAAGAAGCTTTTCCTGGTGTTCTCTGCAGCTATTGATTTGTTTTGCTGCTGGTTCACGCCTGAATAAATATTCTTCTTGGGCATGGCACATGGTCAAGGTAGAAATGTTCTTCTTGCAGTATCTGGAGTGTGAAAGCAATTAAATCATCAAATCCCAGAACTGTTTGGGTTAGAAAGGATCTTAAAGATCATCCATTTCCATCCCCCTGCCATGGGCAGGGCCAATTTCCACTGGCCTAGGTTGTTCAGAGCCCCAACCAACCTGTCCTTGAATGTTGTCATGATGTCAAAATATGCTGAACCCTCCTGCCCTGAGTGCAGGGAGTGTGGCCGGATATGGGAATGGGATAAGGGATGCCTGCCTGGGATGGTAAGAGATGCACCAATTAGGGAATAAGGGATTTCTATGATATGTGAGTGTGCTGTATTGTTACTGGAGGCTTTGAACTTCAGGTGCAAATGCTGACTGCAGACAACTTGAATCCACACCTGTTTTCCTCCACTCCTTCTACCATCCTCAGAGGAAGGCTTTGCCCAAAATCTGGGTTTCCCCTCCCATTTACCACTTCACTGTGATCTCTTACCAAGAGATCAATGCTGACTTGATCTTTTATATGTTGATAGTAGCCTTATTTGGGAGGAAAATACTCTTTGTTTAATATTGCAAACTCACAGACCTCTGTTAAGGGACAAGAATCTGTGTAAGACAAGGATCATGTCCCAATGACCTTTCCCTAGAGCATCCATGGCATGGGCACACTTCCATAGGAAAGTCTGACTCCTTCAGACCCCAAACCAGGCCATTCTGTGGACCACTAAGACCAGAACTTCCCTAAATTCGTCTGTCCTCAGCACTTGGTTCCCTTAGTGGTTCAAGAAAGATTCTGCCGAGACAGAGAGTTGCAGCTCCAGGATGATGGAATCGTTAGGATAAGCCATATCTGAAGGATGATGGTAGGACTGAATCCTTCTTGGACTAAAACATTCTTGAAACATTTTCCTCCTCTCAAATTTTACAGCACTGCCTGTCACATTTAAGCAGCCCCTACAGAATCAGGAATCTGAGGAAGGAAGCACAGCCACGTTCTGCTGTGAGCTGTCGAAACCCAGTGCTGCAGTGGAATGGAGGAAAGGAGGAGTGGGGCTGCAGCCCAGCCAGAAATATGAAATGAGGCAGAGGGGAGGCCTGGTAGAGCTCTTGATACACAATCTCAAGTTAGAAGACACAGGAGAATACAGCTGTGACGTGGGGGATCAGGAAACCAGGGCAGCTCTGAGCGTGACAGGTACGTGGTGTGAGCTGACTCCTAAAGGAATAGGTTCCTCCAACACGCAAGACAACCTTTTCAATATGAATATTTTTAAGTGCATTATTGTTGTTCTCTATGGATATTTTCCTTCTCATCTGATATATTAGGATTTTTTTATTTCTAATGAGAATGGAAGGGGATGACACTTTGTTCTTCCAGTGCTATGTTTGAGTTTTGGGTTTTAATAGGAAACACTTTCAAGCTTTGTGCCTGAGGAGAATTTAAAGAAAAAAGCAATGATTTAACATAACATCTGGACATTTCACGTGACGTGTTGTTTGAATATTTGAAAAGAATATTTTCTTTCAAATCCTGTAAGAAGACAATGACCTCCCTGACCTCTTAACGCTGTCCATGGAGTTTTGAAGTTCTTTGCTCTTGAGATTATTGTTAGATCAACTGAGGGATAAAATCGTTCAATGAATTCACCACTGGGAAGGATTCGAGTCAAGGAACAAAGGAAATAAATGTTATGGGTGCAGATGGCTTCTTCTGATGCAGCAAGATGATCTGGTGGCTCCAGGAAAATTAGAAAACATGGATCCTACTTAGGAATATCACAGTGAAAAGCAGAGTATCTTGTTCTCCAAGCGTCAGTTTGTGTTAACCAGGACTTGACTCAGGCTTCACTACAAGATCCTGTTGATCCTTTTCTTTTCTCTTTTAGCTCTGCCAGTTCTTTTCCAAAAGCAGCTCAAAGATGAGGAGGCAGAAGAAGGAGCTGTGGTGAAGTTCCGGTGTGAGCTGACAAAGGATAACGCGGCGGTGGAGTGGAGGAAAGGCACCATGGAGCTCTTCCCGTGTGCCAAATATGAAATTAAATTAAGTGGGCGCACGGCTGAGCTTGTGATTCATAATGTAGAGCCAGAGGATGCCTCTGATTACACTTGTGACACGGGAGACCAGCAGAGCACTGCAGTCCTCAGAGTGAATGGTTAGCATTGCACCCACCTGGGATGGAGGAGAAGAGGCATTGGTGCAACTGTGTGAATGATACTATTTAATCCACTGGTGAATAAACCCCTCCCAAAGTTAGGATAACGAGGAAAAGAGGTGCCCAGTCGTAAGGCAGAGTGCAGAGAAGTGGATCTGGTGGGACAGGGTTCCTGTTCAAGCCTGTAAAGCACAGAGTGCAGTGCACTGACCCCTTTCTCTGATATGAAAAAAGCAAGGAATTTCTGTGTCATGGGGATTTTGAAATAGTAGCAAAATTTTTTTGGCACTTTGCAATTTTTCTGGCTCGCTTGAATCAATAGCAAATCACACATCATTTAGAAAAGCATTTTGAGGTTGCTATTTTTAATCTTCCTGTGAAGATCCTGAGAATGCTGTGTTTAACCACACCAGGAATAATGTCTGTGACTGTTCACAGAATCACAGAACGGGTCACTGGTCCAGCCTCCCTGCTCAAACAGGGCCGTCCCAGCACCATCTGTGAAATGCTTGTGATTGTCTCAAAGTTGGGTGGGATTTGGGGCTTTGGTCTAAGCCTTTCAAACAACATCTTTTGGCTGAATCTGACCCAAAAAGCAGCCACAGGGTCAACTATGGGTGAAAAAGCTCAGTGACTGCTCTACGTGTCTCAAAGCAGTGTTAATACTGGAACCACAGGCACTGAGACTCCTGTTTTCCCAACTGCTCGCTCACACCCTGTGGATATTCCCTTCTTGTTTCCATCAGAGGCAAGCTGGTGTCTGAGCTGTTCCGTGCTCTACTTGAATAAATGTCCATTTGTGCATCATCTGGAAGGATTCACCCATGATGATCTGGGCCTTGAAAAGACAGCTGAGAATTCAGAAATTAGTTTAAAGCTTTGCATTGTTTAGCTTTGAAAATCAGGAGTATTTCTGTAAAAGTGAGCAGATTTGCACAAGTTTAAACAGAAAGTGCCAGGTTTTGCTTGTCAAAATCTTTACATAAGTTGGAGTTTCCAATATGCAGAGCAGATGCATGAAAGGTGTGATGTGGATGCCCTGGACTTTATGGGATATAAAGATATTTGGGGAACTTTCTGGTCCTCTGGATATACACAATATAGATCTGTTTATAGGGAAAAAAATGGTTTTATTATCATATCACCACTTAATGCAAAATTGTTCTGCATCATCAAAGCCTGGGTGCCTTGTGCTGAGCTGTGCAGACCTGGCATTCAAGCAAAGAGCCCATGTATTATTTATTTCTCGCTTTGCAGCCATCAAACCCCAGCTGAAGCAGCAGCTGAGGAACGAAGAAGTGGAGGTGGGAGGAACAGCCAGGCTGCGCTGCGAGATTTCCATCAGCAAAGCAGAAGTGGAGTGGAGGAAGGATGGAGTCCTCCTGCACTCCAGCTCCAAGTACGAAATGTGGCAGGATGGGACCCTCCGGGAGCTCCGTGTTCACCACCTGGAGCCTGGGGATGCTGGAGAATATTCCTGCAAGGCTGGAGACCAGACGAGCTCTGCCAAACTCACCGTGAAAGGCAAGACCTGTTTATTGGAACAAGGAGATTTTCCCTTCAGGAAACTAAGATTTCACAGCATAATTGAGATATATACACATATGTAACATAAAATCAGTTATTGTGATAAACACCAAGCATAGGAAAGGTATCACCAAAAAAATCTTATGGTCAGTGGATGCACCAAAGCAAAGATTGACTTGGTGGACACAAGAGGATAAGGCAGTTGTAATCTGTGACTCATGGCTTGGAATATTTGCTTGACATCATATGCATGGGACTGAACAGATGGTCCAGCCCCAGCTTCCAGTCACATGGCAGCTGCATCTGGCCTTAATATCACTGCAGAGCTTAGATTGGACCACTGGTGTGGAACAAACTCCCCCAGCATCTCCACAGGCTACTCCACGTTGTAGATCCCCTGCACATCACACCCAGCTGCACCATTTTTCGTGCAGATGGTGACCTCAGTTGTAGGAATATCCACTGTCCTTGCTCGGAGGGAGATTGAGCTGCTTTTCGAATGGTTGGACTCAATGATTTTAGAAGTCTTTTTCAACCTTAGTTATTTTATAGTTCCTTTGGTATTCCCCAGCAGGTTTGGGGTATATATGGGTTAGCTTCTGCCTGCTGGAGGTCGTCTGTATGATCCTTGCACAGGTGCCCAGCTGCCCTAGAAGCAGGACTCAGGCAAACTGCAGTGCAGATCCCCTGTGCTCACATTAATCCAGTGAGTCCTGCTGGGAGGACAAAGCCAGCCAGGGCCTCAGCGAGTTTGGAGTATCAGCATGGAGTAAATGCAATTCTGCTCACAGAAATACAGTAGAGAGGATCAGGCTTTATCGTTAACCTGTGAAGGTGTCTAAGTGCAAATGGAACAAACTTAAAAATCCTGGTTTTGGCATCCAGCATTCATGCCTTGTTCACCCAGCTAAGAGTATCAAGCGTAATTTAAAAAAAAAACAATGCACAGTGTGTCTCTGAGCAAGGACAAGTGGTAAAGTCACTATCCAAAAGTCATTTGTCCTGCTGCCAAGTACACTGAAAGCAGGGTTTGAAATGTGATTTGAGAGGCTGTGCTGCCTCCACCCTTGGAGGTCCTTGAAGGAAAAAGCGCTGAGCAGCCAAGCCCTGCTCTTGGCAGTGGTTGGAGCAGGTGACTCCCAAAAGTCCACTGCAGCCTGTATTATTCAAGGTTCCATGATTTGATCCACGTTTTCCCTTTCATTTGCCATTTCTGCCTCCTCGCAGAGCCTGACGTGACCATCGTGAGTGGCCTCAAGGGCATGGTGGTGTCCGAAGGGGACGATGTCACCTTTCGGTGCCAGGTTTCCCACGAGAACGCGAGGGACGTGGAATGGAAGCTGCAGGATGTCGCTCTGCAGAACAATGAAATGAACGAGATCTCAGTGGAGAAAGGGAAGATCCACACCCTGACCCTAAGGAAGGTGACTGAGCAGGACATAGGCACCATCACTTTCCGAGTAGGAGGCCACACGTCAACAGCAGAGCTCACAGTGAAAGGTGAGGGCTCCCTGTGGTGTGGAGCAGGATCAGTGGGAACAGGAAATGTTTTAGTTATGCTGACAGTAAGTTTGAGGCTGTCATTCACCCCTTGTTAGCTCATGTCTTTGGGGTGCTTGTGCTTCAAAGCATTTGTGACTGCAATCGCCACAGATAAAAAGGGGACAGTTCACCATCTTCCCGAAGCTCACTGATTCCTAGAGACTTTACTGGCTTGGCTTCACTACTTGGATGGATGGACCTGGAATTTTCATTGCTGCCACTCTCCCTTTTAGAATCATAGAATAATTTGCGTTTGGAGGGACCTTTAAAAGCCATCTTGTCCACTGGCCCTGCATTGAGCAGGGACATCTTCAACCAGATCAGGTTGCTCAAATTTGCTTTTCTATTTCTTTCTTTCTCTAAACATTATTTTGATGAAATTCTCCGTCCACCATCCTTTTCCTTCCCTCTTAGAAGCTTCTTTTAACCCCTCAGTAAATAACACAGAAATCAGATTTTTTTTTTTTTTTTTAATACTCAACCATATGGCTGTAGCTTAAACACTGCAGGAAATGAGATAAAGGTGCCTGGGAAGCAAAGAAAACAAAGCAAAGCAAACAAACCAAAGAAAACAAAGCACACGAATCCTTCGCTTTGTTTGTAATTTCAGTGCCACCTCCAGTCTTTAAGGAGAAACTGCAGAGCAGGGAAGTGCAGGAGGAGGACACAGCTGTCCTCCACTTCCAGCTCTCCCAGCTCAGTGCTGAGGTGAAATGGAAAAAGGCCCCTCGGGGGATTTCCCCAAGCTCCAAGTATGAAATCAGGCAGCAGGGAACAGTCCATACTTTAAAGATTCATCACTTAAAACCAGAAGACTCTGACAAAAACACCTGTGATAATGGAAATGAACAAACAACAGCCACCCTGACTGTTAAATGTGGGTTGTGTTGGGGTTTTTTCTTAAGGTAAGAAACTTGCTCCACTCTCTTAGGCTCTGCCAAGAGGATCATTTCTACTGTCCTTGACTTCAGATGTACTGTGCTGTCAAAAAGCAACTGAGTCCTTTTGCTTTTGGAAGTCCTGAGCAAATAAAATGCAGGGACCCAAGTGCAGTAACTACTTCCACACTTTGAGACCCTATGGCCTCTCTCTGGTCACTCAGACAAGCAGGGCTGGAGCTAGAATTAGAATACCTTTATTTTTGATGCTTATTCATCCTTTGAGCTGTAATTCTGCCTGGAAAAATGGTGATCCGGGTGAAATTGTTCAAACTTGGACACAACTTTAGCTAATGAGGAAGGCACCTAAACAATTCTGGTGCCAAAGATCTCTAAAATAGGTGTAATGTGACAATATATCTGGGTTTTTTTCCAATCTAATCTGATACAAATACAATATTAAGTTGACTTTTTCTGAGAGACGTGATCAGGAAAAACAAAGGTAAGCCAGGATGTTGTTAAATCCCACCTTTTGAAATATCCCTGAGGGCTCTCCCATGAAGGGCACGCACCTGCCTGCAGTCACACCACTAACCCCACAATCCAGGAATAGCAGAATATTGGCACTATTAGCAGGTCCTCTGATGGTGTTTGCCCATTTGTGTCTCTTTGTGTGGACTCAGCCACTCCAGCACTCCTTGAAAAAAATTCCAAACCCAAGAAACTGAGGAAGCCTCTGCAGTCACATTGTAAATACCAACTCAGCCAATTGGCTGAATATACATATATATATATATATATATAAAATATATCAATAAGTGTGGAGCCACTGAGGCTCTTCCAGGAAACTGGATTGAGTAGCTAAACTTCTACACGTGGCACTTCATAAATCCACCCATCAAATCTCTGTCTTGGCCCTCCAGTGATAACATCAGCACAGAGACTTTCAGGGTTCATTTCTCTGCTGGTCCAGTTTTCAAACAAGGAACGTTATATAAAGAAGTTTCTCCATGCGCTCTCCCAAATACACAAGGACTTGGATATCAGGAGTAGGCTTTTGAGGTGTGGTTTTGGTACCCATTTGGAGATACACACACTGAGATGCTCAAAACTCTGTATCCATGACCATTCCTGTGCAAGAAGGAGCATAATCCTTGAGGTGCTCAGTGTGTGCAGTGTCCAGTGATTCTTCAGCAGTGCAGAGTGCTCAGAGCTCCTGGGAACCCAGCACTTTCTGTCAGTCCTTGTTTTGCTTTTAATCTCACTTTGGAGTTGAGTTTGAACCAAATTGAGGATGGCACCAGAGTTTCATCCAACACAAGGCTTAGTTACACAGTCAGCAATGACGCATGATTTTTTTCCCCTCTGATTTCTCCCGATTTAGCTCCTCCAGTCACCTTCACACAACCACTCCAGAACCAACAAGCTGAGGAAGGTGGCACTGTCACTTTGAGCTGTGAGGTCTCCAAATCCAACACCACTGTGCAGTGGAAGAAGGCGGGGACAGTGCTGCGACCCAGTGACAAATACAAGATGAGGCAGGCGGGGCCCGTGGCTGAGCTGACGATTCACAACCTGAGCGAAGCTGATGCTGGGGAGTACACCTGTGACACAGGGGACCAGCAAACCACGGCAGCAGTGAGCCTGAAAGGTGGGGCTTTGCACGGGAAAGAGCTGGGCTGAGCTTGACACCGTGTCAGGGGCATGGGATTGAGTCATTTTGTAGCTAAACCTTCTCCTGTGCCCAAGGAGAACCACGGGGATCTCAGAGATGAGAGCGGTTTCAGGGGGATAAGAAATGGGTCAGTATCTCTAGAAATGGGTCTTTAATCACTGATTCTGTGGTTTGATGACAGTGTCACCCACTGGAATCTGTTGACAAGTTTTTCCACAACACACAGATGGCGATTGTACACATTTTAAATATTTATTATGCACACAACACAGTTTAACATGCAAGCTTTTTGGACTGTCATATATATGTGCATAATACATATGCAGACATGAACCATGTGTCTGTAAGGCTGTAACATGTTGCTGTACTTCCATGTACCTATATTTCCATGAGTTTAGAATCATAGAATGCTTTGGGTTGGAAGGAACCTTCAGGATACTTTAATTCCAACCCCCTGCCATGGGCAGGGACACCTCCCACTAGCCCAGGGTGATCCAAGCCCTGTCCAACCTGGCCTTGGACACTTCCAGGGATCCAGGGGCAGCCACAGCTGCTCTGGGCACCCTGTGCCAGGGCCTCACCACCCTCACAGGGAATAATTTCTTTCTAACATCCAAGCTAACCCTGCCCTCTTTCTGTTTGAAACCATCACCCCTTTTTCTGTCACTATCTACCCCTATAAAAAGTCCTTCTTCCTCCTTTTTATAATCCCCCAAAGCCTTCTCTTTCAGTCTGAATCCCCCTGGATTTATTATTTAGGGCCTCAAATAACAATAACATAGTACTGTCAACAAAGAGCATAAGGAAATGTTTAACCCAGGAAGCATCACTTGAAAGTAGATCTCAAACTCTGTTGCCCTTTCCATGAAGAACCAGCAGCCACCATTGTGGAGAGGCTGAAGGACATCGCCACGTACGAAGGAGAAGACGCGGTGTTCGAGTGCAGGCTGTCCCGGGAAACAGCTCAGGATGCCCAGTGGTTCCTGGGGGATGTTCCCTTGCAATCCAACGAAATGAACGAGATCAGGGTCCAAGGGACACGTCACAGCTTGATCCTGAGGAAGGTGACCCTGGAAGACTGTGGGTCCATCACTTTCAAAGTGGGGCAGCATTCGTCAGCAGCACAGCTGAAGGTGGAAGGTGAGCAGCCTCCCAGGAAGAAGGGTTGAGGAGGTACTGGCAGGCACTGCTTTGGCAGCTGGAGAGGTGTATTTGGGATTAGGAAGCCTTGGAAATTTTGGGAGATTCTGCTAACCTAATTTAGCATTTTAGAGAGCTACATCCAAGCCAGTCATTCCAGTCATTTTTATTGTACATGGCATGAAGATTAATACTGACATCCTTTGATGTTATTTGATATAATAATTAATATTAAGATCCTTTGAAGACCATCCAACTAAGCAGCTGATCATATATCAGAATCAATGGTGAAGAGTGTCAAGAATATGCTCGAGATTAATCTCCTACTTATGATGCTTTTCGATCATATTTACTAAAAAGTCTGAAAGCTCTGAAAAACCTTTCTTTTAAGATATATAGAATGACTTTTGAAAGATAGCCCATGCTAATACCTTATGTTGTTCGTTCCTCTTCGATCTGGTCCCAAACGTAACTACAGACACCCAGCTCTGCCCTGGGGGTGACGCTGGGTGAGGCTGCTGTAGCAGTGCTGGTCTCCTCTCCCCACAGCTGCCCCAGTCACCTTCGTGAAGGAGCTGCACAACCTGGAGCTGCAGGAGGGTGGCACTGCCCACCTGTCCTGCGAGGTGTCCAAGCCTGATGTCCCAGTGGAGTGGAAGAAGGGCACGTCCGTGATCCGCTCCAGCCACAAGTGCAGCATCCAGCACGAGGGGAAGGTGCACACGCTGGTCATTCGCGACCTGAACCGCGCCGATGCCGGGGAGTACAGCTGCCACACGGCTGCTGGCAAGACCACGGCCAGACTCGAGGTTAAAGGTATGGTCTCCTCTCTGCCCAGCAGCGGTGAGAGGAGGGAACATCAATTTTAGAGCTCTCTGCTACAAGAGAGATACTGATCAGTGGAGCAAGTGCAGCAGAATCCACCAAGTTTGTCAGGGGGCTGGAGGATGTGAAGTTCATGGACAAACTCTGTTGTGATAGGGCAAGGCATGATGGCTTTAAACTAAAAGAGGGACAATTTAGATTAGGTATAAGAAAGATATTTTTACAACGAGGGTGGGGAGGCCCTGGCACAGGGTGCCCAGAGAAGCTGTGGCTGCCCCTGGATCCCTGGAAGTGTCCAAGGCCAGGTTGGATGGGGCTTGGAGCCACCTGGGACAGTGGGAGGGTGTCCCTGCCCATGGCAGGGGGTGGAACAAGATGATGGTACCTTCTAATTTAAACCATTCTGGGATCTAAATAAAAGCAGAGGCAAGGGGGCAGCTGTGCTTGTTAACTGAGGAAGAGAAAGTGGAAGTGGAACCTCATTGTCCTCTGCAGCTTCCTAGTGGAGATCTGCAGGGAAGAGAGACACAGAACTTTCTTGGAGGGCTCAGTAAAGAGATGACACAGTAAAGAGCTGTGGTGAGAGAAATTCAGATGAGAAAAAACCCAGCTTTTAACAATGGAGGGGTGGTCAGACATCGGAGCTGAGATCCAGAGGAGTGGAGGAATCTCCATCCATGGGGGACCTCCAGAAGTCCCTTCAAACCTTAATTATTCTGTAATTGATCTCTGTGTGATCTGTAGCCTTGGATTATAACCCCAGATTTATAGATTCTATAGATATTCTAATATAAGTCATATATATTATTCTCTATATCATTAATATTTTATATTATATAATATAAAAATATATAATTCTATTCTGTATGTATTATTCTAGTATCTTATTTTATATATTCTAATATATTCCATAAATTCTAATTTTCTGATATTTTCTATATATTCTAATATTACATATTAATATATATTTTATATATATATACATATATATATTTTATATTTTAATAGATATTTGTATGTCCTTTGAGTGGTTTTATCCCATTCTATGATTTTATTTCAAGGATGGAAAGCTATCTGGCCTTCAGTAATAATTACTGAATTTAGTTGGGAATTCTTTGTGAAAAGAAGTCTGGGTTATGGAGAGAGAAATGTAGCTCACATAGAAATCAAATTTTTCCTGCTGATTAACTCCCCTTCCTCCTCCTCCTCTGTCTAGGTTTGACTTTGGCATCCCTGGAAGGTCTCCTTAGGGAAATGCAGCCAGAGTTGTGCATGAACCTCATGAATGGCTCTATCCATACCTTAACAATAAAACATTCCTCTATTTTCTATTTTTGCCTCAACCCCTTCTTTTCTCTTTGCACCACGCCCCTTGCCAGGCCTGCCTGTGCTGTTCAAACAGTGGCTGAAGAACGAGGAGGTGGAGGAAGGGCGCACGGCGGTGCTGCACTGCGAGCTCACGCAGCCCCACGCACGCGTGGAGTGGAGGAAAGGGGACACGGTGCTGCAGCCCGGCGACAAGTACGAGATCCGCCAGGAGGGGACACGAGTGGAGCTGCTCATCTACGAGGCTGAGGCTCAGGATGCTGGAGAATACACCTGTGACTCGGGGGATCAGCAAACCACGGCGTTGCTGCAGGTCAAAGGTAGGTTAGGGCTTGTTTGGAGGCTGAGAAGTCCTGGCTGTGTCCGTCCTTCACAGGGGGGCCTGGAATCACCCGGGCCAGGCTGGATGGGGCTCTGAACAACCTGGTCTTAGTGGAAGGTGTCCCTGACCATGGCACGGGGTGGAACTGGATGATTTTCAAAGTCCCTCCCAACCTAAACCTTTCTGTGACTTAGTTTGGAAAAGACCTCTGAGATCACTGAGATTGTCCAACTGTTAACACAAGACTGCTAAGCCCACCACTAAACCATGTCCCCAAGGGCCACATCCACATGGAAATTTTATCACTGAATTATCATTGACACTCTGTGAACTCAAACTGGGATATTTCACCATACCTAGGACAAGTCCATTTTAAATTGACCCATTGTATCTCTTAGTGCCTGAGCAGCCCGTGAATTGGGGCTCTCTAGTGGCTGTGGTTTTGGATTTTACAGTTTTATTCATTTTGTACTAAGAATTCTATCGGTTTGGGATTTTGCAGTTTTATTCATTTTGTGCTAAGTATTCTATGTCTTTTAGATTAGATCACACTTGTAGACTGTGGGCTTAGTCACCATAACCAACTGTTGCTCGGAGCATGTTAAATAGATTAAATTAAAGAGATTAAATACCCAAAGTCTCATGTTCCAGCTGAAGGAACTGGGGATTTTCAACCTGGAGAAAAGGAGGCTCAGGGGAGCTGTTATCACTCTCTGCAACTACAGACAGGATGTTGTAGTGAGGTAAAAGTTGGTCTATTTTCACAAGTAACAAGCAATAGGATGACAGGAAATGGCCTCAAGTTGCATCAGGGGAGGTTTCGATTCAGTGTTAAGAAATAATTCTTCACTGAAAGGGTGGTCAAGCATTGGCACGGACTGCCCAGGGAAGCAGTGGAGACACCATCCCTGGAGATATTCAAAAGATGTGTAGATGTGACACTTGGGGACGTGGCTTAGTGGTGGATTTGGCTGTGCTGGGTTAATGGCTGGACATGATCTTAAGTGTCTTTTCCAACCTAAAGGATTCTGACTCTCATTGTTGTGATTGGTATCGTTGTGCTCTATGTGCTTACACTGAGAATGGTGAGTATGGCCATGTGAAGAGCTTCCTGTGGCCTCTGGCAGCCCTTTATGGAGCAACACTTGGACACCTTTGCAGTATCAGCAGCTGATCCCATGAGTGGCCAGCAGGCAAATTGTGGCTCACGCGAAGAAAGAGGGGACGAGCTCAGCTGG
Organism: Corvus moneduloides; assembly: GCF_009650955.1. Classification (NCBI taxonomy): domain Eukaryota; kingdom Metazoa; phylum Chordata; class Aves; order Passeriformes; family Corvidae; genus Corvus; species Corvus moneduloides. The sequence goes on from NC_045476.1 coordinate 2,420,600, forward strand.
AGAAATTACAGTCGGGTTTCTCACCTCTGAGTGCTGTCACTGATGCAGTTGCTTCTCCACCACAGTACTGCCAGTGCTGTTTAACAAAGAGCTGAAAAACGTAGAGACTGAAGATGGGGGAACGGCTGTTTTGCACTGTGAGATCTCCAAGCCGGACGCTCCTGTTGAGTGGAGGAAAGGAGGGGAGGTCATTCAGCCCAGTGACAAGTACGAGGTGAAGCTGAAGGGCAGCGTAGCTGAGCTGATCATCCATGGTGTAGAACCTGATGACTGTGGGGATTATACCTGCAGCACTGGATACGAGATCACCATAGGGTCTGTGTATGTGCAAGGTAAGGTGGTGAAATGTGGTGGAAATGCTCCGGTTTTCTGCCTGCATTTCTTACTCCAAAATCTTTGACAGTAACTGGCCAAACAGCAGAGAGTCCATTCATTTCTTTCCTGATTCCAGTGAAGGTATAAACTCTCACCTCCAGGGTGGGGTTGGATCAATATTTTTAAGTTAAATTAGTTCAAAGTACTGACTGTACTGTGTACTAGAGCAGACTGTACTACTTCTGAAAAACCTGGAGCAGTGGTCATAAAAAATACCAAAATTCTTGTTATAACTGACTTCAGCTTCTATCACTGTTGATATTCTTATTACTCCTTTAAAGCACTCAAGTGAACATTTAAATCTTTTAAGTACCTCTCTGCCTCATACAACATCTGCAGATGGTTGCAACACACAGGAGAGCCAGGCACGACCTGGGCATGGAATGGAGTTTCCTCCCAGTGAAATGATGTTTGAAGAGACACACACGCTGCTCTTGCAAGCAGCTGTAAGGATGGAAGGTAGTTTCTAACCCTCTTCAAGAATATTTTACCTCTTTTTTTCCTTGGAAAAACACCTCAAGTTTAACTATCCTGGACATCTTGCGCTTGGGCTGGGGTTAGTTCTGCAGGGAGCAACTTGTGCGTGTTTGTTTCTGTTTTCCTTTGGCACCTTCTCTTGCTCTGTCACGCAGAAGAAGCAGCAGTGATAGTGTCTGGTTTAAGGAGCACAGATGTCTTTGTGGGCGAGTCAGCCACGTTCACCTGCGAGCTCTCGCACCCGGGCGTGAAGAACGTGCAGTGGTGGCTCGATGGGACCCCCCTTCACAACAACCTGGTGACTGAAATCTCTGAGCAGGACGGCAGGATCCACACTTTAACCCTAAATGATGTGGCGTGTCACGACTCGGGCACTGTCACCTTCAGAGCTGGGTCCCTTATATCTTCAGCTAAATTATTAGTCAAAGGTATTTTCCTGTTGGAAAGAAACACGTGGCCACCTCTGGACTTGCTCCATGTGCTGGTGCTTCTGCCATCCAGGCTACCCTTACTAAATCCCTTCACGGTTCTCCTGTGCCCTGCAACCCTCCCATTCTCACCCCAGAAGTCTTCTAGGTACAACCACACTGATTTTTGCAGTGGTTCAGGTGAGGGAGGCTTGCAGGGTCAGGGCTGCTGCTTTCACCCCACGTCAAGGAAGAGGTGAACATAAACATCTGTACTAGCACCTGACTCTATATCCCCACTTCAGCTTTTTTTTAAATAATACCACAAAATCTTGTGGAGGTGGTAATTCACAAAATCACCACTGTGCTGCTCCACAGCTGGGCTACTGGTGCTGAGCTCAGCATATTCCCAGGACGGGATTTTGGGCTGTTCCTGGAAACCAAAGGATGTGTGACACTGCAGTAACACAGAGACAAAATGCACCTCGTTTCTGAAAGCTCATCCCTTCACTGGCAAAGCTTTCTGGCCTGTTGAATAAATATTTTTCTCATTTGGTACGGGTAGCCAAAAGCTGTGAATAACACTGAGTGCCGGACTTGATAAAGCAAGCTCCTTCCCATCCAGTCCTTTCATAGCCATGGGGAAGATCCGTTATTTTTCAGGCAAAATTAATGCTTATTCCCTGCTTGGAAAAGGGATTTGTATATTCTGAGATATAAAGGGTTAAAAGGTCTTTATTCAAATCTACTCCTGTGCTATAACAGGGCTGTAACAGGAATGATCCACAATATGGGATTGTAGTCAGTGGTTGATGTCTCCTTCTCTGCATCACGTGTCCCTTGTACATTCAGAAAATTTGGGTTCTCTGCAAACATAAAATGCAAAATCACTTCTTCATGATACAGAATGATGCAGTGACAGCACAGTGTGCAAAACCTGCAAGTCCTGTGTCAGTTTGCATCCATTTTCAGAGACAGAACCTGGTTCTGATCTCTCCAGGCAAAGAATTCCAGTGGGCCTAAAACAGAATAAAAATAAATGCGTCGTTAGGTGTTCTGCTCAGTCAGATAAAGGGCTCCTGAGAAACCTCTATTTCACGGAATCACAGCATCATTGATTTTGGAAGAAATCTCTAGAGATCATCCAGTCCAACCCCACAGCTCATGCTGGTACACACATGTATGTGGATATTTTGTGCTGCATGAAGCAAGGATTCCTTCATTGCTGAAGAAATCAAACCTGAATCACAGCAGCAGTAGTCTATAAAAGGATTAGGATAACCCCAGTTACATTGTGCTCAGCAACACTTGATTTCATAGGATAGTGAAACACCTGTAAAATTCCAACCATCCTTGTATTAACAGACAATTTTGTACACTTTATTTTGTCCAGAAATTTAAAATTAGATCTGTCTTTGAAATACGTTTTGGTCTATCCAGCCATGCATGGCTTACTCTCCATAAAGGAGCATAAAGTCGACTTTCTCTCTGTTCCATGTGCCTTTTTCTCCTGGTTTAAGGCATGTTGGTAATTGGATATATTCTGTAGCAGGCGAGATCTCAGCTTTTCATGCTGGGCCTTCAAAACATCGTTGCCCTACAACTGCAGTCATTCCATGACCCGGAGTGAGGGTTCACGGATGGGTGGGGGGAGAATGGAAAAGAGTGAAGGAGCTGCTGCCGTTTTCTAGCTCCTCTAGGCAGGTGAGAATTGCAGGTCCTGGGGCACACGTTGGCTTCTAAGTCTCAAGGATCTTCTGCGCAGGTGAACAGGGCCACCACCAAAGTCCTTGCCCTGGCCAAGAGTGAGGGTACAGTGGAACCAGGACCTTCTCCAGTACCACAGGTGATATTTGCTGTGAGAAACACGTTTCTACATCTTATGGAAGGGGATGGGATTGTGCTCCCCAGCTGCACAGACACCAGCTTGTTTCTTCAGTCCCCCCATCACCAAAACGTCTTTAAGATCTTCCATCAAGGGCTACTCTCCATAAACACACATGGCAGACACATGGAGTGGCAGAGGGAACCTTAGTGAATGGGATCAAATCTTGCAACAAGTTTCCAAGTGATGTTTGCAGATCTGTCTTTGCTCCCCAAGGTCTGCCAGGAGCATTCCAAACCTTCAACCTGCTGCAGCAGTTTCAAGAGAAGCATTCCAGACAGAGATCCTGTGTGGGTTATTCCAGCTGGCTTGTGACCAGAACAACCATTTGAAGAACAAGGACAACATAAAGTCACAGAATGTCCTGAGCTGGAAGGGTTCCTCAAGGATCATCATGTCTAACTCCTGATGATCTCTCAGCTTTCTCTGTCATCTTTTTGTGTCCCTTTGTAGTCTTATAAATTTTTTTTTTAAGTTGGCATAGTTCTGCTGAGAATGATGTTTCAGAGAGATTTCCATTTTCAGACTTCATTGAGATTTTTCCTTTTGACCTGCATATCACATTGTACATGGATGGTCCAGTCTGATGTCTCAGGAGGGACTCCTTGGCTGCTTTGGAAGCTCACAGTATTTTAGGCCAGATATATCTACTGTGCCTTACAGCTGCCTCACAAGAAGCAGAACTCGGGTTTTAAAAGTGCTTCAAAGCAGCCTCATGGATCTCACCACCTCCAGAGGAGCTGCATATCCAGCTGCTCTCAGCATTTTATGGGCTCTCAGTCTGAAATGTCACTGGTTTATGATCTCTCAGTGATCTCTAGATAAAATACTGTAAAGGAAATCCTATTGTTTTTCCCCTAACGTTGTGTCTGCTGCAGAGGAACGCGTGGTTAATCAAAACAATATTCATCTGCTCCTGTGGGGTGCCTTTTTTTTGTCACAGTTGTCCTGGATCTTTGCTCCTCACACTGCCGGTGACTTCTGACAGCCAAGACCACCCTGGGACAGGAATGAGTGTCTGAGGGCTGTGTTTCTTTCTGATGAGTAGTTATATTTTAGTCACACAAGGAGCTTCCAGTAGAGTTTGTGGTGTTTTCCTATTGCTCTGTGAGGTGGTGAGTTGCAGGGAACCACTCACTGCAGTCCTCTGCATCCCACTTCTCCACATTCGGGAAGCAGAAGCGTTTCACATCCAGTGCTTCCCACCCTAGAAGATCTCGGAAACACTGGGAGAAAAACCAAGCCCAAAGGGAATCCCAGCAGCTACTCTGCACAGCAGTCCAGATTCAGGACGGTTCCAGCACAAGCCTTAATTCCTGGTGGCCCATTTCCCAGTGTGATGGTCATGTTCTAATGCACCAGTTTGGCTTCCATCCTGCTTGATGCTGACGTGAGCACAGACTAAACTGCTAACCCCCAGCGTGCCCTCCCTGCTTGCACTGTCATCCTGCTTGCTCCCCACGGGCTCTGCGCTTGGCAAAAACCCTCCAAGTGATGACTTCATGGGGATCCACTAATGCATGTCCTTCCTGACGTGTTGGTTAACAGATCCCACCATTGAAGTGGTCAGTCCCATGCAGGACATAACTGTTGATGAAGATGGCCCGGCAGAGTTCATATGCCAATATTCTAGGCCAGTGCACGCCATCTGGAAGAAAAATGATCAGGAAATACATGCAGATGGGCAGCGAGTGATTATCGATCAGGACTGGAATGTGAGCATGCTAAAAATTAACCCCACGGTCCCAGAAGACACTGGAATCTATTCTTGTGAAGCTGAAGGCACTAAAGTGATGGCTACACTTGATGTTCAAGGTGAGGTCTTCCAGCCAGAGAGGAAGACACTACCATGGGTTCCAAATAAAAGAGGTAGAAAAATCATGGCAAGGCTTTGCAATAAGGGACACACCAGATACCTGCTCTTGGTGTTCACTCCAGTACTGAAAACGAGGATAAAAATAGTTGGGAGATAATGGGAATTGAATATGAAACTGCAGCATCAGCTGAGCTCTAATTAACACTCACTCATGACACCATTTAGCAGTCCCACCTCTTCTGCAACGATCTGGAATGTCGGTGTGATGGGATGTGTCCTGCTGAATTGCTGTAAAATCACAGGTGTAGTGTTGGTCCAAAGGAATAATATTAAAATTTCTTTGCTCTTCAAGAGCACTTTTTACACAGTGTGACCCAAACCCAGTAAATAATGGATAGTGTGGAATTCCATTTGATTTTCAGTTAAGGCAGCTTGGTTATTTACATATTTCAAGTAGTGGTCCCTCAGAATTTACCTCCTCACTTGGCATCAGCATTTCTGAAGGCCCTGAGGATCAGCAAAAAGAAAAAAATTAACAAAATTTAAGACTTTACATGGATTTCCTTATTTTTTTTTTCTGCTGCTTATGGAATTCCTGGTTTTGGTTACCAAGTGAATTAATATGATCAGCAAGAGCAGGTTCTGATTTCTGAATATTTGTGGCTATTTTGCCTTCCTGCTTAAGTGGACTTGTTAGTGCAGAAGAACAGGGTGTTATTTATTATAATATTTTCTACACTGAGAAGCACTTTCTATTTCCAGGATTTAAAAAGATTTTAATGAACTAAAATTACCTAAAAGCATCTCAGAGGATGTAGAGTTAGCAACTGGCTGCTTTCCATAATTAGGAAAAACAGCACTTCAAAAGTACACAGATAAACAACTTGGGTTGTTCTAGCAAAAATTATACATTCTCCGAGAAGAGTCTTCAAACCTCTCATTGTTCGCCATAACTATGAATCTTACAAAATTCAGATTTTTTTAGTATCATAGAAACCCAGAATAGTTTGGGTTGGAAAAGACCTTAAAGGTCATGTAGTTCCAACCCCTTGCCATGGGCAGGGATGCCTTCCACCATCCCTGGCTGCTTCAAGCCCTATCCAGCCTGGTCTTGGACACTTCCAAGGATGGAGAGTTCACACACATCATCTCTGGGCACCTCATAATTAGTAATAAGTTAATAAATAGCTTGTAACTTGTGCTTTTTGGGTATGTTTGTTTGTGTGTTTTTGCCATTAAATAAACTGCTCAGTTTGGAGGTTTTTTTAAAATTTTATTTATTTTTACTATTTTTTTTTCTTTTTTTTGCTGTGCACAGTTCCAGATGATCTGTAGAGATCTAAACAGGGATGTCCCGGGGTCTGGGTTTATAACACAAAGCATGCTGACCGCTTTATGGCATTTGTGTAAACTGTATTTACTGAACCATGTGTCCCCACCCTTGTGCATATCATGTGCCCCTGTAGCAACATGAATTATATCCACATGCACCAGCCCATACTTAATTTGGCATCAGGCTGATTGTTTCTGTGCAGGTGCCAACTGATGCATGACTCTGGAGCGTGGAGATCTGTGCACGTTTCTGACCCCACAGCTCATCACACAGCATGGGAAAATAAACCTGTCACAGAGCTTTTGTAATAATTCAGAAATTTACCATTCAAAGTAATCTTGATACAGATTTTGACTTTCTGTGTGCTTCCTAGAGGCAGAATTATCTCAGATAATCGTCACTATAGCTTTGCCAGCCCTAATATTCTCTTATATTTGCTTTGTAAGAAAGGTGATAAGATTTTATCATGAACTGACAGTGGATTCACATCTCCCCAGTCATGATGATAATTGTGCTGTCAGGGAGATCTTTGGGAAATGATTCCTGTCATAGGACCAAAGGAATTTCATTACACTTTATCTTCCCGAGTATGCCTTCCTATTGGCCTGATTCGTACAAATATGACCATTTTTTTCTTTATTTATAAAAAACAGTCAGGTTTTTGGAGGAAATCTGGGTGAGATGCTAGAGGTTCTAGATGAAATGCTGGAGGTTCTAGAGGTTTATCATTATTTTTAAACTGTCTTTTAATCTTTTAAATTATAATATTGTGTTAGAGTGTGGCTGAAACCAGCAATTAAACTTACAAGCACAGTTTATCACATCCACATTTTTCCAGCAGCTTTGCAGCAGTGGGAATCCTCCAGTGCTCTGAGCCTTGCTAATATTCAGAGATATATGGTCAGATAATTAGTAATGTTCGTTGTCCTTCTTTTCTAGCCAAGAACAGCATTGTCCAGGGCTTGGAGAACGTGGAGGCTGTGGAAGGAGGGGAAGCCCTGTTCGAGTGTTATCTCTCCAAGCCTGAGACCTATAATTACAACTGGCTGATTGATGATGAGCCTGCCAAAACTACAGAAAACACTGAGATGGTTTACTTTGAAAATGGACTCAGGCATATCCTGCTGCTGAAGAATTTAACTCCCCAGGACAGCTGCAGGGTGACTTTCATGTGCAGCGATGCAGTGACCTCAGCCTTCCTCACAGTGAAAGGTAACTCAAGTGCTTGGGCAGGGGAAGTCTTCAATTTCTGATTGGAAAGGGGACAGAAACCAGGAAAATATGATGAGTAGGAGCAAGTTGCATTTGTTGTTGGTCTCTTACGTAAATGTTCTTCCCACACAGTAAATCATAGAATCATTCAGTTGGAAAGGATCTCTGAGACCATCGAGTCCAGCCTTTAACCCAACTCTGCCAAGCCCACCACTAACCCACAGAATCACAGAATGGACTGGGTTGGAGGGGACCTTAAAGATCATCCAGTGCCACCCCTGCCATGGGCAGGGACACCTTCCACTATCCCAGGCTGCTCCAAGCCCCGTCCAACCTGGCCTTGGACACTTTCAGGGACCCAGGGGCAGCCACAGCTTCTCTGGGCACCCTGTGCCAGGGCTCACCACACTCACAGGGAAGAATTTTTTCCTAACATCTCATCTAAACCTACTCTCTGTCCATCTGAACCCATTTCCCCTTGTCCTGCCACTCCATGCTCTTGTAAAAAGTCCCTCTCCATCCTTCTTGTAGGCTCCCTTCCCATACTGGAAGGTGCAAATTAGGTCATACCAAAGCCGCCTGTTTTCTGGGCTGAACAAATCCAAGTCTCTCATCCCCAAATGGATGATGCTTTACAATTTCCTTATTTTCTTGTTCTGTAGGATGTGACACGGTTTACAAGCAGCACCAGTTGCCATTGAGTTAGCAGCAAATGACTGTCCCAAAGTTGTCATGATTCTGATGTGTTTGGTTGTGTTTATAGGTACTTCAGGTACTTCAGAAAGGAGGGTTTTATCAGCAAAAATATTATCTCTGTATCCTTCTACTTTATGCTGTTACTGGAGACCCCTGTGGGGACCAGAAGCCCTTTCTGTACAATAAAGTAGAAGAGTACAAGAGCAGAGATCAGTGCCCAGTTATGGATTAGATGGGGCTTGGAGCAACCTGGTCCAGTGGAAGGTGTCCCAGCCCAAGGCAGGGGTTGGAATGAGATGGGCTTTAAAGTCCCTCCCAAACAAAACCATTCTGTGATTCTAAAGCTTCTATTCTGGCAATGTACATGGATCTTTTAATAATCTCCTTAGCCTCCAAGGCCTGGCTGTTCAGATCTTCTGCACAAATATTCACAAAATCTCTTGATTGCTTCTGTAACTGAGGGCTCGATCCCTGATTTTAATCTACAGGGTGGCGCCTGCAGTTCTTGCAGCCCCTCACGGATGTGGAAGTGTCTCTGGGGGAAAAAGCAACATTTAGCTGTGTCCTGAGTGAAGCTGTGCCAATTAATGAAGTGGCCTGGTACAGTAATGACATAGAGATCCAGTCGGGTGAGGACTGGGAGGTACAAGCAGATGGAAACAAATACAAACTTATTCTGAAAAAAGCCCAACTGCATCATTCTGGAGATGTGACCTTTGCTTCCAGGGAAGCCATTTCATCAGCCAAGCTTTCTGTGATAGGTAAGTGTGTGTTGCTCCAGCCTAGAGGCACTCTAAATCTGGAACATTTGTATCGAGCTACAACACTGAATTTCCCAATCTTTGTGCTGATTCTTTTCTCTTTGCCTCACATATCCCAAAATTGTGTTCTTAGTCTGAGAAGATACTACTGGCAACTTGTTCTTTGACCAGAGGTAATCCACCTCATCAAAAGAAAAATGAATCAGGCTAGTGATGGTAGAGATGCTCCCAAAGTTTCTTTAGCTGCAGTGATGCCTTAAGAGGCCTCCTAGACACAGAGACTGGACAGGAGTAAAAGAATAAAATAGGTATTTATTTGAAAGGCCTTCAAAGGTACCCCTGGGCAGCCAGAGGCTTTTGCCAAGATGGACCCCAAGGTGGACAGCAGGTCACGAGTTCTTCACACTTTTATAGGTGTGGTTCATTTGCATATCAGGGTTAATTCTCCAATTAAAGCTTCAGTTAATGATGTAATTCCCTTCAGCTTGCTCCCCTTTCAGAGGCTCTTTGGTTTATACTTTTTGGGCCTAGGACAGTCTGGGTGACCTCGGAGTGCAGGCCCGGACAGGCTTTTGTCATGTCCACCCAGCCTGAGAGAGCAGAAACCAACAGGCCACAAGAAACTTCAGAGTTACACTCTAAGCAGTACAGGATTTGAAAAACACAAAGGTCAAGATCTAAGGCATCACAGTCTCTTGTAAAATGTAACATAAACTCTAACAATTTTCTCAGAGTTCAACTTCACCCTCGGCAAATGTGGACATGGGAGGGAGCTGAGCTAGAGTCCACATGGAAAAATTATCCAGGAAAGCAGAGGAATTTTTGAAATCTGCTAATCAACTCAGGTGCAGGGCAACCAGTTTCCCAGATTAATGTGTAGCATATTAAAATCTTCAAGTGGGGAACACACAGCTCCTGCTTCAGAGACACGGGAGTTAATAGTTAAGTAGGGAAGATGATAATTCCCTCATGGAGCAGGTTGGATAATGACATGTCAGTGTCCATTTCAGCACCCAGGGTCTGGCTCCTTCCTGCAGTGGGACAAGTGAGTCACCCAGCAATGGTCACTCCAGCACTACCCCAGTGATGATTACAAGATAGTTGAATTTGTTTTAGCTGTAGCTGAGATGTTCAAGAGTCACTGATGGACCATCTGTTCTTTAAATGATTACTGGCAGTCTCTGTCTAATGATTTCTGAGGCTTAAGAGATCTCTGTTACATGTCCCAGTCATTTCCGCCACAATTGACAAAAAATGTTTGGTGGATTTAAATCAGTTTTTTCTAATTTGGGGCATTTATATTCAAGGAACATCAAAAAAAAAAAAAAAAAAAGTAATACCCCTCCCGTTGACAGACTTTTCTGTATTAAATTTGGCTGACAATAGAGAAAAGAAGCCTTTATGTTATTTTTATGGTGTCCAGAATTAAAGAACTGGCTGTTGACCATATTTGCCTTTAACTCATTGGATTGGTACATCATGGCAGGTCATTTATATGGTAAATGTCTTGAACTCAAGACTGAAATAATTATTTCTGTCTTTAAGGTCAAAGTGTAATGTAGGCAAGGAACATTTTCCAAAGTACTGAGTGTAGGGGTTGGAATTAGATGATCTTCAAAGTCCCAACCCAAACCATTCCGTGATCATGGACATTAGGACACCAGATCATTCCCATCACATAATTATTTGTTATTGCCTGATGCTGTGACATATACTGCAATTACACAGAAATTGAGTGACTTTCTATTAAAATATCAGAGTTACTCTTTAGTCCAACAATAATTATATTTCCATTGTGGCCAAACCTAAAATAAACCTAATCAAGGCTCAAATGTGCTTGAAATTTTCAGCTAAATTCATTGATAATACCAGTGTAGGGTTATTTTTATTTATGGGACAAAAGCAATGCATGATGTTAATTATGTGAAAGTTGGAAAATGAATGTTTCTCATTAGCAGTGTAGCTCAGGGCAGACAAGGATCACTCAGTGGTGCACAGGTACTCATGGTCATGACTTTACAACAAATTTACGATGACTTTACACTCGACTTTACAACCAGAAAAATACTCAGGTCGTTGCACTCCTTCCTCACGGCTTGTAGAAGACTCTTGGGTGTTTTAGGATGCTCATGTTACTGCTCATCACGGGACCTCTGTTGTGCCCCCAGCCCTCCCTGAGCCACCTGAAGAACCAGAAGTTCTAAGTCAGAGCAGCCACTCTGTCACTCTGTCTTGGCACAAGCCGCTGGGCGACGGTGGCCAGGACATCCTAGGCTACAACGTGGAGAGGAAAATCCCGGGCGTTGGCTGGCAGTCCTGCAGCGAGGGCCTTATCCAAAACACGGAGTTCACGGTGGACGGCCTGGCCCCAGGGGAACCCTACAGATTCCGAGTCTCAGCCATAAATAAAGCTGGGGCCAGCGAGGCGGTGCACTTCCCCCAGATGGTGCAGTTAGGTGAGGATGGACACAGGCCCCAGCGAGGACTGCAAGCTCCTGCAGACCCTAAGTTTTGCATGGCACACCTGCTTCACCCATTCCAGACATCTTTCAGCGCTTGCCTGCCAACACGATAGAGGAGGAAGAGCTTAGAATAAAAGTCGTTCTGGGCTGCTATGAACAAAACCTGCTGCATTTTTAGCACTCAGCACTGATTTCCTCCAAACTGCATCCAGCTGTCTTGCAGCCTGCACTGCATCATCCATGTGCTGGCCCGTCACCATGGGTTTCTTGCCTTGTATCCATGTGTTGGCCGGTCACCATGAGTGTCTTTTCTGGTGGAGTTAGGCCAGAATGAGTCAAAAGGGGCATGTTGGAATGTGTTTGGGGTAACCAAGACCATGACTGTTGGTGGGCAGTGTTGTCTTCTTCACCCATCTTTCTCTTTTTTTATGTTTTTTCTAATGTGTCTTTTTCAATAATCCCCACAAAGAAATGCTGGAGGACACAGTTCCTTCGCTGTCTGATGGTGAAATTTTGGAAGCTACAGTGGGATGGGGAGTCGCTCCCTCAATCTTTCTTTTCTTGCAACTCTTTCTGTGGTGTCACTCATCTAAATTCCTCAAAATGAGAATAATAATAAAAAAATCCTCTTTTGCTTAAGGTTCAGGCACACAATGCCTTTTTTTGCAACAATAACTGCTGCCAGTGCTGGACCCTGATGACTCTGCACACACTGACTTTGTCCACAACAAACCCAAGGCATTTTGGGCACCAATCCCCTCACCATGGTGAAATGTGCAGAGGGGAAGATCACCCTGAGGGATGTGCTGCTTTTGGGAATTCAGCACTGTCCTTTGCATCCAATCTGTTTTTCTTTGAGTATCATGGTTGTAGAAACAGCATTCCATTGGCAGGCCTCTTTCCAAAGTAAAGAAGATGCAGAGAATTTTTATTTTTAAATTATTTATGTGTTTTGATAATTTTTTACTCTAAGATAGCATAAACCTCTCTCTCTATATTTATAGATACTTTTTAGATTTCAAGATGGAAATGAATGCTGCTTTGAATAATCTCCTCTTTTCATTGTATTTACTGTTTCTTTTTAGTCTCACACCACAACTCCTTCACTTGGAAACATTTAAGATCTAGAAATCTGTAGAACTTCTTTAATTCTGGTGATGGATAAATGAAGACCAGCAAACAAACACAGGAATGTGAAAAATGCAACCACTTCTGCATGTATATGTTTAGATGGAGCTGGTTTAAGCGCTGGGAGTGTTTGGAAAGTTGTTTTGATATTATCTTTGGAAGTGCACAGTTTGGATGCTGCCAGTCTTTTCATTTTTTTTCCTTTGGTTGTTCGCAACAGCTGAAAAATCTGTAAATGATGGATGGGTTGGTTGGGTATTTTATAGAGTGATCTGGAGTGCCTTAAAGCCAGATGTTGGTTTGTTCTTTGTGTTAATTCACTTTATTTTCGTAACTGCAGAGCCTCCAGTTACAGTCACCCAACCTTTGGTGGGAGGATCAGTCTCAGAAGGAGGGACGGCTCGCCTGGAGTGCACCTTATCAAGTGAAACCAAGGACAAAGTGACTTGGTTTAAGGGAAAAGAACAAATAAAAGCTGGAGGGAGATTCGAGATCCGCTCTGATGGAACGAAGCAGATACTCATCATCCATGGATTCAAACCTGAGGATCAGGACAGCTACACCTGCATGGCTTCTCCAGAAGTCAAATCTGTTGCCAGCCTGTGTCTTGAAGGTACAGAGTGTGCTTTGCTGGGATGTTAAGTCAGGTCCAATATGGACATCCAGGGGGATCTCCACAGCTTGGACTGGAATTCATTTTCTTTTACAAGCCATGATAACAATCCACAAGGAATTGTTATTTTCCTGTTTGGTATTGCCCAGTAAATTTCTGCATCCTGAATAGTTTTGAGTTGCTCAGATAAGAGTTTCTGGAGGTGAAATTTAAGGTGTGACATTACGGTCTCTACATGAGCTTTTGGTACCTTTTGAGATGCTTTAGGGTATTCTTTGGATGTCCCACCTGACCTGGAGCATCTCAAAGGGGACTGGGCACCATGTAGAGGCACTGGATGTGTCCCAGACACCTTCAGACTTAGACACATCCAGCCAGGCAGTTATGTCCATGTGAGATGGGAGTTTCAGCTCCCAGCACAGCCACTGGATATCTATTCATGACAGACAGGGAAGCTCTGTCTGTCTGGGAGATAGGATGAGCCTGGATAGCTTTCCAGGCTCCCCTGGCAGTCTTAACAAGCAGTTCATCAACTGCAACATTAAAAAGGGCAGAAATCTGTTTATTGGGTTCAAATGTGCAAGGAATTAAACAAAAGAATGTTGTTTGATTATGTTTTAAGTGCATGCATAGAATCACAGGATTGCAGAGGTTGGACAGACCTTCTGAAGATGGTGTGGTCCATCCCCCTCCTCAAAGCATGGTCAGCTAGGACAAGCTCCCCAGGACCGGATTCAATTATACCCACCCACCAGAGAGGGTGTGAAGTCTCCCTCTCTGGAGATATTCAAAATCCATCTGGACACTGAATAATGTGATCCAGGGGACTGTGCTTGAGCAGGGAGGTTGGACTAGACACCTCCAGCGCTCCCTTGCGACCTTCCCCATTCTGGGTGATTCTCCAAATTCCCATTTTGTTCTCAATACAATGCTTAGTTAAGCATTAAGCAAGATGTTCTCCTGTACAATATTTCCATGTGCTTTCTCAGAGCTCACTCAAAGACATTTAACTCCTCATCCATTTAATTCCGTGCAGTTCCTACAGTGTCGATGCTGAAGGAGATTGCCAGGGAAGCTCCCCCTGCCAGCCAGCCTGAAGAACTGGTGGACGGGCACGTCCAGCCCAGCCTACCCCCTGAGGCTGCTCAGGAGGGAGATCTTCACCTCCTGTGGGAAGCCCTTGCCAAGAAACGCCGGATGAGCCGGGAGCCCACCTTGGATTCCATCAGCGAGGTCCCTGAGGAAGATGAGAAGCTTCAGAAGCTGAGGAAGGAGGAAGCAGAGATGTCTCACTACTACTCGGAGGAGTACTCCACGTGTGATGAGCTGGCCAGGACAGGAGAGGCAGACCTCTCTTTCACAAGCTCCGATGATGAGTCTAGAGCTGGGACTCCTTCCCTGGTAAACTACCTCAAGAAAGCTGAGAAGAAGAGCATCAGTGTTACCAGCAAGGTTCAGTCCACCTCCACAGGAAAATTATGGAAACAGTGGGAGACATCCACTGTGGAGACCACTGTGGCCACCACAGCTGCTCAGCCAGCTGAACCAGAGCTGCCAGATTTAGATGATCCCTCCATGAACAAGGCGGCTGTGAAGATCCAAGCTGCTTTCAAAGGCTACAAAGTCAGGAAAGAGATCAAGCAACAAGAGAGTCCAGTGTTTACTGAGACCTTCAAAGACTTCTCTGGAGAGCCTGGGAGCACCCTGCACCTGGAGTGTGTGGCCCACAGCAAAACCGACATGAACATCCGGTGGCTGAAAGATGGGAAGGAGCTCTCGGATGGTCGTTACTACCACATAGACAACTACAGTGACGGCACCTGCTCCTTGATTATCGCTGGCCTGGACAGGAAGGATGCTGGTAAATACACCTGTGAGGCATCCAATAAGTTTGGCAAGGTCTCACACAGCGCCAAGGTGGTGGTTGGCACTCAGGAAGCTCAAGTTCTTCCTAAGGAGAAGCAGAGTAAGCAGAGCACTGACAGTGAGACAGAGAGCTCGTCTGGCAGCGAGCTGGATGATGCTTTCCGAAAAGCAGGAAGGAGACTCCACAGACTCTTCAGGGCCAAGATCTCCACGGAGATCTCTGATGTGGAGGAAGAGCTCTTTGTCAGTGCAGATGAAGGGGACATAGATGTGGTTGACCACCAGACCTACCGTGAAGATGATCAGTACATCTACATTAAGTTTGAAATCATGTCTGAGGCCAAAGCGGCTGCCACACGGTTCAGAGAGATGTTTGGTGCTCTGGGAATTCCTGTGGAGATCGACATCTTGGAACAAGGCCCGAAAAAAATCGAATTGCGGATTGGGAAGGCGTCACCTCCCACCCTTGGGAAGTTTGCACCTCCAGTAGCGAGGCCTCCACCCCCTTTGCTGACTTCTGATACAGGTAGGGAAAGCAAATCTTGTTTATTCCTTGGAAAAGACAGCAGGAACAGGTCAGGATATCATTTTTTCACTCTCAAGTAACTTAAAATGTTTTTTTTTTTTTTCATTTGGTGGAGATACTTTTCTGAGAACTTTGCATTTTTGGAAAAGCGAACCATTTTTTTATTCTTTCGCATTTTGAGGGAGAGGAGGGATTTTGGTGCTGAAGGAGGGGGTTGCAATGTATTGACTTATCTATGAAGCCCTTTTTCATGCTAGAAATGTCACCTACTACAATGTGACCATAAATACTATGATTATTATACTTAAATGAATTATGTAGGGTTTAGAATGGTTCAGAGGGAGACAAGACATTTTGGCAAGGAGAGGAGCAGGGACAATGTATAATTGGCAGCTGTGGTACTGCTGTGCTGATGTAATATCTTAATAGTCTTCATCAGGGGGTTTCTTGACTGTTTTCACAGAGAAATGATACCAGACTGCAATTAAAAAAAACAGAAACCAGAAGTCTGGGCAGCAGGGGCCAAAAATACATCTTTTAGTAAAACCAAATTTTTCTTTCTTCTCTCCAACCACCCCAACTGTAGCCCCCATGTTCATGACCGAGCTCCAAAACCAAGAGGTCCAGGATGGGTACCCCGTGAGCTTTGACTGCATTGTCATTGGCAAACCCCTGCCCACGGTGCGCTGGTTCAAGGACGGCAAAGCTATTGAAGAAAATGACCACTACATGATCAATGAGGACCAGGAAGGCTGTCACCAGCTGATCATCACCGCCGTGGTCCCTACGGACATGGGTGTCTACCGGTGCCTCGCTGAGAACAACATGGGGGTGGCTTCAACCAAGGCTGAGCTTCGCGTGGAGTGTAAGTCTCAAAATCACTGTACAAAAACCAAGGAAAGGAGTTCTGCTGAGACCTGGTTAATTTTTTTTTTCCCCCAAGGAAAGAACCATCTACAGTTTAAACAAAAATGTGTTGGCCACAGAATTTTCGCTTGCAAATCTCTTGGGTTCAGCTGGGTTTTGCCAACTCCAAGGCGAAGTTCAGAGCAAAGCTTTTTGGGTGAACAGAGGTGTTTTCCCTAATCTAGGGACGTGTGGGATCCTGCTGCAGTACAATATAAAATCCACCTGCCAGTCACTCAAACTATAATCAGTAAGAAGTATTTAAGCAAGAAAAATAGTTTCAAGGCTCAGATTATTCAAAACATGTCTTTTTCTATTTAACAGTGACCAGCACAGACTACGAGACAGCAGCAGATGCAACAGAGACATCATCTTACTACAGTGCCAAGGAATATATTTCAAGGTAAAATATGGAACTCTGGCTCTAACCTCTGGCTTGGTGAGATCAGTCTGTGTATTTATGTCAGGCCTGGGTTTGCTGTGTCAAGCAGAGCCAGGTAAATGCCCTAAAGGAGCATCCAGCCCAGCTGAGATGCAATAAATGCAACAGCTGCACATTTGTCATGGGCAGCCTTGCTCTGGAGCCTTCAGGCAAGCCTGGATATTTCCTCATGGAATCACTCTGTTACTTTTAATGTCAGATGGTGCTGAATCTGCTCTCAGGGTGACAAAACCCACAGACTGAAGTAACCTAAAATAGGTCATTCTGATTCCTAACTCTTAACTGGCATCCTGATTTTCTTCTTTCTAATTCTAATTGTTGCTTAGCCGAGAACAGGAGGAATCCACCACCGAGGAGGAGCAGTTGCCCCAGATCTTTGATGAGCTTCATGATATTCATGTGGCACCTGGAGCATCACTGGCTAAATTTCACTTGAAGGTGAAAGGTGAGTGGATCCCACGATATTGCCAATTTTCCAGTTCTGATATCAGGTTGAAGTGCTGGACAGGGTTTTCCAAGGTGCTCTTTTTCTGCTGTGGCCCCAGTCTGAGCACCTTGCACCACATTTGCACAAACCAGCTGGGGAATGTGTTTGTGGTGCTGAACAGGGACTTTTGGAGCAGACTCAGGCAGATTAATTGCCTCATTTTATGTCCATATATCCAGGCACAATGACAGGCATATGCTTTTGAAAACTCAGTTATGAACTTCTCTGAGCACAGGAGCAATAAGGAAAAACAATCTTAATATTGACATCATTATTATCATTATCGCTACTAATAACTATCATTACATATTACATATATTTATATAACATAAAGAATTATATCTAGTATAATATATTAATAACAATCATAATATTCTTAACAAAAATAAAGTGAGAGTCTCCTTCATTCTCTTCAATAAATGAAACAGTCGTGGACTTGCCTTCCTCCATTAGGGAGTGGCTCCTACAACCTAAAAACTGCAAAAACATCCCTCTGGTGTTCACTCTGGTAGGGAGAGGTAGGGATTTTCCTGTTTTCTTCTGTTGCTCTCTATAAAAGTTATGAGAATTGATTTGCCTTCAACTTTTCTCCTTGTGAACCTTTCAAATCACACCTAAGTGTTGATTTTTCAACCTCCAAGGTGTTTGCACATGCAGACAATATGGGCAGTGCCAGAAACTGAGGAGACAGGAAAGAATTTTAACAGATAAACTGAATTTAATGCATTTTTAGGCATTCCCAATTGGTTAAACCCTTGAAACAGCAGCCCTGGGCAGAGCTGGAGATTCCTTCTCTCTGGTTCTGGAGGATCTGGCAGTTTGGAGATGCCCCCAAATCAGTGTTGCCAATGAATTTTGTTCTCTGTGTCTGTAACTGGTCCTTGCAGGGTACCCTCAGCCTCGTCTCTATTGGTTCAAAAATGGGCAGCCCCTAAAGGCCTCGGATCGTATCCTGAAAACTGACAGGCAGGAATTCCACTCCCTGGAAATCCGTGACGTCACCAAAGCAGACGCTGGCCAGTACCTGATATTTGTCATCAACTCTGCTGGTTCTGCGTATTCCTCAGCCAGGCTGGTAGTCAAAGGTGGGTATTGCTCTATTTCGGGCTATTCCAGTGGCTCTTACATTTTGTATAGTTATTTTTTACTGAGGAAACCTCCCAAGGTAACTCAAGCGAGGTGGGGAAGTCTGTAGGTAAAAGATGGTGTGCTTTACTCTTGGTTCACCTATAAACTTGTATAGGATTATATAGGTATATAAAGGTTTAAGAAGATGATGTTGTCACTTTTTTGTGGTCTGACTGTTGTCTCATAAATGTGAGTTTTATTCCTACCCATCCTCATTAACCTTAAAAGTTAATTTTATTAAAACTTAGGGACTCTTACAAATCACACCAATATTTCTGTGTAATATCTCCACTGGAGTCACATCAGGAGCTTTTTTTCTGCAACTCATGGACTGGAGGTTATTTGTATTTGTCATGTTGTTTTTTCTCCTTGTGTTCCAGATCCTTATGAGAAAGAAGAACCATCCAAAACAGGTGAGAGAAGCCACAGCAGGTGAGAACAGAACCCCCAGGAATTTTTCAGTCCAAACTCACTGTGCTTCATCAATAATATTATTTCCAGATTCCCATGAGCAGCTGATACCACCAAGATTCCTTGAAAGATTTACAAATAAAAAGGTGAAAAAGGGTGCAAGCATCACATTATCTGTGAAAGTTGAAGGTAAGTGAGCAAATACATCATCTCTCTGAATAACACTTGAAGTGTGTAACTTCACAATACATTCTTCTCTCTCTGCCCCAAGTCATTGTAACCTGATTTCCTGTATTTGAAGTCTGGGGTTCTACTCCCAATTTACATTTCTTACAAAGACACTTGACAGTAAAGCATCTTATTCAACTTCACCTCCATTTTTCTGTATGTAAAAATGGGGATAATGACTGTTGTGTGATGCATGTTGGCCATTAGTTGTATGATGATTGACAATTTCGGTTTTACAAGAAGATTTAATGTTCTTGTAAGAGTGCTGTAAAATGTTTTAGGCATCTTTATCGCATATTATGCTTGTTATTATTGGGAAAGTATCAAAAATTGGATCAAAACAGCATTTATTCACAGCAAGACTCATATTTTTAAGGAAGGAGCACAAATAGGAAGATTAAACTTCATTGCATCGGTTTTCCTTTAGGACATCCGCCGCCAACGATCACTTGGATGAAAGAAGAGTCTCGGGAAGACATCCTATGGATCAAACCAGACACTCCTGGGTATAAACTTGCCAGTTCCAACATGCACCACAGCCTGATCCTGTTGGATGTCAAGAAGAAGTACAGTGGAGCTTACACGTGCATCGCCACCAACAAGGCCGGCCAGTCCATCTGCACTGCCAACCTGGAAGTGGCTGATGGTAAATCTTTGCTACAACACAAACACTTTCTCTATATTTTCCTTTTATTCAGTGCCTAAGGGAAAAAACCAAGTGTGACTGGTAAGGAAATTAGGCAGTCACACCAAAAAAAAAGCACTTTCTCAAGAGTAGCCTTGATTTTGTTGTCTTGCAAATGGTTAAACTCTTTGCTTCTGTAATATTTTAGATTTCTGACTCTGTCTTGTATTAACAGCAGCATCTTTTTTGTATAAACAGAAGATAAATCTAAGGAACAACCAAATTAGGCACAAATTCTTAAAAATGAAAGAAAGACAATGAAAGTAACTTTGAGAAGTCACCTTCTGAAAAATTATTTTGAGTGCTTCACTCTGCTGAGATATTTTGGATTGTATTAGAGTAATTTGATTTTTGTAGCGCTTTCCAGGGCCTCTTTGGCACAATAAGAAGGGGGAAAAACAAATATATACTGGGAGGAGGGGCAGAGTTCTGAGGGATTCCAGTGTTCTGTTTTCCTTCCTTGCATCCCACATTTTTACTGTACCAAGAGCTGCAGGAGCATAACTTGAGCAGTGTGGAGAAATGGGGCAATTATCCATTTCCATGAGCAGGGCAAGGATTGGGAATATATCACAGGATTGGGAATATATATCCCACGTCAGGAGCTGCAGAAGTGCTCCCAGTAATCCACATCTAGAAAATGTACCTGCATTAAATACCTAAAAAAGGATATTCTGTGCCTTCTGTCCTCTAATGATAAACCCCACTCTTGCAGTGAAAGAGGCTGAAGTCCTGACCCAGGAGCGTGTGATGGTGTCAGAAGCCATCATGACCACCCTGGGGTAAGTGATTGGATGTGTGGGAGAAGGGGGGATGTGTTCCTCATTTAGCTCTCCTTACATCCATTTTATTGTGACTTTTAACTCCACTTTATTTTCTTTTTCAGAACTATTCAGTCCTCTGAAGGTAAGAGAAGCTGTTTTCGCTCTCTTCTTCCTGTCCTTCATATCTACAGCTGAGATTGTCCATGTATTTCATGTATCCACTTATTTTTGTCCAGTTTTTTGAAATTGTCTGGAATGTTGCAACTTTTCAGGACTGCTCTCTGTTCAAGAGTGAATTATTTGGATGAACTGAGAGCAAGCACAGTTTTAAAAATGGAGAAGGGAAGAAAATTAAACCTTCCTTCCACAGAAGCTTTTATTACTCAAAAAGAGATGAATTTCCAATGACACTGCCAGCTTAATAACAAATTCTCTCTTTTCCAGGAGACCTTGAAGCTGGCCGAGAGGGTGTGCCCAAAAGCCCTATTTCTTTATCTGATGTTGGCTCAGAAGAGTTCTTCCAGAAACTCACCTCACGTATCTCAGAAATGGTATCTGCAAAAATAACTCAGGGTAAGGAACCTGGAAAGCACAGTTTAAATAGTGTACAAAAAAACCCCAATCTCTTTCCTTAGGTGTTATTTAATTAGAAGTGAGATTTATGCAGCAGATTTTGAGACAGTAATTCTATATAAGCAAATGAACATTTGTCAATGCTTGGGGGTAAGAAATTTTAGTTAGAGTCCATCCAAACTGCACATCTCAGTCTAGAGTTTTGAACTAAAAAAGAAGTTATTACAATAAATCGTAAGAATATAAGCGTATTTTGCATTTCTTAGGTATTTTGATTCCTCAGGTATTCATCACTCCTAAATCAGAAAGCAATCCTGTTTTCTGTACTTCCCACATCTTTGAGTTTTAGCTCACGGCAGAATTTTAAAGTTAAATTAAGGCTGAAAACTCTGTGCGGAGCTGTGCAGTAATCCAGTGATTTGTTGAATTAAATGAAAAATCCTGGTTTGTGTCTACTCTGATTATCTTGTAGAAAAGTTTTGACTTGAAGCAAAAATAGAGGCATTATCTCTCCAACAAATATTCATGCAGTATAGAGGCCATACGTGCAGCAGGCAGGCAACATCATGTATTAAAACATCCAAATTATTGCTTAATCCTAAATTTCAATAGGAAATCACACTAAATATTACTGTGGATGCTCTTCCTAGGAGGAAAATAAATTATTATAGATTTGGTCCATGTTTAAACTGGAGATCCTCATTTCCCACTTTGCTGTTGCTCTGCTTTTCAGCTAAACTTCGAGTACCAGGTGCAGAAAGTGATGATGAGTCAAGAACTCCCTCTGCCTCTCCTCGCCACGGACGATCCAGACCTTCATCCATTGCTCAGGAGTCCTCCTCTGAATCTGAAGATGGGGATTCCAGAGGGGAGGTACGATGTCTTTACGGACAAGTTGGACACAAGGAGAAAACTAAACTTAGAATGACCAATCTGCTGTGGCTGAGAGATCTCCATCCCCTTTCGGGATGTAATTCAATTTTGTTGGTGTATTTAGTAGTTAAATTTTGTGTCTGTGATAGAGAGCACAGAGGATCAAATTCTGATGCTCACCCTGTGATCCTGAACAAGTCGTTCAAGTCAACATGGCCAAAATGTACCCATGACTTGGCACCTCTTGCTTTCATGGCTGAGCTTCAGAAACTCAGAGCTTGATTTTCTGTGGCCTTGGATAGAGTTGGCTGGAGGAATCTCGTTAGGAATCTTGTTCTTCTCAAGGGAAATGAAGAGCACAAAGTGACTGTGGTTTTGTGCCTGCAGATCTTTGATGTCTACATGGTCACTGCTGACTACGTGCCTGCGGCGCCGGACAGGGAGACCATCACCCTGAAGGAAGGACAATATGTGGAAGTCCTGGATTCAGCTCATCCTCTGAAATGGTTGGTCAGGACTAAACCCACGAAATCGAGTCCCTCTCGACAGGGTTGGGTGTCTCCAGCTTATCTGGACAAGAAATTAAAGGTGACTGATCATGTTTGGTTGTTTCTCGTTTAAAATTACTTGCTCCTGTTGCAGTTTAGAGGCATCACTTTTGCAAGGCGTGATGGATGAGGAGGTTGTTTAAGAGGCGTGTCACATGGTCAGAATTTTTCATGTTCTGATTAGACAATATTTCAGGTCTGTGCAGGGGTTTCTGGGTTGGAAAGACCTAAAAACTCCCCAGCACAAGAGAAATTCCACACTGGTTTAGGAATTGTGGAACAGGACTGTGAGCACATGAGGGATATTCCTCAGTATGTATAGATAAAAGCACTGTCCACTACCAAGAATTATTTTAATTTTTTTTCCTGATATTGTAGTTGTCACCAGAGTGGGGAACAACAGAAATTCCAGAGTTTCCTGGAGAGTTTGTTTCTGAAGATGAATACAAGAGGAAGCTAAGGTGAGCTTGTGTCATTTGGTATCTGCACCTTTGAGTTTTCCTGCCTTTTGAACCGCTTGTATTTTGTGATTGATTTCAGCCTAGGACAATTCCAGGCAATTGAGATCATAGAATCCTAAAATGGTTTGGGTTGGAAGGGACCTGAAATACCATCTGGTGTCAATGAGTCCCATGGGCAGGGACACCTTCCACTGGACACTTCTGTGCTCCATCCATCCATCCATCCATCCACCCCTCCCCAGAGGGGATCTTTCAATACATCCCAGGAGTCTGAGCATATATCTCTAGTTTATAGCCTAAAAGCCTCTCAAGGACAATGGTGATGATTTTTCTGTGATTTCTTTCTGCCTCTCTGTCTCCCCTTCAGTGTCCTCATTCAGGAGCTGTTGATCTCAGAGGAGGATTACATTCAGGATTTACAGTTCCTCCAGACTCATCACCTTAGGTACACTGAGACCTGTCCCAGTGTCCCAGGAGCTGTTGCCAGTCAGAAATCCACCATTTTCAGGAATATTGATGACATTGGTCGCTTCCATTCCAGGTGGGCATTCCCAAGTGCAGTCACTGGAGGCCAAAGAGTGACTCACATACAAGAGCCACATCATTATTATTATTATTATTACTACTTTTACTACTGTTATTATTATTATTATTGATGGAAAGCAATGGCAGTGCTGAGGTGTAAGAGAGCTGATGCTCCTTTCAGGAGGATAAATGATGGCATGGCTTAAATCACAGCACAGGGTTGGGACTTCCGTAATCCCCTTCAGAACTTCAAGGCTTCCTGTGTCCAGTTTATTTCTTACTCTTTTAAGTGAATTTAACTGAGAAACAGTGAATTATGTTAAAAAGGCAGCAAGATCTTACAGGCACTTCAGTGGTGTCTTCATAGAGACATTCATTCAGATAAAACTGATGTCAGCATCCAGGGATTTCCATCCAAGGTGGCCTTGGACGCTTCCAGGGATGGGGCAACCACAGCTTCTCTGGGAAATCTGTGCCAGGGCCTTACCACCCTCCCAGGGAAGAGTTCCTTCCTCGTATCCCATCTAACCCTGCCCTCTGTAAGCTGAAAGCCATTCCCTGTGTCCTGTCCTCCAGGCCCTTGTCCAAAGTCCCTACACACACATCCCAGCTAAGAGGGATGGCATTGTGCTGGGTGAAGAGGCACTGAGAAGTTTAATGCTAATGCAGCAGCATCCCTCATTTTTGCCCCCATCATTTCCCTTAGCCTGTGCTAGCCTGACATCTCCTGATTCAAAGTCTGTCGGCCTGGGCTGTGTTTTAGCCTCATTCCAGCACCTTCTCCTCAGATGTCCTTTTCTCCTGTCCCCACAGTGTCTTCCTCCGGAGCTTGCAGAGCTGTGACACTGATGATGACGTGGCCATGTGTTTCATCAAGCACGAAGCAGAGTTTAACAAGTACATCCAGTACCTGGTGGGAAGGGTACAGGCTGAGTCGATTGTGGTCAGCAAAGCTGTCCAGGATTTCTACAAGGTAAGGCAGGAGCCAAAGCACCCATGGAAAATTTATCCTGTAACCCACCGCATCAAGAGATGTAGTTATTAATCTCAAATGAGATCCTGAAAAGGATTATTAATAATCTTTTAGGAAATCTTTGCTAACTGTAATAATTTTTTGTTCATTGTCCAGATTTTCTGGGTAGATACAACCATAACGGGAATATATTTACATATGCTTATGCATTTATTAATAGTATAAAGATTATACAGATATGAATGTGGCTGTGCTTATGTAGTTGTAATTAAGGGATATTTTAGGGGTAACCACATTATAAGACCAAGGGAACTCACATAAATCATAAATATAGAGAAGCAAATCTTGTTTCTCTGCTCCAGGTGCTCAGGATTTTTTCTATTGCTCTTTATAACAGCCTTTCCTCATTATCCCATGTATTTTTTCAGAGATACACAGACGAATTTGTAACTAATGAAGATCCCTCACAGCCACTTATCCCACCACTGCAGCACTACCTGGAAAAACCCATAAACAGGATCCAGCAGTACCAGACAATAATCAAGGTAAAGAGATGTTGTTACAGGTTTATGTTCTGCTCTGTGCAGCTTGTACAGAAAAAGATTTTATTTCCTATTGGCTTCCTTCTGATGCAACTACAGTTGAAAGCTGCTTGAGTAAATAAGAAACTGATCATCACCAGTGGAAGTGTTTGATAAATAGTTTTGTAAATGTAAATCCAGGTAGAATTTCCTCAGCTCCAATCCCATAAAGTTTAGTGAGCTTTATCTTTAAATATATGTATAAAAATATATGTTAAAAATATATTGTATGTATAATATAATATATGAATATTATAGGATGACAGGTATGAATTTGCCTCAAACTCAGCAACATTTATGTTATAAAAATAAGCAGTTTCCAATGTCTAAGATATTGACTCTAGCACTTTTTTCCTTGTGTTTTATGCTGACATTACAGTAAGATGAAATTCTTGTTTAATGAAAAGCTTTGCCCCATTCTACCAGCCTGAAATCTTTCATCTCTCAGGCTTTTTTCATCTGTCCTACTGTCTTAGACCACTAGCAAAATTTATGAGCAGCATTTTAAACAGTATTTTCATGGGAAGTAGCACTGGGATATCCAGGAAAAAAACAATCATGGCAAAATATTTATGTACTCTAGTGTTGCATAAATGAGCAGTTTGAATAATCTGCAGAACTCTCTACTTTTGAACACAATCTTGCACACAAACACCAACATTTTTAAGGGTCTCTTGGAAGAGCAAAGGCATTTTCCACACCCTCATTGCTGAAAGAGAGGAACAGGAACAAATGTGAGAAAAACAGGGAAAATGCCATTTCACATTTTTTCCTGCCCCTCTTTTTATTGATCTAATATCAACCCAGTTCAGCACAGCCACATTGAATTCCTTGTCCTCTGGTGGTGTGAGGGTAAGCAGAAGAGAAATGCAATGAATAAATTTAGGATCACTTTGGAATTTTTGGTTTTCAACCACCAAAGCATATCTGGTGTTTGTTTCAACTTTGTTTAATAGCAACTTATGTAAGGAAAAGCCGCACTGGTCAGTCTTTGAGACTGCAGAATAGGTAACAAAGAAAAGACTTTGTTATCTAAGCAGTTTGTGGTGAAAAAATGGGATACAAGTTGCTCAGATGAAAGAGCCAGAGCAGATATTGAGGAACTCCTTGGCACTGAAGGAACTGCTTTTTTTCTCCCTGATTGACCACTAATATTTTCTTCATTCATCTACAGGAATTAATCCGAAACAAAGCCAGAAACAGCCAAAACTGCACTTTGCTGGAGCAGGCTTATGCCGTTGTGTCTGCCCTCACCCGAAGAGCAGAGAACAACCTCCACGTCTCACTCATTGAGAATTATCCAGGGACCTTGGAAAGCCTTGGGGAACCCATCCGGCAGGTAACTGGAATGTCCCAGTCAGTGCCAGATGTGCCTTCACTGGTTTCTAAGGAGACTTAATTCCTAGAAGAAAATCCTTTAGAAATTATGTCTGAAAGAAATGATTTGCTAATTTCACTTACTGCTGTCCAGAACTGGGTGGTCTGGCTCCACTAAGGTTTGAAACACAAGAGCATGGATGCTTCTGGAGTAATTCACACATAATGCAGTTATTTGCCTTTGTGACCTGCTCATCACACAGGAATAAATTGTTCTGGGCCCCCACATGATTTAAAACCGTGTTAACTCCTCCTCTCTCATTACTGGGCAGCAACACGGGGCAGCTCCTGAAATTACTGGCATCAACAGACACATGTCCTTCCCCAGCTTTATCCCATGAGCCAGGTGTGTGGTTTTTTTAGATGACCCAGCTATTAGGACACTTTAGTCTAGGGCTTCCAACACCCTCACTCCGATTCCTGTTTCTTTGTAGATTTACTGTGTCATACCAGGCAAGTCATTAATTGTGCCTGTTTGTACGCAGTGTTTTCCATGGGAATCACAGTGTATTGCTCAGTGGAGTTGTAAGGCTAAATTACAGTGACACTGTGGTGGGCATTCATCTCTCCACATTTAGGCATCAAAACGTGTCCAATTACACCCCTCAAGTGTCTACTTCTCCCTAGAGATGCCAGGGGAAACCCATGTCACTAATTGAGCTGTCTGTCTCTGAAGCTACCTGACATGAATGTCCTGCTCTGGTGAAGGTGACCAAATCATCATATAAAGTGTCTGTATAACACACACAATTTTCCTTTAGTGTTTCCAAGACCATTTCCACCTGACAAGGGCTCTCTATTTTTCTGGCATAAAATAATACCACTTAAATGACAATGTAATGACAACCACTGGCTGTGCCTGTGTCTGAGGAGTCACCTTTAGCATTAGAAACCATCTGCTGTGCTTTAATAAACCAGAGACACAGCAGGGGACGATGCAACAGGAAACATTTCTTATCTGGGCACTGAAAAATGGTGGTGAGACATAACTGTGGTAATTATTCCAGATGTATCACTACATGCTTTTCCTTCTTCTTCCTATCAGGGCCACTTCATTGTGTGGGAAGGAGCTCCAGGAGCTCGAATGGCATGGAAAGGACACAAAAGACAAGTTTTCCTCTTCAAAAATTATATTGTGATCTGCAAACCAAAGCGAGACACAAAGACAGACACCTACAGCTACATCTTCAAGAACATCATGAAGGTCTGATCACTTTCTCCTCGCATAAAGCATTTCTCTGTCAATTAGAACTTCACTTTTATATCCAGCTTGGACATTCCTCTAATCCTTCTGAGCTACTCCTTTGCTTCAAAAAGTCTTTGAAGCACAAGCAGAATCTACATTTATCCCAAAATATCTTTGTTAAACATGTCAGAAACATGTCAGAAACCATCAAGGTGGACTTTTACCACGCAGCAAGGAGATTGCAAGTACAAGAATTTATTTATCTCTGTTACCTCATTTAATTAATGTATTATAAACATATATAAACTTATAGCATAAACATATTATATTTATGTGGATTTTGCTGGCTAAAATATTTTCTTGCATTTGTAAATCTCTGGTTTTGGCAGTCAGTAATATCAGGAGTAAATTAAAAAGACTCTTATTTGCTAAATTCCATCGGGTTCTCTCCACTGGTTATGTCCTTTCCAGATACCAATTCCTGTTTTGAAATGGAAAAATTTAGAGGATTTGACTAACTCATCTTCAGACATTCAAGGTTAAAACTGCCAGAAACTGAGAAAAGTGTTCTCATAAGGCAGAAGACATTCAACTCCAATAAAAACCAGCCAACCAACCAAAAAACCCATGGAGTTCTTGACCAAGTCCAGCCAGGACCTTCTGAAAGTCCTTACCTCTGTCCTTATTCATATTCATTGGCAGATTTTATTTGCCAAGAAAAATAAAATGGAAACATTTCTATGCTTTGTCCAGAGAGTGCCTGTTCTCTATTTTTTTCGATGTTGTCCCTAATTGTGCTGTTCCTGGACCCAATGCTATAGGGGCAGTATGTTCCACCCTTGGGGTAACTTTTAATGCTGGACATTATTTTCCTGAAAAATTTATCACAGGAAAATGTCAGTTTGGTAACCAGAAAGTCAAATATAGCAGGGAAAATAATTCTCAAAGTAGCTCTGATTGCTCTTCAGCCAAAGCCGTGTTGTGCTGCTCATGCAATCTGAAAAATCTTTGAAGGAAGTGCACATTACCCCTTTTTGCTGTTGGGAATTCCTAAGAACACAGGATTTGTGGTGACTTTCTTGCCTTTCTGTCACTCAGCTGAACAACATAGACGTGAACGACCTGGTGGAAGGGGATGACCGGGCCTTTGAGATCTGGCACGAGCGGGAGGACCTGGTGCGCAAGTACCTCCTGCAGGCGCGAACCGTGAACATCAAGAACTCCTGGGTGAAGGAGATCCTGGGCATCCAGCAGCGGATCAGCGAGCCCATCTGGAGTAAGTGTGGCACAAGACAGCCCAAACCTCCTGGTTTGTTCCTGGATGGTCTCCTTGATTCAGGAAATCAGAAAAGAGGGATGTTTATGGTCATTAAATGGGGGAGCAGGTCCAGGGAGGGGATGTTGTCCCTCTGCTCTGTTCCTGTGGGATCCCACCTGCAGTGCCCTGTCCAGCTGTGGGGTGTCCAGTATAAAATGGACATGGAGCTGCTGCAGTGAGTCCAGAAGAGGCCACAAAGATGATCTGAGAGTTGAAACACCTCTCCTGGAGGAAAGGCAGGGAGAATTGGGGTTGTACCCTGATCCAGAGTCCTACACACCCCAGTATAAATCCCCCTGTGATTTCGTTGGGTTCCAGACCCTTTACTCGACTCCTGGCTTACATTGCTCTATCTTTGCCCCTGGGTTTGCTTTGGAATTTTGTCTGGTTATTCAGGCTTCATCATCCTCAGTGTCATTTGAGATTCTACCAATTTTCAATCCACAAAATCTATCAGCAGTGATATTAAATCTTTATTTTCCAAACAACAAATGGTGCCCATTACAGAGTAAATGTATTTGGTGTCTTAAAAGGTCCGAACAGGATTGGATTTAGTCCATATACACTGAAAACAAGTCTGGGCATTCCATTTTTGTGCCTTTAGTGAGGTGTTTTAATGAGGAAGACTATCAGAATAATTTTGCATGGTTTCATATAGTAGCAATGAGTTAAAATAGAAGTCCCTTAACAAAGGAATAGGTTGCCCAAAGCTGTGGCTGCCCCATCCCTGGAAGTGTCCAAGGCCAGGTTGGATGGGGCTTGAAGTAACCTGGGATAATGGAAGGTGTCCCTGCCCATGGGAGGGGGCGGAACAAGATGATCTTTGAGGTCCCTTCCAACACAAACCACAGTAGGATTCTGTGATTAAATGAAAGCATTGATTTCATTGTAAGGACACCAGCAGATTGCTGGTTGGGATATCCAGGCTGCATTTTATTTGAGGAATTATCTTAATGGTGACAGATGTGTGGTGTCTGAATAATGGATGTGCTTATTAAAATCATGGTCTAAAATAATTCCAGATCAGCAACAAATTCCTTTTTTTCATGTGGTCTCACCTTACAGCCAACAACAGACATATGACAGACTGAATTTAGTCTCAGGCAAGCAAGGACAGCCTGTCACCTGTAAAGTCCTGAGCTGCTAAAAATTCCTGTTCAGTTTTCCATTCTGAACCTCACAGATTTGCAAAAGTTATTCTTATCTCACTTAGCATCCCATGGACAGAGCCCCCTCCTCCAGCCTAACACACTTCCTCTGATGTTTCAGTCCCTCCAGACTTTGAGGAAGAACTGGCAGACTGCACAGCTGAGCTGGGAGAGACGGTCAAGCTGGCCTGCAAGGTGACAGGAGCTCCCAAGCCATCCATCAGCTGGTACAAAGGTATGAGCAGCAGGCATGAAATGCACCTTCCACATTTGTGCCTTGCCCATATTGCTGTGATAACTGGTCACAGGATAATCCAAGAGATGATGCCTTAGAGATATGCAAGTCTAGAGACTGTGTTTTTGGGCACTTTGGATGAGCTCCTTTGGCAGGAAAAGCAGAATTATGACTGCACAGAATGTACTCTGGGGTAATTTCACTTGTAAATGAGGATTGGTGATGTGCAAGGTCCTTCAACAGTACTTTGCCCTGCATGATGTTTTCTAGAGAGCTGGATGAAGATGAAGAGCTGATTCCTCAACTACCAACATCAGCTGCAATAATACAGCTCTCAGCCTTCTCAAGACAAAAAGCTGGGTGAAATTCCTAAGGGGGAAACTCTTGGTAAACTATTTAAAAATAAATAATTTCTCTTTCAGATGGAAAGCCCGTGGAGGTGGATCCCCATCACATTATAATAGAAGATCCTGATGGTTCCTGCACATTGATCTTGGACAACCTGACAGGGGTTGACACAGGACAGTACATGTGCTTTGCTTCCAGTCCTGCTGGGAATGCCAGCACCTTGGGAAAGATCCTTGTTCAAGGTAAAGTCCTGCAGAGATGCAGTATTTTAAAGGGGTCTGCTATGAAATACCTTAAACTCGAACTGGCCAGAGAGTGACCAGCAGGACCAGGGCAGTGCCCATCCCCTGTGCTGGCACTGCCGAGGCACCTTCAGTCTTGGGGTCAGTTTTGAGACTACCACAAGACAAACACTGAGGGGCTGGAGCGTGGCCAGGGAAGGGAACGGAGCTGGGAAGGGGCTGGAGCCCCAGGAGCGGCTGAGGGAGCTGGGAAAGGGGCTCAGGCT
Source organism: Corvus moneduloides (assembly GCF_009650955.1). NCBI lineage: Eukaryota > Metazoa > Chordata > Aves > Passeriformes > Corvidae > Corvus > Corvus moneduloides. The sequence goes on from NC_045476.1 coordinate 2,451,862, forward strand.
GGAGCAAAGGAGGCTCAGGGGGGACCCTGTGGCTCTGCACAAGTCCCTGACAGGAGGGGGCAGCCAGGGGGGTCGGGCTCTGCTCGCAGGGAACAGGGACAGGAGGAGAGGGAACGGCCTCAGGCTGGGCCAGGAGAGGTTTAAATTGGAGATTAGGGAAAATTTCTTCATCCAAAGTGTTGTCAACCACCAGAACAAACTTCTCAGGGAGCTGGTGGAGTCACCATCCCCAGAAGTGCTCAAAAAGAATGTAGATGTGGCGCTTGGAGATGTGGTTTATTGCTGGCCTTGGCAGTGCTGGGTTAATGGTTGGACTCGATGATCTTAGAGGTCTTTTCCAACCTAAATGATTAATGTTTCTATGATGTTACAAATATTAAGGCGTTCCAGAGGTTCTGTATAACAAATACTGGGTTATATTTATTAAAAAAATGATGTAAAGGTGCAGTCAACTGTTCTTAGGTCAAAAAATTTGGTCTTCAGTATCCTTTAGACCTAGTGAGAATTATCTGGTCAGGGACACGAACTTCTTATCTGTTCACATTTCCAGCTACCAGCTGCATTTCCCTTTGCTTTTTGCAGTGCCCCCACGGTTTGTGAACAAGGTCAGAAACGCTTATCTTGTCGAGGGTGAAGATGTCCAATTCACCTGCACTGTGGAAGGAGCACCCAGGCCTCAAATCAGGTCAGTCCTACAACTCACACGGCAACAAATCCTGGCTTCTTATTTTGCATGATCAGAAAAGTCCTTTTGAATTTACAACCCTTTCTTTACTGTGTCTTCTATCTCAACCTCATCCCAGTGCTGGCTCTTCATGATCCAGACATTCCTGAGATTCTCAGCAATTAATTCCAGCTGGAATTTGAAAAGAAATACCTACAGAGAGACTTTGGATATGACTGGGTCAGATTTACAGCCCTGACAACATTTCATCATTTCTTTATTCTCCCTGCCTTACAACTGACTTGATTTTATCAGCAAGCAGTTTGGGGTATTCAGACAAAAAGCTCAGGAAAAGCTCAGGAAATCTTGTCATAATTTAAAGCCCTTTTCCTGCACTGACTGAGGAGAATTCTTGGGAAGAATCTCACAAATGTGTGCAGTTTAATATCCAGGTGTGATCTACCTGCCTGCAGACCTCCCTTCCAGGGTCCAAATGTTTGTCTGAGGATTAATTCTTGAGTTGTTTGATGGATGGATCAGTGAGATGGGCATCTTTTGATGCTGCATAATTTTTCCTGGCTTATACTCCATGTTTTCCTGCTCAGATGGTACAAAGATGGGGTGCTGCTGAAGGACACCAGTAAATACCAGACTTTCAGTGAACCACGCAGTGGCATCGTAGTGCTGGTGGTCAAGAACCCTTCCAATGAAGACATGGGGCACTATGAATGTGAGGTAAGTTCAGAGAGATTTAAATATCTGCCATCTAAAATGATAGAGGCAGGAGAATTCATTTTACTGGGAGAGACCCATGGCTGAGTAATTGCTCATAAAACTATCATAGAAAGTCAGGCTTAACTAGATCTGGGTTGCAAATGTCCAAAAACTTCACAATATTCTGACCTGACAGTTTGGTGGTATAAATAAGAATTGATGGAGCTTGTTCTGAAGCTTAAACTCAGGTCCAGATCTCTAGAAGAAACTGTTAAAAAATTTTGGACCATTCTGATGTGACATTTTGTTTTTGGACTGTCTTTAAATTATGACTAAGAAACCCTCCAGAGCCAGAAGAAAGAAATTAAGTCTAAATATAAGGCTAAACCACTGAGATTCCTGTTTTGTTTAGCAAGCATATGTGGAAATACCTAATAAATTGTTAAAAATGTAAAATATTTTCTGAAAATTATTCATAGTCTATGCATTCATTGTAAAAGTAGTAAGTTCTGAGGGCCTGACAATAAAAGCAGTTGGTCTTGGCTTAGGAAATTAGTGTGAGTCAGCTGCTCCATGGTAAATGGTTCAGCCCACAGAAATATTTGGGATGCTTGATATACTTTAAAGAATTCTCCTGGAATTTTAGCAAAATCAGACTACCTTGCATTTGCCATTGACTAAGATCCCAAGGTCCAGTATTCCCTTGGTTGAGTAAAACTCAGTAATTATTGGGCAATAAACAAAAAAACCCTCTTTAATGATCATTAAGGGCACATAGCAGGACTCTGTGCCTGTTGGCAGAGACAGGGCTACTTCAGGCCCAAGCCACAGGCTGCAGAGCAAACACCAAACAATTGAGTAAATAAGTTTGCTGATGTGCTGTAACTTGTCTGTGCGAGTAATTTTTGGTAAAATACCATGAACACCATTGAGCAGCAAAGTGTCCCTTCAAACTGCAGCCTGGTACTGGGGTCACACCTTCACCCATTTCTGCTGGCATTGAATTTTCAAGGTAGCACAGGCAGGTTTTCATCGTGACAAAACGTCCTGTGTTTCATTTGGCACTGCACGATTCTCTTCAGCTGATGAACAGGTTAGGGTCTGCCAAAAGTGGAGCAGAGCTTTACCACCACAGCGCCGCAGCCCTGACCCAGGAGAGGAGAGGAGACCAAGCCATCAGCATCGAAGGTACGACCCCTGCCCAGCTCCGTACGTACGCCAGCCAGTTGCCCTAAAAACACCTCTCTGAGGATCCCATATCTTTGCCATCTTATCCATGTTGGTTGTTGGTGTCCATGTATCTGTACGTCTCTGGAGATGTGCATGGGCAGAGGGCAGCTCAGCTCTGTGCCCATCACCATCTGTTGATTTCCAAGCCTGGCAAATCAACTTCATATAATGCTCATAAAGGCATTATATGAAAAAGGAGGAGCAAATGAAGGGTTTGTCACACCACCACTAGTGCAAAAAAAAGAATATATATTATATATATTGTTGGAATACTTGAAAATGTGTGTCAGCCTGGCAGAAGTGTTACAGGGGCCACTTGAGTAATGCTGGATGCACAATGTGATAGTTCCTGAAATACCACCGAAGGACATTGGGAATGCCTGAGAAAGCAGAACTGACAGCAGTATATCTTGAGCAATGTTTAGTTCATCCATTATTTAGGACTGTACAGGGATAGTCACAGAGTCTGTTCCTTTTTTTTCTGCCAGTTTCTGGATTGGTAGGGCGATAAGAATTGATTTTACACCCGTCCAAATACGCATCTCTTTCTTAGCAACTTCAGGCATTACTGCCTAAAGTTCCCTGCATATCCAAGGACTTCCACATGCCATGTGTTAGACAGTGCTTGCTGTAAACCCATCACAGCCCAGTTTAAATCCATGGCTACATCTACCTAGGGAACATTTCCTGGCTTAGGGAATTGGTTCTTTGTACCTCCTGTAAGTGTCCTTGTCTGGCTGAGCCTGGCCCAGCCAGTCCTGTCTCTCTTGAACAGTTCCCAGTGGCAGCTCAGGAGATGATACAGCCAAGGGACCACCTTTAATAGTTAATGGACAAATTTGGAGGGCAAGAGAGGGGACTGGGATAGGCACAGGCCTTTCCATGCCAGCAACCCTTGGTTTCATAGGCCTCTCCCAGATGTTGTTGGTGGAGACACGGTCAACAAAAGCCAGAATTTTGCCAACAGCTGTAGGACCTTCTTTCCTCATCTTTGGATGAGTTTCCACACCGTCTTGTGATAATAAAAGGAGTTCAAGTGCATGTTTGAAAGGGTGCAATTGGCATTATCAGCATCCACTAAGATGAAACAGTTCTTCTGAGTCGTGAAGCTGCTGGGCAGAAAATGCTGGAGTCTGGAAAAATATTCAGGGATAAATGATCCTCTACTCATAATTTTTCATCATTTTCTAGAGTCCTCTGCTGTTGGCCCTGTCTGAGACAAGGCCCTGGTCTGGCTGGACCTTTGGACCAGCCCTCTGTAGACACAAATATTGTGACATCATGGTAAGAGGATTCAGCCACAATAAGCTACTAAGATTAGCATCCTGATCTATGGACTTTCTTGACTTCATTTTAAACATGTTTTCCTTTCCCAGAGTCCCATCAAAAAGCATTACAGGGAGGATGCTGTAAGTGTAGAAACACTATAATTTTTTCAGCAAAATAAACCTTCAAGTACTTGAATTCTTTGTCTTTTCTATGCCCTGGAGAGAGAAAAGTAAGTTGTGTGCAGGATGTAGAAGAACACAAATAAATTCCTGTCAGGGTGGTGTATCTTGATGAAGTTCCCTTCAGGCAGATGTTATAGCAAACAAAGATTGTTAAAACTGTTAGGAGCATTTTCAGCTCTGGGGATTGCAAATGTGTGTGTTCAGCCCCAAGTTTCTCATCTGCTGTTATCATAAACAACAACAACAACAAAAAAATTGTGAGCTTGGTTAAAGAAATATAATTGGAGTTTGCCTGGAAGCTTCAGAAATGTCATGAAATAGGTTTGTTCTGTGATGTGCAATTGCTTGGACCTAGTAATAGGGAAGAAAATAGATCCCTGAGTCATCTCCAGGCAGAAACAGAGGGAGAGCTGCTTCAGGCCAGTGGAGAAAATAGGCTCATCCATGGAGCAAGAGGATTGCTGTGAGCAGAATCGCACCAGGGATGAATTTGGCATAATGCACTTGACCAAGGAGGGAATTCATTGTTTTCTTGAGAATCAATAACCAGCCTTGATCTGCCTGGGGAAAAATCAGGTTCATCTGGCAAAGAACTGGAGGACAGGTGGATCTCATGAAGGCTATCCCTTTCCATCCTCACAATCCTTCCTATTTGTGAAAATGGGATTACTTGTAACTTCACCAAGAGGACAACATTGCTGCTCTCACAACAGGAAATAGATACCGTGTCTGCTTCCTGGCTCACCTGCACCCTGGGTCTGAGTTTTACCTGATTTATCTCTGTTTCTGTGAAATGACCATTGTCTGAGTCTCATGAGGCAGCCTAGGGGCAATTATTTTAGTTTTTATCCTCCTGCCTTTCTGTACTGTTTATTCTGCTGAACCAAACCCGCGGTTTGGGATACCATTAGTCCAGTGGTTTATGAGCCCTGACCTGCAGCTGGTGATGGTCCACAGTCCAAGACCATGGGTATCAAAACCAAAATTCTTGTCATTGGGTTTAAATTCACACTGTTGGAGTTTGTAGATCCCTTGGATGGACCAAATCCAAAAAGGATGGAAACCACTGGACTAAGGGATCCCGTGTGAGCTGAGATCTGCCTTCAGCCACACCTGGTCACTGCACTGAAGTCAATGGGAAGTTGCTTTAAAAAATCCTCTTTCTGTGGATATTGGAAGAATTTGAGACACTTTTTAAAAAGTGTAACTGAAAGAAGATCCTTCTCTTTGACTTCCAGTTGACTGTGTCTGCTTTGCACCTTGCTGCTTAACCTGCACACGGCACACCTGGGCTGATGTGCTCTGGCATGTTCTGGTGTGATTCATCCATCCAGGCTCACTAACTTGATTATTTGTTAAGAAAAGCAAAGCCCAGTGCCTTTGAAAGGTGTTGCAATTCCACATGGGTGGGCAGGTCAGGACCTAGAACAACACAGTCAATACAAGGGGAGGAGTCAGGTACAGGAGTGGAGATGAAGCCATAAATAAAAATTCCCAAAGCAGCTACACCAGGCAACAAGAATTCCTTCACAAATTTGCCTTAGATTTCCTGCAGAGCCTTGGGCAGGTTCTTCAGTTGCCGTGTAGCAGCCACCTTGTTAAAAACCAGCAAAATATATTGAAGCTCTTAGCTGGAAGATTGCTTTAAAACCCAGAGGAGCATTGGATCTCTTAGTGTTACTGAAGAAATAGGGCACAGGAGTTTGTCCCCTGACCATCTGGATGTTCCCTGATTAGGGTGATGATTAGGGCATTTACCTCATTATTTTTATTTGGCTGTCACCATGGTTTAGTCTCAATTTTTGGCCTGCCCACAGGGTTTTCAGTGCAAATTCAGGAGAGCCCCATCTGCCTTTACAGCTGTCAGTCACTGCAGGAGTGAGGCCTTTTGGATTATTTGGGGGTTTTGCTGGTTTGGGGTTTTTTTTTTGAGAGAGATCCCAAAATGCTTCATTCATATAATTTAAAAAATTGTTATATCTATGAATTAAGCCACCAACCCTGGAGGGACTTCAAAGATCTGTGGATGTGGCACTTAGGGACAGCATTTAGTGGTGAATGTGGAAGTGCTGCCTTAGCAGTTGGATTCAATGATCCTAAGGGTCTTTTCCAACCTCAGTGATTGTATGAATTGCTCATTTTAGGATTCGTTTTAGCAGTTCTTGCCAGGTTTTGCAGTCTCCAAAGTGTAGCAGAAGGAAGTGAAAATAGAGCAGTGCTCCCGTGGCTCATGTCAGCAGCGTGAACTGGGCAGGAAAAATAGGTTTGAGCTCCTGTGAGTGGAGAAAAGAGACTTAAAAATTGTAAAAAAGGCCATAAATTACCTTCCATCCATTCAGAGCAAGGAGAACTCACTGATCCTCAATGTTCCATCACTTGTAAGGCAATGTTTTAATCTATTAACCAAAGAGATGTCTGGTCCTATAAAAGCACTGGCTGTCCCTAATGCTTACAGCTTTTAACCTGCTTATCAGGGGCTCCTGCTTTGCAAAGCTGTTTGCCTAAAATGCTCTTGAAAAGTTGAAATGATCCATCCGGCGCTAAAAACGGATGCAGAATATTTTCCTCTCGGGGGAAAAACAACAGCAAAAAAAAAAAAAAAAAACCAAACCAAAACTATAACAAAAAAAAGAAACCCAAATTCTCTCATCCTACTTTCGTGTGGTTCTATCCTTCAATATAGGATTGCTCAAATCCTCCCTCACACCTCGGACAGCACATATACAATTTATTGTGTGCCATTTTCAGCTTTCTCATCCCAGGCCTGCTGAACTTTTGAATATTGAATCTCTTTGACATCCACTACGAATAGAAATATCACAGTTGGTGTCCTTTGGGAGGACTGCAAGAACAGACATTCATAGAGCAACCACTGAAGAGACTTTTTCTTACAGACATTGTGAGATTTCATTGATTTGTTCAATTTTTTAGTTTATATTACTTAATTCTTGTCTAAAGACAGTTGCTGCTAAAATAATTGTATAAAACACCTATTTTCAGGTGTATAATCCAATTAAGTAATAGCTGTTTCCCTCAGAACACCAGTATTTTTACTCAGATATTCACTGCATATGGATTAATCTCATATTATTTAATAAGATTTTCTAAAAGTTATTTGAAAATTGCAGAATAGTGATTTAAAAAATCAGTGAAAATCTCTAACCTGAGTGTAATAGTTTGAGCACTCAGTTCATCTGCCATCACTGTATATTTATCATTCCACCATTTAAAACAAGGTTTGAGTTATTAAAAAAAAAATAATTAATTAAGGGCAGGTAAATTGTTTTATTGTAATTGTGTCCAGGGATAAATATTTGAAAATAATTTTGCTCTTTACTTACCCTGTTAGTGTAAACTCAAATTTCCAAACAAATTCTGTTTACACTCACCCAGTTCTGCAGTAACTCCTTTGAATCTCTGGGAAATGATTCCAGATTTTTACAGGCATAAACAAGAGAAGGCTCTGCAAGTACACCCATGAGCTCTAGGTCAGATATTAACATCAATATTTGCACAAAATTCTTTTTCATTATGGTCAAATTTGTGTTTTTACCTGAGGCAGGGAAGAGCCCTTGGAAGTGAAGTGGAAGGAAAATTAAGTTAAAGTATTCCATTTAATATTGTAAATGTATTTTTAATTTTCAGTCAATGCAGGTTTGGGGGCACCAATTGAAAACATCAGCACTAATCATCAGTTATTTAACAAATAATACAGACACTCCAAATTCCCTGGGCAAGAACTGTTTGTGATTTTATAGATCTTTTTAAGTGGCAGTTCACTTAAATTGCATCAAGTGAAAATTACCAGAGCTTATTTATTATAGGCTGGCTGGAGAACTGAAAACCAATTGCTGGAGATTAAATTATGGGTTTTTTTTAGATCTTTTGTGAGTTTATTCAATGAAAAGTGGGGCTTGCTGTTGGGGTTTTTCTAGATCTCAAATAGGTTCAGCAGTTCAGGGTGTGCTCAAAGCAGTGTGGTTCAAACAGTGCCTTAATTTTATTCCAGTGGATAGGGTGGGAAACCTGCTGAAAATCTCAGTTAGTTCTTCAAATGGTATCTTTCTACTTTTTAAAAATGTCAGTTTTAGGAAATACTTGCAACCCTATGAAATCATTACTTTTGATCTTGATAGGCATCAACAGCTTCCAGTTGGTTACGGGAGAAGGGTCAGGAAAAATCACAAATTAGAGCAAAAAAAAGAGATGGAGCAGACACAGGGCTCTCCTGGGCTTCCTGGGATTTGGGGGCTTTTTTGATGCTGATGATAATGATTTTAATGATTTTCATTGTTATCAGTTTGGATTTTGCATCCAGTCCACAAAAACTTGGCCACAATTCAGTGTTTGGGGAGACTCTTTTTTTCTAGGAAGTGAAATCACAGTTTCAAGAATTTCAGCTCTCCAGGATTTTCCAGATCGAGGCACTTTCAGGTTTCTGACACCATCACTACCTTATTATACAATAAAAAAAGTTAAATAAGGACTTTGTTTTCTAGCTTTGACCTGCCAAACAAAAATGGTAGAATAAACAGCTTTTGCCAAATTGTTCTCCACAAAATATTTAATTTCAAATCTAAACATTCAGAGAGCATTCTGAATTCTCATTCCTTGTCAGAAACACTAAAGATGATGCTGGAAATAACCACAGAAAGCATGGATGGGATGGTACAGTTGGTTATTTTTCACTCCAGTTTATGTTGATGATCTGAGCAAAGATAATTTAATCATTTCAGCTTTTGCCTTTCTTTAACCCCATGCTGTTCATACTGTTCTCTTTGTAGTCACTGAACAAGAGACTAAAGTGCCCAAGAAAACCATCATCATGTAAGTGCTGATTTTTTTTTTTTTTTTTTTTTTTTTTTTGGGTAACATTTGTGGTTTTTTGCCTTGCTGCCTCTGCATGATCCAGTAACAAGCTTGTGTTCATTGGCTATGCAAGTGTGTTCATTCCCAGCCCGCCAGATCCCACGGAATTCTGTGCCATGTGAAGTGTTCGCCTCAAAAAAAAGTCCTTCTGTTCTTTTCCAAAAATAGCAGCACTGGTGTTAGGCACAGCCTCTGGGGCAGTTATTTTATGATATTACACATGGAAAAATATTCCCCTGAGCACTGATAGAGTTGCACAAGAGCTCGGGAAGGTGGAGTCTGACTCTCAGTGTTGAATGAAACCAGCTTTGAAAGCTGTCTGCCTGAAAATGTCTACAAATTTAACAAATATCTCAGAGCCTACAGTGATTTCTTCTGGCTTTCTGTTTTTAATTATTCAGGAAAGCCTTGTATGATGAAGCAGAAGATGATGAGTATTTTTATCCCCTTCTGTCTCTATATTTCTAATATAAATATTTGTCCTGATAACTTGGTCTTTTTGGGTATTTTGAGCCTGGTTTATACTGGATGCCTATAAAACTACAAAGATTAATTGCTGCAAAAGCAGTATTTTCTCAGCCATATGTAGCCTAGAAGCTTAGTAGCCATTAAAATCTTAATTCATCTTCTTAAGTACCATAAAGAAATACATAATGAAATTGTTTCATGTGCTGGAAGGGGGACACCGGCCTGTGACAGGATTTCAGAGCATCTCCAAGCTACTCAAACCATGTCCTGAGGGCAGTAAGCAGTTATACAATGGATATTTTGGGGAAATGCCTTCCCTCAACAGCTGTACTATTGCTAAAGTCTGTCCTTGATTTGGGACAGGAGGCTTAAGTTGAGGTATTTTATTTTTGTTAGACATAAAATTGCAACTAAAGGACTGTTAAGAGTTGCTCACCTTTTATCCCTTTTATTACTTTCTGTGAGGATTATTCCTTTAGATCCATGCACTTGGCCCATTTGGAGGCAGTGGTTTATTAATTGTCCCCCCTCCCAGAAGTTTCTACCTGGATGAGGCAGAGAGCAGACAGGAGAGGCAGGAAGGGGCTCTGCCTTTTCCCCTCTCTCTTGCACGTGAGCTCAGGTAAATGTCCAGTCATTAGACCCTTTTCATCCTGCAAAGACCAGAAAAGTAAAGTGTTTTTACCTGTACTGCCTCAAGGACCAGGATTCAGAATGGAGCAACTGAACAGAGAAATATTTTTTTATATCACATTCAGAAATATCCTGAGAAAGTCATGAGCAGGAGGAAATCTCAGAGTCAGACCGCATCTACAACTTGGTAAATCTCATTTATCTGCATCTCTGTGCCTGGATCTGGAACGGCAGCATTAATATTGGTGGATTAAGTAATATAAATTAATACAAAATACCATCAGTTAAGCTGATTTCTAAATTTCTGAGATCTAAATTCCATAGGACGTTGCTCTGGACAGCTCCAGAAGGGATTCCTAAATCACAGGCTGCAGCCCCAAAGGAGTTTGGTAAATTTAGGAGTGGGATCTCAGACAGAAATTCCCCTCCTTTTGTGGTCATGAACTTTAAATTAGAGTGGACCTCAACAGGAGCTGGGATAGTGATGGACGAAAGTTTGGGAATAATTCTGTAAGGGCAGATTCCAACTCTTCTTAATCTGTTGCAAGCTGAGGAAGAGAAGAAGCTTTAAAACTAGTGGCAGAAAATAATTGGCAATTGAGAGATGGGATTGAACAATGTCCATATATGCAAATCCCAGACCCCAAAAAACCCATTTTAACTTTACAACATAGAGCAAAGTCTACTGCAAGCACCCATTCTCATCCAGAATAATTTAGTTTTGTGTAATCCAGAAAGGCACCGTGGCTAGTAGGAAGGCTCTGCACAGACCCCAAAGGTCTAATGAAAAACTGCAGAAAACTTAGGGAAAAGAGTAAACCAGTGGAAATGAGCAGTAGAAGAGAGGGTGCTCTGGAAGGAAATAAATCTCCCTGTAGCTGATCCAGTCCTGGACTCACCATGTCCTCAAAGGGAGAGATTGATGGTGGAAACAAATCTGATCTCCAGAGGAGGAAGAAGTACAAGTTTTCAAAAATAGGAGCAGAAGATGAGAAAGGCAAGATGAGAAAGGCAAATAAACCCAAGAGGATTGGTCTTCCACGATGGCTATAAATGGGCTCTCCATTCTCAAGGGCTCTTTCCACCCTTGCCTGTCTCTCAGTGCAAAAGCCAGAGCAGAGATGGCTGGAGAGCAGAGGGGGTGACCTTCAGCCCCACGTGGTTGTGACTGGAGAATGGTGAGGAGGAAGAGAGGAATAAAAAAGCTGCTGTCTCCATTCATCATCTCAGTTCTGGCCACTGTTTGACCCTTCAGTTAATTCTTTGCTTTTAACCCCGTTCCTTGGGAGTAGGGACAGAATCTCAACACAGAAACAAAATGGGCTTTTCCAGTGGTTTCCACTGGAGCAGATGTGGAGCATCGGCTTCCCTGTGCTTGCCAAGAAAACACTGTATTTACCTGGAAGTTTTTCCATGTTAGAAACACCACGGAGAAACCTGCAGGAGAAACTGCATGTTCAATATGTAAGTTAAGAGCACTGAAGCCTGGGGTTAGGCCTTGGGTCAGAGGGGACCTTTAAAGATAATCTAGTCCAACCCCTTGCTGTGAGGAGGGACAGTTTCACCTAGATCAGGCTACTCAGAGCCCTGTCCAGCCTGACCTTGAATGTTTCCAGGGATGAGGCATCTACCACCAGCCCAACTTCAGTCAAAAATATAAAGTAAAGCCAGCAGAAATATGCTGAGAAATCATAATTATGCATACAAATTTGGCTTGGTATTCCTGTGTCTATTGGAGGTGGTAGGATCAGGCTGTGTCTGCACTAATGGTATTATGAAGAGTAAAAATAAATATATTTTGGGACAGATGACTTGTGCAGGAAATGTTCTAACTTTCTCTTCCTGGTGGTCTCCACATGTTAAGGGTTAACCCCTTTCTGTGTTCTGCATGTGGAAATGCAGATCTCTGGTCTCAAAAGTGTCTGTAATAAACAGGATAGAGATATGTTACATTAATTAAATATTGTTAGGAAGCTGATGAGCCTACCTTAATAAAGGGCATTTAACCATTGAGGTGGATGGAATTAGGATTTTAGCCAAGGATACTCAGGAAAAGGATGAAGTCTTTGAGTGTTTACAATTTTGGGGGGTCCAAAGTAGCAAAATGGGAGGTCAACACAAGCACATGAAATACAGCAGCACCCAGCAGAGCATTTCTCAGCTGGAGCACTTCTCATGCTCGTTGTGTGTTCACACTCAAGGACATTAATGGAGCTGGAGTTTTCCCTGGGGACAAGGGCACTGGGGTTTTCCCTGTGGATCAGGAAGTGGAAATGGGCATGTGAGTGTGTGCGTTGTGCGTGTCCCTCCCAAAATGACCGCTTCTCCAAAAGCTGGAATGCTTCCCCAAAAGCTGGAATGCTTACCCAAACTAACCCCACTGCGGCGCCTTGGCCGACCATGGCATGTGCTGGTGGAGTGTGGCTCCCCGAAAAGTCTCGTCTTCCCGCCAACTCCACCCCTTTCTGCCATCAGAGAGGAGACCATAACCACGGTGGTGAAGAGCCCAAGACAAAGGGGAAGGGTTTCTCCTGCACGTTCTCCTTCAGGTCATTCTCCTTCCCGCTCCCCATGGCCGGAGCTGACTCCGGAGCCGGTTTATGTCTCCAAGATCAGGCAGCCTGTCCACAGACATGAGCAGGAGGCAGCACCAAAGTCTGCTGCTGTTCCCAGGCTTTATGTCACAGAACATGAGGACATGCAAGGGGCAGTGGCAAGAGACGTCGTCGTGGAGAGCACAGGGGAAGAGAAAAAGCCCAAGTGGGTCGAAGTGGAAGAAATAATTGAATTCAAGGTGAAAAAATCACCAAAGCCCACAAGGAAAAGAGGCTCTTCCCCAGCAAAGCAAGAAAAAGATGACTCAGGGGTGTTAACATTCACTTTTCCCAGCTCAAGGCCAAAGCGCTCCCCAGAAGATGATCCAAACACAAACAACTCCAACAATAAATTGGTGGAGCAGTCAAAATCTCTGCCAAATGAGCATCTCTCTGAAGGTGACATCCAGCCTCTGGTGTACACAACCGAGCAGGAAGGACCTCAAGTCAGCAGCGAAGAGAGAAACTCCCCATGTGGCTCTGAGCAACTAGGAAGTGATTCATTTATGGATTATGGAACTGAAGGAAAGAGCTGCCCACAGGAATCAAGTGCTGACTGTGGGTCAGATGCTGCCTCCCCTCTGCTTGCCTGTGGAGGTGAGCCTTTGGTCTTCAGTTTTGGGACAGCTGCCGCAGACCAACACGAAATTCTGTTCTCCCTGGCAAGTCCAGAGGATAAGGAAGAAGTCGATGAAGTGGATGTGTCTTGGCATGTTGGAGAGGAGGTACCCGAAGTAATACAGGACATCTTTCCCGAAGAGGACAACGTCATAGTGGATGAGCCAGAGGAACTACACACAGACGACATCAGCACCCGGGACCGCAAGATTTTAACACACAACGGCAAACTCTTAACTCTGGAGGACCTGGAGGATTATGTCCCTCAAGAAGGCGAGACCTACAGGTGTGAGGATCAGAAGCAAACGGCAGAGAAGCCCTGCGAGATCTCCGTGCTGCAGACGGAGATCAATGAGCCGACCCCGACCATCGGGAAGCCGGTGCTGCTGAACCTGGTGAGGCCCGTGGTGCCCGAGCCCAGGCAGAGGTTCTTCAGCCAGTACGAGGAGCACGTTCCTGGGGGTGTGTTCGTGTCAGCCTCTCGGGTGACCGGCGTGCAGTCCGCGGGCCCCTCCAACATCTCCTTCCGTGTGAGCGATTCCCGCGCGGCTCCTCCCGGCCCCTCCTTCACGGTGAAGCCCTCGTTCTGCACCGAGGTCCAGCGCTCAGCAGACAACGGGCAGTCCAGCTTTAAAACTGAAGTTTCCACGAGAACCCTCAGCTACGGGACTGTTGGCGAGCCTGTCACCTTGCACATCAGCACAGAAGACCTCTCCCAGAGCTGAGCGGATGCAAGCATAATTTTTAACACCGAAGAAAGCAGCTTTTTAAAAAAATATAAATAATCAAAATTGTTGTAAGCAAGGGGAATTGGTGGCAAAGTTATGAGGTAACAAGTACAAGGGAATACCTTAGAGGGAAGTGTATTTAAATATGATATGTCCAGCTTTTCCAGTCTTAAAGGGAACAGTCTGTCAGAACAGTTTGTAACTTTAAAGGCTTTGATCTAGGTGAACATGTATCATTCCATAGCGGAGCAGTGATGGGAGGTTTAGGAAAAGCCTGATTCTTCTACCTATGACAGAAATATAGATGCAAAAGTGCTTTTTTGTCCATGAACTTAAAAATTGTTTCGTGTGCCAGTTTACGGTGTGGCAAGGAGGTGAAAGTATCTAAGCTTTTCAGCATCCTTCAGCAGCCCAGGACAGGAGGTGTCTCCTGTCGCCGTGTGGGCCCAAAGGTCATGAAGCTTCACTCTGCTTTGACCATGCTCTACACTTGTGACACCAATTAGCCCTACCAAAATTTCTTCATAAACCTTTCAACATGCACAGTCTGGTTGCATTATTTTAACCTTCTGCCTTATAATGAGATATATAGGAAATATTACAAATACCAGGGATTCAAAGGGCTGCTCAGGCCTTTTGGTTGAAATCCCAGATTGACTCTAGTCAGTGGTGAAAGTCCCACTGTCATGAGGAAGCAAGAGTTTTGTTGTTCTCTTCTGCTTTACATGAAAAAGACTACCTTTTCTAAATGACTGATATTTTCAAATCCACTTCCTAGTTGTCTGATAATGTAGCTTTCATTATTCTGCATTCTAGTGTGGTGGATTTATAAAACATCTCTTTTAAAATATAATTTACTTAAGGTGCACTGAAAGATTAAAGTGCTGCACAAAATGATTTCTGCATCTGCAATCAAACATTAACACGTACAAAGAACTACAAATGTGGTCCTTGTCACTAAATATGACTGGATGAGTATTTGTTCTCCTGAACACACCAGTGGTGAAACATTCCTGCTAACAGATTGATCCATGATGTCCCTGATATGTGATAAGAGGAATTTACCACTGAGCTACGGCAAAGTAGCAGGAGCACAAAGACAATTTAAAAAAAATAAAGACAAAAGAGAGCTTTACCTTAAACATTCGGTTGAAACACAGATCTGTTCCAAATGTATTGGGCTGCCAGTTGCAATTGCATTGTATTACTGTAAGCAGGAAGGTCGAGATGCCTCGGAGAGGGACTGACTGTGGGGTTCCTCTGGAGCTCTGCAGCGGGAATGCTGCATGAGGGGGAGGCTGAGGTGCACTGAGCACAGCCCACTTCTGTTGGCTTCACCAAAAATGGTTGTTGCCGAGACCTTCAACAAGCTGCTCTGAAAAGAGATGAGCTCCCAGGCCCATATCCTGGCGCCAGTTGGAGTCAGATGGAGTTTGTCATTGGTCTCAGCAGGACCCAGCACTGGCTCTCTCTGGTAACAGAGATGGGGGGTGAAAAGTCCCCACACCCTGTCCCAGCTGAGCTCTGTAACAATGTTCAGTAGAAACTGCTTTCATTTATGGTTTAGGGAAACCAGAAATGCTCAGGCATAGTTGAATTTCTAAGCAGCACGAAGAGAGAGGGTGGAGTGATTTTCTGCCTTGGGAATGAATGGATGATGTTGGCTCTGTGTTTCCCAGCCAGGTGATATAGAGGAGCTTGTTCTGGAGGCTTGGGGCAATATTCCTGCCAACAGGGACTGAATTCACAAAAGGTGCTTGTAGAAAAGTTATTTTTTTCCTTCTGCAGCTGCACCTTGTGCTGTCTAAAATGAACATATTGATTTCACAGCCTTTCACTTTCAGCATCCACTCAGGATGTCGTGTGCACTACCTTCATGATATAAGATGCTTTTCCAGTGGTGAAGGAAATCAAGCTTCCTTTATGGTACTATCCCGTTTTTTATAACATCTCCTTGGTTTATATACTGTTTGTTTTATAATGAAGCAATACGATGGATATATATATTAGTGCTTTTTTCATATATTGCACTGTACATTGGAAAGTAACACACACACAACGGGGAAATGCTTTCAAAGCCAAAAATATTTCTTTTATTTTGAGCCTGACTCTGATCTCAGTTATTCCAGTATCAATCTAGAATAATTCCACAGAAGGAAGTGGATTTGATTCAGATTTATGAAGATACTGCTGAGAAAAGAATTTGCCCTGTGATAGTCTTCAAAAAACGTAATATTCAAACAAAAGTTAATGAGGATGTGTAAAGGAATGTGGAGGTTTCCTCCTGTTGTGGTTGGCACTCAGGTTTTTCTAAAGAAGCTCTAAGGCTGCACTTCAGAGGGTCATAGAAGAAATAATTATACTTTGATTCATTAGCTCAAAGCAATTAACATCTGTTTACATTTTCTTTTGAAATTTAAGCAAAAGAGAATCAATTGAAGGGAATTCTTAAAATCCTATGCAGGGCTCTGTTCAAAAAGTGAAAGGTTTATGAGAAGTTCAATACATATATTTTCAAAATGTTTTCCTAGAGGTTAAAAATTATGCTTGTAAGTGATTAAACTGTGTAGATAACTAATGAGATGTGTGGGGATTTATTTCCTGTAGATGAAAAGATACAGCTGTATGAAAGATTTTAATACAATGAATGTTTTACTGAAATTCCTGGAGGTAAATGGGTATTAATAAAGTGGAAACTTCTGTTTGCTTGAAATACAAAAAGGAAAAAAAACACACAAAAAAAAGTCAAGTGCAAGATACGCTGTTAGATGCTGAGTTTATATCAATAAATGTCTTGCATCAGCTGTCACTGAACTCGTTGGATTTCTGTGTCCTTTGTTACAGCACTTGATATTCCATCAGCTCATCCTCTTCTCCCGCTGACTTCAGCAGGAGCTGGATTGCAATCTAAGAATATTAATGCAGTTGGGCTCTGGCTCCTTTTTATGGGCAGTTTCAGGAGAGCTGAAGTGAAAAAAAACAGTTTTAGGGATATTTCCAACTCAGGAATCTTAAACAATTCACATCTTCTTGGGTTCTTCTCTGAAACCGAACTGGAGCTTCAAAATAAGTGTCAGTCTTGAGTTCCCAGGGATGAAGTGAAGGAGATGTGGGGTGGAAAGGTTCAAGGCTGAGATTTTAGAGCTAGGAAAGAGGTTGGTTGTCCATTACAGGCTGTCACTACTGTGGTGTTTGTTAGTTCTATTTATCTTGGGGGATATTAAAGTTCCTCAGCCTGAATCAGTGTCCTAAAGAAGGAAGAAAGTGGTGTAATGTCCCTAAGCAGGGAGGAAAGTGGTGGTATTAGAGCATGGGGGAGATCTGTGATTATATATAACCTCTATATCTGTGCACCTGTGAATACATTTCCCCATCAAGTGACATTAAACAAGTCAGAGCTGTTTGTTCCAAATACTCTTATTTTTTTCTCAAACCACATCATGGTCTGAGTTTTCTCTCTTGCTTGGCAAGCAGTTACATCATGAACGTGATCAGTTGTCTTAACCTGACCTGCATTTTCTCTGTCTTCATGATTACATGGGAGCTTCCCTAGGTAACATCCATGCCTTCGTTGTGCCTCTTCAGGATTTGTGGAAGGTTTATCAGGCAGCAGAGTGGGTGAGATGAGCTCCTGCAGTCTGTGATCCCATCCCAGCCTTCTACATCCAAACCCAGCAGAAATATTCAGATATCGTGAAGTAGGACAAATGCATCACTCTGGAGCAAAAAGTGGCTTTTCTGCCAGACTTTGATGAAAAAGAACAGCCCTCCCTTCTTTCCCCTGCCCTTCCCAGAATCACTGATGAGGCTGATTCCGTTTGCTCCTTTTCCTTTCCTGTGAGATAACTTCTTCCTTGCATGTAGGGTCTGTATCAGTGCAATGGGTTCATTTCAGTGGTCTTATCCAGTGATTGGTTCTTCTTCCAGAGGGTGCTGGGGCACTGAACAGGCTCCCCAGGGAATGGTCACAGCCCTAAAGCTGCCAGAACTCCAGAAGTGTTTGAATAACTCTCCCTGAAACAGAGTGGGGTTGTTGGGATGACTGTGCAGGGTCAGGAGTAGGACTGGATGATCCTTGTGGACCCCTTCCAGTTGATGACATTCTGTGATTCTAGGATTAATAAAGGTATTTTTGACAGACCAACCAATGTTGAGTTCAGCTGGGTGATGGATCCTTTGTTCCACTGTCTGGGAACAGGCCAGGGGTGCACACAGTGTGGCACAGTGTCCCCAGCCTGCTGAGATACAACTTTCCAAAGCATTTTGTGCCAACTTTCTTATTTTAACTCTTAGCTACGCTCCCTCTTGCTGGAATAAGCATTTCTTTGTCAACTCCCTGGTCCAGGAGTATCGAATTTCCCGCATGTTCACTCATCAGAGGAAATAACTTTCAGGGATGGGACTACACGATTGCAGGGATTTATTGTTTAAAATAACGAACACATCAGTCGAGGCGTGAGATTTTACAGTACCTCCAAATAATGGTGACTAGTCACAAGATTTAGAGTTACATCATAATTTATAACTTTCTAATCCAACAGACACTTAAAACGACACTTTGTTTTGGATTTATGACCTATCACCTGTGGCACTTCTCACTGCAATGCAGCTGCATCTTGACCAATACCTTCTCATGTCACATACAGATATCTCTCTTATACCATCTACATTCTTAACTTAAACTATATTAAATCACACAATTATATTTAAAACCCTCCACTAGAACACCCAGTGTACAATTTTACTTATAACTATAGGAACACAGGCTCGTGATCCTTTTGGCAATGATCTTAAAATCTCTGTCAATTAAGCCAGACCTAGTCTCTTCCAGGGTTGTAAATCAAAGCCTCCTTTAATTGCAGGAGTTTCTACTCCTCTGTCTCCCACATAGGAGGGGAAAGTGATACGATTGCAAATATTTCCATGGGTTGGATGGTGCTGCTGTTTTCTTTTTTGCCCTGAAGAGAGAAAAGTTGTTGTTCTTGTCTGTAGGAATGACTTCCCCCCAGTCAGACACGGAGACTACTGTGCAGGCCTCGCTCCAGCGTGCTGATAAGGAGATCAAGACAGCTCTGAAAAAACTCATGGACTCGGCATCACTGCTGGTGACTCTTCCCCCGGGCATGCGAGCAGATGGTGGCCTTGGCCTTGGCCCTCCTGAGTCTGTTCCTTCAGAGTACTCAGGGACAGCAGCCGGGCCCTCTGTGATAGTTCATGAAGCCAGTACCCAAACCCAGACTGCTGGAGCCCATGGTAGGTTTGGCACGAATGTGGGAGATGTCCCCTGGGAGTTGAGAGACAGAAAAATATTGAACATGCCAGTAACAATATTTTTAACCTCATTTTTCTGTCACTGTGTTTTGAGCAGATGAAGATTAAGAGAGGGCTTTCAGACCCAAAGAAACATGGTGGGGTGGGTTGGGGTTGGATCTAAGTTTGGGGCAGATCTTTCTGGAAACAGGAGGTGTTTGAAAACCATGTCTGAAGTAGAGTTTGGTTCATCACCTGCCCAAATTAAGGAATAGGGCATTTTTTCCACCTTTGGGGCTTTGTCCCTGGTCTTGCTTCAAGTACTTTTGGGGGAGAAGGCAGAGTGAGATCCCTCCTTTACATTCGGAGAAGTCATCTGGGTTTTGATTTGGTGGGGTGGGTAAGGGTGCTTGCTTTTATTGTTTGCCATAAACAAGCTGGAAATATCTTTAATATCCTGCACCTTCCTGTCAGAGGCCTTCCAGGGGGTTGAGTGCATCAAGTTCACCTGGATTTCCCTGACCCTGGAGCCCAGACAGACTCCTTGCAGCTCCTGTGTGACTAAACCCAACCATGTGTGTGGCTGTGTCTTGCCAGGAGAACAACTCCTTTGTCTTTCTGTTGTTTTTAAAAAATCAGGGATGAGCGACAACCCTTCCACTCTTCCTCTGCTTCTGCCATAACAACTTGTCTAAGCTGTCTCTGTGTCAAGTCAGAATAACTGTTCTCCACCACTGTTAACTGAAAGGACAATGCCAAGCAGCCTTCAGCCCCCAAACTCCAGATAACTCTTTAAAAAAATAAGTATTCTTGTTTTAAACTTATAAAGGATAAAAGCTGATCATGGAATCAGACCCAAAACAACAGCATAAAAAAATGCCAGGGCTTTAAAACATTTTTTCCTTTCTAGTAGGAAATCATCTTTGAAAATAATCCTCTGGTGAAGTGGGATGACCCAAAAATCCTAAGTAAAATGTCACCTAGCAGATTATTTCCCCAGTCACAGCTACAGAGAAAATACAATAGTGAATGAGATGGTTTGGCAGGTCTTTCATCTGAGCAAAACTAAACATGTTATGGGAATTATTTTAATCAGATGGAGACTTGACAGCTCTCTCTATGATCACATGCCTTAAATAAAAAGGAGGCAAATATTTCAGTAGTGCTGGTGGTAGGAAAGCACAGTCCCAGAACCTGGGATCTCTGATCCAGTAATGCCTTCCATGTTTTCCATCCCAGTAGAGCTGCTTTATGTGACTTCTAGAAACAGCTGCTCTTTTCCAAAACCAGCCAGCACCAAACATCCTTAGAGCGCTCCCTAAAATATTCCTACCTGCTGGGTAGAAAACTCCTCTGGATTTAACGTTTTCTCCTTAAATGAAAAAGAGATGATGCACTTTATCCTACGGTGTAATTCCAATGGTGAATATCAAAAGACAACCAGTACTTTTGGAACGTGAGATCAAACCAGGTTTTGAAGCTATACCTGATAAAATAATTAATAATAAAAGAAGAAAATTAACTGAAACAGCCATCAAGCTACACCATCTTTTGGTTTCCTCAAGCCCCAGATGCCAAACGTTGCTCTGGTGTAACAGAACAGTACAAGGACATTTTCCAGTGAAGGTGCAGCAATACTGATGATGAAACATCACCAGGTCCTCTGTAAGAGTCCATATTACCTCCATATCAGTAACATCCTTGGGCAGGACCACCAGTTTATGCTGGTGTGAGCTCACTCATGTCCCTGATGCTGCCTGTGATCACAGCAGTGAGTCAGGAACTGTCCTAAGGCAAAGTTTAATGGGAGAACTCATGTGTACAAAGCTAACACTGGGTTTCCCTGGAGTGCATTTCAGTGGCGGACTTGCCAGTGCTGAGTTGATGGCTGGACTTGTTTTTAAAGGTCTTTTTCAACCTGAATGATTCTGTGATTCCATGATTTCCTCACCACCATGAGCTGGAACTGAAACACAGTTAAATTATCTCCTGTAAAGGCTGTGTGAACCCATGCTATCCTTCCAGCTGACCTATTTCCCCCTGTCCCTACTGCTTTTCCCACCTTTGTCTCTGTGTGTTTCCTTGCAGAAAAGTCAGTTTAGCCCAGTCAGCCAAGTGCCACCACTCTGGTGTTGTCCAACCCCTTTGCTTCCTGTGCTCTTTGCAAAAGTGCCAAATTCTCCTCTAACCTTCAGTGACTGCACCCAGCTGAGGTCAGGTGGACTCAGCTCTGGCACAAGGCACAACAGAGCTGGCTCCAAAGGTTGCCTCTGGGTTTCAGGCGTGCTCTCATGGGTGTTGTGTCTAACTTGCCCAATTTCTGCTGCCATCCAAAGCACAAAGGCAGGTTCCAGCTGAAGAACCAGGGGTGCCGAAGCCCAGCCCTGCTCCTTCCCGGGAAGAGGCGGATGCTGGAGGTGAAAGCGCTCAGGAACGCACTGTTCCCACTGACAGGTAAATACCCACCTCAATATTTCCACGTAATACATGTGGATTTCTGAAAGTGGCAGAGTTTGTTGCAAGAAAAGCAAATCCTCTGTGGTGGACCTGAACAGATTCTTGTAGGTTTGTTACTATTTTCAGAATCCCGGTGGCAATGCTTTGTCAAAGAAGGGTAAAAGAAGGTTGGAGAGAAATTAATCCCCCCCAAACCAAAATTCTTGTATTAATTTTAAGCAAATAACTCTTTGTCTGTGGTTAAACAGATCAATGGCGGGGTGTAATCCTGCACCTCTTGTATGTGGCTATGCCATGATCTTTTCTCTTGGGTTTCCTGAAAGAACGTCACCAGATGCAGGGGCAGGAGGCTGGAACAGGAGAGAAGGAGATGTGGTCTGGGATGTGCACAGTGAAGTTTATATCGAGACCACGGAAAGAACTCGTGTGTATAAGACTGAGGAGAAGACTCCAACAAGTAAGATCAAACACTGTTTCCCTTCCTAAATCCCATGATTGTCACTGTCTTCTCTTTTGGTAACAACTCCTGATGACTGTTTTTTTAAATATTCTGATTTTTTGAGTGGTAACTGTTTATTAAACAAAAAGTAATAGATAAGTGTGAAGATAAGAAGCCTAAAAGTAATGCCAGTATAGAGAACCCCAAATAAATTGCTGCTTTACCTCTTGATTTGACTTTAAACTACAGTTACATCCTAAATGGCCTGTCCTATAAATCCCGTTTGAGTAACTCCACCTCTGCCAGCACACTGGGAATGAAGTTGCAGTGTTGTGCATGCAGCAAACCTTTTTGTCTCACCAGGTCCTCCCTACATGCAAGTGACAATAGAGGATGTGCAGGTGAACTCTGGGGAACGTGCCAAATTCCAGGCAGTCATTGAAGGAACCCCTCAGCCCACAGTTTTATGGTTTAAGGTGAGTGCAGACTCTTCTCTGGCTGAGGATGAGGACCATGGGAGGGACTGTAGTGCACTATTCCACAGGGAATTTCTCCTACTCTTTCCTCCCACACCTCTCACACTGACCCTGGGTCGTGTCTGTAGAGTTTGTGGGACCAGCTGTTCTCACTGAACCATCACCTGTGCATCCCACCCCGTGTTGCCACCGTGTCACCCTGGATCCTTTTGCAGAGAGGGCAACCAAGGTGGCTTTAGGGACCCAGAGGAGCAGCAAGGGAGACTGGTCCCACCTGAGTGCCACTGAGATGTGTGCTGCAATTTGGGGGCAGGGATAGGATTGAGGGGTTCATTCCCATTGTCAGTGTGACTTCCAGGCTCTGTATCTTTCCTGCAATTACTTGGTAAAATCAGTGTGACTAATGAGTATCCCATAGAAAGGAGGGAAATAATTTATTATTCCTTACAATATTGTTGTAATATCTTGCTAGAGCCTCCCTTCCATGCTGAAGAGCCCCAATCTGCCCTGTCAATCCTCATCTGGAAGCTCTTAGGACACTGATGATGAGGTACCATGATGTACACCATGGGCAAACCAAGGATTTAGCAGATGATGCTTTGTGTCTTATCCTTCATTTCTTCTCTAATAATTTCTAGTATCTGGTACCTTTTAGCTCCCACCAAACACTTAGCTGGTGCTGTCGTGGAGTTATTTACTCTAACTTAAAGTTTTGTTACAGTTTAATAAGGAAAAGCTCAGAAACAGAGATTTTATGTGGGAAAACAGGATTGCATCAGTTCATCTTTATGGTATTATATACATATATGTACATATTGTACTGTATTATTTCTTTTTATCTTGCATTTTACTGCCACAGGGACCTTTTGCAAGTGCTCACAATCTGCTCTGTATCACACACACTCCATCCTGCCCCTTTCTTCATAGCATTTATGAATATACAGAATCACAGAATCACAGAATCATTAAGATTGGAAAAAGACCTCCAAGATCATCGAGTCTAATGTCTGACAGAACACCACCTTGTCAGCCAGACCCACATCCAGTTGTGTCTTGAACACTTCCAGGGATGGTGACTCCACCACTTCCCTGGGCACCATTTTGTTTGTGAGATTTGCTAACGGAAATACTCTGTGTTGTACCTCTGCTCCTGTATCTTGTTTCTTGAAGAGCGGAAACATCTGTTTCCATCTTGGCTTTTCCAGTGCCAAAATGTCATTTCCTTCCCTCAGGGCACTTCACTGCTGACAGACAGTGACAGGGTCCATCAGGGGAAGGAAGGAACAACGTATTTCTTAGTCGTGGACAATGCTGCCTTGGACGATGGTGGTGTTTATACCTGCGTTGCCAAAAATGCAGGAGGGGAGGTTTTGTGCAAAGCAGAGCTCGTCGTACGTGAAGGTAATGTCATCCTCTCAGCTGTGAAGGCAATGCCATCCTCTGAACTGGGAAAGTAATGCCATCCTCTCAGCTGTGAAGGCAATGCCATCCTCTCAGCTGTGCAGGCAATGCCATCCTCTCTGCTGTGGAGGCAATGCCATCCTCTCAGCTGTGCAGGCAATGCCATCCTCTCTGCTGTGGAGGCAATGCCATCCTCTCAGCTGTGGAGGCAATGCCATCCTCTCTGCTGTGGAGGCAATGCCATCCTCTCTGCTGTGGAGGCAATGCCATCCTCTCAGCTGTGGAGGCAATGCCATCCTCTCAGCTGTGGAGGCAATGCCATCCTCTCTGCTGTGGAGGCAATGCCATCCTCTCTGCTGTGGAGGCAATGCCATCCTCTCTGCTGCAGGAGTTGCTTCCACTGCCAAACATAATTTGTTGCAGTCATGTTCTGGTACCTGTATGGAATCTGCTCTGTATCCTTGTAGAGCATTTATATAGGGTCAGTATGGTGGGATCCAGGATAAAACAGAATCCCAGAATGGTTTGGGTTGGAAAGGACCTTAAAGATCATCTCCTTCCAACCTCCTGCCATGGGCAGGGACACCTTCCACTATCCCAGGTTGCTCCAAACCCCATCAAATCTGGCCTTGAACACTTCCATGGATGGGCCAGCTGCATGGGCAACCCTAAAGTCCATTTAGACACATTCTGTTCTCAAACAATTCCACTTAATTCTCTGTAGAAATTTAGAAGACCCCTCTAATTTTTCCTTCCTTAAATTGTCCTGTAATAACTTTGCACACTATTAGCAAGGCATTATTGTCTGAATTTTCACCCTTATATTTTCCTTTCCAAAGCTAAGAAAGACCAAGAAGGAAAGAAAGTGGCCACCAGGAGAAAGCTCCACTCCCATTATGAGGTGAAGCAGGAGATTGGAAGGTAATTGAATTTTCCAACTGTACAGCATCACTGCCAGGGAATATCTCGTTGCCCATCTGAGCTGCTGAGGCAGAGGTGGGTCCTGAAAAGTCTGAAAAGGTGGAAGTAAAGGCAGATGTGGGAGGACACTCCCAGGTGTGCTGGGAATGCTTTCCTGAGGTTTCTGATAGAGGATGGGACAGTGCAAACAGCTCCAACCAGAAAAAAACCATCCAAAGGCTCACAGATTAGTGCCTGGGCATGGCTTCTTGGCAGTGGGAGCATCCCAATCCCGTCACATCAGGTCTGTCCCAGGGATCCAAGAGCACCAGCACGAGCCTGCATCACCCGCAACAGCTTTTCCCTTGCTGGGAACACGTTGCTTCGCTTTGGAGACAGCCAGGAGAGGGCAACAGCACCTCACACACAGCAAAATGAGCTTCTTATGCCGCAGAATTGAAGCACTGAGCAGCAGGGAGCTGTCAAAGGCCAGGGTGTGGGAAATTCTCAGCCCAGGTCTGAACAGGGCTTGTCCTTCGATTCCTGCACAGGGGATGCTTCAGCTTCGTGAAACGGGTGGTGCACAAAGGGAACAGGGTGTCCTGTGCTGCCAAATTCATCCCTCTGCGGAGCAAAACCAAGGCTCGAGCGCATCAAGAGAGGGATATTCTTGCCTCTCTGTCCCACGACAGAATTACCAGGCTCCTGGATGAGTTTGAAACACGAAAAACACTGATTTTGGTTCTGGAGTTGTATCCTTTTCTGTGCAGTTGTCTGAGGAGGCTGGGAAGTACTGGGTAGAGCTCATTTATTAAATATCTAAGCAATGAACCACTTTTTGGTTTTTTTTCCTGAGACAAAAGGGCACACAATCCTTCTCTGCACGGCAGGATAGCACAGCTCTGTGAGAGCTCCACTGCAGTCCTGGGCTTCTGCTGGGTGAGAAAAATCAGACTTGTGTACACAAGTGTGAATGAGTTATTAAGCACCAAAATTCTTTTCTGAAACATCTGGAAGTTACGGGCTCTGTTTCCATGAGATTCAGTCTGGGTGAGCATGAGGGAAATGCAGAGCAGAAACCCCAAAATCAACAGGTAGATTTCAGAAGAAGTGATACCAGGTTTAGAGCAGCCCAGTTCTGCAAGGACTCTGCTGCAGCAGAGACTTTCATGACCATCACAGTACCTGAGATCACCTCGTGAATTCTGCTGTTGGCTGCATGGAGGTGGCTCCACAATCAAAACAAGCTTTTCCACGTGGTTCTGTTGTCCCTTAATGCCACTGCCAGATGCTCCAATGAAGAGCTCCTGGACCGTTTATTCAAGAAGAGTGTGGTCACTGAAGCTGAGGTAATTTCTCTCTCTCATTTGAAAGTCCAGAGCTGGTTCTTTCTGCATTTTCCTTTTGGAAATACGAGAAATGTCTTTGAACCAGTGATAACCTCTCAAAGCAGAATCAGCCCCTACAATGTGTTCCTATCAACTTTCACTGCTAAGCTGGATTTCTTTGGGGAATAACTGGAAACAGCCAGTGGGTTTGACCACCAGCACTGCATTCAGCCTTAAAAAAAGACTGTATTTGCTCTATTTTCATAATTTCTTTGCTTCTTGTCATCTGCAGCTCCTGTATCTCCACTTACTTAATACCACTTTATCCCCTTATAACTATATTCTATCTACTCCCTTTCTGTCTTTAAAAGAAAAGCTGAAATTATGGTTTCTAAGGGATTTTTTTGAGATCCTTGGTGTTAAAAGTGCAAAATGTTTTACTTCTCCCATTTAGTAGCCAGGTGTCCGATATTTATTGGTAAAATTGATTTTTTTTTTAGAAATTCTCAGAGGGAAACATCAGAGAATTATGGAATGGTTTGGGTTGGGAGGGAACTTTAAAGATCAAATCTTGGTGAAATCAGGGACTCTCCTATTTAATCTCACAATAATCAGTTTAATAATTGTTTATTTAATACTTGTTTAATAGTTGACTCAATTCTTAGGTCAAACTGTATATCAAGCAAATTT
Source organism: Corvus moneduloides (assembly GCF_009650955.1). NCBI lineage: Eukaryota > Metazoa > Chordata > Aves > Passeriformes > Corvidae > Corvus > Corvus moneduloides. The sequence continues at coordinate 2,478,772 of NC_045476.1, forward strand.
TGGAAGGAATCAAATATCTTCATGACAACAACATCCTTCATTTGGACATCAAGGTAATGTGCAAGGGGAGGTCTGGCTTTTCCCAGCCTCTTGCTGTCCAGGGAATGGGTGTTCTCTGAGTTAATCTTACAACTGAAAATACTCCCTTCTCTCAAGAAAAATTCCTCCATTTATTTTTTTTCACTCAATAGCCACTGAATATCCTCATGGTTTATCCTGAGAGGGAAGACCTGAAGATCTGTGACTTCGGATTTGCCCAGAGGATCACACCCGTGGAGCCTCAGTACAGCAAATATGGCTCTCCAGAGTTTGTTGCCCCAGAAATTGTTTCCCAGTCACCAGTGTCAAAAGCAACTGATATCTGGTAATCTCTCTCATTTTCCTAAAAAGCTTTTCCAGGCCCTCAATGGCCTGCATTTCCATTAGCTGTTAATTAGTAAATGGAGCAGTGATAATAACACAGGAAACTGAAAGCGAATGCTGACAATCCAAAAGCCATCAGGGCTCTTTAAAGCTCCTTCTGTCTAATTATTTTCAGCCATAGTTGAACTCTGACTGCTAATTAATGCAAAGGAGCATCTTAGAGGAGATGATCTCTATTTCAGGCAGCAACTAGAGACAATGATCCTAAAGGGCTTTCTAGAAAAGGCAAACAACTCCAGTATTTTCAGCCTTTTCCTCTGCCTGTGCTTTAAAAATGAAGGATTGTTTGAGAACAGGTTTTAAAAATACTGAAGGGGGGAAATGAATGGAAAAAACAATAGCTTTTGGGATTTATTATCCTTGAAAGGTGAGGAGAAGGTGGTCTTGCTGTTCCAGGCTGTCCAGTGGCAGGAAGAGGGACTTGAAAAGGATGGATAAATAGTGACAAACATGACATTTGTGTTCCCTCTCTCCTCAGGGCTGTTGGAGTCATCACATATTTAAGGTAAATAAATCCTGGAAACACTCCCTCAATAACCCTTTGTCCATCAGAGCCCTCCTGTACTTTCCAGTGAGGGATTTGAATGGAGCATTCAGTCCTTCCATAATAAGGACAATTTATTTTGTGGTTTCCTCCTTTCCTTTTCTGGTTGCTCCTCACGAACACTGCAAGTCCCAGGCACGGAATCCCTCAGATTTTTAAGAATCCCACGTAAGCATTTGTGCTTCTGTCATTTGAACAGAAAACAGAAGTCTAAAACCTGTCTCCTTTCATTTTATGGTGTTAATAAACAAGCCTCACGTGCAAGTCTCCGTTTGCTGGGGAGAACGACAGGAAAACTCTCCTAAATATCCAGAACGGGGAAATTTCATGGACCATTCCTGATGTTGTTCACTTGAGTGAAGATGCAAAGGACTTCATGAAAGGGATCCTGCAGCAGCACCCCAAGTGAGTGCCCTTCTGTGCATCCCTCTGCTGGTGTCTCAGTGGGCACATCCCAGCTCATCAATTGGTTTGAAAAAGTAGAAAGTGAGACATGCTGCATTTTCCCCTAATTCTTCTTTATTATTCCCTATTACCCAACCCACTACTCGGATATTTGCCAAATTGGCCTCTCTCTGGTGGGGTGATGGCCTTCCTCCCTGCCTCCTCCAGGCAGAGGCGTTTCTGGAATGACACAGATGAGTGGGAAGAGCACGGACTGTTACAGAGGGAGTTACGCAAGAATTAAATAACATTGACCACATTCATTAAGCAATTTCAAGTACAAAAGTTGGCTCAAAGGCATATTTACAGGCACTTGATTTTAATTTCATTTCTACTCTTTCTGCCTGCTGCCAAAGCTATTTTCACTCTGGCCACATAAAGAGGCAAAGTCACTCTCAGGGCTGATCTGGACACCCTTGAACCCCTGCAGAGAGCCATGAGCTCTTCCCGAGGATCTGTGGGGAGCGTCAGACCGAAAAAGGAGGATGTTTTCACCTCCAGAGGAGAAAACCTTGGGTTGGAATCTGCTGTGTCTTGTTGGCTTCTCAGCTCTCAACCTAAGGACACACCCCAGAGTGTCGGAGGGTGCAGCAGCACCTCCAGGAAGATCAGTGGTTGCTGTTGGAGGTGATTTCCTGCTAAAATGTTGATCTGTTCTCTTACCAGAGCCAGGCCGAGTGCTTTGGACTGTCTTTCCCACAAGTGGTTCATGGTAAGTTTGTCCTGGTCCTTGATCAGTCAGTTTTCCCCAATATCCAATCTAAACCTCCCTGGTGCAACCCGAGGCCATTTCCTCTTGTTCTATCACGTCAGTGCAGAAAGGAAACTGGCCTTGCAGACCAAAGTTATGGTTTAAATTCCAAAGCCTTAAATCACCAAGGAAAAGAGTTAAAAATTAACAACAGCAAAAAGGATTTAATAGCATGTATTGAACAGGGCTTGCTTTTAGCACTGAAAAGCTGATTTTGTCTGCATTTAACTATGAAAGCACTGCAGGATTTGATCTACTGTAGCTTTCCTAAATTAAACAATCCTGTAAAGAGAGAATTCTAAAAAAACCCACCAAAACTTCTCAAAAAATGATGCCAGGATTTTTTAACCAATGATTTTCCTCTCATTCCACTTGGCAGCATAATGTCCCTCTTGAAGCAGCTCATTTCATTAATACCAAGCAGCTCAAATTCATTGTGGCTCGGAGCAAATGGCAGGTGAGTTGCCCTTAATCTGTGTTGATTCTGTTTAGTTATATCTGTTTTTAACTGCACCTGAATCTTTGAAAATCTTTTGGGCTTGGATCGCGAGCTCAGCAGAGATCTGAGCATGGCTCTGAGTTGGGAATAAGCCCAGGAGAGATGGATGTGTCAGGAATTAATTATCTAGGCTTTTGCAGCCTGGAGACCCCGGCAGGTGCCTGTAAGACACAAGGTTGTGTCTAAATTAGGTGCCCTCAGCTGCCTTTGCAATTGGACCTGAATTACACACGTGTCCCAAGAAAACGCCTCTTTTCCTTAAGTTCCCCAAAATAATTGGATTGATTGCCTTCTGAACATGCCAGTTTCTCTCTGCTGGCTACAAGGAGATGCCCAGCTTCAACTGAGATGCCCCACATGGCAGAATTTAGAGCAGAGGAATCCCACCTCCTGTACTGTCGAAGTTCTTCTGCTGGCCTAAGTCACTGTAGGTTGTATTGCAGTAGTGATTCTCTCATCTGATGCTTCCCATCAAAAACTCCTTTCCATCTGTTTTGAGTGGCCAGATTGACTTTGGAAGTCTCTAACATTAGAGTCCTGTTTCCCCCAGTCACAAGAGCAAGAGTGTTCCCTGAAGTCAATTTAATTTCACATCTGTGAATGAGGGGAGAGGAAGATTTGGAGAGCAAATGAGGCCTGGATTAGTGACATGTCCAGAGGGTGGCAATGTCTAATTAGACTCGTGGGTGAGGTATTTAGGGGTGCAGGAGCTCATTTTGGTGTGTTTGCTTTACCACACTCCCACCACGTTCCCATCTCCTTGTGCTGTGTCTTGTTTTCCTTCTCAGCGCTCCCTGATGTGCTACAAATCCATCCTGGTGATGAGGTCCATCCCAGAAATCCTCGAAAGGACCCACGACAACACCTCCCTGGCCATCTCCCGACACCTCATTGAGGAAAGCACTTCATCCAGCACCAGTGGCTCCTCTTCGGACAATGAAAACTCAAATTTCCCCCAAAAGAGGCACTTTGGCTCCACCCCTGAACTACACTCGCCCATATTTGATGCCCCAAGTCATCCCGAGCCTCTGAAACGTGCAAGTGAACGGGAGCACTCCAAAGCCTCCATCCCTCCAGTAAAACCCATGAGGAGGAAATATGCTTCCACAAAGGCTGAGGTGGGGGACAAATCACCCCCAGAAAGCAAAGAGCTCATGGCGAGTATTTTACAGGAGAAAGAGGAGAGGCTCCAGCCCAGCCTTCAAGTAGAGCTGTCCCAAAGAAGTGGTGCTGCTGAGCCTTCATCCCTGAGAGATTCCACGGAAAGCACATCACTTCCGCATCAGAAAGAAAAACCAGACACATCTTTATCTGAAAAGGACAGAGTTGAAGAGGCAGGGCATGGGACAGAAAAGCCATCTGCCTGTGTTCCCAGGCAGAGTGTCATTAAAAGCACCTTCTACAGCCAAGCAACCGAGCTGCCTTCAAGGCCACCTTCCTCACCAGGCAGGGAGTTCAGAAGGCACCTGGACAGAGCCAGAAGGACTTTGAGGAAGGCTGGGTATTCAAAGGTGCCCCTCAGTGGTCTCCGTGAACCCCTCCTTGAGCAGTTTGAACTGGAAGAAGAAGAAGAAGGAGGAGGAGGAGATGATCGCAGGGAAAGCCTGCTGGGATCCTTGACCAAATCCGCGTCGTTTGACACTGCCAGGAAGCCACCACACCCTGCCATTGCTGGTGCCAGCCGCAGCCATTCCCTGGATGACTACAGGCTGAGAGCCTCCAGATCCTTGAGGGAGCAAGATATTTTGGAGGAGGACTGTGATGTATTGTCCCAGGAGAGCTGCCCTGAAGGCAGTGATCACTGCGACATTTCCACAGGGCCTGGCAAGGGATGTTCTGCAGATGCAACAGAGCAAGGGGACATCAGGAGAGCCAGCAAGGACTGCTCAGGAGAGAAGCCCTCTCCCTCCACACATTGTGAGGGGAATGGGTGCCCACCTGCTTTTATACAACAAGTAGAGGGACTTCCAGTGTCACCTCACAGGAGTGAGAATAGGAAACGTTTACTGAGGAAGTCAAAAGCCACTGAGATTGAGGAGGACATTGAATGTTTGGAAAGCAAAAGCCCCATTCCGACTGCCCAGTGCTCAGGTGTAACAGCATCATCAGCTCCAAAACATGAGAGCATGGAGGGCAAATCTGCCTCTGCCCGTGCCTCTGACTCTGCTTTTCAGGAGGGCAAAGAGTCCATTTCAACCCTCACACAATTGGAGATCACCTCCAAGTCATCTCCTCCGAGTAAGGGAGGGGTGTGTCTGTCCCAGGAGTCTGCTCCCACCGGCACCCACCCAGATCTAACAGGTGGAAGCTTGCTTATCAAAAGGGCAGCCCCAGCCCCACCTTGGAAAGACAAAAGGCAGAAACATTCAGATGAAAAGACTTCTGCTCCTTGTGTTGCTGAATCTGAACCCATGGAGCATGAAAGCTCCGCTGTTCCTACAGAACAAACAGAAACCAATTCACTTCCAGTATTTAAAGACAGAAGTCAGGAAATTCCTGGGAAAAGTGTTCCAGCAGCTACTGTCATGGTGGGCAAACTACCAGGTACAATCACACCTGGTGAAGGTGCTCCTCAGAAGCTGAAGATCCGTAAAGAGGTGAGATCTGCTGTCCTGGAAGATGCAGGAGTGGGTGTTACAGGAATCACTTCACCATCAGCCCACGGTGGTGAAAGCCAAACATACAAGAAGGGTCCTGTTTACTTAGACACAGCATCAGCTGTCCTGAAGGGAGAGCAACTCGCTGTTTCCAAAATCCCACCACCAGGATCAGTGCCAGCTCCGGTCTCAGATGGAGCACAGCAGGCTCACAGTAAGGAGAAATTTGCTGCTCTGAGGAGTAAAAGCCCAGCTGCCACCGAGATTGTTTCCAGTTTGGCCCATGAAGGAGCTGAAACCCAGGAGGCTCCTGAAGGCCATGGCTCAGAGCCTGCTGTTCTGGAGAGCACACACCCAGCCAGAGCTGTGTCCTCCCAAAGCACTGTCCTCCCTCAGGTCTGGGAGAGTGAAAATCAGGAACATCCAGAGGTGTCACTTCACAGTGAGATGAGATCTGTTGTGACAGCAGGTGGAAGCCGAGCAGCTGGACAGGCTGTGGCTGCTCCTTTCCCCAAGGCTGGACATGGGGTGTTTGAGGAGGACAGGGCTGGGATTTTGGATAGGCTGGAGAGTGGGAGCCCAGGTGCATTAACTGCTTCACAACCAGAAGTTGCTCCAGCTTCAGCCTATGAACTGGAATGTGAGGAATATCCAGAAGTTTATGGTGAGGATGGAGGCATTGCCTTAGAAAGTGGAAGATCCGATGCTGGAAAAGCTGTCCCACCACTGCTCTGCAGGGATCACGGTCAGGAGATGTCACATCACAGATCGTCTTTCTACAGTGATGAGGAGTCTGCTGTGCTGGAGGGCTTAGTGGACGAGATGGTTTCCCTCTCTGAGGAGATGAATGTTTTGGCAGAGTCAGTTTCTGGAGAGAAGGAAAGCAGGAAGCACATTTCTCCTCGCACACATATGTTCTACAAAGGCAGCCAAGCACACATGGACACCTCCTTCCCTTCCGTCCAACAGGGTGGAAGAGGAGAAGTCTCCGAGCAGGACGACCTTGCAGAACCCTACCTTGCCCTGAGTGAGGAGCCAGGAGTCCTGGAAGGGCAGGGAGCACGGATAGCTCCTCATGAATGTGAGCAACTGGAGGACATGGCATTTGAGACCCCCCCTTCCAGCCGAGAGAGCATTTCCTCAACAGAGAGCTTGGACACTGGAAAAAGACCCATCCACGTGCCAGTGATCAAGGACACTGGCAAACACCCTGAAGTTTCTTTGGTGAAAATCAAAGACCTGGCAGATGAAACACCCAGTCTTGGCAGTGGCCCTCAAAAATTTGACATCTCAGAGGTGGAGCCTGCCTATTTGAATTTCTCGGATTTGTACGACATAGTCTATTTTCCATTTGAGTTTCTGAGCTATAAGAAGCCTTCACCCAAACCAGTTCCTAGACGGTTCATGCTTCTTGAAAGGGCAAGGTCCCCTCCTGCAGGACATCTCCATAAGGATAAAAGACTGTGCATCAGGGAACAGGAAGACAAGAACAGGAAGAACCGCTTGGAAATATCTGAGGATTCAAAGGCAACTAACTTACTAGCCATGGGGAAAGGGGCAGAGAACCACAAAGAAATGTATAGCTCCCAAAAGTACTCCAGTGGAAAGCAGAAAAGCTCCTTCCACACCAAGCCTGGACTCTTTAAGCCATATGCAAGGTCTCACTCAGTGGAGCAGTCGGTGGAGCAGAGTCTGAAGAAGAAAGTAAAAGCTTCTGTTGCCCATATTTCAAGAATCCTAAAAGGAAAGATGTCTCCTGAGCCAGAGGAAGGTAATTATCTCACTCTGTTCCTTCACAGATGTGCTGCTATAACTGGACTCTGCTAAAGCTGCCTTTTTCTTTTTCCCCAGCATATCTGAAGCTGTGATTAGACTGGGATTGCAAATCTGGCTGTGGCAGGTTCTGAAATCAGCACTCTCCACCATCAGGTCTCTGTTAGTGGCTAGCTTCAGTGCAGAGTCAGCTGGGTTAATCCACTGATGGAAGGGGCTCAAATTCCCTGTTTGAGCTTGCACAGCAGCGGTTCAGGGCTGGGTGATGCTTTCCTTGCTGCAGTTATCATCTGACCATGGCAAAAAAGGTTTAAGTGACTGGGAGAAGCTGAAGTCACCCTGGCTACTGGACATCAGAATCTGTCCTTTCTTCGCTGCCATCCCTGGATATTCCCTGTTCCTCCAGGACAGTGTTCTGTTTGCAGCAGCTGTCACAGCCTTCCCTGTTAATCAAAGGCCCGCTAATAAGGGAACCTGTGATTGTTTATGTGTGAAGGCAGAACTGTCACTGCAAATGGATGCCACGGGGAGAAGGATGGCCTTGAATGACTTCTCATCCTTTCTCATAACAGAGTTTGGTGAGCTGGAAAGTGAGGCAGCAGAAAAGGAGCTGTTGGTAGGGGCTGAAGGATCTCTGAAGAGGAAATCAGCACTGCCTTCATTCAAGCTACCAAGCCTCATCCCAAAGGAGAAAGGTATTGCTGTGGCAGGAGTAGTTGGTTTCTTTTACCTCCAGAGGGTGATTTAGCAAAGCTGAACTTGCTTTTTCCCTGGGAAGTTCCCCCTTGACTCCATCAGGAGCATTTTCCAAGGTCAGGTTACTGCCCCAGCATTCAGCAGAGCCCAGACAAACACTGGGAAGGGCAGGTGTGGGAGGCTGGCAGCCCCTGGCCACTGTGGAGAAGAACCCCAGAGAAACACAGAAGAAAACCTGAGTTCCCCTTTCCCATGGAGATAGGAGCAGATTTGATGCTCTATGGGGTTTTTCTTTCTTCAACATCCACCTTTCATGTCTCCTCTCTTCTTCTGTTGTCTTGGTCACAGAATCATTTAGGTTGGCAAAGACCTCTAAGATAGTCATTGAGTCCAACCATTAACCCAGCACTGCCAAGGCCACCACTAAACCATGTCCCCAGGTGCCACACACCTGTTAAATCCCTCCAGGGATGGTAACGCTTTCCTGGGCATTCTCCTCCAATCCTTGACAACACTTTCCATGAAGATATTTTCCCTAATATCCAATCTCAACCTTCCTTGGTGCAACTGGAGGCCGTTTCCTCTGGTCCTATTAGATCCCCTCATCCTTGAAATTCCATAATTTAGTTTTGCCCCCACATTTAGGCTCGGCCAGAGGAACACCCTTGCTGTGACAGGGTCTCTCTCTGCTCTGACCTGTTCTGCTGCCTTAGCTGTGCCAAGGCTGGGCAACGCAGATATTCCCCATGGATTTTCCAAGATCCATCTGGATCGGTCACACTACACCCATGGGTGAACGGGGTTCCTTCACCTGTGTGCTCAGTGCCTGTGGGATTCTCCAAACAGTGGTCAAAGGAATGGCAGACCATGAACCAGAAAAGTTCTTGACCCCATTAAAAATGCTTTCTGATGTCCTGCAGGGATTTGTTTTCCACAAAGCTCTCCTGGCTATTCTGAATCACCGCTTTTCCCCCTCTCTGCAGCCCCATTGTTCGTTGAGGAGCTCATGGACCAGGCTGTGGCCGCCGGACAGTGCGTGACGCTCTCGTGCCGGACGGCAGCTCACTCCTCCCTGCACATCAACTGGTTCAGAGGTGACACTGCCAATCCTCCTGAGAGTCCCTGACCCCCAGGACAGGGCTGCAGGGAGAGCTTTAAACACCTTGGTATCAATTTTCAGGGTACTTATCTCTCCCATCTCCTGCTTTCCAGATGGGATACCTGTCCAGAGCAGTAGCCGGATCCTCATCTCATCCACACTCAAACACTTCCAGCTGTTAACGATCCTCTCTGTTAATGCTGAGGATTTTGGAATTTACACCTGTGTGGCTACAAACTCCCTGGGCTCAGCATCCACCTCTTGTGTCATACGGAAAGCAGGTGAGAGAAGGAGTCGCTACAGAAATAGGTACTTAAGTACTTCTGCCCCAAAATGTGACCTGTGAATACCTTTGAGGTGAGATTTCTGCACATGGGTGCAGAGAAAAATCTCTCCCTGGCTGTGGTCCACAAGGGAGGACCACAATGTGCAGGGTTCATTCCCTCTTCTTCACTCTTTCTCTCCTGGATGAAGAACCACTCCAAGACAAAATCTTAGTGCTGAATTTAAATTAGGGTTGGTTAAATTGCTGTTCCACTAGCTGTGTGTATATATATGTATATATTAAAAATATATACATGTTTTACACATATATACAAATAATATCTGTAGCTGAGACCTGCTGGGTGTAGAGTTTTGTATCACTGCAGTGCTGCTGTTAACACTCATGGGGTTTGTGCCTCCTCTCCACAGAGGTTCCCCCCAGCCCTCCACCCCCTGACATCGTTGAGGTCTACAAGGATGGAGTACAGATGGTTTGGAAACCTGTGGAAACCAACATCCCTGTCCATTACACTGTCCAGTGCAAGACTGAAGGTAAAGCACTGTCCTTATGCTTTGCAAGGAACACCTCGGTTTGTATGATCTCTTCACCAGATGGATATGTTATTATTATTCAGAAACAACCTGATTTAACTCCCTAATTTAGAGTTAGGAATGGAATTCATTCTACACTTCAACAGCCATCATTTAGCCATCTAAAAGCTAGGGGTTGTGCTGGTTAAATCAGCCTGGAATTTGCATAATACCAAGGCTTTGCTAAAGTGTGAATCAAACAAGGCTGTGTGGAAGCTACAACCAAAAAGTGAGCAGCCACAGGAGAAAATGCCTGCTCTGATATGCAGCTCTGAGTAATCTGACAAAATTAGACACTAATAAGACAACATCATCTCAGGCTTTCTGCACAGTGTTGGAGAAAGATGGTTTATCAAACAGGCAATTTATCCTCTGCTGAACAGCTGTGCTTTCTTTTCCCACTGGCTATGGAGGAAGCTTAGGGCAAAGAGCCAGGACAAGATAACCAAATTTTGGCAAAACTGAATCACCTCTTTGATATTCTCTCTTGAGGCTTGGTCCAGAGGCTGATGAAAGTCAGTGGAGTAGTTAACCATGGAATGGGTTGGGTTGGAAGGGACTTTAAAAATCATCTCATTGCAGCCCTCCTGCCATGGGCAGGGACACCTCCCACTATCCCAGGCTGCTCCAAGCCCATCCAGCCTGGCCTTGGGCACTTCCAGGGATTCAGGGGCAGCCACAGCTGCTCTGGGCACCCTGTGCCAGGGCCCCAACACCCTCTGAATAATAAATTCTTCCTGACATCTAATCTAACCCTTTCCTCTCACAGTTTAAAGCTGTTTCCACTCATCCTGTCGCTATCTGCCCTTGTCAAAAGTGGATGTTTTCCTGTTTAGTTACAAAAGCTTTGTATCAAATTCCCAAGGCTGTTCTGCCTCTCTTGGGATGGCTTCGCTGTTGTTATTATCAGTGTGATGTCTGATAGCAATTCCTGCTGCAGCCACACAAACACAGCCCTTTGGATTCAGCTGCTCCATGTTCCTTCACTTAATTCTCCAAACAAGCAAACACACAAACATTCCTTTCTGCATTAGCATGGGCATGGGCAGCAGCTTTCTGCCTTTTCCCTCTGGAGCTGGTGTGAGTCACTTTTCCTCCAACACCACTTTTTTAATCATTTTTCCTTTTGACACAAATGTAGGAGAGATTTTGGGGAGGACAAAACCACAAGTTCTTCCAATTAGGAAGAAAAATGGGAAACAGCATCTACAATCTTCCACTGTGTTCTGTGTATTTGGCAGGAACATGCAAGGTCCTGCTCTCCTGAGCACATGAAGATTAAGATAATCAGGAATAAATTCCTTGTTTTATCCATTATTTGACAACAGGCTTTTGTACGCTGCTTCTGCAGATCTTTATTTCTAAGCTGTGTCTGCTCCTTCTTGCACAAACACAGCCCCCAATTCAACCAGTACCCTGCAAAGTCATTGATACCTTGGGTCTGGGTGGGGAATTGCTGCTTATCCAATGGTTTGAGGCTCTCTGCCAGAGTTTATTTGAATGGATGGATGGGTTTAATCTCAGGCAGTTGTAGAGAGTTGGGTTCAGCCTTGAGCACAGCAGCAAAATATGGGACACCACATCATGTGGAAGGAATGTTGATTAAATGTTTGCTGGTGATTTTCTCCTTCCTAACTTAGTCCCATGAATAATGAGTCCAGAACATACCTACAATTACAGTTCTGTGAGAAATCATAAAATTCATAAAAGCTGAGTAAAACTGCCCATGTTTCCAACACTGGATTTGTTAGGATGGTGTTAGTGGATGGTTCTGTCCAGGAATCCTGCACCTCATGGTCTCAATTGGATTCAAGACACAGCCAACAGGGAAAAAAAAAATCAGTGATTTATCATTAGTTTGGAGTTCTTGATGTATATTTCCAGTAGAGTTTGGTGGTAAGAATTAGATAAAGAGGAAAAAATACAGGAAGGTTTCACCACTCCTCTGGAATAATATTGGCACAACTTGGAATTATCAGACATAAACCAGCTGATTTTAGAGAAGAATAACACAGGTACAGCCCAAAAGTTGGCCATGGTAAATTGGTTTCTCCATATTCCCAGCACATAAGTAAAGTTAGTAGAAAAAGAAAACTCAAACCACAACAAAACCCCAAATCTCAAAAAACCTCCAGCCTGTTGTGACCACCCCAAATGAGTCCTGATCTCTCTTCTCTCTTTCCTTGGTTAAGATGGGGAATGGACGACTCTCGCTTCTGACATCACCGACTGCTGCTACTACGCCAGAAATCTCCCCCAGGGGTTCATCTACCACTTCAGGACAGCCTGCACCAACAAGGCAGGGATGGGCCCCTACAGCAACCCCTCTACCAAAGTGAAAATCACTGGGAAGGATCAGATGGGTAAGATCAAATGACAAGAAACCATTGGGATTTCCTACATCAAACCCACTGCATCCTTTTAGCTGTGGGCCCAGAAGCCAAGAGCAAGTGAATCAAGGCCAATTCCACTTGGCTCAGGGTGGTTTGGGGCTTTTGCATATAAAATTCTATTATTTTCTAATTATTTTCTGATTCTGGACACAGGGAAATAAGTACAAACATATTAAAAAACCCAATAAGGTAACAGCATCATGTAAATACAAACAATATGTAAATATATATAAAATTAAATAGTAAAACAAAAAACCTGGGAACTGTAGATTACCTATTGAAGACACACTCAGTTTTGATTTGAAATCATGAGAAAATTGTACAATAAATGTGTCACTGGAGGCATTTATCTACTGATACAGATTTTGCCCTGGTGAAAACTCTGGACTTTCTTATATTACAGACTAAATGCTAAATTCAGTAGTTAACTTCTCTATTCTGGTGTTTTCCATTGGGAATTATTGTCCTTCAGTGGTGAATGTTTTGGCTCTAAAGTAAAGAAAGCTCAATTTACTATTTTTTCACCTGTTTGACTACTTTGTACTACTCATATGTTTTTAAAATTAAGAGATCCATAACCCCACAGCAAACATATCTTCATAGCAAAGGAAATGTCCTTTCTGTGAAGAAACAGAAGGATGGTCTAGCTGGAATTTCCTCCCAATGGAGAGGACAGGTCTGTAAAAATCGGTTCACAGAGATATTTTTAACTCACCCCAAGTCCTCTGCTTTCCATTTTCTCAGGATTAGTTATCATGAATGTGTCCAGCATTTCCAAGCAGATGCTTTAAAGGGATGCTATAGTATTTCAGGGAGTGCTTGGACACAACCACACGCCAGAACCAGAGCAACAAGTTCCAGCTGCTGTCCTGAAATGTCCAACCACAAGAAGTTTCTAATTTCTTGTCAGTGTTCACCACGTCCTGAGGACTTGTTGTGTGAGAAGACAAGAAACAGTGGCTAAGATGTTTGATACCATAGCACAGAACATAGAATCCATCTCGTTCTGTCTGGAGTGGCCACACCAGGGAATTTTTGGGTGGACAGAGCAGAATCTGTTGCACTCCAATAGCACTGAGTGCCACAGCTGGAACACAGAGTCGCCTGGAGAAAGCTCTGCTTGTTGTTGCTCATACATAGCAGGGAAGACTCAGAGAGGCTCCAGTTTCCACACAGAGCTGTTTTCCCATGTAACCCCTGTCCCTTTTTCCCTGCAGAGCTTCGTGCTGCCACGCAGGAGTTCCCATCAGCTGCTTCTGAAGACGAGAGTGAAATGATCACACCATCTGAGCCCTTCCCTACCTACCAGACCTACGCCTTCCAAACCGAGATCAAAAGGTAGAGAATCCAACTGAGCTTTCAGGGAAATCCCACATCTGAAGGAGCAGCTCTCCTATGAGGAAAGGCTAAGAAAATTGGGGTTGTTCAGCCTGGAGAAGAGAAGCATTGGGGTGACCTAATTGTACCTTCCAGTACCTGAAAGGAGCCTACAAGAAAGATTGAGAAGGACTTTCTATGACGGGTTGTAGTGACAGGACAAGGGGATAGCTTCAAACTGAAAGAGAGTAGGTTTAGATTAGATACTATGAAAAAATTCTTCCCTGTGAGGGTGGTCCCTGGCACAGGTTGTCCAGAGAAGCTGTGGCTGCCCCATCCCTGGAAGTGTTCAAGGCCAGGTTGTTTTACCACCCTCATTATGAAAAAACCTTCTTCCTCACATTGAGTCTAAATGCACCTTCTTTTAGTTTAAAACCACCACCCCTTGTCCTGTCACAACAGATGTGCTGGGCAGCAGGGCAGCCACTTGATTTATCATGAAGTGAGCCCAGGGCTAACAAAGTTTCCTGTCCTTGCTTCATCAACGTTCGCAGCCACCATTTCAGTCAGGATGCTGGGATTCAACTTTCTCTGCCTAAAAGAGAGACACTGACTTCTGTTGCCAAAAAGGAGTAGTTCTCTTGCTCTCTCTTCTCTCTCCAGAGGAGTTAAGCTCTCACTCCTGTAATTTAAAGTGACTGTACAGTTTAAAGACACAGGAGGATGTGCAAACTGTGACAATAGATGCAGTAACTCCCCACCAGGCACAGATGAAAAACACAGCATGGGATCCTGGTGGTTTTAGAGAACAGAAGAGAAGCCTAACGTGCCTTTGTGTCCCTTTGTACCAGGGGCCGATTCAGCATCGTCCGGCAGTGCCGGGAGAAGGTGAGCGGCAAGACTTTGGCTGCTAAAATCATCCCTTACTGGCAAGAGGACAAGCAGGCTGTGCTGCTGGAGTACCAGGTGCTGAGGAAGCTTCACCACACAAACATAGCCCAGCTGAAGGGCGCCTACGTCAGCCCACGGCACTTGGTGCTGATCCAGGAGATGTGTGTGGGACCAGAGCTGCTCCACTCTTTGGCGTTACGGTAAGAACAAGAGGGAAGGGTTTTCCAGTCAGGGCTGGTGTCGGGAGGAAAACACCTGTTGCTTTGTCCTGACAAACTGGATCATTCCTCTTCATCTGTTCCAATGTGGTATCATTGCTCACTGGATTTGTAAAGTGTTTGTTCTGCAACTTCTTGTGAGATAAAAAAATTACTTGAGGTGCCTACAGCAGGACAACTCAGGGCCACCCAGCTGAGATGCTGAAAGCAGTTTAGAGTGGTTGATATGAAACCCCATCTCCCAAAAAGTGGATGTTACTGTGGGTCAGGAAGATTCATTTTTTCTCACAACAGCACAGAATGGATCTGCTGAAATCATGTGGTTAAAAGCAAGGGAATGGTGGGCATCAAATCTGCTTTCTCTCTTTCAGCTCTACAACACCCTGAACTTCTTGAACCTGTAAACCTGACTCACAGGATGGACCAGCCTCTCCACATACAGCAGATTTGCTAAAATGGAGTTGTTTCTTCTTGTCTCTCAAGGGCCTGATGGGCTCAGACACCCAGGGGAGGGTGATAGTGGGTGTAGAAAGGCATTTTTGGACACACAGACAGGACACCTCAGTTTTCTATCCCCTTTCTCCCACCAGAACATCGTACTCAGAGGTGGAGGTCCGAGACTACCTGTGGCAGATCCTCAGTGCCACCGAGTACCTCCATGCACACAACATCCTGCACCTGGACCTCAGGTCTGAGAACATGATCATCACTGAGCCCAACCTGCTGAAACTCCTGGATTTTGGGAACGCACAGTTCTACACACCAGACAAATTTATTACCATGGACAAATGCTCGGACTATGTCGAAACCATGGGTGAGTAGAGTTCAGTCACAATGACTTGGGGTTTATCTGCAATCTGTGATAAACAGAAAAACACAAACATTGGTCAAGGCAGCAGTAGGTCCCAGCAAGGAAAGCTTTCCAAGTGCTGCTCTGCAGTGACAGCGTGAGTTTGTGGGAGCAGTGAGTGGTGACAGCTGTCCCACTGCAGACCACAGGGGACAGAGCTCACAGCAAAGCCACCCTGGCTGGCATCCATGTGTCCATTTATCCGGGGATAAAGCACTGCTGCCATCTGCCCAGAGGTCCTCATGGTTTCACAGCAATTAGCATCCCCATGGGTCTCCCACCCCAATCAGCTCCCTGTCCTGGGAGCCGCCTCTGCTTCCCTCTTGGGAAGGCAGCAAAGCATTAAAGTACCCACTGCTTTTGTGCTGCTCCCAGTGAGTTGGAGAGGATCTTGGCTCACACCAGCTTACTTTTCCAGCTCCAGAACTGCTGACAGAGCAAGGAGCCCTTCCCCAGACTGATATCTGGTCCGTCGGAATCACAGCCTTCATCATGTGAGTCAGTTGATTGTTCCCTGCCCTGTGAGTGGCTTTAAAACCACAATTTCAGAGAGTTAATCTCAGCTGTGCCGCCTCTCCTTGGCAATGACATGGAAAACTGTGAGATGGAGGGGATGGATGGGCAACCTGTGCCAGGGTCTCACTGCCCTCACAGGGAAGAATTTCTTCCCAATATCTAATCCATAGCTCTCCTCTTTTAATTTAAAACTGTTCACCCTTGTCCTGCCACTACAAGCCCTTATCCAGAGTCCCTCTCCAGCTCTCTTGGAGCCCCGTTAGGTGCTGGAAGGGGCTCTAAGGTCTCCCTGAAGCCTTCTCTTCTCCAGCATGAACACTCCCAACTCTCCCAGCCTTTCCTCACAGCAGAGGTGCTCCATCTCTCTGATCACCTTGGTGGCCTCCTTGGGACTTACTCCAACAGCTCCACATCCTCCTTATGCTGGGAGCCCCAGAGCTGGAGGCAGCTTCATGTTATCAATTCTCTTCTTGTGGGGCAGGTTGAGTGCCAACTACCCCATCAGCTCTGATGCACCCTGTGAATTCCTGAGAACAGCCAGGAAGGGCAAACTGAAGCTCACGCGGTGCTATGCGGGTCTCTCCGGGGGAGCAGTGTCCTTCCTCCAGAGCACTCTGTGTGCAAACCCTTGGTAAGATGCTGTCTGTCCTCCCAGCAGCACAGCTGGTGCAGATCCTGGGTATTGCCCCTTCATTTGCAAGGAGCCTCCTCACCCAGCACGGATCCCTGACTGACCCCTCACCTTCGTCTGTCCTAGGGGAAGGCCGTCAGCCTCCGAGTGCCTTCAGAGCCCATGGCTCCAGGAGACAGGTTTGGACAACAGGCAGCAAGCACTGGTCACCTTCCCCACCATCAAACTGAGGAATTTCCTCATGGAACGGGAAAAGAAGAGGGGACTGCTGTGCTCCAAGTATGGCCTCATGATTGCACAGTGACATGGATGTGGTGACAGATGGGAATTGCCTCCCTGTGCCCTCCTGCACTGAGTGTTTGGTACCAAACCCTCCTGCCAAGCTGCTGTGCAACAGCTGAGCTGGGGGAGCTGCTCTCTGCCCGGCCCCACTGTGTTTTATCTGTGTGTCCTGCCTGCCACGGGCTGCTTCTGTGTATGTGTGACTCGTGGGGGGAACTGGCCCACTGGACAGTGAAGGCAGCAAATCCAACAGTGAACTTGTAACATGCAGATTTTGTACCACTAAGAGACTTTGCCACTTTGAAGCTGAGCTGCTCTTCCCTGGGGAGCAGGGACACATCTACCCAGAGATCCCAGAGATGTGGTGGCAGTATCCCTGGCAAAGGCTGAGTGTTTTAATTCTTTAAAAAAAATCCTCAAATGTCACGTTCCTCTTTGAGCTTCAAACCCTGCTTTCCTCTGCAAAGGATGGTGTTGGCTGTGTTGTTGCTTTGTTCTCATAACCTCAGTGTTCCTTCGAGTTTCTCTGCAGTGATTGACGTATCTGTTGGTTCCCTCAATTTTCCATACAAGCAGCAGTAAGTGGAGGCTTTCTCAGAGCTGTGTCTGGCTGTGTTTAGAGGAAGGAGAACAGAAAAACATTTCCTAATGCATTACAGTTCAGTACTAGAAGTAAGGCTGTTTGTCCAGGGGCGTTCTTTCCCAACAAGTTTAACCCATATTATTCCAAACCTGAAAGGTGGAGCATCGTGACTCCTTCCCTTGCTCAGCATGCAGAGCAGGAATTGTCACTGAGAGCAGAGGAGCTTTCCCTGTGCTGTGGAGAGCAGACACTGACTCAATAGATTGTAAAACTTGAAATGTTGAAGTAAAATTGTCTTCACTGTGTGCTACAGGAGAGAAACCCAAAGGCTTAGGGCCAGACTCTGTGCTCAGTTCTCTGGTGGGACAGACACTGCAATGAGGGCTGCCCCCCAGGAAACCTTTCAAGACTCTGGATTCCATCCAATTTAACTTCTTTTACAAATCCAGTCAGGTTTTTTGTTGGCACAGGCTGGTTCTTTGCTCTTGCTGATGCACTTCGGGATGGAAAGCTCAGTGGCAGTGAAAAACCTATCTAAACACAAAACTTAATTGTAGATTAACTCACTTGGAGCTTTCACACTCTTTCATATATGACTTTTTTTTTTTTGCTTCTCACAACTGCATGCATTTGAGCATGTCTGAGATCTTTTATAGACCCAACATTGTTAGGTTAAATAAACCATTCTGATGAGCAAGTAAAGCCAGATTTTTCTGCGGAATCACTGTCATTATTTTTATATCCCTTCCCTGAGCTCTGTCCTTATTTGTGCAGCACACATCCCTCGCCCCTCAGTTCTGACCTGGACTCTTTGTGATAACCAGTATACACTGTCGATGAGCACGGAACAAGTTCCACGCAAGATATCCACACAAAAAATCCTTTTCCTAGAGCTTTGGAAGGAGGACATCACTTGGTCAGGATGTGATGATGGCTCTGAGCTGCCCAGCTATCCCAAGGTATTCCTCAGCATGGTTTGGAGCTTGCACTGACCAGAATATGAGAAGTGCTTCGGAGGAATAAACTCATGGGTAACAAGAAAAATAGGTGAGAGCTGTTGATGGAGCATGGAAGGAGTGAAAAGATGCTGGAATTGCTAGTGGATATATCAGCTGTCAGAATGAAGCCTCACAGGTAGTTTTTGTTTCCCTTGGTTCTGCCACAACTGCTTGATAGTTTCTGCCTGAATTTCCACCACCACCACCATGAGGTCAGGACTAACAACCAGTCTGGCAGGCTGGGATAGTTTGCCCTTAACACACAGTTACAACATCACCCTGCCCTTTGCAGAACAAAGTTGGATCTGATGTTTGGATATGTGTGAAAATGTTTGAGTTTCATTCCTCGACCATAAATAATGTCCAAAGTCCAAGGTTAGTGTTGATGCCTTTTCCTGGTCTTGAAATCAAGAGTCAAATATGGTTAGAAGGGGAAAAGGGATTTTACCTTGGTATTTATTTTAAGGATCCTTAGGTGCACTATGTCCGGGTGGAATGCACCGAAATGCACCCCGCAATGCACCCACCCCCAAAAGATGTGGTATAACATTATAGGTGTTACTAATTAGCAGATCTATCAAAGATTCCCCAATGAGAGGCTCGAGTGAGCTCCCCTCCCCAGGGGGCCTTCCCCTGGATGGTTCTATCTGAGTTTACAGAATGTGTTCTGGAGAGGACCTTGGGGTCTGGGGCACACTGATCCCTACCTATAAAGCTTCTAAAATGTTGAGTCTCCGAGCTGAACGAACAAGGCCAAGAATGCAGGCAAAAAGCACTAAGAATACAGAAGTTGCAAAAAAGGTATAACAGGGGTATAAAAGAAAAAGCAAAAAATCTTCATGGCATCAGTGTCAGCATTAAAATGAATCCACTGTTCTCTGCTCAGGAAAGGCTGGGATTTAACTTCTGTAAGGAAGTGGTCAGAGCCCTAATTATTGAAGGGTAATAAAGCAAAGCAGAGCTTGTAGAGCAAAGCTTTATCCTGCATTGATCCAGCAGATCAGTTTGAGGGCTATAAGGCCACAGCGGCTGTAGCCCATATGGGATTGAGGTTGCTCCCTTAGGGGGTCTCATCAGATACAAAGAGGGGACCATAGAAAAGACAATTTGAAAACCTCAAGGAAATTCTTACATCTCTGGAGAGAATATTTGTTGCTCTATGACCTTTCAGGGGTTCACCGCAAGCTGATGCCATCCTGCCAATCGTAGTTCATGTGGAAAATAAATGATCAGGTGCAGGGTGTCACCAGACAAATGTATGGACCAGCCACCTATTTGCACCCAACCAGTCTTTCTTATCCCCTTACTCCAAATCACCTAAATCCATCCTTTATCCCCCTTTGGTTCCTCCCCAAAACACTCTGCTGTAAGTCCTGTGCAGTCCTAAAATGCTCTTCCCCTACAACCCATAGGATGTCTCCCCTGCCTTGACACAATGTGCCTTATCCCAGCTGGTGATTCGGAGAGCTGTTCCCAGTGACACAATTCCATGGGAGACACACCGGGACTGTGGGGCTGATGGCTCTGCTGGGACAGCCCTGGGAGGGACATGGACAAAATCCTTGTTCCTTGGAAACATAATTTGGGTTCCCACCTGCCGATATGACCCTGTGCTCCTCTTGGCTTTCAATGGGCTGATGGCCCCGGGATGGGGCTGGAGTAGCCTGGCAGGGCACGTTTTGTCTCTCTGTGCAGATTAACTTCTATCCCATAATCAATACAACAACGGAGGAGCAGTATATATGAAGGAAGTTAAAACAAAAGCCATGATAAGCATTAAGCAAACAAGATCATATCAGTGTTGGCACCACACGGGTCTGATAACCACGGGAGCAGGCAATTTGTCTCACAGGTGACACCAGAACAAAGAACACCACCAGGACTCCCCAAGTTAAAAGCGTGGCCGGTATCTGAAGCAAACGTCGTGGACAGGCTGCATCGTCCCGAATCCCCAGCGGCTGATGTCTATGGCTGGGATCTCCTCCTCCTCATTGACCAGCTCCAGGTCAAAGTGACTCAGCATCAAGAACACAAACAGTTTCATTTCAGCTGTGGCAAAGAACCTCCCAGGACAGGTGGAAACTCCTGCACCCCATGGCATGTTGACAAATTTCAGCTTCTTCCCGTTTCTGTAGAAATCCTTCTTGGTGCCATCTGGGTTTACAAATCGGTCATACTTAAATTTGTGAGGCTCCTCATGGATTTCTGGGTTCATCTGCACGGAGATGTGTGGGAACAGAGCCAACCTGTCTCCCCTGCGGAGGGTGAACTCTGTTCCACTGCTTGTCCTCAGGCTGGTGTCCTCGAGGACAGCTCTGACCAGCATCGGGGCCGCCACTAGCCTCAGGGTCTCCTCCAAGGCACTGTCCAGCAGGGGAGTCTGGTTCAGCATGTCCCTAGTGACGGTAACTGGGGGGCTCCCTGCCTTCATCTCCTGCCCGCTCTCCCTCGAGACTTTATCCACCTCATCTCTCACAGCCTTCAGAGCCTCTGGATGTTTCAGCAGATACAAGAGGAGCCAGAATGCAGTTGGGCCCGTGTTGCCTTGGGATGCCCAGAGGAGCATGAACATGAAACGATCCCGCATGTACTCGGGGACACCATTTTCTGACAGAAGCTGGTCTTGATCGCTTATCCAGCCACTGATATTGTCCTTCTGCCAGGCCTTCTTCACAGACAGCACGTTCCAGAAGTGTCTCTTCAGCCGCTCAGCTTCTCTTTTGTCCTTGGGAGGCAACATAGCAAAGGCCAGGCGAGGAAAGAGGCGGTCGTACTTCCGAAATTCCTGGAAGAGCTGGTTGGAGTGGAGGCGATCCTGCTCTTCAGCTTTCTCCTTGTTCCCTGCCCCTCGGGATGGCTCGGTGCCATACAGAGCCAGGTACCCGGCCCTGAAGACAATGTTGTAGCAGTAGTGGAAGAGGTTTTCCTCCTGCCACACTCGCTTCTCTCCTGAGCTCAGGTTGAAGAGCAGCAGCTTCCGAAAGCTCTCCATGGTGGCTTGTGTGAGGACAGTGAGGCCATCTCCCATCAGGTGCTTTGTGCTCGAGGTATGAACTATGCTATGAGTGGCTTCGGTGGCCTTGTAGCCAAAAACCTGCATGACCAGCTGAATTGCAGAAGTCCTAAAGTCCAGTTTAGATCGTGATTCCTTCACGATGGTGCCAAAGCAGAAGGGATCCATCACGAAGGTGAAGTAATAGCCACCGATCAGCACCGTGAAAACATCCCCGTGTTTCCTCTGCATCCTTTTGAGAAACTCTGAGCTGTCCTTTCTGAATTCCAGCAGGTAGCCCAGCCAGGGAATGGTACCTTTCTCCAGGGGCGGCTCATTGGGTCTCTGTCTCCGAAATACACCCAGGACATAGAGCCCACCGAGCAGCGATGACACCAAGGTACAGAGGAGAATCACCCACAGCACCATGAGAGCTCTGTGCCCGTCCGGGAGCTGGGACTAGAGACAGGGTGGGGTGGGAATGCGTAGTTTATTCCCACGCAGCAGCTGATAGGCAGATGCAGAGCTGAAAACCTCTGTCCTCATTGGCAGCGAGTGTTTGCCTTGCTCCTGCAGAGAGCTCTGGTGTGAACTCATCCCTGGATGAACCGAGGATTTAAGGTGGAAGGTGTGTTGGAATCTCATTGGAGTACCCATGCAGTGTTAGGGGGATGGGTCCGGGCATGAGGCAAATTCCCTACTCTAGACCCCATGGAGCCCAGATTTTGTAAGGAAAATGTTCAGAGAATTCCACTCTGTGATTTCTGCCTTTAAGACCAGGCTATGGACACCCACTGAAAAAATGAAACCAAGAGTGGATGTTGGACATGCTACTGGAGATGAGCACAGGACCAAGGGAAGTGGGTCACAGCTGAGCCAATTTAGTCTCAAAAGCCAAGAGAAGGAAAAGTCTCTGACATTTTGACATTCTCCACAACACACAGCATCTCAGGAGTGCTTTGCCAATGAACAGTGCAAGTGCTACTGCTCTGTCTGAGTGCAAAGTAAAGCAGCTGAACTGCCCCACGAGTGAGGAGAGCTTGAGTCACTGCATTTGCTTGGCACCAGATGAGTCCAGAGCTTGCAAATGTCTCACCCACCCCCTGGCTGGAGAGCTGTGCCCACAGAGACCACAGCACTTCTTTACCCACTTTCCATTCTGCTTCTTAAGCTCCCTAGCTCCCCTCTCTCCAGATGGGGTTTGGAGATGATGGCAGGGACCCTGTGTCCCATCTGGCACTGCTCCCCTGAGTGCTGCCACCCTGATCTACCCAGACTGTCACCACAGCCTGTCCCAGACACTGATGCTTGGACCTCTTCTCATGTAGGATGGAGAGTGACATTACTCCCCTCTATTTCCCCACCTTTGCCCTTCCCCTGAGCATCCCATCATAAGTTTTCCACAGTCCCACAAGCCTTCCTCTGTCTGGGATCACCATCTTCATCTTCTTTTTTGCTTCCCAGCTGCTGTCCCTTTCTACATTCCCTCCAGTGACCTGATCCGTGGAATGAAAGCCACATCATAACATCAGCTAAATATTTATTCTGGCTTTCTTTTTTTAAGGAAAGCTCCCAACCTTACCATTTTGGAAAAACACTGCAGCAATGTTAGGAAGAAAAATAACATCAGTGATCAACTCAAAGCCCTTCTCGGTCCTGCAACCCTATGTAACAAAATCAAGGTGATGAGTGCCTTCTCTTAAATTAATAATTTTATTTGTACAACTCTAGGCAACTCTCAGGCTTAATAGGTTTTCAGGATGGAAAGCAACCATTTAAGGTTCAGGAGCATCTGGAGTGAATGACACCTTTAAATAAGTCAGCAAACTCAGAACCTTGAACTTCAAAACTGCACTGGGTAATAAGGATTAGCCAACAGCTCTCTGCGCTTGTCTGTACAGGCCATGCTCTCACTGTGCAGTGTTGCAAAGCCAGTATTTATGTTACACGTGGTATCCATGGATCTTTTTTATCTTGTCAAACCAGATCTTTGGAAGGCAAATACCTCCACCAGTGTTCTGCTGAGCCCACTTTTTTTCTCTTCCTCACTGGTTGTTACTGGTTTAAACTTTGTTCTGATCGAACTGGTCTCAAATCATTGATGATCGAACTGATCTCTAACCAAAGCTCTATCCCTCAGAGAGTCACAGCTCCCTGCTCAGCAGGTCTGAGTGTGGCACAGCTCATCATGACCTGGAACAACTCAGCTTAAAGGTGTCCAGTGCTTCCCATTGTATCTCCTGGTAGAAAATGAGATTATCCCAGTGTTCCGGTTTGGCCAAATTCAGAAATATATCCTCTGAGAGAAGGCACAACCACCCCTCCCCCACCAGATTCGGGAAAAAATAAATTTTCCTCGAAGGAAAGTGAAGGAGATAAGACTATTTATTTACCAAACACATGGGAAAAGGAAAATAATGCTAAATAATAAAATCTCTCGCTGTGGAGAAAAAACCTGGGAAAGTGTTTGAGTCCTCCCTTTGGTCTCCTCGGAGCTGGGGCTTGGCCCAGGGCCAGGCCCTCTGTGCTCAGTGGAAAGGCCTCCTGATGTGCTCTGAGGTTGAAGCAGTCCAGTAGAAAAGGGAGAAAATCTGAAATTCCAGGGAAGGAAAAGCAAAGATCAGCTCTCAGTCTCTGCTGCAAACTGCTTTGAAAAAGTTTTGCTCAGTTTTTCCTTCCCCCTCTCAGGCTCAGTTTAGAGGCATAGAAAGGCACAAAGTTAATTTCTGGGCATAGGCAGCGATATGGGATACACATCATAAGATCACCCCAAGACATTCCACCCCTTATCCTGTATCGTTGGCTCAATGCCCAAACAAATATATTCTAACTCTACACACACACATCAATACATACATATATATATATATATATATACACAGCTATGTACGAACAGTGACAGTGACACTCAGCAAGCAGTGGTACACAGGCATTCCACACTACAGATGGTTTTCACCCAACAATCAGATCTCCCTGTGGTACACAACGTGTTGTTCCATCTCTCTGCATCACCCACCACGTGCAACCAGGTCCCTGAGCAAAGACAACCCCACAGATGGGTTTGTCTGTACTCGAGGCAGAATTTATCCCCACAGTCTTTCCTAACAGACCTCTGACATGCACTACTGGGACCTTAGCTCCATCTGCTGTATGCAGGGATTCAGATTGGGCTGGACCAGCTCTATTGGTGGAACCTCAGGTGTTAACTAACCAGGTGGCCTTTGCTAGATACTGTTCCCAATTTTTGAAAGTTCTCCCACCCAGTGCCTTCAAGGTGGTTTTCAACAATCCATTGCACCATTCCACCTTGCCTGCAGCTGGTGCATGGTAAGGGATGTGGTACACCCACTCAATGCCATGTTCTCTAGCCCAGGTGTTAATAAGGCTGTTCTTGAAATGAGTCCCATTGTCAGACTCGATTCTCTCAGGGGTGCCATGCCTCCAAAGGACTTGCTTTTCCAGGCCCAGGATGGTGTTCCTGGGCTGTAGCGTGAGGCACAGGGTAGGTCTCCAGCCATCCTGTGGTGGCTTCTACCATTGTGAGCACACAGCGCTTGCCTTGGCGGGTTTGAGGCAGTGTGATGTAATCAATCTGCCAGGCCTCCCCATACTTGTATTTGGACCACCGCCCACCATACCTTTACCTGCTGCAGTGTGCGATAGGCACATGCCAAAGCCCATCCTATTGCAAGGAGCTTGTTCTCATTAGAATTGTCATTGTATTTCTCTTTCAGATATTTTGCCACCTCGGCTGGTTTCTGAACTTGTTCACACCCAGTTAAATCATCTGGCAGATGGTAAGAAGCCAGGAGAAGCAAAGCCACCCCCTGGCTGTGTTTCTGGCCTGATGGATGAGCATGGAAATCCATTTCCCAGCCCATGCCAGGGTGGAGGAGAATTTCTTCTGAAGTTTCAGTTTGCATTTTTTAAGGCACAACACTGAGAAATGGGCTCCTTTATTTGCTAATGCCTCACATACTCCAGATGAGAACTGGGTTTCTTCCACTAGTGTAAATCCAGGACAATCCTTTCATAATAATTCCACTTGCAACGGAAACAAATCCCATGTGTACTTTTCCAATCCCAATATGGAAAGTCCTTCATCTCGAGGTTGTTTCTAGGATGAACTATCTGGTTACACAGTGCTGTGGGCTCACACCAACTCCATCATGGGCAGGACCAGTAAAATACAGCATAGAGGGCACACACATAATGTAA
Source organism: Corvus moneduloides (assembly GCF_009650955.1). Taxonomy (NCBI): domain Eukaryota; kingdom Metazoa; phylum Chordata; class Aves; order Passeriformes; family Corvidae; genus Corvus; species Corvus moneduloides. Next base: position 2,504,342 of record NC_045476.1, read on the forward strand.
ATAATGTGAATATTTATGATGCATTTGTGATGCTCAAGATTTCTATCTCAACTGGGTATCTGCTGCCAGAGGGGCTCGTCTGGGACTCCTGGGTGGGGAAGAAAGCGCCTCTCCTGAAAATGGCCTGAGGGATCTTCCACAAATATGCCCTGAACCGTTTCTTCACAAAAGCATAGAGCAAGGGGTTGAGACAGCAGTGGACAAAGGACAAGCTCTCTGTGATCTGCAAGGCATAGTCCAGTTTCCTACTGCTTTCACAGCTCCTGATCACACCGACATCTTGTAGGGAGTGGAAGATGAGGACAACATTGTAAGGACACCACAGGACAAAGAAGACCCCCACCAGAGTAAGGACTAAGCAGAGAGCTCTCCTGGAGCCAGGTATCTGCAAGGTGCTGAGGACACACGTGATGCGGCAGTAGCAGAACGTCATGAAGAGGAAGGGGAAAAGGAATCCCAGGATGTTTTGAATCACCCGAAAGACAACTTTCCAGAATAAGTGTTCCTGGCCATAATCCTGGGTGCACATGATGGTTTCGTTGTGGATTTGTCTTGTGCTGGTGAAGAGGCCATCAGGAATGGAGAGAGCTATGGAAAGGATCCACATCACCAACAAGACGAGGATGGAATTCCTCCACACCATGGAGCTGTGAGGCGAGCAAGCATGAACTATCTGCAGATACATGTCCAAGCTCATGCAGCTCACAAAGAAGATGCCACTGTAGAAGTTCAGAGTGTACATGGCGTTTAAGACCGGGCACAAGATGTCCCAGGTGACCCACTGAGAAATGTGTAGAGCCCAGAAAGGAAGGGTCAGTAGCAGGAAGAAGTCTGAAACTACCAGGTTCAGCAGGTACAGCTCAGTCATCTTCTTTTTCTTCTTGATGTACATGAGGAGGACAATAAACAGGAGGGCATTCCCAGCCATGCCAACCAGGAAGATCACGGTGTAAAATGATGGCAAGAACACCCTGCTGAAGGAGAGCACCTCCTCTTTGGTGCAGAGGCCATAGAGCCCATAATCCTCCTCATCCAGGTACTCATACGGGTACTGACTTGAATTGGCAGCATCCAGCCACGGGTCTGTGGTTGTTGCTGTCACTCTTGAGGTTGTGTTTGACAAGGGGCTGCCTAGAAGCAAGGGAAAGGGATCAAAGCACTGTTCCAACTCACATAGGAAGCAAACATCACATCACAGAGGGTTTTTCGTTCGTTTATGGAATCACGAAATGATTTGGGTTGGAAGGAACCTTAAAGACCATCTCTGTCCCCTGCCATGGGCAGGGACATCTTCCACTATCCCAGGTTGCTCCAAGCCCCATCCAACCTGGCCTGGGACACTTCCACAGATGAGACAGCCACAGCTTCTCTGGGCACCCTATGCCAGAGCCTCACAGCAAAGAACTTCTTCCTAAGATTTAATCCAAACCTACCCTCCTTCAGTCTGAATCCATTACCCTTTGTCCTGTCACTCCATGCTCTTGTAAAAAAGCCTCCCTTTGTATTTCTTGTAGGCTCCCTTCAGGTACTGGCATTTCACAGGTTTAAATTTCTGCCACTGTCTGGTGAGTATTTTGCACAACTTGGCATTTGCCTAAGCACGGGGATAGCTGTCTACATGTACATATAAAAAAAACTAAAACCCCAAGTTAATTCTGCTTTTCTTACTCGGACACATAAAATTTGAAAATGAATGAGCATGGTTTCCTCTGACATAAATCACTACTTCCACCTGACACCACCACAAGCTTTTGGGGAAGTTTCTGCTCCAAGTTACGGGAAATCCACCGCCACAGCTCACTGTGAGCTGCTTATATTCACCTGGGTCACTACTGAGAAAGCAGCATCTCAGTTCTTGGTGAAGCAGAACCTGCCACCAGCACCTTCATGTCAGTGGGGCTGTTCCCAGAGGGGAAATGCTGAACATCTCCCTGCTCCTGGGAGGACACTGACCCCTCTCCGTGCCAACTCTAGGACACCAAGACATGGATTCTTGTAAAAGGCATTAGTAAGTGGAAAATACAGAATTCATAGAATCCCAGAATGGTTTGGGTTGGAAGGAACCTTGAAGATCATCTCATTCCAACCACACCTTCCACTAGACCAGGCTGCTCCACACAGCCAGGTGAGGACATGTAGGGACCAGAATCCAGCCCTGAATTATGGTTAGAGGGAGAGATTCAGCTGGAAGAACATTGCTGGAATCAATTCTGGAAAAGATGAGGAATGAGACAACCCCTGCAGTGGTCACTCCCTGGAACTGTGGATGTCAGTGTTTAGACAGCTGCAGCCCCAATTTCAGGAAATGGTGAGTGATTGGGAGCCTCCTATTTCTGGAATCTGATTTTCAAGAAAAATGCTGTCACTGAGGAGCCCATTTCACACAGTGAGAGACGGGATTTGCCTGGTGCTGTTGGCACCATGAAGGTTAATGAGGAGTTTAAAAATCAAGGTTAATCTTCAGATTCTGACAGCAAAACAAAAAAAAGTTTTGCAAAAAATCATGTAAACACCCCTCCACCCCTAAAGCACACATTTTTTCAGCCATGGCCAAAGCTGCCTATCTTTCCCTGGGGGCTCATTTTCCAGCAAGCACAAGCACGTTTGGCTGTGTAGCTCCAGTCTCTCCTTGAGGATCTGTTTCTCCCTGCAGAGAGCCGCAGCCACACAGAAATGAGAACACGAAGCTGTTGGTCCCTGGTTGTGCTGGTTGTACATATTCCCATGGTGGCTCTGCAGGTTTTAGGGATGGCTCCCTCCCCACAAAAACCCTGCATCCCACTGGGGTTAAGGAAAACACCCCAGGCTCAGAGTGGGGTGCTGAGGATGCCTGTGGGTGTGCAGCTGTAAGGGGTGAAGCTCTGGACATACCTGCTGCGTTTCCATGACTAAATTTGCTTACATATGCATTCCAGGCAGTTCCAGGCAGCTGAAAAGAAAAGGAAAATGGGTTTGAGCTGGATTGAAATGTTTTTGTGCTGTCTCACAATTCTTTGGCAAGTGCTGCAGAGCACTTCAGACAGAGCAGTGGGAGTGCAGGGATCTGCCATGGGAAAGTGCCACAAAAAGATCTGTCTGGGAATGAGCTTTTTTATATTTCTTTTCTGTATCACATTTTGGAGGAGATTCACCCTCAGCTGTGACTGCAGGCCTTTGAGAGGAAACCAAAGCTGCCCACCCTGCTGATCACAACAACACCCAAGACTCCTAAACACCTTCCCCCTCACACCCCCTGTGCCCATATCAGGACAAACCATTCCCAAAATTTGCATTTGGGGTCTCTTCCAGCCCACTGAGATGCTTTTCCTCCCTCTGCCACATCTTTCCCCCTCCATATCAGCCCAGCACTGGCGTCCACATCCCCATCCCATGGCTCAGAGTGGAAGGGAGGGCTGAGCTCAGAAATTAATCCCAATCCCAAACGGGCTACCTCTCAGAAACAACAGAGAACCTTGCCAGGTTTCTTGTGCAGTTGTGTCTACAAGCAAGAAGCAGAAAAGGCACTTACAGGAGCTTCTTCTCCTGCTTCCATCCTGCCAGAGGCTCAGATCAGGATTTTAGTAACTTCTTTCACTGTGCAAGAGCACAGTCAGGAAATGTGAGCTCAGCATAACCTCACTGGTTTTGTTTTGCTTTTCCTGGTGTTCATTATTCCCTGGGAGCACTGGAGGAATGATCTCCACCCTCTGTCTGAGCACGACATCTACAACAGCTGCCAGGGCTGCGACCCTGCTGTAAAAATCTGTGTGTTTTCCAGGAAATCTGAACAACCCACTTGCCACCTGGATGCTGCAGGATCCTCATCCCCTGCCAGAGCAGAAATGGCCTCTGCCAAAAGTGTTTCTGATGAAGTGGTTTATTGGAGGAGTTTTTGGACATCAGCATTGGTGAGTTTCCTGCTTGTTTCCTCATCTCACCAACAAACAGGGCCATGGGAACACCCTGGCTGTGCCAAGGATTTCCCTGTGCCACTCCTGGTGTGTTTTATACACCGCAAACCACGCTGGTAAAAACAGGAGAGCAGAGCAGCAGCGATGGCCACAGCTGCACATCCAACCTGCCCCGTGGCAGGTGGATTCACAGAGAGAAATTTATGTTATTTTTACCCATTTCCATGTTTGCCACCATCAGCTGCTGCTGCCACTGCACTTAAAATATACCCTATAATAAATATATAGTATTATAATGTGTGTGCAACACACACATTAGCAGAGAGCAAGAAGCCACTCATAGAGCTGAGACACTGGACATGCACACAGGAAAGCTGCAGGTGACAGAGGTTTCATTAGGCCAGCAGTTAAAATGAAATAAGTTTTTGTTTTTAATTGAGTTTCTGCCCTGAAGCAGGGAATTAAATGTGCCTCTGAGAGTCACTGGAGAAAGTGGCCTTCACTGTAATTTATTAAAAAATTTTAACTCAATTTGGGGGCTGGTAATTGCATAGATTTTTTGTTTCCTTTCAGACTGCAGAGCCCTAATGGCTTTGGCAATTAAGGTAACCAGATCAGGGGTAATGGGAAGCACATTTAGAGAGATGCAGCACTTGTCTGAGCTATTTTATTTTGTGCTGCCCAAAATGCCACGTGTCTGTGGCAGAGTGACCCTGCAGGAGCAGCAGCTCTGCCTTCCCCCAGCTTGGAGATGGTGAGGCAAAAACACCACACAGAAGCACTGGGCGGAGGGACAAAAGGATTCATCTTTGCTGTTTTGGTCTGATGAGCTGTTCTCGGGTTTAGGAGAAGGTTTAAGGCATCTTTGGGATCCCAGTGGATTTTTCTTCCTCCTCCAGAGAACGGTTTAAGTCAGGAGCAATTTCTAGGTTGTCTTTGGGCATCAAAATCCTGGCACACAGTGCGGGTAAAGCGAGCTCTGCTTGAAAGCTGAAATTTGGGAGGACATAGTCAATGGCATAATTCACCAGCAGGAAAACCAGACTGAGGGAAAGCCAGAGAAGCTGTGGCTGTCCCGTTCCTGGAAGTGTTCAAAGTTGGATGGGGCTTAAACCAACATGGTCTGGGTGGAAGGTGCCCCTGGCCATGGAAGGGGGTGGAACAGGATGAGCTTTAAGGTCCCTTCCAACCCAAACCATTCTATGATTCTGACATCAGGTGGAAGCTCTTCAGCAAAGTCAGAGCCCAACTTTCACAGAATCTCAGAACGGTTTGGGTTGGAAGGGACCTTAAAGACCATGCCGTCTGATAGGGAAGACGTGCTGATGTCTTTACAAACAATTCCATGTGTGAAGGGATGGGTGTTAACGTCTTTGAAATGGGTTTTAATGTCTCCACCAGCTTCAAGCTGCAGGTTTGTTACCACCCAGACAGTTTGACTCCTCAAACAGACAAATGGGGCAACACAACCCTGAGTTTCTAAACTTAGGGGACAAATAATGTGTAAGGGGGAGTATGTGGTAGGCAGTTTGGGAAGGCTGCACCTTCCTGGTACCTCAGCAATGGGGAAAGGAAGAGGACAACGTGCGGCCGAGAGTTTGGGATAGAAGGAGGCTGCGCCCTCCGAAACCTCGAGAGCGTGTGCCCCAGCGGCCTCTCTCCCTTCATTCGAATAAAGTTGCTGCACTGCTCTGTCTCCTTTATGGACACAGGCTTTTCATAGCGGGATTTCCCGCACACGTCCCACCCCCTGCCTTGCACAGGGACATCTTCCACTATCCCAGGCTGCTCCAAGCCCCAGTGTCCAACCTGGCCCTGGCCACTTCCAGGGATCCAGGGGCAGCCACAGCTGCTCTGGGCACCCTGTGCCAGGGCCTCCCCACCCTCACAGGGAACAATTTCTTCACAATATCTAATCTACAGCTCTCGTCTTTTAATTTCAAACTGTTCGCCTTTGTCCTGTCACTCCATCTGACTCCGCGTCACAGTGTGACAACGCGAGAGGTTTCTGAAGCGAAAAGCAGACAAGCTGCAGAAGCCACAGCTTTTCCACCCTGTTTTTGCACCCTGCAGACGATGCCGGCCCCCCTGTTTTGGGGCTAAACCAGATCCCGAGCTCTGCTCTCGGCACCGCGAACCCGCGCCGCCCGCCACTGAGGCGGGGCTAGGCCCCGCAGCGCCCCCTGTCGGCCGCCCCGCGCCACCGCCGCCCCGCCGCAATGCGCAGCGCCGCGCACTTACGTCAACGCCCCCCTCGCCCGTATAAGGAAGCGGTGGCCCCGGGCGCCTTCCGGATTGGCTGTTGGCGAGCGCGCGGGCGCGCAGCACGCTGGGAGTTGTGGTCTCGGCTGAGGGGCGGGGCGTAGGCAGCCAATAAGGGGCGGGGGCGGGGCTAGGCGCGCCGGACGCCGGCCGGTATCGGATCGCTGCGGTGAGAGCCGGGCCTGGGGCGGGCGGCACCCGCGGCACAGCCAGGGACACAGCCACAGTTCTGGAGGGGGCTGCGGGTGCCTGGGGCTGGAGCGGGGAAGGGTTCCCGTGTGGGGTGAAAGTGTCTGGGGCTGGAGTGGGGCAGAGGCCCCATATGGGGTGCGGGAACCTGGGGCGGAAGGCCGGAGTGCGGTGAAGGTGAGTGGGGCTGCCTTGGGGAAGAGCCCCTTGTGTGGGGTGCGGGGGCCTGGGGCTGGAGTGGGGAAGGATCCCCATGTGGAGCTGGGTAGGCGGAAGGCAGCCTGGGGGTACCTAGAGCCTCCACCTTGCCGGGAGGGATGCTGGGACCTGCCAACTTCCCACCCATGGTCCTCCCTCAGTGTCCCCCGTGGGTGACGCAGGTGCCCTGACCTCCCTGTTCGGTGTCGGTAAGGTCAGGGCAGCCGGGCCGTGTGTTTCACATGGTTTCCTCTGCCCTGTGCTCATCTTGGTCTGAGCTGAAGGTCACAGAAACTTCTCGTGGTGGATGAATTGTTTCACTTTTAATATAGTTTTCTTGTGTAAATCTAACCTCTGGCTGTCTCCTCCTTTGCTGAGTGGTAGGGAACTCTTGTTTCCTTCTCTGAATGAGTCAGGCTAAAATTATAATTTACATTTAGCAAATAAGGGTGGTTATAGCAGGCAGAGAGAGGCCAAATCCTTTGGCCTTGCAGAGGAAATGGTTTGAAAACCAGCCAGTCTGCTCACATGGGCGTGCACTAAATGCTGCGTAACCAGAGAGCACAGCCACCTTTGAAATGTCTCCTCTGCCTATGGTTACTGGCCTCTGCTTAATGAAATTCCTCTTGGTTTATTCTGAGAGCTTGGAGCCTTTCCATGTGCCCCTGAGCTGTGTTTTGCTGTTGGCAGCAAACCTGAATAATAGCAGTAGAGATTTTTCTAGCGGGGCCCTCTGTGGTGTCACTGGGCAGAAATTGTCATTAATTGAACGATGGTTGTGCTGAGCACTGAGGAGGGAACAGGTTTTGGTGTAATCTGTGTAATTCCCAGCACAGAAAGCTGGGAGGTTCTGGAGGATGGTCTCACTTTGGTACTGATGGTTTTGTGAGTGGAGCCCTTCTCAGGGCTCTTACTGCTTGTTATTTTCCTCGGGGGAAGGTGAGAAATTGCTTGTGTGTGATTTCTCATCCTGATGTGTCCCCACACAAGTCTGCACCTATTGAGGGCTTCAGGACTTCCTCCAGCTCCTCAGCGGTGGCCGTTTTCCATCCCTGTGTTCTCCATCAGGAATTTGGAATTGTGTTGAGGTGGGATAGGCTGTAGTGATTGAGGAGCTGCCAGGCGGGGCTGACCTTGTGCAGCGGCTTGTGCTTCCCAACCCGAATGCTGTGGCTGCTGCTCTCGGCAGGGAACGAGAGGGGAGAAGTGAGCTTTGCTGAGGTCAGAACTGGCATAAAGGACCAGCCTGCGAAAGCCAAGCGGAGTGGTGAGGCATGGAATTCTTAAAAGGAAAGGCAGGCAGTGACCAAAGCTTTCTGTGGCTGCCTGTGAGCATGGGAAGGTCACTGGGATCTGTAATGGTGTGAAAACAGATGGCAGAAGTTTTTTGCTTTCCTACTTTATTTGGTTTTGTACTGGTTCTTGTCTCTCCTGGTAAGCAACAATCGTGCTTCCCAAGGCTTCACTTGAATTAAACCATCTGTCCATGGCTCCTGTTCTTATATCTCACTACCTGGATATTTGTGACTGGTGGAATACACAAAGGATTTTCTTTTCCTAAAGGTTCTCTTAATTTGGAGTTTCCAAAACCTGAAGCGAGGCTCTTTGTCTTCACAGCCACCATGTCACCCAGCCAGGAATCCGTTTTCTCTGAGTATGAGGCAGACACCAGCCAGACCTCGAAGCTGATAAGAAAATTTAAGGAGACGCCATTTGTGCCCATTGGTGAGTTCAAAAATGAAGAAATGTGTTTGCACAATCGACAGGGCAACCACCATCACTGTTCACCTTTTTTCTGTGAACAGGAAATCACTTAGAAATTACTTCCCCATAATATTTGTCCTACAAGAAAGAGGGAAATTAATGAGGTCTGTTACCTTAAATAAAAAAACTCACAACCTCCAAGTATAAGAAAAAACCCCAAACCAACAAACCCTGAAAGGCTTTTTAGGTGAGGTTAGAAAACACATTAAAGTGATGCTGTCAGGTGGTTAAGGAGTGTGTTGTGCAGCTGTTCTGGAGCACAGTTCCTGGGAATTATGTGACCACTACAAAGTGACTTAAAAGCTATCAAAATACAAACTAGAAGGATTTAAATTACAGCCTGTCTGGTAAACGTTTCAGCCCTCTGCTGCCATGACTTAGTTCAAAATGCATTTTGTAAATAAATTTTATGTTACCCAGCTTGAGGAAGTTGTTGAAGTTCGCAGCCTCTCTGCTGAGACCCCCAAAAAGCTTCTGAGGGGAGCAGGGATCGGCTTTTGTCTGACACGAGACACGTTTTGATTGCCAGCCACCTTAAATGGAGAGCAGCAGGGTCACTTGGGGTGAACTGTTCCGAGCGTTTGCCAGCAGATTTCCGTCACCGGTTCCGTGGTCACAGGACTTTGTCTCCACCTTGCTCAGGAGTATCATGACCTCCACGAGTTCCAGTTCCCCGAAGCAGATTGTCAGAACTCACCTTTGGCCTTCTGTCAGAGCTTGAACGCCCTAAAACTCTTAATTGGTATTTAATGAAGGTGCCACAGGAATTAAGTGTTTATAGCTTCCTGGTGGCACTGGCAATGCTCCAGCTCAGGGAGACAAACTGCCTGTGCTCTGCTCAGTAAATTATACACAGTGCTTAAAACTTGGCAGCCACCTTTGAACTGTGCAAATAATCCTAAAAATGGAGTGAAATGGATGGAATTGGAAAAGTTTGTGCATTGCTGCCATGTATTCTGTGAGAGCATCAGTGTTCAGAGGTTGGAGCTGGCAAAGCTGGGGGCTATTTGCTCTGCTGAAGGACTATCAGTGAATTCTGGCCCTGGGAAAGAGACCTGGCAGAGCCTCCCTCCTCACAGCTTGGGGACAATAACATGTGACTTGTCCTGCCCTCGTGGCACCTGGCCAAATGTGACAACGCCCAAAACAGCAACTGCAGCAGGCCAGTGGGTACATCAGGGAGCATCCACACGCTGAGAGTCCAAGCAGCAGCTGAGCCGGGGTCTTGGGTGTGAGTGTCCATCCAGGAAAGGGGGTGCAAGGAGCCCTGGTTCTGCCTGAAAAATATCCAGGGAATTCTGACACGTTGAGCTGCTCCTTTGGCATTTTAATGCTGCTGGAAGTCTCTTGCTCTTCCCTGCACTGACTTGTGCATTGAGTGAGGTGGCACTGGAGTGAAACCAGGAGATGGGCCAGGATTTACCACTACACAAAACCAGAGGGGTTAGACCAAAACAGGCTTATTTTTGGATAACAGAGAATGGCCTCAAGTTGTGCCAGGGGAGGTTTAGACTGGATATTAGGAAAAATTTCTTCAAGGGAAAGGGCTGCCCAGGGCAGTGGTGGAGTCCCCATTGATGGAAGGATTGAAAAACTGTATAGATGTGACACTTGGGGACATGGTGTCGTGGTGGCCTTGACAGTTGTGGGGGAATGGTTGGACCCCATGATCTTAAGGGTCTTTCCCAACCTAAACAGCTCAGTGATTTGCAGGCTGTTCTGTTTAGGTGGGTCCCTTCACTCCTCCCGATGCCCCGGATCTCCACTCAGAGGGGTGCTCTCCTTGCCTTGCAGGGATGGCCGGCTTCGCCGCTGTGGTTGGCTACGGGCTGTACAGGCTGAAGCACAGAGGTGACACAAAAATGTCTCTTCACCTGATCCACATGCGCGTGGCAGCGCAGGGCTTCGCCGTGGGAGCCCTGACGTGTGGTACGTATGGAATGGGAGCTGTCCTTGGGAGCGGCAACTCATGGAGAGCCTCTTGCATCTCTCCCAGTGGATAATGCAGTGTACATGGCACGGCCTCGGGATGGAAGTATCCAGAACATTGATTTCAGGATGTTTGTGCTCCTTATTGGTGCTTGACCAGCCTTTCTGGAGTAATCTGATTTTATGTACTTAAGTGTTTAATTTCAGAGTAGCAGTTTTGATTATGTCTAGACATGGAATGTGAGGTTCTATTTCTCTGCCTTTTAGAGGCCAAAAAAACGAAACATTCATCTGACACTAATATTTTCCCTTGTAAATATGTTGCTGTTTCTGAATTTAATACATTGGAAGATCTACAGCGTGTGTAGACCATGATATTCTATATTTTTATTTTTATTTTTATTTATGTGTATATATATATTTTCAGGACTGCAGTTGTGTCTCTGAAAGTACAGAGACACTGTGCCCCTGATCTGTACATCCCAGGTCTCATCTGTGTGTAAATGTATATCCCATGAAACGCTCTTTGTCCATACTGTATTCCCAGCAGGAACAACAGAAAAGCTTGACTTTGGCCACAAAATCAACTCGAATTAGCTCAGGATCTGCATTTTCATAGATGGCATATTTTCATACCGTTTCTCTGTATATGAAGATTTTTGTAGTGTTCATCACTGCTATTAAAAAAATACAGCTGAGGAGGAAGGGAAATTCTGTCTTGCCGAGAACATCTCTTACTGTTCATATTTTTAAATCCATTATTTCTCATTTAACACAGTTCTTTAATTGTGGGGTTTTTTTTCTGTCTTGCAGGCGTGCTGTATTCCATGTTCCGGGATTACATGGGGAAGCCCAAGGAATAGTGGGAAGCTGTCTGAAATCCCTGTCCTGGTGGGGTGGCCTGTACACTGCAGCTCCAAACCTCCTATTGAGGAGTTCTTGAGGAAAACAAATAATATATGGCATTAGAGCATTGTCCTATTTTGTGTATGGTACACTGTGCTGAACCTGGCAGCCTCAGAATGTGCACTGGGGGAGCGGGTATTGGGGTCTGGCTCTCTCTGAGTGACACCACCACATCCCAGTTTTTAGGGGACATAGTGGAGTGCAATCCCTTTATCTTCTCCTTCAACTCGGTCCTAAAACTGGTGACTTCTTTTGCTGTCGTTGCCCAAACCCACGATGTCTGAACTGGCTCCTGTCAGGGAGTGTCAGGAATGCCTTGCTGTCATTTTCTATCCTCTGTGTCCAACTTTGTAATTTAGAAGCTTCCAGTAGCACTAAATGACTTCTAAAATATTGAGAGAGATATATAAACATCTATTTTTATTTAAGGCATAAGTATGTTGCAGCTATTTAAATGTTATATTTATTCGTTGTTAATGAAGACACAGGCTTCCCTCTTTGTCTATATCAGCCCCTTGGATTATGATATTTTGTAACTTTATTTAAGGTGTTCTTCTGAGTAACATTTAAATGTAACATTTAAAATACATACTGTGAAAACTAAACCTTAATTTGGTGTTTTAATGCTTTTAAAGTGTATGATCTTGCTGATTTATACGGTACTGCTCCCCATGGAAAATTTAAAAACATTAAATCTGAAACGCTCCCCTCATCACCTTTGAGGTATTAAAACCCTTCTCTGTGAGTTATTTTACACTCAACCCCCCTGTACCTCCAACAGCAGTCACGAAAATAAAAGCCAATTGCTAAAAAAGCACATTTTCTCCTGTTAGCTGACATTCCATGGTGACAGCCTCGGATGTTACAGATATCTCAAGGTACACAAACTGCACCTGTCTGTGACCTGTTGTACAGAGCAGGGGGAGATTAAATACAAATAAAAGTGAGCTGTGGAGGTAACAACTGTTTGCCTATGCATTTGTTGGGGGGAAACTCCCGTTCATCCCATTGCAGAGGGATGGCGTGAGCTGCTCTAGCTGAATAAAAATCACCTGAGGAGGCTGCGGCGCTCCTGGAAAGTGAATTCCAAGCCGGTGCTCTCCTTGATTCCCAGCTGCTATCACCCTGTTGCCGTTGGCGGCTTCCGCACGGATGGGGATGGGGAGGGGCGCCGACGCCTTTTCCTCTGCCTACCACCGCGAAGGGGGGAGAAGGAGCCGCTCCCGAGGCTCCGAGGGGCCGGGATTGGTGTGGGAGTTGTGGGAATGGCGGTGACAGGAGCGGTGTGGGGGGAGCCATCATGGCGGCTGCGCTGAGGGGAAGGGCGCGCGCGCTCCCGTTGCCACGGGCACCGCGTCCGGCCCGGAGCGGGGCCCGGAGCGGGGCCAGGAGCGGGAGCCGGGGCCGCATCTCCGGGCCCGGTGCTGCCCAGCAGCCAACGGGGACAGCCGGGGGGACCCTCCCGGTGCCCTCGGGAAGCCGGTTCGGGTAGGCCAGGGGGGTGGGGGGAAAGCGGGCAGGAGTTTCCCGGGATGGGGGAACAGCGCGGCGCTGCAGGACCAGGTCCTGGCAGGTCACAGGGCGAGGATGGCGGTTACAGTTACAGGTTGGCAATTAAAATTTATAAACGAAAACACAAGAAGTTCCGCCTCAAAACCACCAAGGCATTCTTTACGCTGAGGGCGGCAGAGGGCTGGAAAGGGCTGGCCAGGGAGGGCGTGGAATGTCCCTCTCTGGAGACTTTCCAAAGCCACCTGGATGAGTTCCTGTGTCCCCCGCTCCAGGTGACCCTGCCTTGGAGCCCTCCAACCCCGCCTGGCTGGAGCCAGGGATGGCTTAGATGAGATATTCGGGAATATTTCTTCACCCAGAGGGTGGTCGGGCGTTGGAACAGGCTGCCCAGGGAAGTGTTGGAATCACCATGGAAGTGGCATTTGGGGACAAGGTTTGGTGCTGGGTTAATGGTTGGATGTGAGGATCTTAGAGGGCTTTTCTATTGTGGCATGGTGTGATGGAGCTGCACCTTGAGTACTGTGCCCATTTCTGCCCTATAGATAAGTAAAATAAATAATAAATGAATAGATGAATCAATCATTAATGCAGTCTAAGTAAAGAAAATCCTGAGAAAAATTATGAAGGTAATTTAAGGCCTGAAATAGCTACTAAGAATTCTAGGATATTTTCAGAAGAGAGACAACTACTGTTGGAAGATGTTCTTGCTTATCTTTGCTATCTTTAAGGTCAGTGGCTAAACCCACCCAATTAGTGGGGGCCAATCTAATTATAAATTTACTTATCAACCCAAAGGTTACTGAAACCAGAAGGGCTGTCTAAATTTCCTATGAAGTTTCCTTAAGTAAACGGATTTGACTCCTTATCTCTACAGGCCTTCCCCAAATCTCAGAATCAACTTTAATCAATTAAAATTAATTTTCCAACCTCAATGATTCCGTAATTCTTTGATCTCTCATGCCCAGAGCCCTGTGGGCTGTGTGCAGGCACCAGACTCTGCTCTTTGCACTTGTCAGTCCTCAGTGCACCTTGTCCAGGTGAGTCTCTGCCCGTAAGGTACACACTGGCACAAAGGGACACGCTGCATTTTGGTGCATTAATCAGGATAATTGGATTTCCCTCAGTGTGGGAAAGGGCCTGTGTTAATTACTCAGTGCAGGGCGAGCCTTTTGAAGTATTTACAGATTGGTTTTTCTAGACCAAAGGTGCAGCAGGGTTTTTTTGCTGACAATAAATGTCAAACAGAAGGAGAAAGGGGCTGGAATTTATCAGAAAACTTTCTGATAAACTCTCTAAGAAGAGGTTTGGGTAGCAATATGATTATTTAAAAATATCCATTAATAATATATTTTATAATTAAATATATTTTATAATTAATACATTATTATTTAGTTACTTAATGTTATCACTCAGTGATTAGAAATTTGGAGGACAGGTGTAAGCTACACTCTTGTCTTGCCCAAAGGGAGCATAAGGAAAAAAATGATTTTTCTTCCTCTGTCAGTCCCCCATTAACCCAAAAATGGGGGCATTTCCACCTTTCCTGGACGTGGGCAGGGAGGCTGATGGTCCCAAGCACTCTGTGCTCCCTTTAGCCAGTGTGACGTGGCTGCCACGTTCTCTTGGATTTGGCCCCAACCTGCTCCTCTGTTAAAATGTTTATTTAAACAGATCTGTTCAAGAACATTTTGAAACGTTGCTTTTTGAATTCTGGAGTGAAAAAGACCCGACAACCTTTTTTTTAGGGCTGCTTAAAAGCCATTTATGGAAAAAGGCACTTGAAGCAAGGCCGTGGGGCTGGAGAGGAGGAGAAGGTGGTGGGAGACTGGGCAGAGGTCAGGGAGGAAAAGCTGCAGAGCAGCTGCCAGAAGGGAATGTTTTTCAAAGCAGTGCTGATCTCTGCTCTCTGTCTCTTCCTCTTGTTCTGCTTTTAGTAAACAATGGAGCCAGACAGAAAAGTGAATGAAGATTTCAAAAGCCAGTTTACGGCTTATCAGGAGCAACAGCAAAGGCGGCTGCAAAATCTGATGGAGAGGAAGAAGGAAAAGCAGAACAGTCAGAGGGACACCAGCAGCACTAGGGAGACTTTAAGAGCCCTGAATGATCTAAATCTGTTTAAAATAGGCCCCCCTGCAAATGAAGATGCCAGCAAAAGGTAAAAAGGTGTGGCAGCACCATTCCTTCAGGAAGTCACTGAAGTATATTTTGTTTATGATCTCATGTAACTCAATATTATTAAGCTGGCAGGACACTTTCTGTCTTCACACACTGGGCTTTAATTATCCTGAGGAGCAGGATTATCCTAATTATCCTCAGGGCATTGTGCTGTGCTCTTTATAATCAGTGTTCTACAAATGAAGGACAGAGGGGTTGAGGGTGACATGTGAGGGGCAGCCAGGTACTACCTGGCAAAATCCAGCCTTTTGGGATCCCTGGCATCCTCTGAACTGTTGGTTAGTTCCTGCCTAGCCTTAAGCAAACAGGTTCCCTACATGAATAATTTCCAAGGATGGATAGAGGCAAAGCAGCTATTGGGAGCAAGCCACAGGCCTGCAGTGCAGAAGAGAGCTCCCTGGGCCTTCCTTGCAACATATCCTGATTTAGTGGATCACAAGAATACCAGGACATTGGGCATTTTGGGATGGATCTCCCTTAATCTTGTTTTTTCCTTTTTTGCTGAGTACTGGAGGAGATTTGAAACCCCAGCTCAGATCATTTCTCTTCCTCCCAGGATATAGTCAAACCCTTCCTTCTGAGCCAATTAATCCTTCTTTTCCAAACTAGAACAGGTCAGAGGTTGGACATACCCCAAAGGTGTCTTCAGTGCTGGCTGTTCAGGGCTTTGCTCTGTGGTTGTGGTGAAGCCAGGTGAAGAAATTCCTTCACACACCGGTGCCTCACCAGAGCTGTCTGATTTGCCAAGTTAAGCTCCTGATCTGATCTCTACCAGCTGTCCTCTTGCCTTCAACATTTTGTCCTGATAATCTGTAGAAGATTATGATGGAAATCTGATTTTTAAAAAAATTTTTGGGAGGCTGATTCCCTGTCTTGGTGTGACTTTATGATGTATATCCCCTATCGCTGCTCTATGTCCAGAAATTAATTTTGTACCTTTCTGTGCCTTTAAACTGAGCCTGAGAGGGGGGAGAGGAAAAAAACTGAGCACACTCCCATAGTTCAGATGTTTGGTGGAGGAAAGGGATTTGGGTGCTCCCAGGGCACATCATGGGCAGTGTGCAGAGTACAGGAAAGCCCAGCATTTAGAGTTCAGTGCTTTATGCCTGAGTAATCCCAGAGTTGTTGTTTACCTCTGTTACTTTGTCACTGACTGTCAAAAGTCCCCGTCTGACATGGCAGGTGTAGCAGATTTATCTGGATTGTCCTTTGCTTGTGTACATTCAGCAGAGGACTGGTTGTGAGTGATCAAATCCAGACAGGATTTGTTTCTGGAAGGGATTCACCAGGATGTATTCTGCAGTATTCCCATGACAACACATCAGAGGATTGTTCCAGGATCACAGGACTCCATATGGCCTGCAGTGGCAGTGATTTCAGCTTGTCACTACTGTTTATTGCAGCACTTGGAAAACATTCCTCCTCTCAGAAGTCTCCCTTTCTTCGAGCCTTGGAAATTCTTTTTTGCTTCCTCCCATCCTACTCCCAAATCTTGTTTAGGCAAGTGTTTAGCTGATATTTCTGCCTCTCTGTTATAGTCTCTCTGTAACTTTATCCTCTCTTCTCTATTTGCTGTATTTGAATGTATTTAAGTAACCTCCCCATCATGTGGAGAATCTGGAAAAAGAGTTGGGAAAGACACAATTCCATAACAGTTAAATTGCTTACTTTTTTTTTGGCCTGAATGGGGCATGCAATTTGGGAAACCACCTGAATTCCAGGCAGAGCCCTGCTCATAAGCTCCACCTGGCTCTGATTCCTTGAAGGAGGGTGAAAAGAGGTACCTTCTGCAGTTTGTTTCTTTTGGCTGATTTTCTGTAGCTGAAGCACTCAGGTGGATCTGCTACCACTGTAACGGGGAGAGTCCCTCTGAGATGGGGAAGTTCCTCAGAGGAGACTCCTGCTCTGTGCAGTTGGGATTTCTGTCCATCCTCCTCCAAGTGCTTTTCCTCAAGACTTGGACTCCAGATCTCAGAAGACTTCACTGCTCAGGTGTGTTAAGAGCTTAGAACCCTTTTTTCGTATTAATCCCCCACTGTCCAAAATCTTCTGGTTCAAGTGTCTTTAATTGGATCTGAGTTTTGTTGCTCACTTCTCTGAGTGGTTCATGTGGGAATAACTCTGTTCTGCCTCTCCTCACATTGGCTCCTTGCTTTCTTCTCCTTTGAAAACAGCTGCCTTTGATCTCCCTTTGATTTCCGGCTTTGAAACACAAGTGCATTTCTTAATTATGGATTGTGGATCCTCTCCTAAACTGACTGTGCTGTTTATGGCAGTGCTTTGAGGGGTCATTTATTCTCACATGGGCAGATGGAAGGCTGTATTTAAAAGCTCTCAGGTCCAATGGGTGCTAAAAGCTTGCTAAAACTTTGAAATAAAAAAAAATGGTGATGATTATTGAGCTACCTGACTTGGCTGTGTCTACAGGTAACAGCTGTACTTTATCCAAATCAAATCTCCAAAGTGTAAATATTTAGGGTTACCCTGTAGAAAATAAGAATCTAGGAGTCAATTCATCCACCTTATTTAGGAGTCTGATGATATCTGAGATGTTGCAGGGTGTCAGGAACTTCCACATGGGAATCACAGGGCACAGGAGACCTGCATCTTCCACCAGCAGCAGCTGGGGTCAGGTGGGCAGCCCAAGTGGCACCGGTGTGTGGGTAAATGTATTGGTTCCCAGGTTTTCTCAAGGACCCCGTGTCAGAGAGCTCAGATAATTCTGAACTCCCACAATTGAACTGAGCCCTTGAAGCCACAGCTCCTGGATTTTATGTTTGGAGGACCCATCATATAAGGGCAGTAAAGAGATTAGAGTTACTAATTCTCTGGATGTCTTAGAGAGATGAAACCTTTAAATGTTTCTAAATGTATTGAAGAATAGGAGAATCGGGGCTATTTCTTCCCATTCAGAGGGCTTTTTTTGATATTCTCTGTTTCTAAATGAATTCCAAAAAGCAGCATTAACAATACAAAAACCGATGCTCACAGGGTTCCAAGAGAATCAGCTGAGGACACAGGAAATTGGTCTTTTATGAATTGCTCTAAAACATTCATTTTTAAAGGACCCCAGGGGCAGCTTTGTAGTCGATGCTCTGTTGGCTTCTCTTGGCTTTGTCAAAACTATAGAAAAGAAAGCCCAAATGTCCCACATGCTGAATGCTGCCCGATTTCCTCTGGAGAATCAGGTAAGTAAGACTGAGATGACACTATTTGGTAACTTCAATACACCTGCTCCGTTTTGCCCCAGACAGCTCAAGAAAGTGGAGTTTTTTATTTTTAAGAAGAAGTTAACTGAATAGATCAGATAATCAGCTTGTGTTCTTATCTGAGGTTTAGGATATTCTGCCTAATTCAGTAAACCCACTCCTGGTAACCTCAGCCCATCTACTGTGCAGTTGTTTCATTATATAATTCCTAGGAGCATCTAGTTGTATATTATTTGCAATTATGGTTTATTTTTTCCCAGTGTCCTTGAGGCTGAGAATGAGCAGCTGCAGGACCAGCTCCGAGAGGTCTGGGATGAGAACTGCAGACTCTACAAACTGGTGTCAGAGAAAGATTTTGAAATAAAGCAGCTTCAGAAAACAGTGCAGGAGGAGAGGTTGGCTCTGTCGGGTAAACACAGCAACTTTGTATTCTCACCATGTTGGGTTGCTTGAAGATGACAAAAAGTTGTCTCTGAAAAGAATAGTGCTCTTTTAGGGTACACAGTGATCCCTGTTCCTCACAGAACAGTAAACTTGCTATTATTGACATAAAAATTATGATGTTTCATAGAAATCATATTTTGGAAAATATCCTGTTAATGTCAAAGAGCTTTGCTGCAGCTATGTAGAGTTAAATTCCTTATTCAGGCTCCTTTTTTTTTTTTTTCCCTGAACAAGGCATAAGCAGGATGCTGGATGAATGCAAAACCCAGCTTCTAAAGTGACTTTTGTGTCCTCCGAAAACCGAAATATGCAGGCTGCACCTCCTCCACTGGGTGCCACTGTTGGTCAGGACAGCAGTGATGACCAGGCTTGAAGAGAAGGGGGACAGCAACAAATAGAACTAAATAACATTAAATTACACCTTAATTCTTAATAATCAGCTGTCGTTTGCCTGTAGGAGAGGTGATAAACTCTTCCTGGTCAGGACCAGGAGCCAGATGTGCTGTTGCAGCTTCTCTGGCTGATGCCAATCCCCTGCCTCTGTTTTCCCTGTCTGCATTGTGGCAATCCCCACAATGCCTGGGAAAGAAAAGCTTTGGTTGAGTGTGTGCAATGCATTTGAAGACCATCAATTTAACATGGAAGGACCATCCTGGCTTTGCTAAGTTTAGTATTTACTGTATTCCTCAGCAGCCATTATTTATCCTGAAAACTGAGGTAGAAGTAGCTCCTAGGTGGGAGGGGAAACACAAACCACATGAAGGAGTAAGAACAGTGGAAATGCTTTTAAAAATAATGAATTGGTTTGAAGTGCTTTTAAATAAATGCTTTTGAAACAAAAAATTATGTTCTTTACATAAGTTTATTAAAGATTTTAAGTTTAAAGCTCTTTTAAGTTTTTTAAAGAGTGGCATAGGAACAAATTCTCTTCTCAGCTGTGTTCTGTGTAACTCTATTAATGTCTCTGGGGTTACATGGAACTCAGCATTCACTTGTGAGTGATCTGTCACCCTTCACCTCACCCCAGTTCTTGAATATAACCTTCACAGAGGTCAGAGAAAAGTCATTACTGCAGAGCTCTGAAGGAGTGTGAAAGAGTTAAGAGGAACAACAGCAACCAAGTTCTGTCTTCACGCCCCCCACCAAGGGTTTGTTGTTGCAGGCTCATGTTCCTTGCTGAGCTGGAGGTTTTAGTGGACTTTGTTTGCCATGATATTGATTTTGCACTTGTCCAAGAGCTTTCTTTCACCTGGGTGATGTTAGCCAGAGCCAGGTGACACAGCAGCCAGGCCTGGGGTTTGCTTTGTTTGTGGCTCTAATCAAACCCTCCCTGATGAGGGAGCCAGTGATATGGCTGTTTAAAAGAGCAATTAAAAAGAGTCATCCAGTAAAGCTCCCTGTGTAATCCCAAGGGAGTTATAAATAGGCACAATGACATTTCCTGGATCTTGTCCAGGACCCAACTGTAATATTGTGCCTGACCTTTGAGGACAGATGTCTAGAAATGTTCACACCTCTGTTCCAGCAACTCGTCCAGTAGTAAACAACCAGGCAAGGCAGAGTGTTGTCTTTTTCTGTGATAATGCCAAAAAATCCTGTTCCTAACCATCCTTCCCAGCAGTGAGCAGGAAACACCGCTGCTCTCTCTAGGTAATAATGTTGCTGCGACCACTGTTGTGGCCTTGTGACACGTGGCTGTTGCTACAGTGTGAAATGTGGCCGTGGGGAGCTGCTGAATCAAAGAATCAACCCATCCAGCTGGCACCTCTGACATCTCTTCCCTCACTTGTTCATTTAAGTGCCTGGCACAGCTCTGAGAGGAAGGGATGGGACAATAAAAGTACATTGTGACAGAGAACAAAAGCATCATCTATTCTGAATCCTGCCTGTAAAATGTGTCCTCTGCTTTTATGTGTTCTTTGCAGGAGTGTCTGGTTTAGCTGGAGATGTGGCAGCCACTAAAATAGTTGAGTTGGCCAAAAAGAACCGTGAGATAACTGCTGAGGCTGAGAGTGAGAGAACCAGAGTGAAGCAGCTGAACCACAAAGTCAAGGAGCTGGAACGAGAAGTGAGGCATTTTTCTTGTTCTCTTTTTGCACCCTAAAACATGGAAATCCAGCTTCTGGGACAGAAAGTGGGTTTGATTCGTGTTCCCATGTTGAATGTGCTCTTAAATCTGTGTTTGCTTTGGGTTGTGGTCATTTGTGTCCATGATGTGTGCCCTCAGCTGTTTCACCTCTGCAGACAGGAGGAGCTAGGAAAGAATATCCCTGAGTTATAGTGAGACAAGGATTTATTAAACAGCAAGTAGGAATATTCATTTGTAGAAGCACAGAGACTTTTCTACCAGTCTGGCAATGATATTTCTCTTATTATTTATTTTTTGTGAGGAGGAGCAAATTTCACACCTTTGTCTTACATTTCCACCTCGTTAATACCAGTCAGTAATTAGTTCTTTATTCTTCTAAGCTTTTGTCATCCCCATAATAAAAGCTGTTTTCTGGAATAAGTACTTACAGAACTGAGACAACACCAAACTATATCATATAAGACAGCAAATCTTCACTCAGGAAGGTTAAATTTTCTGATTTACTGTGACTTTTTGCCAGCCTTTCACAGAAGTAATTTTACTCAGGTGGCTGCTGAATTGAAAATGAGATGTCATGATGTCAGTATTTGCTTTGTCCTTTGGCTACTGCTCCTCTTCCTTACAGAGTATTGGTGATTTTTTTTTTATAATCTTTATTTTGTTTCCTGAACTTTGCTTTCTTAGAAGATGTCAGTTAAATGAATCAATAATGCTGACAGATACATTTTGACTCAGTCTTTCACCATCACTTGATGATGAGTCATGCATCTACCTGAATTGCACCCCAGCTACCTGAAAGATCAAGAAGTCATGGATTAAATTAAATTTTGGAGAACTCCTGCATAAATCCACAGTGTTCTGGTCAGAGGGGTCTTGTCAAATAGTTGGCAGGTTGGCAAAGAAGTATTAGGTGTAGTTTGGGACCTACAAAATTACACAAGTAGTGGAGCAATTCATGAATAATTTAAGGAAAAATCAACTTGGTTCTACTCCCCTACTGCAGAAGTGTAATGACCATTATTCAAACAGAAACTTGAAATATTCTCAGATTTTAACCCAAAAAGAAAGGAGCACAAACATTTCAGGAAGATGATGAAGATGTAAATGATGTGTAAAATTAAAGCAATGTTTGACACTAGGAGGTATCTATCAAAAATGTGGGGTGATAGATAGAAAACACTGTTATTTTATAAATTTTTAGCTCTTTGCTTGCATGGAAACAGAAAAATCTGCAAATCGTAAGTGCTTTAACATGGTTATGTTCCCCAAACAGAATGGAAGGTGTGGCCGCCGAACAATCACTTGGCAAGGGGTGGTCCATGTAAGCAAAGGGATGTTTGCAGAAAATTTCCTTAGAACTTGGGCCAGGAGCTGCCAGCTCCAGCTGAAATTCCTCATTCTCAGTCCATTGACTACAAAACTTTATGAACTGGGTAGAAAGAGTGGCCTTAACCCATCAAAAGGGGTGAAATGAGAACTGGCTCTGAGTTAGTTTTTCCCCAGATGCCCCTTTAATGAAGGAGTTCTTCCTTAGAGCCTTCTTTCATTCAGGCAAATAATCAAGATTTTCCACCCACCTCAAAGCATGAAGTCCCAAGCCTTTAAAGCAACACTTCCTGGCCTTTCCAGCCCCAAATTCCTGCACTCTCATCCATTTAGAAATCTTTGCAACAGCAACAGAGGGCGTGATTCAGAGCAGGAGGGGTTGTATGTCTGTCTTCCTTTGCTGTGGCAAGCAAGAGGAGACAGAGTCTTTATTCTTCATGGATTAAAAAATGCTATTTTAGAGCTCCCAGCTAAGGAAAATGAGCCTTAACCCCATTAAATCTCATTTTTAGGGTGTCAGGTAGTCATTTCTCCTTTTATATTCCTCTACTGAGTAGAGCTATTTGCTTTTTATGGAATATCCTGGGCTGGACAGGATTTGTATTTATGTATATAAACATTAATTTTAGGCACTTTTGGTGATAAAATATCTCAGAAGTCTCCATACTTGAAATCTGATCCCATCTCAGCAAGTCAGAAACATCTTCTGAAGTTATTCCACAGTGAAATAACACATGACTTTTTGGGAAGAAAAAACCAACGATGTTTTCCTACTGATTGTGTTTAAAAACAAGGGAAAATTAAGTTTGGTGGGCTTTTTTTTAGAGTAAATAAACATCTAAGTTATACTTTTTGCTAATTAATTCTCCATGGAAGGATGCTGTTCTCTGCATCCTTTCTACACTAACAATGGGGTTCTTTTCCAGCTACAGGCAGCTGCAGAAAAAATCCGTTCCCTTGGTGGTGATGCTGCAGGAATCAAGGAATCAACTCTGAAAATGCTGGAAGGAAACTTGGTAGGAATTGTAATTGAAATGAGGAAGTCAGCAGCTGACACTCAGCTCTCTCCTTTGTATGACAAGGCTGTATCCCTGTCACCAGTTCTGGGACCAAATTCCCCTGTACCTCCTCCATACCCCAAAAATTAGGTCTGGACAAAGAATTTCTGTGGTCCTGATGGATCCATGGATCTTAATCATTCAGTTTTTCCCTGAGGATTCTGTTCTCACCAAGTACATTCCTCTCTTCAAAGGCTGAAAGTCCAGAGGTGAAAGCGTTGCAAGAAAAATTGAACGCAGCCCATTTAAAAGTGACGGAATATCGGAACCAGCTCCAGTCTGTGAAACAGGAGCTGAAGCTGACCCAAAAGGTACCACTGCAGGGTGCAGGCTGGGGCTGGGATCCCTGCAGGAGGTCCAGTCTTGGGAAGATGGGAGGCTTTTGGTTTGATTGGCCCCCATGAATTAGTCCAGATGAGTGGGGAGGGAGGGAAGACACAAATGTGGTGGTTGCCTTGGAGCTGTGCCCATGGACACACGGATTTCATGCTCTGCCCCCACTGTGTCCAGCATTTCCATTGTACAATGGACACAAATCCTTTAGAGTTTCCAAGTCCCAGATCTGCAGAAGTGTTTGTGACCTACATCCAGGTTCATTCCTGCTTTCCCATACATTTAATTATGTATTTAGTTTTAATGCAGGTTTCAGTCCCATGGGAATCAATGGGATTAAAGGCCATGCTTGAACTAAAGCATGTGTTTAAAGAGTTTGTTGGAGTGACATCCAGAAAAACCTTTTCCTCTGATTCATGATGGATTTAAGTGTTACTATGTGCTCTGATTGCTTTGGTGTCCCTACTTTGTGTAGGAAACCTGCAATGCAGATCAGAGTAGAGAATATGGTCCTAAAAATAGAACTCTGCTCTGACCTTTTTATAAATAATTTAATTGTTCTTCATACTAAGTTCAGCTGTGTCCGAATTTTGCAAGGGAGATTGGCTCAACTCCTGGTGTGTATGAAGACAATCTCTCTATTCCTGGTTAGTTATGGTTAAATATTCATTACATCAAAAATAATTGTATGTATTGAAAACTGCTCGTGTTCCCTGTTAGAGAGAGCTTCGTTTCCTCCCCTCTCCCCAACACATCTATTTAAGCCTTATTGTTGATGTCAATCCCTTTTTCCCAGCTTTTAGCCAATGAAGTTGGGGAAGATGTGAATATCCAAAGTCTCTTGACCCGTTCTGGCAGCTGGCGTGGACGAGCTCAGCAAATTCTTCTTCTCCAAACCAAGGTGAGTTACAACCCTGCGTGGTTCAGCTGGAATTCTCTTTCTAAGTATAGATATCACCTCAGTTTGAGGTAAAAGTACTCTTAGTTCTTCATTAATTCTTAACATCTCTGTGTTGATGTGTGCAGACCATGTTAATGACTCTGTTGCAGCTCTGCAAGCTTTGGTATTTCAGCTGGGAATCTTTCACATCTGTGTCAAAGGAAGGAGTTCAGTGACCTTGGAGAGCTGTGGCAGCCTAGTTCAAGTCCCAGGGTGTTTTGAAGGTGCCTCTCTCCGCTGAGAACAGAAGGAGCCCTGTCAGTGTCTGTGCTCTGACTTAGACACCTTTGTTCAGTGCTTGGAGTCAGATGGGAAGAATTGAGGCCAGATAAGATTTTCAAGTTGTTCCCTCGGGAGCTCCAGTAAAATCTTTTAACTCTTGAATCTTCTGAAGGGCAGAGTTTAGCTGAAATGTCAGCAGGAGGCAGGGAGGCTGTTTTGTCTGCATCTAAATAAAACTTCTCTCAGGCAATCTGACACGTAATTTTCCTATTTTTCTGCTGTTTATTTATATGCCATCAAACTGATTTTTTGCACACTGATTGTCTGAGATTGTTAACCTCTGCTTTCCCTTGAGCAAATTCCTTTTCCTTCTGTTATATCCCCTGCCTGGGGTTCATCTGAACACTGTTCCTACTGTTCTCTGCTGTAATGGAGAGATTTCTCTCTGAGCCAGGCTCCTCAGGCCCCTTCTGTAGTCAGTGGGGATCTTGTAAATCCAGTCACTGGATCAAAAGTGAGGCAGGTTCCTCCAAAAAAGGGCAGAGGAACTGAGCTGAGGCAGTGCCCAGTTCCCTCTACTGTCTCTGAAAGCAGCCTGCAGTGAGTAGTTGACAAGCTGAGTTCACTTGGCTTCATGCAGCAGCAATTCCAAATACTCCGGAGTGCCTGCCTGGCCTCCACATATGACTCCACAAAGGCACAGATCTCCCATGTGTCCTGGATGTCCCAGAGGCCTGGTGGCAAATCTCCTTCCTGCACAGATGCCCTAAAATCTGCATGTTTATTAGCAGCTAAATTTAAATTTGAAAGACCAGACACTGCTCTGTGTTAGTTAACCATGATAATATCAAGAAATAATCTGAGCTGCCTGTGGCTGTGTCCTCTTTGCACTGTACCCCTGGTAAAACTCTGTGTCAGTTGTCATTATTGTGCCATAGGTTCGAGAGCTGGAGCATAAGTTGAATGAAAACAAGATCAGAGCTTCACTGTTTGAGATGGAAGAGGGATTTCTGCCATTTGCTGGCCCAAGGAAGTTGTCAATCCAAGAGAAGAATGTGCTGAAGATTCGCAGCCTGGAAAAAGAAAAGAAAGACTCTTTGGAGGTAAAATCCTGTGAACTGACAGAGTGCTGTTTGGGTGTGGGGTGTGTAACAACTTGTCTGGCCTTCAGGTTGTGTTACACCCTACCTAAAGCCATTCCACAAACCCACCTGATCTGCTGCAGGAAGCTCTGCACCACTTCACAGCCGAGCCCTGCTACAGCTGCACCCAAACTCTGTAGCCTCCCTCTCGCCCCTTGGCCAGGTGTGCGTTCTTCATCCTAAACACAGACATCCCTCACACCTCCTGGATCTGTAGGGCTCTTGGCTGCTCCATTTGAACAGAATAATGGAGAATCAGAATCCAGAACAGTGGAGAATCAGCCTAGTCCCCCTGGATTCCTGAGCAGACAGACTCTTTTTGGATGCTGGCAAGCAGGCAGCAAGTAGCATTTATAATTTCTACTTCCTTAGGGAAGATACAGTATTCTAATACCATTTTTGAGATTCTACCAGCTAATATGTGATTCTTTTTGCTCACCACAGCACCTGGGGCTTAATGATGAGTTATAACTCTCATTTCCTTTTGCATCACTGCAGAAACTTGCCGGGCAACACAATGCTCTCCAAAAAAGCCATGAGGAATTGAAAAAAAAACTTGACGCCTCAAGAGCCAGGAACCAAATGCTGTGTGGAGAAGTGAAGATGCTGAAGGAACAGATTGGAACCTTGCTGGAGAAAGGGAAACACGATGATGAGCTCGTAGATGCCTTGCTGGTACAGTCTGTGTCTGTTGGTCCCAGCTCCTGCAGATCAGCCCTCTTTCTATAGGCGATAAAACATGATGTCATTTCGTGGCACACACAACCTTAGGGTGTGCAGGAGCCTGATGAATCTAACTGTGACAGCCAGAGGTTTCCTTGTCAGCTTAAGTCCTTTTGCATTTTGGATCAGGTCATGTAAGGGCTGTGAGACAGCCCCAGGTGTGACAGTGGCAGTCAAGTGGCTCTGAGCTGCAGGGGCTGGAAGAAACATTTTGCAGAAGGATTGAAGTAGGTAGAGGAAGGGCTTCAGTCCTGACCCAAGTTGCTGGCCTGTATTCTTTGTTCTGCTTGCAGCTCCACTGGAAGACTTTTTTTTTCCTTAGAATGCCTGCAGTCCTGCAGGAATTCTTTTGTTTGTAACAAAACTTCCATTTATTTTGTTACACAGCCCAAAACACACAAGCTGAACCATGAGTACTAAACCAGGTGCACATTCACTTGCAGTAGCTGGAACTGAGAGGATTTGGCATCTTCAAAACCAAGAGTTTTAGCAAAGGCTCAAAGGTGCTGAGGAAGAAATAAATGGCTGCTGCCATGGTCCTGCCATGGTTCTAAACAGCCTTCCTCAATTAAAATAGCAAATATATTAGAGAATATGCCACCTCTTAGCAGGGTTAGTTCTGTGTTTCCTGATCTAGCTCTTCACTAGTTTCAAACCACTCAGATTTCCTTGCTGCTGTTGGTAGTAGGTTTTAGCTCAGCTGGCATTCACCCTTCTCACACCAGGCACTGTGGGGAATGTGGGTGCTGACCAGCAGATCGGGGGAGCCAAAGAACACTTGTCACTTTTTCTGAGTATTCCCACTGAAATTATTACAGAAAGATGCAGGTTTATTTGGGAAGGGATGGTTAATCTCTTTTATCCCTTCTATCACAGAAGCACTTTACTTGTAGGTTGTTGGCCTGACAGAACAAACTGCATGACAGGCATTAGATTTGTCAGTGTGGAAAAAACCTCCAAAACCCACTGGTGAAGCAGCCTGGCCTCATATCTGTCACCCCATAGTACCCTCAGCTTTTAATATCACTGTCGCACAATCTGATCATGTTCTAATTCCACAAAAAGCTCATTGAAGTCTTGAGTTTCATTCAGTTTATGAAAAAAGTCACTTCTTTGTCAAAGGCCAGCCTTTCTTGCTCTGTGTTCTGCTACACTGAGCAGCAAAGCTGGCAGCAAATTGTATCTGACCATTGCTCAGGTCAACATAACAAATCCAATTCCCAAAGTGGCACCAGTGACACCAGTGTGCTCCCACCAAGGAATGGGCTTGGCAGGGCAGGGGCTTGCCCTACCATTCCTAAATGGATATTTGTCTTGGAGGGGTTAAAGTAATCATTGTGTGCAAAATAAAGATCTCACCTGTTTCTATTTTACCAGAGCCAGCAGAAGCAAATGCAGGAGATCTTAAAGGGCCTGAGCCAGAAGGAGGAGGAGAACAAGGAGTCTCGGCAGATTATGGGGCACCACTTGAACAATGAGATTCAGCAACAAAACTCCCTGATAGAACAGCTCAGGGAGCTGGTGGCTGAGCGAGAAGCAATGGTGAAAACGCTGGAAGAGAAGATTGGGCAACTCACACATCAGGTAGGCAAAACAAATTAATTAGAGGAGCACACTTGGTAATCATTTTAGATCTGCTCTTCCACTTCCTTCTCCCCTATTATCTGAGATGGTTGCTGCCTCCAGACAGTGATCCCTGTCCTGCTGACTGTCTCTCCTGATGGAATGATAAAGCAGGAATACTCTTTTGTAACTCCTCAGTTCCTTTGTGCATAACTTCAGGCTGTTTAAGCAGAAATACCAATCACATCCACACGTGGCCCCATGACAGGACTGTCACTGACTGACAGCAGGGCTTGGGGCTGCACTGGGGACTCCTCGGTGTTCAGCACCCTTGGCTGCTGGAAGGAGGAAGCAAACAAATGTGTCAGAGCAACATTAGCAGGTACCCAGCTGCTGCTGTCCCACAGTCAGGATTTGTTAAGAGTATTTAGGCGTGCCATTCCCACTGATCCCAAACCCTCCTGGGGTTATGGTGAGGTTGTGAATCTGCCAGATACCTCAGGAATGGGGGCTGGAGCACTGAACCCAGGATCAAACCTGGATTAGGGACACAAGCCAGCTGTGCTGGCAGTGATGATGCTGCACTGTGGGTTCTCTAGTGTACCCTGATTTCATATAATCTGCACTTTTTACTGACTTCTGCTTTATTTTCATCCTGCAATGGATAGAAATTTAAACAAAGCTTCTGAGGAAGTCCTGTGAATTAAAAGTTCTGTCTTGCTTGTAGCAATAATCAAAAGCTGCTGGTTTGGCTTTGGTGCAGCTGTTTTCCTCTGAACTATGTAATTGGTTTTATAACCTGCTCCACCATTAACAGAAGAAATCTGCCCATCCATGGGACGGGTCAGGATCTGCTTATCCATCACCCTCTGAGCACTCAGGAGCACCAGTGGAAGCAGGCAGCTGTGAGCCTGGAAGGACAGAATCTGCCTGGTAAGAAGACCAGAATGTCAATATTTCACATTGTGAGTAATTCAAGAGCCTGAGTTTTCCCAGGGAGTTTCATCAAACCACAAGTGCCTTGTGCCAACAGCTGTGGCAGCCTGTTTGCAGTTTATGGGAACCTCTAATCACATTATCTCTTGGACTTTTGTCCTGGAACAGAGAAGGATGTACACACTTGCAGACATGACTAGATTTGGCATAATGGTAGAGCAGCTATTTCTCCTCCCGCAGCTCAGATAATGTTTATGTGGTCAGCTTAAGTGCTTGGGAGTCTTTTCCCTTATGAGACACGGGGCTGCTAATGAGCAGACTTCTGTGAGCAGGGTGGGGAATTAATACAAAGTGCCGTTTTAGGTAAGCGCTAAATCACTGGTGCATTATTTAAATCAATAAATGCTCTTTGAGTAGGATTTACATGCAGAAATGTTGAAAACACACCACATCATTTGTTCTTAACAAACACCCTTTTGAAAGCCTCGCTGAGGACTGTGTAAATTACACTAATCTTAGTGCAGCAATAAATCTGATTTCTGTTTACACTGATGTGACTCTGGGTCACTCTGGCTGTGTAAAGGGACCGTGGTACCACAGCAAGTTATATCCTTTCCTGTTAAATTGCTGCTGAGTTTGTTGCTGAGGAGTTCATGGTCTAATTGACAGTGAGGATTTGAGACTGGTCTTATGGGGAAGGAGAAAATTTTTCATCAAGTTAGAGTTACAACTGATCTCTTCTGTGTAATTTCCTACCTCATTACTTTAGACATCAAATTTGGCTTTAAAATCAGCTGAGTATCCCCGAGTCTAAGTAGAACATTACTATAAAATGTAAGAAGAATCCTTTTTGAGTTAGAGTTAAAACATCCTTAATTTAAAAGTTTTTGTACTCTTCTGACTGCTTTAATTCTCCCCCTTCTAACTCTGCAGAAGCTGTTGTGCTCTCCTGGAGCAAACCTATATTTTATCCCCTTTTTTTTTTTACCTCACATGTCTGCTGATGGTAAGCAGGAACCAAAGCTAGGTAATGGCTTTCTGGAAACCACTAAGTGCAATGCATAAATTATTGCTTGTGTACGGGGCCAAGGGCTCTGTCATGGAAAGAGCTGATGTGTCAGGTGGCAATGAATGATCCTGAAAACTCTGGGAGCTGTTAATAACTTGGTCAGCAAGGCTCACTCCTTCCATTAACTTTAATATGCTGATGAACTCTCCATTCTGTTTCTTTGTAGTGAATCATCTTTCCCTTTCAGAAAAGGTGAAATGAAAAATGCCATAAATAGGTGCTAAACCCCTTGGAGATAACAGAGTAAAAATCTGCATTTTAAGATGAGGCCAAGGCTGTCAGCATCAACCTTAACTTGATTTTAGGGTTAACCACTCCTAGCCTAGAAGGCACCTCTGCCTCTTCCACCATGTTAAGGCTTTATCTTCTTCTTAGCTACAGCCTAAAGACAAGGAAATGTGGGGTAAATCTGCAGGGACTTGCCTTTGGGCAGCTGAACTCATTGAGGAAACAAACACACATTGAAATGGGGTGTCCCAAACAATCACACACCCAAATGGGGTGTCCCAAACAATCACACACCAAAATGGGGTGTCCCAAACAAACACACATTGAAATGGGGTGCCCCAAACAAACACACATTGAAATGGGGTGCCCCAAACAAACATACACTGAAATGGGGTGTCCCAAACAAACACACATTGAAATGGGGTGCCCCAAACAAGCACACACCGAAATGGGGTGTCCCAAACAAGCACACACTGAAATGGGGTGTCCCAAACAAACACACATTGAAATGGGGTGCCCCAAACAAGCACACACCCAAATGGGGTGTCCCAAACAAACACACACCGAAATGGGGTGTCCCAAACAAGCACACATTGAAATGGGGTGTCCCAAACAAACACACACTGAAATGGGGTGCCCCAAACAAGCACACACCCAAATGGGGTGCCCCAAACAAGCACACACCCAAATGGGGTGCCCCAAACAATCACACATTGAGATGGGGAGTCCCAAACAATCACACATTGAAATGGGGTGTCCCAAACAATCACACACATTGAAATGGGGTGCCCCAAACAAACACACATTGAAATGGGGTGCCCCAAACAAACACACACTGAAATGGGGTGTCCCAAACAAACACACACTGAAATGGGGTGTCCCAAACAATCACACATCCAAATGGGCTGTCCCAAGCACACACATTCTATATCAAACCCATCCAGGCTGGAAGTGATACTCCACTGTTATCAGCTGGCTCCTCCTCTTACAACAGAGAACCTGACAGATCTTCCTGAGGGTTTTCACAAAGCAGATTTCAGAAAACAACGTTTTCTGGGAAGTACAAATTGTGCACCTTGCTGCAGAGCAGGGGTTCATTTGGTTATGAAAACGTGACATGCGAACACCATCAAACTGCACAGAGCTGGGATTGTCTCTCCCAGTGCTGGGTGAAGGTAGGGGGTGGGGGAGCTCTTCCCTACGAAACGCAGACATGGGGAAATGACTGGAATTCTGGGAAGACTGCCCTGTGTGCAGCCCCTGACAAAGCTTTCCTCCTGCAGGGCAGTGTCCACGATGGGCCACAGGCTTGTGGAGTCGGCAGCCACAGAGCCTTTCTTCCTCAAGGATGACATCCCACCTGGAAGGTGGGTATAGAAACCTCAGTATCAGCAAGGGAGGTGCTCTGCCATGCTCTGCAAGCTGCTGGAAATCCTTGTCCTGTCTGCCTTGTTTCTGTAATGAAAACTTCTTGCACCATCCTTCCTACCTGAAGCTGTCCAAGAGCTCTAACATCTGATTTCTCTCTTAATTTTGTAATTGATTTCTTGTTTGTCACCAATCTGTTCCATTTTCACTCCCAAACACCAAGATTTCTCCTGCTTTTTTATTCCAACCAAGATTTCTCCTGCTTTTTTTATTCCAAAGGAGATCTTCCTGAATGCAGAGAGGTCAGAGAAGTAATGAAGTACATAATAATGGGGTACATGGGAAAACTGCCCCTTCCTTTCATCACATATTGGACACAAAAACAGCCATTATGCAAGTGCTGCCTGAAGCCTTTCAGAGGGAGAAAATCAATATCAAGGCTTTTAATAGTTTTGTGCAGCACTTGGGAGATACAATCTTCTTTTACTTTGGCAGTAGCAGTGGGAGGAGAGTTGGGGGTAATGAATTGATCAGAGGTAGAAGTTTGTTTGCAGGGGTGATGGGGAGGGGAAGCATCCTGGAAGCAGGTTTCTAATGACATTCCCTGTGACTTTATACCCGAATATTTCTGTTCTATTTGTTGCAGTCTAGAGATGGGTGCTGGGGGGAGGTAGTGAGCCTGGCTCTGCGTTCTGCCTTCACCTTCAGACAAGTGTGTTTGAGATGTTGCTCAAACCCTGCCTTTGTTTCATTTCTTTCATTTAGGAAGTGGGAAACAGACTCTCTGTGCTTGTGCTTTCCTCAGGGTTGCTGGCCAGGGCTGGGAAGTGCTGCAGGCAGAGATCAACAGGGCTCTGTTCCAGGCTACTGAAGTGGAGAGGGACAGGCTCCTGGAACTGGTGACTGTGCTGCAGAAAAGGTACAGCCTCATCCCACCAGCATCCTTCGTGGGGTGCTGGGATCAGGGAACACTGCAGAAGTCTGGGACATGCACTACAGTACGTCACACGCTGCCATCCTTGCCTTAAATAGGGGCTTTTCAAAATTTTTCTGCTCAATTTCCCTGCCTGGCTGATGATTCATTCTTTTTATTATTCATTTAGAACAAAGGGCAGAAAAAATGGAGCCATCTTCCAGCTTGCTGCACCTAGATAAAACCAGAATTCCTGTATTTATATATGCGCGGCCTTATTGAGGCAGCAATATTATTCATCAATAGTAAATACTGTAATTATAGTTATAACATTCTGTTCCAAGGCTTTCCACATTCTTTTTAAGTTTCACTGTATCCTTTTCTAAATGAATTTATTCTTGTTTAACTGAGGCATTACAATGATTTTTTTTTTCATTTTATTTTGTATGATTCAATTCAATGTAAGATGATGTTAAAAGCCAACTATGTTTTAGAAGGAAGGGAAAGCAAAGTAATTTTTTTTACACCTTTCAGCTACTGTTTTTTTTCCCCAGTATATGTTATTTGATTCCCAAATCTATATTCCAGTATTGGAAATATGCTTTCATCTGTGTGCTTGTCAATACAATAAGCAGTGTTTGAATACTTGCTTTAATTTACCATCATTATCTTTCTCACTTGTATAACTTTTGTCCTGCATGATTAAACACAGTCAGAAAAAAAAAATAGATTTTTCTTTAAGAACTGTGGAAAAGGTGCTTTTAAAGGTAAATTCTGGAAATACATGCTGGGAAAAATCCTTTTCATGTTTGTAAGCCCAGTGACTTTAATAGAGCTGTGCAATCAGATGAGGATGGAGCTGTGAGTGGTAACTGAAGTGTGCCCACCACCAATATGGGAAAATGAAAAACAGAGTCAATGAAATGCACAGTTGCTTGTAAAATGTGCCATAAACTGATGATTCAGCAGCTCCGCAGTTATCACACATTTATCAAGCAGGTAACATAAATTTTGTGAGACTGTGCAATAACTCTTAGAAGACCTCAGGGTAATATAGCACCAGGCAGATTTCAACATGAATATATGTTAAAAAATCTGGTTTTCCTCCTCTTTCCTCCACTGCTGGGCTGTAACAAAGCTCAGGTAACACAGATAATGCTTAAATCAAGAGGAGAGCACTGGGAATTGCTACGAGTGGGATTTTTTTCACAGCATTTTAGTTTAAATTATTCCTATTGGCAGATGATTCCATTAAAAAACCCCACAGAACTTGCCATTTTCCCCCCACTTTTTGTGAAAGTGGATGCCAGAGGAACACCAGGGGCAAATGAAAATTTAGTGAATGCAGAACCACTGAGATGAATAAAATGTCTCAGAGCACATCACCAGCCTGGGAATTCACTACCACAGGAGGTCGAGTCTTGCCTGTAGCTACATTTTTAAGCCAGTGATATAATTTTATTATAGTTGTAATATTTTTTTTTTTAGTTATGCCAGCTAGGAGGCAAATAAACTAATCAAGTCTCTTGATTCAGAGAGTAACCAGCTTCCACCCCTGGGGTCAGGAGGGAAATTCTCTTATTCAATCCAATACAATGAGTCAATTTGGGTTTCTTTTTATCCTTAAACTCCTTGGAATCACTTGGTGTCAGCCACTGCCCCACTGGCAGCATCTGTGGGTGCACATGAGATTTTTGCAGTTAATTTTCTGCGATGTTATGCAGAATGGAGAGAGGCAATTTGCTCTTCTGTGCTGTCATCACCAGTTTCTTTTCCACCCTCTCCCATCCATGGTTGTGTCTAATGGCCAAGTTTATTAAAAGCAACTTCAAGTTTCTTTTCTTCCTCTCAGATAGCTGACGCAAATGTTAGACTGTGTTCTTATAAACTATTTTCCTTCCAAGCTTTCCCAGAGTGTCTAAAAAATGCAGTTTATTATTCCTGTAATAAAAGATCTCTCCTCAGCAATCTGCAGCTTTCCTGCTCATCTGAGGGGTGAATTCACACAGGGAGCCAGAGTTAAGGGATCTGAGCAATCTCCATTAACAAACCCATTGTTTCCAACTGTATTCATTAGTTAATTCTCTTTTGCATATTTAGACGATGTCATCTGATACAATTTCGCTGGGATTTCTGCCTTTGGATGCATGGAAAGTTCTTTCCCTTCTGTTGGGAGCTCTGCAGAAAGAAGCAGGATTCAGTACCAAGACTGACTTGACATAGACATGACACAAATGAGCTGAACTCCCTTTTTTTTTTTTTTGCCTGTCAGGGTGGAGGAAAGCAGTGACAGAGTCTTGGAAGCTGAGCAGAAGCTTCAGGAAGAGCGGTGGCGAAGTGACATCTTGGAACAGCAGCTTGAAAAGCTGCAGGTGGATTCAGGGAGCAGCACAACTGCACAGAAACCTCCCCTGAGGAGCACAACAGGTGAGGGGGAGCCCTCAGCCACAGCCACGTCCCCTGTTTGACCTCTGTGCTTAATAGACAGCGACAACATTGAGGCTGCATCTGCCAAAGCCAGCCCAGTGCTTGGCCTTGCACATGGTGATGGGACCTGCTCAGGCCCAGGAGCAAGGCAGGAGGCAAAATCCTGGCCCCTCTTAAGATTCAAGAGGATTTTCCCACAGGTCTGAGCAGGATCAGGATTTTTGCAGTGTGTTTCCGTGGGATAACTCCAGAACAAAAAGCTTTCCCCTGCTCTGTGTTGCCCCCAGGCCCAGAGCTCCCTTTGTATTCGTGCCTGAGGGATTCAGTTGAAGGTTAAGAGCAGAATTAAAGGACGCATCCCAATTTAAGCCCTGTCAGTGCCTATGAAAAACTATTGCTGGTGATGAAGTAATTAGATCTGGTGTAATTTATTATCCCATGAACGTGATAATCTCCTGCTATAAATATGAAAGCCTCCCTGGCGTAGTTAAAGAAGAAGAATTCATGGTAGATGTTAAATTTTTATTTCCCTGATCAGATCCTTTTATTGCTTAAGGACTCTGATTCTGTAAAGTGTCTAAACCAATAAAATGGCACATATTCTTAAGGAAATTTTTCCAGTGGTTTCCCTTTTTATGTATATTTGGATAAAGTAAGAAGACTTCAAATGCCAGGAGATGAACAGCAGGGAGGGGAATTCCAATTTGGCAAATGTTGGGATGGTAGCAGCCTGGGTTAGGGTGAGCAGAGGGACCACAAGCCTCATGAGAAACCTTGGATGAGCCCTTCAGAGGAACCTTTATCCTGAATGGGGACTGAATGAGTCCTTCAAACCTACTCCTCTCTGTAAAACATGGAGTTGTTCCTTAGAGCAGGATTGTTGTGTCCTTGGAAGGAGCTCCAGGCCACACTGACCCATTCTCATGTGTTTTTGTGTGAGCACTGATTCTTAGAGTTGTCTCACCTGTATTAACTGAGAGCAGAAAAAGTAGTGCAGAAAAATTCAGATCCCAACAGTATGGGAGCATTTTGGTGCTGGCCTGAGTTTCTGACTGCTGAGAATTTTACACAGCCTGGTGAAATGTTGATGTGTTCTGTTATCAAAGATTCCCCTTGCAAGCTTCAAGAGAGACAAACTCTCCAGGTCCTGAGGCTTTTTGGTCAAGTTTTGTTGTGCTGTAGTAAAGTTTTAGTAACTCCCCTCTGGTAGTTAGCATTTCATAGCCAGAGGAAGAAGCTGTTTTCACCAATGTGACAGATTCCTTCTCACTTAATATTTAGTTCATTAATCTCCTCTAGCTTAAGGACTAAAAGCAAAAGTAGAAAAGGATTGGCAGTAAGACTAATAAGGAGAAATCCTCTCTAAATCCATGAGATGAGTAGGTAACAATCTATTTCACCACCCTGCTTTGATGAGAGCTTCGTGATGTGCCAAAACTCTCTGGAGTTTGCACAAGAACCAAGTCTACAAGTCTGTAGTACACCTCTTCAGCAGAGCATGGAGGTTATCTCAGTGCTTTCATGCCAATGGTTGAGGAAATAAGAAGAAATGAAAAGCTTGAATACAAAATAGAGACTAGAGAACCTGCTAATTAACATAATATTTTCCTTTCTTTCTGAAAGTGCAAAATTGGAGAGAGCTGATCTAATTGCTAATCTAATGTTTCTGGTCTCTTCAATTCAAGGGAAGTAGATAATGATGCTAAGCAGCTGGAAACAACCCAGTTGTGTTTTAAAATTACTCAGGCTTTTCATTTTCTGTGCTTATCCCTGTCTTATCCAAATTCCAAATTATCAAAGAATAATCCCAGAGGAGGGATAGGTAAGTAACAGCAATTTTTCCTCAGCCCTGTAAAGCACAGCCTCAAGATCAAAAGCATTTTTTAGTTATACAATGCAGCCTTTTCCTCCCAGTTGTTTTTGTCAGAGTTCAGTACTCTCCAACCAGGTTCTTTCAGATATTCCACACGAGGAGGATTTAGTGTTTTAATACCAGATGTACTTATTTGAAAATATTTGATGTTATGAGGGATGTGAATTGGGAAAAGGGATACAGAAACGTGCCAACATGACAACACAAGCACAAACCAGCAATTGCAGTGTTCAGCGAAATCACAGCACAGGTGCCAGCCTGGGTGTTCACTGTCATGGTGCTGTATTCCCAGTTATAAGGACTGCAGCCAGCTCCAGCCTGTTGTTTTCTTCATTTAGCTGTTTGGGGTTTTTTTGTATATATAATTTATTTGGGACTGAACCACACAAAACTTTCCCTCGTGTTACCTGGCTCCATGCTTGCTATTGATTATTTTATAGAAAGCCGTTTACTTACATTAACTAAAATCTTTCAGTTTTTTATTGACAGCAGAGACCACCCTGCAGTCCCTCAGGGCTGGGATAAGTTGAGCATCCTCTGCAATACCTGTGCTCACTTCCTGCACTCCTTTCTGAGCTCCCTGAACACTTCTCTGATCCTCCTCCCACTGTAGGGATTCACTGGTCACAGGTTTTTCTTCTCCAGTCCCAGTAATAAATTTGAATTATCTTTTCCCTTTAGCCCTGAAAAAAGTTTCTGATTTCTTTTGAAATGACCAGAGCTGCATGTTTTGGGTAGACCTTTATTTAGGAAAGCATTCCTGAGTTAGAACCTAGGTTTGAAACACACCTTGAAGTACATTTAACCCACACTGTGTTTAGGTTGAGCATGAAAGTGCTTTACAAAAATTGTTTGAATGGGTGCCACGTGCAAACTTTGTCCCAGACATTCAAGAAGGAACAGCTGTCATAATCTCAAACACAGCTACAAGATCAACATCAAATTAATCCTTTTCAGCTGTTTGTCACCTCTTGTTTTGGTCACTTAAGTATTTTGGATTCATTGTTTTCCTCTCTACATACATAGGCACATATTTAGCCCTGAAATGCAAATTCATCATGTTTTCATTCTGCTGGAAGGAAGTTAAAATAAGTCTGTCATGTATTTGTGATATATTATGGCTGTAACATAGAATTTAAGAGATTAAGTATTTATTCACTATTTCCTGATACTGACTCAGTGTGCTGCCAAAACTGATTTGTTGTTTTACTAAAACTCCATTTTGTGATTGAATCTGCAGGCCTGTCAGGACTCCCCTTGCGTGTGAGTGACAGAAACGAGCTCTGTGCAGCCCTGTCCAAGCTGCCCCTGGAATTTCAGGTGAAGGAGCTGATCACAAGGTATTTTCTTCCTTTCTCCATGCTGGGATTACTCTTTCCTACCTCAGGGAGAGGTGAAACAACTGCTCATTCTGCTCTTTCTCACGGCTGTCATAAAATCACCGCAGCTCCTGGGTTTCAGTGTTTCTTTCCCAGAACAGAGGCAACTGTTCTAATTTGCTTTGAAGCTCTCCAGCTCATGGGGAAGTTTTTCCTTTTGTTTCCTTGCAGGCTTGGGCTCCAGCTGGATGAGAACAAAGCTCTGAAGGCTACTCTGGAGAACACTTTGAAAAAGAGAGAGGAAGATTTTCAACTGTATCAAGACACAATGAAGAAAGTGAAGAATAGATTTTCACGGCTCGTTCAGCAGCAGAAACAGGAGAAGAGTTAAACAGGGAGAGAGCCCAGGCACCGTGCCTGGGAATTGAAATGCAGTGGCAGCAGCGTGGTTTTGCAGCCTCAGATCGTGTCATTTCTTTAGCATTTGCAGGAGAAGATGAGAAACAGAGATGAAATACAAAAAGTGAAGGCTTTATGTGTCAGCAAATTCTGTCTGTGAGGGTTGGCAAGCAGGGCTAGTGGGTGCACTTTGGGAAGCTGCAGTTCTGCAGGGGGATTTTGGGCAGAATCTCCCAGGTTTCAGCACAGTGTTCCCTGAGAGGGCTCGATATTCAATCTGCTGCTGCCTTTATCAGCTCAGGAAGGAATTTGCTGTACAAAAGTTAGGCCAGCCCCCTTCCTTAGAACAAAACAAGCTCTGTTTTTATCCCCTCGCTGATACCTGCCTGTCTCAGGCTTTCTGTAGCACTTCAGTGCTGAGGCACAGGATTAGCCTGACCTGGGACAATCTGCAAATCAACTTTGGGTGGGCTCCTCTCACCATTCCAACCTCTTTCTTTGCTTGAACATATTGGCAGCAGTTCTGTGAACTCAGTGGAGCTTCCACTGGAAAGCTGTGCAGATCACCCCTGCAATGAATCAACCTACCTCAAATTCAGCTCATTCCATCCAAAACTTGCCATCCAGGTTATGAATTCCCTTTTTCTGGGTCTCTGCATTCATCCATCAGGCAGATCTTGTTCTCTCTGGGAAGAAATGCTACGAAATGTGGGCAGGTCTTCACTGCAGCAGTGCTGGGACTTTTGGAGCTGCTGCAAACCCTGCCAGCCCTGTCCTTCTCTCCTGCAGCACAGTGAGGACACGGAGTGCAAGCTAATCAGGCATTGCCATGCAGCCTGCCAGTGGAGAGCAGCCTTGGGGATTCCAGGCAAATGGAGGGCCAGTCATTTTTGTACAGTGCTGTTTTGTTTCTCACTTGAAAAGTCTTGGAAGCGTCTCTCTTTCTGCTTTGCTTTGTCAGCCTCTTTTTATGAGCCTGAACTTTGTCAGGCTTTAACCCCAACCAACACCACCAGTGCAAAGTGGATTTGTAGACAGGAAAATCACTGCTCCCTTCCCCAGCACGGGGATCCTGACTTCCCTGGAAAAAAGCAGAGCAGGAGTCACTCCAGATGTGTTGTCCCTGTCTTTTATCCTGCTTAGGTTCAGAAATGTCTCTCTTCAAGAAATGTCTCTTTTCAAACAGTTCCTGGAGTTCCTGATGGAGGAGCTCAGGGAGGTGGGGATAACCTCAGCACCTGGGAGTTAGCAGAGAATTAACCCTCCCTGTGCTCACGAGGCTGATCCACTCCCCCAGCACTGCCCTGAAGCTCAGCCAAGCTCTCAGGTGCCTCTCTCACAAAAAGCAGGACCATTCATTGCCATGTTTTTCCTGCCAGTAGGAAAAAGCATCTCGCAACCCTCAATCATCTTTTGAGGAATAAATCCTGGGTTGAGAGCAAGCCACAGTTTCAGTTGCTGTTCAGCTCCATCCTGATGTCTCTGTAGAGGGGAGGGATCCTCTGACAGGGATTTTAGGGACCTGCAGGAGTGAGCAGATCCCTTGGAAAAGCTGCCTGAGCAGGGGCAGGGCTGTGGGGACTGTTCTGTGCAGTGGCTACTAAATTCAGGCCATAACTTGGAGCTGCAGGTTCTGATTTTGCTTACACAGGAGTGTGAATCAATAATATTTTCCCAGGAGCTGAGCAGAGGCATCTGCTGCCCTTCCTCATCCCCTGTCCCAGGGAAGCTGTGAAGATCAAACCTCTCTTTAGGAAAAGGGCTCTGAGTCAGCCCCTGAAACACAGGGAAGAAACTGGGATGTCACAGAACACACATGGCTCTCCTGCAAACCTCAAGTGCTGCAACACTCATTTCTTTAAACTTGTGCTTTTTTGGGGCTGCACAGAAGCATTTTCTCCTTTTTTCTGCACCACCAGCTGCCTTGACAAAGAAAGAATCTGACCACTATTGATGCCTTAGGTTTTAACTTTTATATTTTTCAAATCCTGCACTGCCTGGTGTGTGACTCTGAAGTTCCTTGTAGCCTGTTAACCTCTGCTCTCTGTGCTGGGCAGACACAACAAAGCCTCTCTGGGCCTGCTCTGCAAGGACACCCAGACCGTCCTAGGCCCAAAATGTGTAAACCAAAGAGCCTCTAAGGGGAGCAAGCAGAGGGGAATTACATCATTAACTGAAGCTTTAATTGGAGAATTAACCCTGATGTGCAAATGAACCCAACCTATAAAAGTGTGAAGAACTCGTGACCTGGGGTCCACCTTGGGGTCCATCTGGGCAGTGGCCTCTGGCCCCCAGGGGTACCTTTGAAGGCCTTTCAAATAAACACCTGCCTTATTCCCTTACTCCTGTCCAGTCTCTGTTTCTAGAAGGCTCCTCAAGGCATCACTATAAACCAGTTTATTTAGGCAGCCTGTACCTGTAAGCAGCTGCTTCTCATGGAAATGTGGAATCTGTGTCCTGTCACAGACTGGGGGGGGGGAGCAGAATGTCCAGACCTTCTCAGTTTTCACCTTAATTTTGAAATACACTCTCCCTGCACTTCCACAGAGTGACCTGCCCTGAGTTCTGCCTGTGCTGGCTCTTGCTGCTTCCCAGTTTTCAAGGGATGAGACCAATTTTCTTGCAGCATTTTGATAAATAAAGAAACCCTGGCAGACCTTGGGAGCAGCAGCCCCCCTGTACCCCAACCCATCACTCAGAGAATAAAATCCATGACAATATTTTTCTCTCTGCCTGCAAAATCCCCATACTTCTGGTCCTCGGCCCCAGGATCTCTCCAGCACAGTTGTGCTGCTTGAGCTGCAATATTTCTTTCAGGGACACAGCTGATATGAAATCACCACAACCCCCTGCTTCCCTTGGAACTTTCAGTGCTTTTTTTCCCTCATAGATAAGCACCAGCCTGTTAAAATCTTGTATTTCAATTCTAATTTGAATTTCTCTGGCTCCAGCTTGCAGCCAGCCATCGCTCTGCCTCTCTTAGATAAAAGCACTGTGAGTCCCCAGCATTTCCTCACTGGGACAACCCTCATCCAGTGAAAAGTCGTGTCCCAGGCAGCTTTTTGATAAGCTCTGAGTTTTTTCAGTCTCTCACTGTGGCTGATGGTGGTGACAGGCTGAAGGTGACAAGGCTGGCATGGGCTGGTGGGTATGGTTAAGGTTAATTTTGCTGCCAGTATTTAGCTGGGAGCACTCCTTGTTAGGATTTGGCCAGTTCTTAACTCCAAATATGAGTTCTCCAAACACTTGGGCTTAGCCGAAACTTGTCTCCTGCCCTGGAGCTGGGCAGAGCTCTTCCATGGAGCAGCCATAAAGTGCCTGATGGATGCATCTGATTTTAAAGTACAGCTGAACTGCTGGGAATAAGTCATCTGCGATGAATTGTCCTCCTTTCCTTTGGGCCTGCTGCCAGGAGCTTACCTGCAAGGAGCTTTCCAAAGTGGCTGTAACATGAATTAAGTTGCATTAGGGTGGTTAAATGTAGACAGTATTGACACAGGAGAGTTCTCCCTGCCCTGGGATCCACTTGGACAAGGGGCACAGGATCAGCTGGGGGGGTCAAAGCCCATCCCACTGGAATTTAGAGCCATGGATTGGGGCTGTGGGTGGCTCCCACCCTCCCTGAGGCTCCAAAGCAGGACAGGGATGGGAGGAGGAGACAGATTTCACTCCTTTATGTGGGACAAATGGGGAGGAAGCTGGTGGCAAAGGGGAACTGAGTTGGAAACTGCTTTGCTGACCCCCCCCAGCAGCCCCAGGCAGCAGCTGCCACTGCCCTGCAAGGCACAGTGCAGGACAAAAGGGAAGAGGTTCAGCTTTAAATGGAAAAACACTCTGGCAGAGCCCCTGTGCTCTAAATTAAGCCATGACAGAGCCAAGGGAGATATTGGGTTTCTCATTTCTCCCTTCATCCTCTCCCCTCTGGGCCCAGCTCCTGAGCTGGCTGCTCCCATGGGACAGGGTGGCATCACTCAACAAATGCCACCTGAATCCCTGGGAGTCTCCACTTACAGCTCCAAAACCATCCCCAGGCAGGGGCTGAATCCCGGGCTCAGAGCAGCTCGTTGGTCAGGGAGAAGAGGGATCTGTGGGATGCAGTGTGGCAGCAAGGGATGGGGGGTCATTCCAGGCTGTTACTGACTGGATTGGAGCATTTTTTTGGGAATGGGAGGTGATTCTGAGGAGAGGAGCTGAAGGCAGTGGGTGGGGGAGGTAGTGGGAGTCTCCTTCAGAGCCTTTCCCTGGGGTGGCTGTAGGTTTGGGACCTTTGATGGGGTCGGTGTGTGCCCGGGGGGGACGGGCAGAGCCATTCTGGGGGTGCTGAGAGGGGTCCTGGGGTGACCATGGATGGATGGATGGATGGATGGATGGATGACACATCCCTCTGTCCTGAGCCATCCTGGTGGGGTTGGCATGTTCCCAGTGATGTTTGCATGAGGAACCCAATGGGACAACCTCAGGCAGGAAAAACAATCCATGAGATTGGGACCTATGAGAACGGAAGAGGGACTCGATAAGGACGTGGAGTGTGGGAAAAGGGGGAATGGCTTTAAACTGACGGAGAGGAGGTTTAGATGGGATATTGGGAAGGAATTCCTCCCTGTGAGGGTGGGCAGGCCCTGGCACAGGGTGTCCAGAGAAGCTGTGGCTGCCCCTGGATCCTTGGAAGTGTCCAAGGCCCACTTGGATGGGGCTTGGAGCTCCCTGGAATAGTGGAAGGTGTTCCTGCCCATGGCAGGGGTTGGAATTAGAGGAATTTTGTCCCTTCCAACCCATTCTGGAATTCTATGACTAAATTCTTTCTCTGCTTCCCACTCAAATTTCTGTTCCAGTAGCAGGGACACAGCAGCCAGGGAGTTTGTTTGGTGTCCCCACTGACATCCCCAGTTTGTCCCAAGCCTCATTGGGACAGAGCCAAGCACCTTTCCTGGAACCCCACCACCTTTCTCAGACACTAAAGAGGAGCCTGGCCCCAAATCCTGTGCCACAACTTCCAGCAACCCCCTCAAATATTTGGAAAAATATCACTTAAAGCAGCTCAAAGCTATAAACACTGGGGCAATAAAACACAGAAATGTCCCCTGTGCTGAGGAAGATGCCCTGGTCACATTAAAAATAAATCTTATTATTTTAGAAATCAGGAGCCAGGGGGGAGGCTTAAATTTTTGTAATGTCTATAAATTAAAGCTAAATTATTTTTATCACCACAGCTCCCAGAGCCTCATGAAAAACTGCTGCCCGGCCCTTCACCTGTGCTGTATTTGAATCCAGCAGGATCACAGATTTCTCAGGATTTTAAAAAAAAAGTAAAGAAGGTGAAAATCTACCATCTGCCTGAAACTCTCTGGATGCCAGTGCCCAGAGGAGCAGCACGATGGGGCTGTGACAAAAAAAAACAAAAAAAAAAAAACCCAGGAAAAAAATGGATTTGAGGGCTGGCTTTGCTTTCTGCATGGATTGGGATGGGGAGTGAGCAGGT
Source organism: Corvus moneduloides (assembly GCF_009650955.1). Taxonomy (NCBI): domain Eukaryota; kingdom Metazoa; phylum Chordata; class Aves; order Passeriformes; family Corvidae; genus Corvus; species Corvus moneduloides. Next base: position 2,548,227 of record NC_045476.1, read on the forward strand.
TTGGGAGCCAGGGGGGTGACATGGATCTGCTTTTCCTCGTTGCCTTCCTGCACCACCACAGCGAGCCCATGTCCATCTGCACCCACAGACTTCATTTTCCCTCCTGCTGAGGCTCCCTGTTTGGGAGATCGAGGAATTGTGAGGGATTGTGAGGAATTGTGTCCCGTGCTTATCTGCACCGATCCCTTAATTACCTCGCCTCTGAGCAGCCAGTCAATTACGCCGAGGTCTGGGAGCCGAGTCCCCGGGCAGGGATGGAGCTGCAGCAGCAGGATCCGGGCTGGAGCTCCGGGGCATCCAAGGGGCTGAATCCTGCCCCGGCTGCTGCAAATAAAGCGCCTCGTTAGGTGCTGGAAGTGTTGCCACACAGCCCTGGCCAGGGAGAGCATCTCTCTGCGCACACCGGGTGAAAAATGATGCTAAAAAGCCTTTTTGTTCGCAGCCAGTGCAACAGCAAAGCTGGGCTGACCCGAGGGCTGCAGATCCTCCCTGCAGAGCCCAGAACACCGCATCTCACACCAAATCAGACAGCCCATGGAGGGATTTAAAAAATGCGGGGTTCTCCGCCTTGTTTCTCCTCTCTGACCCCACAGGCAGCCCAGAGATGCTCAGGGAGCCGGCCCCAGGGTGAGCTGTCCCCAGATCTCACAGGGGCTCGGTGACAATGTGGGCACCGGGCACAGGCCTGACCCTGAGGCTGTGGAGATTTTCCTCTTGGCTGAGCTGTGTTTGCCCGCCCTGAAACAGCAGAGGCCACAACCCAGCCCTGCCCCTTCCCATCCCCTGCTGGGGATGCTGGAAGCCGAGAGGGAGACCCCAAAGGTGGCTTGTAGAGATCCCAGGATAACTAAGGTTGGAAAAGGATTCTGAGATCATCGAGTCCAAGCACTAACGCAGCACTGCCAAACCCACCGCTAAAACACATCCCCAAAGTGCCACATCCCCGTGGATTTTTGAACAGTTTCAGGGATGGCGATTCCACCGCTTCCCTGCACAGCCTGTTCCAGCGCCTGACAACACTTTCAGTGAAGAAATTTTTAGTAATATCCAACTTAAATCTCCTCTGCCACATCTTGAGGCCGTTTCCTCTTGTCCTGACTCTTCTTACCTGGGAGCAGGAGATGCTGCAACCTCCGAGCCTCACTTAGATTTAAACACTGCCCAAGATCAGTCGGAATGACACTTCCTATTGGCTCTGTGCTCCAGTTTCCCCATCCCCAGGCAATGATATCTCCCTCTGGAACAAGGTGATGGCGGTACCCCCTCCCTCGTAGGGCTAAAAGTGGGGACCCGAACCCCCCCCGGAAGGAGCCAGTCCCTCCCTGGTGCTGCCGTGCCCCGGGGCTCCCCGGGCCGGCTCCCCTGGCTCGGGGTGAGCTTTGGCAGCCAGCACGGGCCCTCTCAGCAGCTGCCGTGACAGACAGCTCCCGAGCCACCCCCCTCTGCAGTGCTGCTCTAAAATAAAAATACCTCCCGCCTGCTCCGCTCCACTCCCAGCCAAACTTCCTCCAGGGGCAAGGTGGGGGACGGCAGCCCAAAAATACACCCGCTCCCCCCGCCCCAAACCGGGCTGAGAGATGCTGTAGGGCAAGTCAGCGGCCCCCCAAACCCTCTGTAGTGTCCCCCTGTCCCTTTTCCCCCTCCTGCCCCCCCGTCGCGGTGCCAGACGCTGGATCCCCGACCCTCGCCCGCCTCCCCCCGCGGCCCCGGGGCTCAAGGTCAGTAGCGGGGAGCGATGCGGGGCTTGGGGGGGCCACGCTGCGGGTGGTGACACGCTGCTCCCGCACCTCCAGCGCTTTCTGTCACCTCTGCCTGCCCCCACTGCCCGGCCGGGGTCCGGGGAGGGGAGCGGGGCGATGAGGATGGTGAGGATGATGAGGATGCTGCTGTCCAGCGGCCGCTCGGAGCTGCGGGGGGCTGTGCCGGGACACCCCCCGAGCCTCACTCGGCAGCCCGGGAGCGATCAGGAGTTAAAATTGTCCGAGGAGTCCCCGCCAGCCGCCTCGCCCCCGCGGGGTCGGTCCCCGCCGGCTCCTTTGCGGGGTGGCCTCGCCCGCTCCCCGACAAAAAAAAAAAAAAATAATAAAAGGAAGCTTTGAAAAGCGTGGGAATTAGGAAGAAAAGCTTTTTAAAGGCAGCTCCGTGCGTGCCCTCCCGCCGCAGGGGCACCGCAGCGCGGTGGCAGCGCCCGTCCGCAGCGGCCCCGCACCGGGAGTGACCGCGGGGCGACCCCCGAAATTCTCCCCGGGATGAGCCCAAAATTCCCCCCGGCAAACGCGTTTGGTCCACGCCGGGGGGAGATGGGGTCACCCCGCATCGCTGCTAAGGACTCCCTTGCCCCGCTTAAAAACCTCGGCGACCAAACAAAAAATAAACGTTTGAAATTAAACCAATAATTTTAATATGATTTTAATTGTTCTATGGAATTATTTGAAGAACCGCAGAAGCTTTGCGACGCCGATGCCAAAGCTGAGGGTGACCGAGGCTCCTTTTACGCCTTAATCCCTTCAGCGCTCTCAGGGATGGTGGCGGGTGGGGGGTGGCAGCGCCGGGGGAGGGTGTCCCTGTCCCTGTCCCTGTCCCTGTCCCCCCGCATCCCGCATCCCTCATCCCGCCTGCTCCAGCCCTGAGCCGTGTTCTGGCAGCTGCCGGACAGGCAGTGAGGAGGCTGCGAAGCTGTAAGGCACGTCTCGCCGAGGTTAATTAGCCTCGGCAGGAGTAATTAGCCCAGGGCTAATTGCAGGGCTGGGTGTCGCCATCCCCCGAGCGCTGCGGATGCCGCCGGGGGGCTCGGCCGTGTCTGCGGGGTCCTAAAGGCTCCCGGCAGGGACAAATTAGGGACCACGGGGCTTTGGGAGCCCCCCAAGAGCCGGAGGTTGGGCAAATGCCCAGCAGAAGGTGGGGCAGCCCAGGGCAGAGGAGGTGGGGAAACCCATCGCGTCCCCTCCGCCGGTGGTGTCCCCGTGCTCTATCCTGGATCCCACTAGGAATTAGAGGTGGGGACACCAGAGACACACCGGAGGAACCCCATCCCGGACAGCTGGCATCCTGGAGCAGCTCTGAACATGGCGATAGATGGGAAGAACCCCTCATCAGGAGCACCTGGCTGAGCTGCCCCAAATCCTGGCTCCCGGGTGGGGTTTGCGGGAACCTCTTCGCACCTGAGTTGTGCCCCGGGGCTCAGCCCCAGGTGTGACCCTCTTCTCCTTCCCTTCAGCCTCCAGGGAAGCCCACAAAGCAGAGCTGGGGAGGAGCAGCAGGAATTCAGGGTGTTTGAGGAGTATGAGGGCAGGTGAGCTCTCACTCCTGGTTTTCCTCCCTCTCCCTTTCCCAGGTCTGGATCCCTCCCTCGTGCCGGCCGGGGCTGTGACCTCCCACCATGGGGGTTAAAGCGATGCTCCCCAGCTACGAGCTGGGGTTTTATGCTCTCGTGGTGACCTGTGCTGTGGTCTACAGCGGCAGCGGGATCTTCGAGGCATCCAGAGGTAACGCTCCCATCACATCCCCGGGAGGGAGGATGGGTGTAAGGTGCCTGCTTTTACAGCTGTTGATATCAGCAGCAGATCTCTGGCTTTGATTGTTGCAGAGAACAGCTTGGAAATCCTTTTTAAAGGGATTTTTGCCTTGTTGCTTTCTTGTCCCTACTTCCAACTGCTCAGGGCAAGAGGCTGTGGGATGCCACAGGTCTCCAGGCAGTGCCAAAACAGGCAACCAGCACCCTGCCTACACAGGGCTAATTCCCTTTTGTGTTTGTTTTTTTCTTGGGGGTTTTGTGTTTGTTTTGGTTTGGGATTTTTTTTGTTTGGGGGTTTTTTTATTTGTTTTTGACCTTTTGGGGAGTGTTTGCTTGGTTTTCGTTTGGAAGCCCACAAACCTGAAAATTTCATGTGATCAGCCGGGGGATGTGTAGTGAGAAAAAGGCTTTGCTGAAAATTCCTGCAGAAACCTGTGGCCACTGACTATTTTGGTTGTCCATGGCAATCAGGCACTTTTGGGATGGGGCATTTGAGCCCTGCTAGCTCATTATCACAATGATGAAGGTTCCCTGCCTGGCTTGAACAGAGATCCCGTTTCCCAGAGCTGTTTCTCTCCTTGTAACTCTGGTTCTTTTGCAGACAGCATGAACAGAAAGGCCTTTCGGGATGGCATAAAGCCAGGCTGGCACTACTTCGGCAGAAAGATGGTGAGTGAGGAAGGGCTCAGGCTTTTCTAGCTACAGACAGCCTGGTCAGTGGAGACAGAGAGCTGGATTTCTGCTGCTGACACACTTTTGCAAAGTCCATGTAACTCGTATTTTTCTCCCTAAATTAGTGGGGGAAACACCAGTCCTGCAGGGCTGTGGATGCTCCGCTTTGTGTATGCCGGGATGAGCGACCTCTGCACGCCCCTCCGGGGTTTTATGTCCCAGCTAAAGTGCTCGGGAGTCCTTGGGTGGAAAATGGGCAGAAAAGGCTTTAAAAGTTGTGGGGCTGGGGGCAGTTTAAAGTGCCTGGTGCTGCTCCTGCAGGACGTGGCCGATTTCGAGTGGGTGATGTGGTTCACCTCGTTCAGGAATGTCATCATCTTCGCCCTCTCGGGACACGTCCTCTTCGGCAAGGTCTGCTCCATGACTGTGCCACAGGTGAGCCAGGGATGTGGTGGCATGGATTTGAGAGCACCAGGGGTGGCCTGGCACCTGTGGAAGAGGTTTTGGGGGATGCTCTGGGATGGGGGGATGTTCTGGGCTAGGGGGAGCAGGGTTAGGGCTTTCACCCTGCTGACCACGGCCGCTCTCTCCCCAGCACCGGGCTGTGATGTACATGATCTACGGGGTCCTGGCCGTGCTGGGCAGCATGGGGCCAGTCTACCTGATGATCATCCTGTCCCACTGCCTGGTCCTCTACTCGGTGGCGCTGGCCAAGCAGAAGTGGCTCTGCTACGTGGCCGGGCTCTGCTGCCTTGCCTCCTTCAAGGTGGAGCCGTTCGGCTCGTGGCAGGTGGGTGCTGTCCTGGCTATGTGTCCGCCTCTTTTCCAGGCCATCTGGCGTCCATCTCCTTGGGTTTATCCCCAGGGAGGGCTCCAGGGGCAGCCCTAGACCCTGGTCATTTCTCCTGGCTGCATCAGAGCTCCCACAGTGTGTGAGAGGGAGGGGACTGTTGAGGTGCCGAGTTCGGGAATAAATCCCACAGCGATTATGCCATGTTTTGGTGGCTTCATGCTGTTCCAGTACAAAGGGCATCTGGGTCCTTCTTGCTGCCCAGGCAACAACTTGTCAGCCTGTGGCTGCCCTGTGGCTCAGTTTCCCCTGTAGTAACACGCAGCTGGGATGGATTCAGCAATGCCCATCTTTTAGGTCACAGCCTAGTTAAGATTTTCTCTCACTGCTGGGTGGAGAAAAGCCCGGGAAGGACCTTATTAAAATATTCAGTCTCTCAGCAGGACAATGCTGCCTTTCCCTGCCACCATAGATGTGTCCCTTCTCTCTCCATCAACCACGTGCTGGCTCTGCTTTACTCCCTGGGGACACCTGTGACAGGGTGACATTGCCACCCCAGACCAAAGCCTGTGTGACCAACAGCTGCTTGGTGACACGGCCAAGAGGATCTGCCACTTCCTGACTGCTCTGAGCTGCAGGAGCCAGCTGGGAAATCGAGCCCCAGTTTCCTCTTTTCAGCTCATTAACTTCAGAGACAATTGGTGTCAGAGCATAATTAGAGGTTTTTCTTGAACTGAAAACTAAACTGACGGAGGTCAGGGTTAGATGAGATGTTAGGAAAAAATTCCTCCCTGTGAGGGTGGGGAGGCTCTGGCACAGGGTGCCCAGAGCAGCTGAGGCTGCCCCTGGATCCCTGGAAGTGTCCAAGGCCAGATTGGATGGGGTTTGGATCACCTTGGGCTAGTGGGAGGTGTCCCTGCCCATGGGATGGACTTTAAGGTTCCTTCCAACTCAAACCATTTCTGCTGCCCCAGGAGTGGTGTCCCCAAAAGCGAAGGAGCACAGAAGTGACACCACACTCCTGGTGGTAACTCTCTGTTTCTTGTCCAGAGCGGGTTTGTAACGGGAGCTTTTGACCTCCAAGATGTCCTTTTCTATGGAGGATGCACCTTCACCATCATGCGCTGCATGAGCTTTGCCCTCGAGAGCTCCAAGAAGGAAGAGGGCATCTACTCCATCTTCAACCTCCTCAAGTACAACTTCTACCTCCCATTCTTCTTCTTTGGGCCTGTCATGACGTTTGACCAGTTCCATGCCCAGGTGAGTGATCCTGAGGCCAGGCTGGAGCAGGACTTCTCCCCAGTTTTGGTTTTTTTTGGTTTAATGTCTTCAAAAAATCCATCTTTTGCCACAATGAAGGTGCAAATGGTTGTAGAACTTTTTGTGGTCACCTGTAGTCTGTGACTGTGCATTTTTGTGGGGAAGGGCATCAACTGATGGATTTTTAACCTTCTTTTTGGGTTTTTTTGGCCCTTTTCACTGACAATGGAGGATCTTGCTGTGATGTCCTTGCCCACTGGACATCTGCACTGCTCAGTGCCTCAGTTTCCTCATGTTGTCACCCCAGGACCTTCATGGTGAGGGCCACACGTATGGTGCCCACCTGTGGGACCTCTGCAGGCTGTGAGAGCAAGGACAGTCTCCATTTGCATCCAGCTACTTCACCCAGGGAGCAGGAGTTTCCAGGAGTGGCCTGTGTGTCTTTAAACCAAGTTATTTCCCAGGAAATAAATAAGATTGGGTGGAAGCTGAGTTCCAGCAATCAGGGGCTCCATGAAATACCCTGATGCTCCAAGTCTTTGCCTGTTCCATACAACTAAGGGAGCTTTTAGATGAGCAGGCTCCAAACAGCTCTGGAAAACACCAGCAGAAGCCTGGGCTGGGACTGACCTCTAGAGCTGCTCCACAGTCCAAGATCCAGGAAACCTGCAGTGCTGTGTCCCCCCTCACTCTTCCCACCTCAACCTCCTTCTACACCAAGGATCAGCCTTGGCCACCAAATCAAACTGGTGATGCTGGAAAAGGGAGGTGTTTGGTCAGCACTGATGCTGTGGAGGATTCCTACCATGTCCCTGGGTCCTTCTGCAGAAGAACAGCTACATCGAGTTTTTGGACCCAAATTGATGCCGGGGTACAAGAATGTTTTGGAAAAACATTTGTGAGTTCAGAGGAAAAACCAGCCCAGGCTGGGGGAGAGCAGCCAGAGCCTCATGGTGAGGAGGAGATCAAAGACTCACCAGCCCAGCACCTTCTCTCATGTGTGGGGCTGGTTCTGTTTGCCTAAGAAAGGCATGGGACCAGCACGAGCCACGATCCAAGCCCTGCTCCTTGCCTGCTCATCACCTGTGGAATTAACAACCTCATGGTGCCTCTTAAAAGGAACAAGTGCCCTTGGATCTTACTGGACATATTAAAAAGGATTTTTAGAGCATTTGACCCCGAAGATCATAAGGTCAGCTCTGGCGACCCCTTCAAGGATGCAGCCAGGTCCTTATAAATGAGGATGTTAAACTCCCCATGCCTCCAACACCTGAACTCCCACTGCTCCTGCAGAGCTGGATCCAGGGGGAGTTTTATTTCCTGCTCCTTTGCACAGCCCCCAATCAGGATGTCTGAAGCCACTTAACAAGCAATTCCCCTCTCTGCTGCTTCAAACGCTCACCCCAAAGGCACAAGGATTAAGTCTCCAAACCCTTTCCCCTGCCCTGGCCTGGGGTCCTGGCTTGGCCTGGCCACCACTGCCATCTCCTGGCTACATCCCCCCTGCACTGCTGGAGCTGCGGCTGGCTGCAGAGGTGAATTCTTAATTGCCCAAGAGCAATTAGGGCAGGAGGCAGATAGAGCCCTTCCCCAGGGTGGGATGTATGGCCCAGTTAGAGATCTGATCTGTCCCTTTGGATCCTACTGGTCTTACATCCTGGTGGAGCTCTTGCATCCCTATGTGAGATGGGAACTCACCTGTACCAGGGCTTGGCCAGCCAAATTTGGGTGGAAAAGCATCTTTCTTAATGAGATCAAGGGAACAAATTCCCTTCTATAGGGTTGGGAATGTGGGGGACACAGCCCTGATCCCAAGGGGGTGGTGGCCAAGTGCTGGCACCACACACAGACACGAGGATGAGAGGAAACAACCTCAAGTTGCACCAGGGGAGGCTTGGATCGGATATTAGGAATATTTTCTACAAGGAAATGGTTGTCAAGCATTGGAACAGGCTGCCCCAGGGATGGTGGGATCACCATCCCTGAAGGTATTTCAAAGATGTGTGGATGTGGCACTTGGGGATGTGTTTTAGTGATGGGCTTGGCAGTGCTGGGTTAATGGTTGGACTCAATGATCTGAATGGATTTTTCCAACCTCAGCCATTCTGTGATTCCATGGAAGGAGGGTTCTGTGTCCTCCCACACAGCTCCATGGCAGACCCTGTCCTCCCTCAGCTCAGGGTCCAGCGACCTCTTTGTATCCTTAAAGCACCTGGTACTTAACAGACACAAACAAAAATCTGGCAGAGGCTTTAATTCTCAGGAATCATCTGGATTTGACAACAGGGCTGGTGCAGCAGCCTGTGGATTATGCAGGGAGAGCTCCCACCTCTCTCACGGAATAAAGGGGAAGTAATAAACATAAGAGGATTTTGAATACAGCAGCAATTTTACGGCGATGTGGGGAAGCAAGGACACGGCTCTGCCCCGTGTAATCCTGAGAGCTCACTCTGGTGATGTTTATATGACAACAACCAGAGATGTGACAGCTCCTGGAGGCAAACCCCAGCCCCTGTTCATGCAAGACACAGCAGAGATGAAATCCCCATCAATCAGGTCCCACCGATTCGGGACAGCCCCTCGAGCAATTCTCCCTCTCACTGACAGCCAGATCTGCAGCAGGAGCTTCAGAGAGCATCAGTTCTCCTCCTCCTTCTCCCAGACGACCCTGGACAAAAATACAGCAGAGCTGTCAGGTTGGGATTCCAACCCTGGAATCCATCCTGGAGATGTGATGGGTGCAAGCATTTGCTCCCTCTTAGTGACCTGTGCAAGGGGCTGTCCTGAAGCCTTTTCTGAGCATGTTGCTGCAGAATGAGCATGAAACCCTGGCAGCTCCCTGGTCAGCGTGGATTTCACCACACCTGGAGTCCTGAGTACAGCCAGACCTGTCACTGCTCTGTCTCACCACATGCCTGCTCTGCTGGAAACCCCAGAGATGGGACCAGGAGGGACATCCCTGCTGTCCTCAGCACGGGGGGTGTGGGAGGGGTGCTCTGGGTGACATATGTCCTGCTCCTTGTGGATGTGCTCACCTGAGCCAGTCCTTGGGTCTTCCTTAACCAGTGGAAATTTGGGCCAATAGACCATGGTGTGATTTCTAAAGGCGAGTGATGAATCCATTCCTACTTGGACTTGACCATCCTTCTGGATGAAGGAATGCTGCCCATCCTGTCCCTGTCCTCAGCCCCACCCTGGTTTGTCCCTCCCTGCAGGTGAGCACCCCAGAGCTGAGGCGCAAGGACGACGAGATGAAGAGCATCCGAGTCAATGCCCTGCTCCATGCTGGGGCCATCGTGGCTGTGGACATCTTCTTCCACTTCTTCTACATCCTCACCCTCCCTTCCGACCTGAAGTTCGTGAACCGCCTCTCGGACTGGTCCTTGGGTGAGTGGCCGTGCTCGGGCATGTTCACCCCTGTACTCAGCTCCAAAGCAGTGGTGAGTGATCCAGATCTCCATCCACCCCCCTTGAGAGGCTTTGGGAATGTCTGTGTTGGACAGGTTTGAGTAAAAACCCCTCATCCTCCCCCTGGCCACGCACAGAGCTGGGGTTGGGCAGCCCTGGAAAGGATACCTGGTGTTGGTCTGACCTTTTCACAGGGTAAACTGTTTAGTTTGGGGTTTAGGAAGCTGAGCACCAAGACATTTTTGTTGCCTTTGGACTGGAAGGGAGCTCAGCACCTCCAAAAATCAGCAGGGCACAGCAAACCACGTGCAGAAAGGCAAAGCCTGAGTGCATGTAAGGAATGGTGTCCACAGAGCAGTCAAACACTGGAGTTGGTGCCCAGATGGGTTACAGATGATCCCAAAAGAGTCATATTCAACACTTAAATGAACAATGTCCAGAGCAACAAATCTCTATTTAAAGTTGGGTGTTCTCCAAGCAGGGCTGGACCAGAGATTTCCAGAAGGCAAATTCCCAGGATAAGTGATGGTAGCAGCACTGGCCTTTGGCTGGCAGCTGGATGGAGGATTCCAGCTGGTCAAATCCATGTCTGATGGCAGCATTTCAGACACCACCACACAGCAGAGGAAAAGCAGGGGCTGGAGGAGCCTCATGTCTCTCCAGAGTGGCATCTGGAGACCAGGATAAAATCCTAATGCAGCTGGAATGTCACTAACATTGCTTTAGGGTGTCCCAAGAGTCGTGGATGGACTGATCCCAGGTTACTCCAGAGGGAGCTGAGCTCTTCTGACTGACCACCTCTGCCTGGCCCACGGTGGGAGCATCCCTTAGTCTGGGAGCTGGATCCCACCAAGATGGGTGCATTTTAGCTCCTGTTTGCAGAGACATTTGAAGTCTTTAGTGGCTGTTCCTGCAGGGTTTGTTCCCCAGTGTCAGACACCTCTTTAAATCAGAGGTCCTGGCCCTGGCTCTTCTGTAACATCGACGTTACATCCATGGCCAGAGGGAGCCGGGGTGGGAGGAATTTTGATGGAGGTGCCAAAAAAACCTCAGAGGTCAGACCTGAGAACTGTGATAATTTCATCACAGCTTAACAAGCCTCAGAGGGAAGGAACAATGATGGAATAAATGACTGTATAAACAGAATTTCTTCACCAAGACCAATAAGCAGTTTGCTCTCAAATACCTCAAGAAGAGATTGTGCTTTGGTTCAAGCCTCTTAAAAAACTTAGTTTCAAAAGATTTGCTGGTCCAACACAGCAGTGAGTGTCTTCTTGATGTTATATTTGTTGCAATAGACTCCATGCTCCCATGGGCCATGATATCCCCAGAAATCCTGATGCATCATTCCATGCTCCTTTTCCCCCATTTGACTCCCATTTTTGCTCCAGCTGGCCTGGCCTACTCCAATTTGGTGTATGACTGGGTGAAAGCTGCTGTCATGTTTGGGGTCATCAACACCATCGCCAGACTGGACCACCTGGACCCACCCCAGCCCCCAAAATGCATCACCATGCTCTACGTCTTTGCCGAAACGTGAGTACCCCGCGAGCATGAACGAAGAGCATTTGAGAACCTGCACGAAGGAGAGGATACCTGGGCTGTCCTGGGCAGCTGGTCTGTGAGTTGGAGACCACCTGAAATTGTAGTCTAGACCTGGCCATAGCCCAGGGAAGTATTTGCTTCCAGGCAGGAAGCAAAAGATAAGGAGAAAAGTTAAACCTCATCTATAATGGCAGTGGTCCAAGGAAGGAGCATGGAGGGCTTCTGTGAGCAAGGTCCAAGTTGTGCCTTTGTGTTGGGTGTTTTCTCTGTTTTAACAGGTTTTTGTCATCATTGTGTGTTTTAACATGTCCTTATCCTGTTTTAGGCATTTTGACAGAGGGATTAATGACTGGCTCTGCAAGTAAGTGTCCAATCCACCACCTCTGGTCTGGTTCAGGGTCTTCCTTTCCATCCCAGAGCAGTGAAGCATCACATGCTGTTCGTCCCAAAGCTGGGCTGTCCTGTCTTCTGGATAAATGCCACTATTTGCTCTGTTTAACCCCAAACCCGTTGAACTTATTGCACAAAGAGCAACAGTCCCCTCCTCCAAAACTAGGAATAGAAGAGTCCTGTCCCAAAATCCCTGTAAGTCTGGTGGGTTTAGCATTCCCTCAGAGGAGGAAGAGCCAGGTTTATATTTCTCTAGGAGGAAAGGGGAACTGAGTCCTGTAGCTCCATCTTCATCTCCCTCAGCCTTTCACCTCCCTTCATCCATGAGTTCACCCCAGCAAACCTGTACTGAGGGAGGTGGCTGCTCTGCGATAAGACCCTGAGCACCAGCAAGTCTGAGAGAGCCTGCAGCTCCAGAGACCCCAAGTTCTAGCAAATTTTACCTGCCAGAGGGGGAAAGGTGGATATTTTGTCCTCAAGCATTTATAGGTTTGTAGGAACACAAGTCACAAGCGGTTGGGGCACAGCAAAAATCAGTTCATTGCAAGAATGTGTCAGCAGAACATCCTCCCTGTTTTACTGGGGTGTCCTGGACTGACCTGCCCGTGAGGAGCTTGGGAAAAGAGACTCCAGAGGGGTGTCCCAGACTACAGGGAGCACCAACCACCTTCCCTGGCCCTTAGATACGTGTATGACTACATTGGAGAGAACCACGACAACATCCTGAAGGAGCTGGTGGCCAGCATCTCCACCTTCGCCATCACCACGCTGTGGCTGGGGCCCTGCGAGGTCGTTTACGTCTGGTCTCTCTTCAACTGCTTCGGCCTCAACTTCGAGCTCTGGGTGCAGAAGTTCTTCCAGCTGGGGCCCTTCGCCAGACTGGAGGTGAGGAGCTTGGCTGCAGTGGGGATGGGGAGGGGACAAGGGGGCTGGGGACAAGCTCTGGTGCTGGAAAATATCCGTGACTGGAGGGAGCTCACACTGGTTTGTAGGAGTCAGATTTTCAGCTGAGGCTGAAGAGCAGAATCCCTGAGGATGCCATGAAGCTCCATGGCCTGGCCTCCTGCGTGGAGGCCTGAAGCTCTTTTCCTGTGGCATTTAAAGTCATGGAATCATTAAGGCTGGAAAAGACCATCAAGCCCAACTGTCAACTCAGCACCACCACCGTGTTCACCACTAAACTGCATCCCTAAGTGCCATAGCCACATGTTTTTTTGAACATTTCCAGGGATGGTGACATCCCTGGACAATCCTTGGGATCAGCTACTGCACTGTGCAAGGGAAGCACGGTCCTGGTGCTCTGTGTCCCTTCATTTTATGTACTTTGTCACCCACCCACGGCACACTCCTTCCCCTGTGATGCTTCACAGGAAATTTAGGTTGGGGAGGAGATCCCAGAGGGGGAAAAAAGAGGTCCAAGAGAAGCAGAAATGCATCTCCAATGAGGCATCAAAGTGCCAAAGATGGACACAAAATATGAGGTCTGTCCTTGGAAATATGTTTATGCACATGGGGGTAACCATTGGAATATTCCATGGGGAATGTCCGTATTCTGTGATCCTGTGGGGAAGTGTTTATGTATTTCCTTACAGGAATAATTTGTTCTTCTTGTTCTACAAAGCATCTTGGCATTCTCAGTGGTTTTGATCTGATTTCTTTTAAAAGCAAGTGTTTAGATGCTAGAACAAATGATTTTTAAAACACTCCAAAGCTTAGTGCCCTGTCTCTGTTCGGGACCAAGGTGTCTCAGGGACATGCTGGAAACAAAACTTAGGGAACTCCATCCTGGAAACAGTTATGTTCCTTATTTCTTTTTCCCAATCTAAAGTCTGGAGCTCCTAAACTGGGTAAATAAAGATCTATTTTTAATAAAAACCATGGAGAGCAATCCTCCTGTTTGCTCTCCTTGTTGGACTCCTAATCAGATTAAGGCTCTCACAGGCAGTGAAATCTCCTTCCCTGCGGCACCACAATTCCCAGCACCAAGTGGCCTGGGGATTCACCGTGCTCTTTGAGGGCTGCTATAAACTCCTTCCCTGCTCCACTCACAGCAGCTGATCCTGAAGATTATGTGCCAGTGACAATTTCACTCTGCTGCTGCCATTAGTTTTGAGCTTTTTTAATTTTTTTAATTCCTAAGAAAATATTTTTACCAAGACCCAGGAGTGATTTGCACGTAGGGCTAACAATAATCCTGGGACACAACAGATTCTTCTGCCTCGAGGAGTGGCTTACCCAAGGCAAGAGGTGGAGAAAGCAGGACTCAATCATTTCATTTTAAAGGGGCTCTGAGAGAACTGGAGAGGGACTTGTGACAAGGATGCGGAGGGACAGGACAAGGAGAAATAGATTTAAACTGACAGAAGGCAGGGTTAGATGGGATCTTGGGAAGAAATCCTTCCCTGTGAGGGTGGGGAGGGCCTGGCACAGGGTGCCCAGAGAAGCTGTGGCTGCCCCTGGATCCCTGGAAGTGTCCAAGACCAGGCTGGACATTGGGGCTTGGAGACACCTGGGATAGTGAGAGGTGTCCCTGCCCATGGCAGGGGTGGCACTGGATGATCCTTAAGGTCCTTTCCAACCCAAACCACTCCATGTGTCTGTGATTCTACAATTATCATGAAACTATCTAACATCTTGTCCTTACCCATGGGACATAGTCCAGGGTCCCTCATTCACCACAGCAGAAGTTTTGCCTTGTTCTTATATTTCTTTGTCCCAGAGGCACTAAAGGCTGCTCTGATTTTTGCCTCTTCTCTGGAATCCCAGCTGGAGTTTCCTGGAGTTGCACTGGTCCCCCCCTTTCCTTACAGACCCTTTTCCCTCTGCTCCTCTCCTCTCCACAGGCCAAAATGTCAGGGGCCATGTCTCGGCGGATCAGGGCAGCTTTTGGGGCTGTGAACTTCTGGGCCATCGTCCTCTACAACATCCTGGCTCTCAACAGCCTGGAGTTTGCACTGCTGGTGACCAAGAGACTCCTCGTGATGGGTAAGGTGCTGCCAGCCTTCCCCACTGAGAGACCCCTGTCTTAATGGGGGGACACTGGTGCAGGAGCTGAGGACTGGGATTTTGAGTCCTTGTGGGTCCAAAGTGTCTTGGCCACTGGCTTGTGGCTGCTCCCAATGTCCTTAATTCTTATGGGGAAAGTGCAGGCAGTGGTTTCTTAGCCCCCACGCTCCTCACTGGGTGTTCTGTGGTACCAGCTGCCTTCCAGGTGTGCTTGTACAGCTCCTGGCACAGCCTGACACTGGTTTAGGCTCCCTGGAGCACTGCAAGGGTCACATTCACCTCACCAAGCAGGGCTGAGACCCTGCCTGTGAAACAGTCCCCTTGCTGGAGAAAGGGATCTACTCATCCTGCCTCATTTCCTCTGCTTCGGCAGACATTCCTGCATCATCCTGAGGGTGACAGGTACAAATCCTCATCCTGCAGTCTGTACATTTCTAATCAGTGGGTTGTGGCACTATTTTGAAGTCTTCTTGAGCTATAAATAACCATTCTCTCTGGGATGGGGCTGGCTTAGGGAATGGGTAATGTCACACTCTGGGCTCCGTGTGTCAGGAGTGCCTGCCCGCTGAGCTCGGTGGCTTTTGCTGGTTGCATTATTCATTGCAGAGGTCCTGTTTTAGCAAGAACAAACCCTGGATCCACCTCTCTGCTGTGGATACCGGATTTGTGATTGCAAACACCGTCAGACCCTTCCTAAGCGGAGGGAGAGCTTCGGGCTCTGTCACTGACGTAAGTGACAAAAATATGTATTTTCCTGGGCGGACACTGCGTCCCCACTAAGTCCAGGGCAAGGCTGGGCTTGATCCTCAGCATCAGTGGGGCCCAAAGCTTCCAGAAGGTCACAGTGTTGAGTCACAATGGACATGGGCAGGTTCAATGGGCAGAAAGTCAACCATGATGTCTGAACTTGGGGAGCAGAAGGATTTCTGGGGGTAAGAGGGGCTCAAAGCCCCTCCAGCATGTCCCCACGTTAGCTGCAATCCATGGTGGGGCTCAGGCACCAAGGTGAGCTTCATCTAAAACCAGATTCTGAGGGTTTCCCTCTTCTCTCAGTGAAGCTGCAGGGCTGGATCTAGGATGAAAAACATCATTGGCCATCGTGAGCTTGTGGGACCTCCCAAACCCACCTGAGAGGCAGCTGTGCTGGTGAAGGATTGGCATTGTTAGGCAAGCTAACAGGCCCTGGATGACCGTGTCTCCCTCCCTGCTCCAGGTTTCCCTGTCAGCACCTTGTCCATCTGGTTCATCACGTACTGCGGAGTGCAGCTGATCAAGGAGCGCGAGCGCATCCTGGCCATCGAGGAGGAGGAGAAGGGTGACAAGGCAAAGGTGGAGTAGGGGAGGCACCAGCAGGCTTGTCCCGAAGCCTTGTCCCCTTCCCAGCCACTGCTGCCAGGCCAGCCACTGGCCAGGGCTCTCCAAGCCCTCCTGGCAATCGGACTGCTGTAGCTCATCCACGTAGAAGTCACCTGGGAGGCACAGGTCACCCCCTTGCTGCAGGAAAGATTTTCCATCAGGCACAGTGGGCATTTCACAGGCTCCCCAGGCATGGCAGGATGCTGAGGCAGCTCCCAGGACATTTCTTTCATGCCAGAGCCATGCCCATGAATTTTCTGACCCTCTGACATTGTGCAGGCCCAGAGATTTCACCCCGCAGCACTTGGTCCACCAGCACTGGACTCTTCCACAGCCCATGATGCCCAGAGGAGACTCTCTAGGTCCCATGGCTGGAACTTTTAGGGTCCTGCACTGCTGGATCTGAGAATGAAGTGGCCACCACAACCACCCTGCTGTGTCACGTGCCCTGGGACTCAAGCCAAACCCCACCTCTATTTCTTCATATGCCGCGGACAAAGGTCTAAGGTCACATTCCTGCCCATGGCTGAGGGACAGAACGTGCTGTAGCCAACCCTTGCTCATCTCCAGCCACCCATCCCTTTCCTCAGCTGCCTTTGATGTGCCAAGCCCACGGCTGTAGGGCTGAGTGAGCACACAGGTAAATACAACCAAAGGAGAAAATCCCTGAATCAAGGGCAGGGACTTGGGGCTGGGCGGTGGAGGGAAAGCCATGGGAGACTCCTTGGAGAAATAGACTTTGGGAGTGTGTGAAACACGGTGCCTTGGGGGAAAGGTGGGTTTGTAACTGAAAAATAGCTCTGGTTCTCTTGCACTTTAGAGTAACTCTCAGTGGCCTTATGTCTGAGTGATGTCGGTGTTTGGTGAGGGCAGGATCCAGACCCCTTTGCAACGAGGGTCGAGACTCTTGGTGCATCCCTGTGGATGAAACGAGATGGGTTCCTAGCCAGCTTTCAGCTCTGCCAAAGTAATTCGTGAAGTCCTTGATAAATGTCACTTATTTATGTAGCCAATAAATGTTGGATAACTCTGGCACCTGCTGCTCATCCCTGCTACGCTGCTGTGCTGCAGGTGACACCCCCGGCAATGCCCGGCCACCGGAGCTGAGAGGACAAGGATCTGTTTGCAGGTCCTCACCTGCCCCCCAAAAACAGTGACACAAGGTATTTCTGACTTCAGCAGAAACCCTCCTTGGTGACATCACCAGACTGAAGGTTGGGCTGCAGCTCGATTCATACCTTTAATTTGACTCTGCTTTCATACATATGTTGAGCCTGTGGCCAGCAAACTGTCACCCATATGGGTTTGGGGTTAGAAGCCGGGTTTGTTTTATTTCTGGCAGCCTGACCAACAATGCTGGAAGTCAGGGGCAGGTATTGTGCCTTGGTGGGATCTCGTCACATCCCCTAAACCTCTCCAGATGCCAGGCACATCCCTTTTTGACACATCTATTGCTGCTGGACTTTTTGTAGGTGTTTCTTGGCACCTCCATTATTCCAAGTTTACTTTTTCCATCCAAACAGCTCTGCCACCATGTGCTTCCTGCAGGGCTAAATTCATCTCTTGCCCTCCCTGGGGGTGTCCTTGCACAGGTGGAACCACCCTGAGGTGCCAAAACCAAGGGCTCTGCGGTGGCTCAGCTCAGCTCTGCGGCTGCCTGGGAGGACAGAGTCACCTCCCAGTGTCGAAGTGGGTGACTCACATGCAAAGCCCAGTGACTCTGCACTGCCCTCCTGACTTGGATGCTCCAGGAGAGAAAATAGCCCATTCACTAAGGGTCTATATTTACCCAGCAGCTGCATCTGCTGAAGCTGCCAGAAGGAGATAATCTTAGAGACCAGCCCAGCGAGTGATTTGTCAGAGACACTTTGTGGGAGAATTTGGGCTTTGTCCTCCTTTTCCAGGAGTTGTCCCTTCAGTTTTCACTGCTCTGACAAGCCCAGGAGGTCTGGTGGGGCAGGAGCACCCTGGTGCTATCTCAACCAGCTCAGCCTTGCACAGAACACCCTCAGCGTCCCTGAATGCCTCTGTAGGATGGGATTTATCCACTGCTCATCTCTCTGGAGAAGAGCATCTCATCTGCTCTGGTTGTTGCCTGCCCCTTCATAAAATTCAACCAAGAAGCCAAGAAAAGCAATTATTTATTGCAATTAAATTCCCAGTTAATAGCCCTGCACTGGGCACTTTCTTGTTCAGGCTGACATGGCTAAAATTCGTGCATTCATCCTTTTTGTTAGAACATTTTGTAGGGGAGGGAGTGATCCTGCAACACTGCATCCCTCTAGGATGTATCCATGTATCCTCACTGTCGTGGTTTAATCCCACACAGTTTCTCACTCACTCACTCCCCCTCGCCCTGCCATAAAGAGGAGAATCAGAAAGAAGAGGTGAACAGGTAAATCTGTTGAGATAAGAACAGTTTAACGTTTGAAATCAAACATAGTGATGATGATGATAATAATAATGATAAGGAGAGGAGAAAGAGTGACAGAACCCAAGAGAAAAAAGTGATGTACAACACAATTGCTCATCACCCACTGACTGGCACCCAGCCTGTCCCCAGACAGCAAGTTGGCTCCCTCCTGGGTCATTTGCACAGTTTATATACTGGGAATGATGTTCTGTGGAAGGGAATACCCCTCTGACCAGATCAGGTCAGCTCTCCTGGCCACGCTGTTTCCCAGCTTTTGGTGAAGCTCCTCACTGGCAGAGCGTGAGACATGGAAAATCCTTGACTCAGGGTGAGAATGACTCAGTAAGAGCCAAAACATGGGTGAGTTATCAACATTATCCCCATCCTGACTCAGGAAAAACACAGCACTGAAGGAGGAAAATTAGCTCTGTTCCAGACAAAACCAGGACATTCACCCTCTCCGATGTCCTGGGGGGACTATTGCCCACTTGGGAACACACTTAATGACTGGTGGAGTCCACTGGTCATTGGAAATCCCTGGCTGTGGCCTTGTCAGGTCTGGGGGACAGTGCACCCAGGCTCTTGGAAAACCAGGGCTGCTTCCCCAAGCCTTGGAGCTGCTCCAGCTGCTGAGCAAAGCCACTGATGCCCACGGAGTCCCCAGAGCAGGTTTGGGACCAGCACAGTGCCCTTTCCCTGGGTGAAACACAAACCTGGGAGATGCCAGAGACCCACCAGGTCCCAGAGCTCCTCTGGAAAGGGCTGTAGCTGCATTTTAGCAGCGGCATCTCGTGGGGTGGGGAATTAGGAAGCCAAACTCAGATGGCAGCACAACGAAAAGGAAAACAACTCAGGGCTCAAGGGCGATTAAAGGCAGAGGGCGGGGGGAAATCCTGGCTGGTGGCACAACAACACAGGATTAAAGTTGGGATGGTACAGAGCTAATGCAGAGGGAGCAGAGAGAGGAGGAGGGGGGTGTCCAGCCCCAGATGTCAGGGAGCAAAGATTCCTGAAGTTCGACCCAGTTCAAAGATCAGCACTCAGCGTTTGATCCCATCACAGATGAGCAGCACAGAAGAGCTTATGATGTGAGCTCTGAAAACAGCTTGAGATTATTTCCCTGCTATATTGGTACTTCCCAGATGCTGCTGGAACCACACCAGTACAGAAGGGCTTCATACCAGTATAGCTCCCTCCCTCTTCCCACTTCTAAAACAACCACCATGGCAATTTTTATAAATACATCCGTGCCAGGGTAAGGGGTTATGTGGCTTTAAATGCACCAAGAATGGTGGCTAATATTTTTTCATAGACTTAATTAAATCGTTAATTAAATCTGTGCCATCATTGAGTGTCAGACAGCCCAGAGGGTCCACAGTAAGAGATAAAACAGACTCATGCACAAGTTTTACTCTAGGTATAAATAATTATAGCTACTCTGCTTGCCTGTGTCTGTCAAAACTAATTTGCTTCTTTGTGAGCTCCGTGGGAATAGCTGGACCTGGACTGGCCATTTCAGGACCCATGGGACTTCCTAGACATCCATGGGCAGGCAAGCAGGACACAAGAGCCACTGGAGAACTCAGCCACTATGGAGCATTGGCTCCAGGCCAGGCAGGTTGTCCTGCTGTGTCTCTAGACTTCGTCATGGGGGTGATGAACCAGAAGATCGGAGCAGAACACCCTCAATTTACTAGAAGGTACTTGTGTTTAGATGTCCTAATCTGTGAGCTGAAGCCCACCATTGTATTTCCTTTGCTTCTGTTCTGCCTCGGACACTCTCTCTGTCACCAGGATCTGGAAAAGATGGATTTCTTGGTGCCAAGGTGCCCAGAGACTGTGCCACTGGGACCCATTTGCAGGTATGATGGAGTCACAGAATCAGTGAGGCTGGAAAAGAGCCTTGGGATTGACTCCAGCCTATGATTGAACCAGACCATGGCACTGAGTGCCACGTCCAGTCTTTCCTTAAACACCTCCAGGGACGGTGACTCCACCACCTATTGCAGGGAAAAAGAGCCATCCCTCTCCCACAGTCCTCAAATCTCCTGCTTTAGAGAGAATTTTAAAATAACTTCCAGCACAGGTCTCATATCCCATACAGGGCTGTAATTAAACAGCTCTACCTCCATTTGCCACCCCCTTCCAGACCCCTGAAAAGTGACTCTAGAGGAGAATAAAGGACAAACCTGTGCAGCAAAGCAGCCCTGTGTGGGAGCTGGCTGGAGTTTGGGATGCCACAAAGCCCACATAAGACCCTCCCTTAGCGCATCTTTCCAGCTTTGACTTCACAGGCTATTTTTAGCACAGCTAAAGATCCAGCACTTTCGGAGCAGCCCATTTAGCATCATCAGGAGGAAGTCCCAGCCTTGCCACCCATGACCCAAAAGGCAGATTGGGCTGTTAGACTCACCCAGAGGCCGCTTCCCAAGCCCACGGGTCGCACGCGTCCCCTGTGGTGTCACGGCGGTGAAACCTCCTGCTCCCCCCGTGGTGACTCATGAGCTGACAGACCCTTCCTGAATTACTGAGGCTGGAATTACAGCTGCTCCCCCGGCCCCCTCCCTTCCTCCTTGTCCAATGTGTCATATTAAAGGGTGATCGGCTTACACATGCTGCAGTATGGATTCCTTAAGCTCTGCAGCGCTGTGTCTATATATAAAGCCCCGAGCTGGAAACTGAAGTACACAGACAGCTGGGAGCGTAGCGAGCGTTTCACATTCCCAGTGTGCCGGCGGTCTGGGAGCCCGTGAGGCTGCGAGCCCTGCTTTGAGCAAGTTTCCTCACTCAGTTATAGATATAGCCACCAATATTTAGCCATAAAAGAAGGATTGCGGAAAACAACGAGCGGCTACTCGTCACCATGGGTTTGCCTCTTGATCAAGCGGAAGAGTTGCGTCTCTACCAGCAAACTCTTCTCCAAGATGGACTCAAAGACATGTTGGACCACAATAAGTTTCTGGATTGTGTCTTAAAAGTCAAAGGGAAGGAGTTTCCCTGCCATCGGCTGGTGCTGGCAGCCTGCAGCCCGTATTTCCGGGCGATGTTCCTTTCAGACATGGAAGAGAGCAAGAAGAGGGAAGTCAGCTTGGAAGATGTTGATCCAGACGTCATGGGCAAGATCCTCCATTACATCTACACCTCCGAGCTCGAGATCACCGAGCAGAACGTGCAGGACATCTTCTCCGTGGCCAACATGTTCCAGATCCCCTCCATTTTCACCGTGTGCGTGTCCTTCCTGCAGAAGCGGCTCTGCCTCAGCAACTGCCTGGCCATCTTCCGGCTGGGATTGATGCTGGATTGCGCCCGGCTGGCCGTGGCCGCCCGGGATTTCATCTGTGACCGCTTCGCGCTGGTCTCGCGGGACGAGGAGTTCTACCAGCTCTCCCCCGATGAGCTGATTGCCATCATCTCCAGCGACTCCCTCAACATCGAGAAGGAGGAGAGTGTCTTTGAGGTGGTGATGAAGTGGGTGGGGACCAAGGACCGTGAGAGCCGACAGAAGGCCTTGCCCGTCATCTTTGAAAGCATCCGCTTCCGCCTCATGCCCAACAACTACATCACGGACCACGTGGAGAAGCACACCATGGTCAAGTCCAGCCCGGAGCTGCTCAAGAAGCTGCAGATGGTGAAGGATGCCCAGAAAGGCAAATTCACGGTGGTGAAGAAGAGGAAAGTGAAGAAGAACAGTGAGAATCAAGCAAAGGAGAATGCTGTCAATGGAGCAGTAGATGAAGATACAGAGGAGGAGGCTCTCCCTGGGATCTTGAATGACACGATGCGCTTTGGGATGTTCCTCCAGGACCTTATTTTCATGGTGAGCGACAGTGGGGCAGTGGCCTATGACCCCAATGCCAATGAGTGCTATTTTGCCTCCCTGTCTACTCAAATCCCGAAGAACCACATCAGTCTGGTGACCAAAGAGAATCAGATCTTCATTGTTGGAGGCGTATACTACAATGAAGACAACAAAGAGGATCCCATGAGCTCCTACTTCCTACAGGTACTACCTTTATCTTTTGTTTCTTTTACCACTTGGGAGCATCACGAGGCTTTAGCTTCCATGTGAAGCCAGTAATATTTTTTGTCACATGATGTTAAAAGGAAAGTTGTAAATGAAGGAGAAGCATCTGAGTTGCTTTACTAGAGGCTCTTCTCCCTTTATTTTTAAGGCAGATGCCACTGAGGGGTGGTTCTGGTAGTTGAAGAAGAAGGTTTGAAGGAGTAAGAAATAGGAATGAGCGTTCCTGATTCAAATTCTGAATGGAGGATTGTTTAGATCAGTGAATTTGGCCCAGCCCTGGCTGCCATAGTGCTCACAAACTGGGAGGTTTGTGGCATCAGACCCGGGTTCTTCTTTGCATCTCCGGTGTTCCCTGGTTACGAACCCCAGCAAAACCCAAGGGTGAAGCTGCCAGGTGCCAAAAAAGGAGCAGCAGCAGCAGCAGCAGCTGCAGCCACAGAGCGAACACCCCAAGGACACAGGGCATGTCCTGCCTCCCAACATGTGTCCCATTCCTAGGGCTCTTCCTGCCCCTGGAGATGGGTTTGTTCCAGCTCAGAGTCTGTGCCTCAGCCATTTCCATCCTGTGAGGGAGAAACCACCATGTGGTGTCTTTGGGGATAATCCTCAGGGAAAGTGGCTGTTCTAGCTCAGCAGTGACCGAACTGTGGCTGGATTGAGCTGCACAGGCAATCTGAGCCCCAGCTTGGGCTGTAGCCCAGATGTCTTTCCCTGTAGACAGCTAAGGCAAGG
The DNA here is from genome assembly GCF_009650955.1 of Corvus moneduloides. NCBI lineage: Eukaryota > Metazoa > Chordata > Aves > Passeriformes > Corvidae > Corvus > Corvus moneduloides. Next base: position 2,571,337 of record NC_045476.1, read on the forward strand.
CGCCTACCCTTCCTGCTGACCCCGAGGAATCCAGTAAATCCTCTGTTCTTCCTCCCATACCCAGAAATACTTTTTTTGTTTTTCTCCATGGCTCAAGTCTTCTGGGAAGAAACAATAACGTGTCCCAGGCTCACATCTTCTGGGGAAAACAATAACATCTCCAGGCAGAAAGGATAAAATGGGGGTGGTTGTCAAGTTGAGACACAGAGCCCTGATGCCTCCCTTGACTCATTGCCCTCATCAGTAGGGCTGCATACCATGCAGGGACCATGCTTGTCCTCACCTGGAAAGGGGCAGGAGGTTGTGCAGGCCAGGTGAAGTCCAGGGAATGAGAAGCCAGGAGGAAGAGTCCTCAGCCCATCAGTTACCTGTGCAGAGCAGGCAGATTCATTCAGCCCAAACCTGTGGCTAAAGATCAATCTTCCCAGCAGAGGTGGAGCAGGGTCCAGAGAGGTCACAGAACATCCATAGAATCATAGAATGGCCTAGGTTGGGAGGGACCTCGAAGATCACCTAGTTCCAAACCCCTGCCATGAGCAGGGATACCTTCCACTACACCAAGTTGCTCAGAGCTCCATCCAGCCTGGCCTTGGACACTTCCAGGGGTGGGGCAACGCTGGAAACATTCCTTGGAAACATTCAGTATTTGACTGCAGAAAGTCCTCCAATCTTCTCTAACTCCAACTCTGTGCCCCTTTGAACATGGGGGTTGGATGAAAGACCTTTGGAGATCCTTCCCCCCAAAGCACTCTGTGGTTCTAAACTGCAAACAGCAAGATTTCTCTATTCAGTTCCCAGTTTGCCACTGACTCAGTGGTAAATGCCTTGAGCATTGTGAGGTCATTTTTAGCTCTCCCCCACAAGAAGGGGACAGTGATCCTTCCACACCTCACTGTGTCACTTGTGCTTGTGAGAAGCAGACAAGTCCTGGGGCTGGAGAGTGCCATCAGTTTGCAAATGTTTACTTTATTACATCAGTGTCATTTTGTAGCTCATGGTTGTTGTACGAGCAAGAGAAGTTTTGAGCCCTTTTTTTCAGCTGAAATGACATAGTTAGATGCGCACCTTGATGACAAGCTCTTGAACGACTGTGCTGCAGCTCCCTACACCTTCTGGCTGTTTCTATCCTCCCAAATTTCACATTCTCCCTGCTGAAGTCAGGACCGCTAGGTCAGGGATAATTTAGATTTAAGAACAGGCACCAAAATATAAAAATGCTGATAAATCCCAGAGGCCTTGCAGATTTTGGCAGGAGCAAAATGATTCCATTGACATTTCAGATGGAAAAAGGGTATCCTTTCTTTGTCACTTGAAAGATTTATGACTCGAAAACAATGCTGAATCCATCAAGAAGCAGGAACTATCCTGATGACTAAACTGCTCAGGGTCGCACTATAAATAACACATATGTGGACCACAGCTTACAAAGAGACAAAAACCACAGGCACCCAGCTGAGGCTGAGTCTTTGGAGCCAACTCATGAGGCTGGAGCTCCTTGGCCTGAGCCCACGGCAAACAGTGCTCCCAGGCAATGCTGCGTCACAGCTTCACCCTGCAGTCCCACTAAATTGGCTGCAAGACATCCCTCCCTCCTCTATCAAGCTACATTAATTTTTTTTGCCCCAGTTCCCATTAAGCCACAGTTCTCAGAGTCCTCAGTCTCAGATTTTTTCTTTTTTCTGGTGGGAGATGAGGCAATGCCTTGATCTACGGATGTCCAAGGATTCGGTGGTCTGATCCAGCAGCTTGCTCATCTGTCAGATGGGTCTGGCACACTTTATCTGTGTAGCCAACATTGCTGGCACCACCCTGTTACCTGGCAGAGAGGGAGAATATCAGGATGAAGCACTGTGAGGTGTTCTACATATAAAAAGGTTCAGGAAAATTTCCAAGACTGAAATGCTTCCCTCCTCCAGTCCCAGGAAAAATCCATTGTAAGTCCATCATGGAAGTCTGTCACCCAAAGATGACCAAGCTTGTTCATAGTTCCAATTTTTGAAGGGAGACTCAAGAGAAAGCTTATCCCCCTCTACACCTCCCTAAAAGGAGGCTGTAGCCAGGTGGGGATTGGCCTCTTCTCCCAGGCAACCAGTGACAAGACAAGAGGACAAGGCCTCCAGCTGCACAAAGGGAAATTCAGGTTGGACATCATGGAGAATTTTTTCACTGGAAAAGGGTTCAGACATTGAGATGGGCTGTCCAGGGAACTGGTGGAGTCACCATCCCTGGAGGTGCTCAAGAAATGACCAGAGGAGGCACTTAACACCATGATTTAGTTGACAAGGTGGTGATTAGTCAAAGGCTGGACCCAATGATCTCAGAGAGATTTTCCAGCTTTAATGTGATTCTATAAAGTCCAGGCTTTGATGAATAGAGCATATCATGTTGCTGCAGACCCATCTCTGCTCATATGCCTTGTCATAAAATGTTTATCATACAATATGTGGCTTGGGTTTGCCCTCAGATCTCCCATCCTGCTCCAGGTGACAAAGGCACAGCCACAGGAATATTGCAGAGAGTGCTGCTAGGGTGACCAAGCTGCACATGGGGACAGACTTCGCCCTTGTCCTCTGGACCCTGACTTTTGCTAACCAAATGGGCGTGGTGAGCACACACTAATGACCCTATGTTCCCTTCCAGTACGACCATCTGGACGCAGACTGGCTGGGGATGCCCCCGCTGCCCTCCCCTCGCTGCCTCTTCGGCCTGGGAGAGGCAGAAAACTCAATTTTTGTGGTTGGAGGGAAGGAACTGAAGGAGGGAGAGAAGACCTTGGATTCGGTCCTGTGCTACGACCGGCTGTGAGTGCTCAGTGCGAGTGTGGGGCAGGAGGGGGTTAGAGGAGAGGGTGGAGCAGCTGCCATGCAAAGCGATTCCAGCTCTCCAGGGGTCAAAAGGTTTGGGAGAAGGGCTTGAACTCTATATCTGGATGCTGGGACTGTCTCGAGCTGTGCCCTGGGGCTCTGAGCTGCCTCACTCCAGCTGCTTTGTTTACTGAGCCTCCTGGAGATGGAAGCCTTTGTGGGAATATTTTGTTATCTGGGACTGATATCAGTAGATGTTCATGTGAGACATGTACAGAGGAGTTTTTCCTTCTGCTAAACCTTCTGCTCTTGCCCATTGATTAAAGGTTCAGTGACATTCACTGTAGTCTCACCAAAAGAGGTTTGAACAGAAAAGCTTGTTTTTAAAATTTTCAGATGTGTCACAGAATGGCTCATCCTGATTGATATCAGGCTCAATATCTGATTATTTTTGGACAATGGGCTCTGACCCATGCTAGCTCATGAGCTTTATTAAAAGGCACCATCCTGTTCTGCTCTCAGGAGACAGAAACTTCCAAAGCCTGCTGCTCTGTGCCCCAAAGAGACAGAGCAGCAGGCATCAACAAGCCTTTGCTTGGTCTATATTTAGCTGTGTGTGCTTCCAAGTCTGTTTTATAGGCAGAGATTTGAAACCAGTTCCATTCCCACAGAACAGGGCATTTATCTGCCCCTGCAGACTCTGGGAAAGAATTTGTCTGCCCCCGCTAAGTGCTCATGGGGCGGTTTGAGTGTCAATTTGCAGCTGGTAGAGATGTGATCAGCATCACTTTATCTCTGGTTTTATTTGGTTGATATTATTCCAGCATTATTCTGATGGACAGTGGCTGAACATGAGCCAGCTGTGTGCCCAGGTGGCCAAGAAGGCCTGGATGTATCAGCAGGACGGTGGCCAGCAGGACCAGGGAAATCTTTCTTCCTTTGTGCTGGGCACTGGTGAGGCTGCACCTCAAATCCTGTGCCCAGTTTTGGGGCTCTCATGACAAGAAGGACATTGAGGGGCTGGAGGGATCCCAGAGAAGGGAACAGAGCTGGGGAAGGGTCTGGAGCACCAGGAGCAGCTGAAGGAGCTGGGAGGGGGTCTCAGCTTGGAGAAAAGGAGGTTCAAGGGGAAATTATTGCTCCCTCCCTACACCTACCTGAAGACCTCAAGAAAATAATAGCTATTAGCATAAATATTCTGCTTATTTTATTGTCACCTTTTTTTAGGATCACAAAATTTATTGGATGAGCCTGTCTCATTGCAGACCTTGTGTTTTTGAGATTGAGTCCAACCCTGTGCTCCCCTCTAGGTCTGGGAAATGCCATCTCCTCTAACTGTCACCCAGCAAGCTACAAATCCTTTTGCTTCCCATCTTTCTCTGAGCCAGGTCCTTCAAGTGGGGCGAGGCCGATCCCCTTCCCTACGCAGTCTATGGCCATGCAGTGGTATCACACAAGGATCTTGTCTACGTCATCGGGGGCAAAGGAAGTGACAAGTAAGTCAAAAAGCAAGAGAAAATCCCCAAACCAGTGGGAGTGCAGGCTTGGTGCCTCCTCAACATGGTTTAAGGAGGGCTGGATGGGCTGGGAGATGTGGGTCTTTCCTTCCCAGCTCACCTTTGTGCCTGCAGCCCTTTCCAAAACCTTAGGAGGCCAACAGGGACATCAGGAAAGTGGCAGTGTCCTTACAGGAGAAAGAACGTATTGCCCCATCCCTGGTGGCATGCTGGAAGGGGCTTTAAGGAAAACTGGTCTAGTGGAAGGTGGCCCTACCCATGGGGATTGGAATGAGATGGTCTTTGAAGATCCTTCCAAAACAAACCATTCTGTGTTCCCGTTTGCTCACAAAAAAGTAAATGTCACACAGATTGGGAGAGGCACTGAAGAGCAAGAAGCCCCTTCACTTTTAGGGTCTCCTGTCTTGGACTTGTGGAGCAGAGTGGTCACAACAGCCAAATCCAGACGTGTACTTGCAACAGGAGGGAAAAACCTCATTCCCCCTGCCCCCATCCTGCAGGAGACATGCTCAGCAGGAAAAGCCTCTCAGGAGCGTCACAGTGGCTGCCTTGCAGGGCACAAATGTGAGTGTTTGCAGAGCAAACATTCCACAATCCAGCAAAGATTGGTCCTGCTTGGGAAGGGTTATGGTCTGAAAGGTGTGAACGTGCATATCTTCACACCTCACGCTGCCGACCTGGGGACAGGGACGTCACTGAGGATATTTTGCAGCATCGCAGTGGATCAGGAGCACTAAAACAATGGATGTGAGAGCTCCTGAGAGGCTGCTGGTTACATGGACCCATATCTAGGTGCGTGAGCACAAAGCTGAGCTTTCAGGGCTCCTATCCACAGTGGGCACAGCAGGAGGGATGTGTTACACCCACAAGTGGTGACTCCAGGCATGGACATCATTGGGTGCACACCCAACAAAGGTTGTGTTCCTCCACTCATGCCGATGTGGAGGAGCAAAATCCTCCCTAGACACCCCCCCTTCTCCCCAGCAGACACCCCCAAACCCCTGCAGTGCAAAACCACCCCTTGGCAGGCGACCAAGGCTCCTTTTTCCCCTCTCATTTTTCTCCAGGAAGTGCCTGAAGAAGATGTATGTCTACAACCCAGCCAAGTTTGAGTGGAAGGAGATGGCTCCCATGAAAACCGCCCGCTCCTTGTTCGGAGCCACCGTGCACAAGGACAAAATCTACGTGGCAGCTGGTGTGACCGACTCCGGTTTGACCAACTCAGTGGAGGTCTATGACATTGCCACCAACAAGTACGTCCTGAGTTGTGGTTACACAAGTAGTAGCTGCAGGTGGACAGTCAGCAATTTCCAGCCGTTCTGGAGTTTGTTTGTGACTCCTGATGTCAGTTCCTCCAGTTTATATGGCCATGGCAGGGGAGTTGGAACTGGATAATCTTTAAGGTCCCTTCCAACTCAAGCCATTCTAGGATTCTATGGTTCCTCAGAGAGCTGGGCATCACCAATGTCACTGTGGTTGGGCTGTGGATCACCTCAGGCTCGTCCTAAAAGTAGTTCCACCCACTGGTGCTGTCCTTGGGTTCCCTGAGAGCTTCACCCAACACAATAAATGCTCTGATTTTGGGTGGCTCTTGCAGCTGCAGTCCCAGCACTGGGACATACTGGTCCACATGCTCAAAAAAAACTTAAACAATGATGATGGAAACAGCTGTCCCTAAAAACAGCCAGCGAATGGTCCCATCCCACCTAGACTTGCACTACTGAATCTGTCACTAGTGAGCTCAGTAGCTGAATCCTCATTTGAGGCCATCCTCACTGTGGGGGTGGCCAGGGTGCTCTAACTTGTCCCCTCTCTCAATGTGGCAGGTGGGACACCTTCACTGAGTTCCCTCAGGAGCGCAGCTCCGTCAGCCTGGTCAGCCTGTCCGGGGTGCTCTACCTGCTCGGGGGGTTCGCCACAGTGGAGACAGAGTCGGGAGAGCTGGTGCCAACAGAGCTGAATGATGTTTGGAGGTGATGATCTTCCCCAGGGCTGTCCAAGGGAGCGTGGGAGGGATGTCAGTGATGAAATGGATAATTTCTCTCTTTTTTGATGCCGTCAGTGTGAGATGGATTTTGTCACCCCAGCAAGAGGCTGCAGGCTCAGCGCAGGGTCACCTGGTGGGAAGTCTGCCCAGTGCTCTGCTGGAGAGCACATTAGTGCTTCAGTGATCTCTCCCAGCCTCAAACAGCAGCAGACCAGGGAAAACCTGCTCCTTTGGCTTTGTTGTGTGTTGACATTTTGCCTGGAGCTGGTTCCAGCCTCCCCTTTGGTGTGGAGCAGCATCTGTACGATGCTTCCTCCCCCTGGGAACAGCCACTGCTTGGGCTGGGAGGCAGATAGGCCTGGATGGGAAGCAGAGAGTCTGGGCTGGGAAGCAGAAAGACTTACATGTGAGAGGAGTGGGCTGAAAGCACTTTGTGACAGCTGCTAAAGCAGTGTTGGCTGCTCCTGTCCCTCACATCAGTGCTCTGGCACCCTCAGCAGGATCCTGCTGTCCTTTACTGTGGGTGTTCCACCTTGGTGCCATCAACCCCTTTCCTAGAGGAAAAATATCCCCTCCCCTGCAAGACCACATGCTGATATCCACGTTCCCCCAAACCAGAGCACACCAGGGCCGAAAGTCCCTGTGCAGCTCCCACAGATTCTTGTGCCCAAATACCTCCTGTGGGACATCACACCAGGGCTCCCACCACTATGGAGAGCAGCTGGAGGGAGGGAGAGGAGTCTTTTCCTCAGTGTAACTGCCTGTCTGCCTCTCCCCAGGTATGATGAGGAGCAGAAGAAGTGGGAAGGGGTCCTCCGGGAAATCCAGTACGCCTCCGGTGCCACGTTCCTTCCCGTGCGCCTCAATGTTCTGCGCCTAACGAAGATGTAGTGATTGGTCTTCTTTTCATGGGGGTCTGGGGCAAGGAGGGATGGGGAGAGATGGAGAGATGCTTATGAGAGATGTGGCATCTGGACACTGTGCAGGACATTGCATCTGTGATTGGCAGTTTTTTGTAGAAGTGGGAAAGAGGAGAGTGTGTCTGGAAAACCTCTGGGAACTTGAAGGTGCTCACAAGGCAACTGGAGAGGGGATCTGGAGCCTGCAAGGAGCTGGGGAAGACTGAGAAGCACAGAAAAATTAGTTATTCCAGTCCCAGGAGACAGGACAAATAGATCATACATTTTTTCACTTCTTTCTCCATGTTTTTCACCATCTTTTCAACTGCAGTTGGACCTCCCCAGTAAAGAGTGGAAGCAGAAAGTGGGGCCTAGGTTGACATTCCCCAGGGAAAGGGGTCTACAAAGTATTTCCCCACCTAAGGTGTCTGTGAGCATGGTGTTCCTTGGAGAGGAGAAGGAAGGGTCAAAGTCAAATGGTACAGGAGAGACCTGTTGGAATTTGGAGTTCCTGGGTGAAGTTAAAAGAAAAGATCATGTGAGCAACAGAAGGGCTTTGGAAATTGAAATGGAAGGCAAATAATCTTAGTTCTTTGCCTCCACCTTGACTCTGGAGTGATGAGAGGTCGGGAGCTGAGCCTCAACGGGGGAGGAGTCGTGCAAGTTGTAGGGTAGGGAAGGGGGAGAGCTGGACAGGGGAGGCCATGTGTGCTCATCTCCAGCTTTTTGGGCCCCTCATCTTCAATCACAGATCACAATGTCCTCACCTATGGATGGAAAAACCTGTTTTTTAGGGAAAGGTTTTATATTTTTGCTGTTTCTCTTATTTTTAATGTTCAGACTTTTTTTTTTTTAAGAGTATTTTACTTTGCTAAGGAGATCTCAGATGTGTTTGGCTCAAAGAGAGCTTCTGACTGAGGAAAAATGCATATTTATTTTAAAGTTGTCAATAATGAAGTTTTGATAGAACTCTACTGGCAGCAGGACAAAGATCTGTTAGAGCAGAAATCTCCTGATGCCCACACCATCTGACCAGTGGTTTGTTTAAAAATAAATGTTACTATTCCAAAGGAAATCCCCTGTGTTTGCACGTTTATAGAGCTGAAACTGATCCTTCACAGCAACCAAAGACAAGGACCAAGCACAAGTTATGATGGACACACAGAGCAAAACAGCCCCATGGAGAGCCCCAGCATTTATTCTGATTTTCTCCCATTTGAGTGCTGACATTTTAGGATTCATATCCTTACAGCTCTTCCCCATGGATACCACAACTAAGAGTTTACCCAGGACTAGAAGAAAGCTGGATGCCTACAGTGACAGGACGAGAGGAAACAGCCTCAAGTTGTGCCAGGGGAGGTTTAGATTGGATATTAAGATGCATTCTTTCACAGAAAGGGTTGTAAAGCACTGGAAGAGGCAGTGGAGTTCCAGGGATGGAGTCACCATCACTGGAAGTGTTCAAAAAACATGTGGATGTGGCACTTAGGGACATGGTTTAGTGGTGAACACGGTGCTGGTGCTGGGTTGGTGGTTGGACTTGCTGAGATTAAAGGTCTTTTCCAACGTTAACAATTCTCTGATTCTATGATGTCATAGTACCACTAACGGGTGATAATCAATGATAATTTTTAGAAAGAACAAATGCAAACATTGCAAAATAATTGCCTCACAGTGGTATGAAAATTCTGGTATCATAAATCATACCTGGCTGATTCATCTAGATCAAAATGCAGTTGTGGAGGAACTAAAACACGTTTGGAAGGAAAAAAGAATTCGGGGCGAGTAAAAGAACCAGTCCTGGTTTCATTTGAAGGATTTAAAAAGTTACAGGATAAACTCCTTAGAGGACAATCACATCAGAACAGTAATGAAATATTTTCAGAAAAGAAATCCAAGGTGACTGGCTGTCACAAAGTAGCTTGAAAAAAAAAAGGAATAAAAATCTTTGAAACAATCAAATGTGTGAAAAATGCACTGAAAAGAAATAAACACCTTCTGCCCAGCTCTGCAGAAATTCATGTAGACAATTCCCAAGCTAATTAAAGATGAATCTTCCAAATAGCTTCTGGCAGAAAAGAAAAAAAGAAAAATTAAGAAAATTAAAAAAAAATAATCCCTGCATAGAATTACTATTTTTAAAAGTCATTTATTGCAGTGTCAGGATCCCACCTCCTGCCTCCACCACCACCATCCCTGGAAGTGTTCAAGGAATGAGTGGGAGTTGCACTCAGTGCTCTGGTCTGGTTGACTAGGTGGTGATTGGTCAAAGGTTGACTCAACGATCTCAGAGATATTTTCCAGCCTTAACGATTCTGTGATTCTGTGACCTTTGCTTCAGCTCCTCTTGCTGAATGCAGACTGGAAAGTTGTTGACGACCCTAAGAGAGGGTTAATCCCCATTCACTTCCTGCCACATTTCTTGGCTCTCCTGGAGGAATTTTGGACTTTTTGAAGCCAGCAGGAGAATGTTGCTGACCTTCCATGAGTTCTTGTGATGTGGCCCCTGATACAGGCTCCAGAAGTCTCAAATAAACTGGAGTTTGGTGCTCCCATGTGGTTCACGTCCATTATAAAGCTGTGGAGATGCCACCACTGGCACAGGGCAGGAAACCATAAAAGGAAAAAAAGCTGTTGTATAAAAAGACCCAGAAGAACTTGAAATATCCCATTGCTTGAACAACAAGAACCGTATCTCAGCATGTTGGTCTGAGGACGGCAGCAAAGTTGGACATCACCTAATGAAAGTCTGGCCTGAGGATGCTCTTCCACCTCTCCAAGAAGCTGTGTCAGTCCAAAGGCCGTCACAGATAAGAACTGCCACCAGGAATGCTGAGAGGCATCACTCCTCACTGCTGCCTGGTGTTTTTCTGGCTCAGATGCAAAAGCTCTGGTGGCTCAGGTCCCCCTACAGATAATGGCAGTGGCAAAGACTACATCCAAGGCTGATGGAAAACAATCTCTTCTTTTATTATCTTCCCAATATCCATGCTGATATTGTTGGCGAGGTTCCCCCTGCTCCATTTTAAACTAATCAAGGCACTGGGTGCTTTTGTGTGTGCTCCTTGGTTTCTCCACTGCCAACAGAGGAGATCAGAGAGACCCTACTCAGAGTTCACACAAACCTGATGGAGCCAGTAGGACCAGGAGCTCAGTCCTTACCCCAGGTCTGTAAGCACTGAATCCCTTCTTTTATCCACTCATCACCCTTCTCTGAAAAGCTCTTTTTTTGTTGGCCCCACAACAGTCAAGTTGTCTCACACATACACACACACCTCCCACCAAACCCAGCACGGAGCCTATACATGCGAAGCAGTGGCAGCAGTCAACATTCCATAGGAAGCTCATCCTCCCCGTCTCTGACTGCTCACACTGTTTCCTGAAAAAACATCCTTTAAAAGAAAAGAAAAAAAAGGGGGAGAAGAAAAAGATAAAGCGAAATTAAGGTAACAAAGAAAGTGGTGGAGCTTTAGGTTTTCTTTTATAAAAGACAAATTGTTTATTGATCCAGTCCTTCCACTTGCAACCTCTTTGGTAACAGTCATAACACTTACAGACTGGGAGAACGCAGTGGAAAGGCCCAGTTCTGACCTCTCACCAATTTCAGAGCTCAGTGAGCCCCAACGTGCCTTGGTGAGAGGCCAAAAGCAGGTTTCAAAGCATGGCCAAGGACCTGGCCTCGAGGGACAACCCAAACCAGCCTCCCTACCGTGACTTGTCATGCTTGTGGGCAGCCCAGAGAGCAGCCCCAGCACCCCCAGGCAGAAGATGGCTTGGGATGGGGATGTCTGACTGGGAGTTGTGCCCTGGGAGGTGGCTTTGATGAACCTCTTGGGACCTCCGGGACACTAGCCAACGGGACCGTCGACGAAGCAAGACTCGCCCGTTCCTGCGGTAGACAATGACTTGCCTCAGTTGGTCCCACGGGGATGGACTAATCCAACCATCTCAGCCTCCCCCTCCTCACACCATCCCAAAGAGAGTAACTGCTGTACTTGGAGTTAAAGATAAACATATATTGATTACACATGGTCATAAAAAAAAAAGTAATAATAATAATAATAATAATACATTTCCTAGAACATTACTTAAGACGCTTCCGAAAAGCATCCAAGCTTCCCCTCCCCTCCCCGCCTTCCCTTAATCTATACAGAATAAAGTGCTTCGTTTAGTTTGTTCACACTTGTAGAGCCACCAATACACTCTTAACTTGGCATGTTTGGGCAACCAATACTGAATGCCATAAAATAATACAGAGCCAAACACCAGGCATGAGAAACTAGTTTTGAGGCAAGTGCTTGGGGTTTCATTCATTTCCTTCAAGTTCCATGCTACAGAGGCTGTTCTTATTCCTTTTTTTTTCTCTTTTTTTTTTTTTAATTATTATTTTCTTCCTTTTTGAGTTCAACCCAATTCCCATCGTGGTTCCGTGTCTCTAGGCAGGGCTGCGTGTGGGGAAGCTCTTGACGTCTGTGTGAACAAAGGGCGTCTGTCCATCTGTCCTTCCCTCCTGACTTCGGGCAAACCAAGAGTCACCTCAGAGGAGTTGTCTAGCAGCGGATGCTCGTCTCTATTGCACTGTCACAGCCATTCCCACCCGTCCATCCATCCATCCATCCACCTTCCCACCACGCCGGGGTTATGGCTGTGGTCCGAAGGGCCAGCTGTGCCCCATGGATACGTGAGGCGAACTGGTCTGTGCTACCAGGCTCCTGGGATATATAAACCAAAAATGACCCTCCCCACATGATTCCCTCCCTCCCCAAAGTTCAAATGAAGGGTGGAGTGGGGAGAAGAAAAATTCCAACCCAGACAGGTCTGGGGTTTAGGTGTGTGGGAAGAGCTGTCAGCTGAATGTTGCGTTGCGGCGTATTCAGGAACTGCGTAATGGAAATCAAGCCCCTCTCCACCCTCGCGGTCTGTCAAAGAAGGGACATGAGAGATTAAGGTGCAAGAGTTAAAAAAGAAAGAATTTTAAAAAATTTAAAATAAAACAAAAAGCTTGAAAACAAAACGGACCCAACTCTCCTGCCTCCTGCCCTGTCTAACCCCAAGGGGTGCAACAGGGCCAGCTGGGGCGGATCCGGGATGGACGAGACACCTCAGGAGCGGCTCGTCTGAGCTCTTAGCACGCGAAAGAAAACCAGACATGGAGACACACTGGGACTGAGTCCGGGTGTATACAAAGGGGCTTGGAGGCCTTGTAGGACTCCTGGGAACTACGCAGGCCTTGGAGAGGGGAGGGAGCAGCAGGGATCTGGTTCTCCAAAGTGCTGTGTGCATGGTCACATCTCGACATCTCCAAGTGGCTCTACGAGCAGGCTCTTGAAGGGGATTGGACGCAGCTGGGACCAGTCACTGGGCTTTCCACTGGGCTTCCAGCCTCAAGGACGTGCTCTCATCTCACAGAGATATCCGAGGGGGCAGGTCCTCACTGGGGGAGGATGAACCGGGGCAGGAACAGGGAAAGCCACCTCCAGGTGAATGGGACAAGGGAGCACGTTGGCATGGGTGTTTACATGGGGGGAAGTCTGTCAGCTGATGGGCTCCATCACAGAAGACCATAAAAGCAAGGTGAGCCCTCCTCAGGCCACAGCGCTCCCATCCTGTCTCAAGGCTGAACATGAGGGGAAAGAAGCACAAGGAAGCCCAAGGGAATGGGATCTGGAAGGCAGCAGAGGAGGAGACAGCATGGACCACTCCAACACCTCCACGGGTATCACTGAATGCTTCTGTAAAGCAATCATCTTCCAGTATGGGTCATGGTCCCTTCAGACAGACAATGGCCCCAAGAGCCCTCATCCCTCATGGGTGTGTGTTTGAGAAGGTTTTGCACCATCCCAATGAGCCCCAGGGTTGTGGAGGGGGATAGCAGAGAAGCCTTTGGAACCCACCTGAGAAGGTCAATACGGTGAGGGCAGCTCCACCATAGCAACCTCATTTTGCTCGGAGCAGGTGGAGTTGGGGGTGAGCTCTCTGGTACTGGGAGAGGCGCTTGGGATCCACAGGATCCCAGACAACACAAAGATGAAAAGGAATTTGTTGCTCCAAAATGTTAACATCAGTCATCTTTGCCAAGATGCCAGGCATGGGGGGCACCACTCAGCAGGAGGTGGCACCAGTCACTCAAAGAGCACTCAGGAGAACAGCAGATGCTGCCCTGTCCTGTGCCTGTCAGGCTCCTGCATGTCCCCAGTCAGCAAAGCCCCTGAGCATGTGGCTGAATCCTCCCATCTCTGCAGCGACAGCCCCAATGCTGCCCAAGTGCTTTGCTGATTTGGCCCAGGAGATGAAACACCAAGATTTTCGCAGAGTCAGACCTGGCTCCCTGTCCCCAGCACTCTGTTGTCACCCAGCACAAGCTGCATATGAGGAAGGGCTCCTGCAGCCCACTCAGCGACCTCTTTCCTTCTTGCCTACCAACAGTGCTGTTCACCACCTCCTCCATGACCTAACCCATGTCCGTAGGTGACCTCAACGTTGGCTTTAGGAGCACGGCATCAGCTGCAACAGCCCCCCACCTCTTGCCAGCCCTTCTCTGCCCATGCTGGGTGCTCTCTGACTCCAAAGGGGACATTACCCCAGGCAGGGACCACATACAACCACAGTCAGTCCAGTGCATGACACCCTGGGACAGAGCACAGCAGCGAGAGACCCTGCTGGGACCTCAGTGCCCAACAAAAAGGTGACAGCAAAGCCTTCCTCTTCTCCGCCTCCTCCTCAGCATGAAGCCAGCCATATTACTTGTAAGTGAAACCAAAGACCAGCTCGACTTCAACATCTTCAACAAGCACTAAGCAATACCACAGGGCATCACCAAAACAAGCACAGCCCTCACTGGTCCACTCTGGTCCCCCCAAAACCAGGACAGGGCAACAGATGCCAGCACCACAATGAGAGGTGAAGCTTGGGAGAGCAACGCAGGCAACAAACCAGAGATTGGGACATTACCATCCCCAGGCTGAACACCGTCTAACTTTAGCTCTGAACCTTGCAATAGGACCGACCTGGAGCTCACTCGTCACTCAGGGGTTTATTCGGATTGTTAAGGCACTATTCTGGGCCGATTCTGCCGAGAAACAGAAGCGTCCTGCTGCTCTGTCCTAGGCTACCCTTCTGCCAGTCCCAAAGCTAGCTGATCTCTCCCAGGAACAGTTCCCTGACTCCAGAGCATCCCCAGGAGCCCAGCTCCTGCTGGGATTAGCAGAAAGGGCACACCAGAACCCAGTTCCCTTAGGGCACCCCAAAACTGAACCAACAGTGAGCTGCAGATGCCCCAAGATGCAAGGCGGGTGTTTGTGCTTTTGCCTGTGGAGGAGGAAAACCTGTTGCAGGGAAGGAAGACGTGTCGAGGGCTGCTAACGAGAGCGTGCTAATGGCTTTCCAATGGGGACATCTGCTCGCTCACCACGGGCCACTGGGGCTGGCAGTGGTGGGCTCTTCTGTGGTGCCCACCTCTCAACCCTGTGGGTGAAGAGCCTGACTTGAAAGACCAGCTTTACAGTACAGGGATTCAAGCACCACTAACTAGAATTCGGCTTAGAAGTATAGATGCACTGGCCAGCAAGCTCAAGCCCAGATATCCTGCTCCTCCCAGCCCCACCAGCATCCCAGCAGGAAGATGAAGCCGGCGTGTGGGAAGATGAAATGGACAGTGACGCCTTTTACCTACACCCTTATGGACGGATGGCGGTTTCCCCCCAACACCCACGCTCCTTGGGGGGACTTCCTCCCGCTCCCCCTCTCTGCAGAGAATGATGGGTGAGAAAAAGGAATAAAAACCCAAAACAACCCCAAAACGAGGAGGAAGGGCGGTAGAGAGCAAGCAAAGCCTTGGCTCCCCGGGGGAAAGGCATTCCCGAAGGGCAGAGCAGTCCGTGCAGGCGTGTGGCTGGGGTGGGGGACACCTAATTGTTGTTTGAATTTATCCTCCCCGCAGGAAAAAGGGGAGGGGGTGGTGGTAGGTGAGGAGGAGGAGGGAGGGTCTGTGGAAGAGGATGGAGCAGCGGCAGGGGCAGGGGGGAGACGCCGGGGCCGGGGGGCAGCGGAGCCGGGCTGGTGGCGGGTTGGGGGACGGCCGTGTCCGAAGCCAAGGGGTTGCTGACGCGGAAACATTTCTCCTTGTGGGCTTTGAGCATGTTGGAGAAGCGGAAGCGCTGGCCGCAGACGTCGCAGGGGTACGGCTTCTCCCCGGTGTGGGTCCGGCGGTGCCGCTTCATGTTGGGGCGGCTGGTGAAGCTCTTCCCGCAGATCTCACAGATGTAGGGCTTCTCACCTGAGGATGCGAGGAGAGGGATGAGAAGCTGCTGGTTAGGCTGGGTGTCAGAGACTGGAAAGATTTGATATTTTGAGGCATTTTGGGGTATATGTGTGTGGGGGAAGGGCAGGTTGGGGCTCGTCCTGATGAGGCAGTGGATGGCCCCACACACCCCAACCCCAGAGCCTGTATCCCAGCCTGGCAGGGTCTGCCAATCGTGGCACACTGGAGGCTCCACTCTCCCCTAATCCACCTCATGAGTGAGCAAATGACCAGAAGTCCCACCTGGGAGAAGGGCCCTTGAGGAACAAGAGGTATTTAAGGCCAAACACCAGGCCATCATGCTCATCTATACCCTACTTTTGTTTTGGAAGTTTTTGGAACCCAGGAGTTGGTAGCTATATGTGTGCTTTTCTGTATCTTTTCTGTCTTTCTCTCTTTCTCTTTCTTCTCCTTCCAATTCCCTCTCCTTGGAATATTTTAGGCAACTTAACATCAAATGGGCTTAAAGTTTGCTAAGTTGAATGGGCCAAGTTAAATGCTGTGAGAAGTGTTTGATGTTACTTGAATGCTCTACTAAGCCTTTTGCCAAAGTTCTCTGATTTTTCTAAAGTTTGCCAGCAAACCTTTTGTTGTTTTGACCTCTTTAGAATATCCTGTTGGTATTTCTTCCATGTGTCCAACTCAGAGATCGTGAACCATTGTAAGCCCTTTCAAAAGTCTCATCAAGCGAGTTGATTGGGGCCTTACCAACGTCCCCCAAAACCCCATCCTTCCACCCACTCAAAGATGTTACCCCCATCCCAATGCTCTTTCCATGGGAGAGTCTGACTGAGGGGATTTGGGCCCAGGCAAGGGGGGACTCACCCGTGTGCGTCTTCATGTGCTCATCAAAGTACTGCTTCATGTTGAAGTCCTTGCCACACCACTGGCACATGAACTGCTTGTGGCCGATGTGGATGCTCATGT
Source organism: Corvus moneduloides (assembly GCF_009650955.1). Classification (NCBI taxonomy): domain Eukaryota; kingdom Metazoa; phylum Chordata; class Aves; order Passeriformes; family Corvidae; genus Corvus; species Corvus moneduloides. The sequence continues at coordinate 2,587,770 of NC_045476.1, forward strand.
GGGAGCGCAGCTGGTACTTGTACTGGAAGCGCTCATTGCAGTTCTGCAGGGGCAATGAGTTGTTGATGAGCACCCAAAATATCCCCACATTCCCCTCAATCATCAGCAGCAAAGAAATCCTTTTTTTCCCCAAAAAAACCCCTAAAAATGGATTTTTGGGACCTACCCAGCCAGGTTTGCAGGCTAGATGGGCTTAGGGTGGGATGCAAAGTCCAGGCACTGGGGAACAGATCCTGGCATTGGACAAGTTTCATCATTAAGTTGGTGGGACCTTGAAGCCAGGAGGGGATGCAAAGTTTGGAAAAGCGTGGGATCATCCCTACAGCTGCACTGGCACAAAGCAAGGTGGAAGCCCCAAGAAGTGGAAAATCTTTCCCCAGATCAGTGGTTTTGCCCTTGTTTGAGGGGTGGGGCAATAGCCAGGACCTTACCTCGCATTTGAAAGGCTTTTCCCCGGAGTGCTGGAGCGAGTGGACCTTGAGGGACATGCTGCGCTTGAAGGACTTCCCACAGGTCTCACAGGTGAAGGGCATGTCCTTGGTGTGTGCTGGTGGGGACAGGGGCAGGGTCAGGAGCCCTCCACACCCCTCCACCATCCATCTCCCCACACCCCAGCTGTGGCTCCCAATGCCAGTGCCCAACCCCAGCAAACCCAAAGCATCTCTGGAAGATATATGGCAGCAACATTTCAAGCACTTCCCTGCCAAATCCCCATTCTTTCGGGTCTGTTTGGTGGCTCCAAGGCCCAGGACCTGACCACTGTTGCCATGTACAGCTTGCTTTTCAAAGCCCAGCATTGGTGTGGTCTGGTCGTCTTTTACACTGGTTACACTTCAAACCTTCCTTTGACCACTTCTGAACAATAAAATAAATGGGATTCCCCAGCACCACGTCCAAACCCAGCACTGAGCAGACACTGGTTCAGCATTGAATATCAGGCCAAATTTCAAGATGGTGATGTGAGAAAGCTCACCCAAGAGTAAGCCCAGCCCTGAACACCCAACATGACAGCAACAGAAAACACTTTTCATTGCCGAATTGATGGATCAACACCCCCAACAAGATCTCCCCGTGCCACTGGTTCCTCCCACACTCACCAACCATGTGTTTGCGCACGTGGGCCATGGTGTAGAACTTCTTCTCACAGATCTCGCAGGAGAACTTCTTCTCTGCATAGCCATGAACAATCTTGTTGTGCTCATGGAGAGACCAGAGCTTCTTGAACCCCTTCCCGCACGTCACGCACTGCAAGGAGACAGGAGATGGTCAGGGAAGCAGGGGAAGCAGCTTCATCCATGGAAAGGGAACATCACTGTGAAAGCTACAGCTGATACCAAAAATCATAACAACCAGCAAGTCTGATACAGATCTTGCCACTTCAAAACCTCCAAACTTCAGATATCTATCCATGGGATGAACAAGGGATAATGACCTTCCAGGGGAGGATGTGGCATCTCCATCAATGGCTGTATCAGGTGTTGCATAAGCAACAGCTCATGCACCAAGGCTCTATTCCCAACTGGGAATTTTATTCCTAAATGAAGATGTTACATAAAATAATCCCAACCCTCTGTGCACTGGAAAGTTGCAAAAAATATAAAAAGAAGGAGAATCCCAAACCAGGGCAGCGGCACAGCTCCAGTCTTCAGCAGATATTATGGGTACTTCACCACTAAATTGGTTTTCCAAACAGATCTGTGATTCCATTATATCCAAATTGACCAAAATGGACCCAAACCACCTGTCCATCAGCTCAAGGAGAACAACATGACATGCAAAGTCTTTCCCAAGAAATTATGGTGGAGAATCACTTCAACTCCAACAAGTTCAATGTTCCTCTGGAAGTCCCCAGGAAAAGCTCCAGCTTTAGTGTGAGACCTGGTTGAGGCATGTGAGACCAGATCAGTGCTCAGGGAAACACAGGAGAGAGATGTGCACAAAGGAAACCACTGCCAGAAGCCAAGGGTCAACTCCTTCCCCTTTATCTTTCCATGACTCACATTCCTCTTGGTCAACAGGGATAAAACCATCCCTTCTCTCCTTGCAGATTTGTTGAGAAAATCATGCCTTGAAGGTATCTTGCAACAACGTGGCTGAGTGGTACTCGTGAACCCAGGGAGGGATTCCTCCACTTCTCCTCCTTCCCAGAGGAACAGATGCTCCTTGATGGGCTTCAACCAAATTTTGCTGTGATACCATGGAAAACACACCATTATGCTGTGCAGTCACAGTATTTTTCTGTATATATTTATATTTATGTGTCTCAAAGGAAAAATTAGGGTCACAGAGCCATTCCCAAGCCTCATCATCTTCATCTTGTCATGCTCGAATGTCAACATGAGTAGTCCTCCGAGTCCCACTGTTCCCAAGTATGTATTTCTATGGATCAGAACAGCTTTATCTCTGTTTTAAGGGATATTTCAGGGCTAATTCAGGACTAGAGCCTGATATCAAAGACACATCAATAGCCATTTTCTCCACTTAAAATGAAAGAGGCTGAAGGGGAATTTCAAAATGAAAGGTAGAGGGAAAGCAGCAGAGGTAGGAAAACCCCCGGGGCTGGGACCAAACACCCTGGAGGGCCGAGTTCTCTGTCCTCAGTTACTGCTGAAAATCATCACTCAAAAATGTGGAAGTAATGCCCAAATGAGGGGAAAAAATGAGGATATAAATTCTTGCAGGTTAAAAGGAAAACCATACTGAAGCTGGCCAAAAAACCAGCTTGAAGGACAACTCCATAAAGCAAAGGATGAATCACTTCTCAGGTGGTGGAATAGGATGCACATTAAGGGGTGGGGAATGAACACGAGGAGCAAGATGGTGCTTAAAACCTGGAGCTTTATGGATGAAATTTGGGGACAAAACAGGGAAAGAAAGCAGGAGACCTAGCTGGGATAAGATGGATGGTCCCTCCATGGATCTGATTAAAACCCGAGAAATAAAAACTGCCCGTCGTAGGTACAGAGCTGAAAAAAATTCCTTTTCCATCCAGACATAATTCCATGGTATGTTGATAGTTATTAAATATTATCAGAGCAAATGGAGTGGATTTGGCTATTTGTAAAATTAAAAATGTTCAGTTAAGTGGGAGACACTGATCCCTTTTTCCGCAGAAGGAGGTCACTGCACAGGCAGTTGTGGTTCATCCTATTCCAAAATGGTCTGGAAAAGGGATAAAAAGGAGGGGGGGGAAAGAAACAATGAGGTGACAGCCCCATGTTATCCACCTGGAAAGTAGATGAAGCTGAAGAAACATTCTGGGGAAACTCCTTTTTAACTGCTCAGGTTTTATGTCAGGCTCTGAAACAACGACCACCACACAGGTACTGGAGATGGCACTCATCCATTCTGGGAAAAAGCATCCAAAAAAAGCAACTTCAGCGCTGGGAATTTGTCTGGAAGAAGCACCAAAGGATCAGTGACTGCTTCACCTATGAGCCAAGACTGTTCCTGCCTCCATGTTCCCTGCTCATTCCCTATTTCATTTGGGATGCCATCGGTGAAGGGCTCCAGTAGCACTTGGGTTGTGTTACCTTCATCCAGGAGAGCTGTGAGATCATTTAAAATCCAGTTGCTGGTGGAAAGGGTGATGGGAGAAGCTCTCCAAAAATTGGTATATTTTAATTATTAGCAGCAGCATCCTGTAAAACAGCTCATCAGGAATTACAAGATGGGATTTTGGAGGGATCTTCAGGGACATACATTTGCTGCTCTGATTGGGTGCCTCCCTATCCCCCCAAAACTGCATGGATTTAACGGAGTCAATTTGCCAACACAGGATTTCATTAGCACAGCGGAAGGACACACCAAGCCCGAGCCATGCATGGATGTCAAAAGCACTCAGAAATTTGCTAATACACACAAAAAAAAGCACAAAAGGCAGATTAAAACCATTTTAACTCCTGTCAGCAAATCTTCAAATTAAGCTAAAGGGGGTTCAGCCTGGGTGGGAACACTGGAGTGTGTCTCCATCAGGAGCTCACAGTATTTTATCCAGATTAACTGAATAAATTCAAAAGAAAAATTATCCCTCAAAAATTAACTCAGTGTTATCACCCAGCCAGACAAGAGGAAGCCACAGTCCCCCTGGGACAAATCCTCTGATCCCAGGCCACTGTGGGACCCTCCTGAGCCTGAATATGGGTCATGGGTGAAGGAAGGTTCCCTCCCAACTGCCCTGTGCCAGCTGCAACATTATCTGAGCATGAGCTCATCCCATGGTGTAGCTGGGTAGGATGACCTCCATGGTGTTTGGGATGTCACTCCTTCACTGGGATGTCCCACCGTGGTGGGATGCTCCTCCTTTGGTGGGATGCCCCCACCTTGATGGGACATCCATCCCCTGTGAGATGCTTCACACTTTGGTGGGGTATTTCCCCCTTGGTGGAACATCCATCTCCTGTAGGATGCTCCACACCTTGCTGGGCTGTTTCCCTCTTGGTGGGGTGCCCATCCCTTGGGGTATGGTCCACCACGGGGTAAGGTATTTGCCCCTTGGTGGGATGCTCACCCCAGTGGGATCCACGCCCTGGATGGATGGGCCTGCTCACCTGGATGTTCTTCTCACAGTCGGTCTGGTGGTGCAGCAGGAGCTCGCTCTCCAGCAGGAAGCGCTTCCCGCACTTGTCGCAGATCTGCATCCGGCTGTGCGTGACGTTCATGTGCTTCTCCAGGTACCAGCGGTTGTTGAAGATCCGGGGACACTTCTTGCAAGGATAATGCTGCTTCTCCTCCAGCTTCACCTTCTGGCCCAAGCCATCCTGTTCCTTCTTTCTCTTCCTTCCCCTCTGGCCTTCTTCTTCCTCCTCCTCCTCCTCTTCCACCTTGGCCATCTCCTGGGACCTGGTTGCCATGGCAGGTTTGGTGGCTTTGGATGCCCGGCTGCCCCTGCGGGGCTGCCCACTCTTTTCCCTTTTCATCTCTGAGGCATCTTCGTCATCATCGTCATCGTCCTCTTCTTCCGTCGTCTCCTCCAGGTCTTCCTCCTCGCTGCGCTCCTCCTCCTCCTCCTCCCCCACCTCAGCATCCTCCTCCTCTTCCTCCTCCTCCTCCCCTTCCTCATTCTCCTCCTCCCCATCCTCCTCCGTGTCGCGACCATCCCCGTCTGGCCGCCCCATCACAGCTGCCTCGCTGGTGGCCGCCTTCCCCTCTGTGCCCTTGGAGACATTGAGGGTCTGGTTGTTGAGGTTCACCTCCACAATGATCTGCTCCCGGTTGTAGGAGCCCTGGCTGTCCAGATCCTCCTCAGACTCCTCACCCTCCATCTTACAGACAGCAGGACCTCCATCCTTCTCCTCCTTGTAGTACTGCTTGGCTGGGCCAGGGGGGAGCGTCCCACTGCCTGTCCCATCCTCCACCCTCACCGAGAAGGGGTCGTTGCCCTCCCGGGCATAGATTTTGGGGTGAGGGGCATCCACCTCCTGTTTGATCTCGCAGTAGTAGGGCGGGGGTCCGGCACAGCCCTCGGCAGGCAGGGCCATGTCGGTGGCCAGGCTGAGCGAGCGGGTGTCCAGCAGGTCCTGGCAGGAGGACGCGATGTTGTTCATCTGCAGCACGGCGGCCGCGTTCAGCACGTCCTGCACATTGCAGGAGTTGACGAGCAGCTTGGAGGTGTAGATGAAGTTGAGGATCTGCTGGAGGCCCTGCGAGGTGAGGGCCTCCAGAGAGAGCTCCACACGCTGCAGCTGCTTGTTCTGGGTGAAGAGGGAGTGGAAGAACTGGCTGTAGGCTGCCAGGACCCCCTTGTGCGCCGGGAAGATGCTCTTGTGCTGCACCAGCACGATGTCCACGTCGCACAGGTCCGGCTGAAAGAGGCGCTGCTCGTTCAGTCTGTCCATCAAACACGTGAAGTGGAGGGCTACATCCTCCACCAGGGAGTACTCAGCTGAAGGGTAGTCAGTCGTTTTTTCGACTATCAGCTGTGGGGAGGAAGGAAATAAAATCATTCAGGACTCTTTCCACCCCAAAGTCATCCTCCTGGCCATGCCACCCATCCCTGTCTATGCCTCATAAGTCAGCAATACTAACCAAGAAGCTCAACCACCACTCCCAGCTTGGAGACACCAACCATGAATTTCTACCACCAGCCCCAGTTTGGAGATACCAACCAAAACATTCCATCACCAGCCCCAGTTTGGAGATACCAACCAAAATGCTCCACCACCAGCCCCAGCTTCAGAACACCAAGAAGCTCCACCATCAGGCCCAGCTTGGAGACACCAACCAAGAAGCTCCACCACCAACTTGAGTCCAGGAGACTCAACCAGGGAGGAGAAAAAGGGCAGTTCAAGGCCACACGAACACCCACTGATATCCCTTCAAGGTGGGTAGAAGACACCATGGCCACCAAGGAGGTCTAAAGCCAGGCTCAGGTGTCCACACTCACTCAGCGATGTCATACAGGAGAGGAGATGGCTTGACCTCCTGAAACAGATGGAGATCCAGGTGGATATCTGCCCCAAGCAGGAAGCCAATTTTAGGCACCCACTGAGATTTAACCCCCTAAATAAAAGGAAATTAGGATTTTATAGCTCCCTGCTTCCACAGATAATTACACAAAGCCCAATATCCTTTGATATTTCTGAATTACGCTGCGTGCTCTTGCTCACAACAGCAGCTCACTCGCAGCTGGATTCATTGGGATGATTTATGCACTTTTTAATGCTCATTTTCCATTGCCTGGGGAAAGGCGCTACCTGGAAAAATTCAAATCAGGGAGCAGCACCCCCAGGCTGGGAAATGCTGCGACTGCCAACCCTCCCCAGGCTGAGTTTGCTGGGTGTTTAATCCAACTCCCACATATTTTGCATGGTCCAGACCATCCCTGATGTTCATCCCCTCTCCTGGTCTTACCTGAGCCCCAGGATGAGTGTGACTGCTACATCCCAAATCCAAGGCATATCCCACACCCTAAATCCAGTGCCTTGTATTAAAAGAAGGTGGGACACAACCTTCCACTCTGCTTTCCTTGCTGAACGCCCAGTTCATGGATGGAGACAGATCTGGACCCCTTAACACCCTCTCTCCCGACCTTTGCAGGATGTGACCAAGGACATGGTGCAGAAGAGGGGCAGAGATGGAGGGTTCAAACCTGCCAGGTTTATCCTGCACCTCCTGCTCCAAAAAGAGTTTTTCAGCTCCCATTTTTTCTGGAACAAATGACAGCTCTCAATCAACACACAAATTCCAGCAAGACACATTCTGTTTGTCTTTTCCTTTCTTTTTTTTTTCTGGTGAGCCAAAGGCAAAAGCACACACAGGCAAAAAAGTTTAAATAATCAAAAAGGGTGTTTTCTTCTCTGTTTTCCCAACAAGCAAAAAAACCTCTTCCCCCTCCCTGCCAAATTTTTTCATTTTCATTGGATTTCTGCTCCAAAACCAATCCGTCCAACCAATTGGGATCTCAGCTTTGCATGGTTCTGATAGCCCTGGAGAGCCCCAGCAAGTGCTGGCACCCAGGGAAAAACATGGAAAAACCAGTTCTGCTCCAAATTCTTGGCTCTGCAGCCTGGAGTGGGGCAAAGAGGTGGGACAAGTGTTGGGTGTTTACATATTTTTATATACATTTTATAATTTATATCTATTTAATATTTTCAATATTTTATACATGCATGCTTATTTATAGTTAAACGACTGATACATAAAAATATATAAATATATAAATACATAAACATTCTTTATATATGTATTTGCTACAAAATGCTGCATCCCAGCTGGAACATCCATCCATCCACCCCCCCATTTTCTGAGCCTCGCCACTGCCAAGAACATTTTGATGAGATCTTGGATGGTTCAGCCATCCCCCCCCCCCCCCCCCCCCCCAAGACACGTACAAAATAAATAACGATATAATAAGTATCAAAAAACTGAAGAGACAGCAGGAATTCAGCAGAGCTGTTTGCCAGGTTCTCTCCTGAAAAAAACCCTACATTGAGGTTTTTCCCCGGGGATCCGTCTCGCCTCTTTCCCCACATAGGACACCCGAAGTTTGGCACGGAGCAATGGGTGCAAAATAGGGGGAAATGGGTCTGTCGGGCGGCATCGCCCAGCCTCAGAAACAAAAGCCGGCTTTTTTTTTCCCCTCCGGATTGAGGATTTTTGGCAAAAGGGGCTGATCCCTCACCCAGCGCCGGTCCTTGCCAGGCAGCTCTAATCAGTCCCAGCAGCGGCGAGGACAATGCGTGTCTTGGCCGCGTCCCGCCGGTGACTCCAGCCCGGGCTTGTCAGCGGGAGGCTTTTGCTCTTTATTGCTCTCAGATGCTTTTCGTGAGCTTGCCCGGAGCCAGAGCCCCGGCCGAGACAAGAGGCGCCTGCCGGGGTGAGATGCCGAGAAAGACCCCAACTTGCCCCAAAATGCCCCTCCGGCAGCTCCACTGGAGCGGAGAAGCCTGACTAATGGGGCTTAATGGGAGGGTTAAATCCAGTGCTCTTCCTCTGGGAAAACGCAAATATTTGAAACACATATCTCTTTTAATATTTAAAAAATACTTATATTAAAAATACATATTAAAAAAAAAAAATTACGAGTTTTGCTCTTTTCCACCATCACCACCCTGCTCCTCTGGCTCTGTTTAGTCCCAGGAGCAGGTCACCCATCCCATCTCCATCCCCTGTCCGAACTTGGGGAGCTCACCGGATGCACTAACCCAGGATGAACCCTAAAACTGCGGGCCCCCACCACACACTGCCAACCTCTAAGCAAGCTTTTGGCACCATTAGCCCAAAAAACACCCCTAAAAATTATTAGAAAGCAGCGTGGCCATGAATTCGCCACCCCGAGGGGCCGGCAGCGCCTCCAGCCAGCCCTCCCCGCCCTGACGCTGCCCTCCAGCTCTATTTTAAGAGAGTTTTCACGTGATGCTGCCCAAGTCCCATCCCAAAACAGCTGCTGGGGCAGGAGGGCGGCCAGAGGATGGGGAGGATGCTCGGGGCGAGGGATGGGTTGGATGAGGCCCGATGGCGGGGGATGGAAGGAAAGGATGAGTAAGGAATGGTGGTGGAAGGAGATGCTGCTGCTCGCTGGAGCAGCCTCTCTCCAGCAGAGCCACCAAAGATCCCACCACAGGAGATGGATCCCAAGCTCCGTTTCCACCCACATCCCCCCACCGTGTACCTCAGTTTCCCTAAACAGCCCCACCAACACCTGATCACCTGCCCAGAAAGGTGTTTGCTGCCGGATTTAAATCAAGGTACCAGGATAAAATGCTATTTCTTTTAGCAGCTATGGAGAACCAGATCCTTAAACGTTCCTGCATCTCTAAATCTCCCCAAAGGACCAGTAGGTTGGGCCACTTTGGATATATTTAAATACTCAAATCCTCAGTCCCCCAGAAGACCATCTCTGACCTTCACCTGCCTCTTATTTATTTAATTAAATATTTATTCATTTCTATCGCCCTCATCACCGCAGCATAGAGGACCATGAGCAATTCTTTCCCATATAAGCACAAGGACAGGGGGTTTTAGGGTATAAAACTCACATTTAAGTGGTGACAAGACCAGCTGCCTGTGAACCACTTTCCATTCAGCACAAAATTTGGGTATTTCTTTAAATTTTTCACCCTCAAGATGTACAAGGAAAAACAGCAATCTGCTTTTCTGTATCATTTCCAACCACCCAAGCATTCATAGTTGACCTTCAGTATTAAATTGCATTAAAGAAAAGTGCTTTAATAAGGAGCTAAATACAATGTCAGCACTTGCTCCTCAAAAAAAAGAAGTGCCCCATGCTCTCTTCCCGGTTTGGACATTGCTGCAGTTCAGGGTGAAAGAGCTGGGCTGAAACTATTTAATGTCAAAACTCGACTTTTGCTAAAGAAAGAAATATTATTAAATCCCCGTTTTTACAGATTAGTTCAGATGACACAAAGGAACATCGTTACAAATCCCAAACACCGGCGCTTTCGGTTTTAATCCTTGGCCTCCTACAACTTGCCCTCTACCTTCCAGGCCCTTGCATGAAACCTTCAGCCTTTTCTCTCTAGTTTTGAGGCCATTAGAGGATTTTTAAAAAATGATGTAACGCTCGTGTCTTCCCGCAGCTCCCCAAACCAGGATGCACCGAGACGAAGCCGCCCCAGAACGAGCAGCGCTGCTTGGACCGTGCACATCCCATTGCCAACCCACCCATTTCTGGAGCACGGCCATGCATGGAAACCTGGCAGAGGGATAAACCACATCCCCAGGCGCCCGCCCCTCGCCTACCTTCACCGCTCTGCCGTCCCCTCCCTCCCCGGGGAGCTCTCCCGTGGGGGCTTTCGGCACGGGACCGCGCTGGGGGTGGGGTCTGCTCGCTCCTCCGACGGGTGTTTTTATTTAATTAGGAGAGGGTTGTCCGGAAAAACAAGCAGGAAGGGAAAACAATAGCCCGGCCACAGCCCCGCCTGGCGAGGCGCCGGCCCGCACGGCCCCGAGCGCCCACCGCCGGCATCCTGCCCGCCGGGATGTGCCGCGCACCCGCCGGGGACCGGAGGCCTTAGGGATGCAGGTGACACCTCTTGAGGAGGTGATTTTTTTTTCCCTGCGTGTTGTCTAAAAGGCTTAAGGGTGCCCAAAGTAGAGCCATGCGCAGCAAGAGCAGGTGAGGGGAAGGGGCTCAGCGATGCTCCCAGAGCCTGTGCCATCTCAGGGTGTTGGACAGCCCAAAAAACACCTCCCAGCCTCTGCCGGGTGAAGAAGAGCATTAACCCAGCTGGAGGACAGTCAGATGCTTCCCAGGCTTTTTTTTTTCTCCTGCCTTTTGGTTGTTCCTAATATTTTATTAATGATATCCAGCATTTACAGGCTTTGGCTCAAGGATGTTTTTCCCAGGAACAGCCTGGGAAGTTGGTAGCAGCACCAGGCCCACCAGGACTCCTCAGTGCAAGGGAACAGGGACAACTCCTTCCCCTATCCCTGTCTCCCTGAAACCACGGGCACACCTTTGCAAAGGGGAAAAAGATTAATTTGGAGGTTTTTTGGCAGCGCCATGGCTGCCAGCAACGTGGGGAGAGCAGCGGGATGAGGTGGGATGAGCAACACAAGGCTTCATCCACTGGGAGCAGGCACTGGCTTCCCAACAGCACAGCCCACAGAGGGTTAATGGCTTCGTGCTTTTTTATTTATCTCATATTTTTAGAAATATTTAAATCCTACCTGGGTGCTTTTCTCCTTTCCTTTTGCACACAGAGCTGCAAAGCCACAGTGACACTTCCAAGGAAGGATGAACAGATCAAGCCCACCATCACCCCCCATCCTGAAACCGATGAGGTGATGCTGCTCCTGGGGGATGCCGCCACCGTGATGGCATCGAGGACACTGCCCCTCTGTTCCACCAGGGGTGACAGTGAGGGCAGTGCCAAGCCCTGGGAGTCCATCCCGACACTTCCCGTGGGAAGTCGAGCACTGTCCCCTGCACCAAGCACAGCCTCTGCTGCAAAAATACCGAGGCTTCAGCAACGCCGCATTATTTTCATCCCAAGACAAACCCCAATCCCTCCAGGAGAGCAGAGGCATCGCAGCCGGGCTGGATGGACTCTTCTGTCTGTCCCTGTCCCCTCTGCCAGGGCTGAAAGAGGCGCAGCTCAGCCAGACCCAACACGTGGTGCAAAAGCTCTGCAGGTAATTCCAGAGCTGCGCCAAGCCAGGTTTGGGGTGAAATCCCGAAGGGATGCTGATGGATTTCAGCAGAGCTGGCATCGCCCTGGCAAATGCTGAGGACAGACAGGACAGAAGGGCCATGGGGGCCCCGCCAGTGCCTGGCACAGCCAGTGACACCCGGCTGATGGAGATGTCCCTGAGCCATCGCGCTGGCACGGGAGCAGGCAGCGGGATGGCATGGGATGGGATGGCATGGGATGGGATGGCATGGGATGGGATGCTGCCCTCCATCTACAGGATGCAGGACCGCCCGCAGAGTCACTGCCAGGGTGGAAGAGCACGGGGGACACGCACACACGCAAAGCCACTGTCCCCCTCCCTCCTGTGCCCAAGAAAAACAAGCGGATGGAAGATTGAGGGAGGAAACGAGGACAAAACCCAAGGCTGACCTCCCCAGCCGGGCTGTCGGCCAAGTGGCTGCACCAGGGGCCAGCTCCAGACCGCTGCCCAGCCCAGAGCACCGCGCAAGGCCGGGGAGGAGGCATCACCCCCCAGAGACCCTACGGATGTCCCCAGTGCCACTGAGGGAAGGGATGGATGCAGCAGGGCAAGCGGTGCTCAGAGCCACCCCACAGCTCATAGGATCCCCCCAGGAACCCCAAATTCAGTGCAGGAGCAGGGATGGGTGCAGAGGAGCAGCCACCACATTGCTTGTGCAGAGCCTGAAGGCATCGTAGCCCCAAGGCAGCCGCACGTCCGTGTGCAGCCAGGCAGTGCCTGGGAAGGGGCCGGGATACCCAGAAGCAAGGTAGGGGGGATGGATGGATGGATGGGTGGGTGGGTGGAGGGATAGAGGGATGGATGGATGAGTGGGGGGAGGGATGGAGGGATGGAGGGAGCCTCCTCCCAAGCGCTGCTGAACAAGCCTTTCATCAGAGGGCAGCATCCCCCTGCCTGGCACCGCAGTGCCCATCCCTGGGGCAGCCCCCACGGCCTTCCAGGTGGATCAACAGCGTGGTGGGATGTGACACCTCCAGGGTTTTCCCCACACTCAGCTCCCAGTAAACCCTAAAACCACAGCATTTCCTAACCCAACCACAAACTTGCCAGAGATGTCCAGGATTGAACCTGTCCCAACATCCTGGGCAGGACTTTCCATCCCAGAGCATTCTCTCCAAACCCTGGCTCTGACCCCAGGAATGATCGCCATCTCCAGCTCCATCCTAAACCCAGCCTTGACCAGGGCTCTTTGGGAAGCACCAGTCAAGCTTCTCTAATCCAGCCATGGAATGGTTTGTGTTGGATGGGACCATAAAGATTTTCTTGTTCCAACTCCCCTGCCATGGGCCATCTTCCTTTAGATCCAGTTGCCCAGATCAAGGATCTGGATGCATCAGATCCCTCCTGCCCAACACTTTCAACATTTTTATAAACATGCATTATTTTTATCCTTATTTTTATCCCAATTTTCCCAGTAACTTGGGGAGCAGGGCTTTAACTCAGACAGGGTGTCAGCAGCCCTGGCTCCAGGCAAAAGATATAATCATAAAAATAATAATAAAAAATGACAGTTTATTGTAATTAAGTCCTCTACCCATCACATCTGCGCCACCATGGCCAGTCTTTCCCCATATCCAAAGGCATCCCAGTTTTCCTCAGCAGGAGAGGTGGATGAAGACCGAGTTGGCTCAAGAGGGGACAGCAGCCCCAAAGGACACGGGGACAAGTCCTCAGGTGTCCCCATGCAGGAAACCCAACAGGGCCATCCCTGCCCTGCACAAACCACTCTGACAACACAACACATTTCCCTTAGAAATAAGGAAAAATTAGGGGCAGGAGGTGCAAGGCCGGGCCCCGAGCTCATCCTCCCCACCAACGTCCACTCCTCCGGCTTTACAGGGACCCGTGGGATGTCAGGGGACATCTAGGATGCAAAAGCACATGGAGGATATAGATATCCACATTTTTGGGGCCAGGAAAATGTGGCAGCAAATTGAAAACTTCATCCCTTGCTGCTCCTGGAGAGTCACTTTGTCACGGCCATCACCAGGTCCCCATCTATAAAGGCTTAAATGCAGCAGCGTGGGAGAGCCTCGGTTTTCTCCTCCAGCTGGAGCACGGAGGGAGGACGGGAAAAATCAGCAATTCCCCCAAAACCTTCAAAGACCCTCTGATGTTTTGACACATTCAGTTCATCCGCAAAGGGTTTAGGGTTCCCCCCCACCTCTTATTTTTCCTTGAGCAGAAAAATCTGCATCTTAAAAATAACCAATATTTAATTAAGCAGGCAACAACCAACCTCCCGCTTCTCCCTCCCTTTTCCAAAGGATCCATCTCCAAAGGCGGCAGCGGGTTATTTTTGTGGAGGGGGTGACAATGTCTCTGCTCCAGACGCGAGACAGGAACACAGGGCCGTTTATCTCGCCTGGTGATAACCGAACGCTCCGTTAATTCCTCCCGGGGAGAACAAAGCTCCGCCGTCATTCCAAGCCCAGGTGGCAAAGGGGACCCTGCGGCCACCCCCGGAAAAGCCCCTGGAGCGGTGCTGAGCCCAGCCAGCATCCTCAGGGAAACTCTGCAGTTGGAGCCAGAACGTTTGCACCCAGCAAGATTTCACCACAGATCCAGGGGAAAAAAAAAAAAAAAATTAAAAAATAATAAATCTCTTAGTGTCTTTCCAAGGAGGAATTTTGCTTCGTAAAGCAAATCTTCCTCTGGTTCTTGCCGAGGCAGGGTGTGGAAGGAAGGTCGAATTCCCAACTTTTCCCTGTCTTCCTCGCGGGGCTGCTGGCTTGGGTGGGCTCTGGGTATCTCCATCTCCACCTCAGGGCGTGAAACGCTCCCCAAAACACCCCGGTGTGCCCCCGGTCCCTCAGCATCTCCTCCGGGAAGGGATGCAGGGGCGGTTTCAGCAGTGATTTCACGCCAGAAGGAATTTCACAGGCCGAGTGTGATTGCCCAGCGTGAACCCAAACCCAATCCCGACCAGTTTAACCCCAGTACCGCGGTCGGGGGTGCCGAGCCCCATCCCATCATCCCATCCATCATCGTTTCCTTATTTTTCCAAGCCTGGACTTTCTTCCCCTTCCCAAAAATCCACTCGGACGCTTCCCGGGGCGTTAGGACGGGCACGGAGCCAGCACTGGGGCAACCACAACCCCGCACTTTTAGGGATGGGGGAGGCACCGAGGTACCGGGAGCCGTGATCCCGTGGTCACGGCACATCCCAGGGGATTTCTCGTGGATCTTCCCAGCTCAGCCCTGCCCTCTGCAACTCCAGCTAAGCCCCCCCAAAACTCCACCGGCCGATAAAATAGGTCACTGCTGCAGGCGAGAGCCCCATCTCTGGTGTTGTTATTATTATCATCATTATTTTTTAAGAGCAGGAATGGAAAATCCCTTTCCCGGCCCGGAGAGGGGTGGGATGCTGCGCCCTCCCTGCAGCCTCGTTCCTCCGGGATGTTGGGGAGCGCCCAAGACGCCCCAGACCCCCCGGGAAAAGGGGGCCCACGACGGGAACCAGCCATGGAGAGGGGGGGAAGGCGGGCAGGAATTGGCACAAGGATGGAGTCATCCGGGGAATGGGAATGGCCGAGGAAGCGGCATCTCGTGCGCCCCCCCAGCGAATCCTCTGGCCTGGGGGCTCCAAAAGTGTGTGCGTCCCCCCAAATTCTCCCAGTGACCCCCGAGCTGGGCTGGGGTCCTCCCAAGGGGTGGGGGGGAGGGGGGCGCCAGACCCCTCCGCGCGGCTCTTCTGCACCCCCATCCCCCCCTAAGGCACCCCAAAGGTGGGGAGGGGGCGAGTTTTTAATGCCATTTTCACCAAACACAGCCCATTTTCGCCTTGCAGGAGGGGGGACCCCCATGCAGCCCCCCAGACCCCCCCCCCCCCCCAGCCCCAGCAGAGCGTCACCGGCCCCAAGCCCGGCCCGGCTGCGCTTTTTGTACCCCCCCAAAAAATCCACGACACCCCCCCCCCCGCGTGGATGCAGCATCGCCCATGCAACCTCCCCCTCCCGCATCCACCTCCGCCGCCCTGGCCGGGATTTGGGCAAGTTTCGAGGCCTTTGGGAAGTCGGCAAAGCCCCGGGAGCGCGAGGAAGCGACGGAGGAAGGAAGGGGAAGGGAGAGGAGAAAATAAAAGCGAGGAGAAAAGGGAGAAGGGGGGGGGGGGGTTCAGGCTCTACCATTTTGATGCAAAGGTCTCCGCGCTGAGGAGTCCCGGTCCTCCTCCGCTGGCCTGGGGTTTGTGCTCTCCATGAAAAAAACAAGGAATTGGTGGGTTGGGTGGGTTGCTGGTTTGGTGGCTTTTTTTTTTTTTTCCTTTTTTTTCCTTTTGGCTGCCTTATTTCTGTTTTGGTTTTTTTTTTTTTTTTTTTCGCCTTTTAGAGGGGGGGGGGGGAGGAAATCACCGCGCCAGCGCTGCTTGCATCCCCGTCCCTCTTTTCCTTTTCTTTCCTATATTTTCCTTTCTTTAATTTTTCCTCTCCCCCGTTTAATCTTTTCTTTTTTTTCCCCCTTTCTTTTCTTTTTTTTTTTTTTTTCTGTTTTCCTCTCCTCCTCCTCTTCACCTCATCCTGCCCATCGCCATGTTCGCCCCTTTTGGGAAGCCGGAGGAATGCGGAGCGGCGGCGGCTCCGGCTGCCAAGAGCCCCGGGGCCGCTGATTGGAGCCGCCGCATCAGCTGGGGCCGCGGCTGCCCCTTTAAAGCGACAGCAGCCACCGCCACCCCCACGGGGACACCCCCCCGTCCCCTGTCCCCGCACCCCAACCCCTCCGCTACAGCCGCCTCTGCAGCGCAGCAACCCCCGGGAGCATCCCCTGGATCCCTCTGGGGCGGGGAAACTGAGGCACGCACAGCCCCTGCCCGGCCTCATAAAGACACCCCGAGGTGTTTTTTTTGGGGTGTAAAACCTCCGTTTGGGATGTCGTGGAGTAACACTGAGTTATTTAAAAATGGGCTTTTGGAGCGTTCTCCCGTTTTTTTTGGAGGAAATGAGGATCCCCCACCTGGATGTGTTTAAGGTGCATTTGGAGCATTAATTGGGAGCACCCTCTAGATCCCACTGGGGTGGGGAAACTGAGGCACACAACCCCTCACCCGCTCCCCAAACCCAGTAAAAAGACCCCAATATTTTTTGGGCATAAAACTCCAATTTGGGGCGTTGTGGAATAACGCAGATTGATTTAAAAATGGGATTTTTGGAGTGTTCTCCTGCTGTTTGGAGGAAATGGAGATCCCCCACGTGGATGTGTTTATGGCAGATTTGGTTATTGGGAGCACCCTCTGGATCCTGCTGTGGAGAGGGAAACTGAGGCACACAATCCCCTCATACCACCCCCTCACCCCCAAACCCATTAATAAGACCCAAGGTTTTTTTGGGGCATAAAACCCCAATCCGAGGGATAAAGAGGTAACGTTAATTATTAAAAAAGGGGTATTTTTGGCACGTTCTCCCACTGGTCAGAGGAAATGGAGATCCTCCACTTGGAGGGTGTTTAAGGAACATTTCCTTACAGGAGAGGGATCCCCCAAACCCCCTCAGGGCCTGGGATGGGACCTGTGGGACACAGCCAGTCCTCAATACCCTCCAAAACAAAGTAAAACCTCATTATTTCACCCGCAGCTCTGCTTGGCTCTCCCTGATGGTGAGCGAGGGGTGGATTTTATCTTCCCAACACCCCCCAGCCTCATCCAGGAGCCGGGTACCCCAAAATCCTCGTTCTGGGGACCGAGGGGGCAAAGCTGGAGCAGCTCCAAGGTATCTGTGGAGGACCTGTGCAGAGTCCCGCAGCGGTCCCACACCTCCAGCACCAGGACAGGCTCTGCCCCTCATCAGGAGAAGCCCAGGAGGTGACCAGCCAAGGCTCATCGGGATGGCGACCACCGCCCAAGACCCATCCTGCCCTCACCCTTCCTGCAGACTCCACCCAAAATGCCACGGGCACACGGATTCCCTTCCACCGCCCTAAAAGCAGAGCAGCACGATGGCTCTGAAGGGCACTGGGGGCACCGCCGGAGCGGCGGGGCTGCTCCATCTTCATCCCACCTTCCCCTCTCCTCTGGTTTCCCGAGCCACTCCGTGCTGCCCACGTCCATGTGGTAACGTCTTGCACTTGTTTAGACTCAGCCCCGCTTGCCGTGTGCAGTAACTTCTTCCAGATGTGAGCAGCTCTTTGCATAACGTCCCCGTGGCCACGTCCTGCCTGCGCCGGGTTCATTTCAGAGCTCTTTAGTTATTTATTTATTTATTTAATGCCCTTTCTCACTCTCAGCCCTGCTCTGCTCTACAGGAAAAAATTCCTGGCCGATGCCACCAGAACATCGTCCCTATCAGAAAGCTTTTTGTGAGATAAGTGTTTGGCCCGTCCGACATCTCTCCTACCCTGGAAACTTTTCCAAAAAAGCCACATAAGCTCCTGGAAGTGCAGCCAGTGCCGAGGGTGAGGGTGAGATGAGGCTGGAGGTGGGAGACAGGGATTTAAGCTCTGTTCCAGAGCCCAAATCCCTGTGGCCTTTTCATGGATGTGGCACAGGGGACCAGGGAGCTCTAGAGCTTGAAGTCCTCATAGCTCTGAACTGTGAAGGTCTTCAGGGGTGGTCAAAGCCCTGATGCCACTCTGGGGGGATCACCAAGAGGTTCTGGCTTTTTGGAAGGAGCTGAGCCCACCTCTCACATGGAGACCGGGTCTTTGCCAGACACAGTTTTTCCTTCCTGATGTGGGAGAAGCTGTTCCCACCGAGACAAGGGGAAAAGCCTTGGAAGGGGCACAACCAATGACACACTTGGGAGAAATAATGTATTTGACCACAGTGACCACAGCAAAGTTCCTGAGAGACAAAACACAGGTGGTTTTGTGGCCACAACCACCCAGGGGCTACGTGGGGTTTGCTGAAACAGCTTCCCAAAGCTCCCAGCAAATCCCACCCAACCCAGCGGGGTGAGATCCCACCCAGCCTGGTTTGGGGGCTTTGTTGTGTTGGTTACTGAGGCATGTGGGTGACTGATCCCTCGCTGGAGCTTCTTCAGCTGCTGGGATTTCTGACTGAGGGTAACTCCAAGCTCTTCGTGCCTTCACACAAAGTTCTGGAAGTTCTGGAGTCTTTCTGGAAGGCTGTGGGCTGGGAAACGGCTCTGGCACACCTTGCACAGTGTCACTAACTGTGGAAAATGATCAAGGAAAGGGTCCACAGAGGGATCTGAAGGTCCAGAGCTCAGTTCAGTCACTGTCAGGGAACAGGTTTTCCAGGAAGGCAAAGTTCTGGAGAAACTGCTAACAAGGAGCACATGGAGCAAGGCTTGTTGACACAGGAGAAGGGTTGGGTCACCTTCCTGGGACTTTCCAGCAGTGTGGTGGCCACAAAAGGGACATTTCCTGTAGCTTTACCTCTTCCTTTCTCTCCCCAGGCCATGAGATGGCAACCACAAGGTCACAGAGGGTCTTAAATGAAAGATCAGCCACAACAACACTGAGGAGAATGTTTAGGGAAAGCAGGAGAGGTTCCTATTTCCTTGGTTTAACTGATCCCTGCTACTTCCATTTGCATTTCCATAGTTTCGGACTTCTCCAAAGGAAGTGTCACCAAGGACAAGGGACAGGAAGAAAGCTGAGACCCTGTAACAGCTCAGAGATTTTGGGGTTTGTGAGGACCCCCAGAAGAACCTGGAGGTGTTTAAGATGTGTAGATGTGGCACCTGGGTACAGGGTTTAGTGGTGCATGTGGCAGTGCTTGGCAGTTAATGGTTGGACTTGGTGATCCTGAGGGTCTTTTCCAACCGAAATGATTCTGTGAAGAGCCAAGTGGACCTGGAACGATGAATTCCAAGGTGGAACCATGTCCTCTTGCTGGCTCTGCCTGCCTGGCATTCCCTGCTTTAACAGCTGTGCTCTGCTGAGCATCTCCTGTGGGCTGGAATTGCCATGGAGAAGTGCTGCAGGAGATGGTGAGAGGAGGTTCTGTGGTGTCCACCCTTCCTCAGTGGGTCAAGGCACCCACAGGCTTGGGCAGAGAAGGAGGGAAGAGCCCTCCAGATTCCCAAGGGACACAGGATGGAGGCTGGGGACATGGTCAGCCCTTTAGGGATGTGTCCTGGGCTTGGCCAGAGGTTTTCATTCAGCAGCTGGTTTTCTGAGCAGGATCATGGAAAAGAAGGGATCAAATCAGGCCAAGGGAGGGAGAGAGAAAGAACAAAAAAATAGGGGAAGCAAGAACATTCCTGGAGGCTCTCTGGCCTCTCCCCCTCCAGCCTCCTGAGAGGAGCAGGAGGATGAAAGAGACAAAACAAAAGGCACAAGAAAAGAACAAGCCAAAACAACACTAACACGAGGGTTGCAAGGTCCAAAGCAAGCAGTGCCGGGGCAGGCCCCTTCCCAAAAACCCGTCAGCTTTCCGAGGATCAGGGGGTCCTGCAGAAAACGCTGCCCTTTTATGGCCAGGCAAGGAGGGCCGAGCACGGGATCCTGCCCTACTAAGGGAAAACATCTCCCGCTCAGTGTTTGCAGGGAGAACACCCACAGTGAATATAGACAAGCTCTCAAAGGACGACTGAAATACTGCTGCTCGTGTTGACCCCGATTCTTCTCTTCTTTTTTCCCTTTTTTTTTTTTTTCCTCCTCTTTGAGGTCTGCCTTCTGCCTCCAAACTGGGGGGGGGGGGGGGGGGGGGTGAAAAAAAAAAAAAAGACATTTAAAAAGAAAAGCGATGACCCAGCAGGACTGGCTGAATCCAGGCGACACCCTTCCTTCACGGGGTGAGGAGCAGGTTCAGAAGGGTTGGCTGGGGAGGTGGGTGAAGCCCCCTGAGCTGTTCCCCCTCCTGCAGGCAGCAGAGCAGCGGCTGGGCCGGTGTTTATCCTGCCCTGGGCCGGTGTTTATCCTGCCCTGGGCCGTGGAAGGGCTGTGATCCAAGCAGGGAAGGTGTTGTTACTCCACTCTCACTCACATCATGGGCCAAGACCATCCATCCACCGCTGCAAATCCCGGCCCCGGCTGACCCGGAATCTCGCTGCCTGGGAGGGAACCAGCACCTCCCGAAGCTGCAGAAGTCACTATCCCATGGCAGGTGGTATTTTCACCAGGAGTAGCTTTTCCTCTCTGCTTGGCTGAGGCAGGGAGGAGAATCCACACTGCAAGAAAGACCCTGACCCATAGAAACCCCACTGGATTTGTATTCTCTGTATTTTTCGTGCACCCAAGAATTTTTCCACCCACGGGTATCTTCTGGATCTGGCAGCAGCCAGGTTTTATTTCCCAGAGGAGCTCATATTGTATTCTAGGCCTTTTTTTCTACCAATTTTGTAATCATCAGGTTTAATTTTATATTTGGTAACATCAATATTAGGAAGTTTTAACCTATGAGTTATAGTACAGTGACAAGAAAATCCAAGAATTAATGAAAAAATTCTTGCAGGAGTGAATTTGGTTTGGTGGCCAGGCTTTGGTAGTGAGGGGCTCCTGGGGTGGCTTCTGTGAGAAGCTGCTGGAAGCCTCCCTTGTGTCCAGCAGAGCCAATTCCAACCAGCTCCAGGACTGACCCGGCACTGGCCAAGGCCGAGCCCATCAGAGATGGTGGCAGCACCTCTGGGGAAAACAGATTTAGGAAGTGGGAAAAGACCCTGTGCAGCTGCAGACAGAGAGAGGAGAGAGGATATCAGAGAGGAACAGCCCTGCAGACCCCTGGGTCAGTGCGAGAGGAGGGGCAGGAGCTGCTCCAGGCACCAGAACTGAGATTCTCCAGAGATTCCATGGTGCAGCCCGTGGAGAGGCAGCTGTGCCCCTGCAGCCCACAGACCCACCTGCAGCACATGGAGGAGACCACGCTGGAGCTGGGGGATGCCCAAAGCACGTTGTGACCCTGTGGAAAGGATGTCCTCACTGGAGCAGAGTCCTGGCAGGACCTGTGGATCTGTGGGGGAACGAGCCCACACTGGAGCAGGTTCCCGGCCCACTGTGGAGCTGTATCCGTCATAGCCCACACATCTGCCCAGCTGTTGGACTTCAAGAAGCACTTCTTGGGTACCAAAACTGGAGCCAGGTGAGGCTGTGCTGTGTCTCTTCACTCTGCCTGACTCAGCATGTCTTCAGTGTCTGCACATCCCTGGCTGTGGTGATGTTGGCAGACATTGACTCGTTAGCAGCGAGACTCGTTAGAACTGGGGCCTTGGGGGATGTTTTCATGCAATCCTAGAATGGTTTGGGTTGGAAAGAACCTTAAAGATCATTCATTTCCCTCCCCCTGCCATGGACAGGGACACCTTCCACTATCCCAGGTTGCTCCACACCCCGTCCAACCTGGCCTTGGACACTTCCAGGGACGGGGCAGGTGGGTCAGCTAAACATGTTATGAGGGAGGAGATCATGGAGCAGCTGCCATGACCCTGCTTTTGGAGCTGGCTCTGCTCATCCCTTTGGATGAGTTACAGCAGAGCATTGGCAGGTCTTCATTTTGGGTGGAAAAAGGCTTTTTTTGAGGATTATTTAAGAACAGGTTTTATGACGAAGGTCTGTGCTCTGCAAGCACCGAGCAAGCCAAGCCAAGCCAAGCCAAGCCAAGCAGCCCAAGCCAAGTTGTCCTCACTGCTGTTGTGTTGGAGAAACAATCTCTATTAACAACTTGACTTGGCAGTTTAACGTTTTGGGGAAAGAAATATTTTTATTCTCCCACCAGGCCCTTCTCCAGCCATTATTGGCTACTGCTTTCTTGCATGAACAATTTAACCCCTGTGATGTTCAGGGCACTGGACAAAAGTAAATTCAGTAAAATTTACCCTTTTCCTGATAAAGCACATGGATTCTGTGATCTAGGTGGGAAAACCACAGGATTTTACATATTTCTCTTTTTTTTTTTTTTTTTAAAGCCCTTCACAATACAATTAAAGAAACCATGTTGCCACAGGACTGGAGAAAAAGTCCTTTTGCTGCTTGAAAACCGGTGAAAAAGAAAGAAAGTGAGAGGTTTCAGTGGTCATTTCTCAGGATGGAAATGAGTCCATGGTGTGGTACAGCAGAGATCGAGTCCAGGGTTTTTCAACATCCTCACCCACAGCCTGGAGGAGCAAGAGCAGCCCCACATCTCCATTTCTGCACGAGAGCTCTTCTGAGGGCATCACTGATGGCAAGAAACTCCGAAAGGCTCTTAAAAAATGGAGAAGCAGAGAAGAAAGTTTCAAATGAGCTTTGGTACAGGAATACACAGAGTAAAGCATCTGGAGGACAAGGATTTGAACAATTCTCGTGCTACGCCGAGGCTGGAACGGGCACCATGAGCTGAGATCTTCGACTGCCCCCAGAAACCACTGGCCCAGCGTGTGGCCAAGGTGTGTTCAAGGTGGCAGCTAAAAAGAGACAAGAAGCTGTTATTTCTCAGCCCTCCCTGAGCACATCCAATGCTCAAGGCATCACTTTGCTGCTGCAGGAAACCCTGATGTGTCCTCGTTTCGACTCTCCGAGAGTGGTGGTGTTGGAGAAGAAGAAAGAACAATTAAATGACCACTGGGGTGGGGCAGCTGCTTCACAAGGTGAGATGGCAGCTCAGGATTGTTCATCCTGGAGAAGGGAAGGCTCTTGGGAGCTTATGAACCAGGGGCAGCAAATCCTGAAGGTGATGAGGTCAGTGAATGTAAGATTATTGATCAAATTACAGAGATCGTGGAATCCTATGGTTTGGGTTCGAAGAGTCCTTAAAGCTCATCCCATTCCACCCCCTTGCTGTGAGTGGGGACACCTCCCACTAGACCAGGTTGCTCCAAAGCTGGTCTTGGAATGTTACCTCCTTTTGCTGCTGGAAAAGACCAATAGGTTTGATAAACTCACAGAAAAAGGGGGCAGTTACTGGACCAGACTCTCCCAAATGCAGCGAGATGCACTCGGATCACTGCTCACCACCTGCAGACTCCATCAGTTAGGAGCAATAAAGTTCATCCCTCATCCAATACACAGCCCAAACATGCATTAAATGGTTCCAGAGCGTATTCCTGTGCAAAGTTAAGGATGGAATTCCTGTGACAGCTCCGAAGGGCGTTGGTGTCACCCCTGGGTTTGCCAGGTGTGGAAGCTGCATGGTCTGCCCAGCACGGGGCTGGCAGCTCAAAGGCAGCTTTGCATATCAAAGGAGAATGTGGTAAGAAGCAGCTTTTCATTAGTCAGGAAGTTATAAATTGATACCTTGATTGAAATAATTATCAAGAATTACAGGAAATACCCGGGGATGCATTTATATTCAAGAGAGTCTCCAGGGAGTTGGGGAAACTTTGCCCCAAATAGGAGTTTCTGTTCGGGGATGCAGCACTGCAAAATGAAGCCCCACCTTTCAAACCCCCCATTATCAATCCTGTCTTTTACTTATTTTCTTAGAACAAACCAGATTCTTACTTTTTTTTTCTTCAGATAATCCTGATTTTTAAGGCTGCTGGGGAAATGCTGGAGTTGCAAAGCAGATACATATGAACAGCAGTAATTTCACAGCCCCTTCACTCCCCTCTGGCTTTTAGGTCCCTGGAATCCACAGGGAACTTTCCATCATAACAGGAGTATCCAGAGAAGCTGTGGCTGCCCCTGGATCCCTGGAAGTGTCCAAGGCCAGGTTGGATGAGGCTTGGAGCAGCCTGGGATAGAGGAAGGCGTCCCTGCCCATGGCAAGGAGTTGGAATTGGGGTGGTTTTTAAGGTCCCTTCCAACCCAAACCATTCTGGGATTCTGTGAAATTGGCAACGTGAAAAACAAGAAACCATCTTACTCTGTAAACATTCATATATAGGAAATACCCAGTGAATTTTCCTCCCCTGGCCAAAGCCATGCTAAATAATGCCCCAAACAAACAAACAAAAACAAACAAAAACAAACAAAAACCAAGCAAAAAATCAAAACAAAAAAAAATCCAGCATGAAGATCTCACAGAATTAGTCTGATTTATATTAGTGCCCCAAACCCCCCTTTAACAGCTGGTATTTGTGCTGAAATATTCAGTAGAGAAGGTTCCCTGCCCATGGCAGGGAGCTGGAGGAGATGACCTTTTAGGGTCCCTTCCAACCCAAGTTATTCCATGATTCTGTGACCCTAAGGACACAGGGGTGAAGTGAAGGCCTCAAAGAGGTGTCTCAGGGTGGAAAGCTCAGTTTTTCAAGGATAAATTTACAGGGGGGTTTGGAAACACGGGCTCTGAGGGCAGACGTGGAAAACAAGACATGGGCACCTTCAGTTTTGTAAGATCCAGATCCAGAAGCTCCAGTCAGGCAAGCTGAAGTTCAAATCAAATTAAGACGCCAGCCAGCTCCTGCTCACATCCCTGCAGCTCCAGCACAGCTGGAAGAGGGAAGATGGCAGGGACAGATGACAAGAAGCCGAAGGAAAGCAGTGCTGGAAGGAGGGAACATTGCTCCAGGAGTTATTTATGATCCGCCGGGACAGCGAGGAGATACACAGCCTGGGACTCCCTGGGGATCTGTCCCAGGCCTGGTACTGCTCAAAATATTTTTTTAATAATTACTTGCATGAATAGAAAATTTGCTTCTTACAGCTGCAAATGATACCAAGCCGGGAGGGACTCGGAGCGCTCGGGAGGACGGGTTGGGACTTCAAAACAATCTTGACGCAGTAGAGAATTAGCCTGGAAAAAAAAACTAGTCTGCAATTTAGGAGAAACAAAGGGAAAATGCTGCTTGTGTAAGAGGAGCTGGGCTGCAGAGCACGGCCTGGGAAGGGAATGGGGGAGCAGGGATGAGGAGCCCTCCTTATTCTGAGGGAAAAGCAGCAAACCACAGGCAAGGGCAGGTGAATGTTGCCTGCAGGACACGTGGAGAGGTGATTTACATCCGTGTGGCTCCATGGATCCTCACCTGGAGTGTGTTGTCTGCATGGATATGGGGATCTGGGGATCTGGGAAGGTTGTGGGCTGGTGGTGGAGTTGGCCAATCGCAGAAGCTGGAAAAAGAAATCAAAACAAACTCACCCAAACTCCAAAACCTCCTCAAGCTCCCTCAAAATATTCAAAGTTTTTTATTGCAGAGAAGACCAGGTTTGGGCAAGAGCTACCTTGCTGCCTCAGACCTTTAACAAATATTTAAGGCAGTCTTTTCCCTTCTATTTAAATATTTACACGGGCCTGGAGTGACAGGACAAGGGGGAATGGATTCACACTGCCAGAGGGCAAGGCTAGATGGGATATTGGGAAGGAATTCTTCCCTGTGATGGTGCTGAGGGGTTGGAATAGAATTTCCAGAGAAGCCGTGGCTGCCCCTGGATCCCTGGAAGCGTCCAAGGCCAGGTTGGACGGGGCTTGGAGCAGCCTGGGATAGTGGAAGGTGTCTCTGACATGGCAGGGGGTGGCACTGGATGAGCTTTAATGTGGCTTCCAACCTAAACCTATTTGGGATTCTATGATTTTATTAGAAGGAAACAAGTCATTCTCTTCCTCTGTGACCAGCAGTGATGGTTTTATGCAACAGAAAAGGAGATTTAATTTAGACAACAACAAAAAAAAAAAAGTGGGGGGGTTTGTCTTGGTTTGTTTTTTTGTTTGGTTTTTTTTTTACAGAGTGCATAGTTCAGGCAATTTTGGTGTCGGCAATTCAACTGCTCAATATCAGCCCTGAACATTTTTTGTAGATTGGTTGGACAAGAACTGCTGGGATTTATACAGCTGGAGCTGCTCCTGACTCTGCACAGGAGGAAACTGTGCAGAGCTGCAAAGGTCCCTTTTTGCCATGTTCTCTGGCACAAACTCCTTGTGAAAGGTGTCAGCTCAGAGCTATTCATGGAAATGAAAGATGAGCATGGAATCTATGCAGCTTCCTGCAGAAAGGCAGTAGGAAATCCATTGCTAAAGCTGGGTTTCTCCACCAATATGTGATTTTGGTTACAGACAGCAGTTTTGATAAAACAATTTTGGTTTTTTTGATTTGTTTTCCCTCCTGGTTTAATGGAAAGAAAAGAGGTGTATTGCTACACTCATGAAATCAAAAATCACACCAGAGGCACAATGAGGCAGCCTGGGTTTGAGATGATGTGAGCTCATATTCCCAGACTCCCTACTGTTGACCAAATTTTCCTTAGACAGCTCTCATTTCTGTAATAACCAATCCTGCCAAGCCCAGAAGGGAATCACATCTTCATAGAAACTCGTGAGCTCTCAGGAGCAGAGACTGGTCCCAGATGATATTCGGTGGCTTTGGTGGCACAGAGAAACCAACATCCACCTCAAAAGTCTCTGGAAGGGCTCCCACTCACCAGCCCTGCTTCCCACAGATGAGAACATCGAGTCCTTGGTATCCTCCCTCTCTCTTGAGCTTTTTTCGTGCTTAAAATGAACAATTTTTTGTCATGAGAGAAAGATCTGATCTTTGAAGAAGGGAGAGATAAGGCCGAGGGATCAAGAGCCCATGGGCTGAGGGTGATTCCTGTTTAGCCAGAGGTGAAGAACCTGTAGGTCTGTGTGGAATAGGAGATTTCTAACATGCTCCCTAAAATCATCACAGAATCATGGAATGGTTTGGCTTGGAAGGGACCTTAAAGATCATCTTGTTCCACCCCCTGCCATGGACAGGGACACCTTCCACTAATCCCAGACTGCTCCAGGCCCTGTCCAGCCTGGCCTTGGACACTGCCAGGGATCCAGGGGCAGCCACAGCTGCTCTGGGAAACTTGTTCCAGTGCCTCGCCACCCTCACAGCCAAGACTTTATTCCTAATATCCAATCTAAACCTATTCTCTGTTTGAAGCCATTCCCCCTTGTCCTGTCACTGCAGACCCTTGAAAACTCTCTCCCCATCTTTCCTGTAGCTCCTCCAGGCACTGGGAGGCCACAATGAGCTCACCCTGGAGCTGCTCTCCTCCAGGCTGAACAATCGCAGCCCTTGCAGCCTTTCCTCGGTGCCAAACAGCGATGCCACTTGGGAGCAGCAGCTGCTCTGTGCCAGTGACGCCGGGTGACACCAGCAGCTCGCAGGGAGGCCCCTGGGCAGCCCCGATCATGGGACACCACCGGGACTGATCAGTCCCCCCAGGGGAGACACTGGGAATAAGGGAGATGAAGTGGCAGTGGGTATAAATATGTAAAATTGACATTGCTACTACGCAGACTATTTCGAAAAAATAAATAATTCTTTATGCCAAACTTGCATCGCTCTCGATGGAATGGGTTCATTCTTTCTCAAACATCCTGCTTCTGCAGGCCCATGAAGCTCTGCTGATTGATTCATCTCACATTGCCAAGAGCCAGCGTGGAACTGCAGCAATCCCTGCTCTCCCCCCTTCACGAGGACCTTCCCAACCCTCCTCATGCTTTTTCATTTGCCAGAATTCATTGGGGTAAAGTTATGTGGATGCTGCCTGAGTGGGTGGCCAAGGCACCAAGGAGAGGGGAAGGATCTTCCTCATCCTCCCTCACAGGGTGCACCATGAGCCGGAAGAAACAGAAACCCCAAGAGGGAGGGCAGCCCCTTCCTGTCTGAGTGAAGGAATTAATTAAGGAGTTTTGCAGCCTGAGGCCAGGACTGGGACATAATGGCAGGGTGGGAGCTACAAGTGTTCACAAGCTGTGTTGAGCTCAGAACTCTCTGTGTCAGAATCCCAGCATCCTTAAGGTTGGAAAAGAGCTCAGAGATCAAGTCCAACCATTACCCCAACACTGCCATGTTCACCACAAACCCCGTCCCCAGGTGCCACATCCACACAGCTTTTGAGCACTTCCAGGATTGGTGATTCCAGCTCTTCCCTGGGCAGCCTGTTCCAATGCCTGAAAACTCTTTCCATGAAGAAATGTTCCCTAATATCCAATCTACACCTCCCCTGGCCCAGCCTGAGGCCGTTCCCTCTCCTCCTGTCCCTGTTCCCTGGCAGCAGAGCCCGACCCCCCCGGCTGCCCCCTCCTGTCAGGGACTTGTGCAGAGCCACAAGGTCCCCCCTGAGCCTCCTTTGCTCCAGGCTGAGCCCCTTTCCAGCTCCCTCAGCCGCTCCTGGGGCTCCAGCCCCTTCCCAGCTCCGTTCCCTTCTCTGGACACGCTCCAGCTCCTCAATGTTTCATGTCTTGAGGGGCCCAACATTGCATACAAAATTCCAGGTGCAAAGTCAGACCATCCCTGGGATAAGGACATCACTTTCCTTGAGCTGCACTCCATTCTTGCAAGGACAGACACACAGCATAAACATCAATTAATCCCAAATTAATGCCAATCCCTTCTTCATGCATCCACCATGCACAAATTTATTACCTTCATTAAAAAACCTCCCCAAAGCTGCCACAGCTCCGCTGATTTCACACATGCAACCCCATCTGCTTCCCAGGGGTTACATGGATATGATGAAATTCAGGCCTGGGTCCCTTTAATTGTTCAGATGATTCGTAAGCACTTTTAATGTACCAGGTGGAAAATCATTCCTGTTTCACCACCACCTAAAAAAGAGTTATTTACATGGATGTGAAGCAGGGGTGGGGCACGCAGACCTTGATCTCCTCCTGATTTAAATCCCAGGCAGCGTTCCATTTGGGAATGACACCAGATGGGATTCCAGGGTGCAGCTCAAGGTCATCCAAACACCATGCTCTGCTTTGAACTGTGAGTGGGATCATCAGGAACCACACAAAGCCAGAACAGAAATTTAATCCACTGCCACAGACCCAGGGATCCTTGGGAAGAGCACTGGGAATGCTCCTTCCCCTTGAGTTCAAGGACACAAGCAACCCTTGTTTGGAAGTGACAGAGAGGGAAGGAAATCTCTTGGCACAGAGACAGTGTAGAGAAAGTGTGTTTATGCTGTGGCTTTGTAAAGCCGTGCTTTGTAAGCAGCTGTTGGAAAAGAAGATGGTTCATTTGTCTTATTTTAGACAAGGCACTCACCTGCAACTGGAGACAGAGCCACTCCACTACATCCTGGGGATAACCTATTCCCAAAACAACCCCAGACCTGCACACCAAACCTTGCTTAGAACTTTTTTTTTGATGAAATCACTCCTAATTGAACACTAATTTCACTTCATTGCAGGATTTCAGATCTGTTTTAATCACAAGCAGTCCATGCCTGGGTGTCACCACTCTATTTTTACCAGGCACTGCTCCAGCCCTGCTGTCGGCGCTGGCTCAAGGTGACAGCGTGACCTCCATGGCAGCAGCACCTGAGAGCAGCCCTGGGATCCCCAGGATTGACTCCTGCAGGGAATAGGCTCTGGAAGCATTAAAAACATTGTGTTCTTAAAAGAAAGGTTGGTGACTACCCTTAATATCCTGTTAGGGATGGGATCCTGCCCCTTGACCCCACCCTGCAGTGCTGTGTCCAGCTCTGGGGTCATCAGCACAGGAGGGACCTGGAGCTGCTGGAGATGGTCCAGAGGCGGCCACGGGATTGTTCCAAGGGCTGGAGCCCCTCTGCTCTGGAGCCAGGCTGGGAGAACTGGGAATGGTCACCTGGAGAAGGGAAGGCTCAGGGAGAGCTCAGAGCTCCTTGCAGGGCCTAAAGGGGCTCCAGGAGAGCTGGAGAAGGACTTTGGACAAGGGCTGGAGGGACAGGACACAGGGAATGGCTTCCTGCTGAAAGAGGAAGGGGTTAGATGAGACATTGGGAAGAAATTCCTAATTTTCTCTGCACTGGCACAAGACTCCCAGAAAAGCTGTGGCTGCCCCATCCCTGGAAGTGTCCAAGACCAGGTTGGACAGGGCTTGGCGCAGCCTGGGATAGTGGAAGGTGTTCGTGCCCATGGCAGGGCACGGCACTGGATGGGCTTTAAGGTCCCTTTTAAGGTCTCTTCCAACCAAGCCATTCCATGATAAGCAGCTGGTTTGTGCTGCCCTGGGATACAGGAGCTTGTCCAACACTTCACTCTTCTATCTGATCTCTGTGGTGGTGCCATTCCCCCTCCAAGGTCAGGAAGTGTCAGGTTATCCAGACCACACCGAAGACAAGGCACCACCTTCCCTCATCCTTTTCACCTCAGACCAAAGCAGTTCATCTTTCCCTCACAGCAAAGCCAGTAATTCCACGGAAATCCAGCTTCTGTGGAACAGAAGGTCTGAAAGACTAATGGATCAGTCTGCAAGCCACTACATCTGCTGCCATGGACTAATACCACATTTCCAATATGCTAAGGAAGTGATGCGGGAATGTGTATTTGGGAAAGAAGGTTTAGCAGAGTCGATAAGCTCAGCCCATTCCCAGATTTCCATGGAGATCTGTTAAGTGTTTCTCTTCACCAAGGAGAGGAACCTTTTATAGATCCCGAGGAAACAGCAAGACCTCAAATCACTTGGAAATTTCAAAATATTTGTTCCTCCAATGACTGTTATGTAAACCCAGAGTCTTGCTGAGGAATCATTCCCCTATGTAGGTCAGGAAAAGGAAAAGCAACGTTGTGTCTGAGTCTTGCAAGGGACAAACGTGGATACTGAAAGTGTATTTTTAATGTTCCTGCCTGTTTCCTTCGAGCAGCACCACAGATTTTTCCAGATGTAGAGCAAACAGCATTTGCAGATATGTACAAAAGTTTATTTTACAAACAGCAACTACTTTGGAATAACAAAATTGCAAAAACATAGAGCAGCGTTAGAAAACCAGCTCAGGGGGACATTTTCTATCTGAAGCACAATTTAACAGAATTCACTAAGTAAAAATACTCCCAACCCTTCCCTCAACCCCTTCCCAACCATTCTCTATGTGATGGAATTTCTTTATAAACCTTTGACTAAAGATATGAAAGACTTTAGTGACAGTGCAGTAATTTTTGATAACTACAGTTATTTGACCATCTTTCTATTACCTTTTCCTGGCCTTAAAGAGTCAAACCACATCTGAAACCACAATAAAAATCTGATTCTGGAGCAATATTTTCACTAATAGGTATAGAATATAATGGCTATAATTGTAGATTTTGTTACACCATGAACTCTCTAGTTCTATTTTCTTAGTAAGGGAAAAACAAGTTACAACTGTACTGAAAATGATGAAACTACAACAAGTACCACTGAAATATTCGTTCAGGACTCTGAGATGGCTGCTGCTGTTAGAAATATGTCTGTAAGTGTCTCCTGACTTGGGTATTAAATGTATTTAATCCTAAAAAGCATAAGAAGTTTACAAAAGGGCAGGAAGGTTGCGTGCACACACTTTGTCACTAAACTCTAAGTGTAGGAAAGGGGTAAGAGGAGAGTTTTGGGTACTGCTAGAAAAGTGGAAAAACTCCACGGCCAATTCAGTTTCAGGAACGTGCTGTGGGTGGACAGAAATGGAGGAATCATCACCATCTCCCTTTGAACTTGCTTTCCATGTTTCACAAGTGTACCAAAAAATCATCTAACTTGGGAGAGCTTAATTCAATCAAAGAGAGAACGAATTGATGCCTAAGCAAGAAATTACCACTTTTAAATTTCAAAGCTACTGGATCCTGATGAGATTAAGAAAAATAATTTCCAACATTTGAAAATGAGAAAACGAAAGCATCTCCAGATATTACAGAAAATCAGTAATGGAAACTGTTATGGTACAACAGTGCTCGTTAGCTCTAATCAAACCTCATTTGTTTTGTCTCTACAGACCCCAAGTTTCAGGTTATATTATGCCATTAAAAATTCTGGTCCTCAGTACCCAACTTTCTAAACCCCCCCAAAAAAACTTTACAAATTATTTTAAATCAACTCAATCAGAATATCGCAAGAATTACTCAATGGTCTTCAGCTTGAATCTATTTATTTTTTTGCAAACCATTTACCTGTAACATAAGAGTCGTTTTTGGTATTAAACTTTACTTGGAAAGTATTGTCCATGCTTTTCAGGAGGCATCCCAGTATTTCTGCAGTCCTACTTTAACAAGACATAGTTCAGTATCTGCAGTATCAGTATCTGGTATTCCCTATGGTGAGTGGGGTACAGCTACAGACGTTTTATAAAGGAACCTTTCTGGCTGGTTTTCTCAAAAACTTACCATCATGTCAGCTTTTAAAGAGTGCTTTGGATAAACTCATAACACACGCATGGTTTACAACGTTCCAAATGTGCTGGAGGATGCCAAGCACTGAAATAGGAACTGAAATCAAAGTCAGGAAGTGTTCAGAAACACTTCTTTAGTCTCTGAAGGACATTGCTGTTTATCACAAAATTCATCTTCTAAACATAAAAAGTTTAGACAAGTTGGATATTCAGCTCCAAACTCATTCATCACACTTTTGCTCACTGCTTGTCAGTTTGACAATTCCCACTGTGCATCATCTCACCTTTTCCAGCAGAATTCTGGAACATCACAGTTCAGGAGGGATTAAGACAGAGTGGCAGGCTTTGTTTTCCTCGCCTATATCCTGTATAGAATGCAATAATCAACAATCAAGACAGCATGGAAACAGCTTCCAGCAGTAAAAAAGCATTTTCATCAACTAGAAATGGCAGCCTTTATAAGAAATTGACTTCACAGTTTAATAGTTGCTAACATATCTTTTCTAAGGTGTTTATAAACAGACTTGAAGACAGTCCTGACTGCTGCACCCAAAAAGTGGTGCCAGCAATTCACCTAAGTGTTATTCATGGCTTGGAAAAGCTGATTCAAGGAAATCCAACTGGGTTTTTTTTATTATTATTCTGTAAAAGTTGCATTTGTCATAAAAAAAATAAAAAATAATATCAGCTGTTGAGCTCAGTCCTTCTCTCTGTAGGCAAGAGAGTTGAGTTCACTGTTAAACGGGAAAGTTTCAGCGAAATCAGCAAACAACCTTCACTTGTGACACTGTCAGAACAGTTTTTTTGAATATAACACTGAAAAAATTCTGGAATACAGTTTCCATCCTCAAAGGAACATTCTCAGCTGTATCTGCTGCTCTCACTGGGGCTCCTGTTGTTGGAGTAGCTGCGATCGCTG
Source organism: Corvus moneduloides (assembly GCF_009650955.1). Classification (NCBI taxonomy): domain Eukaryota; kingdom Metazoa; phylum Chordata; class Aves; order Passeriformes; family Corvidae; genus Corvus; species Corvus moneduloides. Next base: position 2,621,176 of record NC_045476.1, read on the forward strand.
TCGCTGTCGGAGCCGTAGGACCTGCAGGATAAAAAAAGATTTAAATGCCTCAAAGATGCAGTTTGAGCCTCAAACTTAAAAACTGCACCACGTAAAGAAATTGGCAAGACAGATACAGATAAGAAAACATACGGGGTGATATTTCTTACAACTAATGTAGTTATTAAAGGATACTCAAAATTGAAATAACCATTAACTTCACATGACGAAAACTGCATAACTCAACTCGAACTGTTGGTAACTTCTTGCTTTCTCTGCTACAGCTAAAAACCATCCAAAATTAATGTTTTTATAAATGCTAACTGCGCTGACTGAGAAGTGTATTCTAACAAGTGTAATTTTATACTGCAAGCATTTCTCAACTAAGATAATTTCACAAATCCTTGAGCTATGTATTTTATTTTCTTGTTTGAAGGACCGTCTTAAAAATTAGGCCCCATAACCACAACAGAGGTGTGTTTGTGTGTCTGCAGTGTGGAAATTGTATTTAAAGTGTTTTGGCTCCTCCAGATGAATTCCAAGCTCAGCACCTGGCCAAATGTCAACACAGAGCCCAGATGGTTTCAGACAAGCCACAGGACACGTTCAAATTACACAGAATAAGCTTTGAGAGATTTTCCAGCCTCCCGCCTGTAAGGGAAGCTTTGTAAGTGAAAGGTGAGCGTTTCCTAATCCCACGCTGTTTCTCTGAAGCTTCCCAACATAATAAAGCAATGGTTTTTTGAGTTTATTTCCACATTCTTCATTAATTTCATTAATTTTCCCTCGAACACAAGATGAAAGCTGTTTTGTGCAATTGGGTGAGAGTGAAGTCCATTAAGAGTTGGTATAAAGCTGTGAAAAAATTCTTATGAGGAGAGGATGAAAATGTACAGTAGTTTTAGAGACCTGTGTGATTTATGACTAATAGGGGGCATATTAAAAGGTATAAAACAAATCATCAGTGATATTAAATGTATCTCCAACTCTCCATATCTCTGATCTCTGTGACATGTGCTCACTTACACTTATATAAATCCCCTGGACTGAGGAGAATAAAATTTATTCTGAACTCAACAGATTTGCAGGTAAAAATATTCATTCAAAATACATTCTAGGAAGTTAAAAATGAAATCTGGATTGCAGCAAAACTTTTAATTTCCCTTCCAGATTGTTTTAAATCCACTTCTGCAGCGTAACCAAAAAGAATTTACCAGCCAGTGGAATTCCCTGCATACCAGGCAGCTTTTAATCCGTAACAGAGCACTTGATTTAAATCTTAAGAGCTATGTGGGTTTTATGAAACACTTGATATTATTAAAAAACCCCAAATCATAGGTTGGGCAAAGACCTTTGAGATCACCAAGTCCAATGGTTAACGCAGCCCCACTGTCCTCACTATTAAACCATGTCCTCAATGCCATTTCCACAAGTTTTTAACACTTCAATGGATGGGGACTTCACCATTTCCCTGGGAAAATGTGCTAATTTTGAATGCATGCATACAATGAACTGGAAATCAACCTTTCCTTATCCTGGTTGCTTCCCCATCCTCATATTTAGAATGTCAGAACTTCCAACTTCCTCGCTCACACACACGCTCTGATTTTAATTAGAATTTGGTTTAAATTTTTACTTTTGCCACGTGTAGTTCTTAATTCTTATGGGGAAAAACCAGCACACTGGCCTTGTTAAACATCCTCTGCTTGTGTTCAGCAAACCCTTGTGCACCAAAGCGGGGTCAGACCCACCTGGATCTCCGGTCGTAACTCCGAGATCTCCGGTAGCTGTCGCTCCTCTTGCTCCTGCTCCGACTCCTGCTGTAGTAACTGTCATAGCTGTAGGACCTGCTTTAAAGGGGGGGGAAAAAGTAATTGTGAATTCAGAGTTTCTGGTCTCAAATGCTATTTTAAATGCTGGTTTAAAGGATATTTATAGAAGAGAGATGAGGGGCTGTACAGAAATTACTCTCAAGGATGTGGCGAACACTTTATAAAGGTTTCAACACAACAACCACCTTCAAAATAACAGTAAAAATCTCAGATTTTATTAAAGACAAAGAAAGACATACTAAGCATCTATAAAGTTTTGTGCTTTTTCTCTTTTTCGCAGATGCAGTAAAATTCTTGTTTGCTGCTACTTCTGAAAACAAGCAAAGCAATTCCATTTATAACTCAATTTTATTTAAAAAAACACGAGCAAATGTGCTCACTACTACTTACAGCATTACCTGTAACTGTAATGCCAGGATGGTTTGGTTATTTTCAGCTTTTCGAAGTGTCTTGTGTTGATTTTTGCTTTGATTCAAGTTGCCATCAGGATATTAATATAATAATAATTATATTATAATAATGATATTATAATAACAGATCTCTGGAAGTGCCCAAGGCAAGGCTGGACAGGGCTTGGAGCAACCTGGTCTAGGGAAAGGTGTCCCTGCCCATGGCAGGCGGTTGGAACTGGATCATCTTTAAGGTCCTTTCTAACCCAAACCATTCTGGGATTCTGTGAGATAAAAGTAATCTTAAAAAGTACTTTTATAAATAAATATTTATATATGCATTTGTATGATAGCATATGCAATAAAATATATAGTCTGCACGACATATAACAGCATCATATACAATAATTCTGTATTAAACTCTATTTTAAAGAGAGATAAACAGAAGTACACTAATACTAAGATGATTTGATGGGTAGCACATTTCTTGCAGAGGTTGTAAAAAAGGACAATCCATACCTGGATCGACTGTGGTGACCATAGGAACTGCTCCTGGATCGACTCCTGCTATAGCTCCGACTGACAGAAACAAAAGCACAGAGGGGTTTTTAGTCAACAAAAGCCAAAAGTGCTAAAGAGAGCAGGGGGAGAGGGGGAGCAAGAGGAGGAGAACACGTTTGGCACCATCTGCAGCTGGATGAACTCACCTACGACTCTTGTAACTGTGGTAGGAACTACTCCGGCTTCTGGAGCGATCTCTGCTGTACCAGCCCCGGCTTCGGCTCCTGGAGTAGCTCCTGGATCTGCAACCAAGGAACACCAAGAGAGAACATAACTGAGGAGAAGAACAGCAGAAAATGAGAACCAAAAGAAGCTATGGATCTTTAGCTTTCTAGCTAAATATTTATTCCGTACTTGCTAAATGATAGAGCCACTAAGTTGATCCAAGGGCTGGAGCCCCTCTGCTCTGGAGCCAGGCTGGGAGAGCTGAGGGTGTCCAGCCAGGAGACATCAGAGCCCCTTCCAGGGCCTGAAGGGGCTCCAGGAAAGCTGGAGAGGGACTTGGGACAAGGGCCTGGAGTGACAGGTCAAAGAGGAATACCTTCACACTGACACAGATTGAGATGAGATATTGGGAAGAAATTCTCCCCTGTGAGGGTGGGGAGGCCCTGGCACAGATTCCCAGAAAAGCTGTGGCTGCCCCTGGATCCCTGGGAGTGCCCAGGTTGGACAGGGCTTGGAGGATAGTGGGAGGTGTCCCTGCCCATGGCAGGGGTTGGAACTGGATGATCTTTAAGGCCCCTTCCAACCCAAACTGCTCTGTGGCTCTAGGACACAGGACTGTTCAAAACAAAAAACACAGCCTTAAAGAGAAAAACATTCCTTGAAATATGAGAACTTTCATGTTCTGGAAACTTTCACATTTCGGGACTGGCTGTGGGAGCAGCACAAACTTCTCACCTATATGAATATGTAGAACTTCGGGATCGACTTCTTGAGTGACTGTAGGATATGGACCTTGTTCTGTGTCTGGATTTAGACTCAGATTTACTTCGTGACCTGCTGAGACTCCTGGAAGCGCTGTTGTCATCTCTGCTTGGAGATTCCTCCTCACTGGAACTTTCCTGGTTCCTTGGCCGCCGATTTAGCCGGGCTGTTTTCCTCACTTCATCAAAAAGGGACCCAGGCCTTACTTTATTCTTTGCTTTTATTTCAATTCTTAAACCTGCTGGTTTAGGCTCTGGTGCTGATGCTACACTTTTAATCTCTGCGGTCATACTAATTGTTGCTGGTTGTAAGTTACCAACACCTTGCAAAGGCTTCCATTTATTGTCTATCATATTGCTTTGTGTATTTTCAGTAATTTCACTTTTTAAACTACAGTCTTTAGCACCAGACACAGGGACAGAGTTATCTTCTTGCCTTCCCGTTTCTTTTTCTTCTTTAATATTAATAAAGTCTCTAATGTTGTTTCCCAGTTTGACAGGATCTTTCTCAGGGGTCTCAACCTGTAACTCCTTTTTTATACCAGCACTTAAAGGTTTAGCAGTGAGAATGACAGGAGACAAAACGTCCACATCCACCTTCCCTGGCGAGTTACGATCCGGAGTACAAATCTCCATGTTGTCATCTGTCTGAATAACATCTTCCAGCCCATTCTGATTATTTTCTTCAGCTTGTTTAATCTCACTCTTGCAGGCAGCCACGTTTATTCCTGAGTTTAAAATACCAGCTGAAGTGCTCGTTTCAATGGGCTCTTTATTAAGGTTGCTGCGATCTGGCGAGGCCCCACACGTGGTGTTTTTATCTAAAAGGTTTTCATTCACACATGACTTTTCACCATTTCCCATTTTATCTGCGACTATTTCATCCTTTTCATAAACTTGTTTTTTATCCTTTATGTCCCTGCTAAGCTGCTTTTCTTTTTTATCATCCTTGGTAACCGGCTTTTCACTTATCTCATCGTCCTCTTCTTCCCCGAACTCAAGCGGGGGCTGCCAATGAAACATTTCTTTTCTTTTCTGGACTTTGTGTTTTTTCTCCTTTTTGCCTTTCGATTTTTCTTTGGCTTTTTTGGAATGTGATTTTTTAGGGGTCTTTTTCAAGCCATGTTTGTGTTTTTTTGACTTGCCTCGAGTGTCTGCTGAGCTGGAACAAGAACTCTCGGATTCAGAAGACGACAACTGTTTGCTTGTCTTCCACGCACAGTCAGAACCCAAAAAGCCCTCTGAGGAATTGGATTGTTTTTTTATCCTTTTGGTAACACTAAGCTCTGTGTCAGATCCTGAGGTGGCCTCTCCTTCTTCTTTACCAGAGGAGGGTCTGGAATCCCCCCTATTATGCCTTGCCTCTCCTCTTTCGGAATTTGACTCTGAGTCCCATTTGCTACCTGAGTAGGATTTGCGTTTTGTTTTTGCACCACCTCTGGGTTGCTCCGAGCATTTCTCCTTGGCTGCTTTCTTTTTAGAGTGATCAGAAACCCGCTCACCCTTGGCTTTCTCCTCCCCTCTCTCAGAACTTAAGCTATTTTTATCTTGTTTCTCAGCATCCCCTTCTAATGGAAAACGGCCTTCTTTTTCTTGGGCCGCTTTGGCTTTGGCAGAGCGTTCGCTGTCGGAGGAGAAGTCTGAGGATGACAAACTGTCACTCTCCTTCAATCCTTGGGAAGACTCGTCGTAGTCCTTTGGATGCTTGTAAGGCAAAGTGCTTTCAGAGCTCGTTTCCTGCCTCAGTTTGAGGCCCCGAGCTTTGGGATCGCTGGCTGTGGATTTCCTTTTGTTCCTATGCCTGTCCTCATCGCTGAGGGAATAGTCGGACGTGGACTCGCTGTACCCTGACCTGTCACTGCGGTATTTACTCGGGGACGGTGACCTGCCAGAAGAAGGAGATTTTGTCCTAGAGCTCGATGGACTTCTAGACCTTGTGTAAGATCTTGAGTATGACCGGCTCCGGGAGGACCTGCTCCTTGATCTCGGCCAGCTCTCCGAGCTCCTGTCACTGCGGCCTTTGGAATAACCGCTCCGATCGCTCTCAGAGCTCCTCTCCTGCTTGCGATAGGAAGAAGAAGTGTTGGCCTCCTTGACGACCACTAAACTGTAATTAGTTTGGGTGGGAATTAAGTGTGTTGTTTTAGCTTTCATCTCCTGAATTCGCTCATATGATGGCTTCCAAGGTTTCTGCCCAGGTTTCCACCTCGAAGGTGGGGGACTGTCACTTAAGGGTATCACAGGGAGGTTTTCTGGGACAACTGGTGGCACAATAACTTTGTCACTGGGCAGTATCACTGCTCGGACAGGCTCAGCAGTCTTGGTCAACTTAGTGTCATTTAACCGTGCTGAAACAGTTCGTGGAGAATTGGGAACAGTTTTTTGCTGCCTGGGATTAGAACTTGACCGTGATCTACTTCGAGAACGCAATGATTTAGAGGCTGATCTTGATCTAGAACTTCTTCTGGAGTAAGATCTTGATTTAGATCTTGACCTGGATCTGGACCTGTAGTACGAGCGAGACCCTCTGCTTGATAAAGACGACGAGCTCTGGTCTTCCTTATCAGATTTAGACCAGTCTCTCCTGGATGAACGTCTGGAAGACAATGAGGAAGAACGGGATTTCCTCTCACGATCACAAGATGATTTTGTCCTCCTGTGGAAGGAATGAGAGGATTCTACATCTGAAGAGGCGGACGTTTTCTTTTTCTTCGTTTGCTTGTGCTTTTTGAAATGCTTCTGCTTTTTAGATTTCTTTTTATGCTTCACCTTCTTCTTCTCTTTCCTGTGCTTCTTGTGATGACTGGAGTATCTCACAGTGCTCAGATCAGCATAACCGTTATGTGACCAAGACCTGGATCTCCGGGATGCACTTCTCTCATCCCATCTGCTTGTACAGGGATCACTCAACCTGGAAAACAAACAAATAAACCCCAGACTAAGTGCAAATTCTTTAAAAAACTTCAGATAAATTAAGTCTTTTTAAACTTAACTTTAAATAAGTTTAAATAAACCCTAGCACACACACACTTTGTACCATCTAATTGTGTTTCGACTGAGTTTTTACACTGAGTTTAAGATACAGAATTACATCACTATCAAGAGCTATGTCTCTCTAAGAAGTAAATGAGCCAACACCAGCAAATTTTGCATATTGTAGAACCCATGTACAGAGCTTTAAGTTCTAATTGCCTTAATCTGCAGGACTTTGATCTCTACAACTACAGGATCCTTAAACCGCATTTAAATACAAGTTTTTGAATATATATCGGTATACAAAAGAGAACCAGTGGAAACATTTGCAATTATTCACTGATGGTTAAATATAGTATTTTTCAGTTTTCCTTTTGAGATTTATCTCTCATAATTTGATAGAAGCTCGTATTTAGTATCAAGTCATCAGAAATTTTGGAGCGCTGACTTCCATCCATCACACAGTTTGCAACTGCTGAAGGTACATAAAACTAGAAACAATAAAGGGTTGGTGGATTTGACTGTTTCACTCCAAAGAAACCATGTAATCCCTTGAGGATAAGGAAATCACTGAATCCTGAAGGCTGGAAAAGGCCTTAAAGATCACCAAGTCCAACCATCAGCACCACCACCTTGTTCAGCACAAAACCACGTCCTCAACCACCACATCCACACGTTCTCTGAACACTTCCAGGGATGATGACTCCACATTTCCCTGGACAGCCTGTTCCAGTGTTTTCTGGGAAAAAAACCTTCCTAATATCCAATCAAAACTTCCCCTGGCACAACCTGAGGCCATTTCCTCTCATCCTGGTACTCTCATTGTGGTACATCTACACAATCAATCAGGGCTTGTCAAAGGCCAGGATATTTCCAACCTGTGCTAAGGCTCTTACTTGTCCCCTTTGCTCCACTTCTCCCCGCTGGGCGCTCGGTACGTGCGCAGTCTCTGCATCTCCTCCTTCCAGTGCGGAGGGGTCTCGCTGCTCTCCTCATCGTCGGACTCGGAGCAGGAGCGGGATCGCGGTGGGGTGTGATAGCGCTGGGACAGCAAACACACACAGCTGCAGGAAGTGTTTTCTTACAGAACTACTGCATCTTTTCATTCTCAGAGCATGCTGCAAAGCCTGAGAGAGGCCAGCAGCTCACCCAGTTTTTCAGAACATGAAAGGAAGAATCAAGGAAGAGGCCATGGATGCTCTTTTGGAATAACACAATTACTGCAGATAACCACCCTTGTTTTCAGCATACTGAAGCACAGATGTTTCACTTTAGTCAGACACTTCATGGTTTATAGGAGTAAAGACAAACCCCATTTCAAAAGTTACTGCTGTTCAACTCTTCAGAAATGGGAATCCAGATTAAGTCACTTTAAAGCAACTAAAAAAAGAGAAAATCAAACCAAAAAATATCACAAAAAAACCCCCAAACTCTTTCACAAAAGAGCAATGAAGCTTCACATTTTAAAAATTATGCTTAGGCAGAGCATTTAAGCAGGCAACAAGAGCTACTTGTGAAGCAGAGAAAGAAGAACTCTAGTATTGCTAACTCATTACTTTCCATTACCCGGTGGGATACACACTTAGGTAAATTCTGTGAGGAAATCAGATGCTCCTTGACTCAATAAAAGCACATCTGGATTTGACTCAATTATTTTGAGCCACTTAGAGTAAAAATGAGGGGAAAAAAGTGCTGTCCCCCAGAACAAAATCACAAAGATAAATGTATTGATTTATCCAGGTAATTACAGAAGGCTTTAAGACATACTTCTTATATAAAAAAATAAAATCAAGATAACCTGCCACTCAGAGCTTCCTTATCATCTGAGCTGAAGCAGTGACTACTTAAAAAAAAAGCTTTTACAGGAGAATGGCCTCAAAGACTGCAAGGGTGTCATGGACCTCCCTAATTCTCATATTTTATGCCCTGAAGTCTCGTGGAACCTACAAACAAGTATTTTGAAAAACATCAATGAACCTCACCTGGACAGAAACCGTACTAATAAAGATTACTAGAGATCGCAGAAAAATGTGTTTATCCAACTGCCAGCCCTAAATGACATTTTTTTTCATTCTTAATTTTGCTCAGAGGGTGCCAAAATGATGAAAAACAAGACAGAAACCCCAATACCTGGAAAAAGCCAACTCCATTCAGCTTTAAGTAATTTTTCCCCAACTCTTAGTTTACATGAGTATTTCAAAACATTCAGTTTGAAAACCTTCCTTCAGTGGATCCCACAAGTACCCAGGACAAATCCAAGCTGCCAGATGCAAAGGCAGCTGTCCCATTTCATGTCCAGGCTGGTGAATGAGGGTTGGGGCTCAAACACTCCAATACCCTGGTCCACATTACAGCCATCTAAGGTGCTAATTTTGTAGCTTAAATTAATTGTACCATGGGAATCAGTGGAAAAGTACTTCCCAAATCCAGTGGCCATTACATAAGGAAATAATGGTCAGAGGAGTCTCAGTTTAAACCATTCTCATGAAACTTTTAATTAGAATAGATGTAGATATATTCGTATCTGTATATACACTTTTTTTTGAGGACTTCCACTTGCAGAAACATTCTGGCAGCAAACCTAACCTTGGTTTGGCTTATGATTACCCAAATGCCACCTGCTAAACTGATCCAGGAAAGATTCTTGAAGTGAAGAATATGCTCAGTCATGGTAGGCTACAATTTGTAATACGCCAGAATTAAATATACAAAAAGATTTTCTTACTTTCTCCCCTTTCTACTGACTAAAAACAACAGCACAGCCGTGCAGCATTTTGGGTTCTGGATTGTGGATTATCAGAGAAAAGGAAAACTTTTGAATTTTACATCAGAAAGGGCTCCAGACACTCAGGACACAGCTTGGTGTGTTACAGTCCTGATGCTCAGAGAAAACAGCCAGAAAATCCCAGGAGTGGAGGAGAGTAAAAGCTCTTGTCACTCCCCATTACTTTAGAGATGTAAATCTGACTGAAATGGTTTCCATCTTTAAAAAGAAGTAATTTTATTCTTATATTTGAAGACTTCTCATAGCTGAGATTTAGGCATTTTTTTCCCTCAAGCAATCTTTAAGTAAAAAGACAGGAACAGGAAGGATGGAAAAAACGTGTTATAAAATCAACTACCTGTCAAGATTTCAATGCTTTCTAAACTGGAATCTACAACACGTAAATAAAGTGTCATACAAAGCCTCCAGGGAAATTCGAAGCTCAAAGTCAGGGAAGATACTCTTGATGCCATGAAGATTTTGTACCTTTTCTTTTATACCCCTGTTATACCTTTTTACAACTTCTGTATTCTTAGTGCTTTTTGCCTGCATTCTTGGACTTGTTTGTTCAGCTCGGAGACTCAACATTTTAGAGGTTTTGTAGGTAGGGATCAGTGTGCCCCAGACCCCAAGGTCCTCTCCAGAACACATTCTGTAAACCAAGATAGAACCATCCAGGGGAAGGTTCCTTGGGGAGGGGAGCTCATTCGAGCCTCTCATTGGGGAATCTTTGATAGATCTGCTAATTAGTAACACCTATAATGTTATACCACATCTTTTGGGGGTGGGGTGCATTGTGGGGTGCATTTCGGCGCATTCCACCCGGACATAGCGCACCTAAGGATCCTTAAAATAAATACCAAGGTAAAATCCCTTTTTCCCTTCTAACCATGTTTGACCTTTGATTTTAAGACCAGGAAAATGCATCACTCTGGGTGAGAGAAAATAAAGAAATAAATAAAATTGTCACATACTATTGTGCCTCTTCCTTTAATTTTTCGTCCAGATTTAGAGACTGATGGTTTCTGGTCAGTCAGAACTGGCGCAGCATCAAGAAGCTTCCTACATAAATTAATAAAGTATGAACTTACAAGGAACAAAACAATTAACTTGCAATCAGTTTAAGTTAAAAATGAGAAGTATTCGTCATCGTACTCATTCATTTCTAGACAGAATTAAGAATTCAGTGTTTCTTTCAAGAAACAAAGAGAGTTCTGCAACAAAAGGCAAATCAACATGTATTTGTTTTCAACCAAATGTGCAGCCTGATCTCTTGACACAGAAAGAAATGCTAACAATGAACTTGCAAAACACTGTCACAGGAGGTTAACTTGTGTTTGGGGCACAAATCCTGAAGACAGCATGGGCACAGCAGTTCAGGATCTCAGTTCAGGATAGTTCACAGGCTCTAAAGCTTTGCTGCTTTCCTTTCCGCTTACGTAGTATCCTCAAAAGTAGTTACTGATCTTTGGGAACATGAGTCATGTTCCAAGGAAAGACTTACAGGCGACTTTACCATTAAGGGAAATTAAAAAACCCAACACACCAAACCAACCCAACACTGATTTTAGAGGTATCTGGCACTGGAATGGATTAGCTCAGCTACAAAAGCAGGGAAATTTGACAGTGGAGGTATAAAACACATTGGAAGTATTGTGACTTGTGACTTCCTCTGTAGAAAAAGAAGAGTATTTTCTCTTGTTCTCAAATACTCTAAGTCAGGAAATTCCAGGTGACTGATTCTGAACCAAAGTTTCTTAATCAGTCTAAGAAAGATGAAAAATCACCTCTCCCAATCCCAAGTTTCCCTTGCAATCAAATATTTCCGGTGGTTCAATGATTACTTCTGAAATTACTCATTAATTTTTTTTAATTGAGTTTAACACGTGATCCTTAAAGATCAACGAAACCATCTCGAGATCTCACTGAAACCCCCTGGCACAGGTCACAAGGACTATTACAAAGGAAACTGTAAAAAGGACAATGAAATGTCCTCATGCAGAATTCTGACACTCCAGCCAGCAGCAGCAGGAAGAGAATGTTAACAGGAATATTTCATGCACAGTTTTCACCAATCAGAATAAAAAGCTCAGAGTTCCTTACGGTTCAGGCTCTACATTGACAACAGGCACATCTCTTCTGAGCAAAAATCTATTTTCAGGCACTGGGGGGATTTCTTCAGGACGTACCACGGGCTTGTCCCTCTTTGTGCTAAGGTCGACTTTGTCTGTGACATCGCTCTTGTCAGAAAGGCTGCTAAGGGAAAGAGCAAGGTGAGAAACCACAATTAGCCGGAAAAATCCCTTTTCCAACTGAATTCCAAGACAAGATGCATCAAACTTAAAGTTGGTTGACCAACCAAAATGTGTTGAACAAGCCATTTTAGGCTAAAGGAAGGATGGGCCACTGTTACTGGAGAGAAAGTTCAGTTCTTGCTTTCCAGAAAATAACTTTGCTTTTCATTTACAACTTGTTATGAAATATTTTAAAAATATAATCAAATTTATGTACAAATTCTGCAATTTGCCTTAAGTCTCACTTTTGAGCCCGGAATAGTTTCACATGATGGGATTTAGTAATTTCAACATCACTCTTGCTTCTATCTACAAAGATCTTCAATTATTTCATGGAAAACACAACAACAAGCTCAGCTTTAGGGTTTTTTGCCTGTTTGTTTACAAAATCAAGCATCAAACCCCAAACTTCAATAAAAGCATTTTCATATTTACTACTTGAGCACTTGATGCAAACAAAGCAGAATTCCCCAGATTTCACTGCAATTCTTAAATTTAAGAGACCAGTCACCGTCTTTGGCTTGAGGTTCGCTTGCACCTTGGATCCTCTTTCTTCCTCTCCTCCTTCCTTCGTTTCCTGGACTGTTTGGTTTTAGCTCTTCTTTTCCGCTTTCTCCTCCTGCTCCTTTCATTCTCAGCCTCACTCTCAGATGAGGATTCTGAAGAGCTGGATGCACTGGAGGAGGACTCGGAGGCTTCTGAGTCAGAACAGACTTTCTTCTTCTTCTCCAAAGCTTGAACAGATATTTTCAATTTACACTGTGCACGTGTGTGTGCATGTACAAGCACAAAGCACACAATTTTACAGATGTATAAATACACAAATGTGCCATTTTAGAGGAGCTCTGTGAACTTTTCCCCAATGAGTTGTATTAAAGAATCATAATAAAAATTCATCTAATTGTGTCCAGTCTAAATCCATGTTCGTATAACACAAATATTTTCTTTGTTTCTTTTACTAAGAGTGTTCTTTGCTTCTTTGTGTATTCTGTCTTTCCTGGAAAATAATTTGAAAGACAGAAGACACAGAGAAGCAAAGAACACTTTTAGTAAAAAAAGATTAGGTTCTTTTGGAAACAATGCACAGGTTGCAAACCAAAGATTAAGAACAAATTAGTTGCAGGCTCAGTTGTGTATTTTTTGTTTTTAAAATTCTGCCATTTTCTCTTTTCTGCATCCTCACACTATTACTATGCCTCCTATTGACTTTCTCTAAAGGACATAAATAACCACCTTATCCTTAAGAAAAGTCAAAAATTAAGTAGAAAATGCAAACTTATAACACTCCACTACTTCACAGAGACTGTCCAAACATGTATTTAAGATCACTTATTCTCTATGAAACTTCATGAAAAGGAAAATAGGGTTGACCACATATATTGCATATATTAACTTTGCAGAACCTTTAAATAAACCTTTGCAAAGTGCACAAAATCCAACTTTAAGAAAAGCACATTTGTGTGTCCCTCTTTCAAACACAGAAAAATAACTTTTCATTCCTTGTTGAGTTTGTCATGTCAACCTCTAACATGAACAGGGGACAAATGTTGAGGGCAGAAAACATTTTCCTCTGCCTCGCCTTCCCCTCCTACACCAAGTTTATGTTTTACAGGCTCGCAAGAATTAATTAAGATTCTACACGTTTACCACAATGATCTTTAGCTGCTGGTGTAATTTTTGTACTCTCTGAGAACAACATGAACAGCATTAATTCTGGGAATGCTGGCACTCACCATCCTTAGCTGATCTGGTAACCAGCACCCCACAGTCAATAACTCGGACGTCTGCGTAGGGCCTGCTTGCAGTATCAGTTTTGAGGTTTTCTATTTGTTCTATGACTTCAAACCCAGAAATAACCAGTCCAAAGACAACGTGGACACTGCAGAAAGAAAGTATTTACAGAGTACAAAACATCTCTGAATCGCTGTAATGATTTTCCAATTTATTTCAGATTTTCAAAGTCAGTCTGAGATACAAGCATTGAGCTCTTAATGCATTAAGTAAGATTTTTTGAAATGATTTTAAGTTTAACATTGACAACAATGCAAAGATTTTATGCAATGTGAAACAAAGATCCGCTCTGACACCACGTATTTCCCTCAAATCGAAGCAGTCTCCTCTCCTCTACAAGGGCAGGGTAAACAGATCATAATTCCTAATCCACCCTTCTATTTTTGCAGTTTTGTGCAACAGAGATCAAGAGTCCATCTATAAACATGACATGTTCTCCCCAGAGAACAAGAATTCATAGGTCTCTACAAACCCAGGATACAATTCCCCCCTGGTATTGCAGGGAGAGTTAAAATTAAGGAATCCTTGGTTTCGTTCTCTGGTACCACATTTTTCTTTCCCTCTTCCATTTGCCCATAAATTTTAGGGATAAAAAGATGCCCCAAAAGAGATGACTATTCAAATATATTAAACTTGACAATTCAAATCCCAGATTTATAGGCTGAGGACAGCAACCAGTTTTAAAGAAATAATCTCAGGATTTAAGACAATTCAAGTTTTTGTCCAGCTTTAGGAAATAAGTTGCGACTCAAAATTTTTATAGACCTGAAACTTTTGTTTTCCATCTTGCCCCATTGTATAAATCTTCACACAATTAAGGATTTGTTTCCCTGTTGTTGTCTACTTTCAATATAACCTTCAAACTTCAGCAATCATTTGAGAAATTAGAAAGGATTCTTACCCATCGAGATGAGGAGCAGGTTTTGTTGTTCTGTTGGACAAACAGCAAGATGGGAAGATGGTAAAATAAAATAAAATCAGGGATTCAGATGAAGTAAAAGAGGAGAATGACACAGAAAAAAAAAAAGAGGTGAAGGTAAGACAAAAATAGTGAAAAAATGCAGTTAAATACATGGAATTAACAAATTAAAATTACAGATTATACAAACAGGCTTTCTTAAGCTCTTACATGGTATTTGTTTGAAGTTTAGCTAAGTGTGCATACTGAAAGCTGTACCAAGTATCATTTCATGCATGCAGTAAACACTTTCCAAGTAAGTGTCTTTAAATACACATTTAATGTAACTTTATGATTTTTAATCACAGAGAAGATACAATTTGGTAATAAATAATGGGTGACCCGTGGGATTTAAATGTTTCTGAGTTTATTAGCTTCTTAGATTGTAAGGTCACTTTAAAGACAGTTTATTTTAAAAAAGAAGAGTTATGATATGTGAGAGATTCTCTGCTTCCCCTCACCTCCCACCACTTCTCACTCCCCCTTTACCTGCTTGGCCTCCTGACTCAGAATACAAAGCAATAGTTCTGTCTTAAGTCATCAAACACTTCAGCTCAAAAAACTCACAGGCTTCTCAAAATCAACAGCAGACATTCTGTGCCACCTACACTTCACTGATAAATGCAGATTTCCTCCCTATTTTTCAGCTTCTCACATTGAGCCTGAATGGAAAATGCAACTGCATTTTGTACAAATCTTTTGGATTCTAATGCTAGGAATCCTTTTCCAAAACCCAAGCAAAGTTACTTCTCCAAGTGAGCCTGAATTCCTGCTGCACAGGGGATCCTGCTATGCAGAAATATTGAGTAAAGAACATCAGAACCTGCTCATGTATTTGGGGAGAAATAAAATAGAAATCACTTTTGAAGTTACTTTAATATAGGAAAGTATTCTTCCTCTCTCTCCTCCCAAGCACTATTTTGCCTTTAAAGCCTTCTTCCAATGAACTCCCCTCTCTCAAAATAAATAATCACAGGTGATTTTTCAAAATTTACAGTAACACGGATTTGGTATGAAGAAGTCATTTTTTCACTGCGAGAATAAAATATTACTTCTTAAACACTTCTCTCCCTCGAGTTTTGAACTATTAGCTCACAAAACACTGCAGTGCTGGAACACATCCCAAAAGGTGGAACTGTGAATCAGGAGTGTTTACACTCTTGATTTTTTCTTTTTTCCCAAATGTCAACCAGACCATCCACTTCTGTAATACTAAGTAATACAGAAAACTTCTTTGCGTTAACACAGGGGAATAAATGCTATTAATACAACATTAAATTTCTCAATAGCAGTGGGTGTTCTTTGATTTTCCCTTGCTAACACAGCATATTGCTACAAAGAGAAAAACCCTTACAGCTTCTGAAGTTCTTGAAGCAAGAGTTAACTGCATTAACAACCTGCTGTTAAGTAAACAGTTTAAGTGGGTTTAATTATAAAGCTGATTTAAAGGGGTGAATAAAACAGAAGTGGGTTACTTCAATGAAACCAACAGTATTGAAGACTTAGTGTTTAGAATTAGCTGGAAACAGCAATAGGCTCAAACCCAGGCTGGGGAGGCTGCAGGTGCTCCTGCCATACTGCAGCAGCATTTGAGACCAATTAAGCAAATTACCTAAGCAGGAACTGCTTTTGGACTGGTCCTTACTGAGCAGAGAAAGGGAGGGTTGGTGCATTAAAACCCATGCAGAGGCTTCCCCACTCCCCTGGCAATTTGAGAGATAAATGGACAGGGTTTCTCTCCTTGTTCACCCAGTGAGAACACGAGGAGGAGCTTCATCCCAAAGGAAAACCTTTCCGATGCACGACAAGGAGCTGGGTGACTGAACAATCTCCTCTGGGAATCAGAAACCCAAATCCTTGTTGTGCTTTTGAAAGTTTTCTCACCTCACTGCAAGGGCTGTGACCCAACATTTAATCTGCAAAGGTGCACTTTAAAAGAGCATTTCAAGCTTTCCTGCATCAATCCTTGAATATTTGCTTTGGCTTCAGAACTTAACCACAAGCAAACCTACCTCCTGTCTTGGCACTATGGAAACCTAGAGTCATGATGAGTTCATCCGCCAAAGTAATATTTTATTAGAATGTTTCTATACAGAGCTCTTGTAATTTAAACCATTCCAAATCTACCTTATAATAGATACTGTTATGCAAGTTATTTACAGAAGGACAAATTCCTTTCTTCATTCAAGTTTAAAGTGGTTTAAGATCCTGCTGAAGAGAAAAATCATCTTTTTGATAAAAGCACTTTCTCACCCACCCCACCCCAAAGAACCTCAGGCCTAACAAAGGGTTCAATGCACATAACAATATGATCAGAAAAACAAGAAAGATAAAAACAGAAAGAAAAGGAAAGGACACAGCCTTAGAGGAATGAGACATTACCTTTGGAGCGCACGATGTAACACTGTTTCTGTAAATTTTACACAAAAATGGCAGAAATAAATTGTAATACATTTTCAGACAAAACTGAGTCTATGTTTTATTAAATACAAGTTTAAAATTAATATTAATCAAGTTGTATGCAGAACAAGGATGCCTAAAAGAGGGCTCTAAATTTTCTTTAGAATACAAGGTACTTTGAAAACTAAAGTTCTCCTTAAAAACAAAAAAGAAAACTCCAGACAAAACCTGCTTGCAAAACTACTGCAAAAACAAACAGTTAGAAAGAGAACGCCCCCACTCCCCGCTAAGTCTCAATCCAGCAAAAAATGCCCAACTTTAAGCAGATGAATAACCAATTTCTGTGGTTTATTCACATGCTTGCAGGGGTTCAAAGGCTCTGCTGAATCCACTCCTAAGTAGACACTTCCCAGGCTGGCACACAAACATTTGGATTCACAAAGGAAATGTGTACAGCCAGGAAATCCACAACTTCAGACATTTCCTAATTAGCTGACATCTTCCTCCTACAATGAAGCTTTTCTACAACTAAGAAAAATCAGTGTTTTCTCTAAAATATGTGCATTGATTGCTTCTGTTCAGAATTTTAGAACAAAAACCTGCAGGTGCAAAAAAGCCCAAACACCTGCAGCAGCTGATACTGGATCTGTCTTCTGGTGTAATTCTGAGCAGCAGCAATGTTTTAAAACTGTATTATCAGTTGAGCTTATCCACAGCACCCCCCCAAACTATTAGTGATTAATTATCTCTGCATAGCCAAGCACTGAAATGATCTTTTTGTTTCTGATTACACAGAAAAGTGTCCTGGGAATGTTTTCACTCTTCCATAAACTTTTGATCAAGCCAATGGGACCTGCTTGTGTGAGAAGTGCACGTGTGCCAATAATGCTCAAAGATAATGCAACATCAGCCCCTTCCATCTGACATTTTTGCATTGTTGTATTAGTCAACTGTTCAATAATTAGCTCAAAGGTATTTCTATCACAGTAAAAAAAGGAAATTATTAACTGTTGATTAGAAAAATACCTCGTTTGGGACACCAAAAAGATATTAACTACTTTTAATGAGCTGGTAACACTGAGAAATAATTTGTAAAATGAAAACAAGAGCCCTCATAAATGATTTTATCCTTCATTGAGCAGATCAAAGCGGTTCCTTTGTTTCAATTTATGAACTGGGCATGGCATCACACATTAAAACATTTTTAAAACAAAAAATCCTATTTAATTCTGAGCAAGAAAGCAGAGCTTGAGAGACACATTAAACCAACAACACCCTCAACAAGGAGAAAAAGAAATCTGTCAGTAATAGGAAATCAGACTCAAGTTTTAAATAGCTGTGGAACACAGAGGCAAGAACTCCAAGCATTTGCACTGATAAGGAACAGAATCTGGGACTCCGCTTTAGGTTGCACTAAGGGCTTATTCCTCAGCAAACTCCACAGCTAAACAAGGCAATAAAATTAATTATTACACAAAACTTCCCTCCTTTAACAAAGAGGTTACTTTGTTTCGCTTCCTATTGCTGCTTTACTCTTCCTTCTGCACGGGCACTTCTGGTTTGCTACAAATGTAGCCTGGCAGATTTGGTGTGACAGCGGAAGCACAGCTGAGCCCGTGGGAGGATCAGGAGTCTCATTAATGTTACTTTAGTCACTCATTTTCACCAGAATAGCACTATTTTGTACTGTGAATTTCCTCACTGGCAGGTTGGGAATGGCCACAGCCATGATGGAATGGCTCTAAAGAGACACGATATTCCCAGATCAGCTCGACTGAGAAGGGAGCACATGGATCCAGAAGAACATCACCCAAAGTACAACAGCCACTGAGCTGCAATATCCAGAACAGCCCAAATATCCCCAATCTGACCCTAAATCAGAGCCCTGAAGACATCAGCTCTATCTGTGCATTGCTCTAGATGTGCTCCCCTCAATAACTGCTACTGATGTTGGCAGCAGCAATTCAAAGCAGCTATTGGATATGGAAAAAGAAAAGATGATTCTGGAGCACTCCCTGTCCATCTCTGCCCCATCCTAGGGATTCCATATCTCAGTACCCACATGGAAACAGGGCAGTTACAGATTAACATCCCCAGATGGTGTTTAGAACACTTGCAAAATCACTGAGGGCTCTCCAGG
This sequence comes from Corvus moneduloides, assembly GCF_009650955.1. NCBI lineage: Eukaryota > Metazoa > Chordata > Aves > Passeriformes > Corvidae > Corvus > Corvus moneduloides. The sequence goes on from NC_045476.1 coordinate 2,640,183, forward strand.
AAGTAATTCACAGAAAAAAATCAGAGTGGGGCTCCCTGAAAACACAAATAGCCAGTTTATAAGCTGGTGCCTGACAACTCTCTTCAACACAAGCCTGCAACGAACTGCTACAAACCTTTGGGTAAAGAAAACTGAAATTGCAGCATTTCACAAATCTGAAGGGATTCTCTCTGTATCCTTGTTACTGGACTGCAATGTGCTGTGTTCCTCCAGAGCAGGAAATGTTTCTCAGGCACATGAGAACAGACTTGGCCTATTTACAGCACATGTGCATGGAACTCACAAGCCTCCCTCAGCTACACATTCTCCTTCCCACCCAACTGCTGCTCCTACTCAAGTAAGGGGAAAAAAAACTATGGGGAAAAAAATCAGTCCACAAGCATTAAACCCAGCAGCTCTGGTGTTACACAGACACACTTCTGACTCCCCTTTCTACCTCTGCACTTTGCCCCTCTCCACCACTGCTTTGATTTCAGTCCATGTTTTTTCCTGGAGCTTCCTAACAACACTTCCACTGCCTTTTCCATGCCCAGTTCTCACTGTTGCTTATAAATCCTCCAAGCTCTTTCATGCCAGAGAAATTCCTGACTAATCCAAGAAACATGATGATTTTTTAGGATGGGTCAGATGCCTGTTTCCTTTAAGATTAGTCTGGAGATTCTGTTTCAAGTAAAACTGACCACTTTAAATCAACTTTTAGCAACTTTCAGGCATTGCAGAGCCTTGTTGTGCCTGGTTTGTTAGTGCAATTTGCCAAAGAGACATTTGCTGCCTGATTACTTTCTGTAAAGACTCATTATTCCAAGTACAACTTTTCTGTGATGAACAGGGAATTCTGATGAATTAACAAAACTGTTATAGTCAGGATCCTTGCTATTATTTTAGCCCTACTTAGAAAAACTGTTATATGAAAGAAAATAATTTATTTGCACTCCTTATCTGCTACATCAGATGTATACAAGATACAGAGTTCTCATCCCTGAGGTGATCTGTGAAAACAAATGCAGAGCTCTAAAGAAGCTCAGATGAACTATTCCCTTTTCTATAAATTTAATCCATGTAATTAAATATATAGAAGTATTTTAAAAAAATCTGAAGGCTACCACTGAAGGTTGCCTTTTACACACTTTTCAAGTTAAACATCTCAAGAACATTTTTCCTAATGATAAACTACAGAGAAACTGAGCATTACTTGGGAGTATAAAAAACCACATTTTAATTTCAGCTTAAAGTGTAAAGGAAGACAGTATTTTATTGAAGAAAAGCTCTGTAGATGCACTGTATATTCCCTAAAGTAATCAGAGAATTGCCACCCAACAAGACTAACTGCTTTAATAAACTGCATTTTCAAGTGAAGGCAGAAGCTGCCTAGATAAAACCTTTAGCAGCTATTTCCCACTTGGAATCCTGATTCTCTTCCCTGGCTCCAGAGCAGGCAGGCCCCTTTTCAGACATTACAGGATACCCCAGAAATCTGCATGGGCAGGCAGGTAAGGCAAGAGCTCCAGAGCATCCTCATCCTGAAGGCCACGGAGGACACCCCAGGAGACTCAAACCAGCTCTGGATTCCTGCAGGCAGCTCAGGTGAATCCAGTTCACAAGGAAATTCTTAGGTTTCTTACTCTGCCTCAATTCCCACTGAACTCGCACTTCTCCTTAGAGGGATTTTATGAAAAAAACCAGAATTCTTCAAGAAATCTGCATCTTTCAAAATACTTCTGTATTTGATGAAAGTGCTTTTAAATAATCTTCATTTACTGTCCTGTATTAATTATAATTTAGTATCCAACACAACCTTGGGTTGTTTTGGTGTGTGGGGAGAGACCACGTGTTTAATCTAATTGAACAAGCTGAGCCTACCAAGCATCAGGGAAAGAAGATGACTTTGGAATCAAATGCAGGAGAGAAAAGAAACTTTAGAGCCCTCAAATGACAGCTGCTTGACTGATGTGACATCATTAGGTTTTCACGTTTCACGTTCAGATAAGCTTAAAAAATGGAAAATTATGGCAAGAAGCCCAAAGGCAAGTCATGGAGTAAAAAATAATGAAGCAATGCCTTCAGAGAGCTCGTTAAGCCGTTGAGTTGTATTTATATAAACTGTTTTCCATATTAATGTGCACACATATCCTTTCAGATTTATTGTAATGAAGCACAACATCTAAAATTTCCTTTGAAGGGAACAGAAAACAAGCTTTTGAAACAATTGTATCTCTATGGAATGTCTAAACAGTGGTAACTGTGAAAGACTTTCTTTTAGGTTCCTATGCATTTTCCATTTTTAGGACATTTTTTAGGAAAAGACCTAAAAATGTTTCTTATCTGAACTACATCATATCATACTGAAGATCTTTTTCAGGCAAAGGAAAAAAAAGCAAGATTCTTGAGGACAATTTACTCCTTTACTAAAGACAGGGAAGCGCCATTCATTCTTATCCCGCAAGAAAGATGGCAAAGAAAAAAATACTTTTTCTAGTTAAGTAACTACCCTAAAATTTCCTTTTGATACCCCAGTGTTGTTTCACAAAGTATTTCCAGACTAAAGTTATCAACCTGCTCTTTCCAAATACAAACTGTTAAACATTAACAGGAGGCAATTTTGAAAAGGGAGTTAACAAGAGGAATAATCACATCGAAGTTTGCAAGCTTAAAAATACTGATACTCAATCTAAAACACACCTGCTTTGACCAGGAATTTGACCTCAATTATCAGACCTGAGTGTTTTACTTATGAATAAAGGTAAATGTGTTTTCTATAATTTCTATAATTTAACAGAATATGGTTACTAGAAGGGAATTTTTTTGAAGGTAATGAAGGATAAATCTGATTATCAGCACATAATTTTACATAGCATTGGTACCAAAGTAGTTGGTAGATGCACAAGTAAACAGAATTAGGCAGAATATATATTTAAAAAGCATGTCAGGAATAAACACTCAAAAAATTCATAATAGTAATTATTACAATCAAATAAAAAGTCCCAAAAAACAAAACCCCCACTCATTCTCCTCCTGAAAAAAGAACAAACAAAACAATCCCCCAAAAGTAAATCATAAATCATCATTTTTTAAAGAGCAAAACCATACAAACCACTTCTAGATCTCAACCCCCTTAAATACAATGCTCCACATTGTCATTTGCAGATCAACTCGTGAGATTTGGCTGGTGCACACACACAAAGCCAAAGAATCTATTTTCTGGCCACTAAGAACTGAACATAAACCATATTTTTAGGGAAAAAAGCTACAAAGGAGGAACATCCATGGAGCACCAGCTTTAATCCAAATGAATGCCACAAGGAAATTGTCATCTCTAACATTTCCTATTGCAGTTTTCACTGCAGGTCCCACTCACTCCTAGCTAAGATCAGATGGATAACATGGATATGGATAATTTAGCAATACCATCTTTCTCATGAACAGCGCTTCTCTGTGTAAGAAAAGCTCGACTGTGGGATCACATCTACTCACATGAAAAATTGGGAACCATTGGTATGTTTCCCTCGGTTTGCCATTGACAAAAGGAACGCTCTGTCATGTTTGAGAATAAAGTTTTCATCTGTTTGAAGAAAAAATATGTTTGTCAGATTTTCCCTGGCAAGGCAGGCAGGTTGTTTTCTTAGTAACTTATGGATGCTCTAAGGAGAAATTCTGCTGCTGCTGGAGAAATGTGAACAGGTTGGAGAAAAAACAATGATCAGGTTTAAACAAGTCTCTTCAAAATTACAGTTGAGACAAAGCATTCTTTCTTAAGAAAATGGTGCAGATATAGTGCAAACATTTCTAATTAAAAATAATTAGGGTCATTACGAGTGTCTTCAATAAACACTAGATTATGGATTTAAATGCAAGATTATTTGGGTAGGAACAAGGTTGGCAGAATTACTGACATTCTAAAACAAGAATTAACATACATCATACTGTTATTTACACTCCAGGTGAAAAGATCAGGAGAAAAGCCATTTATTTCCCTGGTATGGCACACTAAAGGATGCCACCTCTATCGATTCAAAACTGGAAGTCTCAAAACATAAAAGGAAAAAAAACCTCTCTGTATCTGAATCTAAGTATAAAATCCATTAAGACTAAACTGAACATGCATTTTATATTGCAGTGAATTAAAGAGGAGTTCTGGTTGTACAGCAGAAGATAAAACCAGATCTTCTCAAGGTCATTTCCAAAGATAAAAATATTAATTTGAATGTACAAAGCTATTAATTTTTAGATCATATATCAAAACACAATCCTGCATATTTAGCACTCACCGCGCTGAGAAACAAACCCTCAGTAACTTCTTAGTAAATGGAGCTGTACAAGCCTTTCCTTGACTAAAAATTTTAATACTCCCAGCATCAAACTATGACTCCTTTTAAAGAGAAACTTATTTTCATGCATTTAACCAGAGCAACTTGAAACACACACAGAACCAGGGGCTGTAAATAACTATATGTAGTATCTTAACATTTGAATATCACAGTAACCACCTGGTTTTCTCAAGAAATAACTGTATGTCTTTAAACAAATACTTTATAAACTCACCATTTTCCTTCCAACAGTTTTAAGAGAGGTAAGTGTACATTTATTTACCAATTCTTTGCAAGGAAAATGACTTGCATAGCACATAAATAAAGCCAAACCCTTTCAGAAATGAACCCTAAGCATACAAACCTTGAGTAGGGAAGGGGAGGAGAAGGGACATTAAAAAAAGAAGAAATCACTGTTTAGAGCTGGAATTATGTGAATTCTCTCCCAGAATAAGTCATTAACCCTCAGAAAGGTTAGGCACAGAACTCTTCATTTCTCCAAGCAACACAGATATCCATCTACAAAGGGACTTAGCAGTTGTCTATATATTTACTAGGGAGGGGACAAGGGAACAGAGTTTGAATTTGTGTTACTGAGCTTTTGTCTCTTACCTTTTCATTTTGCAAAAGACCACATTCTCTATAAACAAAAGAATATGTTGACAGTTTTAGGCAGGAAGATAGGAGTTTATTCATGAATAAAGTTGCCTAGCCTCCATGCTGAAAGTCATGTTTAACCAATAATGTTAGCCTTAATTAATTGTCAATTTAAGTTAAATATTAACAAAAAAATTATCCGGAAGTCATGCATATAAAAAGAATTGTCATGCAACATTAGTTTCATGCAAAAGGTGATCTATGAGTGGACCTGTTTTCATTAAGTAGTTTGGGAATCAAGACTTGTTTATCTCAGAACTGAACAAAGAATCTGCAAAGACATATTTGCTCTTACCTTTAAAATAGCCACCATAAATAGATTCACCTCCTTTTCCATTACCTACACATTAAAAAACAGCAATTAAAACTTTTGTTGCATTTATACAAAAGCTGTGCATAACATTCCACCAGCACTTGACTCTCAAAACAGGATATTCCCTCCTCAGGCTCATTCCCTCCTCAGCATTTCAGGACACAGTGAAAACAAACATTTTGGTAAGGACAGGTATTTCAGGAAAGGATTTACTGCAGAGAAAGAAACAAAAAATCCTGGAAAACTCCTTTTGGAGACTTTTAAAACATTTCTAGTTCATTCACTGCTTTATTATTAATTTTGAGCTTATTTAAACAGTTACATTCCTGTACCAACAGAACATCATCAGGGTTGCCTCTACTGCAGACACAGAAGTGAAAGGAAATTAAGGCTACAGCTTGGATTGGAATTGTTTTAATAAGATGGAATATCATAAAACCTTCCAGTGAGGAGTTCTTAACACGCTTTTCTGAACAAATATTACAGCAGTTGAAACGTTTTAGAATTTCAAAAATTAACAAGGAAATGGGTGATCTATGCTACACTTCAAATAAAATATTTTAATGGAACCAATACTTTCATGGTATTTTCTGAAGTTCTATATTATGACCACAAATTATAACATTTCTGCTCCATTTAAAACTTCTCAGTTTTAAAAGCCCACTTTACCTTCGCTGAAGTCCCCACCCTGAATCATGAAGTTTTTAACCACACGGTGGAATGTGGTGCCTTTGTAGCACAGCTTCTTTCCAGTTGTTTTGCCAATTCCTTTTTCACCTGCAAGGAGGTGAAACAAAAAGAATCCACAGACTGTCACTGAAAAAATTCCAAGGGTTTTCCCTCCCTAGTTCTAATGGACATGGGAGCCATTAAAATAGCAAAATTGTAAAAGATAACACAGTCCTGCCTGATGCCTTTTACAAGGGACCTCTTGGGTGAAAATTAGGCTGTTTCCTAAAATAATTTCCTCTTTCCCACAAGCAGGAGTGTGTAAATCCACTCAGGATAATTTATAGTAAGACAAGAGTCCAGGATAATGGTGGGTTAACTATTTTCTGTGGTTACAGCTACACTCCTATGCAGGTTACAGTATCCTTTTCAAACCACTCACACATCTGGATGAACCAGATGATTCCCACAAGAAAAATGTGAGCTCAAAACAGGTTTCAACTGAGTTTCAATGTGATCCACGCTTGGAAAAGTGGGATTAAGCTACCCCAAGCTTCCACGCCTTCACCAATCCACGCACACTGTCAGGCTACCCTCCCTTAATGCCAGCTCTAGATCAGGTGGACTGGTGATTTTTGAGTTAGGTGGTCCCAGAACATCAATTTCATTAGCATTTCCTCCAAAATTCAGAAGAGAAGCTGCCCTGGGGATGAGGTCACTATGACTGGGAGGGCTGAGGTCCTATATGGTAGGTTCATGAGGGATTTATACTGGTCAAGAGACACTGACTTGAGCTTGCCAGAAGAGGAGAGCTGGCAGAACGTGGCAATTAACAGTAAAAGGTTATAATAATAATAATAATAATATTATACACTGTGCAACAGTTAAACCCCCACATTATCCACATATACAGGAGATGCTGTGTAATGAAACACAAATCAGCAGGATACATGACAGGACAAATAACCCAATGGTCAGTTTCATCCCGTCACTGGTAATGGAACAGGTATTTGACACTGGGTTAGAGACATTTAACCCAATATTCTGTACCATGTAGCACTCTCAGAAATGCAGGTACACTCATTACCCAGAGCCAACACTCCCCTTCTGCAATCTATTACTCTGCCACCCCAAATTAACTGACAGCTCAATCATCCCAGGTTTGCCATTCCAAGCCCATCACTGCCAGGATGAGGGCAAAGGGCAGTTTGTGGCACAAAACCCACTCAGGGCATTGCTGTTTATCATGCTTCACTCATGAGAGTTATTTACCTGGCCCTCCACACCCACAGTCCCAAACTATGCCTCGTCCTACCCCACTTTTGTTTTCCACATGAGTTATGCAAGCAAAGCCATTTATTACAGGGATGGACACACTCCTCCCCAAAACATGCCTCTCTTTGCTACAGCATTGAAAACCTCTCATCAAACAACACCATGGAATATCTGCCTGCATTTTGGTCACGTTTCAGGATGTCCCTCAGGGCTATGGATAATCCCCTTAGAGAATGGGATCCTGCATGGCACTTGACCATGTAATTGAGTTGGTACACTGAGATGGGAGCTTTGACTGTGCCAGAAGTCACAGTCCCTTTTTTCACTCCCCTTTACAGTACTGACAGTACTTTCCCAGTCAGGTAAAAGCCACACCAGTTGTTCCACTGGTAAGAGCTGCAGCACCTCCCTAAGCTCAGACACTTTTCCACAACAACCAGTACAATGCCTGTGAGCTCAGCTTCTCTCTTGTTTCAGGCCAAATACCAGCCTTATTCTTTTTGCTCTAAACATGCATGAATTTTGTCTGGAAAAGAAAACTCATTGTCCTTGAGCCTCATCTACTTACATCCTTCCTGCCTAAGCAGCTCTTTCCATGCCCTGCAAATCACTTGAAAATGGGATGGCAGAGGAGAACTCAGCTGCTCTGGTAACACCTGGACTGGCAGCTCAACATGACACACTTTGAACTGGGTGCCAAAAGGTGCCCATCTGAAATCAGAAGGGAAGCTCCTGACAAAGCACCACAGCAGATGGGCCTGTGTTTATTCCATAGGTGGGCAGGATCTGCAAGTGCCAGTCTGCAAGTCCAGCTGTTGGAATTTAAAAGCAGGAGCCTCTGTCTGGGCAGAAAGGACCTTTCCAGAGGCCAAATCTACTACTGACAGCAATGCCCAAATCACCCTGTCCTCCTCCATCTGTCAAAAATACCCTGGCTTGATGATGGCTTTATGCAGATTATATGGTCCAGAATGGGACAGCATCCCTTCTCCATTATAATTTACCCCTAGGTGGGCACAGGCCTTGCATTGGCTGTGTTTTGTACTGGTACAAAAAAGTAATTGTAAGTAACAATAAAAATCTGAAATATCAGCTACGTACCCGAGCACAAGCAAAGGAAGTTTTTACAAGTCTTCGGACAAATGTCTGAGAAGAGCTGAAACATAATTCGACCAACTAGAAAATAATTTTTAAAAAAATAATTAGAGTTTTAGAACTGTTTGGAATAAGAAAATCTGCACATAAATAAATCTGTGTGTTTTAAAAATGTAATTTTAGTGAGAAAAGGTGATTTTATCAAGCAGAATAGGAAAACATCTTACATATGTGCATATTAAAACAAGCAGCAAGAAAGAACAGTAACATAATTGTACAAAAAAAGAACATTAAGCAATATCATTACATCCAATTAATCTGAAGTCCTAGAGATTACATTGTGATTTGAACCTGGAAAGCCAAGCTGATTTACTAAAACAGTTTATCATGTCAGATCTTTCCCATTTTGAAAATGATTTCCCATAAATATAGGTCCTCAGAGAGCTGGAGCAATTCCCTCCCCAATTACTGTGTTTATACAAATACATTAATAATCACATTTCCACAATTTTCCCTGTGATCATTACCTACAAAGTCCAACTGGCTTAGTTCCATATTGTGCTGGGGATTACAGATGCGTTGGCACTCTTGGCCTAAAATCCTTTAGTTTAAAAAAAACCCAAATGAACCAAAAAGGGAAGGTGGGAGGCAGGCAGGACTAATGCCTCACTTGCCAGATACCATGAACCAAATATTTTCTCTTTGCTGCTAGTGGTAGTTGTGCTACATACCTTCCTTAAAACTATTAAAATACTGCTGAAAAGTGGTTGAATATAAAGAAAACTCTTTTAAAACTGATTTACAGTTTTTGTTTCATTTTCCAAGATACTGGGATGTATAGTACTAAAAAAAAAAAACCCAAACCAAATCACTCTCGAATATATGAAATCTTTAAAAATTACATAATTAATAAAAAAAAATTGGTATCTCTGCAGGTTGTGAAATAATCCATAGAAGCCACACTGTTGGGCAGAATTACAAGGAGACCAGTAAAAATCCGTCAATAAGCACTACACTCTAGTGGTGCACACTGGTAAAACGTCATAATTTAAAAAAGTAACTACGAGAATAACTTCTCTTTTCTTTCCTTTAAAAAAAAAAAACAATTGAAGTTCAAATGTATTTCATTCAATACTTAGTCACCAAAAAAAATTTGAGAGGCTCTTAAGAAACTGCATTCAGTTTAAGGCTTTGTCCAAATATATACAATGATAACAAGGTGAACTGTTAGCTCAGAAAGGAAGAATAAAATAACACCACTCGTACTTGATAATCTCAGATAAAAATTCAAGACGCCTTGAGCTGTTGAAATGTCTGCATCTCATTAACTGCAGTAAGAATGTTCTCTGAGCATTCATCACTACAGCAGGGAAATCTAAAGGAAATGGGTAGGGAAAGTGTCCAAAGAATGAAGAAATAGGGAATATCCAAAGATCCCCCATCAAACAGCAGTTCTGGAACTATCACTGTGACACAATTTGTCACAATATTCGCAAGTGAAGAGACCATTCTAAGCTGTGAGGATTGAAGATTCCTACAAAGAACACAACAGAGAAGACAGTTTAGCAGAAGAGTTATCAATTTTCATTACAGCCCAGGAGTTCAGGGGAGCACAAGTCCCATTCCCATTCTTCTGCTGCAAAAGCACCAAACTGAACAGCAACCAAGTGCTCTAGAGAGCCACATCCAGATTTTACAGAATCATGGGCGAGAACCACAGAATGGTTTGGGTTGGAAAGGACCTTAAAGCCCATCCAGTGCCACCCCCTGCCATGGGCAGGGACACCTCCCACTATCCCAGGTGGCTCCAAGCTCCGTCCAACCTGGTCTTGGACACTTCCAGGGATCCAGGGGCAGCCACAGCTTCTCTGGACACCCTATGCCAGGGCCTCCCCATCCTCACAGGGAGGAATTTCTTCCCAATATTCCATCTAAACCTACCCTTCTTCAGTTTAACACCACTCCTCCTTGACACATTACTCCATGCCCATGTGCTTATGTCCCATGCCCTTCTCCAGCTCTCTTGGGGCCCCTCTAGGTCCTGGAAGAGACTCTAAGGTCTCCCTGGAGCCTTCTCTTCTCCAGGCTGAACAGCCCCAGCTCTCTCTGTCTCTGCAAAAGATTCCTCCTGCATTCACTGTGTGAAATACCACACGACACTTTCCAGGGAAAAAGCTGTCACTACCCCCACTCTACTCTCCAGCACAGCTGCTGCTTCACCAAGGTGCCAGCAGCCAAGTAACTGAGGGGTGTTAGTCCCTGCAGGCTCCAGAAGGGACGTTTACCCTGAGGCATAAATTGTAGAAGGATTTTGGTTGCAAGCCCTACTTACAAACCCACCACATTTAGCACCTGAAGCAGCAGACATCAGCACTTCCATGTTCCTCTGGAAGAACTCATGTTCTTGCAGATGACAAGGCAGAAGATGGAAAGAGACATTCATAACTGAGGCATCGGTTTCAGCAGTATTTTTCACCAGTGCTTTGTCAATAACAAAGTCTGCCAGGCGCTCATAAAATCACAGAATGATTCCTGCTGGAAGGGACCTTAAATCATCCAGTTCCATGCACAGGGACACCTTCCACTAGATCAGGTTACTCCATGCCCCATCCAGCCTGGTCATTTTCTGCCCTTCAACTCCTACAAATTGAAATGCACATATTGAACATCCAAAGATTACAGATGCTGTTTATAAGAGAAGGGCTCTCTCCTCCATAAAACCTGGAGCACTGCTTACCCAGTTCCATCCAGCCACAGAAAATGCTGCCGTCTGCTCCTGAGACACAAACCCCACACTGTGTATCCATCTGCTGGGTTACTGTCTGCATTTTACTGCAACTGCATGAATACCATTATCACTGAAAGGTTATATTTCCCACTGACAAACAGGCAATTAAATGTGCCAGAGAAAGATCAAACACATTTTCACACCTTGGTCAAAAATGCATGAAAGAACAGCTGCTAATAAAAAAATTAATAAAAGTATGTATGATTAGAACCTACAAATCTTTCTCTTGCCTCATCCCTCACAAAGAAAAAAAATCTCATTTTAAACTTGGAGCTGAGGTATATGCTGATATAACACAGATAAAAAAAGCATCTGAGATGCTACTAAGCTCCCCAGATTTAGACACCTCTTCTCTGAAATGATCCACCTTCAGTGCAGAAAGAGAATTTCCAATGCTTTCTTCAGCTTCATTTCCCTGATGTAAAGGTTAAGTTATCTGATGAGGGAACAAGCTCTCTGTGACTAACCATAATATTTGAACAGTAAACTAAAATAAATAAACAAAAACTGCTAAAAAGAGCCAGTCAAGTAGGCAAAAGCTGCTCGCAAACCTACTCAGAGTCCTCAGTTGGCTTTAACCAAGAAATGAGCCTGCACAGACACCTCAACTCCAGGCTAAAGTAAAAACTGCTGGGATTACATTTGCCTATTATTTATAAAACAGTAGTTTGATAAAGTATTATTTGTTAGCAGGCTTTGAACTTATTTTTTAAAGAATTAGAGTAAGTGGCGAAAGAAATATGTACATTACATACAGCAAGTGCTGCCTATATAAAATCTGAGCCGTTTAGAAATTTGATAAAGTGCTCTCTGCAGCTAATGAGCTGTACCAATTAGAGAAACCAGAAGGCAAAATGACCAGAAATAATTCAATTTCAGAACTCTGTCTTCAAATTAAAAGATAAAATTTTTTTCTTTTGTTTTTGAACTCCTTAACAATTTTCCGGCTGAAGAAGAACTAATATTTGATTCAAATTAAGTGGTAAAAACTCAGGGTAGGAATATCCATGCTACACTGAAATAAGGGCTCCTGCTAGCAAAGTTTATTAAAATAATCATTGATTTCAAGTGTTTATTGCTTCAAAGGTAAATCTTCCAATTTAGCTGGTTAACTTTTTGGAAAAAACCTTGGGAGCCAAACACAAACTGTTTCAAGTTATTTTCCAAGTAGTGTGAACTGTTTTGCTACACTTCATTATGTTTGGACCACACAGGTATCAAATTCAGCTACACACTCCCAAAATAACCCTGTTTTTTCAAAATTGCATCTACTGGATTTTATCTTTCCTCAATTTCTTAGAGTGAGCCAAACAAGAGGTACTTTTCCCACCCTATCAGCAGGAACATCCTGCTGAAGGAGAAAGCAGGGATTACAACCACTAAGACAGTGATGCACAGCCCAGGATGGCTGCCAAGGGCCCAAAGGCTCAGACAGATTTGCATCCAAGTTTAAATAACAGCTCACTAAAAGGACCCTATTTGAATTCTATTAATTTGTTTATCCCTAAATCTGTGAACGCTAATGCAGATAAAATTTTTTTAAAAAACTGCTTCAAAGTAGAAATGTGGCTACAGTTTTCAAGGAAATAAAAGCTTGCTGTGGAATAAGAATACATTTCATTTAAAATATGAGTTTCAAGAATGGATGCCCCTGTTCCCCTGAGCAGGGATCTGTAGTTCTGACACTGACACTTTGACACCTCTGTGCCCCACTTGCACTCTTTGCAAGGAAAACCTCCATAAACTTCTCTTCCCAGCTCTCTCCCTGAGCCCATTCTGCCACAAATACCACCTGAAGTTCCCTCCATTCCCTTCTTCCGTGCTCTCCAGAAAACCAAACTGCACACAACAAACATTCCCTGGCTTCAGTTTCCCAGGGATATGGAAGTGAGAGGCAGCACTTGGCCTTCTCCTGGCAGAGGAGGCTGATCAGTTTGTCTTTTATTTACTCATCCAACTTGTTCCAGACCTCAAGGGGAGTCTTCAGGGACTTCATTTCATCCTGCACTGACAACAATTCCACTTGATTATTCTGAAAAAAATTTTTATTGAATCAGTTCCTTTCAAATCTCCATCTTAGCACCCCGATAGATCTCCATATGGGATCTCCCTTGGCTCCTGCTGTCCCACACACAGTGGGTTGGTTGCCCATGGGGTTCATGGACACCCAGAGTTCTGGGTTCACGCTGCTCCATTTTCTGCCAATATACAACTTCTTCCCTTCAAAAGACTAAAAGTTAATGTGAAGCCAGATGAGAACATTTCTCTCTTCAGGAAAGGCAACAAAAACCCCACAAGGCATCGCTGGGTCTATTACTGGAAGCACAATACAATGACTTTTGCAGTGGAGCTCATTTCACATAAATTCATAGCAGCTGAAATCTCAAAACACACCAAACTTCAGGCAAAAGTGACTAGAAAGAGAGAAGTAAGGAAAGACCAGACTGGCTGATAAGGGAAGGGACATACCCCAGGAACGAAAGAAACTGAAGTGGAACAAATCAATGAGCCAGGGCTCAAACAGTAACAGAAGACAGGAGAAAAAAAAGCAAAAAAAAAGAAAAAAAGAAGAGATATGATAAAGAAAATTATTCTATGAATAAGAATGAAACAGAGCAAAAATGAGTAAATTTAACATACTTTATGATGGATAAAACCAGTCAGGGGGTGGGGTGAGGAGGGGGGATATGGGAAAAAGATCTTGGATGGCCACAGGAACTGCTACAGCAGCCAACTGCATCTGTGACATCCTAGTGGGACATCTGTTCCAATTATCACGGTACCTGAAAGGCTGGAGCTTCACACAGATTTTGCCTCACAGAGTAAAGACAGAATTATTTAAATAGGCATCTGCTGCCATCCCAAAATTCTTGGAATACTGTAAGCAGTTTAATCCTGTGTGCACACTCTATGTGCCCAAATCCACTGGTGAGGGGCCCAAAAGAAGGGAGAAGCGCTGTTTGTGCCAGTATCAAAATAAATGCTTCTTCCTGTTTTATTTTCCATTTGCCCTTTAAAAATTATGAGCCACAACCTGCATTCATAAAAAAAAATGCTTAACAGGCAATTTATTAAAAGCAGCCTAAATTTAGCCTTAAGAAACACCAACCAACAAAGTTTGCCCCACTGCAAGAGGCAAGTACAAGCTGGCACTGAGTTTTATTCCAAGATTCTGTAGCTGTAATAAAATATAGACACAAAAGCTGTAATAAAGCTTCTGGAAGCAAAGATACTCACTCCTGCATTTTCTAAGGGATTTTATTAGAGTAAAACTGACCTGACTTTTAATTGCTACAGGTATCCTGACACACACTGGGCAAGCAAAGCCTGGAAGGGGAGAACCAAGATTTGGCAGCTGCGTGGGGGGAACATTTTTGGACTCCCAGCAACCTACAGTGTAAAAAATGACACAGTTTTGTGTTCTGCAGGCAAAAAGATGCTTCCAGTGCTGCAAGAGGCACGTCCTCTTCTCTCTGCATTTTGTGGAGATGTTAGTTCAGCTTTTTAGTGCACACAAGGTGGGGGCAAGGCCTTTTTTCTTGGCTAGCAACAAAATGCAGGGCTGTTCTGCCCCCCACTCCTCCCTACATCGCCTAAAAATGAACAAGCACATCAGCTTATTTACTGAAGTCAATTAAGCAAAATGTTCATTTGAAAATCTACTGGCAGCTTAAAAGTTAAAATGAATACCTCACTAGTGCCAGCAGGAGACCACATCCCTCAGAGTTAGCGCCTGGTATCACCTGGAAGCACTGATTTACCACCTGATTCAGCTTTTGAAGGTCATCTTAGAGCTAAGAGAGCAACGTTTAAGCTTTTTAAATATATCCTTAAATCCCAAGACAGACTTGCATGGTGAATTAATAAACAGGCACCAGAATAAAGTAGCATGACTAGACAGCAAGCAAGTCCCAACACCAATTTTACAAACTGGCATTTTTCCTGCAAAAATCCAAGCCATTAGTCAGGTGCAATGAAACCAGCAGGGCTCCAAGTTTGATGTGCAGCTGGGAGATTCCTGTTACTTTCAGGAGAAAATAAATGCAGACAGGCACAAACAGAGCCAAAGCCCTGAGTCTGCTCCAGGTAACCCAAGCTCTGCACCACCAAGAACACCAACGCTGCAATTCCTCTCTGACAGCTCTATCAGTCACCAAACCCAAATAGGTCTGGGGGAAAGCAAAGTAATCCACTTTCACTCAAGACGCACAGCTCAAGGCTGAGGAGTGGATGAGGCAGGAAGAGAGATCATGAAATGGGAGCAGCAACCTGTGCAGGAAGAGCAGAGAAAACAGCGCAGGGAGAGATCCTTCAGATGGAGTCAGAACAAAAAAACCCACACTAAACCTAAAAAGACTAACAGCAAATGAGATGAAGAATGAATTGTCTTTGTTATAAATCAATCCCATCAAACTACCATTCCTAACTGGAGACCTACCCAACCTGAAACAGTTTTAGTTGTCTCATCCCATAGTAAATTCCACCCGAAATTAAAGCAACGGAACATGTTAAAACTCCATTTACATCACCACTTATCTGTTCACTGGAAGTACTCAGAAAACACACTGTCAATCAAAATAACTCAGATAGGAGTTACAATAGCAACAGATTTATAGATACGCCCTACCAGGTCTCTGAAGTTAGAACAGAACCTCTCTTTTGAAATCGTGGTGAAAATAAAACGCTAAAAAGGTTTCAGTTGCATCTAAATGCAGTTGAATTTTGGAATCTCGGCGATATAAGCTCTTAAATCAAAGGTTTTCAGAGAAACATTGAAGCAGAAAATGAAAGTGAAAGCGTAATGAAGACATCACATACATTCATTTTTCTGGAGACAAGTGGTAGCAAGATAAAGCACGGAGTATGTGTGAGACAACTAATATGCACTGATAAATACGTGTTCAAAGAGATGGGTGAGAAAAATCCCCACTCCCATCTTTACAGACAGGGGAAAACACAAGAGGGAACCAAGCTGCTATTCCAGCATTAAAACTCACAGCCTACCACTCCTGGGCATTACACTTGCCCAGGGAAAATACGAGTTAAAAGATGGATTTATTTTCATTATCGGGTTTTTTTAACAGGCCAGCTAGTGAGGTGTTCTGTGCTTCTATGATTGAATGCCCAGTTCTTCCTTTACATTCAGAAGACGCATTTTGAGCAGGACAAGGGAAGATTTAGCCCAGATGACCTCCTAAGTTCCTTCCCAATTTTAATTACTGTATCACTAAAAATACTTATAGGAGGTAAATATCCAGTCTCCTCACAGCCTGCCCCGATTTTCCATAGTTTACAGAAGTGGCATAACAAAGGTGTAACAGAAAAGGTATAATACATCACCAGACGGCTTTTTACCTTCAGAACTGCGTTTACCAGCCCTGCCAAACCTTTATATTCAGGTGAGCAAATAAAAATCGATCTCAAGGGAGAATAAGGAGCATCCAGCACCCCAGAAAACATCCGAAGTTATTAAAAAGTAACTAAGAAATAACGCATCAATGGCCAAACTCGCTGCTAGCGGCTTGGGCCCATTATTTAGGCAAAAACGTGATTTAAAAGCCCCAAGCACAGCCTTACCTGGCTCCCTGTTGATCTCTATTTCGAAGAAGCACTGGGGCCGGTCCTGCACCCCCATGGCCGCCCCTCGGCCTCGCCACCTGGACACAAAGCAGAGAAGGAGCCCCCGCGATCCCTCCCTCCGTCCCTCCCTCCTCACCCAGGGGTTCAATTACAGCGGGGCGGCTCCGCCTCAGCCCCGACCCCGGGGCGGCGGGGGAAACCCGTTCTGAGGGGAAGCGGATCCTGCCGCGAACACGCAGCCGGGCTCGACGCCGTCAGCGCGGCCCATCCCCTCCTTCCACCCGCTTCCCATCGCTCCCTTTTCCCGGGGTTTTACCTGGCGGCTCCAGCGCTTTGTCCCCTCACGGCGCGCCCCCCTCAGCCCCCGCTGCCCCCCCGCCCCGCCGCCAGGCGGCGCCGCCGCCCCCGGCCGCCATTACCCGCCCGGCCCCAATGGCCGCGCCAGGCCACGCCCCCTGCCCGCCCTGCCCGCCGCGCTTTCCCGCCCTCTGCGTGAGGGGCCGGGGGGGCGGTGCTGGGAGGGGACGCGTGACCAGGGTCCCCCGTGCCGCGTTTAAAATGATGGATGTTTAAATAAAGATAATAATGTGAAAAAGAATCCAATTCTTAACTCATACTTTGCCGGGATGGGGGGGGGGGGGGGAAGGGAGTGGCGCCATGAGGGGATGGGGGCTCCGCTCCCTCCTAGACATGGCGTGACCAAGCTCCCCCTGTGCCGCGTTTAAAACGATGAATGTTAAAAAAAAAATACAAACATCCAACTCTTAACTCATGCTTTCCCCCCATGGGAATTGTATTCGCCTGTAAGTGGTAGGCTGTGAGTTTTAATGCTGGAAATAGCGGCTCGATTCCCTCTGGTGTTCTCCCCTCTGTAAAAATGGGAGTGGAGGTTTGCTTGCCCACCTCTTTGAACGCGGCTCGGGCAGGAGGAAGGGGCTTTACAGAATGCATAACGAGAATAAATATAGCGAATAAATAACAGAATAAATAGCCTTTACAGAATAAATAACCCCCATGGTGGGGTATCACACTGCCCTGACCCCTCACCCTTATGGCCGTGTGGGGCTGTGGAGCTGAGGGACCCCCCAGCTCCTTCACCCCTTTAATTTGAGGTGTCTAAGACGACTCTCCGTGAAAGTAAAATATTTTTGCGCATATAAATAAGCCCTCAGAAGATTATGTATGGAAAATGTTCCCTGCAATGTGTTCCCTCAGGATGAGAATGTGGCTGCTACCAGCCTGGGATCATCCTGCCTCTTGCTCTGCCTCAGCCTTGCCATGTCTTAGAAACCCCCAAAAATTTAAACCAAATACATTTTAATGATTGGAGCAGGCCATAGGTTATTTATTCCACGTTGGGGATGTTGGACCGTGCTGGAGTGTGGAAATGGCAATGAGAAATTGAAGCGTCAAACTGTTTAGAAAGGAGAATTAAAATTGTAAATCCTCAGCCTAACACATCCTTCAGGCCAAGTTACTTCACACCGAGGATGTCCAGAAGCTTAAAACAGTTTGCTTTATTAATTTAATTTGTATAAATACTCTCGTAACAGTACCTTTAGTAATTCCAGAAATAAGTTTTGTTTCTTTCTGAGCAGGAAGGACACTTAGTCCTCTGCACTCAAAAAGCAAATTATTTCCAATGCTTCCTAGAAGTTGTACAAACCAGAACTCTGCAGTAATTTTACCTGGCAGCAGTATCTGCAATTATGTCCTTGTCTGAGGAGAAATTCAGAGGTTTTAGATGAAAAGAAAAACCCTGCTGAGAATAAAATAGCAATGCTGAAATCACAAGATATTTTAGCTGTTGGGAATGCAGCAAAGTGGGATTGTTTTAGATATAATTTATCTATACTTTAATGGTTGCTGTCACGATAGTGTTGGAGCATCTCTTGAAATTTTAACAGCCAGATTCTGTCATTCTTTATTAGGTCTAATAACACATGATTGTGCAAGTGGTCCCTCAGGAATCCTGTCACTGGAGTTGTCACACTGGTTTGCTGGTCCTTGGGGATACTTACAGGGTAAGCTGTCAAAAAATGTGAAAAAAAAAAAAAAAAAAGTAGCAAGTCTAGTCCTAAATTATTTAGCTGTGAAATACTCTTACAAAGTGGAAGGGTGTTATTTGCCTCACTTTTCCATGGTAGCTGAGAAACAAAGCTACCAAGAAGTTGTGTTGCAGGAGGTCTGCAGGAATTCCTTGCCAGAATTAAAATTTGAAAGCACATCTCTTTGATTTCCTTAATCTTCAAATAAATTATTAATTCCCTTTCACCTGCAGTTTCTTGCTTTTCTGTCCTCACAACATGAACTTGCTAGAGGCAGATGAACAAATAAATAAGCAAAAAGTCTCAAAAAAGACATGGAAATTTGCTGCTTGCTCTTAATGGAAATAGCAAAGATTGTGAGCAATAAAAAAAAAAAAGAAGTTAATTTCAAGCCCTGATTATTTTAATAAAGAAGCAAATTGGAAAGAAGTTCTGATCCCTTGGGAGATAAGCTCTTAAGATCATGTCTAGGACTAGAGCTGATAAATATGCAGCTTGGTAGAAGAAAAAGTTACCCAAAAAAAGACTTTCTGAAGCACATCTGAGGCTGGTCTTTTGAAAGATGAAACACTGAGTTACAAATGAAGATTTTTTTCCTCGTGTTCCTCTCTGGGAGCTGCTGCAGATGCTGCTTTGGTCACATCCTGTGTCCATTGAAAGCAGTGACAAAGTCCCCTTTGATGGCAGTGGCTCTGGGTGTAGGCAGTGTGAGGGGGGTCACACTCAGCACACTTATGAATAATTGCTTCTGTATCATTCTAGTTTTTGATAAGCCATAAATTTGTGAAACACCCTCTTTTTATAGGCTAAAATTTTCTGGTTATTTTCCAGTCCAGTACACAACTTGAGATCCGCACACCGAGATCCACGGATCCAACTTTAGCCTACCTCAAATCAGCTTTAGAGATTCCTTGGTGGTACAATTCATGCCTAAGAATCCACATTGACAAATCTTGGGTAGAAAATGCATTCTTTCCTGACACAGAGCCCTCTTGGTCTGGGAGGTTGAAAAGTAGGAGGCTGCAAAGTGCCTGTGGAGCAGCTCCAGAGCCCATGGGCACTTTGGGGTAAAACTGCTTGAACTGGGGCACAGACTTTAATTTCCAAAGTGTCTTTGATTGCCTTAATAACTATTAGTCTCCATGTGGCCATGAGAGCTTGAACTAAGCAGCTTTTGTTTAGGTATTTGTGGAGGCTTTTCCTTATCTTTTTTGCAAATTCCGTATGTGGAACCTGAGACTGCAATGGGAAACGAGGTTTTTTTCTGCGCAACAAGTTGTTGGTAGAGGGCCTAGTTCCTGAAAAACCTCTGCTCTGCTCCTTGGTGCTGAGTGTTTTCCTACCTAGTGTTGGGGTCCCTCCCCCGCCATGGAGCCCTGGGAGAGGGGCCCTGAGGGCACAGACACGGGGCTTCCCTGCCCCTGCTCAGCCTCGTTCCCATGGGTTGGTTTGTGTTCCCTGCGCGGGCAGAAGGACCCTTGGTCCCGTGACTGGAACAGTTCCTGGGCAGAGCTCCGGCCATGCGGCTGGAGAAATAAACATCTCTCTGAAACATCTAGCAAGAATCTGTCTGTCCATATATATTTCCTTTCCACGGGACTCCTGGTTTGATATATGCGTGTTGCAGGATCCCCACTGCAACAAATGGTGGAGAATGCGGGCAGAACGATCCCCGATCCCTAAGCGACTGATTTGTGTGAGTAAACCCTGGAAACTTTGGATTCCTCTTCTTGGTTTTGCTTTGCTATTCCGTATCTAAACTATGGAGGAACCGTGGGAAGACTCTTGGCTCTCAGAGCCGCATATGGACATTTATCTTAAACTTAAAACGATTCTTGAACAACGATTTGTAAATTTTAGCTTGATTCAAGCTCAGAAAGAACTGAAACACTTCCTGGCATGGTTGTTTAAGAACTTTTTCTATGTTTCTTGGGATTTAATTCTTACCAAGGGCTTTTGGAAAACCGTTTGGACACAGTTAATATTTGAGTCAAAATATATGCCGATGGAAGAATATTTTCGTGAATATTATTTAGTTACCGAGACTGTTGAGCAATGTCAGCTGTGTCCTGGCGAAGGGAAGCCTGGCGCAGGGACCGTGCGGCCCAGGCCACGTGCACCGAGCGCTCTGCGAGCAGCAGCGAGGCAGTTCCCGTGCGTGGGCGGAGCCACGCGAGCCGCAGTGTCGGTGGCGGAGCGAGGAGCGGCGGGACCCGGCGGTGCCCGCACGGTCCTGTGCAGCGCGTGGTGGAGCGAGCCCCGTGAACGCCCGACCGAGAGGGGCGGCGCGCGGGCGGCGGCTGGCGGCAGCGGCGGTGGAACGGAGCCGCGCCGAACCGAAACACGCGCTGGAGCAGGGCGCGGGGGGGTCGTCGCTCGGGGGCCCGGCCGAGACGTGGGTGCAGCGCCCGGCATCGGCAGCGAAGCTGCGACCAGAGGAGGCGACGCACGGAGAACGGAGCGGCGCGGCCCGGCCCGGCCCGCGCAGCCCCGAACGCGACCCCGGGAAGAGCGTGCAGGCACCAGCAGCCCCGACAATTCCAACACGGGAGCGACCGAAGGAGAGAGCAAAGACGCAGCGAGACAGAAAACAGCAGCCACTCGGAAAAAGGAAAAGATCATAGTAACTAAGATCTTAGGGATAGTAAAATGGTATAATGTTAAGCAAAATTATGGTTTTATAACAAGGTGTGACAACCAGCAAGACATATTCGTGCATAGAACTGCTATTAAAAAGAATAACCCTGAAAAATACATCCCAAGCTTGGGAGATGGAGAAGTGGTGGAATTTAATATTGTACTAGGGAGAAAAGGGTTACAAGCATCGCAGGTCACTGGGCCTGATGGTGTTCCTGTAAAAGGCAGTATATATGCAAAAAATCGTAGTCATGTTAGACAATATCTCCATTGTAAGCCCCCCCTACAGTTTCCCTTTCCTAATCCCACCTTTCCCTTTTACCCTATGTCCTATTACCCCCAGTGTATTCCCAATCCGTTTTTTCATCCATGGTTTCCCTCACAAAACCATGCTTTTGCCAGTTGTTTCCCCAAAAATCCCTTTCCAATGCCGAGTGGGGGATGAAAAGGGGGAGGGAAGAAGTTAAACCCTCTCCTGCCTCAGTTTCCCCACAAAGCATGCTCAGAGAGTCCTGTCTCCCTTCTGTCAGCCCTAAGATGTTCCACAGAATCTGATTGGACATTTAAAGACTCAGGAGGGTGGCTTGTTTTGTTTTGAAACTGTTCTTGTTATGTTTATCCAGTTGTTTTCATTCTCCTTTTATTAAAATAAAATGGGTGAGGTGTTGGGGTCCCTCCCCCACCGTGTAGCCCTGGGAGAGGGGCCCTGAGGGCACAGACACGGGGCTTCCCTGCCCCTGCTCAGCCTCGTTCCCATGGGTTGGTTTGTGTTCCCTGCGCGGGCAGAAGGACCCTTGGTCCCGTGACTGGGACAGTTCCTGGGCAGAGCTCCGGCCATGCGGCTGGAGAAATAAACATCTCTCTGAAACATCTAGCAAGAATCTGTCTGTCCATATATATTTCCTTTCCACGGGACTCCTGGTTTGATATATGCGTGTTGCAGGATCCCCACTGCAACAACCTAGTTTGTTACTTAAGGAGGAGAAGGAATTTCCAAAAAAGCTTTTCATTATCTGGGGCATTTGGGTTCAGGGGGTGGTGCTCAAAATACTTTTGTGAGACAAATTCACGACTGCTTGTTCAAAATCTCACTCTTCACTGTTCCATGCAGATTCTGCTCCACGAGGGATGCAAAGTGTTGGCACCGGGAGAAGAACTGACTCAGAGCTGTTCACGGGGGTCACTGAGGTTTTGAGCATTGAAAGATAAAAAAAGAGCCAGCAAATTCTACATTTAAATTAAAAAAAACCTTGTGTTTCTGAAGAACAGATGAGCACCTGGAGTGTTTCCTTCAGTCAGTCAGTCGTGCAAAGCCATTTCTTTGGTATTTGTTATGAAGAGTAAATATTGCAGACCAGAATAACTGAAAAGGGGCTTTAATTACACCAAGCCTCAGTGCTGAGCACACACAAAGTTAAAAGTGAAAGGCCAACAGGGAGTTTATCTGTTAAGCAAATGGAAACAGCGAAAAGGGGCTTCATTAAAAAATCCCCAGGTCAGCATCTGAGTTTAGAGAGCTAAAGGGGAGGAAACAGCACCTCTCAAACAAAACTTTTATCCTAGGACTTTTGCTGGGAAGGAGCGTTGATGTGGAGACACACTTGGACAGGGTACAGGGATATCTGTAACCTCAGACATCCAAATGCTGCCTGTGGTTCTCTTCACTCAGGCTTCCCTTTCTCCCGGGATTTCCTGTGAGCTCACTTAATACCTGAACCACTGACACACTTCCTGAAGGATTACTGAGCATGCCCCCATCCTGCCCTGAAGCTTTAGGAGTGTTTCCATCCCTGGCATGAGTAGGTGGCCCCATCTGCTATCCAGGCAGTAAACAGAATTTGTTAATGACTGCCCCAGTGTGATAGAAATATCAGCAACTCATTAATCCATTATGTGTGAATTGCTTAATGGGGCAGGGAATATTCCTGTGCTTGTGGCTTCTTCAGGCCTTGAAATCCACATTATATCTGAGCTGCTGCAGGATGGTCCCTGCCTCCACAACCTTCCTGTGAAAATATATGCTTATTTGCCACCCTGCTTGCATTAGTATGAGTTCTCCCTAAATAATTTTACAAAAATACATCAATTTTGTAAATATTCTACTGTGTGTAGATATAGGGGTTGTTGATTTTACATTCCCTTAACCACTAAATGCCTGATGTGTAGGTTGGTGTCCTGTGAATGTCTCAAGATCACACTTGGCCTGATCCCAACCCCAAAGTGATTATTTTTTTCATTCATCTCAGGGGATTTTAATTCCGAATTATGAAAAAAAAACCCCACCCTGATGTCTTGCTAGCAATCAATGCAATTTATGCAAAGGCAGAAGTTTCTTACCTCGTATCAGACATGATTTACCCACTCAGTAGCACTCAAACTAGGTCAAAAATAAGAGGCTCGTTTATACAGCATATAATTAACCAGTGAAACCTGGTGCCGCAGGAGATTGCGGAGGTTAATGACACGATGTCTGGTTCTGCATGTGGAGTCTTGCGTGGAAGCCCAGTAAGTGGGACACGCTACAGAACAGCAGCACAAGAGAGTCTTTACCCTTTCCAATAAAATTAGACTGTTTGTGTTACTGTGTTCTTGCCATCTCCCATCTGTTTCCCTGTGCCTCTTGTCTCTTGTGTTAAATCCTGAGCTCTCAGAACGGGTGACAACAGAGGGCTTTTGGTAGGGACTTTGACAACCTCTATCGGCCTGCTGTCAGTAAAAGGAATAAGGCAATTTTGCCTAAAAGCCTGCTCTTGTTCAGAAGTGACACTGAGGCAGAGATTAGAAATAAAAAATGGTACTGAGCAAGTAGAAAAGGAAAATTCATGTGTATTGCTGGAGGCAGCCACACAGCCCTGTAAGAGGCTTGGTATGAAGTGTAATATCCCCAGGATCACTTTGATTCAAACTAATATTTAATTAATAGCTTTTTGAGGGGAACGTGGCACAATGATTCCTCTCCCCTAGATTTTTCCCTTTCTTTTTTCCCCTAAAATTTCATTTACCTTTTTGCCTTTGCATTATTAAAGACGTGTAAACCCGGCTCGATATTCTCACCCGGCACCATCTGAGAACACTCTGTTATTCAGCTTGAAACGCTTGAAACTGAGTCAGCTCAGGTGCTTCAGAGCTTGTTAGCTTCAGCTCAGACAGCTTCTGCAGCCCCGTGCCAGCGCCACGGCTCGCAGGAGGGATCGTTAATTAGCTGAGATGCAAATGTACGCAGAGATTCGGGGCCCTTCCTGTGCTGGAGACCATCGAAGCAGCTCATCGAAGCAGAGCAGCAGAGATCCATCACTTTGCTGTGCTGAGCCAGAAATGACTTCACGTAGCGCTGGTGGGACACCTTGTCACTGCTGTCCCAAACTTCCTGCTCCAGGGGTGTGACATGTAGCACAGAGAGGCTGGAGCTGGCTCCGAGCAGAACCAGCTGAGCTCTGCACCGCTCCGAGACCCAAATTGGCCCCAGAACAAGTGCAGCTCCATTTGTATGCACTGCTGATCCTGAACCATTAAATCATATGGAAACCACGCTGACTCCACACAAAGCCATCTCGGGGACGGATAAATCCATACAGCTGCCAGTGCTTTAAAAATAAAGAATTCAAGGCACAGTGCGAAGGGAACTGGGTGAAATGTAGCGGCCCCTGTGAGCTGGGAGGTCAAACTAATTGGTACAGTGCTTTGTTCTGGTGTTAAAGCGGTGAATCTGCAGCTGAGGCTCCAGAACAGAGTGATAATAACAGCAAGAGCAGTGCCAGTAAGGGAAAGCCGAGCAGTTGGCAGAGCCATGGCTGCAGCGAGGCAGGCAATTCGCAGGAGATCTGAGTAGGCAAAAGGGAACGGCTCCCTGCGCTTGAACCTGAGGAATGAACAGACACTCCTGGTAACAAAAGAGGGCACTGAAAAATTAAGGTCAGCAGGTCGAGGGAGGTGATTCTCCCCCTGTATTCTGTCCTCGTGATGAGACCCCACCTGCAGTGCCCTGTCCAGCTCTGGAATCCTGAGCACAAGACAGACTTGGATCTGTTGAAGCTGGTCCAGAGGAGGCCACAGAGCTGCTCCGAGGGTTTGAACACCTCTTCTTTGGAGCCAGGTTGGAAGAGCTGGGAATGTTCACTTGGAGAGGAGAAGGCTCCAGGGAGACCTTAGAGCCCCTTCCAGTGCCTAAAGAGGCTCCAGGAGAGCTGGAGAAGGACTTGGGACATGGGTCTGGAGTGACAGCACTAGGGGGAATGGCTTCAAACTGAGAGAGAGCAGGGTTAGGTGGGATATTGGGAAGAAATTCCTCCCTGTGAGGGTTCTGGGGCCCTGGCACAGGGTGCCCAGAGAAGCTGTAGCTGCCCCTGGATCTCTGGAAGTGTCCAAGGCCAGGTTGGACAGAGCTTGGGACAATCTGGTCTAGTGGAAGGTGGCCCATGACAGGGGGGTTGGGATGGGATGATCTTTCAGGTCCCTTCCTTCGCAAATAATTCTGTGATTCTATGACCCTATGAAATTCTGGCTTGTGGGTACAGGCAGGATGGATTCCTGCAGGGAGTTCCGTCAAAGAAGTGGGCGGTTTCTATAGGAGGAATGAAGGATTACCAGAAGTCCTCACTTGGCACAGTGCCTTTAGAGAACAGCAGTAATAAAACATGCAGTGCCTCCTGGTAGCAGTGCTGGTAATAACCATCCAGATGAATATTGATGTTGATATAAATAAAGCTCTATGCAATTACAATCAGCTAAGGTTAGGAAGATATTCTTCTCCCGGATTGAACAGTTAAGTGCAGTGTGTGCACTTACAGATAGAGCAGGTTGGAAGAAGGGAAGGATTTATATTGTCCTCTGAAACATTCAACACTGGCCACTGTCAGAGACAGGAAACTGCATCGATTTGTTTGCGAATGACAATTTCTCTTTCCTGCAGCAACAGCAAAATATCTGTGGTGGGAGTTCAGTGCCTCACTTAATTTGATACTAAAAGATATCTTGGTAGACAGAGACATATAAAACTCTGGCATGATGTAGTTAAAATCTTGTTTATGCCTCTGCATAGGAAGCATTTGCCTTATCATAAGACAGGAGCTTAAAGTAAAACCTGAATGGAAACATGTAAATAAAATGTGAACCTGGGAGCAGCCAACCTCCAGCCTGCTGCTTTCCAGTGCATGCCAAAACTTCCCTCCCCGGGTGAGAAATTAGGATTGGCCATGTGAGAAACCACAGAAAGATTTAGAAAATCATAGAATAGTTTGAGTTGGAACAGACCTTTTAAAGATCATCTTGTTGCAGGTGTCATGTAGGTGAGGTATCCTGTGCCTGCAGCTTGGACGTCCTGATCAAATCGTGTGTTCCTGTCAGTCAAAGACAGATAAATGTTGCTGTTCTGATGGAGGATTATGGATCAGCTGGGAAATAATTTCTGTTACATTCTGCATCACCCTATTAGATTTAGTCCTGGTGCTTGAATCTGCCAAGTGTTTGTCCAGGGTATCTGCCTGGCCTTTGGGAGAATAATAATGAATAACTAAGCCTTTTACCATCACAATACTAATGAAGTTTTAATGGTGAATTAAAGAACAGAATGAGGGAAATTCCAGCCGTGAAGCTGTTGCTGCCAGTTGGTATCTAACTAGACAGTGAGATGTGGAAGTGTTAATGGATGTAGGTAAATGAAGGAGTGATAAAATCACACAATGTCTATAAACATAAATCAGGATCAATAAAATAGTGGCTGCACAGATTCAGCCTCAGATTCTGAGGCAAGAAACAGCTGTCAACCTACATATAGGTTTGTAGATAAACCCCATGGAACTGGGGCTGTTGAGCCTGGAGAAAAGGAAGCTCAGGGGGGACCTTCTCACTTCTCTGACAGGAGGGTGCAGCCAGGTGGGAGTTCGTCACTTCTCCCAGGGAACAGTGACAGAACGAGAGGAAATGGCCTCAAGTCGCACCAGGGAAAGTTTAGATTGGATATTAGAGAAGATTTCTCCATGGAAAGGGTGGTCAGGCATTGGAACAGGATGCTCAGGGAAGTGGAGTCACCACTCCTGGAAGGATTTAAAAGATGTGTAGATGTAACACTTAGAGACATGGTTTAATGGTGACCTTGGCAGTGTTAATGGTTAATTTTGATTTTAGAAGACCTTTGCAACCTAAACAATTCTGTGGTTCCATTCTATGACTCTTTATGCCTCGGCTTTTAGATCTTGGCTGCACTAGAAAATGTTTCTTCCACATTCTGTAAAGTGCTGGCCAGTTCAGTGCTACTGGTCCACACCTGCAGAGCTGACCAAACTGAAACCCACAGAATAGAAAAAGTTTTGAGTATAATTTCTGACCCAAACATTGGATGCACCTGGGTCTAGTTAAAACATATGAGCCAAGGAAAATAATAGGAAAACTTCATTAAAGGGTATTTAATCACACCTCCATGGTCACATTTTCTCCTGCATCCCTGCTGGCACTGACAAGTGAAGTGTGGCTGAATCAAATTCTCCTGGTGCTAAAAATGGGAAAAATGTGTCCTTTAATTCTGAGGTGAAAACAATTCATTTCTTGAGAGAAAACTGTGTCTCTGCCTTAATTTTCTTCCCATTTTCCTGCCAGAGCACCACATCAATCATTTTCCTTCTCTAAAGTCAACCTCAGCTGTTGACTTGTCTCAAAGAATTGTAGGATGAATCTGCTGTCAGAAACCACCTTCTGCTGCTTGGCCTGACTGAGCTGCCACTGACCCCTGGCAGGAACTCGCTCACACCCTCTCTACACCTTTTATTTGCTGTTCTACTTACAGGGAAATGAAGGGGAAAACCATAAAAATAACGAGCATGCAAGCAACTCTGCCGGGGAGCAAACAGCTCAGAGGAAGAGCCGTGAAAAATCACACAGAGCAGAGAAAGTCTCCCGAGATAAATGTGACTATTTAGGGCAGCCAGACAGTAATTGCAGCGTTTGCAAAAGTCAGCATGAATATGCCACATTATTCCCAGCAAGCATCGTGTTTGAGGGACACAGCCCATTTTCTGTTCCTGAGGCTGGTGATTTTCTTTTGGTTTGTTCTCTCCCTAATGGAGCAGACTTTGCGAATAATTTTCCCTGTGCTTTGGTCTCTCCCTTGCAGTTTTATGGGCTGTTACCAGCACTGGTGGTATCTGATGTGTGAAAACTGAGACAAGTTAATTTGGATTAGGAGTAACTGGAGTGCTGTAGTGCCACGGTTGGATGAGCTTTGTCCTAGAAGGGAGGTTTCTGGGAGAAACAATATCTGTGAGCAGAGGCGTCATTTGCTGAGAGCACTGAAATGTGGGCTCTTCGGAGGAAAATTGAGAAAACAACATTGCAACCACTTGTAAGCTTGTGCTTCCTTCCCTGACTTCTGGGATTTGTGTGAATGTGAGTACATTGTCATTTCCTACATCCTTCCCTGCTTAATACCCACCAAATATTTGTTCTGCAGAATGCAAGGGATGTGTGGGCATTGCTCAGGAAGCAGCTCTCTGGATCAGGCTGCAGTGTGGTCTTAATGGATGTGGGAGCAAGATGGGAAAGTTTCTGAGAGGGAGGTGAGGCCCTGGCACAGGTTGTCCAGAGAACCTGGGGCTGCCCCTGGATCCCTGGAAGTGTCCAACGCCAGTTTGGATGGGGCTTGGAGCAGCCTGGGATAGTGGAAGGTGTCCCTGCCCATGGCACAGTTTCTGTGGTATCTGTGATACATCACCTCCAGATGCTCATCCCCCAAATCCAACCCCAAGTGATCCTAAACTCAAATCAAAGCCTATAAGATTTTTAAAGCAAAGACAGCTGAGATGCTTTTTTGAAAATGTTTTCAGGGATTCATATTTTTGCTCTACTCTCCTGTTATGATATCTACAAATTACCTTTGCTCTGGAAAGCAAGCTGGGATTTTCCTTGGTTTCCCCTTATTCCAGAATTTCGAACCTTAAAACCTCGTATTTTACACATTGTAGTAAAACACTTCTCTGAAAGTGTTCAAAAAATGGGTGGATGTGGCACTTGGGGACATGATTTGGTGGTGAATGTGGCAGTGCTGGGTTAATGGCTGGACCTGATGATCTTAGAGATCTTTTCCAATCTAAATGATTCAATGAATCCATGAGACACCTCAAAGGTTGCATCCCTGCGGACAGGGACATGAAGCAGGTGTGGAGGGAGCAGTGGCACCACTGTTACTCTCTCTTTGGATGAGCAGGGTGTGTTACACCAGAAGTGTCACTGTAGCTGCCACAGTCCCTCCTCCTGTGTTAATCCTGTCCCCAGGATTCATTAACAACAGCATTTTAGAGGGGCTGTGAGCTCTGGTGCTCCTGGCTGCTGCTGCCAGACCTCAACTCCCCCTCTAATTATACCTGGCCACTTTTGATAAGCTTTTTTTAAATTTGCAGCTCTCCAGTGCTGTGCATTCAGCATGACGATGCTACAGCAGGGTGTATTTGTGTGGTGGATGATGTTGTTGCTCTAAATCACTAATCCTAAAAATCCCCAGGGGAAAAATGTTCTTTGAACATTACAAAACTGCATATTTGCCTACTGCTAATTAGTCAAATATAACCTGCAGTCTGAATCTTCTTGGAGACTGGGGAGAATGAAAATACCCTGAGAGCAGGTGGGGAAGGGTTAACAAAGGAAACTCAGGCTGTGAAATTGAAATATTCTTTCTCTCTCGGAGAAAGCAAGAGCACTCATCAAGCACAGAGGCTCTTTATCTGGTGTCTGACAGTGCCACAGGGGACAGCGAGATGCTGCAAACCAAGGTCATTCCTGCCTCTTTGAAGTGATGCATTCCTACATGCTGGCACTGAGGGAAAAGCTGGACCTCCAGCTCAGCCAGACTGATCGGTGACACAGGTTAGGCAAAAAAAAAACCAACTGGAAAAGGCAGAAGTATCAGCACCCACATCCTCAGATACTGAGAGCTAAAAGGGATGAGGAAATTGTTCCATCTGACCTCATTTGGGATTGGATTTTTCCCCAAGTATTTCTCCATTGAGTCTGGTAAGTTGTCATGTAAGAGGGGGAAGTAAAAGTCAGCAACCTGTGGATGGCAGATACTTTAAAATTCTCCCTTTTTGAGTTGGGAATCAGAGGAGAAAATGAGACCTCTTTAGGATCAATACAAAGAATTAGGTACATATCCACCCAAAGGGCTACAGGGACATCTCCAAACCAGTGAAGATGGTCAGACACTGGTATGGACATCTGTTACTGTGCAGTTGGTGGCATTGGTTTGGGATGCTCTTGGCACCTCCTGACTGGCTCAGGCATGGTCTGAGAAAGCCATGGACCAACAGCTCCCGTTGGTCAGCAGAAGGAAGGAGCCAGCCTGTCCTGTGGGGAGAACACGAGCACAGTTCAGCTACATCAACAGAAACCCTGCTCTCAGGTCAGAGGATGAACCCTGACTTTTTTCATTTACAGGTAGAGATACAGTCAATTAAATTACTTGTGGGGCAGAAAAATGCCTGAGCTTTTACACTATGCCCTGTCAGTGCTTTCAGCTGCCACGGCACTGCCTGAGGAGGAGGAGGAATGACAGCTCTTTAGTGGAAGAACTGTCATAACATTTATCCAGTGTTGAGTGACCTGTTAGTTCCCAAGAAACACCAGAGTTCTCCAGTATGAAGCAGCTGATGACTTTTAAAACCTGAAGATGCTGTGAGTGACAGGGGGAGAGGGAACAGAGAGAGGAAGACTCTGTTTTAAGGAGCACAAAGCTGCAAACATCTCCCTCACAGTCCTGGTCAGCTGTAGAGGCTCCTGGCCTCTGTCTGGTCTTAAATGTTAATGCAGCGTGACAAGAGGATGTACAGGGAGAGGGGAGACTTCATCAGGGCCTTGCATGCACCACTGGGCTCTACAGCCTCCTCCCTCCCCTGGAATTGTGGCTGCCTGTGCTGGGGGGAGCTCTGACAGGGTTCAGCCATAGCCTTGGGTCCTTCTGTGCTGTGTGGGAGGACCTGTTTGAGGTCTCCTGTATTTCAGGAGCTGCACTGAAGCTCATTCTCTTGCCTGAGAGGTGCTGAGGTCTCTCTGTGCCCTGCCTTGTGCCTTGATGATCCTGACCTGCTCCTGGCTTCCTGGACCTGCCTCGATGCTTTGGATTTGTCTGGCATCTGCTGGACTCTTGGGAGGCTCATATGGGTTCTCATCTGCATTTCCATTCTCCTCCAGGTCACTTCAGCACCTGAGTGCTCAGTCTCTGTCCTGCACTCCCAGGATTAGGCCTCTGCCTTGGACACAGGATTCTCCTCCTCATTCTCAGCCACAGTCCCGGATGAGTGCCAACATCTTTCATAGAATCCCAGAATCGCCTGGGTTGGAAGGGATCATCCAGTGCCACCCCCTGCTATGGGCAGGGACACCTTCCACTGGACCAGATTGTCCCAAGCTCCATCCAGCATGGCCTTGGACACTTCCAGGGATCCAGGGGCAGCCACAGCTTCTCTGGGCACCCTGTGCCAGGGCCTGCCCACGCTCACAGGGAACAATTTCTTCCCAATATCCCATCCATCCCTGCCCTCTGGCAGTGGGAAGCCCCCTTGTCCTGTCACTCCTGCCCCTTGTCCCCAGTCCCTCTCCATCTCTCTTGGAGCCCCTTTAGGCCCTGGAAGGGGTTCTGAGGTCTCCCTGGAGTATTCTCTTATCCAAGTCTCTCAGCCTGGCTCCAGAGCAGAGGTGCTCCAGCCCTCAGAACATCTTTATGGCCCTTTGACAGGTCATTGAAGGGGACAGAAATGCTGCCACGTCACTGCCCTGCTGTCTGCCCCATTGGTGTGATCCCAGCCCAGGCAGAGCCTGTTGGGAGCATCTACACATCATTGCACCCCAAACCGGTGGCCCCTGGATACCTCGAGGTGAATCTGGCCTGTGAGGGACGATGTCTGTGCGCCAAGGGTTTCACACCAGCTTCTCCAAAGAGTGACCTTTGTAAGGTGTGGGGACAAACAATGATGAGAAAGGAGGTGACTGTCACAGCCCTGAGTGCACCAGCAGGTTCTGCAGCCTCTTCCCTGCCCCTCCCAGGACTTTAGCTGCAGGTGCTCAGGTCAGCCCTGGCACAGGGCAGCTGTAACATTGGATCAGGCTGCTGTGGAAACCTGAGAAATCCTGCTTGGAGTTTTTGCCCGTGAACCTGCCAGCTCTGGGCTTGAGTGCTCTGTTTTAGCACAATGCCTTGCCCCTGGTCCTTGCTTGAGCTGGGATGCAGATACGGCTCTGCCTGCCCTGCCTTGCCAAGCAGTTCTTCCCAGCAGAGAGAAGTAGGAAGTAAAATTAAAAAATCAAAGCTTATTCCCACTCTGTTCATTTAAGTATTAAAATGGTGAGATTCTTTGCCAGTATAAATGTGTAATTGATTATTAATTCCCTTTCCAGAGGCATCATGCCCTTTAGTCCCCATTTCACATGGACTGCAAATGGACACAGAATGAAACCCCGGTGATGGGGCTGCATTTAGCACAGAAGGCACATCTGGCTTATTGCTTATGCTGTTCAGGCTTTTAAAAGTCAAAGTACTCGGGGCTCCCTGCTGATAAAAATATTCCGAACTGCTGCTTGAATCCAGGGTGAACGTAACGTGAAACCTCCTCAAAGCTTAAAACACTCTCACCTCCTGCTGAAGTGCCCCTTTTGGTTGCCCCGCCTGCCCCGGGGCTCCGCTCTGAACCCGAGCACGGAGCTGACAGAGCTCACAGGGAGGAGTAGGTGCATCCCCTCTTTTTTTCTGGCTCCGGTCTCTGATCTGCCTCGCAGCTGTCCTCACCAAAACCATCGTGGCAGAGCGGGACAGGGACGAGCAGCAGGGTGTCAGAAGACTTCAAGCCACTTTAACCTCCTGTAAAACCTGGGCAGAAAGTGAAAGACCACTGAGAGCTGCCTCGAGGATCCGGATGCTTTCTTTGTCCTTGGAGTGTGAGCCGGGGAGTGGAAGAGGGAGCCCAGAGGCTCCGGGTTTGCTCAGCGTTCTTGAGACAGTGACAGCAGGAAAATGGAAATTATCCGTATGTAAGCCATGATAACATGGCAAAACCACGAGAACTCGGGGTAAATTAATAATTTAGAAAACCCCAAATAACAAACATAGGAAAGAAGGTCAGTGTGGATTTGCATGTTTCAATATTAATACAGGGGAAGAAGAGATGTTTCTTCATGCTGTGGACAGCTGAACCTTAGAACTCCTTGCCAGAGGTTGTGGATGTAGAAAGCTTTCCGGGGTTAAAAAGGAAATTAAGACAGGACTTTGGACAGACCTGCTGAGGATTACCAAGTAGGAAAACCACATAAGGTTCACTGAATTCTCTGGGATGAAAGTAGTTGGAAACTCTAGTTCGTGGGGGAAGTATCACTTATTCTTTCTTTGACATGTGCTTCTGGATACTTTTGAAAACTACTTACACATTCCATCTGAATCATCTGTCCCTTTGCCGTTGTGATAGTATTTATATAGAACAAGAAACCATTAACATGGATATGAAAAAGCTGAATAATTATTTAATGATTCTTCTCATATTAAAACAAACCCTATATCCTGAGCACATTTAAAAAAGCCAACATTACATTTCTTAAAGGCATGGATGCATTTAGTTCAGGGAGAACAATCAGACAAATAAACCTCCCACATGCTCATCAAATGCTCACAAGATTGAGGATTTAGATTACAAATTATGACATGTTCTTCTGCAATAATATACAGCAAATAGAAGGATTTACCTCCTGCGGTAGTATTAAATAAGCTGTTCTAGAGGTTAATGAATCTGCTTCCCAAATTCCTAGGGAATGCAAATTTAAGGCTTTGTTTCCTATGTTCCTCCATCACGGATGTTTTGGGAAGAAATGAAATGAGCATTACGATGTGATTTGGGGGCTGTCATTACTGTGTGAATGTAGAGCTCAGCCAGGGTCTTGCATTGTTGTATTGGTGACACAAAATGTTTAATGACATCTCTCATGACATCCTGTCTCCCTTCTGACAGTGTGGGATAGAGATGTGGCTGCTACAGAAGGTCCTGAGCTACCTGGTCTTGCCAGCCGCTGTCACAGGAGTATCATGGTCTGCTATCATGGGTAAGACATCAAATCTCCACCCAGAAAGTGACTGATATCTCCTCCAGCACCTTCTCACTGAGGCTGTGGTTCCTGGACAGGTGTAAAATTGAGCATGCTGAGGTTTTAATGTTACACTCCTCCCCCACTTTGCAATGCTTTGGATTCACTGTTTGCGTATCTAAGGTCACAGAGTCACAGAATGGTTTGGGTTGGAAGGGACATTAAAGCTCATCCCATTCCATCCCTGTCATGGGCAGGGACATCTTCCACTATCCCAGAGTGCTCCAAGCCCTGTCCAGCCTGGCCTTGGACACTTCCAGGGATCCAGGGGCAGCCACAGCTCTGGGAAACATGAGCCAGGGCCTCACTACCCTCACAGGGAAGAATTTCTTTCCTATCTTTTGTCTAAACCTGCCTTCAGATATAAACCCCACCACTCAGAGACACACAAGGTGCATTCACATACCATAAATATGTGTTTGTGAAAGGCATAAAACCTGTCAGAGCCTTCTCTTTCAGACCAGGGTGTACCTTTCCTTTCAGGCAGAGCTGTGTGCTGTCAGTTGAGTAATTCACAATTATTTACTTTGGAACCAGCACTGTGGCCTTTTAAACCCAGGATTTGTGTCCAGCCCTCCTGCTCACTCAGGAAGTATTGGTGAAGACACTGGAGCTCTAACAAGCCATTATGTCTATTTTAACACAACTACCAAATGCCAGCTTGTATTCGTCCAGAAAGCTGTCAAGGGTTTCGCATGTCACTGTGCTCTCTTCTAGTTTAATTTAAAATTTTAGGGAAAGTTACGGTATTTGCCATGCTCTGTTCTTTCCCAGTCATGGCTAGGATCATTAAATCCTGAGAAAATCCTGGAGGCAAGCAATCTAATAAAGCAGTCTTTTGTTCTGTGGCTAGCAGGATAATTCAAACAGGGGGTCAGTCAAAAAATCACATTTTCCTGAGTGCTGTGGGGAGCTGAGTAGATGCGTGCCCTGCCTCTTTCTAACCCCCATGCCATGGCAAGAAGAAGTTAATTTGCATTTAATACAGCCTAAAAACCCATTCAGTGAAATAACTGCAAGGTATTTTCACAGCAAGGCCCTGCTCATGTTGGCTGACACTTCCACGGCTCCCTGGGATTTAGGGAATACTGCCTGAGTTTGTCTGATCCCCTTGGCTGGGCTGCCTGACCCTGCGTGTGCCATTTCTAATGTGTGCTGAGCCCACTCCACAGCACTCTGAGGAAGGAAACCTTGAAATATATTCAAACCATGCTGCCATTTCAGACTGTGCCCTGCATTTGGTCGTTTGGTGGGGTTTTTTGATTGTTTGTTTGTAGTGCTAAAGACAGAAAGATTCTCCCAAGACTCCAATATTCAGTGGTGCATGTTTATTTTTATGTCTTTTGCCCCAAATACTCAGTCCATGCTTTTCTCTACAGGTTTGGGTTTTTTTTTTTTTGACATAAGGATTTTCTGCTTAAAAATGGAAGCAAAGATTGGCTTCAAATTCCCTGGCAAAGCTTCTCATATGGGATACAGATTGTGTCAGCTTATCTGGCTCAAGTCTGTCTGCATGTAACCTTGTTTTCTTTGGAACTTCAGTGGTGCTCTGTGCCTCATTGTTCACATTTCTTACAGCTGGGGTTGTGGCAAGAGAAAAATCAGCTTTTTGTTTCTCTCCTGCACCACTGGGTAGATCACTGCTGACGTGTAGATGGAAATATTTTTCCTTATAAACATTTGGACTCAGCATTCAATCTGGAAGTGTTCAAAGCCAGGTTAGACAGGGCTTGGAGCAACCTGGGATAGTGGAATGTGTCCAAAGCAGCAACCCTCAGCAGGGATGGTCAGACTGTGAAGCAAGGCAGCCCTGCAGCAGTGGGATATTTTCATGGGGAGTGGAAGCTAGCAGAGGAGCAGCAGAACATCAGTGGTTATTCACTGCACGTGGTGCTGAACTGTGCAGCTATTGCTTAGAGACAGCAAGAACTCAGTAACGCTCAGATAACATCTCCACGTCAAGATTTTTGAGTTCAGAGCTCCCTTGTTCAGGAATGATTTATTGTTTGCTCTTCTTATTCTGCTGTTTTTCAGATGAATGTCCTGGGAGAGCAGTTTGTGTTGTGCTACTGCCACAACACCTGCAATGAAAAACACAGAATGGTATCACAGAATATGGGTTTGGGAAAATTATCAAAGATCATTCAGTCCTACACCCTGCCATGGGCAGGGACACCTTCCACAATCCCAGGGTGCTCCAAGCCCCATGCAGCCTGGCCTTGGACACTTCCAGGGATCCAGGGGCAGCCCCAGGTTCTCTGGGCAACCTGTGCCAGTGCCTCACTGCCCTCACAGGGACAAAGTTCTTCCCAATATCTAATCTAAATCTCTCCTTTTTTTAACTTCAAACCATTTCCCCATGTCCTATCACTATGTGACCATGTAAAGTTATTCTAATGCTTTTTTATAAGCCCCTTTTAAGTTCTGAAAGGCCTCAGTGAGGTCTCCCCTGAGCTGCCTCTTCTCCAGGCTGAACAACTCCATGAATATGAACAACCACAAGGCCCAGGTACCATGTCAGGCTAGAGCCTCCAGACTTGTTTATATGCCTGGCACCCCTATAAGGAATGAAGATGAGAATCTGCTTTGTATCCCAGTTCATCTTCTGCAGCAGCTCCTAATTAAAAAGAAAAATCCATCTGTCATCTGGGATGCACAGTGGTACTGAGTTTGTCTTGAAGCACCAGCACAAGAACTGAGCTACAGAGCACGGTTTGATTTCAACCACAGGTGCCAGGAGAGCCAGGTGAGCCGGCTGTGGTGTCCAAGTTGAACACTGGAAAAATCCCACTGTTTCCCTGGCTGCTGCTGGTGCTCTGGCGCAGCTCCCACTGCTCAACTGGACAAGTGCTTCCACCCAAAGGCCCCCAGATACCATCCCCAGCCTTATCCCCATCCTCATGCCCATCTGCATCCCCACACCATCTTCACAATCACATCCCCATCCCCACTTATCCCCATCCTCATCCCCCACCCCGCACCTATCCCTGTCCCCACACCCCATCCCCATCTCTATCCCCATCCCCACACCTCCATCCCATCCCCATCTGCAGCCTCATCCCCATCCCCATCCCTACGCCCTGTCCCCATTCCATTCTCATCCCCAACCCCATCCCCACACCCCATCCCCATCCTCATTCCTGATAGGGAAGACATGTGCTGATGTCTTTACAAACAATTCCATGGGTGAGGGGATGGGTGTTAATGTCTTGGAAAAGGGGCTTAATGTCTCTACCAACTTTGGGCAGCAGGTTTGTCCCGGAGCCCAGACAGCCTGACTCCTGAAACAGAGAAATGGAGCCGCACGAAGCTGAGTTTCTGAACTTTGGGGAAAAAGGACAGGTTTAAGGGAGAATATGTGGCAGGCGATCCGGGAAGGCTGCACCTTCCTGGTACCTCAGCAATGGGGAAAGGAAGAGGGCAACGAGCGGCCGGGAGTTTGGGATAAAAGGAGGCTGCGCCCTCCGAAACCTCGAGAGAGAAAACCCCTCCCCAGTGGCCTCTCTCCCTTTATTCGAATAAAGTTGCTGCACTCCTCTGTCTCCTTGATGGACACAGGCTTTTCATAGCGGGACTTTCCGTACAATCCCCACAGGCCACCCCCATCCCGAGGGACCCCCAGCCGCCTTCGGTCCCTGCCCCGTTCCCAGCCCCGTTCCCTGCCCCGTTCGCTGCCCCGGTCTCTTGCCCCATTCGCTGCCCCGTTCCCGGCCCCGGTCCCTGCCCCGTTCCCTGCCCCGGTCCCGGCCCCGTCCCCTGCCCCGTTCCCGGCCCCGTTCCCGGCCGCGGTCCCTGCCCCGTTCCCTGCCCCGGTCCCGGCCCCGTCCCCTGCCCCGGTCCCGTTCACTGCCCCGTTCCCTGCCCCGTCCCCTGCCCCGATCCCTGCCCCGTCCCCTGCCCCGTCCCCTGCCCCGATCCCTGCCCCGGTCCCGTTCGCTGCCCCGTTCCCTGCCCCGGTCCCGTTCGCTGCCCCGTTCCCTGCCCCGTCCCCTGCCCCGGTCCCTTCCCCCTTCCCTGCCCCGGTCCCTGCCCCGTCCCCTGCCCCGGTCCCGTTCACTGCCCCGTCCCCTGCCCCGGTCCCTTCCCCCTTCCCTGCCCCGGTCCCTGCCCCGTCCCCTGCCCCGGTCCCGTTCACTGCCCCGTCCCCTGCCCCGGTCCCTTCCCCCTTCCCTGCCCCGTTCCCTGCCCCGTCCCCTGCCCCGTTCCCTGCCCCGGTCCCTGCCCCGTTCCCTGCCCCGGTCCCTGCCCCGTTCCCTGCCCCGGTCCCGTTCGCTGCCCCGTTCCCTGCCCCGTTCCCTGCCCTGTCCCCTGCCCCGTTCCCTGCCCCGTTCCCTGCCCCGGTCCCTTCCCCCTTCCCTGCCCCGTTCCCTGCCCCGTCCCCTGCCCCGGTCCCTGCCCCGTTCCCTGCCCCGGTCCCGGCCCCGGTCCCGGCCCCGGTCCCTGCCCCGTTCCCTGCCCCGGTCCCGTTCCCTGCCCCGTTCCCTGCCCCGGTCCCTGCCCCGGTCCCGGCCCCGTTCCCCCCGGTCCTCCCGGCGCTGTCCCGGCGGTCCCCGCGCGGCCGCTCCGCGCCGCCGCCTCGGTGGTGAGGCGGGCGGGGCCGGCGCTGAGGGAAGCCGGAGGCCGAGGCCGCGGGGCTGCCGGGGGACGGGAGGTGAGCGGCGGAGGGTCCTGGGTGGGTAGGGGGACACTGAGCCTGCTCTTCATCCTCCTCCTCTGCCGCCGTGCCCTCCGCATCCCCGGGGCGGGGCGATCCGGGGCGTGTGCGTGGGTGGAACGGTGTGGGGGGTGTGAACTGGGAAGGGACTGGGGTAAACTTGGGGTGTGGGGGGTGTTTAGGGGGGTTGAGGTGCTTGGGAAGGCGATGGGGGGAGTGTGGGGATGTGGTGGTGAGCAAAGGGATGTGTGTGTTGGGATC
The DNA here is from genome assembly GCF_009650955.1 of Corvus moneduloides. Classification (NCBI taxonomy): domain Eukaryota; kingdom Metazoa; phylum Chordata; class Aves; order Passeriformes; family Corvidae; genus Corvus; species Corvus moneduloides. The sequence goes on from NC_045476.1 coordinate 2,679,571, forward strand.
CCGTGGCATGGATATAGGATTTGGGGGTTCCTTGGAGTGCTTGAGGGGTAGAGGAGGAGGCGTGGGTTGGGCTGGGGATGCCTTGGGGTTTATATGAGCAGGGATAACGTGAGGGCTTGGGAGCTGCGGGATGGGAGTAAGATTTGGGGGTATCCGGGTGCTTGAGGGATGTGTGGAAGGCCCTGTCAGTACAAAGCAGTGCCCCGGGTGGGGGCATGGGTGTGTTTGCTTTCAAGGTGTCCGAGTTAATTGAAGAGTGTGGGAACGGGGTTCTTTCAGGGATTTTAGGATGCTTAATGTGGGGGAGGAGAGGTGTGAGTGGGGTGTAGTTATGTGTAATGTGAGCGGAACAGGATGGATGTGGGATGGGTCCGTTGTTACATGGGCTGGGGAAGGTACAGGGATGAGCTGGTGGGATTTGGGAGGTGTCAGGGTTCAGGCGGATGGGGTGGGTGAGTATTTGGGAACAGGTGAAGTGGCCGGTGTTTCTGAGAGATGAAGGTGGGGCAGAGCTTCAGAGCATGACAGAGTTGTTGCAGTGTGGTTTGGGCGAGGATTTGGAGGATTTTTTGTTGGGATAGTGGGATTGATGTGAGAGCTGGATGCTGGGGTTGGAGGTTTGTGTGTGCTTGATTTCTGGTAGTTCGCAGGAAACTGTGTGTCCAGACGGATTTGCGATGATAAGGGTTTTTCCACGTGCTTCCCCCTTGGGGATAAGAGTAAGCCTGTAGGATTTATAGGAGCCTAAAAGCTCTGGATATGCACAAATCCTGTGTTAAAATTTGAGATAGCAGTGTGTTTCAAATTGTTTTTACTCACTTCTCAGTCTGGAGAGTGGCTCTGGTTGTGCTGTGGGCCTGGGATGTCTGTGGGTGCTCAGCACTGCTGGGGGCATGGAGGGAGAGCAGCTGGGAAGGATCAGGTGGATACTGGTCCAATCTTAGAAGATGAGAAATTTAACAGCACTTTGGATTTGTTTTTTTATGTATCTGAGAAGAAGATAAAATCCCCTTTGTGATCCCTCAGGGGTGTGATAAATCTCCCTCATGAGCCACATCCTTGTTGGGTGAGACCCAAAGCAGCACTGGAGCTGCAGCTCAGGTTTTGTGTTTAATGAGTCAACCTGAATCTCTTTCATGTTCTGGCGTCCCACCTGTAGCTGTCCAGGACTCCCTCTGGAAGTCACCTGCCTGAGAAAGGATGCTTTAGTGCAATAGTCACGTGTCCAGAAAACTTCACATTCTGCTTCAGGGCCATGGTAACATCCATTAAAGCTTTTAGCTGTTCCTTCAGCAGGAAGGTCAGAACTGGATTTGAAGCTGGACACCTCCAGAGAGCAGAGAAATGTGGCTCTGAGCAGGGAGAGAAGGCAAAAGCTGGAGAAAAATCCTGGTAACATTTTTGTGAGTGTTGTGCCATTCTTGGAAGGAAACCTGCTTTTGATGATTTGGTAATTTTTGAAAGAACCAGGTTTTTAACATAATCCCCCTCATGAACTCTGCACTAGTTTTCATTTGCTTTCACAGCCTTTTGAGGAGATTGTTTTCTAAGTCCAGGCAATAAAGCAGGAGTTTGCTGAACATTTGGAGAAGTGTGGCCTGGTGAGTTGGCTGTAATCTTCTTAACCCAGTGGAGCTTGCGTAACACGCAGTAAAGTGCAGCAGGTCTGATTGAGGCTGCCTTGATAATCCCTACACCGCCACTGGAGAGAGTTGGCTGCTCCTTGGGAAGTGAGGGAAGGAGGAATTGTGCTCCAGGTCACTTAGATACACTGAAGAATTGTTTGTTATGAGATTGGTGCTGTTAATGCACTAAGTAGTCTTATTCTGAAGCGTTGTTGGATGTACAGGTGCTGCAAGTAATGAAAAAACAACTTTGTTTCCTTCAGTCATAAGTTATAGCTTGTTCTTCTGAAATAATTGCTTGAAATACTTCCCAAGGTTCTGCTTTGTGCCAGAACAGGCAGTCTGATGCTGATGTGATGTTATCAGTTGTGAACTCTGCAGGATTTGATATTGCTGAACCCAAAGCCTTGAGGACATTGTCCAAGTTCAGAACCAAGGTCAAAGAGCTGCCATGTACAGGCGGGTGCAGAACTTTGGGCTGCTGATGGTGTGCAGACAGAGAGACTGCCGGAGGAAAGGGCAGCCAGTGTGACACAGTGACAGCATCGAGTCAGCTGCTTATGTGCACATTTTGATCAGCCCAGCAAGTTGTGATACTTTGTGCTTGGTCACAGGTGACGTGGCAAAAGTGGCTTGCAAGTAGTTAAAATTCCAAGGGCAGTGACAGTAGTGGCTGTTACTTGCCAAAACAACACAGCTCTAGACATCATCTGGTGGGCAAGTAGCAAGGGCTTGTGCCAAAGGAAAAGGAAAACCCAAAGCCTCATTTTCTGAGGAAGGAGCATGGACTCATTTCTCCACTGAAGTCTGGCATTTAATTTGGAAGTTTTCCTGGTGGACACCTGATCTTTCTTTCCCAGACCAAAGGATCCCTCTGACAGGCAGCTGATACTCAGTGACAGCCTTAGGCACTGCAGCAGGAAGGTTTGTATGTCTTGGAAAGTTGGAAAACTCTCTGTGTGCAGTTGGTTAACTGTAGGTGATGTTATCCTTGGTGGTTAATAAAAAATATATATATGTTTAAATTTAAACTCTTGCTGTTAGTGGCATAGGGAGCTGAATAATTTCATAAGCTTGATAGGTTTTAGAAAATATCTTTGATTTCTAAGTTTGTTACTTCTTCATTTTCCTGATCATCTTCTGGCTGTTTTGGGGTTATTTTGGAGCTAAACTTCATCAGCATTACCAACCCTTCACCCTAAAAATGTGCTGTTCTGAGCAAGTGTGCATAGAAGTTGGCTGTGTTAAAGTTAATATTTCTGCTAAACTTCATATTTTTGGGATTTATTTCACTTTCATGTAAAAGTTTTCTGCACTCTTTTATCAATGGCTACGAGCACAACACATTTAAGATGGATGGGATGTTTCAAGCTGATTTATAATAATCATGATTTTTGTTGAAATTCTTTTTGATGTGTGTTAAAGTTCCTGAGTGTAGTTTGCTTTTACAACTTAAATGACAGCTGGAGAACTGTGAGAGGGATTGTGGAAAAAAACCCACATCTAATTCTTTAATCTCCATTTGAAAAGTTCAAGATAACACTTCTCAAGAGATGTCTGATCTTCTGTAGTTTTAATCTGCTTTTCTGAGGAAACAAGTTTTGTGCCATTGTGCTTTCTGCTAATTCCTCTGGTAATTATCCTCTGATAATTGCAGTTGCTTTAACGTGCTGGCACCTTGGACAGAGGGATGGTTCCCACAGTTTATGTGGGAATGGTTCCTGTGGGGTAGAAATGAGACCCTTTAGCGCTGCCTGTGGCAAGAACTCAACCCTTGGCAGACATCAGGAGAGTTTATGGTGCCTGAGTTAGAAAAGGTTTCGCTCTCTGGACTTCTTAGACAAGAAAAGCTCGTCCTGATGAGCCACATTTCAAAGGCACTTTGAGCATCCTAATGAATTGTGTGATACAGGGCTGGTCAAAGCTGTTGTTCTCCCTATCAAAAGTTTGAGTTCACAATGTGATTTTTTTTCTTTTTTCTTTTTATTTCCCCAATGCTTTGTTTCTGTAGTTTGCCTGAAGCTAAGTAAATGCCTTTGGTTTTCCTTTCTTCCCCTTTTTTCCCCATGACTTGTTTGTGATAATCCCTTAAAATTTGCTGATTTAGAGCTGCTCTTTTACTGATACAACTTCAAAAAAATTATGATTGGGACATCATAAATATTTTGCATAACATTCCACAGTGTCTTTGAACGAGTCTAGAAATTAATATATTGGACAAGAAAATGAGTTGTTTGTTTTCCTTGAGGGAAAACACTTCCTAGGATATGTTTACCCACTTCACAGGAGATCTGATGGTAAATATGTGTGTAAATGCAGGTAATCGATTAGTTTTTTAAACTAATTTTTAATTAGTTCATTCTGATTCTCTTTCAGAGATGATGTGAAGTGCTGTTAATCCTCTGACACCGTGCCCTGGATCCTCATGGTATGTCTGAAGGACACATCTCTGCATGTTCTGAATGTGCCAGGTGAAGCCCAAGAATAACTTTCCATGGGAGTTTGTGACCTCTTAAAGAGGAAGAAGTCAAGAGAGGGCAACTTTTATTCTATATTTAGCCCTAGGTGAGTCTGTGAAAAGAATCTGACAGGCTCTAGCCTAAAATTTATTTTTGGATTTGTGTGTTACACTAGAAAATAGAGAACTGCCACACTCAGGCAGCTTTTTGCAGCTCCAGTGTAGATGCAGCACATCAGTGGGGCTTAGCAGCTTACAAAAACACCTGTAAGAACTTCCCTCAGCATTTCTGATGCTTTGGGTAAAGCAGGAGGGAAAACAGGAATATTTTTCAGCTAAGTAATTCCCCTATCAAATCCCCTGCCTCCCCTTTTAATCTGAGAGGCAAAAACTGGACAGAGCCACGAGCTTTGAGAACAGTTTGGTTGCCTTTCAATGGCAGAGGTGTCACCAGAGGTGCTGTTCAATTCCAGTGCTGCATTAACTCTCATCCTCACGTATTCGTGCCTGGCATTTCGGAATGAACTGAATTGAACCTTTCCTTTCCAGGTTGTCCTCATGAATACTCCCGTGGAGAATGTCCATGATCTTCTTTGCCTGCGTGGTGCGGGTGAGGGATGGACTTCCCCTCTCAGCCTCCACAGATTTCCATCTCAACCAGGACTTTCTGGAATGCAGGAAGAGATTGAAGGCGTTATCCTCAATGCTGGCGCGGTATCCGAGTCGGGGCACGGCAAAAGGACGTAACCTGAGCATTCAGTGAGTTCCTGCTCTGCTTTGCTTGGGTTTTTGGGCTTTAATTTTTGAAATAATTCTCTTGGGGATTAATTGAACTCTGGGTATGATCTGTAGTGCCTAATTCCAGTCTGAAATCCCACAGTGCTTGTCTAGGTTGTAAACGCCGAGGATTTTGAAACCTTATTCCTCAGCTCCTGCTCAGAATAGTGAGCATGTGCTTAGTTATATATTTGTATATATTTATATATTCATATATTGTATTTTGTATGTTAATTTATATAAATACACATACATAACTGTTATTTAATACTATATTATATTTAGACATTTCATTGTATTTATACACTTACATTTATACAATTGCATTTATTTACATATTTTATATATATTTATATGTATATTTACTTATACATATCTACATATACATATTTACACTATATTTATACATATTAGGTATATATTTGTATATACTTTCCTTATTTTATTTATATATATTTTACTCACGTTAATTTTCATTTTGTGTAGCAAAAATGGGCAGTGCTTGTTACTTTTAGGAACTGGAGTGTCATGGATTTCTACAAATCCCTTTAAGAGGGCATCCAAGTGCCTTGGAATGACTTAGTTGAGGAGAAGAAATGTATTAAAGAAATTACAGAGAAAGAAATGAAGAAATTAGTTTAAACTCATTTAAGATGTGAGTTTTAGCTTGTGGTTGCATTTCTGCTAAGCAAGTGGAAGAAAACTTTAAGTGACCCTAAGCTAAAACTAAGCATCCATTTTAGGGGGAGTTAAAAAATACATGAATTTACACTGAAACAGTTGGAAAAGCAGAGATTTTCATCTCAATTCCTTTTCAGTCAAAGCAAACTCGTGCCCTTTGATGCCAACAAGTCCTGCTGCTTTTATCTGCTGTGGTCTGTGCAGAAGCAGCTCAGCCCTGGCTCTGGAACAGGAGCAGTGCAAATGGATACGTGGGAAAAGGCCATAAATTATGGACAGCTTGGAAAAGGGGGTTTTAGGCAGGCATGGTGTTGATCCCCAGCTTGAGCTGGGAGTAGCAGGAATTTGGGGAATCTACCCAGTGGAACTGGGCTGGCAGAGCCAAGCAAAGCTGTAAATCCCAAGAACACAGTATAGCAAATAAATAAAAATGTGGTGAAATAGAAACCATGAGTAGGAAATGAAGTTGGGATAAAATATAGGAACAGTAGAAAAGAGACAAATTATTCAGTTCCAAAACTTGGGTGGTTTCCTGCTGACAAGTGGCTGGGCTGCAAGGGAAGATATCCCTCAGAAGTCTCCTGGAAGGTTTGGACCATCTGAGAGTGGAAACTTTCACATAAATATGGATTCAGTGTTAGAGGAAGCCTTTTTAGAGTAGAATTCTTATTGCGATGTAGCAGTAAGCATTTGAAAATCATGGGTTGTGTACATTAGTAACTATCTCTTGCTGTTAATATGATGTTACCATGTTCAAGGGGAACAAGGAATCCATCTGCTTCCTGGGAGCAAGCTTCCTTGCTTTTACTTTTTTTTCTGCATTTTCTTTCAAAATTGGTTTTCTGGCCATCTTGGTTTTTATTAGTGTGATTTAAAGCCAGCCTGGGAGAATAATGTCCTCGATTTGTACTGATGTACTAATTTCATAAAGTCTGTGTTGTGATCTTCACTGTGCTCAGGCATCCTGGATGAGTTAAGAATAAACAATTGTTTAAGAATAAATAGCTCTACAGGGATTGCAGGACTTTGACAACAACATAAATGACATTTTTTGCAGTCTGCTCTCTCAGCTCAGTCTGTACATTTTGTTTTGACAGCAAGCACAGCTTCATCCTCACATTCAGCAGGACTTTCACCTTTTTATGTTGATGTGATTTTTTTTAAATTTCTATTTCAGTTTCCTTTCTTCTGGGGATGTTGCCTGCATGGCAATCTGTTCCAGCAGCTACTCGACCATCATGGCCTTCTGCTTCCTGGAAGAGCTTCGGTGGGAATTTGCTGCTTCCTACAACACAAGGAGCATCAGTTCAGCTTCCAGACCATATGCTTTTATTGAATTTGGTTTGTAACTTTGTTCTCTAATAGTAAAAATCCTCTCTCTGCCAAACTGATGGTGTTAAACAACATCTCCTGGCCAAAGCCTGATGATAAAAGTGACTCTGGGTACGCCTTTACCTGCATGTGGAAGGGAAGGGGGAGATCTTAATACCTTAAACTATTTGAGGGTTTGGTTTGTAGTTCCTGAGAGTTCATCTATTATGAACAAAGTGCTGTGGTGATTGATGAACAAGCAGAGAAGAAAAAAGAAATTGATATCTCAGACACTTTCTAACTTAATTAAAAAAATCTGACGAGTGGAGACGGATGAGTATGGGAAAAAAGGGAGACAGAATAGATTATTATGGGCAGCTTTATTTCTGGCATGACTTGGAGTCATAATACCTCAGAACCATGCCCAGTGGTTCATTTTTAACCTGATATAATTTGTTTTCTTGCCAAGTAGCAGCTGCTCTACTGAACCTCACACCTTTGAAAGACACAATTCCCTTGCAGTGAGAAACTTTTCTGGAAAAGGATAATATCCTGCAGTGGGTTTGCACACTTCTGTCCAGATTTCAGTAACAGTGTTAAACTCAGGCTTAAAAGCTTGAGAAATCCATCAGGAAAGCTTCTTATAGAGCCATGTTGGATTTTGGGTGGATTCCCTGCAGGGCCCATTACAGCCAGGACGTAATTTCATACTGAGGTCCACATTAGCTGTTTTTTTTTTTTTTTTTACACTTGAGTAAGAGTTGGGGAATTTCTAGCCTCTTTTAATTGCATAAAGCTTTTTTTTTTTTTTTTAACCAGAAAAAAGCATTTTTTGGTCAGTTTTATTATTATACTTTATTGTGTTACAGAGTGGCAAATATTACTGTGTGGTAATTTATTTATTAATCATCTTCTTTCCTATGTTTGGATCTAAGATGCACTTGATGCCTGAGATCTTAACCTTTTATTTGTAGTTACAGATAATTTTTATTATTATTTAGATAAGATATTAGAAGAAATTCTTCCCTGAGAGGGTGGTGAGGCCCTGGCACAGGCTGCCCAGAGAAGCTGCAGCTGCCCCTGGATCCCTGGAAGTGTCCAAGTCCAGGCTGGAACAACCTGGTCTAGTAGAAGGTGTCCCTGCCCATGGTAGGGGGTGGAATGAGATGACCCTTAAGGTCCCTTCCATCCCAAACCTTTCTGTGCTATAAAATACCTAAAAGAAGTCTTTTTGTTCCTTAACCATCAGTGGAATTTTATACCTGGAACCAATAAGAAAAGAAATGAAGGAATTCAGACAATCCAAGAGAAAGCTATGATACGATAAAATATCACCCTAAGTAAAGTTGTAATAATACTAAGGGTTAATTAAGCAGTTTTTCAGAGCTGATTGCAGCAGGTTTTCCTGTTGTTTCAGATAACATCATTCAGAAGGTGAAACACCATTTCAACAGCACCCGTGGCTCCCGGGCCAGGGCCAACTGGGAGAAGGTGGAGGAGGAGCTGAAGCTGCAGCCCCCGGTGCAGCTGCAGCTGGAGGCCACGGAGCTGCTGAACGGGCTGAGCAATGGAGGGCACGCAGGAGGCCATGTGGAGGTTGGTAAGTTACTACTACACCAGGTGACAGGAGATTTCCTCACCCTCGTCCTGCACGTGGCACCAAAACACGTGGCAGGGTCCTTTTGTACTGAGAAATGTGCGTTTGCATCGTGTGTATGAACCCAAAAAAAGGCTTTTTCTGTCATAGTAAACAACATATGGGCTTTCCTTTGCAGCAGGTATGCAGCAGAGCTTTAGAGACTGCTGTGGAGCCTTTTTCTAGCCTTACATCAGCTTCTCTGTATGGAAAATATAGCCTGGGCTTGATATTTTCCGTGTGAAACTCTCTTCTTTTAAAATCTTTGTGTGTTCAAGTTTTTAAAGAAGCCCCACTGATTCATAGCTTGTTACAAACTCCTAATGAAAGATCTGTCATTATAGTCTGAATGAGTTTCTTCAGCCTTGAGGGAAGAAAAGATGAGAAAAATACGAGCTGAGGGTAAAACTCTTGTTCTGAGATTGTCTGGCTTGAGTTGTTCTCCCCTCCTTGCTTTTTCCTTCTACCTTATTTTGTAAAATTTAATGCATTTGACTAAAACTTTGAAAGAGGATTTATGTATCTGTATAAACAACACAGAGGCTTGACAGGGCACTTTTTTGTGGCAAAACCTAACATTTTACCTGCTTTTGAAGTACCAACCTCTACTTCTTTATTATAAAAATGGTACTTCTCACTTGTGTTTCAGCTGCACAGTCCAGGTCCTGCCTGCCTCCTCCACAAATGAAATCATACAATTATTTAGATTGGAGAAAACCTTTAAGATCATTGAGTCCAACCAGAAACCAAACCCTGCCAAGTCCACCACTAAACCAATTTCTATTTTAATCCTATTAGCACGGTGGTTTAAATGCAGCTGGAGTGCCATGAGCTTGTATTTCCTTTTTTTTTCTTGTTGTTCTTGGCTTATGAAGCACTAAAAAAGTTAAGTTCCAATTGCTCAATCTTATTGTTTGTGATAGATGAGCTGGAATCTAATCTGACATAGGTATTTTAAGTTGGTACGGAAGGGCACTGGCCAGGAGGAATTAAAAATAGAATGGAAACCACTTTATTTGCCAGTCAGATTTGTGACTGCTCTTCAGAACTGTTCTTGAAGGTTAAATCTTTTCATGTTGTGACAGGGCTTGGAAATTCTTTGCACTTTTTTTTTGAATTTTGAACAGCTTCAGTGCCAGTAAATATTTGTGATGTAGTCTGTGTCCACAGATCAGAAATACATTTTCACTTCTCTCTTATTCCTAATTGCTTTCCATTACTTTCCATCTGGCTTTTTATTTCTGTCTATTTCTCTGGTCTAACCCAAATGCTCTTACAGATTGTTCTGCCTTTATTTTAAGGATCATGTTTATGATCATCTGTTTGCCTCCACTGGAGTCAGCTTTCCTGGCTTGTGTCTCTCTCCTCTCATCATTCCCTACCAGCTGAATCCCACTTTGCTGCTCTAAGTTTAGCTGTGTGCATAGTGTTTGTTCCATATTAATGTTATTTATATGATGGCTCTGCTCTACAAGAGACTGTTTGAAATGCTGTGGCTGCAGGAGAGCAGAATTTAATTGTGACTGCACTCCCTGGAGCAGATTGATCGATCCAGGGATGATCCAAGCATCCCTCTCCTCACATGGCTGGAGCTGCTCCTGGCTTCTTTGGAGCTGGGTGAGCTCATCCTCTGGCTCCTCAGTTTGGTGTGAAAAGGCTCAGAAAAGTCAGGGCAGCTTTGTCCTTGTTAGTATTTATGAGAACAAGAGATTTTTCTTTTATTTCCATTCTTTCTGCTGTTTTTTCCTTCCTTTGTTAACTAAACCCAGCCCAACTCTTGCTACAAAAACCCTCTCCTGGTACCCTTGACCACACCCACACATCCCTGGCTGCTGCTGCAGAGCCCCACTCGTGTCAGTGTGGGCACAGCTGGTGCTGCTCCAGAGGACACTGGGGCTGTGTGCAGGGGACTCTGAGGGGCTTTCTGGCAAGAGGGAAAGTTTTCACATCACAGGTGGCCCTGGGAAGCAGCAGAACAATTTGTGCCACTTGTCTTGTGAGTGAGATGGTAAATCCTGCAGCTCCTCTTGATGAGTGTTCTTCATCTTTTACAGGCACACAGGGAGTCCTTCAGAGGCTTTTACAAGGGGTTTTTTTGAAGCTGTCTCACTCTCTGCCTTTTGTGTGCTTGTATTTTAGTTTAAACTGCTAGAGTGTGACTTCATTTCTCACTCCTGGTGCTCTTTCTGCAGAGCTTTGAGCGAGTGACTCACTGTCCAACCCTCGTGCTGTGCCTGCAGGAGGCAGATCCGAGCTGCTGCAGACTCTGGTGTCTCCCTCCAATGAAATGGCCAGAGGCCTCTCCAGAAAATCTTTCATGGGCAGAGGTTTCAATTTCTTCACCGTGTGAGGGTGTTTGCACAGAGTTGTTCTGTACATGTTCAAACCTGCTGGTGCATCGCCCACAGCTCCCAGAATGTTTCTGTGAGGATGTTGTGCTCTGAAGTGCACAACTTCTGTGCTTGAAGAGTCAAATCAATGTGAAACCTAATTAGTGTTTATTTGTGCTTGTGCAGAGTTGTGCTGGCTCGAACTAAGAGTGTTTGTACTCTCCTTTTCCCTTATTTAGGCCATTCTGGTATGAAATCCTCTTTATAAAAATATGACTGAATTCACCCAAGGAAGGGAAATAATTTTCCCTTAGCAGGACCCATCTCACTTCTCTGTGCAATTTCAGTTTGTGAGTTAAACCTCAGAATTTAACAGCAGAAATAAATCTCTGCAGCAAACCATTTCAAGACCAGTTTTCACAGAATCTGAACCCCGAGCAACTGGATATTTTAATCTCCCCCGCATTTGTGACAGCAATTCTTTTTATCCTTCTGGACTTAAAAAATGTAACTTTTACATAATATTTCATGCTGCAGAAGCAGTATATTGAGACCTACATTGTTCTTCCCTAGGGACTGGGAACTCTTGGCACGTGTAGTTTGCAGGATCCTGCTCAATGAGTGCCACTTGTGCTTGATAATTATAATTTGTTTGAGAGACATTTCACGCCTCTGAAGTAAACCTTAGAATTTGAGGAAATGAAACAGTCTTTATTAGGAAATATCTGTGGGAGAGTTACACATATATATAGCTGCAACATTATTTAATGAATCAAAAATAGGAAGTAGGAATAGCAGGAGAAAATAGCAGGAATCTGAATTCTGGGGTCAGTGAATGAATAAAGATGCTGCTACAAGTTCTTTTTAAATGTCAGTGTGTAGCAAAAGAAAAGCCAAATTGCCTGTGAGTGACAGAGTTACACCATTCCCAGTGTAATATCCAGTAATGCTCCCTAAAGTGAGACATACCACGTGGAGTTAATACAGTTCCTTTTGCAGTTGCTTTGGAGCTGAGATTATGGATGTGTGAGTGCATGCCAGACAAATTAATTGCAGAGACATGGATGAAAGGTGCTTTACAACCCTATATCAATTTGTCACCAAAGCTTTTTACATCCATCTATCAAAATCTCTCTTGAAGGAGGAGGCAGGAGTGTTTTCCTCTCTGAAATCATGTGGTGGCTGTTGTGGTGTTTCTTCTGTCACTGAAAGGATGCCAGAGGTGCAGTTTATCTCTACTAGTCAGGATCTGGATACACCTGGACAGAGGGAGAAGATCCTGAGGGCTGGATCATTTTCTGAGGGCTCATTCATTCTCTCCTGTGTCTTGGGGATGTTGGTGCAGGAAAAGAGCTGGGTTTAGTATCTGAGCTGGAAATTACCATTTTTTATTAAGCTGACAGTGTCCTACTTGGGGTGATCCAAGGGCAGAGATAAAATAAAATGTAGGTGAGGATCAAGGTGTGCAAAGTGTTGTTGAAGAAGCGAGGGAGAGCTGGAGGTGGGCTGTTGGACAGCCCTGAATTAGAGGCAGCAGACTCCAAAGCTAAACACACATTTATGATAATTGCTTTGACCTTAATTAGGGGTGTATCAATGAGATTATCTGAAGAACTGCTGTTCAGCAGTTCAGGTGTTAAGTAGTAGCAGAGAAGGTGGGAAAGGAAGGAGGAGATAATTCACTACGTGTGAAACGTGGGCAGCCTGAGCCCTCCAACTGCCAGTGGGAAGAAATACTTTAATTACTGCTTAAGGAGGAGATGAATTGCTCCTTGCTGTGATGGGTGGCTGAAATCTAAGCCCTTTCCCAGACCTTTGGTGTCTTTTCTGCTGACCTTTGAGGAGTGCTGAGCATCCTCATCTGCTGTAATAAACAAAAAATTGTATATGTGCACCATAATAGAAGACACTGATGCCAAATAGGTCAAGAAAAAGTCTGTTGCTGACCTGTTTAAAAATACTCTAGAGCTCTTGCTGATTTCTGGATGTCTGAAGGACTGAATACTGTAGTGCAACAAAAAAAAGGGGGTTCTGTTTGTAATCAGTCTTCCCTGGAGCAAGCATGGAAGGTTTTGGGAGTGTTTAAAACCCACATAAGGTAGTTGTGGTGTTTTCTATTAGAAGATTGAAAGTAACAGTGCAAACTTTCACTGATGTCTGGTTTTCCTTTCTTTCTAAGTCCCTACTTACAGAATGCAGCCCGTGACCCCCCTGGGGATTCTGTCACTTGTTCTGAACATCATGTGTGGAGCTCTGAACCTCATCCGAGGAGTTCACCTGGCAGAATATTCCTTTCAGGTAACCCTGATTGCACTGGAACCTGAGAATGAGTCAAAGGCAGAGTTTTTGGGTAACCAGTTCAAGGGTGGCTGTTCTGCCCCGTAGCAGAGCACACATCTTTCCTCAAGAAGTGTTTTGTTTGTCCAGGGAATGTACAGTAGGTTACTCACCTGCTGCACCTTGTGTGTTTTGTTGTAAATCACAACATTTGGCATTTTATTCTTTTTTAGAGAGGTTAAAATTTTGAGAAATATTTTATTCTTACCAGGCTACCTGGATTTTTTTCTCCATTCTTTTATTTTATTGTAGACCCTTTTCGGTAATTTTTTTTAAACAAACATGAGACTGTAAACAACTTTATAAAAGGGGAAAAAAAGTGTCCTGATTGTATCCTGACACAGTTTTATTTAGCAGGAACTGTCACATAAGCCTCAGTTCTTGGTGTCTTATCCAATGGTATTGATCTTGGTGTTGAACACTGTGACAGTCAATCAACATAAACTGGGATAAGAGGTTCTTGACTATATTTATAATGTTCTCAAATATCAAGCAGCTCTTGCTAAAAGCTGTGCCTGACGTAGTTGTCACTTCTTTTAATCCCAACAGGAGGACCACGAAGGAATTGGAAATGTGATAGCTTTTTTTCTACCTTTTCTAGCCTGTGTTTTTCAGGTATGTTAACTGCAAATAAAATTTTTTTTCTGATTATTTTGCTACTATAATTCACGAGACAGAGTCCTTTTCAGCCAAGCAGAGGTTTCTAATATCCTACCTAGGTGATTCCACTGATTTATTCCAGTGGAGTGGTACAAAAGCAGTTCAAGGCACATTTTGACCCTTGGAAAATTGCATTTGCAGGCTTTTTCAGTGCTTCCATGTTTTGACAAGTCAGAGGGGGCTGGGTGTGATGGATAAATGCCATCCCAAAGTTGGTCTCCTCCCATAGGGATGGACACCACGTCTTCCTGTCAGGGTCAGACTTAGTGATGGGCTTTTGGAGCATGACCACCTTGAAGACTGAGCAAATACTGGACAGCACTATTGAAAATGGTCTAATTTACATGAAAAATTACATTGAATCCTGGTGGTTCCTTAGATTTTTTCTGTAATGGGGTTATTTTCTCTGACCTTACACGGAAGAGTTTGAATGAGGAAAATATAACATGCTCCAAGTGAAGAGCTCCTTGAATTCCTAAAACAGGGCTCCACAACCTTTAACTTGAGGGCAGTATATGCTGGAAAGTGTTCTATTCTTAGCCCGGCATTGCAGGAAGCTGCAGCAGTTTTGTTTCTAGGAATAACATTAATGCCTACAGTGTATCATTTATTGCCCTTGTTGCATTTGGATAATGGTTTGGGGACCACTATCTGCAGACTTTGATGTGTTTCTGGGGTTATTTATTGTATTATGATACAATTTAGTGTCTTTCAGCCTTCCTACACCTCTGCTCATGGCAGAGCTTTGAGGTGAATAGATTAATTTAGATCTCATAGATTAATTTAGATCTAATAGGTTAATTTAGATTTAAATACTCGATGCAAGTTGTTTTTCACAAAGAAAGGCTCTGTGCTGCTTCTTTCCCTGTGAGTACCTGAAGCCAGGGAAGCTGAATCAAGGAGAGTTCTCTCTTCTCCTTTTGGTTTATAGCAGCTTCTTCCCAAACTGCTTGTGCATACATTGCAGGGTTTCTGTGTGCTGACCTCTGCCTGTGGCATCAGCACAGTTGGAAGCTGTGACCTGAGGTGAGAGAGGCTGATCTGTCACTGCCTGAGGGGAAAAAGTGACTCCTCTGTCAGCACTGGGAGTTTTAAATTTACTCTTAACGTGCTCAGCAGACAGGTTCCAGCTGTCCCAGGCAGAAATTCCCAGCTGCATCCCTGGTTTTGTGCACATAGCTCAGTGCTAACTCTCTCTCTCTGGTCCTTTTGCAGTGTTACCTGTACCTCTTCTACAGCTCAGCCAGGAAGGTGAAGACATTTGTGCTCCTTTTGTGTGTCTGTTCATGCAACATTTACTTGTATGGATTACGGAACCTCTGGCAAATCTCCTTCCATGTAGGAGTGGCTTCTCTTTCTTCTTACCAGATCCTGACAAGGCAGCTCCTGGAGAAGCAGCCTGACTGTGGCGTATGAAAAAAACTTGGGGTTTGCTACTCTGTTTTTACAACTTTTTCTTTTGTATTCACCTGGCCAAAAATAGCTCAGAGTGTTTTTTAACCATCCCTGGCAATGGTTATTGCAAGGAGAACAGTTCCAAGCAACTTGGGATAGGCAGGGTGCTGTAACTGTGTCCAACACACAGCAAGGGGTGCAGCTGTATTTAACATGGCAATGGTAGAGCTTGTCAGGTGTCACCAACAGATGGAAGCTCTTACCATCAACAAGCTTTTCCTCCTTGACTGCCACCATCCAGATAGCATTTTGCCATTTGTCTTACTGGCTCTGTGACAGTCTGGCAGATCAGTCTTGCCCTGCTGCTGCAAATATTCAAATTGTGTAGTAAAATGGAGGTAAAGTGATGGGGAACATTTTTGTCTCTAGAATTTGTGAAGATTCTTGGTAAATGTGAGTAAAGGGGTTGTTAGCTGTAATTAGATGAGTGCAGTATCGGTGGGGAAAATGGTGAGGGTGAGCTTCAGGGTCACTTTTCTAGGTTTGGAGGGACAGGAAAAGACTGTGGCTCTTTTATAAACCATAGAGTCTATAAATATCTCCTTGGCTGAACAGCACATTGCAGTTAAGTGTGTGCTCATGGGTTAATTGCAAATATGCTTGGGGCAGCAGAAAATAATCCAAGTGGGTGTAAGTGATCTGTCAGCTCATGTGGCCTTTGTTTCCTTGGCTAAGGTCACTTTTAGGATAAGGGCAGTTCCATGTTTGCTTGCTCTGTATGGATAATAAATCTTCCAAGTCTATTTATGACAGGCCACTGACTCCTTCACCTTCCTTTAAAAGAAAATTGAGTAGCTGGTGAGTAGAAAGCCATTTCCAGGAATGGAAAGCAAGAGCAGGTTCTCTTTGTTCTATAAAACACCTGTAGTGGTGAGTTCCCACACTAAGATGAGTTTTGAGTGTGCACCCTGGAATAGGGGACTGCAGAGCTGGAATTCCCAAGCTCTGCTGCACTGGGTGTTGTTCCCTGTCATGGATCGAGGTGCACATGGGCATTTTAGGGCATAGATGAATAATTTAGGCTGGCAGTTAAAAAAATGCATAGCAGTTTGATGCAGCTGTCCCTGAGGGGTTGTAGAGATCCAAACTGAGATGTAGAGAACTGTAGGTGTGTTATTGTGGAATTATGGTCCTAAAATTTCCTTTTATCCTTTTTTTCTTTCTGGTCATCCCCATTTCTTTCACCAAAGATTTATTTTTCCCCTCACATAATCTCTACCTCTGGTTGCAAAGAGATTAACATGCAGCAGAATTGTCTTTTTTGCAGGAACACTTAAGAAAATTCCTTTCTTGTATCTCAGTGAATTTTCCTGAAATCTCAGGATGCAAACACGAGGATCAGACCATAAATTTGTGGTGCTGTACCTTGGAAGCACTTCTGGATGCAGCTGACTGCAGCAACAGCATCCATTACAGCCTGGACAGTCTCTAGGACATCAGGAGACTTAGTGCCAGAGCTTTTCCCAGGAGGAAAGTGTGAAAAATCTTTTTCACTGCACTTACTGTAACAGCAACGTGATAAAAACCTCCAAACTATGAGGAGTAGTCTGGTAGGGAATGATGGAGGAATATTTTAGCCAGGCATTTAAGGACACAGCTAGAGCTGTGTGCCATAAGGGAAAGGTTTTCTGTTGTAAGGGAGTGGATTAAAGTTGTTTGTCTGTCATTATCCCAGTTTTCTGTCAGAGTGCAAGTGGAGAAATGAAGCCAGAATTCAACCACTGTCCTTAGGACACCAGGATGACCCCACAGATGTGAGGGGTTTTGTACTGCTCTTAATTTTCGTGCTGTTCAGTCCCAGTTTTCCTTGATAAATTACTTCTGGAGACTGCAGGGAACTCAGCCAGGAGTTTGGATTACAAGTTTAAAAAAAAAAAAACCCTGAAAGAAGAACACCCCAAAAACCTGACACTAGAAATGTGACACTTTGAGGGTAACGGATGCGAAGACTGATGGTATTTTCCAGGAGCATAAACTGGGTTCCCATGGGGAATCATCCTGTGGGGAAAGGATGAAGCATTTTATACTACAGACAGACAAAACTTCATGAAAAGAACTTTAGGACAGGAGCCAACCCCCTGCTCTGCCTTTTTAGCCTCACTGTGGCTGAAGAGTCCAGAGGAGCTTTCCTGTTTCTCCTGGGCTTGGCTAAAGCCAGCCCTGCTCTGGCCTGAGGCTCACAGAGCATTCACAGCTGGGCATTCCTCAGCCTTGTACGGAGCTGACTGGAAAAGCTGGAACATGGCTGATGTTTCCCGAGCATCCAGCTGCTCTGTCCTGAAGCAAATCCATCCCTGAGCCAGGGGATGTCAGCCACAGCTCTGCAAAGGAGTGCTAGACCAGGGTGTTTGGAGAATTGTGCAATTAAGAGTGGAGAAGGGTTTAATGCAGCTTTCATTGAATTGGTTTTCCTAAAAACATTTCAGTAAAATCAAACCAAATCAGCTGGTTCAGTTCTGCCTTTGCCTAAACTTTTTTTTTTTTTCTTTGTGGATTTTTGGGGGGTGTGACTGAATCTTTAGATCTTTTCTACCCAATGACAAAGCTCTGGTTTGGTCTTGGTCTTAATCCCTTTGCAACCCTTTTTTCCCCCTGTAATATGTGTAAACCATATTAAGGAATCCACATGGATTAGTCTGTGTGCACTTTATAGGTTTGGGTTGGGATTCCAGGACGAGGCAGAGCACACAGAGTTTGACCTGGTTTTATTTTTTATTTGGTATTTATCCCATATTCACAGGGTATTTATACAGTTAAACATTCTCTCCTGGCAAAACAGCAAGAGGAATAGAATAGTTTACATTGATCTCAGTGCTTTAAGATTTAATAAAAAAGAATGACTTGCAGTTTGAGAACATAAAATCTGACTCATAACGTGGGATTATTCCTGTATTGAATCAAATCCCCAAAGAGGAATCCATCCCTTTTTGTTCAGCTTTAAACTGGTTAATGTGGTTGGGATTGCATCTTCTTCATTCTGTCAGTTTGCAAGATAAGTCTTTCGGAAACTCTTTTTCCTCACCCAGCAGCTCAGCACAAGAAAATTGGCAAAGAATAAACTTCAATAATTTCAAGATTTGCAGTGCTTAGTCACTTTATGAAGCTGGTAATTCTCTGGCTTTTTTTTCCTTTCTCCCAAAGACCTATGGAGTTTGTAGAAGGTGGGCTGGTACCTTTTTAGACATTTTTGCACTGTACTAATAATTGAACCTGTGTAAATGTGTATAAAATCATTTTGCATGTGTATGTATATATGTACATATATCTAATAAATGGCTTTTTTTGTAATGGTTGTCTTCATTCAGAGTTTGAAATGAACTGATTATATTAGAAATTAACTGATTATATTTCATTTTTGCAGACATTTTCAGTGATCCCTGTGGCCAGTTCATCAGTTGAACCATAGAAACATATTTATAAATATATGTATAGGAATTCAGTTATCCAAGCAGGAGACTGCAGGAGGCTGTGATAGAATCTCTTTTGCTCTTTATTTTCAGAGACTCTTGGAGGCTTTTCCTGCAAAACTTGTGTGTTGAAGTGCATGAAATGAGATGTAACACACCCCAAGGGTGCCTTTCCAGCTGCTGCCAGGGAGTAGTGGGGATGTGGCAGTCTGCAGGTGCATTTTTAGCCTTAGTGAAAACAGGCCTGTTAATTAGTCTGTCCCTACTAAGGGCTTGTGAACTTTTTTTGGGCAATTTCAGCCACCTTTGGTAACTGAAGAGACAGATTCAGCAGCGTTACAGTAAAGAGGGGCTTGATGTGACAGAAAATGCAGCTTTCTCACCACTGGAATGGGATGGATTCGTGTGTGGGAGAGATGCTTTGTGTGACAGGACTCAGGAACCAGAAAATAAGGCAAAAATCAAAGAGCTGGAAGAAATCAGGCTTATGGAACTACTGGTTTCTTCACATTTTTCTCCTCCCTGCTTCTCCACAGGAATGACACCTAGGTATTGACAGCTCCAAAGTGCCAGAGGGCAGGGTTAGATTAAATATTTGCAAAATCCTTCCCTGTGAGGGTGGGCAGGCCCTGGCACAGGGTGCCCAGAGAAGCTGTGGCTGCCCCTGGGTCCCTGGAAGTGTCCAAGGCCAGGTTGGACGGGGCTTGGAGCAGCCTGGGACAGTGGGAGGTGTCCCTGCCCATGGCAGGGGTGGCACTGGATGATCTTTAAGGTCCTTTCCAACCCAAACCATTCTGGGATTCTGTGGCAGAAGCAAAACAATGCTTGGAGAGAGGGAGAAGCCCCTGGAATGAGGAGAGAGGCAGAGCAGGGGTTGTGCAGGCAGTGGGTGGGAATCAGCAGAAGCTGATGGCAGGGGAGGGAGGAGAGAGCCTCATTATTCTGAACTGCTCTGCCCTTTGAAATCCAGATGTTATTTTTGCTCTGTAAATAAATGATCGCTCAAAGCGTGTTTCTTCTCAGGATGCCAATAGAGGGAACAGCAGCCTCTCCCTTTCTTCTGCAGTGAGGGGAGAAAGCAATTACAACTCCCTTTATCTTTTGAAGACGCTGATAAAAGGAGGTGGGAGGATCAGAGGGTCCCTGTGCTGAAAGAGAAACAACTCCTGAGGTGATAGAAATACATGTTTTTATTTTAAACAAAGTAACTCCACTTCTGCTGAGCGCTGACTTTCAAAGGTGACCCAATTGCATGGAAAAACTGAGGGGGGGGAAGGAAACTATGGCCACAAATCAGGGGCAGGCAGGAGGTGGTGAGAGTTGAAGTGTCCCTCTCAAGTGGTCATGACTTTAAAAGCTATGGGCCACTTGTCCTAAATTCAGGACAGGGCTTGGACCAACCTGGGATAATGAAAGGTGTCCCTGCCCCTGCAGGGGTTGGAACTGGATGATTTTTAAAGTCCCTTCCAACCCAAAGCATTGTGGGATTCTGTGATTCGCTTGAGCCGTTTTTCTCTAGCCTTTGGAAGAATCCTTTAAAAAGTAATGAAATGGCAACACCAAGCAAAGAGCCCTAAAAAGTCTTTGCTTCCTGTTCCCGCTTAAAGGACATGGTAAGCAAAACACAGATGCCTTTAAAATTCCCTTTGGTGGAATAAATATCTTTTGATATAAGAATGGTAAGGAAGGCTTGAAATAATGACCATTAGAAGGTAGAGCACCAGACAGTACAGCACGGAGGGCTGAGATAAATCCTTTCATTATGCAGGGGGAGATATGAATATCCCAAATCCCTTCTTTCATGGGCTCTTGTAGGGAAATAATAGAACAAGTAGGCAGAAAGTTCAGCCCTGAAATGCTTTAGCACCCACCAGAGGGCAAAGCAAACACGAGGCTTTCTCCGGGGAGCTGCCACCTCCTCCTGCTGTGGAGGCCTTGGGTGGGAGCAGAGGGCACAGACCTGGCTTGCTTGGCCCCAAATATTCACATTTACCTCCTGGATAAGGCAAAATGCCCAACCAAGCTGCAGTGAAGGTGCTGAACAAACCTGTGCAGGTCACACCAGGCTTGCAGCAGCAGAGCCCCCTGTGCTGGGTGGGGTTCAATGAGCCCTGGGTGCTGCTCAGAGGCTGTGACAGTACAACCACAGCTGCTGAGGTGACAGGGACTGGGTCAGTGGCAATCCCTCATCCTGGGATTTGCTGTCTTTGCATTAGGTGTGACCCTGATTTACGTACAAGTGGTTGCCTTTGCCAGGTAACAAAGGACAGGACGAGAGGAAGCAGCGTCGAGTTGTTCAGGTTCTCCCTCAGCCAGGGGAAGATTAGATTAGATTTTAGAAGAGATTTTTTTTCAGAAAGGGTGGTAAGAGGCCACCTAGAAACAGAGACTGGACAGGAGTAAGGGAATAAGGCAGGTGTTTATTTGAAAGGCCTTCAAAGGTACCCCTGGGGGCCAGAGGCCACTGCCCAGATGGACCCCAAGGTGGACCCCAGGGCACGAGTTCTTCACACTTTTATAGGTTGGGTTCATTTGCACATCAGGGTTAATTCTCCAATTAAAGCTTCAGTTAATGATGTAATTCCCCTCAGCTTGCCCCCCTTAGAGGCTCTTTGGTTTACACATTTTGGGCCTAGGACGGTCTGGGTGTCCTTGCAGAGCAGGCCCAGAGAGGCTTTGTTGTGTCTGCCCAGCACAGAGAGCAGAGGTTAACAGGCTACAAGGAACTTCAGAGTTACACACCAGGCAGTGCAGGATCTGAAAAATATAAAAGTTAAAACCTAAGGCATCAGGTCAGGCCCTGGAACTGGCTGCCCAGGGAAGTGGTGGATTCAACATCCCTGAAAGTGCTCAGAAAATGTGTGGGTATGGCACTTCAGTGGCTGATAGTTGGGCTTCATGATCCTAAAGGTCTTTTCCAGCCTTAATGATTCCCTGATCCTGTGGTACAGCAGCAGGCTTCCCTGCACAAGGGAGATCTGCTCTGAGCATCCCTGGGAGCTGGCACACCCTTCCAGAAGATGGATCAGCTCCAGGGCTGTGCCTTTCCCCTACACACAGGTCTCAGTTAAGACTCCTGAGAAACACTCAGGTGATGCAGAGCAGGAACCTCTGGTGCTTGAGACATCCCAGAGCTGGCAGCTGGGTTGTTGGTTCGGACTCAGAAGCCAAAATTCCCCTGATGAGTCAGAACAGAGAATCAATGAGGCTGAGAAAGCCCTCTAAGGTTTGAGTCTGACATTGCCAAATCCACCCCTAAACCATGTCCCAAAGTGCCACACCACCCACACGTTTTTTGAACACTTCCAGGGATGGTGTCCTGTGCTGATCCTGAAGCTTCTGCTTTGTGTCTGGCCCATACTTGAGTCATAATGGCATTTTTCTCCTCTTTGAAGCTTTTATTGGCTCATTCTGTGGCTGCTGGGGCCAGAGGGGGCAGGTGAGGAACAGCAGCACTTTGTGATTAATGCACCAAACTGAGCAGGGAGAAGCCTTGTTCCCCCGTTCCCAGGGCTCCTTGGCTGTTCCCTGAGCTCACACAGGATTTCCTGATCCCCTCAAGCATGAACAGGCACATAACACTCCCCTGGAAGTGCTCAAGGCCAGGCTGGATGGGACTTCAAGCAAGGAAGGTGTCCCTGCCTCGGAACTGGATGATCATGAAGGTTTTTTCCAACCCAAACCATTCTCGGATCCTCTATGATATCAAGGAATACTTCGATTTAAAATAAAACATTTGAAACAGTCTTCAACGCTGCTTCTGGAGCTTTCTGCGTCTCCTTTTCGCAGGCACTGGGAGGCACCAGCGCACAAGCTAAGCCGTGCCCAGGCTGGGCAGGGAGCTGAGCCGCTGGCAAGGGGAACCTGCCAGTTCTCGTCCCTGCTCGTACAAGTGCTGCACTTCCCCCAGCAGATTTTGCTGCAGGATTCCAGAAACGGAGACAAAACACCCTGGAGACTGTAGGAGGATCACTTCAGGGCTGCAAATCCGCTTACCTGGCGGGGCTGGGACAGTTTGACAGAAGCGAAGTCACCGCAGATTGGTTTTTCTTTTTATTTTCTCTCTCTCTGTCTTTAAGGAGCAAAGCCTCGCTCTTTGTGCTGAACAGTGACGCTCCTGGTGTGAGCACTGGGGTTTTGTTCTCAGCTTGAGGGGGTCAGGAAGGGCTGGAGGGTTTCTGAGAGGAGGCCGGCAGCGTGGGGGCACACATCCACACGTTCCTGGTCCTTAATCCATCTGCAGAAACTGCCTGGAAAGTTGAGGTTTGGAACGGGACCCGAGGCAAAGCCTTGCTTCCACTGATGCCTTCTCCTGGTCTTAAAATCAAGAGTCATGCACGGTTAGAAGGGAAAAAGAGATTTTACCTTGGGATTTATTTTAAGGATCCTTAGGTGCACATGTCCAGGTCATATGCATCGAGATGCACCCTGCCCGAGTAATCCCCAAAGATCTGGTATAACATTATAGGTTTTACTAATTAGCAGATCTATCAAAGATTCCCCAATGAGAGGCTCGAGTGAGCCCCCCTCCCCAAGGAACCTTCCCCTGGATGGTTCTATCTGAGTTTACAGAATGTGTTCTGGAGAGGACCTTGGGGTCTGGGGCACACTGATCCCTACCTACAAAGCTTCTAAAATGTTGAGTCTGAGCTTGACAAACAAGTCCAAGAACGCAGGCAAAAAGCACTAAGAATACAGAAGTTGTAAAAAGGTATAACAGGGGTATAAAAGGCGAAAAACCATCACGGCATCACCACAACTCTGCTGATGAACGGGCAGAGGGTGAGGCTGCCCTCGCTGTGCAAGGAGTGGGAAGATGGGACACCTGGATGGCAGCGGATAATCCTCCCCCAGAGGACACAGAGTGCTGCTTCCAGGCTGGAGCTGGGCTGGATCCCATGGTCCAGTGCTGGGCAGAGAGGCTGGAGCTGCCAGAGGTCACCAGGCTGCTTCCAGTGACCAAACTGGGTTTGAGGGGGGCTTTGATGGTGCTGAAAGGGACCTGGCAGAGTCTCGTTAGTCCTTCCCAGCAGTGCATGCTTAGTGATTAATTTGTTTTTATTACAACCACTTCTTCCTGCCTTTTTCACTTCCAGCAGTGCGGATTCCTGATCCCCTTCTCCACGGGGGCAGGGAAATGGGGTGGGTGTGAAGAAGGATCTGGACCTCCCTCACCAGAGGTTTCTGTGTACCAGCACACTGGGGATGTACAGGATAACTGGAGGAACAGGAGGCAGGGAAAAACAGGAGCAGGGACACTTGGGGCTGCCAGACCCACCCTGGTTACCTCTGCTCCAGCCTCATCCTAGTGCCTGAGCCCCTCAGGGCACATGGTGGGGAGAGGTGACTCTGGATGCTTCTTCCTGGAGAAACCTTTGCCAGGTGGCACAGAGTGACAAGGCCAGGTAAACAGGATGGATTTTTTTCCCAGCTTAATCCCACAGTAAATTTGCTACTGTTGAGGAGTGAAGGGGAAGTGCCTGGGGAGGAGAGTCCTGTTGGCATCTGCCAGAAGTTGCCTACTTCTGGTATCACCCGTGGTCTGGAAAAAAATTCTTTCCCAGCCACAATTGTAGGGATTTTTTCCGCAATTTCTTTCCCTGTAGTGTTTTTTTGTTTGTTTGGTTTTTTTTAAGTTTGTTTTAAATCTCTTCCTGATCATTGCATGGAGAGTGCTCAGCTGTCTGTACCACGTCTTCTCTGGCAAAGAGTGAAGCCCTGCTGGGGCACCTCCAATCCTGGGGTCAGTTTTGGGCCCCTCATGACAAGAAGGACATTGAGGAGCTGGAGCGTGTCCAGGAAAGGGAATGGAGCTGGGAAGGGGCTGGAGAATTCCTGAGGGAGCTGGGAAAGGGGCTCAGGCTGGAGCAAAGGAGGCTCAGGGGGGACCTTGTGGCTCTGCACAAGTCCCTGACAGGAGGGGGCAGCCGGGGGGGGTCGGGCTCTGCTGCCAGGGAACAGGGACAGGAGCAGAGGGAACGGCCTCAGGCTGGGCCAGGGGAGGTGTAGACTGGATATTAGGGGGAAATTTCTACCTGGAAAGAGTTTTCAAGCATTGGAACAGGCTGCCCAGGGAAGAGCTGGAATCACCAATCCTGGAAGTGCTCAAAAGCTGTGTGGATGTGGCACCTGGGACAGGGTTTAGTGGTGAACAGGGCAGTGCTGTTAAGGTTGGACTCAGTGACCTTAGAAATCTTTTCCAGCCTTTATGACTCTGTGATTCTGTGATTGCAGTTGGCAGGCCCAGGCTGGATGTTGGATAGAAATTCCACTAGGAGGGAAGTGAAGCTCTGGAACAGCTCACATGGGCTGGGGTTTCTCCCTCCCCAGAGACTGATCCGTCTTGGCCTGGCCACAGCTGCACCAGTGCTGGTGTCAGTCCTGCCTCGAGCCAAAGCTTGGACGTGATGTCCCTTCCAAGCACATCTCCCTGATTTAATGTCCCTTCCAACCACATCCCTGTGATTTTACAAACCTGCCACAAGCTGTAATTTAATGTCCCTTCCCACCAGCATCTCTGGGACTTCACGAGCCTTCACCATCCTGTGATTGAGGGTTCTGGATGCTGCTCAGCTACTTCACAGCACTCAGGTCCTAAATTAGCACTGCATTGAAAAAACCCCCACCAAAAAAACTTAAATCAAATTTTTCTCCCTGAAGGCTCTCTTGATAGATACCGAACACCAAAATGTTCTATTTTTCCTTTATTTCCCCCCCCATTATCAGGAATCTGACTCAATAAATTTCCAATTTACAAGTTTCTAATAAGTTTATGGGAGAGTTACAATAACCTGGCACCACCAGTGCCTTCCCAAGCAGGAAGGAAGTGTGCTGTGCATAGGAGAAATGTGGTGTTGTTCCCATATCTTAAGGCAATTAATTTTTTTCTGATAGTTGAGACACATCAGCCTCCAAAAAAGACCTAAAAATGCTTTTTACTGCAGATTTGTATGACTCCATCTCCCCATCCCTGGAAGGGTCCAAGGCCAGGTTGGACGGGGCTTGGAGTAACCTGAGACAGTGGAAGGTGTCCCTGCCCATGGCAGGGGATTGGAATTAAATGATCATTAAGATCCTTTCCAACCCAAACCATCCTGAGATTTTTGGATTTTAGACGATGAACTGAGCTCATTTGGTTGTTTCAATCACCAGTTGAAAAAATCCAAACTTGTCTTTTAAAAAACCCAACTTCAAATGCTGCAATTTCTTTCAAACTGATGCTTCACTGTCAGCCTCAATCTCGATAAAAGTCAAAAAGAAAGCATCCCGAAAATGAAATATTTTGTTCAGCTCAAGACAGTTTTTGTCCAGGAAGGCCTAGAAACAGCAACAGTGGGCTGTGATCAAAGAGTTTAATCACACAAAGATTTTAAAGGCAGGGTGTAACTGCTTTCAGCCCTTGTTCTGACAGTCGAGTCGTTAAAATTCACTGCTCAGTTTTGTGGAGACCCCATTGCCTTTTAAGAACGACTTAAAACTTTAAGTGCTTAATAAATTAATGATTGCAAATTAAGTCATCCTTTGCTGCCTGTTCAGCTGTGTAGTCCCCAAATCCATTGATGTACTGAGGAATTATGGGCTCCTGTTGGTTAATTATGGCACCTCCTGCTGCTTTAGGCCCGCTTGGGGATATGGGCAAGAAAGGAAAAGGGCTTTGAGAATATTTCTGACCCAGGTTATTCAGCAGCTCTTCCCCCTGGATCAGATCTCTCCATCCATCACTGCCTGGGAGGAAAATCAATCCTACAGCAATGAGCACATTCAATAATGCAAAAGGTCACGGCACTAAACGCGGAGCGGAGGTGTCTGCAGTGAGTGATGGGCTTTGCCTTTTCAGACCTGCACAGCCCCACTGCAGTCTGGCTGCAGCAGCTGGGGCACCTCCTGCACACCCACCTCCCTCAGCGTGTGACGGTCAAAACACCCCTGGTGGGAGGATTCCTTTCCCACTGGAATCCCCTCTGTTTATTCACATGCAGAATTGGCCAGGAGGGACTGATTGCCCAGAGAACTGTAGCTGCCCCTGGATCCCTGGAAGCATCCAAAGCCAGGTTGGTGCAATCTGGGATAGTGGAAGGTGTCTCTGCCCATGGCAGGGGTTTGGAAGAGGATGATTTTTAAGATCCCTTCCAAGCCAACCCGTTCTGGGGTTCAATGGTTTTCCAGCTCCCAGCTCGGTGTTGGAACAAGTTGTGGTGTGATGGGCACAGAGATTTATGCACAGCTAAATCGACCAAAGAGCTCTCCAGAGTCCCTGAGAGCAACTTCTGAGGTGGCTGTGAAGGGCTCAACAAAAGGATCCCAGCTGGGAGCTGTGATGTTCCATGAGGTTACAGAGGGAAATGGGTGCACCAGGCAAGCCCCAAAGGTTTTCCTTGGCCCGTGGATGCTGAGTGCAGCAGGAACTTTGGAGTGCAAAGCATTCCTGCCAAGGATCAGTGAACCCTGCTGGTGAGAGCGTTTGAGAGCTCAGTAAAAGTCAGGAGAGAAAGGAAAAGTGCAGGTCCCAGGCCTTTGGCTGGTGGGAGAGTTGGTCACTGCTTGCAACACTAGAGGAGAAATGAGGATATAAATGTGGGAAAGATGGAAGGAAAAGTGAAGCTTGAGGAACTTCAGAAGAGGAGCTGGAGTCAGGTTAGGAGATACTGACAGACTGGATGATATAAATGGAGATATCAGGACAGATTAGGTGATATAAATGGAGATATCAGGACAGATTGAGGAACCTGAGCAGCAGGACTGATTTCAGAGCACCTCTGAGAATTCAACTCCTTTCTCTAGCTGGATTTGGGGACAGATTTCTAAAACTCATCTTACTGAACCCAGCTTACAGCATGGCTCAATTTGACAATGTTTTTCCAATCTGAAGACTTCAAGGGTTCCTGTTCTGGAGTGAGCAGCCCAGGGATCATTGGAGAGTTCCATAAACTGAAGGGGTTGCGAGGCTTTGACACAGCTGTAGAGCTGAAGGGACCTAGGTACAATTCCTGCTCTCCAGGAATTCCCTGTGTGACTCCAGACACGCTTAGGGCTGTGCAGGGTCATGCAGAAATTAGGTTTTATGGCCAGGCAGTGTTTCTGAGCTCAGGGGAGTGAAATGGAGCTTCTGCTCTCCAGGATCAAATTCCCTTGGGATCCATAGATCCCACACTGACGTGAGGCTCTTGTCATCCACACCCAGGATATGGGGATTTCTTGCTTTCTCTGTGCCTCACTTCCTCCTACATCAAACAGCTGCAGAACCTTTTTGTGGAACTGTTCTCTTTCAGAGAAAATGCCTATTTTGATGAAATTTCACTCAAAATCACCAGACAGCATTTTGAAACTTCCAGTGAAAGAAAAGTGAAAGTTCCGACAACATTCCCCTTCATTCCTCTGGGAACAATTAAACAGCCCTCAGCAGAGTTTATTAAAAAAACCCAACAAACAAACCACCTCAGCTATTGTTTGTTTGCCTCTGTTGTGTCATAGCAGTATTTTTGCAGGCACACCTGAACAGAAAGGAACAATCTGATCTCCCAGCAGATATTCCTTTCTTCTGTGTTTAACACAGGACTTTCAGGGGTGCTTTGAGCTGTGTGAACTTAGGCCAGGTAGGTTTTTATGGCAGGTACCCTATTTGCCCAGAGAGAGGCCATCCTTCATGGCTGCAGCCTGCAAGCTGTGATTGCAGATGGGCAGAGTTTCAGTGCCCAGATGCCTCGGGGCAAAATCCACAGCTGGTGTGGCAGCAGATGTGGCTGTACAGCCTCTTCCCAGGGAGCACCCAGTTGTTCCTGCCATGGAATGAACTTTACACAGGCAGGGAGCGATAGGACAAGGGGAGACAGCTTTAAACTAGAAGACAATGGGTTTAGATGAGATGTTCGGCTGAAATTCTTTACTTAGAGGGTTTTAGAACAGGTTGCCCAGAGAAGCTGTGGCTGCTCCTGGATCCCTGGAAGTGTCCAAGACCAGGTTGGATGGGGCTTGGAGCAGCCTGGGATAGTCGGAGGTGTCCCTGCCCATGGCAAGGGGTGGCACTGGATGATCCTTAAGGTTCCTTCCATCCCAAACCATTCTATGATTCCATGATTCCCTGAGCTCGCCATTCTAGCAGTATGAGAGTGCAGAGATCCACTGGAGGGAATTCTTTCCACAGCTAAAGGAGCTCTTTCCTGATTTTCACCAGGTTAGGACTTAGGTGATCTCCTTTAACCCATGAGAACCAAGTTAAGCTGGAATTTCTTATAATTTCTCCTCTCCCTTTTTATTGTTTCGTATAAAATGTTGCTGGGCTGCTTTTCCCTCAACACCCCCCCAGCAGAGGCGTAATTACATTTATTGGAAACGCTTCCTGATCACATATTCATTTACCAGCTGCTAAAGGAAAATGAACTGGGCAAAGTGCCACTGGAGACTCGGATTCACAAGCTGGGGAAAGCAAATGAAAGAACTGCTCAGTTCTTTCTCCCTCTCCAGCAATTCATTATCCTCCTGTTCAGCTGATTTAGGGAGTTTAAAGGCAGTCAGGATGGCAGCATGTGATGCTTTTCAGCACGAGCACAGCTTTGGGATTGCCAGATTTACCTTTGGCTGCACTGTAAAGGGCACTAAAACCACTCCAACTTTATGTCTTAAATATGATGTAATAAATAATACCAGAAACATTTTATTCTTGTTTCTTGGTTGCTCTCAGTCACTCTCATTAGTGTTGTCATTGACCCATTTTCCTCCTTTCTGTCTTTCTTTCTCCCTCCCTCTATCCCAGTATCTCTTTCCTGCTTTCTGGACCCCACAGTCAGCACAAAAAAGAACCAGACTCAAACCACCACATGCAGAAACCCTGCATAGGTCACAGAGACACCCCTGACACCTCCAAACCCACCATGGAATGGTTTGGGTTGGAAGGGACCTGAAAGATCACCCCTGCCATGGGCAGGGACACCTTCCACTCTCCCAAGCTGCTCCAAGCCCTGTCCAGCCTGGCCTTGGACACTTCCAGGGATCCAGAGGCAGCCACAGCTTCTGAACCAAATTTCAAGCTTGTCTGTAGGTATTCATGAGGAAAACATTAGTACAAGATTGCCCAAACCCACGAAGTCCTGGACAAACATACACCAGAAAGAGAGATTTCATTGCAAGTACTGCCAGAGACCCCAGCAACATGAAGAAAACCCAGCCAGAATGAGCAAAATAGTCAAAGTAGTACAGCCAGAAACCCTCCAGGTGAATATTTCTCCAGGTGAGAATATTCCTCCAGGCTTCACCCTTTTGTCTCTGCTCACTCAATGTTCACCACCAGGAAAGACCAATAAATCTGTTGAAACACGAGCCTTTCATGTCAAAGAGATCAATCTACTGGATGTGGAAAATCGATGGGCATTGATTTTATGGTATATTATATTTCCCCCTCCCCATGCTGTGCTCATTCACCCCAGGCAGTGGCAGGCAATAAATGATTAATTAATTTGATTCCCACTGCTTCCCCGTCCCATTATTTTGTGTCTCAAGAGGTCTGAAAAGCTTGTAGCCCTACCTGGGTTCTACAGGTGTGAACTACCTGCTACTCGCAAGTTGCCTCAATGTCTGGTGTCATTAGATTTGGGGTATTTCCCTCTCATTTTATGTTTGCCTTCGGTATTTATGTTTTTATTTCGGTCTAAAGGCTTGAACTCATCCTCTTTGGCCTTATTTAACACGTGAAGGGAAGGCACTGGTTAAAAACCTGGTCTGGTGGAAGGTGTCCCTGCCCATGGCAGGGGATTGGAATGGGATGAGCTTTAAGGTCCCTTCCATCCCAAACCATCCTATAATTCCATGATATCTCTACGGAACATGGGAGACTTCTCTGATTTTAAATTTAAAAGTTACTTGATAGTCTTTCTGTCATTTTGCACCTCGGGTGCTCTTTGACACTGCAGATTCATTGTGGTTTTTGCCCAGAAATTTAAACCAAAGCTGTCAGTCTCGAGAAGGGTTATTAGACTCATGAAATTCAAACAGAGTGTGTAGGACACATCCTAGACAAGCTGACACTGGGATGAAAAAGGCTTGAATTACTTGAAGGGAGCTTAGCATAACTACTGGTTTTCTTCTGC
The DNA here is from genome assembly GCF_009650955.1 of Corvus moneduloides. Classification (NCBI taxonomy): domain Eukaryota; kingdom Metazoa; phylum Chordata; class Aves; order Passeriformes; family Corvidae; genus Corvus; species Corvus moneduloides. The sequence goes on from NC_045476.1 coordinate 2,710,328, forward strand.
AAAGAGATTTCTAACAAAGCACACAAAAGCAGCGCTTAAAGAGAAATGATTTGTGGCATAAGTGGTGTGATAAACATCTGAATATTAATGTGGTTCTGGTGAAGAGCCCTGTAAATGTGTGTCTCTGAATGTTTATGTTCCTTAAGTTCACAGGGAGGTTCAGGTGTCTGAATATCCGTGGCTGGTGTTGTTTGAGGTCTCCTGTTTGGCCCCGTTGTCCAAACCCAGGAGAGTTTGGGTCTCCTGTAGGTCGTGTTCCAGTCCTGTGTGGACATCTCAGATGTCCCAACATTGATTGAATCATGGAATCACAGCATCCCAGAATGGCCTGGTGTTGAAGGGACCTTAAACATCAGCCAGTCCCACCCCCTGCCATGGGCAGGGACACCTTCCACTATCCCAGGCTGCTCCAAGCCCCATCCAACCTGGCCCTGGACACTTCCAGGGATCCAGGGGCAGCCACAGCTGCTCTGGGCAATCCAAGGCCTTGTGTTGGCCTCATCCTTTTATGTTCATCTGCAAATGTGATTTATTTCTTGAATCACCACGTGCAAGAAAGCATCTCCCCCAGAACTCAGAGTTCCCTTTCTCCCAGGCATGCAGACATCAGTGAGCACCCACACAGCTGCTGGGTTTGATAGTGGGGTTAATCCTGCCCAGCTCCTCTTGGACCTGCTGAATGGCTCTGCTTCAATCAACTGCTTTCCTATTTTACACGGATTTCTTGGTCTAGGCTGTCACAGGGGTGTAAAGCCAGTCCAGCTCAGTTGTAGTTTGTTCTCTGTAAGTGAAATAATTCCTTTATTTCTCTATTTCCTATTGCTACATTTTGTGTTTACCTCAATTTTATTGATCAATTTACCTTTTAATAAGTCCAGTCACTTGAGGCAGTGGCAGCCTGGGTTGAATGTGTGGACCAGGTGACAGTGGGGTCATTCCACATTCCAAGGCTTCAGTGGCCTTGGCCTGCTAAGTCTCCTTCTATTCTTGCTCAATTTCAAGTTCTGAAGCTTTAGGAAAACCACAAGACTGACACATATTCCTGAGCTGGCAGCAGGGGGAAGATGCATCTCGTGATGATGTAAATCTTTGTGTCTCTGTGTTTGCACTGGGAGATGTCCTGGAGTCACAGAATGGTTGGGATTGGAAAGGACCTCTGGAGGTCACCAGGTCCAACCAGGACCATTCCCCCTTCAACAAGCTGAATTTTCTTTTGAAATACCACTTTTGCCTCTAGAGCTTGGCTGAATCCTTTAAGAAGAGTGATGAAACCCATTTATCTCTGCAGAGGGAGCTTTGCCAAGAGCACTGCTGATCATCTTCACACGGGGCGTTTGCTTTGTTCCGAGGTAAGTTATGTCTGTGATCATTTTAAAAGACTGCAAATGGGCTGCAGGAAACAAAGCAGACAGTCAGGGTGTAATGAAGTACCTTCCATCCCGAAATTGTATTCAGTCTCAAGTATCCCTCTCATCCATTAGGTATTGATCTGGGGGGAGAACATATAACACAGCTGCCAGCTGGCCCCGACCTGTTTGAGCGGCGTAAATCCAGAGCAGCTCGTGGGGAATCGATGAGATCCCATCGATTCAGAAATGCTGCAATCAAATGAGCTAATGGATGAGGGCTTGGGGGAGGCAGCTGAGTGACAGTGATAGGATCAGCCTGGCAAGGTGGCAGAAGAGGTGAACTCAACAACTTCAAGCTGGGTGGACCATGAGGAGGTTTGGGCACGTGTTTATTTGGGTGTGTTTGGCCAGGACCCCGAGGGGACATTGCTCTGTTAGCAGTGACATGAGCTGGTCTGGCAAAACCTTTCCATTGTGGTAAACAGAAGACTCTCCAGATTACAAAATAAAAGGGCCAGAGGCTGAGCTCAGGTGCCAAAGGCCGGATTGTCCTCACTTCTACATTGCTTGTTTTACTCCCAGTTGCACCTTTCCAAGAGCGAGGAATGGTGGCCAAAAGTTGGGAGACTGATTCTCCCCCTCTACTCCACTCTCATGAGCCCCCACCTGCAGTGCTGCAGGTCTGGGGTCCCAACATCAGGATGTGGAGTTGTTCCAGAGGAGGCCACTGAGATGTTCCAAGAGCTGGATCTCCTCTGCTCTGGAGCCAGGCTGGGAGAGCTGAACGAGTTCGTCTCTGTTGTTCAGTGTTGGCAGAAAGAGCTGAGGGGATTTTATTATCTTGGAGAAAGTGGAGGGAATAAACTCTTTCCCATATCCAAAGGGAAAAGTACAGAAATTGTAGATTTATGCTACAACGGGATTTTTAGTTAAATGTTAGGAAAAACTTCCTCATGGTCAGGCTGGTTCAAAATCTGAAAGGATTTGGGAGAAGTGTAACTGTCCCTGGAGGAAGAAACCTGGAAGAACATTATCACAACCATTAAGTATCATCAGGATGGTTTAGGTAGAACCAACAGCTGATTTCAGTACCTATTCAATCATTTCTCCGTGGAGAAAGCAGGGAGAGGAGCAGAGACAAAACTCTGTTCCTAAGAGGTGTGCAAAAGAAGATGAACTTTAAAAAAGCTCAGGAGCCATGGGGTTAATTCCTTGCCCTGCTGTAGAATTCCTGACTTTCCTCCACAATTTGTTTAGCCTTTCTTTGCCTTGGCTTCCTGCCCATGGGAATGGTTTGGCAGCAAGGACGTAGCTGTCAGAGGAGCTCAGGCACAAGGACAGGAGGATTTAGGGTGCCATGGTGTAGGGCAGTGGCACTAAGAACAGCCTCATGCTGTCCCAGAAGAACATGAAGCCTCATGCTCCATCCAGAGGGAAGTTTGTTCCCAGCACTGAATGTCTGAGACTTGGAGAAAAGAGTTGAAAAAACACCTTTATATTGTATTTTATCTTAATCCCAGAATCCCAGAAAGGTTTGGGTTGGAAGGAACCTTAAGGCCCATCCAGTGCCACCCCCTGCCATGGGCAGGGACACCTCCCACTATCCCAGGTTGCTCCAGGCCCTGTCCAACCTGGCCTTGGACACTTCCAGGGATCCAGGGGCATCCACACCTTCTTTTAATTCAGTTTAATTAGGCTGTCATGAGGCACTGAGCTGTTTTTAAGCTCGGACCTGCCTTGTGCTTTATTTGCCTGAGCGTGGCCTCTTTGTTCATCAGAAATGATGTCAGATAAGATTGGAAGATTTTGGACACTCGCCTGAGGTGTCTGGCCATGCCCTGGGAATGACTGGGATGCACAGAGCCACAGGATAGCTGGGCTGGGAAGGATCTTTGGAGGTCTCTAATCCACTCCTGCTGCTGAAACCAGGATCAACGAGAGCAGGAAGTCCACAGTCAAGCTTGGAATACCCCAAGGATGGAAGCTCCTCAACATTTCTGGGCAGCCTGCTCCATGGTTTGATCCTGAATAAGCTTTTCCTCATGTTTAAGTGGAATTTCCCCTATTTTGAGTTGAGCCTGTTGCCTCTTGTCCTCTCAATGAACATCACCAAGACGAATCTGTCTCCGTCTTCTTTCCTCCCCCCCACATCAGGAATTTGTAGGCATTAATAAACCCCCCAGAGCTTTCCCTTACTCAGTCTGAACAACCCCAGCATTGTCAGCAGAGGATTAATCTTACCTAACATGTAAAAATTAATTTTCAAATTGAAGCCTGTCACCCAGGAGTCCTTTTATAGGAGAAAAAAAGACACCAGAGGCCCAGAATTCAGCTCGCTCCTCCTGCAGATCTCAGGTGTGATTCAATTCCTATACACAGCTGCCAAATACCATTTGAGATGGCATCTGGGACATTTTTGTGGGACTGGCAGGTGTCACAGAGGACTTATGAGGGACCAGCACCCTTCTGAAAAGGCAGCTGGAGGCCAGGAGGGATACCCTGGGGGTCCAGACTGGATGCAGGAGGACAGAGCCTGCCCTAGGATTGGGGTTTATGTTGAGGGAGGGGACAGCAGCGTGTGCCCAGCTGGATTCCAGCTGTAAGCCTGGCTTAGCTGTGGGTGCACAGGGACTCCCAAAGCTGCTGTGAGGATCCCAGTGTCCCTGGGGAGAGCAGGAGCTGCCACATGAAACCTTTGCCTCATCCACCACGTCTGTCTCATCCCCAGCCTGTCTGGTTGGGGTTTGCTGAACTCCAACCCCCCCAGCAATCCTTTGGGAAGCTTTGCAGGCAGCTAAAACCAAAAACAACCTAGAAGAAGGCTTAAATTATGGCAGGGGCTCCACCAGCCCATGCAAATTTTGGTGAGGGGAGGTGTAACTTCACACTTGGACACTGCAGAGCTGAGTTAAAGCAGGGTGGGAGCTGAGGTGGCTGAAATTTGTGTGCCATTGGCAAACAGGAGGTGCTGGTTTGCCTTTTTATTTTCCCTGCTGGTTGTGTCCATACAAAGGGGATGTAAAAGGTCTCAGGGTGCTGGTGCCTTCCCCTCTCCTTGCTCTGTGCCAGCAGGGGAGGACTGGGACAGGTTTTATGTGACCAAGGTGAATGTGGTGGTTTTCCTTGTGTGCTCCTGCCCACGTCAGCCATGAGCCAGCAAGGACAACCTGCTCCTTCCCCTCCTGTCAAACACAGGGACTTGTCATTCCAGCTCCTGGTGAAAAGGCAGCCAGAACTGTGAAACTGGGTGTTAGGAGAAAGCAGATTTAACCCTGGTTGTGGGTGATGGAGCAGACCCCTCTTCTTCAGCAAGCTCGATACGAAGTGCCATAAATATTTTTAGTGACTAAACAAGATAAGATTTCTCTTGCTGGAGACATAGAGAGGTTGGAAGAAAAGCAGGTACCTTTCCTTGAAGTAGCACAGGATTATCAAGGTTGGAAAAGAACTACAAGATCATGGAGTCCAACCCATGCCTGACCCCCACCTTGTCCCCAGCCCAGAGCACTGAGTGCCACATCCAGGAATTCCTTGGGCACCTCCAGGGATGGGGACTCCAAACCTCCCTGGGCAGCATGTTCCAACACCTGACCACCCTTTCAGTGAGAAATTTTCCCTGATATCCAATTTAAACCTCCCCTGGTGCATCTTGAAGCCATTTCCTCTCATCCTGTCCCTCGCTCCCTGGGAGAAGTGACCAACCCTCACCTGGGCTGCCTCCTCCTGTCAGGGACTTTTAGAGAGTGAGAAGGTCCCCCCTGAGCCTCCTTTTTCCAAATTAAACTCTTCCAGTAGTGTTAAATTAAGTTATACTGAGTGAAGCCACAACAGTGCTGGTTTCTTCCTCCTGTAGCATCATCATCATCAGCTGGGGATCCTGAATGGAGCAGATTTATGATGGGGGGCTACTGACACTGCATGAAGGATGATTTCCCTCTTTGGAGACCCGGGATGAGGTTTAGCTGAAGCAAAACAAGCTCTTTCCCTGTATTTCACTCTTTAAAGGACAAGACATTCCTGACATGCCACATATCCTGAGCTTTTCCTTGCACTGCCAGTGGATTTCAGCTCTGGCAGACCTGGCAGCATCTTTTTGTTGTGCCTGACAGTTCAAACAGACTATTTTTTTTTTGTTTTAAACTCAGGGAAATGTTTAAGCCTGGGTGATCTTTGGGGGGCAGATGCTCCAAAGAGCTGCTGTGCATGGTGAAGAGGAAGAGAGAGTTTTTTACCTCCCAGAAGAGCAAATCTGAGCTGCTGATCAGCCAGGCACAGCTCTCCTTGTGCCTGCCAGGGGATGGGTTCTGTTTGGGATTGCCAGGGAGCACCGCAGCTCTCTGGGCAGCGTGTCACTGGTCCAGCATGAGCTGACACCCAAACCAGGGACACAAATATCCTCCTTTCTGGGCAAATATCCACCTTTCTGGGCAAGGCGTGTAGTTGTTTTGGGTTAGAGAGAGTTGGTGGTCGGGAATGCTTGGACACAGCCTTGTCTGCAGACTTCAGGTGGGTTTTAGTAGGGCACGCAGGTCACTCCTGGGTTAGTCTTAACTTCCATCCTAAACAATGCACTTTTACACTGTTTTGTGGCATGAAGTGGACAAGATAGACAACTTCTGCCTTTGTATTTCTTGATCATACAAGTGCTGTCCCCTCTGGAGGGAAATCTCGGTGTCTTTTTTTGATTAGGGTTTCATTTGCTAACCCAAGGCAGGCTGTGTGGTTTTAAACTTCCACTGAAGCTTCTCATTAGAGAATTAAAGCCCCAAATACCTCCTGGCACCAAAAATCCTGAACACAAGTGCAGGATTTATTGATAAATTGCATGTTGGGGGTCACATAAACCATGAAGCATCACATTGGTCTGCAGGAAAAGGTCAGAAAAACCGGCCCTTATGACTGGTGGCTTTGCTTTGGTGTGAGGGGCAGGCAGAATTTAAATTGTCCTGTGCCATTTAATGCCTGTACAAAACTATTTGGAAGGGCCTGGCTGTGCTGAGCAGTGCTGGACTGGTCCAGAACACCAGGTACAGACACACATGGAGCAGGGAAGAAGAATTTTTGCTTCTGGGATGACAAAAAACCTGAGTTAATTCCTCCTCACGCTGCATTGCCTCCACTCTTTGATCATTTTGTCTTTTTAGGTCTCTGTTTCCTACGTAAAATGGACATAATAATTTTATAGTGTCTAAGCTGTGTCCCTGGGAAGGCTTGCTCTGCCTGTGGAGTGGTGAGGCAGGGTTGGTTTGGGCTGTTTTGGAAGGGGAACACTCAGGGACTGCTCTCTGCAGTGAACCCAAGGTGACAAGAGCTGCACACGAAGTCCCGTGTGTGCCTCCATGGGAACCTGCTCCCAGAACACCTGTCCCACAGAATTCACCGGGATCCAGGTGCTGTTTTCTCTCATGCCATTAGGTGGTGGTGGAGGAAGCAGGACACACACGATCCGCAGAGTTTCAAACCAGGAAAATCAAAAAATTCCTTAAGCTTCTCGCAAGGGAAATATTTCTTTGCTTTCTGCTCAGAGAGATGAGGAATGGATAGGGGAGGGTGATTTTGTATGTGAGGGGTTGCTGGGGAAGGGGGAGCAGCCCAGCAAACCCAATTCCTGCTCTTGGAGAGCACAGGGAACATTGGATGGGCAGGGCACAAACCTCAGGCTTTGGGCAGAGGAATCACAGGGGGAGGAGAAGGAGAAGAGCAGGGGTGAAGCCCTGCAGATTTTCTCCCTGGTGAAAATCTGGGAAGGAAGGTGGGAAGGGGTGGGAGGCAGCACTGGAGGGAGATGAAGGAGGTGTGTGAGCCAGGCAGGGTCCTGGCAGCTTGATCTTGGGAGCAAACCCTTCCTCTTAAGGGCTGGTGTGTGGAAACTCAGACTTGGGGAGGAACAGGAAGGAGACAAAATAAGACAGCTCTGAATAAGCAACAGACCACACACACAGATCTCTGCTTGCTGTTCACGGCTTTGATTGACTGCGAGGGACTGGCTCGGAAAATCATAAAATCATAGAATCATTGTGGCTGGAAAAGTCCTCTGAGATTATTGAGTCCAACACTTCAAATGATGCCTCGTGTTCATTGTCCTCGTGCTGGCACATCAGCAGCTGAGGAGCTCTGGTGGGTACCAGGAACACCCCCCAGGGAATTTGTCTCACTGCGTAAAACATCTGGGTCCTCCTCGGTGTCAGGAATAAGGGACTAGAGCCTGAACACCCTCCTTTTTGCCCCTAAACCCAGCCTAATGCAGCAGCCAATATTTGTGCTGCTTTTCACCTCTTTTATTGCTTTCACATCTGTGCTGTGACCCAGCAGGGTTGGATTTCACTAAATGAAGTGCATGGAGGGGCTGCACATGCTTGCAAGGATTAGGAGCTGTAAATCTTTGGCATTTGGCATTTGTTCCTGCAAAACCCCAGCCTCAAATTGTGCTTTCTGAGCTAAATTGGTGATGGGTGGCATTGAGCCAGGATGAACCTCTGAGGAAAGCCAGGACCAGGACTGGAGAGTAAGAAACTTCTGCAACCAAGATGTCCCACATCCTTGCCCGAGCCTTTAGCAATGAGAAACTGAATTAAGGCCTGAAAGCTTCAAATGCTTTAATATGAAAATCTTCTGGTCCTTCAGAGGAGAATTTCCTTTTGGATATTTCCTTTTGGATGCCCTTCTCCAGCTCCCAGCAGGGAATATCCAGTGGAATATCTCTCATATCCTGGGTGCCTACATGCTGTGTTTTCCTATTTTTTTTTTATCCCAGAGGTTTTTCTTCTTGCTCAGAGGTTTTTTTTCTTGCTGAGGCAATAACAGCCCTTCTCATGTGAAGGACACACTTTGGTTTCCAGCCTTCCCCGTGCTGTTTGAAGCTGCTCTGTCTCACAGTGAAGTGCCCTCAGAGCTGGATGATGGTCCTTGAGTGCTGAGACCAAACTCAGCTGGTGAGTGGGGAACCAGAGAACTGAAAGGAATAAAATGTGTCAGATTCCTGGAAAGGACCTTCAAGATCCCCCAGTTCCAACCCTCTGCCATGTGCAGGGACACCTTTCACCAGACCAGGCTGCTCAGAGCTCCATCCAGCCTGGTCTTGGACCCTTCCCCCTGTTGCCTGAGGATGAGGGGTTGAAAACAGCAGCACTGGGCACTCAGCCTGCAGAAGCTGCTGATTTCGGCCAGTCTGAGCCCAGAACTGCCCATATTTCATTTAAACTGCTTCTCTCTGAGCAATGTGTAATTGCAAGGGTTCTTGTGTCAAACCTGGCTTTCAGTTTGCAGAGACACGGATGTTTCTGCTTGGGCCAGGCTGGATCTTTCTCCTTTAGCATTATCAAACCTCTTTGGAGAGACATTTGGTCATGCCAGGCACCCTGGAGACCACAAATCCATCATTTCATTTTTGACATAGTTTTCTTGAGTTTCCCCAAAGAAAGGACAAATGGATGCTTTAAGACACCGTCAGTCACTGCACTGGTGTGTGTGTGTGTATTGGTGTGTATTGGTGTGTATTGGTGTGCAATGCAGCCTTTGAGAGGCTGGAATGAATAAATATTTGCCTCAGCAGGGCTTTAGGTGGGCCTGAATTAGCTGACCTTGAGGCTGAGACCAAGCTGTGGCCATCACCTAATTTCTCTGATTACTCCTAGAAGTCTTCATGGCTCAGCAAGCAGAAATGGTGCTACCAGCACAAGTCAGGGATAAATGCTGTCCCTGTGCTGCTCTGGTGGCCAGTGAAAGCCCAGGAGTCACACATTTCACCAGCTGCCACTGTGTTAATCAGGATTTGCTCACAGCTTGAGAGCTGGGACCAGTTTGTGGCGCTTTTCCCCAGGGGAAGGACACAAGAAAACAGCTCAGTCAGGCCAGCATCACTGCACTGAGTAAATTCACCACCTCATTCTTTTTATTTTTTCCTTTCCTGTCTTGTAGGGAATCTCCGCAGCATGAAACACAATTGACCTGGCTTCTTAGGAAAAGTATGAAAAAGGCATTTTCAGGCAGCCCAAAGCCATTAAAGCCCCTATTTTCTGTTGTTATACCACAGGTGACACAGCTCTGGCCATGGCCAGGGACAAAGCTGCTGCACCTAAGGGGGGCTGTTTAAAGACAGTGAAATGTTCTTTGTGGAACGGTTTGGGACCTTAAAGATCACCTGAGACCAACCCCTTGCCATGGGCAGGGATGCTACCACCAAGATCAGGTTGTCCAAGTCTTGTGAGGGATTTTCTCACATCTATGAATCACGCTTGTGGTTATCTTCTGAATCTTCTCCTGTTTTGCTTCTTTTTGTCTTTAAACCAGAATTTTTTTTGAAAACCAGCTGCATCACTGTCCTCTACCTGCAAATTATGTTCTTCAGGCCATGCAAATGACTTCTTAGGGAGATCTGTGTTCCATTGGCATGTTTGTCGTGTTTTTTCCTCTTTCATGCAAAATCAAATTAGCCCAGATTGCCAGGATGTGCCTGTGATTACTGAAATTATCCTGTCTGAGGTGAGACCTCTTAAACATCCGGCACTAATTGGCAGAGCCAAGGTGCTGGGAGCTGAAACAAGCTCGTTTCCTCATCCCATCAGCTGGGATGCAGCTCCAGGAATGTGTGTCCAGCTTTGCAGGTCTGACCCACTCCTCCTGGTGACTTGGGAGAGCTGGTCTTGGCTTTGCTGGGGGCTGCACTGACTTTCATCACTGTGATGATGACTGGCAGTGTTTTCTCCTCCTTGAGAGGAAACTCAGAAGCTCCCCTTGGTCTTTCTATTAACTGCCTCTGGTCTTTATTTCTCTCTTGAGCAAAACCAGCCCAAAAGGAGAAAGCTAGTGACTTATCCAGTTATTTGTACTCCAAATGAACAACTGTCAATTTTCCTTGCGCTGTTAGCCTTCTCTGCAAAAGCCACCTGTCAGATCAAACAATTTATGAACAGTGACTGATGGAAGGGAATCATATCAAATCCCAGCCTGGATAGGAGCTGTGAGTGCCTGGCTGGTTATTGAGTGTGGGCTTACTCCCTGCCTGCCCTCAGCAAAGCCAAAATTGTCACTTCTGCACAGCCTGAGGGGCAAAGAGGAGGAGGAGCTGTCTAAATCTTCATGTTGATTGACCAGAGTTTATAGATTGTGTCCACGGCACCATGGCTTGGAGGCATTCATTGCTGGCAGGGGAAAAACACTTGTCCTCAGCAATTTTGGGTCCGGAAATAATTTATCTATCAGACTTTGCTGGAGACTGTGTGGACTGCTCTACACTGAGGAGGAGGAGGATCACTTAGCTTGGAGCCCTGGAGAGAAGCCTGGATTTCGGCTTGTCTGGTTGGGAATGCAGAGATCAGCAAATGGCTGAGGGACAGCTCTCTGCAGGGCTCTGCTGATGATATTGAATGGCTGTGGCCAAAAGATAAACCTTCATTTCTTGGCTTTCTGGAAAGCCCTGTGAGCCACAGCACAGGTGGAGCAGCACAAAGGTTTGGTGCCAGGTTCCTTCCCTGGGATGAAGGGATGCAGGGGTGTAGGGCCAGTGCCAGGAATGTCTTTTGTTGTGTCCTCAGTGATCTGATATATCTCTGCCCCATGTTTTTGGGTGATATCCTTTGTATTTAACCTCTATAAAGAGCTTTGCCAAGAATCACAGAATCACAGAATATCTCAAGCTGGAAGGGATCCACAAGGATCATCGAGTCCAGCTCCTGTCCCTGCACAGACCCATCCCCAAAGGAGCTGTTTGCTCCTTCTGCTCCCATATTCAGCCTTCATTTGGGCATTTTAAAATATTTTCTTAGTCCCATTTAAAAGAGAAGATACTTCCACTGTCTTTGCTTAATGGATTCCACAAACTGAGTTGATGTGACCACTCCCCTTGGTATGGTTTGAGCTCCTTTCCTCACTCTGCCCTGCCCCAATTTGTTACAGAGTGCAGTGATAAAGGAAAAGGGACAAAAGATGAAGTCAGAAAGCCACCGAAAGTCCTGATTTTTGCATCACCTGAATCTTTAATAATTCCTGGTAATATCTGATGTATGTAGCACCTTTTATGCTGAAGTGGATCCCAAATCCCATAAATAAGTGCAAAGCTGTGCTAACTAGGTCTCAGCTCTGCCAAGGATGCAGCCCCAGGCTCTGTAATTGCAGGTGTTTCTCAACAAAATCTCTTTGGTTTTTCTCTCCCCTTCATCCTGCATCCAAGTGCTTACAAGGCTGCCTTGAGCAAAGGTGGGTCTCTGGCTGGGTCAGAGTCACAGAATGGTTTGGGTTGGAAGAGACCCTAAAGATCATCCAGTTCCAACCCCCTGCCATGGGCAGGGACACCTCCCACTGGAATAGGATACTCAGAGCTCATTTCTTCCTGAGATAGAGGAAAAAGGCTGAGTTAAATTGTAAGATTGAGGAAAGATATTGAAGTGAGAAAGAAATGCCTCAATCAACCCTTGGGATTAAATTCTGCCTCTCAGATTTGGTGGAAGAAGAAGGGACCAAAAAACCAGGGCTGGTCTATATCAACAGGGAGGAAATGACAAAAAGGGGGGCTGAGAAGGTGGGGGTTGTGGGTGGAGGTCCCTGAAGGTGATTGTGTGAGGGATGGGTAGAGCCATTAATGTTTTCTATTTGGATGTAAACTTATCAGCCTCAGATCCAGAGAAGAGGAACAGACTGCCCAGAGAAGCTGTGGCTGTCCCTGGATCCCTGGAAGTGTCCAAGGCCAGGTTGGAGGGGGCTTGGAGCAGCCTGGGATAGTGGGAGGTGTCCCTGCCCATGGCAGGGGGTGGCACTGGATTCTCTTTAAGGTCCCTTCACACCCAAACCATTCTGGGATTCTGTGATGTGGGAAGTGGGTATTTCCCTCGTTGGGTCATTTTAAGGATCAGTTCCTATGGACCATCACTGACCCCAGTGATGGGAGCACCTGCAAATTGTCATGAAGTAAAGGGCAAAGGAATGAGAGAGGCTGAGCTGCAGCAATGAGAGTTTCTCATTTAAAATAATGGTGGATTAGAAATCAAAATGTTATTGCTGCCATAAAGCTGACACATCTCCCTTGCAGTTTACTGTGTCTTTTAAAGGATGACATTCACAGGAGCTTTAGTGGTAATAGCAGCAGCTTCCCAGTTATTAGGAGCTCCCAGAAGGATCTCTGTGAGCCAAGCACGTGTGATTTTTATTAGCACTGGTGGTGTGTGTCAGTGGTTGGCCTCTCCTTACTCCGGCATTAACAAGAGTTGGGAGAAAATTGTGTTGTCGAGAGCAAGCCAAGCAGAAACAATGGCACTTGAATCCTTTCTCTGCACCCATGAAGTAACAGCATTGGTGGTCTTTAGGATCTATTTCACGTTTATGTGTCACAGCCAAAGCCTGGCCTTGCAATGTCCCAGGTTCTCTAGTATGGGTTTCATTTTGTCCTCTATAAAGTCGTTTCTGGGGTTAAGAGCTCATTGTTTACAGCCTCCTTCCCAACATGTAAAACCTGGCCTCCAAGCCACATCTGGACTGCAGAGATCCCACACAAGTTTCTCTATCCTGCTCTTCCAGGGAAGTCCCACCATATTAGAGAAACCCAGATGCATTTTCAAAGCAGGGACAACCGCTTGTGTTTCTTGTCTGTGTCATGACTGCAAAGAGGGAGTTATCCCAGGTTTCAGGAGCTCAGCAAATTTCAGGAGATGTTGATTTACCCCCATGTCCTGCCTCTGCCTCCCTAAGTGATCCTGGGGGAGTTGCACACTCCATCTGTGCCTCACTTCCCAGTCTATAAAAGGACATGTTCCTCTCAATTTTTCTGTCTTATATTTGGATTTGGAGACTTTTGCAGCAGGAATTGTCCATTACTTTGTGCAGTTTGTACCTGCAGCAGCGAGGCCTTGATCTACTGCAGAGTCTGCAGGCAAATGTCAATGCCTGGGGGATCACAGCAGTTCTGGCTTTCAGGAGGAGCTGGTGGCTTTGTCCTCCTGATAAAAGGACACACTCCAGCATAGCAGCATCCCCGGTAATGCTGGGGAAACTTCCAGGAAAACATCCTTCAGGCTGAAATTGTAGCAGCCACAGTCGACTTCTTGCCCTAATCCATGACCCCAGGAAGCACAGAATTTTTAGTTCCTTTAATTTGTCTTGTCTCTTTATTTATCTCAAAAAACCAAGGTGTTCCCAAAGCTCTCCTCAGTTATTCACCCCTCGCTGTTATTCTCTGGAGAATGAACTCAGTAGAGCCCTCACTTCAGTTCTGAGTATGTTTGAAATCCATCATGATCAAGCTCTAAACCCCCTTTTTTTGGTTCAGTGGCTTGGCTGTGTGTCTGCCCAGACAGCATGTACCTCCCAATGCGTTTGTCTGGTGAATTAAAGGACCTCAGCACAATCGATTGTTCCTGCCCAGGAAACCAGAGCTCCCATCCATCCTGCTGAACGAGGAGCATTTATCATGAGGGAGAAGCTTTGCTGCCTGGTGTCAGGTCACTCCTGCCTTGGGGGCTTTCCTTGAGGCAATGGCAGCACAATTTCTTCACCAGATGTGAACGCTGAGCATTGGGGTGTCCTCGTGGGTGACTCAGGAGTGACAGGGACCTGCACCCAAACCTTGATGAGAAAGGAGGCCAGGGACCTCTGCATGCTGCGGTTCTCTCACCAGGGAGAAAGAGCCTGTGCCATTCACATCAGGCTTTGTGCCCAAGGCTGGGGATGTCCTGGCTGTGCCATGTCTGGTTAGATTGTCCTGGCCCCCAGAAAACCTTCCCCCAGCACCATGTGGAGTTGTAGAGGGGAATCTTCTCCTCTACCCAGGAACACTGGGACATGAGAGCTTTAAACCAGGTCCTCACATAACATTTTGCACCAATAAAACCACCTGGGTTGGCAGGTAGTGTTCTCCTAAACATGGTAATTACAGCACCTGAAGCAAAGGCTGATTGGTGGCACAAAGAGAACTTGGCTCTCCCCAGTCAGGGGAGAAATACTGGCAGTGTTTCCAAACCATTCCCTGCCTGTGGATTCATGTTTAGCACCAACTCATCCATGCACCAGAGGCTTTTCAGGTGCCTCACCAAGTTCAGTGCTGGGCTGAGGCAGCTCAGCTCCCAGGAGCACCCAGCTTGCAGGAGAGCAGGTGACGGCCAGGGCACATCATAGCAACAGAATTGGTTCTATTTTCTCTACAGAAATCAGTCTAAAACTTGTCGCAATCCCAATCTTCTTAAGAGCTGTGTGTTTCTGTAACCAGGGTTGTCCAGTGGCATCCTGTGTCTTAGAACGATTTTTGAGAGTTTCTCAGTTAATGGGTCAAATCACAGAATCCCAGAATGGTTTGGGATGGAAGGGATCTTAAAATTATCCAGTTGCCATGGGCAGGGACACCTTCCACTATCCCAGGGTGATCTAAACCCTGTCCAACCTGGCCTTGGACACTGCCGGGGGCAGCCACAGCTTCTCTGGGCACCCTGTACCAGGGCCTCCCCACCCTCAAAGGGAAGAATTTCTTCCTCACATCTACTCTAAATCAATCCTCTCTCAGTTTAAAGCCATTCCTCCTCATCCTATCACCACAAACCCTTGTAAAATGTCACACCTCCGTCGACAGCCTGAGATGGAGAAGTGACATTTAGATTTGCACTCCTGGATTCAAAATGATTCATCTCAGTCATGCTGCCATCATTAGGGCTCATAAGAATGACCTACTTTACATGCTCATAGCTGCATTCCTGTGCCTGAACAGGCAGGAGGAAGGGGATTAATTAAGGGTATTTAATGGCTTTCCTTGCACATTGCACAACGCTTGTCCTGGACCCACGGACAAATTGCCATCGATCAGCTGAGTGATGGTGACTTGTCATAGGGGAGCTCTCAGCAGGAGGAAACAGTAGGGCAAGGAAAGAGATGAAGAACAACTCACAGTGGCCCAAGTCAAGAACACATCCATTAAGCAGGGACTGATGGCTCGTTCCATAACTTGTCACCCATTAAAATATTGCAGCTATATTGATGCTGATGTACTGCCAGCGGCACTAAAAATAGGCCAAGTGTGCAGCTTTTAGTCCCCCAGGAAAAAATAATCTCCATGCATTTAAAACATTTCACCGTGACTCACATCCCTTGCTTGGCTTTTCCATGCCCTCAGATGGAACATTTCGCCAGAGGTGTCTGGCACACCCTGAAAGCAATAAAATCCCTGAAAATGAAATTAAGATGTGCTGTTGAGAGGGACCAGTATACATGCCTCAACATATGTCACAAATGAGGTGAAGAAAATTCCTATTAAAAAACCTGCATTGCCCTGTCCCCAGAGAGGCTTCACCCGGCAGACAATCAGGGCAGAGAAAACTTCCATGGTTAGACTGAGAGCAGTCCAACCCCGCCTCACCCCTGCCCCCACACGCCTGCTGGTGAAGGCGAGTACCCAGATGCCCGCGAAAAATGCCCGCCAAAAACAGCCCCACACGAAGCCGAGTCAGGGGAGGAGTTTGGGGGCACGTAAAAGCCGCTAGCCGCAACCCCACGAGGTCTTATTGTTCTTTTTGCTTTGGGCCGCTTGGAGGGTCAGCTTGGGCCCTTCTGCTCCCACCTTCACGCCCTCTCCCCTGTGGCCCTGTTTCCCTGCCCGTGCCTGCTTTGCCCTGCTGTGCCGATTTCGGGAACTAGCTTGTCGGCGCGAGGATCTCGTGCTCCGCAGCCGCTGCCCTCTCCCAGCGTCCAGCCGCCGTCCGTAGCTCGTAGCCGTCGTCTGTAGCTCGTAGCCGCTGTCCTCACCCAGCTTCCAGCCGCCATCCGTAGCTCGTAGCCGCTGTCCGTAGCTCGTAGCCGCTGTCCTCACCCAGCTTCCAGCCGCCGTCCGTAGCTCGTAGCTGCCCTCACCCAGCTTCTGATGCCATGAAGATTTTTGCCTTTTCTTTTATACCCCTGTTATACCTGTCATAAATAAAGTGTGTAATTTGTGCTATTATGTATAAAACTAGAATGTAATCAGACCATGTAGAGACAGTTTCAAAATCCCTCCACCAGCCTGGCTGAGAGAAAAATTTCACAACACTAAAAGAAGTTCTCTCACAATAAGTGAGGATTCCACCTAGGTGGGGTTAGATCTTATCACCGGCACCATGACGACTTGATCACCACCTTCTGATATCTACATCTCATCTGATAAGGAATAGGACATTCCGGGAACTAAAAATAACTGTTCCAGGAACCAGAGATGGCCCATCCATCATCAGAGATGGCCCTTCCATCACCAGAAATGGCCCACTCATCACCCAGGATGGACAATTCATCGGACCCAGGAAAGGCTTTGTGCAGCCCAACTCTGGGACGAGAAAACTTCATGAATATGCTAAAATAACGAGAAGAATGGAATTAATTCGGACTCTGCCCAAAAACTGTATAAGAAGGGACCAGCCAAAGCAGCACCCGTGAACTTGGGAGGTCTGGTGCGATAGAGATCAGATCTGTGCGTGTTCACCCAGCTCCGACCCCGGGCTCCGAGCTGCTTTTCTTGATCGTGGCTTTCTGTGTGACCGATCTTTCGGTCGCGGAATAAAATCTATTTCTTTATTAAATTTAATTTGGCTGAATTTCTTTACTTCATGCCTTTTTACAACTTCTGTATTCCTAGTGCTTTTTGCCTACATTCTTGGACTTGTTTGTCAAGCTCAGAGACTAAACATTTTAGAAGCTTTGTAGGTAGGGATCAGTGTGCCCCAGACCCCAAGGTCCTCTCCAGAACATATTCAGTAAACCAAGATAGAACCATCCAGGGGAAGGCTCCTTGGGGAGGGGGGCTCACTTGAGCCTCTCATTGGGGAATCTTTGATAGATCTGCTAATTAGTAACAACTATAATGTTATACCCGATGTTGGGACACACACACACACACACACACACACAGACTCAGCGGGGTGCATCTCGATGCATTTGACCTGGACGTGTGCACCTAAGGATCCTTAAAACAAATCCCAAGGTAAAATCCCTTTTCCCCTTCTAACCGTGTATGACTCTTGATTTTAAGACCTGGGAAAGGCATCACTTCCAGCCACCATCTGCCCTCACCCAGCTTCCAGCCGCCGTCCGCAGCCGTCGTCGGAGGCACGCTGCTGGCACTGCCGCTTGGAAGTCGCGCCCGGGCTGCCGCTGCGGCTACGCCAATGCACCACAGTTGGCAGCTCGCGCGCTCCGTCTGCCAAACCGATGCCGACAGACAGTCGGGGTTCTGTGGTAACGCTGTCCCCTGTCTTCTGGTTCTTTCCCCTGGTTATAAACGCGTATCGTAATATCGGCTTCTCGCAAGTATTAAGGTGAATATTGTATAATGTTAGAAATGCTTTTGCTGTGTGGTTGTAGTTTTCTTTCTTTTTAGCAAGAGTTTAGCAAGTGTGAGCGAGTAAGAGAACCTCCAAGCGAACAGAGGATGAGGCCCAAAGTGGCTATCAACACTCTGCCCTGAGAATAAAGGGGCCCAAGAGCTACTATCACCACTCTGCCCGGGGGACAAAGAGGCCCAAAGCTGCTATCAGCTGTTGCAGTGGGGATACTGCAACACGCATATATCAAACCAGGAGTCCCGTGGAAAGGAAATATATATGGACAGACAGATTCTTGCTAGATGTTTCAGAGATGTTTATTTCTCCAGCCGCATGGCCGGAGCTCTGCTGAGGAACTGTTCAATCACGGGACCAAGGGTCCTTCTGCCCGCGCAGGGAACACAAACCAACCAATGGGAACGAGGCTGAGCAGGGGCAGGGAAGCCCCGTGTCTGTGCCCTCAGGGCCCCTCTCCCAGGGCTACACGGCGGGGGAGAGACCCCAACAATCAGCCCTTACTGTCTGGGGAAATTGAGAAGCCCACTTGACTATCAACTCTCACCTAGCGAGCCCAGGCCCAAGAATCAAAAGAAATAAAACCGCAACGCAGAAGGATACGCATGCTCTAAAAAGGCGGAACCAAGGAGTGGCCATGCAGAACAGCTCTGGGAAAAGTTTGAATATACATAAAGAACAGACAGTAAAAATGGTATAAAAAGGACTCACCTCGAGCATCAGGTGTGCTCTTGGCAGCGCACCAAGGCACCTGGCCGTTACCTCTTTGCTTTATTTTATGTCTCTTATTGTCTTTATATTAAACTTTTAAGTTCTCACAGGAGAGTGAACCTCATTTTTCACAGCCCTCTCTCTCTTTTCTCTCTCTCTGCTCCTTTTGCCTGTCCCCCCCCTCCTGCCCCCCCTCCCCCCTTTTTAATAAGAACACTTAGTTGGGGTTTTTTTTGTTTGTCCTCGGTTTCTTTTTTTTTTTAATTTTATTTTATTTCAATAAAGGGTTCTCAGATATAATATTGCCATGTTGGTGCTTGATTTTTCGTCAGAAAAATCTATCAAAAGAATCCTTCCCGGTTCCCCCTTTTACAGTGGAACAGGACAGCTGATCATCAAAACCCTGTGATGTGAGAGCCTCTCCAGCCCAGGAGTGCCAAGGGTGGAAGGCAGGTTGTGAGGGTGTTGTCAGCCTGATGCTGGGGATCCTTGGGACAGCAGGGCCATCGTGGGCTGCTCCTCTGGCTCTGTGAGGGTGGCAGGGGATGGCAAGAGGTGACTGCAAGGGTTTGTACGGAGTGGACATCACATGGAATTGGCAGCTGGAGCAGCTGGAGTGGATGTGGTGCTTGCTGGGAAGGGTCAGGCTGGGGGAAAGATGATTTTCATCCTCCTTTGGATCCCTTTTATTGATGATTTGTTGGTTGACAAAAAAGGAAGTAGACAATTTTTGAAATGCACTTGCTTTGGAGAAGAGTGATTTCATCAGCCTTGCAAACACACAGGGAAGAACTGCCTCTGGTGAGGGAAGGCTTCTGAGCATTGATTCTGAACCTAAAACATAGAATCATGGAAGAATTTGGGTTGGAAGGGATCTCTAAAGGTCATCTAGCCCAACACGCTCGCAATGAGCAGGCAACATCTTCAAATGGAAAAGGTTTCATTAAGACAAAAACAAACACAAAATCAGTCAGAAAATCAGTGAGGTGCTCATCTTCCTAAGCTCAGGCAGCCTCTGCAACAGGGCCATCATTTCCTCTGCCCAGCCTGTTTTACCTACTGAAACAAGAGGGGAAGAACAGTTTTTGTCTAATATCAGACGTTTAACAGATAACTCACAATTTCAAATTAGTCACCCGGGCTCTTTCTACATCAGACATGAGAAGCAGAAACTTCCAGAGGCCAGCTCATTTTCTGACAATGTTTTTTAGGCAGTTGTGTGGTATTCAACCATGCATTTGTAGATTTATAACCTTCACTTAAAATTTAGAATTGCAACCAATAAACTGGATATTTTACAGATCACTGACCAGTTACTCTACATCCTTAATTTTTAGTTTTCTCCCTTCCCTTCCCTTCCCTTCCCTTCCCTTCCCTTCCCTTCCCTTCCCTTCCCTTCCCTTCCCTTCCCTTCCCTTCCCTTCCCTTCCCTGGCACTTTTGTTCCAGAGGTGCTGGTGCAGATCCCTCATTCCTTGGTCACAGGGACATTTGCCACCTGTGCCCTGGTGTGTCCCAGGAGCTCGTTCATCCCCCTGACTCTGTCTCACCAAGCTCTTTGCCTCATTCATTAACATAATTACTTCCCTGCATTAGCTTGCACCTGCAATAAAATCCCAGCTCCTCCTCTTGGAAGCCACAGAGGTTTAAAGCTTGGTAATAAAAATCATCAGTGACTTAACAAATTACTTTCGCCTCAACTCTTTGGCTGCTTTGGCAGAGCTCCCCTTTCCTGTGCTGAGTTTTTCCCAGCATAGAGACACTAAAAACTCTTTTATTAGTGAGCTCACCTTGACTGAGATGGCCAAGAGCAGATGTGAGGCAAGAGGAAATTCCCTGCATTGCATGGAATAACATCCATTCCTAAATGCAACATTCATTTCTGGAAAGGATGCTGGAAAGAACCGGAATTTGGCTTTTAAGAAGATTTTTTGTACAATTCTGAGTCCTGTGAGTACTGTGCTTTGCCTGGGATCGAATTCTTTTTAAGAAATAGCTTCCATTCAATTATTTTTGCCCTACTCTGCCTATTTCTGCCTCCCATGGGCATTACTTCACAACTGGAAAATAGTTCTTGCAGTAAAACCTGCCAAACTCTCTGTCCAGAGGGGGCTGGATTGCTGTCTTTAAAATGACATCACTGCCAGGGAGGGGTTGGGTGCTAAATGGGCTCTTTAATCTAGACAAGAACACAACAAAGCCAGGAGAAAAATATGAAAAGTGAGAGCAATTCACTTATTAGAGCAAACTCTTAAGGGAATTGTGGTTTCCTCTGTCTCTTGAGGTTTGTGATCAGCTCCAAACACGTGTTTAGTACCTTTTCACACGATCTGGGGTATTTTCAATATGTTTATGGGGCTGGCAGGATGTACAACCTGCTCAGCATCTACTGAAGTGGCAGCTGAGGACGCAGTGGAGTCCCATGGCTCTCAAATAACATTTGAAACATGATTTTGGGCAAATAAATTATATCCCTGGGCTCTGATAATGGGTTTAGGGAAGAAGCTGGTACTTTCAGGGAGCAATATGTTTGACCTATTTATATGTCCTCTTAAAGATGAGGTGAATTGTCCCTTTGACCGATTTCATGTGGGCTGAGGAGCTCAGGGAGAGGCATCCAAACCCCCGGGAAAGCCTAAGGGAAGAGCTGGAATTAACCCCTGGATTTCAAGCCCATCTCCATTGCCTGTGTCACAAGAGCAGCCAGAACAGAGCCACATTTTGCTTTTATTCTGCCTGGGAAGTCGTGTCGACCTCGGTGCCTCAGCTCTGCCTCGGCCATTTGACACCTCCTGTGCAAACTGCCCTGACTCTGCAATCAGGGTAATTAGGAAAAGCAGTGTTTTGAGCTGCTGGCAACCCTCAGAATAAAACATTTCATTTGAATCAAAGTGTTCTGATCAAAGTTGGGGAATTAAGATAACAAAGGAGCAATTAGGGAAATTTTGCAAATGAACAATTTGTGTGGGTGGAAATAGGTTCTTTTAAAAATGTCATCAAAACATCTGAACTCTTTAAGAATTCTCCTTTTCCTTTTGTTTGGAAATTGCTCATTTAGGAGAACAGCGCAGGAACACAGGTGTGTCATAGGCTGGTGTCACCTGTTCTTCTCCACGTTTCTTCTCCTGAGAAGGAGTGTCCCAAATCCCAGGGTGATGGGGACAGCTCTGTTTCCCAGCTGTGTGACCCAGATCAAGGCCTGACTGCTGAAATTTCCACAGAAATCCCCAGAGCACTTTTAGGGACAAAAGCAAACCAGCTGTTGTACAGCAAGGATTACTCTGTAGGCTCTCACTCCTTTCTGAAGATCAGGGGGTGCTGGAGATTGGGGGTGTCCATGGATGAGGAGCTAGACAAGCCCTGGCCGTGTGGATTTGCAGCCCTGGGCTGCACCAAAAACACGTGGGCAGAGTTTGAGAGGCAGAATTTGCCCCTTTGCTCTGCTCTGGTGAGATCCCACCTGCTCTGCTGTGTCCAGCTCTGGGGTCTCCAATATAGGACGGACCTGGAGTGAATCCAGAGGAGGCCATGGAGGTGTTCCAAGGGCTGCAGCCCTTCTGGAGCCAGGCTGGGAGAGCTGGGGGTGTTCACCTGGTGAAGAAAAGGCTCCAGGGAGACCTCAGAGCCCCTTCCAGGGCTTAAAGGGGCTCCAGGAGAGCTGGAGAGGGACTTGGGGCAGGGATGGAGGGACAGGACACAAGGAATGGCTCCCCACTGCCAGAGGGCAGGGATGGATGGGATATTGGGAAGGAATTGCTCCCTGTGAGGGTGGGGAGGCCCTGGCACAGGGTGTCCAGAGCAGCTGTGGCTGCCCCTGGATCCCTGGAAGTGTCCAAGGCCAGGTTGGACGGGGCTTGGAGCAGCCTGGGACAGTGGAAGGTGCCCCATGCTGCCCATGGCAGGGGGTGGCACTGGATGGGCTTTGCCGACCCTTCCAACCCAAACCATTCTGCGATTAAAAAATAAATAAATGTGGCCAGACTCCCAGGGGCTGAAAAGTTCCCTGCTGGGCTCTGGCAGAGTGTGAACTGTCCCACTTTGCAGCTCTGCTTTGTGAAAAAAGAACCTGAGGGTGGAAAAGAAAGGAAACCAAGCCTGGCAAAGAGTGCAGGCTGCACCTTGCTGCAGGCAGAGGGGTTTGTCTGTGAGACACCCTGTCTCAGGCTGATCAAAAGCCTCTGTCTCACTGACAAGTGAAGTGATTTTCCTGGAACAGGGAAAAGAGATGAACTTTCAGTGAATGCCTCTGAGCACAAACGAGTGCGGAGTGCAGGAGTCGCTCTGACTTTAACGAGTCCAGCTCAGGCTGAAATCTTCCCCTGAAAGGAGAGGCACCCAGAGCTGCCGCTGCTGGGATGGTGCAGCAGGAAACAGCTCTTTGGATGGAATGTGATTCAGCCAAGATCATCTTCTTATGCAGCTGAGGTGATCTTACAAACCTGTTCCCAAGGTCAGGAAGGAAAAGCACACCTGAGGTCTGCAGGAAACACTGGATGCCATCCTCTGTTCTGGAAGTGAGGGCTGTGGAGTGGCCGTGGGAAGCCCCAGTTGCTTCAGTGGGGTGATCAGGCTCAGATTTCCCAGGAAAATCATTTTCTCCTCCTTAACCTTCAATTTATGCTTTTCTTGCTGTAGCTGAGCACCCGTCCTCAGCACACAGATGTTGGTTTCTCCCTCAGCCCCAGGCAGTGGGAAAGGGCCTGATATTCCCTTTGGAGATGAAAAAGGAGGGCTCCTTTCCCCTCATCCCAGTCCTGTGGTGTGGGGACACAGCGATGTGGAAGAGGAGGGCCTGGTCCCTTCACGGGATGTGGTTGGGAGGGACAAGGACCTGGTTCAGAGTGAGGGTTTTATCTTCATTTTATGCATCTGAAAGTCAGATGAGTTCCTGCACCTGGATTGCTCCTCCTGGGATCCCTTTCTAACCAACAGCTCTGACTAAGCTCTTCCAAAGGGTCTTGGTCAGACTGACCTGAGTTTCTTATTTTAGGGTGAGGTGAATTCCCCTCTGGACATGACCATTTCTCTCTCTTGACTACAGAAGGAGACTGTGGGGGGAGAATCTCAGGCTTAAATATCTGCATTTTGAGAAGGAGGTTCCCACCCTCACCTTCCCTGCTGCCATCAGAGCTACACTTCCCCCAGGCTTTCAGGAGAGCAATAATTGCAGGGAATTTGGTCCACAGCACATTGCAGGATCCAAAATAGCCACTGCATCTTTAATCTTTTGTATGCTAATACACGTCTAGACAAACTGGGACAGCTTGTGCTGAGCTCAGCTCCCTGCTGCTCCTCTGGGATACTGAAAATTACATGAGCAGCAGTGAAGAGGATTTTATCTTATTTTATTTTATTTCGTGGTGGAAAGGTTCCTGAATTTTCAACACCAGGCTTTCAACTTGGCAAATTAAAATATAGAATAGATGGAATAGGTGAGGGACTCCTCTGAGAGAGTCTGTCATGATTGACTATGTACAAACACATTCTACATCCACAAAAACGAAAAGTTAAGTAGCCCAAACCTAATGAATGCAGCAATGAAGGTTGCTCACCCATCCTGGGGTGGAGGTACAAGGTTCATATTCTTTCTGCCCTGTCCTCCTTTTATCCTTGTTTTCCCATTAGTGGAAATAAAATGGGAAAAGGAAAAAGTGAGAGGAAACTAAACACCCAAACTGCTGAATAAGCTCCAGGCAGCTCCCCCCTGAGACCTGTAATCAGAAAAGGGCTTTAATGGTTCCCATCCAGTCCTTCCCCGCCTGCTGTTCAAAGTGCATTTGGAAATTGTGATTATACCTCGGCTCACAGTGATGCATATCAATCCCAAAATGCCCTCCTCTGCTGGGAATACAGGATGGGCTTCTCCATCTTAATCAAAATAAATCAAGAGCCTTTGGAAAGGAGATTTCCAGCCATAGGTCACAACGTCACCTGGAAGCTGCAATTTAGGAAGAAAAATGTGATTTAACTTCTCTCAGTTTCTGATCTGGGGGTATGAGGCAGAGTGTTTAAAGCTGTGGAGTTACAAACGACCTCAGCATGCCTTGAGGGAATTTCGTATGTTCCCAGAGGAGAGGCAATACAGCCAATTCAGTTACTCCCCTGTTAATTGTGTTAGGATTCGGTGAATTTCGCTGAGCCAACGTCACTAACAGTGATCAGAGACTCCTCAGCAGTGGTACCCAGGAGCTGGGACAGCTGGGAAAGCCTCCTGGGCTGTTCCTTTGATTGCATCAGGATGAGATGTCAGGGCAAAAAGGGAGCTGGAGGGATGGAGACGTCACAGCTCTGATGCATTATTGAGATGTTACGATATTGGAGCTGAAATTACACTGAGGAAAGGAGACTTCCTTGCAGTAGGGCAGCTCTCTGGAGCTCCCTGGAGCTGCCTGGAGCAGCTGCTTGAGCACCACTAAGAGAAAAGTATCAAGCTCCTGTAGGGTACCGTGGTGGCTGAGACCCAGCAGGGAAAAGCTGTGATGTTCCTGCCAGGAAAAGGAGCATGAGTCTGGCTGCCAGCTCCTCACCCAGGAAACACCTGGCTCACACCAACCTGGTTGATTCCTAGAGGTATCCAGTGATGGAGAGATGCTGAAAAACTGATGGTTCTGGGGAGATTTCAGGAAGATTTTGGGGCTGAAGTTGAAAAGCACAAGGAACCAGGAAGGTTTGGGGGCAGGTGGGGAGAGGGGAGGACACCGGTGTTCAGTCAAAGAGGGAGGAAGAAGAGGAGCCACCCCTTCGGTGAGCATGAGACTACCTGGAAGGGAAAACTGTGACAGCAGGGCCTGGAGTTGCATAGGAATTATTTCAAAAACTGTTCAAAATTTTGGGGCCTCAGTGCTGAGGACTCTGGGTGCAATTCCAGAGCATCCTCTGGCAAGTGATTCCTGCCTTCCACTCATCTTCATGGCTGGAGAGCTCTGCCTCAGGCCTGTTTACACTTGGTAACACTCTAAAACCTTGTCCATCAGGGCTGGCTCAAGTCATTGTGCCAAACTTAAACAGGCAGTGGTACCCATCTTCTTCTTCCCAGCTTATCCCTGGGGAGCCAGGGGATGAATTCTCCTCCTCAGCTTACTCAGAGTGGGAAAGAAAACCCAAACACCCCCTTCTCCAATAGCTCATCTAAACCTCCACTCTTTTCATTTAAAACAATTCCTTGTCCTATCACTATCTGCACATCTAAGTTGCTCTCTCTCTCTTTTATAATCTCCCTTTGCATTCGGGATGGGTTCAACACATTTTATTGCTGATAGGAGTCAGATCAGCATCCTTTTGGCACAGCATTCGCAGGGAGTTACGTGGTAGCTTCAGGAGGTGCCCATGTGTGTGTCCCCATGGCCAGGGATGAACTCCTTGCTGTGAGTGAAGCTGGTGGTGTCATCAGGAAAAGGACAAAGACCCTCTGAGGAGCATCCCATGGTGGAGAAAGGAGTGGTGCTGTCCTTCAGGGCATCACTTCTCCCTCCTGCTCATGGGCCTAGCACAGTAAGGTGCAGATGGATGATCTTCACCCTCTTGGACCAAAGCATTTGCATCTGTTTTAATGCAGGCCTGACCTGCTGTTTGCAGAGCTGTGTCCTGCCTCCCTCGCTGCCCAGCACTGCAGCTCCTTTTGAACAGGGCATTTATCTCTGTTTCTCACCCAGGGGGTCGAGGGGAATGTGTAGACAGCAGGCTGAGCAGTGTTCTGCAGATTCTGGGGACAGTTACTGTGACAAATGCACGAAGTTTGTTCAGAGGGAAAGTGGTTCCTGTAGAGACGCTGTCACAACGATGGACAAGTGCATTGCCTTATCCTCTTTCCCACTTGTTTTGGAGTGCTAGGATGGTCAGCCTTCTAATCTCATGGTTTGGGCTTTTTTTCCATATCAGCCATCCCTTTTTGTTTAGGTTAGCAGCTCTGGAATTCCTCTGAATTTCCCCACATTTCCAGTAGTCGCTGAAATCAAAATCTTAGTGCAAGTTTTGGGATTTTGGGAGCACTGAAGAATGAAAGTAGTGATGAAAACTGAATGTGTGAAGTGGCACCAGAGAGCCAACATGGTGTCTTTTCCTCCTCCGTGGAAATTTGCTGTAGGGTAGATTTAGGTGGGATTTTGGGAAGGAATTGTTCCCTGTGAGGGTGCTGGGGCCCTAGCACAGGTTTCCCCATCCCTGGAAGTGTCCAAGGCTGGGTTGGATGGGGCTTGGAGCAGCCTGGGATAGTGGGAGGTGTCCCTGCCCATGGCAGGGGGTGGCACTGGATGATCTCTAAGGTGCCTTCCATCCCAAACTGTTTGATGGCTCTATGATTTCCCTGAATGGATCTGTGTGCAGACTGCACTGAAATGTGCTTGAAAACATTTTAAATTTGCAGGCCAAGTTCAGCCATTGCTGTGGAAAACACCAGGGAAGCAGCAGATGCAGCAGTGGATTTTTCAGGCTTCTGGGTCTTGCTGCACTCCCCAGACTTGATACAGCACCACAGAGAGTTCAAGCAATCCCCCAGAGAAAAGAGTCTCTCAAACAAACAGGAAAGAAACGAATGTTTGCTTAAAATGCTAGACATACCCTAATTAGTAAATAAAGTGTAATTCAAATAAGGCTCAAGAATTCCTGCCTGACATCGTTATGCCACTGGTGATATTTCTGTGTATAGCAGGAGAGATGAAAAAACCCCACAAAATAGAGGGAATTCAATGCCAAAAGAAATAAAACTTAAGATTAAAAATGGAGATTCAGATTCAACTCTTTCTTTGAAGATCCTTTGGAATCAGCAGAAAATAAATCTCCCCAAACTTAATCAAATTCAGTTTCCCAAGAGCAGGGATTTTTACAGGTAGGAGCTTAAGCATGGACACAGCCACAACAAGAGCCCCTCTTTTATTATCCCAAATAGAAAATGGCATGAATCTATTGAAGACAATTGTAGGAGCACCACACAACCTTCACCTCTGGGCAGCAGATCCCCATAACTCTTTACAGCACCGAGTTATCTCGGTTTGTACAAGCCGGGCTGTTAATCATTTATTTGATTCTTTTTTCTGCTCTGTGACCAAGGAAAGCCTGTGGCTTCAGTTTTCACTCCTGAACCTTTTACCCCTTGCTGACCCTTTTCTGCTGACATTACTGAAGTCAGGTGGGGTGTTTATTTTCTCTTATTTATGCTCCACTCTCTGTGTTGCTCTCTGAAGCTCTGGTGCATTAATATATATGCTGCCAATCTTAATATACCCCATGGTGGTCATGGGGCAGAGCATGGCCTTGGTGAGAGCTTCTCCACAGACAACATGAAGTCAATGTATATTTCTCTAGGTAAATTTTTGCCCTTCATTGCTGGGAGGAAAATCAGAATCCTAATGGAGAAAAGGAGACTCAGGGGTGACCTTATCACTCTCTACAGCTCCCTGAAGGGTGGTTGTAGTCAGGTGGGCTTGGTCTCTTTCTCCAGGCAGCAACTGACAGAACAAGAGGACACAGTCCTAAACTGCAGCAGGGGAAATATAAGTTGGGTATTAGGAAAAAGTTTTTCGTGGAAAGAGTGGTGAAATACTGGAATTGTCTGCCCGGGGAGGTGGTGGAATCACCATCCCTGGATGTGTTTAAACAAGATTGGACGTGGCACTCGGTGCCATGGTTTAGTTGAGGTGTTAGGGCATGGGCTGGACTCAATGATCTTAGAGGTCTCTTCCAACCTGGTGATTCTGTGATTCTGTGGTTATTGGAAAGGGGCCATGCTGTGGTCCGGGACAGAGACTGGGTATGAACTGAAAGAGGGGAAATTTAGGTTAAATATTAGGAGGAAATTCTTCCCTGTGAGGGTGGTGAGACCCTGGACAGGTTGCCCAGAGAAGTTATGGCTGCTCCATCCCTGGAAGTGTCCAAGGCCAGGTTGGACGGGGCTTGGAGCAACCTGGGATAGTGGAAGGTGTCCCTGCAGGTTGGAACTGAATTATCTTTAAGGTCTCTTCCAACCCAAACTCTTCTATTCTGTAATTTTATGACTGAAGACCTCCAAGGGCTATGCAGTGCTCTTATCCATGGATTCCCAGGCGTGGAGGAGACTCCTGAAGGTTTCTCCTACACCTGCACTTTCCAGTCTGTGTACAACAAATCGCTCTGACACCACTCTAACCGTGTGGCATTTGTTCTGTGACACCACATGAGCCTGCACGGCCTCAGGGGGATATCTCAGGCTGTGCAGGACATCCACACCTGGCATTGTGTGGGTGTCATTTGGGCCATGTCTCCTTCCCCAGGGGTTCCTGCTGTCTCAGGTGATGCTTTGTGCTGCAGTGGGAAGGAAAGCGCTGAACAAACCACAGGGGCTCCTAAATTAACTTCTCCCACATCATTTTCAAGGGTTTTTCTCCTCCTGTTTCAGTCCACGTTGGACTCCACATCTTAGGATTTTTATTATTTATGAGTCTCTGTCAGCTGAAGGGAAGCAGATCATGTTTTATTGATGTCCTTTCAGATTGAACACAGGCTGGATGGCTCTTGGAGCATTTCCAGTCCCACCACTTCATCAGGGATTGCAAGGCTTGTACCAGCCCTCCCCAGTGCAGAAAATCCTGCAGATTTCCAGAGTTTTAGCTGGAAGTTACTATGAAGACATTTTCTTTTTAAGAAAAAAAAAAAAAACCAAAGCCATTTTTCCCTCTTTTTTTTTTTTCCTTTTGATAGAAACTGATAAATGCACACACAAAAACAAAGGAAGATTAAAAAAAGACAAAGATAAGTGAACTCAATTTGCCACAGATCCCTTTTACTTCCCAGTTGTCATGGGTTAGCAAAGCATAGTCCCGGAAGTGATGTTCTTGCAAAGGGGTTCTTACAGCTCCTCTATGACCTGACAGAACCTATCAGCTGGCCAGTTTGAATATGGACAATTTTTTAAGCCACTTAAAATTGTGACCGCCTCTGTGGTCCACATTTAAGAATAGACAACCCCTCCCCACAGCTCTGTCTCGTTTCCGGCGCTGGGACAGGTGGCTGCGGGCTCCGTGTGGGGGCCAGTGGGCCCGGCCCCTGCTCGGGCCAGGCTGGGCCGGGCCACGGCCACCCTGGAGCTGATGGGCCCTGTTCCACCTGCGGAACCCCCCCACAGCCCGGCTATGTGCAGCCGGCTCCACTGCGGCCAAGATTCAGCCGAAAGCTGCCCACCGATGCCCAGCAAAGATCATGTGACCGACAGCGGTAAGCGACATTCCAGCTGCAAGGCTTGGGTGAGATTAACCCTTTTAGTGCTGTGAAGAGCTGAAAACCTGAGGGAGGAGAAAGAGGAGATGCTTAAAGCTGAAATTCTGTTGTGAAGCTATGATATATCAGAGTACCGGCTGTAATTTCATGAAGGCATGGGGGGTGGAGCGTTCAACTTGTACTTGTGAGCAAAAGCACCTGCACTGAGATAGGCAGATGCTGAAGCAGCTGTAATTTCATGAGAAGTTTGAACAGGGAGAGACGGAAGCGATGAGGACTCTTACTCCACATGGAAAGGGGAAGACCTCAGTTCCTAGAGATGCTCCCAGAGATAGTCCTAAAGATGAAGATGAGGAGGACCCTTTGCTCCCAGGGAAGGAGGAGGGCCTCTGTTCTTAGAGATGAAATGCTCCCAGAGATGGGTGAAGAGAACTTTTGCTTCTGAACGGCTCAACCTTAAAATTGTACTCCAGTAATTCAAGAGTGGACCCTCAAAGCAGTTGTGGGAAAAGCTGCAAGTTGGGGAAGGGACTCACATGATGCGAGCAGAGAACCAACCCGGGCGGCTGCCTCGTTGTGATAATGTTTTCATAGCATGGACAACAGAGACTCCTCTTCCTAAATGGACTGAACAAGGTTATTATGGAAGTGATAAACAGACTGAACATCTCAAGGGTTGTCTTTTTACATTGTCAGTGGGAGAAGGGAGAAAGGTGGGGGGAGGAGAAATGTTCTGAAGGTGTGGTATAATTTTATTTTTTTTCTTTTCCCTCTTTTAGGTCTGTTAATAAACTTCTTTATATTCTTTCAAGTTTGGTGCCTGCTTTGCTTTTCTCCTAATTCTTATCTCACAGAAGGTAAACAGTAATGAGTATTAGACCAAACCACTACACTAAATTGGTATTTCTGCCCGGTTACAAACCGAACCCGCAACACCAATTTTTCTGTGTGCGCTGTTATACCACACCTGACCTTTGATTTTGCATATCTGATGGGTTATTCCCCTACCTTTAATCAAGGGAACAATTGACAAATCAGGGGGGAATGGCCCTGGGAGATGCTCTGGGGCATTTTGGGCTTTAAGAACATTTTGTAAAAGCAATTGTAAACTCAGGTACTTGCCTTGTACCTTGTCCTTATGAAAGTGGGGCTGCTGCTCTGGCAGTGTTAAGCAATAAATGGTGACGTGTGTAAGAAAACAGCTCCAAACCATTCCAAATGCTCCAGTTTGTTCGAGGCTGCTGCATGTCTGATACACAGAATTACAGGCATATGTTTTGTGCTCATTAACATGCAGAAAGCAGCAGCTTCTGCTCTTTTCCCTGGAGTCATGTTCTCCAAACCCAGCAAACTGCACATGACTGCAGTGGGAAGCTCCAGGCACCCGGATTTCACGGGCAGGAGCAGCAGGATCTGGTGGCACACAGGGAATTCCTGTGCTGCAGATGCTGCCGGGTACAGGCACTGCCTTCAAACCCAGAGTGGTAAGGGGGGGGGGGGGAATAATTCCATCTCCTTTTCCTGGGAAATTTGCAGCATCGGGAGCTGCCTTCCTGATATTTTTTGTGCAGACTGACAGCAGGAGTGATACATGCAGATGATGTGCCTGTGGTTGCCCTAGTTTTTGGCAGCTTCAGGAAAATCTGGACCAGAGAGGAGTGATGGTTTTGCTGTGCCTCATCCCAACCCTGCTTTCTATGGAGTCGAGGGTGGGATTGCTCAGCATCAGTTCAGCACCGGGGAGGGTCCTTGCAGTCTTTGCAGGTGTGTGAATAAAAGGATAAGAGGTTTGGATAGCAGGTTTTTCTCAAGGTGACTCCCTGGGGAAGGTGCCAAATTCCTGGCAGGTCCCATCAGACTTGAGCAGCTGGAGGTCAGTGCTGGAAGGGGAGTGGAGAGGTGGTGGGAGCTGCAGTGGGTACAGCCAGACATCAGACCTTCCTCCTGAGGCTCTGCCTGACCCGATGGTATCAGCTCTGTGGGGCAAAGCAGATAGAAGAGGTGTCCATCCAGAGCCTGGCCTCATCCTGGGCACAGCTCCAGCAGGAGGAAGCTGGGAATGTCTCTCAGAAGGGCTGGTGTATTCAATCCAAGCTTCCCCTCTTTTCTCCTGCAAGGACAAAGCTTTCTGGTCACTTCTGCTCTCAGGTCTGTCCAGTCTCACGTGTGGAATGAGAACTGGCTCGACCCTGACCCTCAGGGAGGGTGGCACCTCAGCCTGGTCCCTGGGCCCTGAGAGCCACAGCTGAGCTGCCCCTGGTGCCAGCAGTGCTGGGAAGGGCACAGAGGAGCTTGAGAAAGTGGGACTAAATCATAGAATCATTGAATGATTTGGGATGGAAGGGGTCTTAAAGCTCATCCTGCCATGGGCAGGGATACCTCCCACTATCCCAGGCTGCTCCAAGCCCCGTCCAACCTGGCCTTGAACACTTCTAGGAATCCAGGGGCAACCCCAGCTTCTCTGGGCACCCTGTGCCAGGGCCTCACCGCCCTCCCACAGAACAATTTCTCCCCCATATCCAATCTAAATCTACTTTCTTCAGCTTAAATTCGTTATGGTTAACACTGTGCACGGTACTTACAGCTCCAAGCTCTCTCTATGGCCACCTGTGCTTCATCCCAAAAACACCCCTTGAAAGACTCATCCTGTTAGAGCTGTGCTGTGGGGATCTTCTAATCTCAGGTCAGAAGGAACTGGGAGGAGTCAGGAGGATTTCACACTCACTGCTGAGAAACCAGCTCTGTCTGAGCTCTTGTTGCTCTGGGATTAGAAAAATAACCGACCTGAGCAACTCCCAGACTCTTTCTGTGGTTCTTTAAGCTTTTTGTGCCTCTAGGAAGCCCCCTCTCAGAAGAACTTTGCAGTTCTAACCCAAGGCTCCTTTCCACTCTCCAGTGCAGGGAAGGTTTTTGTCCTGGAGGGGAGCCTGCCTTTGTGCTGAGCTGTGGATAAAATCCCTCCGAATCCCCTGCTTTGTTAAAAGCTGGAGTTCGTATGAAGTGAGCCCAGCTCTGGGATTTTCCCAAACACACCCAGCACTCAATCTGACTTTGATCAGCAAAGAGAAGTCATCTCAGCAGGGTGTTTATTTATCTTGGGTTAGGGCTTGAATGCCTTTGGTGGGCATCTTCAAAAGCTGCCCTGGCCCGAGCTGCTGTGCAGGTAACAACAAGCTGCTCTTTGAAGCTGGGATCTGTGTGCCTGGTGTGTCAGGCCTTTGTAGCACTGAGGATCCTTGCTTTGGGATCAATGAGCTCTCTGCCTCTGTTAAGTTACATGCCAGACACAAAGCTGTATCTCTCTGACTGGGAACAAGAGACACTGAAGAGGTTGGACAAGGAAAGTCCACAAAAATCAAGGGTAAAGTGGGGCTTGTTATTTTGTGTCCTGACTTTGGCTGGGGCAGAGTTAATTTTCTCCCTAGCAGCTGGTACAGTGCCGTGTTTTGGATTTAGAATGAGGATGATGTTGATACCACACTATTTCCTCGTTGTTGCTAAACTGTGCTCACCATAAGTCAAGGAGTTTTCAGCGTCTGCCAGTGAGGACAAGAAGCCATTAGAATGCATTTGTTATGAATATTCATTATATTAATTTAAAAATTGCTGGTCCCAAAGTTTATTTATCCGGTCTCAAGAGGTGCTGTGCTGGATCTTAGAGCTGTGTTGTGTGACACCTGCAGGATTTGTTCCTCATTGTGCTGTTTGTCACCCATGGGATCTGGGGTGAGGTTATCCCGTTGTTGACTCTTTAACCCTGACGGGATGGAATTGCTGGTTGTGGAACTAATCTGGTGTCTGTACTCATTGTTCCCATCACCTCCAGACTTTGGAAGCCATCTATTGGAAATTATTAATAGTTATATCTTTTTCCTTTTCCCTTCAGAGACTCAATCCTTTGTACTCCCCTTCTCCTCCAGGCTACCTACAAGAGCTCTTGAGAATTCCGAATATTCTTGGGATGTTCAAACCATCACGTTCCCATTGCTGGAACTTCTCCATGGGATCCAGGCCTTCAGCTTGAACAACTGTTTCAGAACTCCACACAGAGATCTGCCCCAGGGCTGGATAATTCCGAGTGGCAGGATGTGTGGGATGGTTTAGGCCTAGGTGCCCTAGGACAGTGGGCACCTCCAGTGTTATGGAATTTTGCCTCTGGACAAGTGCAGAATCTGACCAAAATTATTATCCTGGAAGAGTAAAAGGGGGAACCCCATTACTGGGCTTTTACATGAGGTATTTTGGTGTCTCCCTGGGGTGGGATAAATGGCCAAGCTTCCTGTTTGAGTAATTTTAAGGTTCTGCAGAGGTGTTACCAGGAATAGATGCCACCTGCTTCTCCACATCTCCTTTCAAACGATGTCTGGTTCTCTGGAGCCCTTTGTAGACTTGTTCTTGCTCCACGGATAGAGCTGGATTAGGAAAAAGCATCTCCTGGATGCCCTTTGCTCATTCCTGATGGTGCAGACCATCCCCTTCTCCTCCCAGAACTCATCCAGCCCATCCTGTAGGAGTTCTGTGGTACCAATGCCACCCCCGTAGTTGTGGGGCAGCACCATGTAGGATTTTTGATCCTTTGCATCTGGAAAGAAGGAGAAGCATGAGCTTTGTGTGAAGAGCCACACGTTCAAGCATGGCCAACAGAAATGTCCATCATACCAATCTGAAAATGCTTCAGTTCTGAAAATCCAGGCCTAAACCCCTGAAGGCATCAACTAGCACAGCTCTGTTGCTGCCTGTTCTGATCTTCCCCTCCCCCCTCCCAAAGACATGTGCTCATAGCTCCTTTGTTCCAAGCGCGGGCAAAGCCAAATGTAACTCAGACTCTTCAGCAGTGTGTGACTGGCCGGTCACCCCGGGTCCGCCCCCAGTCTTCCCCTTTCCCCTTCTCCTAATAAAAGATGGTCGAGGGGAGGCAAACGCTCTCTCTCAGCTCAGCTACTTTCCTGTAAACATCTCTGGTCGTCTGTCTCATTTGAAGGCTTCTAACTGCAGGGAATTGAGCGAGCAGGGAGCTCTATTTCTCCCTCTTTGCTTCTGCTGATGGTATTTGCTCTGCAGCTGATTCAGGTACCGATTTTAGAGCTACTAAAGTGCTAGATTGCCCGTGCTACCTCTCAAGGCTGCTCGAGGCTTTCTAAGGCATTGAAATACAAGCGCTAGCCGATATAAAGCTGAAAAGATACCTTCCACACAGCTCTGCAGCCTGTGAGGTTCCTAATGATGCCACCATATTTTCACTGAAGGAGATGCTCCAGTTTCAGTTTTGGAGAAGATGAAGGGTGTGAAAAGTGGACACCAGTGGCAGAGGAACATCACAGAATCATGGAATTGCAGGATGGTTTGGGTTGGAAGGGGCCTTTAAGATAATCTTGTTCCAAATCCCTGCAGAGACACCTTCCACTGTCCCAGAGTGCTCCAAACCCTGTCCAACCTGGCCTTGGACACTTCCAGGATCCAGGGGCAGCCACAGCTTCTCTGGGCACCCTGTCCAGGGCCTCAGGGAAGAATTTCTTCCTAATATCTAATCCAAACCTGCCTTCCTTCAGCTTTAAGCCATTTCCCTTGTCCTGTCACTCCACGCCTTTGTGAAAAGTCCTTCTCGAACAGTGCTACCTTTATGAAGTTAATAACTTATTTGTGATCCTTCAGCCTTGGAAAAAGGGCAAAATTATTTTTCTACCAGCCAGATATTGGAAGATTTTGTACAAATCCTCATAAATCTTTAATGCTGGTAAAGAGCTCTAGTCAAGCACCCTTAAAGCTGCGAGGAGCTGTGTTCGGTCCTCCTTTTCTGAGAGATTCCCTGCTCTTCCTCTGCCAGAGCTGCAGGCAAAGCACAATGCATTGGTTATTCTGAGCACCTGTGAGTGTGACCCAATTTCTGCACAGGATCTGTCAGTGGAGAGCAGCACAGAGCACAGACATGGCTGGTGCTGGAGCTAATTAGTATCTCCTTTGTAACTTCCTAAGGAGGGGGTGAGAAGGAGGTGGGGAGAGGGGGATATATTGAAGAACATATTGAAGAAAGTATTTCAGGGACTTGCAGTAGTTTTAATTTCAAGCCTGGCCAGGGTCATTTCTGCCTGCGGTTTGGTGCTGAACTTGTAAAACCCAAAACATATCTGTCTCTATAACTATCCACACACGTGTGTGTGCATATGGAAAGACACAAATATATCTGGAAAATCTGTCAAGCTTGGATTGCCAGGATATAATTAACAAAACAATCAATCTGTAGCATATTAGACTGAGCTGCTTTTACTGTCAGTGAAGAGAGCTGTTTAACCTTTTCTGGGCCAGAAAAGTGACAGTGGTGGAAATACTCACTGTCAAGCTGATTTGTACTAAGGAGGGAATGAATTTTAACCCCAGGCTTGAGAAACCAGTTCTGGGAAGAGCCAACAGCTGTGAATTCCCATAATGTTGATGTCAATGCTGTGCCAGTAGGGCCAGGGCAGGGATTGTCCCTTTGTACTCGGCACTGGTGGGGCTTGGAGCTGGGATAGTGGAAGGTGTCCCTGCCCATGGCAGGAGGTGGGAATGAGGTGATTTTTAAGGTCCCTTCCCACCCAAACCATTCTGGGATTCTGTGATTAATCCAGGATTTCTGTCCAGCTTGGGTGACCCACAGTGGAGGAACTGGAAGTTCTGCATTTGCAGGGGTTGTGGTAGTTACTAGTGGCCTCCCTGGAGAGATCAAAAAAGACAGGCACAGAGCACAGAGCATAGACCAGCAGAAATTCTTCCTCTCAGAGCAGACACCACTACACATCTTTGATTTCTAACAGCCATTGCCACCAAAAAGCCACTTCTCAGAAGGAAAATGAGCATTTGACCGAGTTCTCCCTCAAAAAAATTACACTAAGGACCACGAGAGCCTTGACACAGACTGGTGGCTGCTGCAACATTTGCTGCAGTTTGGAAATTCTCACTGCTAAATAGAGATAATAGTGAAAACACTTGTTCGTGGAAATGTCAAGATTTTGGTGATTTATTTCTGTGGAGTGCATTTGTGCTCCATT
The DNA here is from genome assembly GCF_009650955.1 of Corvus moneduloides. Taxonomy (NCBI): domain Eukaryota; kingdom Metazoa; phylum Chordata; class Aves; order Passeriformes; family Corvidae; genus Corvus; species Corvus moneduloides. Next base: position 2,746,873 of record NC_045476.1, read on the forward strand.
TCCAGTTCTGAATCATCCAGTTTGCTCAGAAAAACTCTTCTCCTTCAGCTCTGGATGCTGGGTGCTTAGCAAAATGTGTCTGTGCAAATATTCCTAGGCAGTGAAGAGTGTAATGAAAAACTGGGCAACATTTTACAGCTAAAACTTCTTTTCTCCATGGGAGACATTCAGATTTAGAGGCCAGAAGGTTTATTCTTCTGGTTTAGTAAAAAACCAGAATGTTTATTACTGGTATTGTCAATTCATTTGTGTAGAAATGAGACAAACAAGCAATTTTGAAAAGCACTTGTATTGCCCCTTTTCCTGCTTTTCAGAATTAAATCTTTCACCTCATGGATTTGAATGGAATTTTGAATTTCAATGGTGCCATTTGAGCAAAAAGCCCTTTACTAAAGAATCCCTTAAAGAAAACATTTGAAGCCGAGACTGAGAGTATTATTTACCTCCAAATGATGCTTTGCACCATCTATTACTTTGTGGTTTGTTTTTTTTTTAAAGAATGGGATTTGTTTTATCCTGAAATTATTTTTTTCTGTCTGAATTATGCACAAGCTGAGAAAGCAAAACTCTTGGAGCTCTATTAATAAGTGTTGTGAGAGGCCGTGGGCTGCAGCTGATGAAAAGCTACTGCATAAGTAGAACTCCAGATTATTCTATATATTTATTAAATGAAAGGGGTGTTTCTTCCCCTCCTTTCACATGTGCTGCTGCGTTTCTATGGGAAAGTGGCGTATCTTTCTTTAGGTGCTAGAAACTTCTATTTGAAGATGCAACTATAAACTTGCTTTTCCTTACTGAAAACTGAATTTCCTCCTGCTGAAATTAGGAGGAAAAACAAGTCTGGCAGGGGTTTTGCCTGCCAGAGATAGATGCAAACCTTTTTTAAGGCTCTGCATTCCCTGGAGTTTCCAGGGCGAAGGGACTTTAGACCTTAAAATGGAATTTTGCTGGTATCAGTGTGTTTTAAATTGGGTCTGGAATGTTGTTTTTTTTTTTTAGCCATGATGCCAACATGGAGATAACCCTAATTTGGGCAGCTGGGGGTCTTAATTTTCCAGATGGGCAAAAGCGACATCCTTTAAGGGAACAGGAAATGGTCCCTGACCCATGGTGGCTTCTAAAGACACCTGGACAAGGACTGGGAAGATGCTGGTGGCAGATTGCTCTGGGCCAAAGCTGTAACAAAAGCCCTTCTGAGGGTTTAAAGAGTTTGGGTGAGCCTGTGACAATGTTTGGTTGCTGGTGAAGATGTTTCTGGAGAGTTTCCCCTGTTTTTTCTCAGGTCAGACTTCTCCAGTGCACCAACCTGCTCTGGAGGGCTTTGTAGCTTGGAAGAGAAGGATTTGCTTCTAGTGACAGCACAGAACCCGTTTTGGAGACATCTGGTGTTGACCCCTTTTTCAGGGTGTACAGTTATTGTAATTACCAAATTAAATAAGTAATCATTTCTTCTGTAAATTAAATATAATCAAACAAGAAGTTTTGTTTTCCCATCTTCTTTGAGACCTTCAGAACAATTATTTGGAGGCATCCAAAACACCCAAGAGAGGATGGAAGTTATGATGAAGATTCAGTGAGAGCCTGTGGGCTTCTGGAGCAATATTTGGAGCCTGGTGAGGCACCTGGGAGTCTCTCAAAGGACAACAGACACCTTCTGTGTGGTCACCTGAAATCAGTTGTTCCTCAAAAGTCTCTCCTTGTGGGGAACAAGGGACAGGGCAAGACAAAATGGCCTCAAGGTGTGCCTGGGAAGGTTTAGATTGGATATTAAAGAAAAATTCTTCACTGAAAGGGTTGCCAGGCTTTAGAAGATGTTGCCCAGGGAACCTGTGGAGTCACTATCCCTGGAGGGATTTTGAAGATTCATAAATGTGGAACTTGGGGATGTGATTTAGGGGTGAACATGGTGATGGTTCTGGGCTGATTGTTGGACTTGATAAGGTCTTTTCCAGCCTTAAGGATTCCATGATTCTGAAGTGGTGGCCATGCCCATGAGGATGCTGCCTGCAGGCGAGAATCAGGTGTGAATTAAAATGCTTCCAGTTTTTCCAAGGCTTGGAAGGCTGGGCTGTCAAACCGTCAGTGGATTAGCTCAGAGGATTATTTCCAATTGCGCTGATTCCCTGAATCCAAGGAGCAAGAGTTTGTTCTACACCTTTTTCCCTAACAAAAAATCACTTGCAAAATTCAGCTCAATTCCAGAGCAGCTGGATTGGTTATTTCATCACAAAAGAGTCATGACAATGCATAATCATGGACAGCAGGATATTTACAGAGGCAAAAAAGATGAGACCTTTTCCAGGGAATAATAGAGGGCAGGGATACATTGGAAATTATTCTGCCTTTCTTTAGACATGTACTTAAAAGAATCAGCTTTGTCCCAGCTCCTTCAGCATTCTTTCTTTTTTTTTTTTTTTTCTGGGGATAATCAGGGTTTTGCTCAGGTTTCTTGAATACAGAACCGTTCCTAGCACTTGCATATTGGTGCCTGCAGCATTGCAAATGTAATAGATGCACCTCATTTGCATAAATCATTTAAGAGCACAGCTCCACAGGGGAACAGAGGGAAATTAGCCTCTATATTTAATCCAAATCCTAATGAGGCAAATGGAGAGACTCATCAGGTCCTTCCCAGACCATTCCTGCCTTACAACTGGGAAGCCCAGTGGCTGCTGTGGTTGGACCAGGGTGGCAAAGGTGCAGATTTTATTCCCACCTTTGACATCTGCATAACCTTTAACTACTTGTGCTGTTTCTTTATGGCTCCAATTCCTCTGTCTGATAAAAAACTGCTAAGAGATTCTTGGGAAATGATTTGGGGTTGGTCCCCAACACACCAGATTTGTTAATTTATCCTGGAACAGGGGTCTTCAAAATTAATGCTTAACCCCTGCTGGCTACAGTCAGGTGCTGATCAAACCCCAGACTATTCCAGGCAGAGGTGGTTTAGCTGCCTCATTCCAAATTTACTTTGATGCCTGCAGGGCTCATTAATTTGCCATAGAAACTTGCTCCAAATTGCATGGAGAAGGTCTTTGTAAAGTAATTTGTTCTGCTGATGGCAACGTGTTCAACCTACAAGACAAACACGGATCTTCTGGATTTGATCCTTGAGGTCTTTTCCAAAACTTTGTGATTCTATGAAGATTTCCAATTAGCTCCCATCCTTGCCCAGCCTGGTAAGTTTGCCATGCTGGGAAACTGTCTGCAGGCTTGGGGTTCTTGTGAAAATACAGCCAGGAAGGAATCTGGAAAGTGTTTCTGTGGGAAAAGCCCTCATGAGGTTAAAAATCTTGATCCCAGTCTAAAGCCTTGATCCCAGTTTAAAACATGCAGGCAGCAACCTGAAAGCCCTGGTGTGACTTAACTACCAGGCTTTGAGCTTGACAGTCCGATGGGAGTTGATTAATTATTATAAATATTGGAGAAAAAAAATATCAGGGGAGGTTTTAGACTTTGTTTTTTTTTTGAGCGAGCACTTTTCTGGGGTATCTCCTGCTGAGAACTCACTCAAAGAAAAGTGAATGTCCTTAATTCAATGAATGAAACCATGAATAGAGCAAGAAATGTCACTGCTAAATTTGATATCTGTATTATCTTCCAGAGAATGACAGCAAAAAGGAGAAAATTTTCTCCAGTGACTTTGGACTAGATCCTCACGCCTGAGAAGCAAAAGCTTCTTGTGCCTTAGAAATCATCCCCTTGGGACAGGCTGAAGGTCACTGTTAGAGAAGAGTCCAGAGCTGTGACTAGCACTGGTTTAGTGGGTTTTGGTTAAATCCATGGATTTCTGAAGTGCTCTGTCAGAGTAACAGGGGATTTTCCAGCACGGAAGGAACAGAGAGAGAGTTCATGAAGACCCGTCTCATTTCCTGTGCCACTGGTGTGAGTGTTGTCTCCATTTGTGCCAGGCTTCACCTCATCCAGCTTTCCCCACCTCCTCCTGAGCTCAAAACGAGTCTTTCCATTTATTTTCCTGACTGCTGGATGAAGCCCTTGCTGTGCTGACACAACTTTTAGGGTGTATACAAGAGGGAAGTGTGGTTTCATGAAAACCACTTGCTGGAGTTACAAGTAACTGGATGAGGCTTCGTTATGGATTAATGCTGCTTCATTATTGATTAGCACTTAATCCACCTGAAAAATCTCATTTATAGATCCATTCACAGAACACAGAGGATTTATCTGGAGTAAAGACACTCAACTGACTGGTTTTAAAGCACAGGAGAAAATAAACCTTCCCGGTCTCTTTCCCCAAGCACCCAGTATTCCACTTTCACCATCACAGTGAAAATCCCATTTCTTCCCCTCTGCCAAAAATTGTTTTGGCCATGAAAGGCTGAGAACAGAAAAGGGGCAGTACCAGGAAACGCTGTGGAAATCCCAAGTTATTCCTGTTCTGAACCACTGCCTGGGCATGGATCACTTTTTCTCCCCTGAGTGGAGGTAAGAAACTGGCCCCACAAAGCTGCCTTAAACGTAAGCCTACAAATATACCCCAAATATTTTAATAAATATAAAAAAATATTGCTACTTACACTAGGCTCACCTCATTTTCCTGTTTTCCACACAAACTGAACAATTTGGGCTAGACATGCCTTACCATCCTATTTTTCCTCTTGGGACTGTTTTTATAGGGAATGCGTTTCTGGAATGGTTGAACAAATTCCAATGGCAGGGGCAGTTTTCCTTTCCTTAATCCTGCAATCTGTTTCTCGGAGGGATTCCAGCCCTGCTGCAGAAGAGGGATAAGAGCCTGAGGGGTGATTGATGCCATGGGATGGTGTTTCTGCTTTTTCCATCCCCTCTTTACGGGATATTACCTACGGAAGCTGCATTTCAAAAGCACGTTTGAAAAACCACAAAGCCAAACCTGCAAAAGTTGGGCAGCACCAATGGGACTTGGGCAATCCTAAAGAGAAGGATAAGGGAAAAATACTCTCACATCTGCCTGCTCACGCTGCCCCCGAGGTGAAATCCCAATAAACAAGTTACAAACCAGACCAATTCATTTATGTGCCTTGCCTGCCTTGAGGAGAGGCTCACAGAAAAGAGGAATTACAGAGGACTGGAATGAGTCACTGCACTGCCTGCAAGGCTGAATGGAGCTGGGATCACTGGGCCTGTGAAATATTTGCTGCTAAAAGTAGATAATAGGAATATAAATATCTAAGCATCCATTTAAATATAAATATAAAATAAGCATAAATATAGATATATTTCTTATAAATAAAACATAGAAATAGAAATATCCTATAAATTCAAAGCTGTACCAGGAGGAGAACATCCATGGTCACCTCATCAATCCTACATGGAACAATGAATGCATTTTAATGCCCATTTCTGAAAAGTTTGGGGAGAGGAAAAAGAATCATAATCCGTGGAGAGCAGGGGTTGCCCTGAGGTCAGGTTTCTTCCTCATGACTGATTTTGGTGGCACTGCAGGCACCCTAAAGCCAGCTCAGGGATGCTGTTCATGCCATCCCACTGCCCAAGCAATGTCCTTATGACCTGTAAGATCTGACACTGCAAAGGGACCCAGAAAAAATTTGGATTAAACACTAAGGATACAGCTATTGCAGTAGGTGAAATAGGTTTGGGATCCTTCTCTGGTATTGAGGCCTGCTGGAAAGGTCCACTGCTATTTGATTAAACTCTGAGTTTCAAAATATGGTGTTCCATCCAAAATGTTCATCAGGAATGACCCACACTAAGTCGCCCCGGAGTCACTCCCAGAAATTCTTTGGGAAGGTGCTATTTATCCCTGGCACAAGGCACACCAAGGGGTATTGGAGCAATATCACTACAGGGATTATCAATTTGAGTGTCTGGAATTGTTCCTGGCATTTGTGGACATAATTTTAATTGTTAACAGGACTGTCTAGGGGGTTAAATCCAATCTGCAAACCTGAGTTTATGGTAGCAGGGTCATAGGGCAATGCACCAACGTCATTGGGGTCCTTCATGGAGTCACAGAATGGTTTGGTTTGGAAAAGATCTTAAAGATCATCCCATTCCACCCCTGCCATGGGCAGGGACAACTTCCACTATCCCAGGTGGCTCCAAGCTCCATCCAACCTGGCCTTGGACACTTCCAGGGATCCAGGGACAGCCACAGCTGCTCTGGGCACCCTGTGTCAGGGCCTCCCCACCCTCACAGGGAGGAATTTCTTCTAAATATCTCATCTAAACCTGACCCCCTCAAGTTAAAGCCATTTCCCCTTGTAAATGTGACAAAAGTCCAGAAAATTATCCTTGAACAAAAAGAGAATCTTTGCCAGAAGAGCAGAAGAAGTTTTGGAGAATGAGCTGCAGGACTTGGGTGAAAAGCCTTGTTTTTCTATTTATTTCTTCTCTAGCAATGCTCAGCTGCTCCTCAGGTTTAGTGCAGGGGTGCAGCAGAGCTTCCAGACCAGAAATCACACAGGGAGGGCAGGAATGCAGCCCCTCCTCTTACACAGAGGGAAACAGGCTGGTGCAGAGACATGGAAAAAGTCATCTGAGCCACATCCAAACCTGCTCCTCGTACTGTGTGTCCATCATGGCAAAGCACAGAGAGAAAGAGCAACTCATAGAATTACAGAGTGGTTTGTCTTGGAAGGAACCTTAAGGATCATTCCTGCAGTGAGGAACAGCTGCTTGAGGTGTAGTTCACAGGGAAGAAAAAGAAAGTCTTTTCTTCGTGCTGTGGAAATAGGGAATGGGAGAAGGACAATGAGTTAATGTGCTTTGATCTCTTTTTCAAGGGCCTCCAACAGCTGCCAGGCCCTCCTCCCTCCTCCTCTTGGGCTCCCTGCCAGTGCACTGCACCTCTTGAGCAAGGAGAGAGCAGCTCCTCTGCATATTAATGTCTTACAGCTCCTACATGGCCAGGCTGGGCAAGGAGACACCTCTCACAGTGTGGTTTTAACTCCTAGGATGCAGAAAGGGCAACGTGCTGTGCAACCCCCAGGACATCCCCGTGGTGCATCCCCCGAGCACAAAGGCTCCAACACAGCCTGCAGGAGGGTGCAAAGCTGCAGCACACACAGCACACACCAGAGGATGTGTTTGCTGCTTCTCCCTGGCAAGAAAATCCTCCAGGTGCCACGTCTGCAGTGGAAAAATGGTCCATGAGGGGAATGAAAGCAGCTGGTTCTTACCTCTGTCTCACCAGTCATGGCTTCATCACAAATGTGGCACCTGAGCTGTCACTGCAGGAGTTCAGCTCATGCTGTTTGGTAAACAAGTACTTTTGGTAAAAGGCAAAAGTTGTCTGAGGTTATATATTAAATCAGAGGGAGATCTAGGGACTCCTGGCTTGATCCCACCACTTGGGATTTTGCTCCTTCTCTGATTCCGACTGAGGAGCTCACTCTGGAAAAGCCGTGGACAATTTGGCTGTGCAGCCTGTCCTTGTGCTAAGCAGGATTAAGATGAGCTTAACCAAGAAGCAAATAATCTTCTGTACCAGAGAATTTCATTTAGGAGAGGACAGAATTCTTCAGTCCCAAGGCACACACACAGAAGGACTGTGTGCAGTTACTCCAGCATCCCAAAATCCCACCTGACCATCCTAGAATCATAGATTCCTAGAATGGTTTGGGTTGGAAAGGACCTTAAGGGTCATTTAGTTCCAACCTCCTGCCCATGGAGGGGTTGGAATTAGTTGATCTTTATGGTCTTTTCCAAACTGAAACCATTCTGTGACTCTATGAAAAACCACAATGACTTTGGTGCACTGCCCTGTGACCCTGCTACCATATAATCAGGTTTGCAGATTGGATTTAACCCCGTACACAGCCCTGTGAAAGACTGAAATTATGTCCACAAAGTGCCAGGGAACATTTCCAGACACTCAACTGATCACCTGTGTAGTGAAATTGTTGTAACTGGTGTTTCTTGGGTTTGTTTTTCTGCTGCTGCTGCTGCTGCTGCCTGTATAAAAATGTGGTTACAAAAGTAAAATAAATGAGCCACAAACCTATCATCAGTTTAATGAATTTCTCTCACAGCTATGCCAAGTAAAACAAGGCTGTTTTAGGACAAGAAAAGTTCAGAAGGAGCAAGTTTGAGAGTCCTCACTCCTGAGGCCTTGCAAATTCCGGGCAAAACTTAAGGCCTTTTAGTAGCAGTGGCAGTACTGTCTTGCATGGTATGGACGAAGTATCTTTTTTCTTTAATTTCCCTGCTGGAAGCCTTCCAAATGGCTTATCATTGATGATTTTTAATCAAAACAGACAGTTCACTGAGGTCAGCTGCAGGGGTGGCACTAACTGGAGCTCAGGCTGAACTTGGCAGTGATGGCACTGGCAGCTCAAAAGAACATTTTGGCCAAGTGGAAGCTTGAAAGCTCTCAGCAGGCTCCTCATGCTTGGTTTTGATCCAAGAATGGTCACGACAGGGAAGCTTGTCACAAAGTATTAACCACAGACCTGTCTGGATGGAGAGGTGACAGCAGGCAGAGAGGTCTCCCTGGTGTGACCCACACAAGGAAATGTGGAGCTCTCAATCCAAGGCCAAATTCCTCCTCTCAAACATGCTGTTTTAACAGAGAACTCCCCATCCCTGGAAGTGTTCAAGGCCAGGCAGGGTTTGGAACAACCTGGGATAGTGGAAGGTGTCCTGCCCATGGCAGGGGGTGGAATAGATGATTTTTAAGGTCTCTTCCAACCCAAACCATTCTGGGATTCTGGGATTCTCAGAACGAGTCTGTGTGGCCAGCAGTGTAATTCAGCGTATTTTGGTCAGTCTTTGTGGTGCTGCAGAGTCCTCCTTGGGCATTTTGTCTTGGATGCACCCCTAATTCCAACTCTCATCTTGCTCAATTAGCACAAGTCATTCTCTGGAGGATAATTCTGTGATTCTATGGCAGGATTTCTTCAATACAGATCCTCCTCTACTTGTCAAGCTCTTCTTTCTCCACCTTAATTCGCCTTCTAGGCAGAGGAAAAGTTCACTATTGAATGCTTTTATTTCAACAAAACGTGTCAATTAAGCTCATTTCAGTGAACTGAAAAAGTGTGGCTTTGCCTGTTTCCACGTGCTGAGATCATCCCAGTGTCCATGGATCAGAAGGCTTCATTATTAATAGATGTAAATTAATTTATAAAGAAGCCTTCAAATGCACCTTTGCGGCTGTTCCAGGGCTAAGAGCGCTGTGTTTCTCAGAGTAAGCCAGCTATTCCCCAGACCTCAGGAAAACTAAAAAAAAACATTCACAAAATCAAAGCCTGCCCAATAAAAAGCTGTCTGATACGTTTGCACATGAGATCATATTAACCAAGCTGCCATGACTTAGACAAATGGTCTCATTTGTTCAGATTTTACACAGAAAACTGGTCTGGCCAGCCAGCAGAAATGTTCCTCTATGATGGTGTCTGGAACAGGACAAATAAAAATAGCTTTTTGCCTCAAACACAGACCCACTCGTGGTTGTTTCAGGGGTGAATGGAGATCTGTGAATGCCTCTTCAACATCCTTGTTTTTCTGTGGTTTTAGCTTGGTAGACAAATATCAAACATTCCCAAAAGATGTTGTGAGAGGGTGCCCTGGGATAAAGGAGATAATTGCAGCAAGAGCCCAGAACAAGGTCAGGGAGATGAGTGAGAACAGGGACAAAAAGAGGTGAAACATGTTTGTCCTTTTTTAACTTTGATTGCAAATTTGCTCTGTACTTGGAATGCCCTGTAATTATTTTTACACTGGATTTCCGGCTTAGCTCTACCAGCAGCCGTGAGTCAGCCACTGCTTCCTACCACTGGGTCAAGCCTTTGCCAACTCTCCTCGAATTTCCATGTGATCTAGAAGTTGCTCTAAATCCCACCAGTGACTGGGAAACTAAATCTCAGTTGTCTGACTTCCAGTTGGCTTTTTGGGAGGAAGTGTTTGTGGAAACGCTTTTGGAAGCCAATATGGAAAATTAACTTTTCCCTCCAGAATCAGAAAGTTTATCTGTAAGGACACAAGCTGTCCTAGGCCATTCCTGTTAGGGGCAGAGAGAATGAGTCTTTCACCCTTCTATTTAGGGCACTGGTGAGGTTGCACAGTCAGCTTTTTCCACAGCAAGACCACCTTTCTGTGGTGGCCAGTTAGCCTGTGGTACAAGGGAGAAAGAGTTCTCTGGTAAGACAGACCTTGGTACCAGACATTTATGCCTCGGTCACGGTGAGAAAAGAAGCCTCTCCCAGAATGCTTTGTTCTGTTATGGTAATTACCCCAGTTCTGTGTTCATGGCTGGCTGTTGGCCGCTCAGCCCCCTTGCTACCTTACACGTTTCATGTACTAGAAACTTCTCCACTCCAGGTTGCCCCCATTGGCCTTTGCCCCTCGCCGCTCCCCCAGAGCTTCCCGTTAGCTCCCATCCCCTGGTCCTGCCTGTGCACCGCCCCCGTGCCCTCAGATCGTTGGTCTCTGGCGCTCCTTCTGCTCCTGGACTTAAACCTGAACTCTCCATTGTTCTTGGTCTTCGCCCCAGTCTCTTTCATGGGGTAGCTGCATTAAAGAGCTCCCGTGGAACTCCACGCTGTCAGAGACTGAAATATTGTAATTTATGACAAACATTTTCTTGAAGGACTTTTAAAACTGTATTACAAAAGCTGAAATAAAAGACTACCGCACCCTGAATGGGGCCCTGACTGAGGCCTTACACCGCTCGATGATGAAGATAAGATAAAGTAACAACTCAGGGCTGGGGACATTCACAAAGCACAGGCTTAACGCCTCCAAGGTGGAGACCACATCCCCAGGCCTATCAGCTGCCAGGCTCGAACAGACCCTGGAACCAAAGGGCGGGGGGAGGAGAGGCTTTGGGTATCTTGGGAAGCCTCTGGTCAGAGGGGCAGTGACCGCCCATCCTCCACTGTGCACAGGAGCCCAGCTGAGGGATCCTCACCAGGGGAGGGAAGCTTATCCACAGCAGGAGGGGGTGACATGGCCCATCTCAGGAGGGGGTGACATGGCCCATTGCAGGGGCCCCCCTCAAAGGGGTGCCCAGACCCTGCACCAGAGCACCAGAGGTGATGCAGCAGACCCTCAGTGTTGCAAGGGACAGTGTCAAGCCAGCCCCTGCAAAGGAGGCACGTGGGCGTTCCCACCTGGCCCACACCATATATTAATCCACGGGATTCTGTACTCTTTGGCGTGTGGCAGCGTGTGGTGGCATGTGGCAGCACAGCCATGGAGGTGATGGGGGACCCTCACCACGAGCAGAGCAGATGGAGAGGAGCAACGAGACATCGTTGGGTCATCGGATGGGTGATGTGCTTCCACCTAACCCCTGTCACCTCTCCCTGTTTCCCCACACCCCCCCCCCCCCCCACTTCTATTTCTATTTCTTTCTTTCTTTTCTCTTTTCTTCTCTTTGCCTCTCTACTATTAAATAAAATACATCCATTTTTTGGCAACAATATTTAATCTCGTTTGGTTTTAATCTCGTTTCTGGGAATATTTAGAACCTTCTAAGTTCTTTCCGGTTTATGCTCAGAGACTTAGCTTGATTTACTTTTCTGAGTTTAAACCGGATTGTAACACATGTGGGGACCCTTCCTGCCTCTTTGCCGTCGACCCCAATTACTGAAGCCATCCGTGTGTTTGTGTGAGCACACGTGTGTGACTGTGTGTGGCTGATCCTGCTGAGCGGCTTCGCTTTGGAGACGCTCTTGGAAGATCACAGCACCTCACACTCTGGCAGTGAGCACGGGTTAGCGATACCTTCCCCCATTTTTGCTTCCCTCTTTGACATCCTACAACTCTGTGGACAACTTGCAGTTACTGTGATGTATTTTTGGAGCCAATTTGGAGAAGCATCATCAGCACCAACACAGGCCGCTGTGAGGAGGAGGAGGAGCAGGGAAACGCAAAGGAGGATTCTGGCCATTTTTTTAAATCCAAAGACATTGGGGTGGATGACCTTTTTGCATACCATATTCCTAGACTGTGTGAGGAACTGAGCCAGGAGAAAAACTCCCAGCAACAAACCCTTCTTCTTGCATGAAGTTCTTGGTGTTTTATGACTCGTGTTTGCAAGGTCACCCTGTCTGGGACCAGTCGCTTCCATCCCCCTCGCACCGTCTCTCGCAGTTATAGGCAGTGACATAACTGCGTAAGTGTTTACATCCTCCTGGAGAGCAAGGAACTGGAAATAAAACATGGGAAAAATGTAATTCCTGCTCAGTCACTGAAGTGCTTTGATAAAAATAAGCAAAGATATCAAATAAATACATTCCTAAGTTACCAGGGAGGGATGAGGCACTCTGAAAACCACATTGAAAATGCAATAACTTTAATAAACTTTCCCTGTGACAGTGGTTATCCATTCCATTGCTGGCAGTTGACTTTTCTGGACATTTAGAAAGGACAGGAAAACGGTTTTGAACCTTCTTGAAGAAGATGATAGCAGAACCTTCATTTCCAGGAAGATGGAGGCAGTGAAGGTAGAGGAAAGCAGAAGCTGTGTGAACATCCTGAAAGCCACAGATCTTGGCTCTGTCTTCAGCTACATCCCTGTTTCTCTCACTTTATCCAGAGTTTGATGTAAGTTTTTTTCTGTTTGGGATCTTGGAAACCATAGTGTTGCCCTTGGACTGTACTGGTTTGTCCAAAACTGTCCCGAACAATAAATTAAAATTCAGATAAATCTATTTTGTACCCAAAGAAAGAAACACTCCTTGTTTTGTAGCACTTACAGTCAAAATAAATCACAATATGCAACAGTGGGTGAATTGTCCTGGCTAGGCATCAGACACTGCCACTGCTGACATCTCCAGCTGAGACGGTCCCAGGGAGTCCTTTATGCAAGGAAAGAAATGGGTATTTTGGGTGAGGTTTTCAACTGCCTAAACTCAGGATTTAAGAGTCAAAGCAGATGCTGTGGGGCTTGAAAAGCCAGTAGGTTTAGATTGGATATCATGAAGAAATCCTGCCCTGTGAGGGTGGGCAGGCCCTGGCACAGGTGCCCAGAGCAGCTGTGGCTGCCCCTGGATCCCTGGAAGTGTCCAAGGCCAAGTTGGACGGGACTTGGAGCAACCTGGGATAGTGGGAGGTGTCCCTGCCCATGGCAGGGGGTGGAATGAGATGAGCTTTGAGGTGCCTTCCAACTCAGACCATTCTGTGATTCCATGGTATTGGCAAAGTCTTCTGTGATTATAAAGAGATTCACTATGAAAGTGCAACCCAGGAAATGAAAACATTATTTCAGCTTCAATAGACTCATGGCAAAGCTGAAAATTTGGCCTGACAGGTTTGTCTGAGCCGGTTTCGTGGACGCTGAGCTGCGTTTTTCCTGGCCACAAAATGAATTTATGAAAAAACGCCCCGATATAATCACGCATTTGAGAACAGCCAGAGTCAGCAGAGAGCAACACACACATCTCTTGTCACACGTGCAGCAGAATAAATGGAACAAGCAAAGGTCTGATTTGTTATTGCTCCCATCTGGAGGGTAAACCTGACATTTCTATCTGCCAATAGCAATTTATTGTGAAGCAGAGCCGCAGGGAAGGTTTCCTCATGCTAAATCAACCAGCAGAAGAAATGAACCTTGTGGTACAACCAAATAAGAAGCTTAATCACAGCCTACATGTCTGGCTGCATAAATAATTCAAATACATGCAGCTGCAATTTCAATATATTAAACCCAAACCTCCCAAACAGCCCCGTGAAAAACAAAAATTAATATTCCATTAGTAAAGAAATGGAATAAATTGAAGTTCAGGTTTGTTCTCATTTTGTCTTTGGGGAAGAAAGAACTTTTTACGACCCACAAGGAAAATACCTGTATTAATGATCATCTGGGGGTTATTCTATCCCAGTTAATCTCTCTTTGCTGGAGCCATGGCCAAATTCACTCTCTGCTGAACCCACACTTCCCCAAAAAATTATTACTGTCACTAAGCCAAGGTCATGAGTTTTAGGTGTATTACTGGAGGTAGAAAATGTTTTCTCTATTTTTCTTAAAAGCTCTGAATTTATATTTTTCTTACAAATGGGGACATTCACTAAGTGCTAATGTAGTAAAGATAATTATGTTCTTAACAACAGCAGTGTCCTTTTTGGTGACAAGTATTTTTTAATACTGTAATATTCAAGGTTTCCACGTGCGTTGCTCACAAAAAAACTCTTATGGTAAGAATTTGTATTTAATATTAACATAGGGAAGAAGCAAAACTCAATTAATTGTATAAGGAGAGAGTACTGGATGTCGAGGTGTGCAGATGTGTATTTCAAGCAAAACTATAATTGTTGCCACTTTCCTCCCCCAGCTTTGAATTGAAATGGGTTTGTGTAACATCTTCTTCATCACACCTTTTTAACTGGTTGTGTTTCCCATGATACACATCTTTCTTCACAAGAACTTGTCAATTTTTGTATTCACTAATCTGACAGGAACCAGAGTAGCTGTGTCTCAGAAGGCTGAGGACAGCTGTCGATGCTGGCGATCCATCCATATCCAGGTTCTCCTTGGCAGAACCTCTGTAGTCACCACCTTAGACCTTTGCAGAGGAGTTCACATCCATCAGAAATCTCTAAATCCCTCCTTTACAGTTTCCACATAATACATTCAGTGAGAGGAGGTCTTTGTGTGGTGCACATTTTGCCCCTTTCAAAGGGGAAAAATTGGGAATTTCAGTGTCTCTTCTGTCTTTTAGTTTCCAAAGTCCTAAGTCAGACAACCCGGGGTTGAGTACATTTGAATTGAGCCTCAGTTAATCTGCTGCTCCTGGACAGATGAATTTCCCCCTAAACTGAATTAACTACGTTGACAAGGACTCTCTAGAAGGGAGTTCCAACGAGTGGCTCTGGCATTAACAGCTGCTTAACAGACGCCTCAAACCAGGTGAGAGGATTTTCCCCCAGAAAGTCAATACTACAATAACAATTCTCTTTGCTGTGTGTTTACAAAGCTGACAATAGTTTTTCACACCCTGTCCCACTTAGCAGAGGGAAACCAGCATTGCTCTAAGTGCCATGAAATGCAGTTTCTCAGCTTCTCTCTGTAGAGACACGTTGTTTTTCTGGAGAGAAACATTGGGTGGAAGGTTTGCTCATGTTCTGTGTCTGAATTCAGCCTGAGGTTGAATGGGATCTATCAGCAATATGAGGAATTTGTACTCACCCTGTTAAGATTGTGTGAAGAAAGCAAACCTATTTAACTGAAGTGCTCACACCTGAGAAGATCAGAACAGCTTTAAATTGGGGTTCAGAATTAACAGGAATTCAGAAAAAAAGGAAATTTTCATTGTCCGCCTCACCAAGCTACACTGTTTTAATTTGTTTTTCTTTTGGTTCCTGAAAAGTAAAAACTTTCTTAATGAGCTTCTGCAGCCAGAAGACAACAGTGAGGGCTCGCATTTATCTTCATCGCTGAAGTGCTTCAAACCCGTGTGTCAGCCTGCACTTCTCCAACACTTTACCAGCCCTTGGCTTCTCAAGGACTTGTTTACCTCCTGACAAGAGATGTGTTGTAGCTGTGTGTGTGGGATCCCATCTCAAAAGCTCCCTGGAAGTTTCTCCCTTGTTGCTTTACACTTTGCCTTAATAACACCTAAAATGCTTTTTCCCTGTGAATAGACCACAGCACTTGATGTTGAATCTGAAGAATTTCGCTCTTGTTCAAGGCTTGGGCAACTTCCAGAGCTGGAATATTACTATGGATATGAGCAGCTCTTAAAATAATGTTGAGTTAATTTACATTTTGCACTGTAATTAGATTGGATTTGAGTGATGCGAGTTGCTGAATTCTGTATATCTTTTGTTGATGTTAGAAAAGGTGCTCATTGGCTCTTGCCACTCCTTAGCTCCACAGGTGCAACCCTTGGGTTTCCAATCTGCCACGAGAATGATGTGTATTATAACTACAGACAAACAAATCATCATGGACATAGAAGTTGGTACATGATGCAGTTGGATATTAAATCCCAGAATCCCAGAATAGTTCGGGTTGGAAGGGGCCTTAAAGCCCACCTTTTTCCACCCCCCTGTCGTGGGCAGGGACACCTTCCACTAGAGCAGGTTGTCCAAAGCAAGGACTTAGTCTTGAAGATCTGAATTGTCACTCTCACTTTATTTAGTTGTTCTGACTTAGAGGAGTCAGTGGAAGGGAGGCAGCGCCGTCCTTTTTTGCAAGTCCTTTTGAGTTTACACTGACTTTTTCTCTTTTCTTTTATTTCCTTTTATTTTTAAGTATTTTCAAATTGCTGAAGTTAAATGTTCCATTTCATAGCACAGCAAAATTCCTTTTCAAATGGTAATTTTACGTTTCTCTTTTCAGGGGAAAAAAACCCCCCATATTTTAACATTTTGTTCAAAATAAAGCACAGTTGGTTTTGTTTGGTTTTTTCCTTCCTTTTCCTTCCCTTTTTCCTTTTTTCTCCATTTTCTCCTTTTTTCTCCTTTTTTCTCCTTTTTTCTCCTTTTTTCTCCTTTTTCCCTTTTCCCTTCCTTTTCCCCTTCCCCTTCCCCTTCCCCTTCCCAGCAGCCAAACAAATGCATTCAGTTGTTCACACAAACCCTAATCACTGATCCAGCTGACGAATTCCAAAGCTTTCCTCAGAGATGGGGGAGCTGGTGAGAGCCCAGAATTGAGTTGTACTCTATAATTTTGATTTCAAGCTTTATCCTTGCCCAGTTCTGGCCAAAATTACAGTAATTGTCTCAGAAACTGCTGGTTCCTGGCCAGTAATGGAAGCAGGGGTGGATAAAAACATCCAGTCTTCTTTTCCAGGTCAGGTAATTTGCAAAGAAATCCATGGAAATATGACCATCACAAACTGGGAAAGGGCTGAGTTCAGACTCAGCCAAGAGCGACCCTCTCCCATTGTGGACCAACATGTTTGGAATTTTCTCAAAAGCCAGAGACTTCCTGGAACCCTCTGTTTAGACTCATATCTGTGAACTAAACAGGGCTCAAAGAGGGCTGGAATTTAGTGGCAAACTGGATTCCACTTGATGGGAAATACTTGATGGGATGGAGTGAAAACCTGCACGCATTCCGACCCAAAAATCACATTACACGCATAAATTTATGACACGTAATGAATTCATTCATCACTGCCAACTGAGGTCGTATTTCTATCACATCCCCATATTTTTTTAGCTGGGAGCAGATAGGACATAATGAAATATTATGGATTCTAGCGGCTTTATGCCAAAGAGCTCAGAGTTGAGTGGCTGATAAGAAACAGACATTGATTAGGTACCCCAGAGCAGTAAATCTGTAAGAGCTGGGGGAGGCAGATTCTTGGCAGCAGTGCCCAACTCAGTGTTGGGGTGTTGCTGCTGGTATTTTACTTCCTTTGTAAAATAAGTTTCACAAGTGGATTCAGGTAAAAAGTGGTGATAGGGTGCAGCCATTTTTCACAAGAGAAAAATATGTGGGTGCTGGTTCAACCCTACTTTATTCCACATCAAATATTGGCACCCCTGTGCTTTAAAAGCCACTTCCTTGATTTGGAGCTGATATTAAGGGACAGGACTCCTGTTTGTCACCCAGGACACTTAATTGTCAGTGTATTGAAGTTCTGAGTTGAATTAATTGTCCCATCCCTGTAAATGTTCAAGACCAGGTTGGATGGGGCTTGGAGCAACTTGGTCTGTGGAAGGTGTCCCTGCCCATTGCAAGGGGTGGAACAAAATGAACTTTGGGGTCTCTTCCAACCCAAACCATTCTGTGATTTTATGATTCCTCTTAGTGCTTGGACAACAAAATGTGCTTTAGAGTGTCTTGTCTTCCCCAACAAGCACATCAAATCACAGGCTTACAAGTCAGGTGTTTTCCTTTCTTTTCCTCCCTCTGTCCCAGTCATAGTCCGATAATTATGTAGATTTGCTCTGAAAACCAAGGGCAGGGGTGATGTTGGCTGGTTTCAGCATTCCAGGTTACCTCTGGTACCCTCAGGCTGTGTGTGGGAAGGATTCGAGGTATTGATCTAGACTGGGAGGAGCGGAGAGGTTTCCAAGGAGAGAGGTTTGATCAGCAGTGATGGGTGGGGATGGACTCTCGGAGAAAGTTCCTCACTGAGCACCATGAAAAGGGATCTACTGCCATGTACATGAAACTTTTGTACCTCTGGTCTTTGGATGCAAGGCCAGTTTAGTTCTGAGCTTTCCACACCTGTACCAGTGCCTGACAGGAATATTGCTGTGGAGGTGGTGGAGTCCACACCCCTGGAGGTGCCCAAGGAAGGGCTGCGTGTGGCACTCAGTGCTCTGGGCTGGTGACAAGGTGGGGATCAATCACAGATTGGGCTCAATGGTCTTGGAGGGCTTTCCCAACCTCAGGGATTCTGTGACTCTGTCAGCTGGGAAATGGCTACTTTGAGATGATGTTGCCGCTCACCTGCCTTTTTTCTTATGATCCAACAAAGGAGTAAATGCATAAGGAGTTCTACAGTAGGAATGATTTCTCTGTGAGCACTGTCAGTGTCAGAAGAGGTTTTTAGGCTTTCAGAAAGTATGGTGTTACAGCTGTGACGCCGTGCCTAGGCTCTTTGTGCCACACTTCCTTGGGATCCTTGGACAATCCAGCATCTTTCTGAGCTGAGGACAGCCACATTCCCTCTGTGGATTGTACTGAGTCACAGACTTGATATCCCCAGTGTGAGGGTGTAGATGCAAATGGTTTGTTGTGGAGTGAAGATGATTTAACCACTGGGATTGATTCATTACATGGGAAATTGCTTTAATGTCATGGAGATCACAAAATTCCTCATCCTGGAATTTTGCCATGGAAACCACAGGGGACCAAAGGAAGGGGATGTTATTTGCCATCTTTGAGCATGACTTTTTCTAATAGAGGAAGATGCTTTTGCAGTCATGAAAACTGCACTTATACAGAGAAGTCCTAAAAGCCAAGCTCAAAACCTTCCAGAGATATGTGATGGCATGTTCCATCAAATTCAGAATAGTGGTGTGTGCCTAAGGAAAGCCATGCTCTGTTCTTTGCCAGTCAGGAAGGACACACACCTGGGATCAAAGAGGGTTGGGCTGATTTTTCTTCCAGACTTCTCAGGCAATCCTCATCAAACCCACTTACATTCATTTCTGGGCAGTGATTGGAGTTCCTCATGTGGAAGGCGTTTTTTGGCAGGATGGGATTATCCTTGCCTCTACAGACACAGAACAAATGTAATTGGCTGCTTCTCCCTTTCCCCAGCCCTCACAACCTGTTTTTCTGATTTCTGGTTTAACCCACAGAGAGATCCAGTGAAGTCAGTACAAACAGCTTTGCTTCTCAGAGTGGCCCAGAGCATCAGACCCTTTGCTTTTAAATGAAAACAGGTAATCCATGCAGAAAGAGGGACGAATATAGCCAAGACTCATCATTTCAAGTTGTAGATGTGACCTTTATCAGCAGTGTGAACACTGGGTGTAAATCAGTTTAAGGAGCGGGTGAGTGGCCAAACTGGCCCTATGGACATGGAAAAGCTCACTGTCTGTGGTGGCTGATTGACCAGTGGAACAAGAGACAGAGAGGGCTCTTGGTAAGACAGTCTTTGGTGCCAAAGGCCTATTGGTTATGGTGAGGGAAAGGAGCCTCTCCCAGGCTGCTGTGCTCGGTTATGGCAATGTTCCCCAGTTCTGATTCCCCAGTTGGCTCCTGGTGTTGGCCACACCCCTGTACTTAAGCCCGAGCTGTCACTGTTTGGGGTCCTTTGCCTCTGGAAATCTTCACAAGTTGTAGCAATAAACTGCTTTCTGTGGAACTCTATGTAAGGACCCTTCTCAACTCCTTGCCATTGGCTAGATATTACTGGAGCCATCCTGTGTCTGTGTGCTCAGGCATGAGAGCCACGGAGCCGCTGAGGACTCAGTAATAACTGACCTCTTGTCGAGATCTATTTTCACTGCCCGATATTCGTGTGCATCAAATAATGTGTCTTTTATATGAACAATTCTTGTTCACTTGTGGTTGCCTGCCAGGCTTTTCTCCAGCACAGAGGAAGGCTCGTGCTTTGTTCTGAGCAATAAAGACCTCTGTTGGAGGATATTCCAGCACCCAATCCTCCACTTGCAACACATCTGTATTTGTGTGGGGAGTTGTACCTTCCTATAAATGCAGGAATCATTTCAGACCTGTTGATTGTGCCAAGGCAATGGAATTTTTTGTAATTTGGAATTGTTTGTAATTTCATGGTTATCACCTCCATGCACAGTCCTGCCCCCAAAGGACCGTCCATGCACCCAGCTCGTGCAGTGGTGGAGGTTTTTGGGGTCATTCATGTTGGACTTGGTACTGGTTCTTCAGCTGGCACAGATATTCTGAAAGAAGGTCTCCTCAGAACCCCCGTCTGCTTGAAGATGTCCCTGCTCACTGCAAGGATTAAATGGCCTTTAAAGGTCACTTCCAAGCCAAATATTTCTATGATTCTCTGACTTTAAGAGTGATTTGGTCTATCTGGTTAACCTTTCAAAGTATGAGGTCATTATGTTGAGCTCTAAGCAAGAGCCTCCCCAGCTCACAACTTCCTTCTTAGTTTTCCTTCTCTGTGTCTCCTCCAGGTCTGTGAGGAATAAATTAAAATATCAGGTGGAACACCTCAGACACAATGTCTTCACGATGGTTTTATTGCTTGTTTTCAGCAGTGTCAACCACAGAGAAGAACCCCCTCTGAAGCAAGGAGGTGAACCAAATACAAAGGAAAAAAAAAGAAAAATAGCCACTTCATTGCATATGTACAGAGTCAGACCAAAAATAAATAACATCAGGCAAAAGGCCATGGAACAAGGCAGAGATTTCACCTGTGCTGAGCAAGCAGGCCCGTTCTCGCTGGCATGAAGGAGACATCACAAGCACCTGGTGCAGAAAAGTCCACAGAGATTCTCTGCTCACAGCCAGTGTCCATCACCCTCTGCTGTCAAAGCCTATTTACAGGAGGGCAGAGCAGAGGTGTTTACAGCTTGAGTGCAGAGGTGTTTACAGCACCAGCTGCTGACCCACAGCTGGAGGTGTTTGAAACACGCTCTGAAAAATGCACTTTTGAGTTCAAAAATGCAATTTTGAACTTGATTTATCATCATCATCATCATCTGAGTATCAAAAATGTGGGGGGGTATAGTGGTTTTTTGTAATTTTTGTTTTTCATGTGCTCTTCAGATTTCCTCTGTGTACAAATGTACAATATCCACAAAACTTGGGTATAAAACACTGGTGCTCTGGTGCTGCCGACATGTGTGTCCTCAGGGTGTGGCCCTCAGAACACAAGTGGGCATTACTTTCCTTACAGACCCGTCGTCTCCAGTCCCAAAGTTTGTTTTCTCCCCTGGGATTTCACAGTATTCTAGAAATAACCAGAGTTTTGAACCCAGCGCTCTTCAGGATGTAGCACAACATCATGCAAGTTAGGACACTCAGGAAGAGGTGGAAAAGATTGTCTGTGGTCCCAAAAACCTCCTGATTAAAAGCCATGGTTTACGGCTGCACAAGTCTCCAGGGGCAATAAGAAGGTCAGTCACTGCAACGCTACCTCATCAAACTGCTCTGCAAATACTGGGTTTGGAGAGAGGGTGAAAAGTTGACTGACTGAAAGGAAATGAGTTGAAATCCACGCTTTGGGACATCTGACTCCATGTGCCAATCTGGGACTTGAATCTTTCCCTTATTACAGCAGTTTAGTGCCTGAGTGATGCCAGCAGAGTCATTCTGGATGGATGTGGGTGTGTGTGACCCCCTGCTCTTTGAGGTTCATCGCCAATGAAGCAGCTTTATGGTGCTGGCTCCTTCAGCATTGGGGTGGGAAAAGTGCAAAGTTGCATTGTGAGCCAAGGAATTCAGGATTGCAATCCCTGTCCCCAAGAGTTTGGCACATTCATGGGTGCAGAGATGCTGTGGAGGGAAGAACAAGGCTGGGAGGGAACCTGGGCTGTGCCAACACCCCAGACAAATACCCAACCCGAAAGCAGGAGCTGGGACACAGCAGGAATGTTTTATGTTTTCCTGTTACAGCTGGATTCACCTTCCAGGGAAGGGACATTGCTTCTGCTCCACCTGTATTTCCACGGGCTGTTTACCAAACCAAGAGGTACCAGTGTGGTCAGAATAAAATAAGCTTCATGAAGACACACATTGGCATTTCCCAGTTTGAGAGATTCCCTTTTAGCCTGAAAAGATTTCATATTTCCTTTCCCCATATTTCCTTTCGCCTTGTTTAAACCCTGGGGTGAAGCTGGAAGGAACGAAGACAATCCCACCAAACCCCTTTAATCCCTGCTGTGGAGCCGAGTGATGCTCGTTCACTCCTGAGCTTTCTTTGGAACTTCATTTTGCTTTTGAAAAATTACTGACAATCCTTCATTAATCAGCAGGTGCATCTCTCTCTGAAAGCATTTCCATCAGATTGGAGCAGAGAATTGGGTTTAATCCCTCAGCCCTGTGGCACAGACATGACCCTCACTGCTTTTGAGATGAGTGGGAACCCAGTGGGATATTGAGAAAGAAGGAAATCTGATGATTCGTTCATGTACAAAGCATCTTTTCTCCAGTGATACCTTCCTTGAGAAAAATATAACTTGTTTCCTAGCAAAAAACCCCAAACAAACCAAAAATAAAACAAAATGCTCAGGTGCTTCATCTCCTGGGCTTTTCCCTTTTTCATTCCACAACTGCAGCAATGCTGCTGCTGCTGCACACACAACTCTGATTTTAAAAACTTGGTTCATTTTAGTGCCCCTAAAATTCTGCAACTGAATTTCTTTTCTAAACCCTAAACCATGTCATATTCTCATTTCTTGCTGCTTGTGAGAGGGTCACTAAGCAACACAGGTCCCAGCTGAACAGAAATATCTACAGTCTAATGTTAGCATTGAACCTTGTGTCTTAGACCTTGAGACAATAATTTGTTGTTTATAATGTAGTTGTTCCATATTTATTAATAATTTTTAATAATAAAATTACTGAAGCATTAAACAGGAGGGGCTTGCTCTCTCACTGATAGAAAAAGGGAGTAAACAGCTCCAGAATGAAGGAAAAGGAATTATTTTGAAGGCATATCCCAAATAAATGCTGATGTAATTCAGGAGTCACTGCAGTGAACTGATTGGTGCAAGCAGGATCAGAATTTGGCTCTATTTCTATGCAGAGTCCAAATTCATGATCCTCAAACACATCTGTGCCTTTCAATAGAGGCAGAAGAAGTTTTAATACCTCCTAAGAGGTACACCTCGTATCTTATTTTGCAGCAAATGGATGCAGTTGCCCTACTGGAGTCAGTCTTGTGTTATGCTGGGGTCAGGGGGGTCAGGCTGGTGCTGGGGGAGCAGCAAAAGTGCTGAGCTCTGTTGTGTGCTCTGTGTGGGGCCAGGACATGGGGCCAGGCCACGGGGCCAGGACAGCTTGCTCCACGTTGTCATCTGCAGTGAAGTCATTGAACTCCATTTCATTGATGAGTTGGATGAAAAACAGAGTAGACAAGGCCAAGTTATGGAGCCAAGTTCCTGCACTAAGCCAGTTAAATAGGGCCTGATCCCAGGGTCATCATTCACTCAGTTGCTCACGCCCCCAGAGTGAAAAGCTCTGATTTCACCCCCCAGCTCCTCTGTTTTCCTGGAACATGAGGCCAAGGCAGCTGGGCTGGCAGCTCTGCATCACTGACATTGCCATGCCTGTCACAGCAGGTATATCCAGCACACTCATTTAATCTCTCAACCACCCCTGACAGCAGAAAGGGGACGTGGCTGGATGTTCAGTAATGAAATAATTGTGAGTGGGATGCCTGGGGGCACAGTTCTGGCATGCTGATGTACTCCACACTTCTTGAAGGATCCCCTCAGCTTAGGAAACATCCCATCTTCAGGCTCCCATGCAGAATAGCCTGGTGGTGAATCTGCCAGGCTGCAGAGGAGCCTGTGGTGAGGGTAAATAACCAGCTGGGGTTTTCCCTGTCACGTCTCCAAAAAGCAAACCTTTCCTGGATGTCCTTGGCATATGGCTGGTGCTGGCACGGGTTAGCACAGGGCTGGAACACGAGAGAAGCTGCAAACACACAGCAGAGAGTCCTGCACGTGGGGAGGAAAAGGGAGTGCAGGGAGAGGGGAAGGAAGGTGAAGACCAGAGGGAAAATGCACAGTGTGACTCAGTGCTGATGGCTCGTGGGCCTTCCCCCAGCAAGGCTGCCCGGAACAGATGGGAAGGGATTCCCTCACATCCCACAAAGGAGGCTGCTGGCAGTGGTGCTTCACTTCTGCTCTACAGCTCTGTGCTCCAGCTTCTCTGCTGCTTGTCTGGGACCTGAAATTCCATTTCACACCTGAGGCACCTCAGTGGATGCATTCCCAAGACTGGGCAGGTCTCCTCTGCAGCCCATCAGTTTTGCTGGGCATAAATAGTTACCCGATGAAGAGAGGGAGTGGCTTTGCAGCCTGATGAATCCAATCTTTCCCAGACTGACACTGCTTCAAACTCTGAACCAGTGAGACAAAGCATTTTACACCAAGTGGAACAACTTAGAAGCTGAGACAGAGTTTTCCCTTGCTGCTTCTGGGCTTCCTTGAAGTCAGCCATTCAGCTGGAAAAATCCAGGTCAAATCCTTGCTTTGAACCAGGCACAGGAGAAGAACTAGTGGTACTGGTGGGATTTCTCCAGTATTTCCTGGGTGAATCCCAATCCAGGTCTGAAAATTCTCAGCAGAGCAACACAAGCACCAAAGACAATCACAGAATATCTGGAGTTAGAAGAGACCCACAATGATCATCGAGTCCAACTCCTGGCCCAGCACAGGACAACCCCAAAAATCACACCAAGTGCCTGAGAGCACTGTCCAAACTCTTCTTGGAACTCTGGCCATGACCACTTGAAAAAAAAGGTTTTTTGCCTCTGAGAACCTCATGGATTTCAGTGGGATATTGTTTCAGGGGTGCCAAGGCATAAGGGATTCAATGCAAGGAAAGTAGGGAAATTTCAAACACCCTCTTGCTTTCTCTGCATTTTGGGCATCAGTGGGCCGCATTTTGATGATCGTATGGAATGTCAGAGTTGGATCCTCACTGCTGTTATGGGCTCAGTGTAAAGTAGCCATAACAAAGCTGGCTCACACCTGGCCAGCCTGGGGTCACCAGCACTGTAATTCCAAGAATTTTCACATCTTCCTATCCTCTTAGG
The DNA here is from genome assembly GCF_009650955.1 of Corvus moneduloides. Lineage (NCBI taxonomy): Eukaryota > Metazoa > Chordata > Aves > Passeriformes > Corvidae > Corvus > Corvus moneduloides. The sequence continues at coordinate 2,771,946 of NC_045476.1, forward strand.
ACCTACAGGCTGGGTAGCCACAGCTACACTGTGACAGGACCTGAGCAAGCTCCCTAAAAACTCACAACTGCAAGTTTGCCCTTGGTGTATCACAGTTTCTCATGCCCCTTTCTGACTCCAGCCCCCCGCACTGTTCTCAGTCCCACACCCAGAGAAATCCTTCGGAAGCAACCAGCTCAACTGCTAACAGGCTCTGGGAATGGCTATGGCATGGAATACTGCCCTGTCAGGACTCAAAGGAACTGGATGTCCTGATCTGCAAGTCTCCTCCTGGGCTCAACGTGGTTTGTTGGCATCACAGGTGCTTAAGGCAAGCAAAGAAGTGAGAAAAACAACCCCCAGAATCCCACCAGGCTGCAGATGCTCCCCTCCAATGAGCTGCATTTCATTGTGGAGAAATAAAAGTGGGTAAGCTGAGATCTCTGAACTCTAAAAGTGGAGCCCACCTTCCTCTCCAGGTGCTGGTGCTGGTGACCCAGACCTCCTCCACAAGGACATGTTTTAGTAGGATAGCAGCAGCCCAGTTACTGAGGGTACATGTGAGCTGGGCTGGGATTTCCCACCCTCAGCATTAAATGTTTTCAACCCCACTTGATGCAGTTGGGTGGGACACAAACATGAGCGTCTGTATCTGTGTGTTTTCTGTCTTCTGACTGAGTTTGGGACTGTGGGGTTGCCTCTAATGAGCAGGACTGGACTTAACATCTCTCCTTTGCCTCTCCACCATGAAAACAAGAATTAAAAAAACCCCTACTTCCTTGTTTTTAATGGGATCCATGTGCGTTCTTCAAGTAGGCTCCTAGAAGGAAACTAGCAGGCCTTCAGAAAAGAGGTAAAATGCACACATGTCCTAAAGATCTAACAATGTCTTCATGTAGGATGAAAGCTCCCCACAAAACCTGAAGGAGAAACCAGTTTAATAGCTCCTTCACTCCTTCCTCCCTCCTGGAGTGCCAGTTGTGTGCTGAGACAACCTTGTTCTGATGAAAGAAATTTTACCCGCTGCTGTGACGCTAATTTTTTCATCTGGAGAGTAGCTCCTTATGGCAGCTCTGATTCAATTAGGGATTACAGGGCCCTATATCTCCCTTTCCTGGCAGTGTGTGCTAAGCGAGTGCAAATGAATTACAACCCAATTATTTCCCCCTGGTCCCTGACGATCCTGGGTGCATCCATGCACCGAGATCTAAGGGAGAACTTAGGGAGAGAATGAAAAAACACAGCCGTGCTCCACTTTTGGCATCTGGCCCTGGTTTTTATACATGCAAATCGAGTTTCCTGTTCATGGAACACAACCAAGCAAAACACCATGTCACAAACACAGTGCAGAGAAGGGTGTCCTCACGCCGGTCCTTCTCGGGGATCTGCTCTTCCTGAGGGCCCCCAAGGGTGTCTGGAAAGCTTCTGCTCCCCCAGGGATGGAGGGGAATTAGCAGAACACACCGGGGCATCCTCTGAGGGGCTTTCCTGGTCCTGCAGCTTCATCTCCACCTGTGTAAAATGCAGGGGCCATGCGCTGGCCTCTCCCTTTGTGCTCACGTTCCTCCTGTCCCTTCTCCCCGTGTCCCCAACACCGTCTTTGGTGCTGTATCATCACCTCTTATCCACAGGAATTTTGGCACATCCATACGTTTGGCATTTTTTTTTTCCCTGCTTCCTGTCTCTCCTTTACTGGCTCATATTTGTTTTTTTTAAAAGTGCAATTTATCTTTTTCAGAGATGCCAGTTCTGGTAAAGCCACTGAGGGCTGAGGCTCTCCCTCCCTTACCCCCTGTACTTCATCATTTATGACACGTCAGCATCTCCCAGGCTGTCCTCAAGGAACTGGGACCATTCCTCAGAGTTATCAACCCCCAAGGGCTTGAAACTGAAGAGTGAAAGGCCTGAAAAGAGGCAGAGCAAAAGTGTTCCTCTGCCTCTCGGCTTGTCCGATCTCGTTCTGGATGCCAGCGGCTTTTCCAGTTGTGTGTCCTCTGTTGGCTCATGTGGAGCAGGTCATTTCACAGGGATTTGTCATGGGATCACTGATTCCCGGGGATCCTTGTGTCTCAGTTTTGGATGCTCAGTGCCTGGGGAGCCTCTTCCCATCACACCAGAGAGAACTCGGCCTGGAACCCGGAGCAGCGGCGCGTCTTTGGCGAGCACTTGGTCAGCATGGAGATCTGAGTGCTGAAGTTGGTGCCGTTGCTGCCCAGGGAAGGGTGGTGGTACTTCATGTCCGAGCCCAGGAACCGCTCCAGGTGCCACCTCCGCCACTTCCTCTTGAGCTCAGCCTGGACCTGGGCATGGGAAAGACACAAAAGGCAGCACAGAACACCACTTGGTGGTGTTCTGACCTGATGATGTGAGCAGCTGTGGGCAACCCACCCACCACGGGGCCAAGAATTACTTTATAAAGGCCACTAAACTCAGCCTGGCCAGAACTTTTAACCACATAGGACAAAAGGGGACACTTCAGTCAGTAAATTATTAGAGCAGAAATCCCTGAGCTTCATCAGAAAGGAATTTCTTATTGATACAGTCAAGGTGCCAGACAACTTCAATGACAACACTTTGTGAGTATAATTAAGATGCTTTTTTTTCCACTGCCCTGTTTTTGGTCCAAATAGAAATGATTTACCTACAGCTTGTTTGTGAAGTTGTCAATACAGCTGTGCTTTTTTTGTTGGTTTTTTTGGACAGAAACTGCTTGTTCCTGCTGAAAGAGTTTACAGAAATTACCTGGTTTACGCTGTCCCAGTTCAAATCCTGAACAAACTTGGCTGCTGTCCTTGTCCCCTCCTGCAGCCCTCTCGTCCAAATTTTCAGATAACAGCATGAATTAGATAAAACAGCTGTGTCTGACGGGCTCTGGGATGAGGAAGGGCACAATCCCAGGATGAGAATCCCAGGACTAGAAATGTGGGAAAGGCAAGATTAATGCCTTCCAGAAATACGTTCACCTGCTGCTCTGTGCCTAACAAGTCACACCAATGCCTGTGCTGGTTTTGGCAGTGGGTGTGATCCTGGGGAGGATTCCTGGAGGCACTAAGTGTGAAACTAAGGGATTTATCCTGCCCTGCTGAAGGTGATCCTTTGGGATCAGGGTTTGTGCAAGTTCCCACAGGAGTTCTGCTGATGGTGTCTCGTGAGGAAAGGATGGGATTGGCAGCAATGTTACAGTGCACACACGAGTCCTGACGTGTTTAATAATTGTTTTTATTAACTGTGCTGAAAAGTGTCAGGTAAACAGTTGAATTGTTTTCCTGGAGTGAGAGATTTGATTTGGACACTTCCCCCCAGTATTGTAACAACAGGATCAGGATCAGAACACTTCTCAATCCACTCTCCACACACACTCATTTTGTCCTAGCTTCAAACAGGACCCAAATGATACTGGTGGTCTGGTCTTACCTCTCCATTGAGAAAGCAGTACAGAACAGCCACCACAAATCCCTGGGGAAAGGAGAGAACAGGCTTTTAGCACTACAGAGAAGGAGAGAGTGTAGATCCATTCAGCTCTCAATGGAGAGATCACACAATCACAGAATTGTTCAGGTTGGAAAGGACCTCTAAGGTCATCAAGCCCAACCGTTCCCCCAGCACAGCCAGGCCCACCCCTAACCCATGTCCCCAAGTGCCACATCTGCACATTTTTTGAACATTTCCAGATGCCAGATGTGCAGTGATGATGATGTAGGCAGGGATGTTAATCATTCACCACTGAATGAAACTTGCTGCCCAAAACCCCATCCACCCTAGCCTTAGACATGCCAATAATATATAAACTGAACTGAGGTGCTCATTTTTCTCTCTTAAGTATGAAAAAACCAGAGAGACCAATGTACAGAGGAACATTTTCTTTTCATTTCCTAGAATGAGGAGAGAGAATCTCCTTCTGGGACTCCAGAGGGCAAAATATAAATTTATCTTCCATCCTGGCCAGGCTGGAGTGAGTGGCTTTTCCACAAAGCTACAGGAGCAGTATGAGGCATGTCCAGGAAAAACCAGCTCATTACCATGTTTGCTGATTGCCATGTCAAACTCATTGTGCTTCTCCCTCCTGACAGACCTGGTGACAGATCTGGTGGCCCAAAGGGTGGCTTACCTGGAACGACCCAACCACAAGCTCAAAGACCAGCTTCACTTCTGCTTTGAAATTGTCAGGGAAGAAAGCAAACATGATGTAGTGAATGCCAAAGAGAGGGATCAGCAGCAGAGTGGACTTGGCCAGCCTCCTGTAGGAAAGACAAACATGAGCCACGAGGGGAGAGGGAAGAGGGTAAGATGCTGAGGAATCTTGCAGCTGAGCCCTCTGCAACCCCAAACATTTATTATTTCTCCTTGTCCCACAGACTGCAGATAGCTGGTGATTTCAGATGTGGTGGCACCATAAAATGTGATGTCTTTATTCCCAGTAGTTCCGCTGGAGGTATTTCTCTCTCCCTCCTCTCTTCTTCCCCTCCCACCAGAGATCTTTTTTTCATCTCCACAAGCTAAATCATCATCTAGCAATGTCTTTGTTTGCCTGGGATTTCTGAAAATTACAGCTTCTGGGAGAGAAATGGTATGTTTAGCTCAGAATAATGACAGGCTACTGTACAATGAATGTCTCCAAAGGAGGGGGATGAACGGTATTAGTGCTTAATGGCATCATGCTGGGTAATCAGGGGTCTAATTAGGAAGAGATGATAATGTATTAAATATAATCATTATTAAAAAATAGCTGGCAGAAAGAAAATGAAATCCAGGGTCTAAGGATGCTTGTGGGGGTTTTGTCTCCCTTGGTCACTCACATCCTGTGGCATCTCCCCCTCTCTCAGAGGCTTCTGGAGAAAATTAAGCTAAGGCTGGGATATTGGAAATATTCATTCTTCCACCTGCGATCCCTTCACCTCCAAAGCCTCATCAGGCTCAGTCCTCTCAGACCATCTTCATTTATTTGCCACCTGCACAAGCCCACGGGGGAGGCTGATGTTCCAGCTTTGTGCAGACGCACATCCCTGTGTCTCCCAGCAGAGCTCTTCCAGCTTTTCCTGGGCCTGGCCCAAAGGCAGCTCGACATTAAAGCTGTGATTGGAGGCTGTGGCTCATCCTGGGCAAAATGAGAGCCTGCAGGAAGCTGAGGGACTTTACAGGAATTTGCCTTTCCCACATGCTTCACTAGCAGGCACATCCCCGCTCATGGGGATCCAAAATCTGAGTTCTCTTGGATGCCTTGCTCTGCCACGGGACTGTCACCATCTCTGGTGATCATCCATGTTCCCTGTTCCTCACTCTCAGAAGCAGCTCTGGCCAGTGGGAGCCACACTGGTGTGACCAAGCCCTAATTCCCCCAGCTCCTGACATATGAGAAAGTCACTCATTTTCCAAGCAGTTCAGTGAATATCAACAATGGCTTTGCTGAGATCTCTCCTCTCTCCCCAGTCTCTGAGGAACATCAGCCTAGAGGAGAAGATGTGATGCCACCTTTGTGTACCACGTTCACAGAAATGCTGTTTGCAACCTCCAATGGATTAGAAAATTTTTATCTTATCATTGCAGACAGCATTGGGGCCTTAATTACAATATTTTCCCTCCTGTGGTAATGAAAAGGACAAAAATGACAAACCTTGAGCCCTGTTCTCTGATTTGCACAGCTCCTCACACCAGTCCTTGGCTCCCAACACTGAGCTTAACCAGGTGTTGAGTTTTAGATTTTATTTTGGCATCAAGGCAAGGGCTCTGTGATATTTAAAGGACTCCACCCCACTGCAATCCTGCTAAAGGCAAATCATTTTCCCCAGTCACAGCGTAATTTCTTCCAGGAAGCTCAACCCTGGCTATGCAGGAGGCAGAACTGCCTGGGAGATTGTCTAAAGCTGGTTAAATCTGCTGGAAGCCATGGATTCTCAAAAACCCTCGTTACTCTCATTCCCAGCACATCCTAGACCTCCCCTCTCTGACAGATACACGTGGTGACAGGTAACTTAGGGAAAACACATGTCCAGTAACCTGCATGGAACCTGCTCCTGTCCTTGGGAAGGGGCAAGAGTGAACCAACATTTCCATCACTCTCCTTGAAATCATAGTGGGAAAATTACTCAGAGAACTTTGATGACAATACTGATCCACGGACAGGAACAGAATGGAGAGAGATGAATTTTTCTCAAGTTTTCTGTTGCAGAAGACAAATTCTATTTGCCTGGAATATTGGTGTCCTATTCTTGCACATGTCCCCGTTATTTCCAGAAAACTGTTTTGGGAGACTCATTTTTGCAGTTTCCAGTACTTGAAAGCCCAGTTCCCTGTGTGCAGCATTAATGAGGGAGTCAGCAGCGCACCTGAACTTCCAGCCTGCAGCTAAACTCAAACCTTTCGGAACTGAACAATGCTGTCAGCATGTCAGCAGGCCATGTTTGTGGAAAATAAACAGTACAAAATACACATGAGAAACAGGGAGAAATGCAAGTGAGATATCCAGGATGCTGTTAGTTTAAAACAGCTTTGACTAAGATTTGGCAGGTGGAACCCACACAGAATCACAGAGTCATTTGGGTTGGGAAAGACCTCCAAGACCATCGAGTCCAAGCTGTGCCCGATCCCCACTTTGTCACCAGCCCAGAGCACCAAGTGCCACCTTCAGGCCTTCCTTGGACACCTCCATGGATGGAGGCTCCAAACCCCCGTGGACAGCCCATTCCAATGCTTCACAATCCTTTTAGTAAAGAAATTCCTCCCAAAGTCCAACCCGAACCTCTCCCATCACAACTTGAGGCCATTTCCTCTCATCCTGTCACTCGTTGCCTGGGAGTAGAGCCTGACCCCCACCTGGTTCCAACCTCCTTTCAGGGAGTTGTGGAGAGCAATAGAGTCACCCTGAGCCTCCTCTTCTCCAGGCTAAACACTCCCTGCTCCCTCAACATTTCATAAGCAGCAGTTTTTTGCTGAGAACAGTTGGGTCCTGCTGGCAAACCCCAGGCTCTGGACCCCAGAAGTCTCCACAGATTGCTGTCTAAAAGTAAAAATCTTAGGACCACACTGAGAACTCACCTTGGTGGGATTCAGCCTTCAGTTTCAGGCAATTGATATGTGTTTCCATAGGAAAGTGTGGTGTCTTGTACCTACTACAGTCAACACAGTCAACAGAGATTTCCAGCCGCCCCAGGGAATATGGCTGGTGGCTAGGTGCCACTGTACAAGGGGACAAATCTTCCACAGGTCCTGGGTCCTCTGTGCCAGGTCCAAGCAAGTATTGGAGGTGTCCTAAAGCACCTCGTATGGCTTGGAAACCTAAAACTTTAAGGTCAGTTTGGAAGGAGCTCTGAGCAACCTGGGATAGTGGAAGGTGTCCCTGCCCATGGCAGGGGGTTGGAACCGGATGAGCTTTAAGGTCTCTCCCAACCCAAAACCTTGTGGGATTCCATGATTTCTGTGAAGTGAGCAACTGATTCATTCCCTAATGGAACTGAGCTGCCTTTCCAGGTGGTGAAGGAAGGTGAGGAGCTGTAGATGTGAGGATCAGTTGTCCTTCAGCAGAACCCCCTGTTGGGCAGGTCAGTGAGGGGAACTGTGTTTTACCAACTACTGCACTACATTTGTTTACAAGGCAAAAAGAGCTTTCCTGGCAGCTCCCACCTCACAGGAAAATGTGTCCTGAACCCAAAGCCCAGCATGACCTCCAAGATAATCTGGGCATAACTCTTCTGATGCATGTTGGCAGCACTTTTGCTGAGGTGAACAGGAGCCAGCAGTGCCAGGACACTGCCCAATCCTAGAACATATCTAAATATGCTGATTTAATCTATGTACCTGCTGCAAACCTGGGGTCCAAAGATAAAATTCCCAGCTGGAAATCCAGAAGGGGAGGTGACAGAAAGCACAGGGTCTGGTAATGTTGGTGTGTTGTAATGACAGAAAAAGAGGTAAATTGGCTTTGGCTGCTGCCAGGAAAATTAAGGTCAAAAACTGGCATTTCCTTTCATAAATCTGAGAATCTTTTGAGGCAGATGAAATGAATAATTCACCATCACTAGAGAGAAAGGCTCAGTGCTGCAGCTGGGCAGGACTTAAGGAACATATTGTTACTGTTTTCCATCCTGCAGGAAGATGAACTGAGCTAAGATTTTTCAGGATACCCAAAAGCGCAACTCCCTCCGAAGACAAAGATTTGTGAACAGTGACCATGCAGACACTGGACTTTTGCACTTAATTATTTTCTAGGAAACATTTAATAACTATCCAGGATAGCTGAAAAGCGGAGCCAGAACAGTGGGAAGAGTCAAAAATAATCTGGTCTGGACTTTTATTTCATTTGCATTGGAGCCAGAATAAATCCTTTCACACAGACATTTCTTTCACTCTTAAAATACTGCAGCTGAGACCAGCCTAGGCCACTGAGAGAGATGTTGATCTCTCTTGCATGCTGTTCATTATATAAAGCCCCATTAAGGTCAACCTCATATCCCTGGAATAAAAGCATTAAGTCAAGCAAAACTTCTGAGACAGTGATCCTTCTCAACAAGGAAAAGAAATGTATTGAATTAATCCAATCTAGTTTAGAGATCTGCTTTAGGATAAGGAAAACTTGTCATAGATTCTATTGAGTGTGCTAATTTTCTAGATCTCTTCTTCTTTAAAACTGAGGGTCATGAAAGAAAAAGCCCATACACTGTGGACAGCAACTTTTTGTTTTCTATCAGGGTCCCTCTGCCTTCAGAACCCAATAAATATTAAATATTCAAAGAAAAAAGTATATTTTGCTTCATGATCATTATCGTTAGTCTTATTTCTTCATCGTTAATCCCAGGAGAAATCTTTCTCACCTGCCACAAACTGACATAAAACCTGCTCAGCTGTTCTAGCAAATGCTCCATTTCCTAAATTCTAATCTGTTTTAAGCAATTAAAATTAACTGATCCTGATCAGTGCAGACAGACATGAACTAAGAAGCAATAACGAACTATCAAGCAGCCAAGCAGGTTTCTCAAAAACCACAGGATAGGGCTGCAAAAGTCTGGGACTTACGAATATTGGCTGGTTTCATTGTGCCCAACATCTGGGGAATGCAGCTTCTGGACCAAGATACGGATGATGCAGATGAAGAGGATGAAGTTCACCTGTCGGGATGGGAAGAGAGGAGTAAACCATCAGCATTTTTCCCCAGGAAGAAGAGCCCGTCACTAGAGGGGAATTCCTTTCACTGGAATGTTTTGGCCATGGAACGAGCTGCAGTTTAACAAGCCATGAGCAGAGAGCCCCGCTCGGGGGGAGCACATAGAAAACCGACACAGGATGGCATCTTGGGCCTGACATCAGCCTGCTTGGGACTTCGTGTCATACATCCCAAGTATGATGATGTCAAGCCCATAGAGCACAGCTCCGCACGATGTCCTGCTGCGCGCGGGAGTGCCGACGGCGGGGCGGGGAAAGAGCCTTGGGACACGGCGGGGCGGCGGAGGCAAAGTTGTAGGATATCCCCGGACATGGGACCGGCTGCTGAGCGTGGCAAACGCTGAGGTGCTGAGCCAGGGAAAGCAAACCAAAACACGAAGCAGAATCCACTCCAGCAGGCCTCTACTCAATCCTACTGGCCATGTCCTGTCTGGAGACCTTGTGCAGCAAGGGATAGACCTCACCAAGGTAGCGGGAAACATTCCCTCCTGGAGCAGTCTGGCTGATACCCAGATTTTAGGTGGTTCTTTTCAACCCTGAAATCTCACAGTGCTCCGCAAAAGTACTCAAGCAATTTAATAGCAAAGGTGTAGAGCTAGGAATGGGAATGTCCTGGTGGCATGAATTGAATGCAAATCTACTTCTTTCAAGGTCCTATCCATTGAGTCACCCTGTTACTCATGCAACACAGACAGCAGAAAAGCAGTGACATTTCTGGGGACTTAGTTCAGTTTTAGTTTGGCACACAACCCCTTTCTTTATCCTTTCATGGTCAGTGAATGTGCAAATGATTCTGATTTTTAGAGGCTCAGTGGCTGGAAGGGATTGTGTTAAACCAGTCAATCTGATTCCCTGAAAAAATAGATTTAAGATTTCTTCCAGCAATTCCTACATTTATCTCAACAAAAGGTGAATAAAACAGACTGAAGCCCATCTCTCAAATAGACACTCTTTTTTCAAAGCCTATGAGTGATTGGATATTAATTGCATTTCTTGATTGTGATGCATTGCTTAATCACTTTTTACCTATCCTGAGCCATTTATCATAGTTTCTGTTTGTACTTATTTCCTCATAAAAATGGTTTGTGTGTCTGATTTGGTGGCAAGTGAAATTTATTAGTTCAAACCAGTATTATCTAGATCAATTACACTAATGAGCATTGATAACACACAAGCTGCTGCAATGAAGGCAAGAATGGAGCAATTAAATACTGACTGTGTTGGCTTGGAGTGGTCAAGAGCAAACACGGAGTGGAATGTGACATATGGGCATAGTATAACCTTGGCATTCCATGGTAGAAGATACAGCAATCAGGATATTGGAGAAGTTGTTTAGATTATTTTTTCAACCCAGAGTATAATCAAAGGTACTCGATGTGTCCCAGTGCTTAACACCTTGAATGTACAATATATCTTGTGTATCTTAAAGATCTTACAGATCTTGTAGATGTATTTCTTCCTTACACTGAGATATCAGCTGTATCTCCACAGATTTGGAGGAAATGCTGCATTACCCCCCAGAGAAACCTGCTGTTCATCAGCTGGTGGTTATCATGCCCTTCCTTTAGGACAGATTTATAGGGTATCTGCTGAAGGAAAATCAGGAACTGCTGGGTAAATTCTGCTGGGCAATGAGGAAAAGATTTATTGGTCAAAAGAAAATACAGACTCATTGATCCGAGGAGAATAATGGGGTGTATTTTTGACTGAAAGCTTATCTCAGGAAAGGGAAAGTACTATCTATAGCTTTCTAGGATGACATAAATATTTGGAGATATGTCGTCTAAGTACTGTATTTCTTATCAGTGAAGTAAACAGAGCAAGATGTCATTATTAAAACATTCAGTTTGGAATCCCTGCATGACAAATGCTACAGGAAAAAAAAAAAAGTCTTCTTTTAAAGGTCACAATGTACAAGGAATAAGAAGAATGTCTAAGGAAAGATTTCTTTTAAAAATAGATATATTTGATTTGATTTCTGTTGCATTTTTTTTGCTTCCCTTCCCACATCCTTTCCTTCATTTAAGAAAAGTCAAAGCTAAGTTTAACTCCAGTTCATTTGGTTTTAAGGTTTGAATCCATGCCCAACAAAGCAATGTTCAACAAGGATGGAAGGACCCAGAGTTCCTCAGAAGTGTCCTGGTTTCTATGGTCAGGACTGATCATATCCAGAGAATTAAAATCAAATACTTATGTTGATTTTTCTGGAAATTGGCCAAGCTCCTCTAGAATTTACACTAAAAATACACAGCTGGAATGCAGCTCTGTACTGGATGCAAGAGGCAGATTCCTGAGGGAATTCATCCACTCCCTTTTTATCTAAGCAGAAATTGGTGGTAGACTCATCTCATGTTACTTTGTAGTATTGACAACTACAACAGGACAAGTCTTCCTGGTCAGCTCAGAGAAACAAAACCACTCCTGGCACTGGTCACTGGATGGAATTCAGACATCCACTGATTCCTTAGGCAAAACAAGCCTTTCCTGGATCTCTCAGGAACATTCCTCAACCTCATCTGGCTGCACACTCCCATGGCCACTCCACCAAAGAGATGGAGGTGGCCAAAGCTACCTCAAAGGGAGCTCCACCTTGGTGGCCTGGTCACTCAAACTCCCATGGTGCTACAGGTGAAGGTGTTTTTCTGGAGGAGGAACTTCCTCATCCTAAGGCAAGTGTTCAGTGTACAGTGGGATTTTACCTGGCAGTGCATTTTCCATGGACATTTACAGGACACTTCTCAACACCCCTTCACCCCTCCCCACTTAGGACTAAAGGTGGCTTTGCAGCCAGCAGAATGTGCTGATACTTTACCAAAATAGACACCAAAATAGGGGTTTTAATGATCCACCAGAATGGGGATTCCACTACTTCCTCCCAGCACCTGAAAAGAAACAAAGCCAGACTTAAAACATCAAGCACAGCAAGCAAGCAGGTCTGTAACCTTCTCAGCTTTCCCTAAAAGCTAAGTTTTGCTAGGCTGGGTTGTGCAAAGAGGACTAAACCTCGTGTGTATGGACTGGGAATGGCCAAAACTTGCTCTGCAGTGGCTGTGAGTGCTGCTAGGTACCAGATATCCCAGACGTAATGCCAAGATTATCCCCTTGGCCATGGAATGGGCTGGAGGATGTTAGGCAGCATGAATGTGGGCGAGGTGGTGATTTTCTTAATTTCTCCTACACTGAGCTCTGCTGCAGGGAAATTCTGTCAAAACCATGAAAATCAATCAAAATCTATGAAAAGATTCATCAGGGCTCCAGCACTCTCCACCATCCTGGGTGGAGGAGGTTTGGTAAGCACAGAGAAATTGGCACCATCAGAAAAAAAACAACCCATCGTGTCCTTCTGAAAAAGATAACAGCCTGTGGTGGGATTGGCCTCACTAAATCCAGAGAGCTGCACCTGAGCTATGGATTGAATTAGAAAAGTCCACAGGGTCCAGGGTGGGATTTATTTCCTCCTGAAGCCAGAACTGTCTGCACACACCACCACTCACCTGGGACTGCATTTTAAAGCCAACGAGGAAATGAGAGGAAAGGACTGATGTGGAAATGACTGATACTGCTCGGGACATGTTTATCTGCAGAGTCAGGTGAGAGAAGGTGCATTTTTAGGAAAACATTCATGGAAATTGGGCAGCTTTCATGTTAGGAATAGATTAGGGGAGCCTGCTGTAGACAATTTCACACGGATTCGGCTCCTCTAATTCCGAGTGTTGGCAGTGCAGGCAGCAGGAGATGAAGAGAGGCACTTTTAGGGCACAGTTCCTGAGACCTATTTTAAGCACCAACTTTAGGGTGATAAAAATTGCACTCCGTGGACTGCACTGACTAAATCTCCACTGACTCTAAAGGGAGATGGAGCAAATTGCTCACATCCAGATGCTTCCAGTTAGGTGTATGCAGCCCTTTCATTTAGAATTAAAGTGGCCCTCATTATGTCTAGTGCACTTCATTTTTGAAATAAATTGAGACAGTCTGAATGAAGGTCACTTTCATTTGGAGTTAGAATGTTTAAATAGAGGCTTAGTGTTGTTTAACCAATCTTCCATAATTAGGGTTTATTTAATCTGGATTAATTTCCTGCTATTTTTTTCTCTGCAGGTAATGAAAAAAAAAATCTATGTTAGGTATTAATATATTCTGTAAATTCAGGCTCTGTTTTACTCAGCACAAAAATGTAGGGCTTTAAAGCCCCCAGAAAATGCAAAGAAGTCTGTATTTTTATTAAGAGTTGTTGGAGCTGAGTGGGAATATATAGTAAGGAATACTGGTGTCCAGAATGGTTAAATCCTCCTGTCTCTGTCTCATTGTAGAGGCTATTTATTAACAGAGTAAATAAGGTCAGTTTTATGCAGATAGAGTGAAACCATAAAGGAAGTGAGTAGCCCTCAGGAAATGTGCAGGCGTGACTATAAATCAAAAATGCAATGAGAAATCTGAGCTGCTTCTTGTACTGAAAAAAGGGCAACTCAGGACACACTTGGAGGGGAAGAGCACACGGGAGAAAATGGAGTTAACTCCAGGATGCAAATGCAAGAAGTAAGGGAATGCACACTGAGGAGAGAATAAACACTTGATTCTGCATCTCTTTGGGGTGTTTTCTTTTAAAACCCATTCCAATTACTGCAGTCTGACTGCTTGAATAAAAGCAAGAATGAGGATTTCAGGATCAAATCCTCTTTGCTTGCACATATCCTTGGATAACTTTGGTATCTGCCTGATTTCTTAGCTGCATTCTGTCTGCTTCTCATACAAAATATCAAAGGCTGCTGCTAGGTTAAAGAGGATGAAGAATAGAGACTATAATCTGCCTGAGGAAAAAAAAACCCCACAGAATTTTTAGCCTTTTTCTGTGAGAGAGAATTGGTTGTGTTTATCAATTCCTTGCTGCATAAGCATGTTTAGTGTCAATTCTGCAGGGTGCAAAGCTCTGCTCTAAGCAGGGGGTCAACTGCAACCATCAAGGTCTGCTCACAAATTCCCTGCAAATATCCTGACCAAGGCATTGGGAAGAAAACAGGGAGAGTGTCGCTGGCCTAAAGTGACATTTCAGGGAGATCTTGGAGCATTTCCTGGTTCCTGGTGACAGGGGAGAGGTTCCACTGCTGCTGGGTTGTGGGTTCCTAAGGCTGCAGGGCTTTCCTTGACCATAAAGGTGAGCAGAATTATAAAGGAAAGATAATTGAGGGCACAGGCTTACCCAACATCGAAAAAGTAAATCCTGACAATAGTCCAGGCAGTGATGAAAACGGAGGGGGCACCTGAGCAGAGAAGAGATGGTGTTGCTGTCAGAAATCATGATCAAACGGTTATCTGATTTCATTACCAGATTATTTAAATTCTGCCTAATTTCTCAGGGCTGTTCTCCCTCGCTCTCCATCTCTCCTGAGTGACTGAGGGGATGCCTTCCCTCAGGAGTGGGAAAATGCTTCACGTTGTCAACCCAAAGAGGTAACATTGCCTTTCCCTCCCTCTGGCCATGCAAGATCAGCTCCCTGTAACTGATCCCAGCACGTTGATATTCCTGTTGCAGTGCCTAGAAAAAACTTCCAGTGGTGAAATTCAGGGAATAGGGACCACTTGAGAGTCCTACAGTGCGGACACCTGTACCTGAGGAGGTCACCACAGGCTCTCTTTAGCATCAAGGGGCAGAATTGTGTGCTTCTCACACACAGGTCATGCAGCTATGTTAAATGTTTGATTTAGGACAATAAATATGAAATATCCCTGGACTCTTTTGCCCTGTAAGGGAGCCTGGAGTGCCAAGTTCACACGCAGCTGTCTGTAGTTGGTCAGGTGAAGCTGCTTCTGCTCCTCACTCCATGATCTGCCAGACTAAGGTGGTCTTGTTCCATCCTTGCGCTGGCTCTTTTCTCTGTCTCTTGTCTTTGACTGGATTTAGGTTGGAAATACTCCAGGAAGGACACGTCTCTTTGCTCTGTGTTACTCACAGATTGTCTATAGTTTATTACCAGTCATTTCCAAGTGCAACCCTACTAAAGTCAGTAAGAACTGTAATTAGCACATCCAAATTATTAATTCATGCATAATCCATTCCAGATCCATCCCTGATGCCCTTGCAAATGATGGATGACTGGAAGGCCAAAAATTCCCTCAACCACCTGCCGTGTTCTGGAATTGCCCTTCTGCTCCCAAGCAACCTCAGGACACGTTAAGAGTGCAAGAAATTTCCTGTGATTTAAATTGTTACCTTCGTGCATTTTTCTTTAAAACCTTCCAGCTCTCCAGTGCTGAAATAAAGAATATCTAGAGCACAAGGAGAGTTTAACGAAGGTCTGACCTGATTAACTGAACAAGACCTGCTCCCATCATCCCTCCTTCTGCTCAGAGCACGGAGAATCATCTCTCTTTTGCAGTGTGAACCCGAGTGTAGCTCCTGTCAGTTTTGATGGAAGTTACTCCATGGGTAACTGATCAAATCCCGAGCCCAGGTGGATCCCTGGACAAGGCACAATTTTATTTTATCTTTTCTTCTCAAGATTCTTCCCCACTCTAATTATTTCTCAGTTTCTGCTATCAGGAGCAGGCAGTAGAAAATTATCTTCTTAGTTAAATATAAATCTTCAACTAAATGGCATAAAAGGGAAAAAGATCTCTGTTCCCTTTTTGGAGAAATAAAAGAAGTTGATCTGGTAGGATTAATTTGCATAAGTCAGCAATTCAGTTGTGAGTTACTTTGTGAAGAGCTTAATTCTTTCTTCCTTGCCATTTTTCTTATTTTATTTTGTTCTGCACATTTTATATTATTTTATTTTATTTTATTTTATTTATGATTTTGTTTCTATTTTATTTGATGTGTTTGAGACCAGATTTGTGTTAAAGCTGGAAAAATCATCAAAGCAGTGAGCAGAAGGTTATCAGCATTAGCACACAGGTGATGGGATCTCAAGGCAGCTTGCTGGCCTGAATTCAGTGTCTGGTTCAGTCCAGGAGTTCTGCCTTGCTGGGATCCATCCTTACAATTTAAGGCCAATGCATGATATCAACTTCGGGATCCCAGTCAGGATCGAAGAATTCCTCCCCAATATCTAATCTAAATCTACTCGCTTTCAGTTCAAAGCCATTCCCTGTGTCCAGTCCTTCCATCCCTCGTCCTAAGTCCCTCTCCAGCTCTCCTGAAGCCCCTTTAGGCCCTGGAAGGGGCTCTGAGGCCCCCTGGAGCCTTCTCTTCTCCAGGTGAACACCCCCAGTTCTCTCAGCCTGGCTCCAGAGCAGAGGGCCTCCAGCCCTTGGAACAGCTCCGTGACCTCCTCTGGAGTTGCTCCAACAGCTCCACATCCTTCCAATTTTGGGCACCCCAGAGCTGGATGCATCTCTCCAGGTGGGGTCTCAGATGAGGAGAGCAGAGGGACAGAATCACCTCCCTCAACCTGCTGGTCACGTTTCTTTTGATGCAGCCCAGGACACAGCTGGTTTTCTGGGTGTGTTTTGGCCTCATGCCCAACCTCTCATCCAGCAGCAACCCTCAAATCCTTCTCAGGATTTAGGGGGGCTGGGTGCTGTATTCTACATCTCTGCCCCACCTGAGCCTTCAGGTATCTGTGCTAAATTCCTGCTAAAAATGCCACTCAGGATCCCCTCCTGGCATCCGTCGGGGAGGAGATGCGTACCCCAGCCGATTAAGATGTACCACCAGAAGTACTTCCTCTCTGAGAAGAAAGAGATGACCAGCAGGGTATGAAGGTACAACCCCTCCACCAGCAGCCAGAAGAAGTTGGCCATGACACAGTACTGGAAGAAAACCATCATGGCCTTGCAGCCTACCTGGAAGAGAAGAAATGAACAGTGGTGAAGTGCAGGAAAGACCAAATTACCAGGAAACCTTGCTCTGGGTGTATCTTTGGGATTGCTTTGTGCAGCACCTGAACTCCTTATGGAATCAACTCTATGGTGAAAAGCCAAGTCTAAAAAAAAGTTGCTCCACTTTAGGAAAAGAAGGACTGGGATACGTATTTTTAAAATAAAGGATAGGCAGGAGAAGCAGGGTAAGCACACAAAAGCATGCACAGCTTTTATTGCACTGGAAGGGCAGAGATTTGAAAAGGGAAGGTGAATTGTTTACCTTCAGGGAATGAGTAATTAAACACAGTGACTTGCTGTGTGGAGATTTCACTGCAGCACAGGTAATGGCAACAGTTCCCTTAGCAAAGAAATAAATAAAAAAAGGAAATTTCTGACACTTTGCACCCAGTGCATCATTGCACATCCTTGAGATGTTGACTCAGAAACTGCCCTGTTGCCTTCAGGGAGTTTGCCTGGCTGATACCCTGCACGTTCTGGGGCAAGTGTTTGCTCTCACTCCCTGGTTAGTGGCCCTTCCCTGGTGTCCTGCACATGTAGAATGCTGAATTTAGAGCCATAATTTGCACCAGTGACAAGACCCCATTTCCCTCCATGCTCCTGCTGAAAACAGTTGCTATGAAACACTGGTTAAAAGAAGAAGTGTGGAAAGTGTTTTTTCAATGCCACATGTTTTGGGAGTGTCTTTCCCCACCCTCAGCCCTCCCCTAAACCCATCAGTGTGTGACACTGGGGATGCTCACGGACTCCTGACAAACAACTTCCATGCACCTCAGCTCCCTCCTGTGAGGCAGAGCATAAACACGGACTTGCTGAGGGGTGGTGATGGGGGAAAGTGGAGGCAGAGCAGGCAGTGAACTCCTTCCAACTCAGAATATTCTGTGAGTGACTTCAGGGACTGCTGGGGAGGGAAGGTGGCACAGGGCTGAGCTGGCAAAGGCTGGGGATGCAGCAGCCTCATCCCGATGGCATCATCACACATTTGGTCTCTCCCTGATTTTGTGTGCACATGGCTCTGTGACATTGCCACCGCTCCTTCCTTCCCCCCAAAGCCTGAGTGCCTGCTTGGTGTGTCTGCAGCCAGCTGGGATCTGTGTGTGTGTCCTCAGCCCTACTGGGGCTACTGAATTCTTTTATGGTTTCACTCTTGGCCCTAATTCAGCAGCTCCCAGGTGAGACACGAGGTTTAAGGGGGAAGATTTGATGCATCTCAACCACCTGCCTGTAAAACAAGGATTTCCTTGGAGATTGTACATCAGGGGATCCCTTCTGGGTGGCTGCACTGAACTTACGGCAGAGGCAGGAGGCTGGAGCACAGCACAAGGGACTGCAAGGCTTCACAGGCCAAGGGAAGGCTGCTCACAAACAGGGCACGTGCTTTCTGCCCAGCAGAGACTCTCAGGAAGGGCCTTCCAGCCCGACTTTGCAGACTATTGCTGTACAGAGAGAAAGCTGTGCTGAACCCAGGCTATGGCAGCAGAAACTGCAGATGCAAATCCATCCCTTCTTCTCCCAGTGCTGGCAAACATTGCTTTTGTGGCAGCCTCTGGCCCTAATTCCTCCCTTAAGGTGGTGGTGGCTTGTCACAAAGCTGAGGTGGATCAGGTTAGCAGTTGGATCCGATCATTTCTGAGGTCTTTCCAACATTAATGATTCTATGGTTTTATTACTCCACGCACATGGGCAGCAGCTGGGATTTGGCAACTTCTTCTCTGAGGGACCTGTAACAGATCAATTCTTTTCTCCCTGCTGAGGGATATTTGCTTATTTGAGCAGTTCCCCACCCCTGGAATTTTCGGTTTTACCTGGAGAAAGGACATTTCTGTGCACCATTTTGAGCACACGGCAGTAACATCTTGCTGCCAGGGATCTCCTGTGGCACGGGGATGTTCTGCACTAGAACAGAGTTGGATGCACTGTCCTGTCCTTAAAATTAAATAATGGCATTTTCCCACTGCCTGGGCTTGCTGCTATTGCCTAAGTGGGTAAGTTTAAAGCAGATATTTCTATGAGAGGTGCAGTTTGATTGTTGAGGATTCCACTGAATCCTCTTCAAAGACCAACTCAGTGGCACATTTGGAAAACAGCCCTTCCTGCCTTTTGGGATACCTTATTCCATGCAGGACTTGGTAATGGGTCTCCACCTTCCTGATTGATTAAATTCAGCCTCAGAGTGGCTGTTACAATGCTGGGGAACAAAATCTTCATGTATGTAAGATATCTTATCCTTTAGATGACAGACACGGGGCAGAGATGAGCCATTGCATCTCTAGAATTTATTTTTTTCATAAAGAGCAGACCTCACAGTGTGTCACTGTTGAAAGACTAACACAGGCTATTTTTAGGACAGACATTTTAACCAGGAGAAGCTGAATTACATCACTGCTTTTTCTACTCTCTCTTCTTCCACAGGCTCATTTACAGCTTATTTCCCTGTCTTTCCTCAGTGATCTTGCCCTGCTCATGTCCACATGAGATGTGGCATGAGATGGTTTTTCCCTTGGCTTTGTGGATGGCACATCTACCCGAGGGGCTCCTCTCTTTGGAGCTGCATCAGACATTGGCCTTTTGCTTTTCCCACAAGGATCCCCTCTCTTTCCACATGTGCTTCCAATGGCTGAACACTGGGAAGGACTCTGCCTCCAGCCAACGAGGCATTGAACTCTTGACCCCTCTTGACAAACTCTTTGACCCAAGACATTTGTGCTTCTCTTTGAATTCCTCATAGTCAATAAGAAAATTTAATCTTGATTATTGGAGAAGTTTGCTTGAGGATGGGGCATTCCTTAGACCTGCTCGAGGGCTTTCAAGAGAAAGAGGCAAAGAGAAGGGACACAAGGGTGGGAACAAGAAGACTGAGAAATAACCCTGCCAGGCTTTCTCCTTGTGCCCAGTAGCAGTTTGTACTTTCAAGTAATGTTAGCCCTGAGAAAAACATCTTCCTCTTCATTTTTTAGGTGGATCAGCTGGTTACTACATCAATTTTTTAACCCACCTAGAAAAACACAGTTCAGATGCTGGAGGCAGTAATTAGCTCAGAGCTGAACTGCACTAAATATACATTTATCATTCTCCTCCGTGGCAAGAACTCTGCTCATTCATAACTCCTAAAGTTTGGCAGTCTGGACCAGCTGATGAATTTCTTGAGCTCAGTATGAGCGGCTTAGTTGGACAGGAATTGGTCTGAGTTTTTGAGGTTTACACACACCCAACCATGATTTATTCCTGTGAATGGAATAAAACTCTACAAAAAAAGTCAGTCAGCTCCACAGAAATGCCAACACAAGTCTCCCTTGCCTTCTTTAGTAGGGATATGGTGTGTTACAGGTTTAGGACTTGGGTTCAGGAAGGATTTAGACAAAAGAAGTACAAAGGGGCCCTTGAGTGATTGATATCCCACCTGTCACAGCTGGACTGGGAATACTGGAGTCACAACAATCCCTACCACAAGACTTGGCCTATCCCTCCCCCTGTATAGAATCATGGAATAATTTGAGCTGGAAGGGACCTTTTAAAGGTCCTACCCCTGTATGACCTGTCCTGTGCATGGACATAACCCCTGTGCAGACCCCGTGTTCCTCCCTCGTACCCATGAGTTCTGCAGCTTCCTGTGGGGTGGAAGGTTTGGGGCAGGGCACCAAGACATACTTAAGTCAGCTTAAAGATATATTTAAGACATCCCATGCAATCCTGGGCAGTGATGCAGCTCCTGGCGTTATTTATGAAGTTGGGACAGTGCCTCCAGCAAAAACGTGGGCTCAGATTTACCTCAATCAACCAGTCAGGAAACCTGGAGACCTCAAAATCCCCTTTAAAGCGGTGCTGTTACCTGGGCTACCACCAGCACTGCAGGAGGAAGAGATTTACACTGAGATTCCTGCAGAAGACTGATGGAAACTCATTTTCCCAGTGACAGATTTATCTGGCACTTTTGTTTTATGTTGCCCAGAAGACACGAGCTGTGGGAAGGGCTGCTGGCTGACTCGTGCTGCATTTGCCCACAGCAATAGCTGATCTTCTCCCAGGCCTGGTCAAAGAGGCTTCCTTGATCTTATTTAAAAGCTTTTCGTAGCTCCCACTCAGGACCTGGAGAATGGGATAGCACGGGGCAGGCATCCCCTACTGTGGAGATGCTGAAATTAAGGACTTCCAGCACAGGGACTGCCCCAACCCTACATCTCCATAACTATAGTTCCACTTTAGACACTCATAATCATAATTAAATTCAGGAATCCATCAGTTTTGAGCTGTTCCCCCCTCAGCCCTTCTGTTGAGACATCCACTTTAACCAAAGTATAATGAAATCTGTAATGATGATCCAATAACCTAATAATTTCTCTGCTTGTAAGGTTACACAACATAATTAATTCCCCATCTCGCTATCATGGCACTGGAATTCAGGTAAGTGTCAAATTCCCAATAATTTTGTAATCTAACTGCTCTGGCCATGGCTAAACAAGGCCCGTTAATTTCTGTGCATGTGGCATGGAGATGTCAGGATGGACTCGGTTTCTAAACAGGTGTTTTCAGTTTTCACCAGGTGTTTCTCTCTGCTTTTAACTTTTATTTCACAGAATCACAGAATCATTTGGTTTGGAAAAGACTTTTATTGTCATTGAGTCCAACTGTAAATCCAGCACTGTCAAGGCCACCACTAAACCACATCCCCAAGTGCCACATCTGCATCTCTTTTAAATCCCTCCAGGGATGGGGACTCCACCATCTCTCTGGGCAGCCTGTTCCAATGCTTGAGAACCCTTTTGGAGAAGAGCTTTTTTCCTTATATCCAATCTAAACCTCTTCTGGTGCAACTTGAGGCCATTTCCTCTCCTCCTGTCCCTGTTCCCTGGGAGCAGAGCCCGACCCCCCCGGCTGCCCCCTCCTGTCAGGGACTTGTGCAGAGCCACAAGGTCCCCCCTGAGCCTCCTTTGCTCCAGGCTGAGCCCCTTTCCCAGCTCCCTCAGCTGCTCCTGGGGCTCCAGTCCCTTCCCCAGCTCCGTTCCCTTCCCTGGACACGCTCCAGCTCCTCAATGTCCTTCTTGTCCTCTCAAGTAGGGATTTTTATTGTCCTGAGCAAACTTTCACTCTACACAAGCCGAGGACAAAGCCCCTGCTGACTTCAAGTTTCATGCTGGAGGCTGAATTTGTAGTAATTTGCCATGATAGCAAAGGAAATTGTTGGCAGAAATAGAAGAGTTCCCTAATGGGTGACTCTGTTCCTCCCAAAATGAGCTCTTGGGTCAAACCAATTTGCTGAGCCAGGAAAAAAAAGAAAGGAGAAAAGACAGTAGGAAGGGAAAGAATAAAAAAATAATTTTAAAAAGGGATAAAAAAGAAAAAAGAAGGGAAAAAAAGAAGAAAAAGAAGAAAAGACAGAGAGGGAAAAGGGAAAAAAAGAAAAAAAAAGAAAAAGGAAAAAGAAAAAGAAAGGGAAAAAGAGAAAGAGAAAGAGAAAGAGAAAGAGAAAAAGAAAGAGAAAGAGAAAAAAGAAAAAGAAAAAAGAAAAAGAAAAAGAAATAAAAGGAAAAAGAAAAGAAAAAGTGCTACCTTAGGCTTAGCACACTCAACCTTTTCTGTAACAACAGCAAAAAAGCAAATTAAAAACAAACAAGCCAGACTGCCTGGCAAAAAGCCATGGCTTTCCTTTCTTCTCTCAGTTTAATTGCAGTTGCACAGATTCAAACAGGTGGGCAATAAAAAAGCCCCACAAAGTTTATGTGCTATCATGAAAATGAATTGTCTTCAAATACTCAAACGAGACAACTCCTCCTAAACCACTTGGGTGCCTTTGACTCCTTTCCTCCCTCCCTCCCTATTGTAGAGTGTGAGAAGCAGGAAATTTCAAACAATAAATTGCTGCACTAGTGGGTGGCTCTGCTGGTTTTCCTGGAAGATGCACAGAAATTTAGGATGTTAAGGACTTAACAGTATCTATGAATATTCAAGAAATTCTTAAAAGGCCATCCTGACAGAAGCGAAGTGGCTCATGATGGAAGCACGTAGACTTCAGTTTGAAAGTCTCTGTTAAAGCAACTTCTCATCTATCAGGACTTAGGACAAATAAAACCTTCATGGGAATAATAATTTTATGTCTTGATGATGGACCCTTCAGAGGCTTCAGCTCTAAGAATATACTTTTAAAAGTACAGACAGATCAGTTTAACTGGATTTATGGCCATTGTCTGTCTCAGGCACAGGGAGAAGAGGTCCCAAACCCACATTTTCCCTGTTAACTTCCTGCTCTGCACCAATAGCAGCCCAGAAACATTATGCAAGTGCACTCTTAAGCCTTGGCAGTGGCAAATTAATTCAATTTATCTTAACCTGCTTTCCTGCAGGTCCCAATCCATTACATTTTCATGCACCCCTCATTGCCCCAAGAGCATGCCCTGGAATACTTGCTCCATGCTAGCTGTCACTGGGCAGTTTATGAAGCCACTATAACCTGGATTTGTGTCTGGGCTTGTGGATTTGTTACCACTTCATAAAACAGAAATGCCATTCCCAGATGGATGAGCTGGGCTGTGCAGCCTGACCCAGGTACACACACTGTGCCTCAGCCAGGTAAGGCTTTCCTGCTGCCATCAATACTGTGGAACAATGGACATATCAGGAAGAAGCTTTTGGATCAATTTCTATCTCTTTCCTGTGCCTCTTCCACCTGCAACAAGGCTGGGCCATTAACAAACCTGGATGGAATATTATTTCCCTGGTTAGAGAATTATTTCTGCAGAAACAGCTCAATCCATATGAAATCCAAAGTCCCAAGAGATAAACTTGGCTTTTCTCTGTGCTTTCACCTCCTCAGTGCCAGCTGAAAGCCAGCTGAAAATGACAAGGCACTTATTGAAACAGAATCCCAGAATGGTTTGGGTTGGAAAGGACCTTAGAGCTCACCCAGTTGCACCCCCTGCCATGGGCAGGGACACCTCCCACTATCCCAGGTGGCTCCAAGCCCCATCCAACCTGGCCTTGGACACTTCCAGGGATGAGGTGAGGATTTGCAAGGAGGTTATATGAGACAGCCTCTATTTCATGTGCAAAGCACGGCAGGGGCAGATCCTGCACTAATTAAAATAAATGGAGTTGCAGCAGTGAATTTGGTATGAAAATAAATGGAGCTGCACCATTAAATTCTGCATTAAAATAAATGGAGCTGCACCAATTTACACCAACAAAAAATGTGGTGCACATAACTGCACTTCATGTCTTGCCCACTTCCCATGCAGGCTTCCTCAAATCCAGCACTGTCCTGTTGGATTCAGGAAGAAACTCTTAGGTCTGCTTTCCCTCACTCGAGAAGCAACTTTAAGCCCCATGACTGTGATCCTCAAGGCTATTTAAGAATTTCTCTTTGCTGGTTTTAATAGGTGTTATGTACCTGTCAGTCTTTGAAGGACTCAGCCTTTCTATTTTGTCTCGTAGGAATTCTTGTTTGACTTTTGGGACCCATCCTGTGAGTATTTCTGAGATGCTGATTAGCTCTGGCTGGTCTAACCTGGGTGTCAGATGACTCAGAGTTGAGTTTAGACTTAAAAATAGAATTATCTTGGTAAATGGGTTAAACTGTGCCTATTTTGTGCTCATCAATCACAGGATAATGGCACTTCTGAGCACATCTTCAGTGATAAGCCAAGCCAACCACAAGGCAGAAACTAAAAAGAGAAGGTGATTGGAGTTTTAATAAAGCCCATCCTCACACTTTTCCCATTTTCCCTCTTTTTTGGCAACTGCTGTGTGTTAAGGTGCCAGCCCGTGATGGTGGCACTGCTGTGTCCAGGATTCTAGAGTCACTCAAGTAAAGAAAATTCCTGCTCCAGAGCTCTGCCAGAGTCTGACTTTCTGCCTTCATTCCTGGGTTATTTCCAGGATGCCTCCATTCCTTCCCCCTGCTTTCCTCCTGTTGTTTTGTGTAATTTACAGGAGCTTTCTCTAGGGCTTGTTTTGTGGTTTTTTTCCCTTTTTTTTTCCTTTGCTTTTTTCCCTTTCCTTCTGTTTTTCTGTAAACTTTAGATTGTAGCAGTGATCATCAGATATCACCCAAGGAAACAACTGACTCCCTAATATTTGTTTTGCTTTAACACAAGTGCATAAAAAGGCTTCTACTCTTTCATTTCTCCATCATCCTGTGTATCGTGGTGCTCCCACACGGATCTGAGCAGCCTCACTGCTGGAAATGAAAATGTATCTGTCATTAACTTCCATAAATAAAGTTTTTTAGGGGGCTGTCGCCTGTTATCAGTTTGTCCTGAGGGAATTAATGTGAAAAAAACCATAATTTTCCACTCTGAAAATATGAGATATGTGTGTAAATTCTCAACTGCTGAACTCCCACTCTCCTTTGCAAAGAATAAATTTTTTGTTGGAATTTTTTGTCTTACTGGAATAATACAAAAGGAAAAAGATAAATGTGATCTCCCTTGGCTGAATCTTCAGCAAGGGCAAATTTGAAGAGCTCAGAAAAAAAGCCAGCCTGAATTTAATCTGTAGAACCTGATCTTTGTTTACAGCAAACTGTTGGCTTTGTCTTCAGCGAGGCTGGAAAGGTAAGTGGTTCATCATTATTATGCCATCCAGATATGGCAGTAATGAAACTATATCAAAACCTATCCATAAACCCACAAAAAATTAATTGAAATGACAACTGAAGTGTTCAGTTCAATCCTTCTACCACATTTGTTGTTTTGACTGTTGTTTTTTACAGGGTGTTCCCCAGGGAGAGAAGGAAAGGGGAAGAAAAAATCGTGGGAATGCCAAGAGGGAAGGGCACTAAATCTATGGAAACCAGTGTGAAAAACGAAAACTCCTAAGGAGGCCTCTTGAGTCTGGAAGTGAAAAAAAACCAAAAACAAACCAGGAAAAATGAAGGCAAATCCAGGCTGGAAAATGGTGCGATTTTTCACACACCACGAACAATTTGCAGAGGTAACAAAGGCACGTGCAGAGAGTTTTCTGTCAGAAGTGATCGATTACTGAGGCAGAACACAACCTGAATGAGTCAAACCCAATAGATATTGAAGGAGTCTGAGTGGGCGGTTCCACAGAGCCCTCTGAGCCTGATCATCTCGACACCCAAGTGCTTAAAGCCCCGACTGACAAACACACTCGAGCAGGTGCCTGTTTTTAATCAATATAAGCCAATAGGATGATTCAGTTACACATAATTACAATAAAAAAGCTACATAAATACTTTATGAGAGAGAGGGAGAAAGTGGATTTGGTCTACTCATGGTACCTTGAGCAATAGGCTGCATCTGTGCGTGGCCATCCCACCCTCTGCTGTTCGTATCCCTCTAGAAAATTCAAGGTCCCTGCGGTGTTTTGTTTCTTTACTGGAAAATCCCACCAAAAATCCACTTTTGGAAGAGGTCAGTCTAAGGATTGTCCATGAGCCAAGTGACCCACATTGTGCCCAGAAACCAGCCTGATAGATTTGGACACCTGGGAAGAGGAGAGGGAGTGAGGGACATTTGCAAAGCCACCGGTGCTGAGTTTCCTTGGTGTGGGACAAGGGGCCTTGTGCAGGTCCTGGGTTTAAAGATCATTTAAACCTGGTGCATTTAGCCATAAAAACAAGCCCTGCTTGTCAGCTCGGGGTTTCTGCCCAATGAAAACAGGCTGATTTTTTCCCCCAAGCAACAAGACTTTTCTTTTCCCCCAGGAATGAGTTTATCCATAAAGTAGGACCAAGGAACTCAAGGAGGCTACGGATGTCACACATCACTCTGCAAACATCCCCCGTGCTGGCTCACACCATGATTCAGTGATGCTCATCACATATATTTTAGCTGCACTGGCCCTGAAATGCTTACAGCCACATTCTCAGGCACTGTGGCCCATAGATATAATCAATAAATTAATTTTTCTGGGTGTTTGTTCAAGTTGAACTCAATGGCAATCCAAAACTATAAAATGCTGCAGCGTTAACACCACACCTGAAGTGTCCCAAACTAGATAAAATGAAGTAAAAATGCAGTAAAGCGTATTAAAAAGTGTTTTTGTTTTTTTTTTTAATTACATACACATCTTCATGTCTTGGAGTTCCTACTTGATTGAAGCATTGACACATTTGTTGGTGGAGAGCTTAACGTATTTTTGTGTGGCTGGAGCACAAAACATAACTTAAAGTCTTCTTACTGCAGCAGGTAATATCAAATTGGGGAGTTTGGTGCCTTCATCAGAAATGCTGGGAGAGGTTTCTATTCATTTGGATTTTATAGCCCTAAATGTGTTCTGGAAGGGGGGTGTCTTTATCCTTTCATTCCCTAAAGGAACTAAGTGTGGTACTCTTTCTTCTAATGAAACACTTTTATTGCTTTGGGTTTGCCCTGATCTAAACCAGCCCAGCAGTGAGAGCATTGAACAAATTGTTTGTTCAAATCTCTCCTCAGACCGAATGAGCTCAAGGCCACATCCAGCCATTACACACAGAACCCTCAGTGAATTGTGTATAAAATCCTCAGTATACGAATTAGTACCAGGTCTCCCAAGTCAAGCTTTATCCTGCAAGTTCAAAGCACAATCTTAACTTAAGCCAAGCTCACCCAACCCAATCAATGCCACAGGAACACAACGGATTTTACAACAATTTCTCCTAATAGATGAATGTTAGGAGAGGCATTTCTGTCATTATTTATAGACTGTGACCTGAAAGGTTGTCCAAAATGCTGGCTCAAAACTGGTGCAGATTTTGCAAAGGGTATGCTCAGTGTAATGTGCTGGAGACAGATTTGTTCCACATAATTTTATAGCCATTATGTATCATCCAGCCATTCACCCTCAGCTGGCAATTAACTCAAAAATCTTCTGATGGGGAGAAGCTGTTTTAAATGTTTTAGCCATGTAGCGTGATGGCTTCTGGGAGCTGTGGCTTCTGCAGGAAAACTCCTGTATTTACACCCAGAAGTGTTTCTGGATGGATGAGAAGCAAACACTTCTCACTCAGCTCTCTGCAACTGTGCCTCAGTCCTGACCCACTGCAAACTCCCACAGGGATGAGAGGCTGGTTCAAACTCCACAGCCTGTCCTGTCTTGGCTCATCTGCCAACTGGCATTGACAATTATCGCTGGCAATTTTTCATTCCAGTTTCCATGGCTTTCTACCTTTCATGGACCTTCACAAGAAAATCCCATTCCAAGAATACCGATCCTGGTAAATCAGGGAGAGGAAGAAGCACACAGGGACATTCCAAAGGGAACAGATCATGCTGCACACAGTTCTTGGGAAAAGCTGAGTAGGCTGCTCTGTGTTTCAACTGGGAAATGCTCAAGCAGAAAGGTCCTTTTAACAGCAGGGACAGAACTCAGGATACAAGAAAGCCAGCAAGCAAGGAAGAAATTGGGTGGATGGAAAAGGGAATCTTTTTTCTGGTGCTGTATGACATAAAAAACAGGTCCAGAGGGATCTGCTGGAGTGCTGTGCCCAGTCCCCTGCTATTATCAACAAGCAGCTCATCTGATGTTCTGAATTTACTATGGAGGGTTCCTGTTTTTCTTTTTTTTTTCCTGGATAACTTCTGATCACATCTCTTCATTTTGGTGATTTCAATTTCCTGCCTAAATTTATTAATGACTGGTGTCCTCTTACGTCAATGTGGCCTTTAGATAAACAGCCCTTCTCCCTCCTTAATGTTTGCTCCAGCTGATAACACTGAGTTTGAAAGGGAAAAAAATAACCCAACTCCTTTATTCCCTTTATTTATCATCCCAGTAGGGAAATCTCACAGTTGCAGACAGTGAGCGTGGGATACTGATTCAGATGAAAAATGGATGATGATGTCTGCACATGGCTTTGCTGCCTGAACTCCTGCAGGGATCTGGTCACTGGAGCCCAGAGAGTCACCCACATGCAGGTGCCTTCTCCCAAAGGATTGAACAGCCCTCCAGACTCCAGGGAACAGATTAATCAGAGCCCCACTGACTATGGACACACTTTACACACATAACTCTTGGGGGTATTCACCCCATAGATAATGAAAATTAGTTATGTGAATTTGGGTCTGACTCCCGTCCTCACTGAAGGAAAAGGTTTTATTGAATCCCTAAACACAAGTCTCCTTTGACCAGGATATCCAAGAAACTAGCACACGGCTGGGAGATGGACATGGGGCTGAGAGGAACCCCAAAATCATGTAGAATTGTGAATTTCACCTGATAAAACCCTTAGGGTTTAAAAAGACCTGTATGACCATCAAGTCCAACCCCAGAAGGGACCAGATATAAAATATAACTATAAATATAAATATAAATATACACATTTTGGACTCTGATAATCAAATTATTCCTTCTCCATATAAATCAAATGGCAGCAATCATGGATTTTTTTTCCTTCCAAACTAGAAAAGGATTTGAAATCCTCCCAAAGTACTGCCTCACACGCACTTGCAAGGTAATTTTTGGTGCATTGCTTAAGAGGTGCCACAAAGTGAGGTGGAAATTTCAGTGTGCAAGGCTACTTACTGAACTCACAAAGCAGTGCTCGGACTCCCCACTTTCAAACAGGATGACATCCTTTATGAAGACTGCGATGGCTCTCATGATGAAGGACATGAAGAGATGCATGTGAATGTAATTTCGAGTACAGTGTAGTTTTCTGTTGGGAAGAAATGAAACACTTCTGAATAGAAAATCTTCTCAAAAGCATTTTTATATTTACGCGTTTCTTCTGCCACGATATAGAGTCACAATTAAACATTAGAACTCCTGAGACAGGCTCTGGTCCGGTGAACATCGCCACAAATCCACTTAAGCCTCTTTAAATCCACATAACGTGGCAATCCACATATCTGCAGCAGTGCTGCTGCTTTTTCAGTCCTCAGAAAAACAGGGCAAAATACAGAATGACAGAAAACAAGTCCATCCTGCTGCTCTCCACTGGAAAAGAAATGTTTTTGACTGAGCAGACTGTGCTCGTGATAAAGGGCTGTTTTCTACAGAATGTTTCTGCTGCAATAATTCTTTTCAAAGTGAAACGTCTCTTCAAGGAGGCAAAAAAATTCTTAGCACCTGTTGCCAGAATTAACACATATTACAGGATTTCTGGAGCAATATGAACTATATTTTCACTTAAAAATTACTGGTTGTTAATGATACTGAGAACTACACCAGGGTTTTTCTGTCCCTTGCCTGCTCATATTTTAAAGACGAGTTCTCATCAAGTAGGAGATTTTTTTTCCAAGTGAAACTTTACATCAGCTAAAGTGAAAGGCTTAATAGTCTGGAAATGGGTACTTTGTACAGACACCAGAACCACGCCAGACCTCACTCAGCAACGTAATCAAATTACCACCTCTTAACGAGCCAGTGTGCACTGGCAGAGGTTGCGCTCCTAATCTCCGATGATGGCAAGATAATGGGGCTGAGCCGAGTCCTCTGTGCTTGCAGGCAAAGGCAAGTCAAGTTAAGCTGCTTCCCATGAAGGAAGAGCAGGATCCCCAAGAGTTTCACCAGCTTGGCTGGCACCTTGTACCTTGTGGACGTCACTTGCATGTGTGTCTGATTGATTCCTCCCTTGTGAGAGGAGTGGAGAGAGCACGTGGGAGGAGAAGTGCAAGGTTCCTGAAGGGTGAGGCCAGTCTTGGTGTGAGAGTTACCCTAGAAAATGTGCTCTGTCCCTACACGAGGAGATGGAACCACATCCAAAGGATTTTTCCATCTCACAGAGGTCTGCTTTTTGCTGTTCTCCCTTTACATATATGAATTTATAATATGAGATTGCACATATGCAGACTTCTTCATGGGAGGCACCCAAATTTAGACGCCTGAATCTATTACAAACAATAGAGAGCAAAAATTAATCCATTTGCTGCAATCTGGGATTCTAATGCCATTTGATGAGCTGTAGAGCATCTGCCCACCCATCCATGAGGGCCTAGGTCTCCTGAAGGCTCTGCATCATATCTGCCACCCTTGTGCTTATCTCAAGGACACCAGCAAGTCTCAAATGGCTCTGGGTGTCTCTGTCTTGCCATAGAGCAGCAGCAGGAAGTGTTTTTGGAAAGGACTTTGGGAGGAAACAGGTTGCCCAGAGAAACTGTGGATGTCCCATCCCTGGAAGTGTCCAAATCCAGGTTGGATGGGTTTTGGAGCAACCTGGGATAGCGGAAGGTGTCCCTGCCCATGGCAAGGGGTGGAACTGGATGGACTTTAAGGTCCCTTCCAAACCAAACCATTCTGGGATTTTGTGATCCTGGATATTTTTGGATGCAATTTTGGGTACCATTTTGAATGCCTACTTTAAGTAGAAGTTCCATGGCATCCATACACACCATTCTGACTAGGACTGTCTGGACTGTAACAGGTTTATGGGGTAAATGGCCTTTAACAGAGATCCATCATGCAACAATCTACCTTTAGTGAGATGAATCCACCTAAATAATTGCATTTGGGTTACAATTCTCACACAAAGGCCACAAATCACACACCAAAGCACAGTGACACTGAAAGATGGAGGAACTTCCCTATCCAACGCAGATTGACAGAAATCTTGGGCATCTTCCTGTAACACTCATGGCCTGTACAGGCTGTAAGTTACCAGCCTTTGAGTCATCCCTGTGCCTTTTTCTGCTTGTGGTCTTACCTGAAGAGACACAGAATGATCATGGCAGCCGTGAGGGCAATGAGGGATAAGGTGTGTCCGATGGTGTAGCCGGTCTTGACTGTTCCGTAGAACGCCGTTTGCTGGTGTGAAAGAAAGAAAACAGGGCTTTCAAAGAGGTCTAAAATGCACTCCTAAACACAGCATCACTGACTGCTGGGACAAGGAAATCATCCTTCTCTGTTCTCTTAAAACACCTCCAACTCCTTCACCCTTTAAAATCCCATCCAGTAGCGCATGTGACTCAGACACCGCCGGTGTGAGTGAGGAGGACGCGTCTGGATGCAGCAGAGCTTGGACCACTCCAGACCAGGTTAGAGCTACTCGGGGGAAAGAGTCCTGCTGGAAGGAGGCTGATTTGACACCTGCAGAGACAGCTACAGCCCAAAGCCTCGTGGAACAGGAGTGACTGGTGTTCAGCTTAAGAGGGCATGACACTGCGTCTGACGTGGTGAATACTGTGAGACTCATTTTATTGAGGAGGTGTGAGGGCAGAACTGTCTGGGAAATTGTTTTGCTTTTGTGGAATTTACACTGTGTTTAGGCAAGTAAAAACTTGAGACCTTCTCACTGTTAACTCAGAAATATGTGTTGAGTTGGATATTGGTTCATGGTTTTTCTCTTTGACAGCACACAGAGGGAATCTGAGCGTGGGGCACCACAGGGCTTGGATTCAACTTGGAATCCTAGTCTAAATAAAACAGGCAAAGAAGCTCTCCAAGGCTCTCTAGCAACACTCTAAATCTATAGATTTTGATTTTCAGCTTTAAAAAAAAAGGACAAAAAAACCAAAAGGTGAAAGTATTTAGACATTTATCTAATCAATTAAAAAAACCCTAAGTTTTTATGAGAATCTAACTCAGTTTATGGAATTTTTTTTTTCCAGCTCTTGATTGGCCCTCCTCTGCCCTCCTTGTCACCATCTTCTATAAACAACCCAAACAACCAAAACCACAAAGAGCAGGCTAGACAGAAAATCTAAACCAAACCTTGTTTGGAGAAATACTTTTCCATAACATTGAGAGTTGACATTTTAATGTGCTATTTTCACAGGCTTTGGCAAGTATTTGGTGCTTTACAGAACCAGTGAGGCTGGGATGAGCTGCAATCCTTTAGCATTTGCACAAGGCAGGTTGGAGGGGTGTTAAAACAAGAGAGTTTTCAGAGATAACACTGATCATATCTTCAACCACACACCTCAGAGGTGTTTAAAGCACCATATCTTTAAAGCCCCACTCAGTGAACCCACATGACTGAGAGCTTTGGGTCACTCTGAATAGATAATTCAAGGGTTTCAGGACATTTTATCTGCCTGGTCTTGCCCAGATAAAGCCAGGAGGCTGCTGTGGTGATGAACTCACCCTGTTTGGTGTGGTCACAGCTGAGCCTTGCTCACCTGCACGGCAGGGAGGGACTTGCACTGCAGTAGGGAACAGGAGAGGTTGCTCCTTTCCACCCCACCGGCTTGCAGATTCCACCCAAAACTACCAAATATAGAATCCTAGAATGGTTTGGGTTGGAAGGGACCCTCTGCCATGGACAGGGACACCTCCCACTATCCCAGGCTGCTCCAAGTCCCATCCAACCTGGCCTTGGACATTTCCAGGGATCCAGGGGCAGCCACAGCTTCTCTGGGCACCCTGTGCCAGGGCCTGCCCATCCTCACAGCAAAAAACTTCCTCCTAATATCCCATCTAAATCTACTCTCTGTCAGTTTGAAGCTATTTCCCCTTGTCCTGTCAACTCCAGACCCTTGTAAAAAGCCCCTCTCTGTCTCCCTTGTCAGCTCCCTTCAGGTCCTGCAAGGCCACAATGAGGTCACCCCTAAGCCTTCTCCTCTCCAGGCTGAACACTCCCAGCTCTCTCAGCCTTTCCTCCCAGCAGAGCTGCTCCATCTCTCGGATCATCCTGATGCCTCCTCTGGGCTCTCTCCAGCAGCTCCAGGTCCTCCCATGCTGGGCCCCAGGGCTGGGGCAGCTCTGCAGGTGGGGCCTCACCTGAGGGGTGCAGAGGGGCAGAATCCCCCCTTTCCCTGCTGCTCAGGCCATGGGATCAGCCCAAGATACAATTGGATTTCTGGGCTGCACGTGCACATGGTCAGTGCATGTCCAGCCTCTAATCCACCAGCACCCCCAAGATGAAGTCTTCTTTCCGGCTTTCCTGGAGTTTGGGATCCCAAAGGCAGCTCTGACTTTTCTAACAAGAGCAGTCAACCTCCCTCATGTTGATTTCATCTTTCTCTATTATCTCTGTTTTTGATGGCACCAGAGCAGGAATGTTCCAGGAAAGACCTGGCCAGCAGAAGGAGGGAGCTCGTGATAGGGGACTGTGGGAGGAAGAGGTTGTCCCACACTTTATTTAGGAGAGCAGAGAAAAGCAGGTCTTCTGCTTCTTTGAGTTATTCCCAGGAGCAAGTTATGCACAGAAAGTTCCTGGTGTTATTCAACAACCAATTCCCTGTGTTTTCCCCCCATATTTTGTGGTGACTAATCCTTCTTGTGTAGACAGAGAGAGGGTTCTGCATTCAGCTTTAATGCAGGATGTGGGGTCACCTCTGTTCTGGAAACAGCACATAATGACTTCTCACTCTTCATTGCACTTGCTAATGACAATTGGTTCCTATTTTAGAGATATCAAAGCAGAGAATTTGACCCAAGATCATAAATGGAATTGAAATTTCACTCAGGGTCCAGATTATAAAATATTCTTATTAGAAAAGAGAGGGGTGTGTAGATAAGTGAAGGCAATGCATGCCAGCGTGCCTGGACTCTAACTGCAGACCCTGACTGATTTACAGGATGAAATCAGGCAACTTCATCATTGTCTCTCTGACTTCTTAAAGCTTCTGCTTAATTTCACAGGAGTGTGATAATAACAATTATTTGAGGTAGGTGCTAAACCAAGATTAACTGAGTTTTATTTTCCCTGGTTTCTCTTCAGTAACCTCAGCATTTGTCCCTTGGTGTCTTGGTTGACAGTGGGAAACATTTACATTTTTGAGAGAAAAAGAAAAATACTGATATAAAGTCTTTCAGAAACCAAATGTGTTTGGGGTTCATGTCATCCAGCCCAAAGTCATTGGGGTTCGCTCGAGAGTAAATGAAAAGAGATCCCTTAAGAGAGAAGACTGGGCTGAACTGACCTCTGGAGGTGTCTCTTTATTTCACCATTTCAGGCAGAACCTACAGAGACACTGGGGTGGCTCCTCTGAGCAGGTGGAAGCACACCAGGGAGAAGAGCATCACATCTGATGGGGGATCAGCAAAATAACCCCACTCCCCATTTGCTGATGCACCACTTGTAAAGGTCAGCTTGGAGAAGGGCTCATCATCACTGCATGGATCCCAAGAGCAGCACTTTGGTGCCTGCATCATCAGCTGCTTAGGGGCTGCCAGAATTCACAGCTAAAACCTTACACACTGCCTTTATTTATTTTTCATATTTTTCTTCTTGTTCCTGACTTGAGACCAAAAGTTCATGAAGTGTTTTGCTCCTGGAAGCTTATCAGTCTTTCCTGGACCTCATGTCCTATACAGCCTGCTGGTTTTTTTCTATTCCCTTTACTTCTTGCTCCCCAAACTCACAGCCAATTCAACAACAAAAAACCAAAAATCTTTTCTTTTTCATGGGCTACTACTGCATGTTCACCCCCCTCAGCCACCTTTCACACAAATTGGACTTTAACAGCAGGACAAAACTGTGGAAATCAGGGGAAAATAATTAAGAAAGAATTAAAAGAACACAATACAGGTTCTCCTGGTAACGCGGCACTCTGGCAACGCTGCAATCCATTGGGTGGCCGGAACAAGTCCCAGGAATTCCCAAATCCCCTGTGCAGCAGGAACACAAACCAGAGCTCTGGATGGGGGTACTTTCATAGCAGAGCTGGAACAATGGCTTTTGCAACCTCACAGCTCAGCCTGAGGAATGGACACTTGAGGATGTGAAGTGCTGGCTGACCTTGAAGGCAGACTAGGGCTCTCTTCAGCAGAGCCCTGAAATTCTTTGTGCACCTCTCCCTTTGCTATTTTCTGTTTTCTTTCACACTTAGAGCTGGCTCAGTTCTGCTCTGATCCCCTGTTAACTCTCTGAGTGCCTTGGCAGTGCGTGACCATGCACAGAGACCTCTCAGCATATCAAGTCACAGAATCCCAGAATGGATTGAGTTGGAAGGGACCCAAAAGATCACCTCATTCCAACCCCTGCCATGGGCAGGGACACCTTCCACCCAGGTTGCTCCAAGCCCCATCCAACCTGGCCTGGACACTG
This sequence comes from Corvus moneduloides, assembly GCF_009650955.1. Taxonomy (NCBI): domain Eukaryota; kingdom Metazoa; phylum Chordata; class Aves; order Passeriformes; family Corvidae; genus Corvus; species Corvus moneduloides. The sequence continues at coordinate 2,807,764 of NC_045476.1, forward strand.
CCAGGGATCCAGGGGCAGCCACAGCTTCTCTGGGCACCCTGTGCCAGGGCTTCCCCATCCTCACCGGAGGAATTTCTTTCCAATATCTCATCTAACCCTGCCCTTCTTCAGCTTAACACCATTCCCTTGTCCCATCACTCCATGCCCATGTGAAAAATCCCTCTCCAGCCTTTTTGTAAGCCCCCTCTAAATACTGGAAATAAATATTGATTCATTATTTAGATTCCAATGTCCAACTTTCAGTAACACTGATGTATGTCTTAAACAACAGCAACAACAAAAAGCACGGGCAGAGGTTTAATATAAACACAGTAACCTATTATATAAAAATATAAGCACTGCAACATGTGACTGTAGTGAAATAAAATTCTTTTCTAGCATAAGCTTTTTCTTGTTGACTATGGGACTGCTGCAGGTGATTAGTTTAGATTAGATGCTGAACTTTGACTTACGTGAGGTGAATCTTGCTTCTAACATTTGTCATCCTCTTTAGACTTTACCCTTCATATCTCAGCATGCAGCAAACCAGTAACAGATTCCTTCCTGTGTAATGACAACACTCTGTAAAGCTAATTAGCTAATTATACATTGCTCAGCGATTGCTAATTTATACACAAACAAAATCCCAGAGAGCTTGCGGATTTCCTTCCAAAATTTAGCAAAATTTCACGAAAATGTGTGTTCCCTACAGTGGTCTAGATATTTAGCTGGTTGGGATCTGCAGAGCAGCACTGATGGCAAGTAGGTCATATAATTTTTATGCCTTTAGAGCTTTTGATGCTTATGTTGCCATAGAAAGACTGGAATCACCATATCTACTTAAGGACAAATATAAATGTGGAGGGCTTGTTTCAAAGTGTACTGTGGAAAATCAAACACCTGAAGTTATGTGTGGGCATCACACAGGCAATGGTCTGATCTTCTCAGTTCCTGACATCCTGGAAATTTTGCATGTCCCATCCCTGGAAGTGTTCAAGGCCAGGTTTGGAACAACCTGGTCTAGTGGAAGGTGTCCCTGCCCATGGCAGGAGGTGGAATGAGATGATCCTTAAGGTCCCCTCCATCCCAAGTCATTCCATGACTCTATGATCTGTGACACCAAAGGGAAGATTGTTTCCTTGACCAAACATTTGAACTCTGCTTCCAAGGATCCCCAGGAGGACTTTTCCCTCTTGAGGAATCAGAGTGGAAATGGAAAAAATTGGGCATGGGGAGATGCTATGATTCTGGTGTTGATCCCTGTTAAATCTTGATGTTCACCCATGCAGGTTTACAAACCTCCTCCCCTGGAGTGCTGTTGGAATCGTATCCACAAGCTACGGTGTAGGGTGCAGGGTACACATCCGACCAGCCCTGGCTTGTACAATTCCTGGTCACATTCCCTGCAGGAAAAGAGAAAACAATGACTTAAAAAGAAACCTGCAGCTTGCTGTTAAACCAACTTCTGCCTTTTGGGGTACAAATGCCAGAGCACAATTCTTGTAACATTTAGAATAAAACTCTCAGACTTTTCCCCTGTTATTAATTTTTCATATTACACACAACTCATAAATGGGAGGCACCCATTGTGTTTTAAAGTCCAGGCTTCAATAAAAAAGTACATTTTAATACAGAGGTGCACACAAAACATCTCTTCTAGTGGTACCATAACACCAGTTGCATGCAGACTTTTGGTTGCTAGCACTGCACCAATATAGTTTGAGTGTTTTGTTGCCACATTGCCTTTGGTTCTGGAAAATTTTTGCCTGACCAGAGCAGTGAAGTATTTATGCTTTTCACTCTGCCTGTGAGCAGCCAGGACAGGGATAGATAAAATGCTCCTTTCACAGTATGCAGATAAGGTTGGAGGTCTGGGAACTAAATCCAGTTCTCCACACCCAGACCTTGCCCACAACTGAGCCCTGATCAGATGCGATTCCTGGGAAATGTACTGCTCTTGTTTGAGAATAAAGCACTTCAACATTTGGCTGTGAAGGGAGAAAAACCACACACTGACAACCTGTATTGCCTGTTTTAACTTGTATACTCCAGGGCAAGAAGATTTCCTGGACTGTCCAGCTTGCTGAGTGCCTGGGGCCTCTGACCAGCTAAAAAGAGCTTTAATTAACCCAAGGACATCTCCCTCCTTCAGCCAAAGCTGTCAAAACTGAAGTGCATGTGGCTCTTTGGTACTCAGAACTGCCTGATCCATCCAGGATTGTAAGTGCAAAGCACTTCTCACTTGGTAAAATACCTCTGCTTCCTGTCCCAGCTGGACCTCAAACCCACATTGGCTTAATCCAACAAAAGGAGGAGACACCAGCACTCAGGATAAGCCTTACCCCAAGAGGTTTGTGGCCTAAAAGACCAAGAAATGGGTTTTTCAAGGCATAACGAAGCAGAAATACACCCAACAGCACACTGTGAATTCCCCCAGCACCTTCTGTGACCACAAATCCCTGCCATGCCCACCTCACACAGATCCCATTACTGGGGCATTCCACTGGTGCCATTCATTGCACGAAACTGGAAAACTGCTCAATACACCTGAATGAACAAACAGCAGCCAAACCTCGCTTCTTGTGGTGAAAAATGACACCAGTGAAACTCAAAGAGCTTTGCAAACCGTTCCAACAATGGAGTTCTTTGCACACAAGAGCACGAAAACTCTGGCAAACCGGAGCAAATCAGTTACGCAGCTGTGAGTCACGAAAATATTCGAGTATCACCTCCAGCAATTTCTGACACCTGAGTCACCTGAACGCCTTCCCAGCCACGGGCCTGCTCTGCACTGGAATCAGCAGCACACAATCCCCTGCCTGAAGTCACTTCTTGAATCCCTGTCACAGATGGCTTTCGACCCTAGAGCTTGCTCCTTTAATCTGTCTTTGCAACAGATCTGAATCCAGGAGGGCTCTCGAAGGTGCCTTTGTTCAGCACAGCTCCGTGGGCTGCTGCTCCCAGGCTTTCCCTGCATGGCCACTGTTTGCAGTTCTGTTCACCAGGGTTCATATTGGGATCATAAGGGATCTTGTGCAAACAAATCAAGGACATGACTGCTCAGCGCTTTCAGGTTTTTGGAGGTGTTATGCAATTTCTGTTAGTTCTTCTTCGTTACAATGGATCCCATTATCTGGACTTCATCGCTTCCCATTTCCTGCTAAAAACTCCTCCTCTCTCTTTGGGCCTGGCTTTAGATTTCATTGCGGTTTTGATTCTTTGTTTCTTATTCTCAGTGAGCTAAGGCGTGCTTCTTGCAGCTTAATTTTCTCCTATTTCTTCTTTTTAATTGCACTTCCTCCCAATTTTATGATTATTTTATAATTCTCACCACTCTCAATACTTTCAAAAATTTTCCCAATGCTTTAGCAGATGTGGGGACCAAGGTAGAGGGAAGAACAATGACAAAGCATCAGTGGGATTAAAAAATAATAATGAAAATTACTCTGATTTTAGGGAAACTCTCTTCCCAGAGAAGTTTTTCTACGGTTCTTTGCTCCTCGTGTCCAAATTCACACACATGGTGTGATACAAGACACTTTTCTAACAACTCACATATTCACCTGATGTCTAAGAGGTACAAAAAGTACAAGGTTAGACAACAAAGATTTTATCACACCACAATTTTGACTCGAGCGATGGATGATATCTCTCCTGAGACCATACAACATTTCTATTTTCTACTATTTAAAATATTAATTTCTATACAGAAAATGAGCATAAAATTTGGGAAAGTGCCCCACAAGCTTAGTTCTTCCTCTGAGGTTTACGGGCTCAGGTTAGACCGAAGCATTACACAGATTTTTATGTTCCAAGGTCAAATCCCAGCTCTGCCACAAGCCCGTATGAAAATGAGCCAGTTCTCGTGGTCTTCCTGACTCTCAGTTTTTCCACAGACTTTGGTAATAAAGTCTGATCATTTGTCAATGGAAAGGCAAATTTTTCAAAGCACCAGAAGTTGCATTTGCCATTTCCCAGAGCTGTTTCTCACTTTTTTGTGTAACACAAGTTTTCCCTAAAATGAGCACCAATGGAGTACATTGAAAATCTAAGTGACAGTATCAGAAAACACAAAATTTCTGCACTTGGAAATTGTCTCCAGCCTTTCAAAGTTCACTAGGTTTCCCAAACTTTCCCATTTCCTATCAGACTGGAGCTAAAACTTTTCAAGTTGTACTCCTGGAGATTTAATGAGACAGGAGACCAGGAGTTTATTACTCAGTTACACGTAATTAGCAATGTAGAGTGGAGGAGATTCACTGCGAGGTGGAAGCATCCCAGTGCCAGTAGGTTGGTGCTCCAGGCTCTCTTCTATGTTGTGGAAGAAGCTGAGGCGAGGACAGAGTGCCCTCCTTCACATGGTATTAGTTAGAGCCAGGAATTAATCTAGGGTTTTTTTGTGGGGTTTGTATTTAATTTTGATCGATGTTACCACTGTCAAACTGGTGTGCCTGTTCCTGAAAGCAACGAGATGAGGTTTCCCTTAAAAAAAAAAACCAAATATTTTCACTTGAAAAAGCCACAACTAACTCTCATTTATTATAACAATAACCTCATAATGTCTTGCAAGAGCTCAGTGTTCTGCTTTCACAGAGTCCCAGAATGGTTCAGGTTGGAAGGGACCTCTGGAGGTCATCTGGACCAAAACCCCTGCTCAGGTAGGGTCACCTAAAATGGAAGCATGACCAGATGCCTTTTGGGTATTCTTGGAATCCTTCAAGGATGGAGACTGAGCACGCAAAACTTGTCTCAGAATTTAGAATCACAGAATCATCATAGAATGGTTTGGGTTGGAAGGGACTTTAGATTCCAGTTCTAACCTCCCTGCCATGGGCAGGGAACTTTCCACGAGACCTCCTTGTTGTCACTGAGAGGAATTTCCTTCCCTTTGACATGATTTATTCATGACACAGCAGAAGAGGAGGGAGGAGTTTGTGGAACAAAGATAAAACCAGAACATTTTCTTTATCAGAGGTGTTTCATCTGGGTAGGAGTTAAACACTGAACAAATGAACTGAATAAATGCACAGAGCTGTTGTCTATGCCTCGTTCTTCAGGTTTTTTCTCTTAATTTCTTTCTGCCTCTCATCTGTTTCAAACACACCCTTCAAACTCAGAGACATGTCTGAAAGTTCCTGTTACAGGTAGGGTTTTACATCTTTGATCTTCTTGGAAAAAACCCTCTTCCTGGCTTTTAATGGGAGTTTGAATTCATACAAAGAGATTTGAGGTCAATCATGGCTCAGGGGTGTTGGCTTTTGCCCCCTCTTGCTTCCCTTGCCCTTTTCTGCAATAGCTTCTAAAGCAGAGGGAAGGTGTGCTCTGCCCAGCAATCAGTCCTGCTTCTCTAGCATCATATTCCACAGACATAAATCGATTTTTTCAAACAGAAGTTATTAAAACAGTAGCACTTCTATTATTTACCCTTCTTGAGATGCTGCTGAGCCCACTGGCACCTCTCTACTTTCATTTTTATTATTGATCTGCCCCACTGTTCCTGGGAAACACCTGAAACTTGCAGACAGCTTGCACTAGGCTGGGTGCTGAAGTGCTTAGTCCTGGGAAAAACTTGTGGGCAAGATATTTTCCCAATTTGCTTTCTCTGCCTCAGTCATGATCTCACGAGAGTGCAACTTCTGCTCAGAGTTTCATGTTGTTTCACAGTTTTGTATCTCATAACTTCGTGTCATAGTAGAACCTGTGGCATTGGGTCAGCACCTCAAGCAAGACACACTTAATTTTCCTCCTTTCTTGTTTTTCACATCACTTGGCCTGCAGTTATTACTGCCATGTGTCCAGTGCCCTGAAACTTCCTGCACCCCATTTGTGGGGCAATACTCAATTTTCCCTTATTTTCCTTTTCCCTTCCTGCACATTTCATTTCTAAGTGTGAAGATCCTGATCCTTAATAAATACAGATAATTCCCCCCTTCTTAACAACTACAGTGTTCCCCTTGATTAAGCACCTTTTGTAAACCGCTTGTTTTCTCATCCTAAAAGCAGAGCTGTCAAACTTTAGAATAAATTTCTCACTAGATCTTTTGATCCTGCAATCATAGGATTCCAGGCAACATTTACAAGAAAAAGATGCACATTTCTGGGTAGAGGTGGAGGTGTAGCTCCAGTCCTTCAGAGGAGTGGGGCACAAGCATTGTGACACCTCAAGTGCAAATAAATCATGGAATCATAGAACGGTTTAGGTTGGAAAACCCTCTAAGATCATCGAGTTCAACCATTAACCCTGCACTGCCAAGGCCACCATCAAGCCATGACCCCAAGTGCCACATCCATATGTTTTTAAGCACTTCCAGGGATGGTGATGCCCTCTATGAGCCTCCTTTTTTCCAGGTAATTCTGCCTTTTTGATGTGAAGGTTACACTTGGACGACAGAGCACCTGAGCAGGTCAAGGGCTCTCAGTGAAGAGACCTCCATAAAAAACACACCCAACTTCTTGGGATTTTTTAATGACCATTGTAGAAAAAACCAATGGGTATGGTTCATTTTGGGGTTCTTTAGAGAAGTGGTGATACCTTCTCCTTATCTGCTGCTGTCTGCTCATCCCTATCCTTGTTTTATTCAATTTTTGTTCCAGTTTCAGAAGCAATGCAGAATAAAAAGTGTTCATCAAGGAGGGGAAAGGAGAAGGGAAATAAATTTAGAGCAGCTGAGGAAAAAAAGGAGTTTGGCAAGCCCAAAACTCACATGGATCTCAAATCACTGAGTGGGATTCCAGAGCTTGGTTATGCCCACCCCCTTAGGTCAATTAATCTCACAGCTGAAGTTTAAAAACTGTCAGTGCTAATTTAACTTGTGCATGGTGGACAATTTGCTTTTAGAGAAACTGTGAGACATAAATCCCTATTACAAATGTCATCCTCCACGTATCGAAAGAGAGCTGGAACACTCTGGTCAAGGGGTGGAAAGCAATGCACTTTCATAATGAAAGGTGCCAAAAATATTTTCATCCATCTCCCTCACATGGCACTGACGAACATCATGAAATAATGAAAATTTTCTGGATCTGTGAATGCCATAAAAAATTAATGTCAAATGACATCAGGACGGTGTTAGGCATTTTAAGGTTTTTAAATGCCATGAGATATTTTATCCGTTATTAACCATGAGATGGGATATTAGTCATTTGAAGAGCTTATTCTCCATGAGGCATAAAAATCACATTAACTCTTTTTCTCCTGGTACTTCACCCTTTTCCTGCTGTAAATACATAAAAAGATTTTCTCTGGCTGACAACTTGATAAAAGCTTTCATGCTCCTGCAAAGGGATCAAAGATTACGACACAAACATTAACCAGATGATTGAGTTCCTTGAAAGCTGTTCAATGACACTCACTGCTACAAAGGAGGAGCTGCTTCACAACCTCAATTTTGCAACAAATCCTATAAAACAGGAGGCAATTTTCCCCTGCCTTAATTTAAGACCATCTCTGCTTTCCCTGCTTGGTAATGGTGGTACGAAGTGGCTGTCTCAGAGAAAATCAAAGCTGCAGCTTCTGCTTTGGGAATGGCATCAGTTGTTCTGTTTGTGCCCTGCTGGGGTGGGATTCACCCCTATTGGAAGACATTCCTGTCTGCCAGTGCCACTCCACAATCTTTTGATTGCAAATGGGGAGAAATATGTGATTTATAGATGCTATTAAACTCATCCTGGAGTGGGAATCTAAAAACCAGCTGAACTGAACCTCTAAGGAACCTGCTTCTCATCTCTGACTGTAAAACCAACTCAGAGAGAGATTTACTTAGGGAAAACTCTAAAATCAGTTGATACAAATGCCATTTCAGATTGGAAATTTGGTTTCCTGAATACAGGTATCTTAACACCAGCTGAGGAATCCTCAGGGATTTCAGATCGCCCAGAATTTGTCAAATCCTACCAGACGTTTATGGTTAAAAATATGAATGGAGCTCTCAGTGTCTGTGCTGTGGGCGCCTTGCTGTGAGCTCAGCTCTGGTGGGATGATGCATTAGAACGAGTTTTTGAGAGATTTTCCTTCCTGTTTCACTAACTCTGCTGGTATATAAACCCCAGTGAGCGAATGCTGTGCTGGGGAGAGGGCACAGAGCAGGAACAGCAGGTAATTATTCCACATGGCTGATCCAATGCACAGGGGTCTTGTCCTGCAAGATGTGATATCACAGCAGCTTCTGCCTCTTTTCCCTGGGTGTTGACACAGGAGTGATGAGCTACCAGGGAATTTTGGAAATGGGGAAGTCAGCACTAGGATGGGACTCCAGGGATTTTGAATTTCCCTTCTGTGTCTGCAAAGAATTTTGGTGTGGCCTTGGCCAAGTTGTGTAATCAGCATGTGCTAGTTAATGAGTGCAGTGCTCTGGCCTGTTGAACTGGGATGATATTGTGTCCCTACCCCCATTCCTAATCTGTTCTGTGTGTTTGCACTGCAAGGCTCTAACAATGGGGGATCAGCTCGATGCAAGATCTGCAGTGCAAAAAACCTTAATTCTCTGTGAAGGCCTGCAGGGCTTCTATAATAAAAATGGTGAAAAATGACTACAAACTACCAGGAGACACCATCAGCCCTGTTGCTGCATGGCCCCTTGAGACCTGAGTTTTAAACTAAAGCTTCTCAAAACACCCGGACCAGTGAGTTAAGCTACTTCCTCCATTAACCTCTCCTGCCCATTCTTTGTCAGGTTAATTCTTTAGCCTGTGGCCAAATTTGTCATTCCAGCAGAAAAAAAAATTACTTTATTACGTACAGTTCCAGCTTGTTTCTTTTCTGTCAGAGACTTAATTAATGATTGTGCTAAGCAGCTCGTTTTGCACAACAAACACAACTATTGCACAGGTTGATTCAATTTTCACTGCACAACATCCATATTATTGGATTTCCCCAGGAGCTATTTTTGCATCCCTGTGATCCACAGTAGTGGTGCTGCAAGTGCAGGGAGGATGTTTTAATGTTTGGGAATTAATAGATGGCTTGGAAACCTCCTTTACCTTGGGCTAAGAGCTGGTTTCTCCCTCTTTATTGAGATGTTCCCCCTGTGGAATGATGAGAAACCCCTGGGAGTGAAGCCATGGAGCTGTTTTGGGATTTGCTTACCCAGGAAGGAGGTCAGGAACCTGAAGTACTTGGGACATGGCCGTACCACGACTTCTCCCACCTCTGCTTCAGGCCAGCACGTGATGTTGTCCCACTGCCTCCTGCAGCCTGGGGAAGAGAGAAAAGCAGATGGTGGAACCCTCATGAGTGGGACCTGCTAGGTGCAGCAGAGCAGCTCTGCAAAGGTTTGTGGAGCCCCTCACCCCGGCCCAGGCACGTTTTGGAATGAAACCCACAGAAATATTCTCTTTAAACATGCAGTTTTCAGCTCCACCAGTCCCTGAAATTCAGCACTGTAATTTTCCAGAAATCAGTATGGAAAGAATGGCAGATAAGTGCAAGAACCAGGCAAATCAGGCTTGATAAAGAACAGTGCCTTCTCCTGGATTAAAAAGGCAGAAATGCCTAATTAAATATCTCTCTTGCTTGCCCTTGTCACTTGCTGTTGCACTAAAACACCTGATCTGAACCTGTGAGACACTCTCCCCTTCCTCCTCTGCTTCCCTCAAATGTCATCACCTTTTTCTTCCCATTGCAATGGTTGTGCAGCTCTCACAGCAGGAAGGGGACATGGATGACAATCAAGGGATCAGGGCCCAAATCCCTTCACCGGAAGCTGACTTTGCTTCTTAAAAAGGGAGAAGTCACAAAACACTGCTGGAGGCTGAGCAGGGGCAGTGCTGTGGCCAGGATCCCCATGGAAGGGTGGGGAAAGGTGGCACATCCTCAGCTATCCAAGCTAGGAATGAAGGAATAACCAACACAGGCAGAAAACACAAGGTTTTGTCAAAATGAGGCGTTGCTGGAGTTTTTCTGGGTAGAATTAAGGCTTTCTTGGAAAGAAAAAGTGGCACGTCCTTTCCACAGAGTTGTAATGTTCTGATTTTGCCCTTTTATTTCTCAAAAGGCATTAATAATACCCCTGCATGCTGCACTGTTGGATCATGTAACATTAACCCTGAAGCCAGAAGGAGTTGGCGGATCTGAATTTAAAAAAAAAAAAAAAAAAAAAAAAAAAAATCAAACACATTTCTACATCGATGCGTTACCATTTTAGAGTTCTGAGAAGAATTTTGACAACCTTTCCCCCCCTGCTTTATATTTCCAACAGACAGGCATTTCAGTTGCTGCCTGGGTGAGATGGATGGGTTGTCAGCTGAGCTCCCTTTTCCCAGCACCTGTGCTCTCCGTTATTTTTCACACCCCATTAGATGGCAACGCTCCCCCAAATGTGACTCACACGCTGTTAAGGTCAACAGCCCCACACGAGAGAGACTGGGATGTGAAGAACAGAGTGGTGAGGAAATGTGGAGGAAATATTTCTCACGTGCCAGCAAAGGGAGCTGTGAAACCCCTGTCAGGCTGCACTTGTTGGTAATCACACCCTGCTCTGAAATTCCTCCTTTAAATCAGCTTTTACTACTTGAGCTAAGGAGAGGGCTGGTGCCATCACCAGCCCGTGCAGAGCGAGGCAGAGCTGTCTCAGATCAATAGAGAGCACGCAGAAAGGCTTTGAAGCTGAGAAAGAACCCTTAGCTCGCTTTCAAAGTGATTGTACAGGCTTTTTCCCCCCTCTCCTTTCATGAACGAACTCAAATGAAGTCCTGAGCTGAGTTTATCGGAGCCTGCAAAATGGAATAACTGATGGTATCTCCTTCGTGCATCTCTCCTGCAGAGCTCATTAACATTCAGGTTTCAGGGTCCTTATATCAGGTGCCCAGCTCAGTTCCCACAGCCTCTTACTTATCTCCCAGCAAACAGCCAGCAGCTCCAAAAGTATCAGGATATTAAAGATTCCATGGAAAATGATTCCATGGTGGGATTTTTCACGTCCTACAATCATTTCCTCCACCGACTGCAATAATTTAGAGTGCACCCACTACCTCAGGATAGGTTATAATGGAAACTAAAATACAAGGTGATAGCAGCAGATGGCTTTTTAAATGCCCTGAATTATGCACTCGGAGAGTTTTGGTGATCTGTATCTTTGTTGATATTTTTCAGCACCAGCTGTGATGCATATAGAAAGCTTTTAGGTGTTCACTTTTGAAAGTAAAAGCTTTTTTTTCCGATTAAAAGAAGGTGAAACTGGCTTTGCAAGACACATAAAATGTATTTTTACAAATTATTGCCTCTGTAAACACACCTTGTACTTGCCCATTAGTTCTTATGACAACAATCTTCCTCATTGCTGCCCCAGACATGCTGAAAATATTTCTGCAATAAAAAAAGAAGGCAATGGAAAGCAGAACTCTGGATGGTAGTGCCTGTCACCATAGGATCAGAGAATCTTGGAATGGTTTGGGTTGGGATGGTCCCTAAAGATCCTCTCATTCCATCTCCCTGCCACTATCCCAGGTTGCTCCAAGCCCCGTCCAACCTGGCCTTGGACAATTCCAGGGATGGGGCAGCCACAGCTCCTCTAACAGGTCTGTGTCTTTCTTGTGCTAATTATCTACAGTTCAGGAAAATGAATAATTTTAGTGGAGAGAATAACTGGAGTTTAAAGAATTGGAACAACTGAAGATTGATACCTGCAGGATGCTGCACATGCACAGTCCAACGCTGCAGTCATCCCATCACAACATCAGGTAAAAATCTGTGCCCTTTCATCTGACCCAGCACACAGACAATCTTTATCAAGGAACCTTCCAGAAAATGCTTTTTTTTTCTCCCAAGCTGATAGACTTTACCCTGGAAAACTGCTGGGATCAGGGGGCTGGCAGGCAAAAAACTATTTGAGGGCAGGAACAGCTGCAATGTGCCTTGGAAGAAGGAAATCGGTCTCTTCCCTGTGGTGTCACTTGGATATAGCAAAGATGACAATTTTGGCCTGATCACGTCATGTTTGGGAATTGATAAGTGCTTCTCCATTAATTAATTATAAATGTTGTCTTCTACCTTGCCCTCAGTCTCTGCAGGAAGGATGCAAAGGTATTTATCAACCCTCACCCAGTGCAGCAAACGAGTCAAAAATACACCTACTCTTCGTTTCCATCAAAAGAACTGCTCTGCTCGTGTGCTTGTCACCAAAACGCCACGGGATGCACACTGCCAGGGGCGGTGCTTTGCCTTGGCAAGGATCACAGGTGAATCTGGAGAAGCTGTATAAAAGTAAGTGTGAGGCCTTTCCTAGTCAGCAGCACTTACCACATCTCTGGGTATCCAGATACACTCTTTAAACTCTGATCATTATAAATAATAAATAAATAAATAGAATTCTTTTTTAAAAAAGAGAAGGTTTTTTTTCCATTTTAATTGTTTTAACTGTGACTTCCACACACTCAGCTTTGCCCTGCCCTTCCTTGCCAGACCATGAAGTGCTCTCTGGAGCTGAATATCTTCTTCCAGAGGGCTGCAGGGAGAAATCCTTCATGCCTCTAAAGAAGTTGGAGCTCAGATCCCGATATCCAGCAGCTCAGCCTTCCTCTTTGCAAGTCAAATGCCCCACAAACAAGCCAAGGGCTGCATCAGCCTCACTTAGAGCCCTCCTCTAAGAGGTTCTGGCTCAGAGGAAGCTGAAGACCAGTGACACAGTGCTGGCTGCAGGGAGTTAGGAGGCCCCAGCACAGCTGCAGGATGTTCACCTTTCCCACTGTCTCTGCTAAAAGTTCACCAGAGCTCAGGCCCTCATTTCCTCTCCCTTTAAAAGGTTAATAAACAGAAAACAGGTCAATTCTCACGAGGCACAGTGGTTTGCAGAACTGGCAGACTGGAGTGTAAAAACCCATTTATTGGAGTCATATCTACACTTACAGCAAATCACGGTCAAAGCTTATCTAGGAAGCAGCAGAGAATAACTTTCTCTCATGAATAAACATGAATTCCAGGGCTTTGGCACAGCCCTGAGATGGGACTCAGTTTGGCTGAGGAAAGAAATGAATGGCAGCAGGCTGGTGTCAGGCACTCTCTGAACACAGGTGAACTCCCACTTCAGGAAAAAAAACCCTTTCAGCACATCAGTCTTTCACTGAATCATGGAATTATTAAGGTTGGAAAAGATCTCCAAGAACATCAAGTCCAACCTTTGACCGCACACCACCCACCAAACCCTCACACCAAATTCTCCCTCAGGCATGGGGTGACTCCAGGTCTCTTCTGAATGACATTCCCACACATTTTGCTCTTGGAATCCCTGTTCAGATGCAGAGATGCCCATTTGATGCCTGGGGTGTCTCGGGAGCTCTCAGTACCCACAGGGATAACAGCGAGGCAAAGGCGCAGCTTAGTTAAGCCGGGCTGAGCTATCCCAGGGCACCATCACAGCCTGGTGTGCTGCAATAAAATCTCATTTTCTCTCCCATTCCATATCAGCAGGCAGTTTGCAAGCTCCCAGGAGTCAGGACTGTAAACAGCCATGGGGTGACATTTATTGTCCCCCTGAGGAGCCCAACCTTGGTGCTCACCCGTGGCTTGCCCGGCTTGGTCTTGTTACAACCATCTCATTACAGCCAATTATCACTGCATCAATCTCCCTGTCCCAGCTGAGCACTGATCTCCGGCCTGACTGAAGGAAACAGGCTCCAAAAGTTGGTGCCTGCAACTCTCCATAACTCAGTTCCACCCAGGCAGCTTGGATTTAATCACAGTGGAGGAATACCCATCTTCAGCCTTGGGTCACTACTGCCAGCACAGACTCTGATGAGCAGAGACCTCCCAAACGAGGGACAATTTTCTATTTAAAAGTTGTATGAAATAATAAAAAGTTCCATATGTAGATTCTTTTTCTCCCATAAATCTCTTAAATGCAATTTGATTTTGCTTCTGAACCCAGGGAAAATTTTTAGAACTCACAACCTCCTGCGCCAAGGCATTGCACGGTTTAAGTGCCCACTGACAGAAAAATTATATCCCTTTCTGAACTCACTTTGAACCTGCTCATTTCTGGTTTCACTAGGAATTGCTCAGTTCTTTTACAAAGAAGAAATATTCACAGCCTAACCACAATATCCCTTTTCCTGGTGAGAAAAACCATAAAATCCTCTTTAATGTCCCTTCTTGGGCATCTCTTTTTCAAGCTGAAGTGTCCCAGCCTATTTAGTAGCTCCCAGGATGGAAACAGCTCCCTATCATTTCTCCCTTGTATCTTTGGTGGGTTTAATTCTACCCCATCGTGCCCTGGGCTTGCAGAATAGGGGTTTGTCTTGGGGTGACTTTATGATTTGTATTCCCTATCATTGCTCTATGCACAGAAATTAATTTTGTGCCTGTTTTTCCACAACAGATTGGGTTTGGCTGGGGTTAGCTTGGCTCTGAGGTTTCACTAAATGCATCCTCCCTCTCTTCCCTGAAAGAGTCACTGCTGTGCCCTCCTGTCCTCAGTGCCACTCACACTCCAGCATTCCTTGGGCATCTCTCCTCCTCCAGCTCCATCTCCATTTGTATCACCACTGACAGCCTGCTCTGCAGCAAACCCATCCCCTCAGAGCTCCCCTTTCAGCTTCCCACAGCTTTGTGCTGAATTTGGATATTTTTTGCCCGTTGTGCTGCCTGCTCTCACTGCAGCACTGCAGGCAGGATGTGACAGAGGAACCAGCCAGCTGAAGGAAAGCCACAATCCTGCCAGGGCATGTGACCCCTGACACGGTGGCATTTCCTTCCCACCACTGATGAGCTCTGCTGGTGCTCTGGTGCTCCTTTGCTCATCGCTCACTGAGGGACTTGCAGCTCCAGTTCAGCAGAGAAGGGACCTGGGCAATCACAGAAAGCCAAAAGGATCCCAAAATTCAGGATAAGTGAAAAGAGTTTGTTTTGGACTTTGCCTCAATATCTGTGTCAAGAGAGAGACTGTGATTTCATTTTTCCCACTCAGTCCAAGCTGGACTTGATGATCTTAAAGGTCTTTTCCAACCTTAACAGCTCCATGATTCTATCACAAGAGCACCATTAGTTACTGTAAAACCTGGTTTGCACTTCTGCAGTGACTGCCAGTAGAAGCTGTTCAAGCACACAATGGGAATATATTAAAAAATAACTTTCTTCCTAAATATTTGCAGGAATTTGACTCAAAGATGTATGAAGGAAATCTCACCTTAAAACCCCCAAACTGAGTCATTCTAATCAGTGTGAAAAAAAATCACCAGTGTCTGCTGCTGGAGGATGATTTTTAAGCATGAAAATCCTACGATATTTTCCACCATCAACATCTATTAGGAAACAATTTTTTAAAAACAAAAGTTTGTACTCTTTCAGCCTTTTTTAACCAACAAACTAAACAAACGCTTGAGTTTTTTCTTCCTTCCAGAACACCCTTTTCATAAATCAAACCAGTGAGCTGAGCCCTTCTGCCTAACTCCAGAACATGAGAACTGAAAGATCCAAGATTTAAGACAAAGATTTACAAAGGCCGTTGCCAAAAACATGACTTATCTCCTGAGCAGCCTCTAAACAAGATCTCCAGTGCTCTGACACTGAGCATGCTTAAAGGATTATTCCAGGGTTTCCTCATTCAAATCAACTCTCTTCCAGGAGATGTAGACAACTGGATTTACAGAGAATCAGACTTTATTTAGGTACCTTCTTAGATGGTTTTTCCCATACTGGCATCTCCAGAAAGAAATTCATAGTGGCTTGATCTCTAGGACTGCTCTTCCCAACATAACTTACGGTGTATGCAATATTCCCCAGAGTACTTATCCCAGGTAAAAAGGGTGGATACCATCATGAGGGTGCTCTGATACAGTCAATAACAACAGAAAAACAAAAAGAAAAGATGAGGAAGGAGAGATTTTTTAACCAGAAATCTCACGGGATGTGAGAGGGACAAACACAAGCTGCTGTCAGAAGCAAAACCTTTGCATAGATGGATTTAATCTGAGACGTTATCCAGAGCTTTCAAAATACTTTGAATTTATTTTCGACTGCATCAATGTCACTTTTCCCTTATTTCTGTAACCTTTGCACATCTAAGGCTGTGTGCATTTATCTATTATCTCATGTTTAAAAAAAAAGGAACCAAAACTCCTGCTGGCATTTAAAAGTGTGACACATTCTCCAAACTAAAATGCCTTTTCCAACACAAATTTGTGTTCACTAAGTGGCTGCTAATCCCGACAAGCCCCAGGACAGCTGTTCCTGAGTCAAACAAACACTGCTGCTTGTTAGAGAGCTTCCAGCCAGGATGAGTCAGCAACGGGCAAAACCAAAGCAAAGCCTCCACCCCTGTTGTGTTTTAAGGCAGAAAACAGATGTTGGAATGTCTAAATGTCTGCGGAGAGGTGAGGTCAAGGCACAGATCAGCTCTCAGCTCCACAGGGAAGAGTGCTGAGGTGCTGTGTGGGCCTGTGTTGGAATTTCATCCTGTTGCTGGTCGGTGTCTGCACTTCAGGGGGTTGGATGGGCTCAGACAAGCAACTGAGGGACCACTGTTAGAAACATGGAATTGGCAAGGTTGGAAAAACATTTTAAGGCCATTGAGGCCAAGAGTTAACCCAGCATCACCATGTTCTTGGCTAAACCGTGTCCCCGAAACCCAAATGGGAATCAGCAGTGCTCACTGGAGAGGTGGGCAGTGGGTCACAGGGCAAGGATGGACAGAAAAAGAACCATCTTTAGGGAAAACTTTGCTGATTATTGTGTCCTCAGAAAGAGACTCCTGGTCTGGAAGAACAGCATCAGCTTCAGGCTGGATCAAAACAGCCAACACCAAAGCCTGGGGGTGGTTCTCAGGGTTCAGGTTGGGTTTACCACTGTGACAAGACTGTTCCCTCTTCCTCTTTCAGGGGCCAGATTTTGTGGCAGAGTCCACAAAGGTTCTCCTCTGAGAAATCCACGGTAGATTTCTTCATTTTGAACTTCCAGCGAGTGGGTTCCACCTCTGTAAGAGCTGCAGCGTGGAAGTGTTTGGGAAGAGTCCCAGACGGATGAGGGAAAGGTGAAGGAAGACCATTTGGAAGTACCTGTCCTACTGTGTATCGTGGCCATTGCCAAAGAACTGGGAGAAAAATTTCTGTTAAATAAAAGGAAGCTTGAATTTGGTACTGATCCTAAAAGAGAGTCTGGGGTTTAAGGTCCTAATGTCCCATGGCTGAACCTTCTGCTGTTGTAGGAGAGACCACCCTGTCAAGGAATGGCAGGGACTGAGGTCATATGTGGGAGTTCCCCAGTGCTGCTGCTCAGAGCAAGAATGAAATTAAAGGGCTCTTTGTATCACCTGGGTCAGAGTAATAGGAAAAAAGTAAATTAAAAATTAATAAAAGAGAACACGGCAAAAAGTCCAGCAGGTCCTTTTGCCTTTAGAGAGACCATCAAGATCAAACATATTTTAGACTGAGCTAAACTGTTCTCCAGGTTTCTTTGAGTGTGTTTTCTGGATCCTCAGGGTTTGATTTAGCTGGACAGGAGTTGTCATTTAATGCCATTCTTGATGCCTCAGGATTTTTTAAGAGGTTGATGAAGATGGTAGAAGACCTCTGAGAGTTCTACACCGCTCTGAAATAACAGAATCACAGAATCTTTGGTGACCCCTAAGGTCACCAAATCCAACCACCAACCCAACACCACCACGTTCCCCACTGATCCACATCCTCAGGTGCCACATCCACAGTTTTTCCCTGCCCTACTTTGGGCACTCTCTTGACCTTATCACTCTCTACAGCTCCCTGAAGGGTGGTTGTAGTCAGGTGGGCTTGGTCTCTTTCTCCAGGCAGCAACTGACAGAACAAGAGGACACAGTCCTAAACTGCAGCAGGGGAAATATAAGTTGGGTATTAGGAAAAAGTTTTTCGTGGAAAGAGTGGTGAAATACTGGAATTGTCTGCCCAGGGAGGTGGTGGAATCACCATTCCTGGATGTGTTTAAACAAGATTGGACGTGGCACTTGGTGCCATGGTTTAGTTGAGGTGTTAGGGCATGGGTTGGACTCGATGATCTTGGAGGTCTCTTCCAACCTGGTGATTCTGTGATTCTGTGAGTTCTTGAGCTGGATCAGCTATGTGGTGCCTGCTCCAGCACCTGGAGAGCTGCTGATAACAGGATTGTCCCACAGATCCCACTGACACCTCGTCTGCCCCAGCAGGGCTTATCCAACTGGGAGGTGAGAATTCACTTGAACTTTCCCAAGCAAGGAGCTATTAATTATTTCTTATCTTGCTGCACTATAAACAGATGGTGATGAATAAACAGGCTCCTAATTTAAACTTCATCAATGTTTTTTTCCAGCTTGATTTTTAATTTCCATATGTTCACTGCTTCTCCTCCCATCAAACTTGTTTTGACTTCTTCAGGGGGGACTGATAGAGACCCCCCCAGGCTCCAAATTTGGCTTTTCAAGCCAGCCTCCACTCTAAGCCTATGGAACAGAAAAATATTCAGAGTTTAAACAGCATGAGCCATTTCCCACCTGGATTTTTTTCCATGGTGATGATGAGGTTGTAAGACTCACCTCTATTGCCCACAACAAGTGTGAGGCATGTGCAAGTTAAGCAGATGTGGACAGGCAGTGGGAGAGGGAATGACACTATTTTTTTCCATGTTTTCCACTTTTCAGACTTTGTAATTGGGTTTTATTCTGCTTCCAAGACAGACAGGGCTAGAGAGCAAATAAAAAGTGCAGTGCTGAAGGACTGGATGTATCAGGACAGGTTGGACAGGGCTTGAAGCAGCCTGGGATAGTAGGAGGTATCCCTGCCCATGGCAGGGACTGGAATGAGATGACCTTTAAGGTCTCTTCCAACCCAAACCATTCCATGACTCACCCCACCCAGACACGAGTCACAGCTCCTTATTCAGCTACCATCCCTAAATGACTCTCCTGCTTCTGAAAGAGTATCTGATTGCAGAGCAAATTAATTAGCAATAATAGTATAAACAGATAATGAGCTGAGCCAGCCAACCTAGACCTGATTGATTTTCCTGCCTTTTAAACAAAGAGAGGGCTACTTTTTAAATTTATTATAATTTTATTTCTGTGCTTCAGTTTAAGCTGAAGTGTTTGTAAATTACAGCCATGGAGAAGAGAAGCTTTCCTGAAAACAAACCCAAAAATACTCCTCTGTGCTCTGGGACCATTACATAAAAGACGCAAGAGGAAATCAGCAGGAAGCAGTGCAGTGGTGATTCCTGCCTTGCAGCCTTCAGGAGCTCAGCCACACTTCATAGAGAGGGATTTGCCTCCATCTGTGAGTCTGGGAAGCAAAACCCCCGTATCCCAACCCTTGGGAGAGCTTCCCTACTGCTGCTCAGTGCGTTATCAGCTGAGCAGCCACTGTGTTGCATACAGATGTCCTGACTGGAAAAGCATCTGGAGCTAAATCCTGATTTTTGGTGGGGCTGGGATTGCATTCTTCACTTCTGAAATACAGAATCATGGAATAGTCTGGTTGAAAGGGACCTTTAATGATCATCTTGTCCAACCCCCCTGCCATGATTTCATCTCATCTGGCCAAGTCCCCTCTGGCTAGTGAACACCAGGACAGAGATCATCTGTGAAATGTGGTTTTTCCTACACACCTGAGCTGCTCACTAAGATTCCCCTAATTTTAAGTATTTTGACATCAGGTAAGACAATCTGAACGGGATTTATCACATCCTGAAAGAGATGCCTACACCTGGCCAGAACACACCAGAGATACCCAAAACCAAGTGAAAATCCCTCACCAAAAGTCATTCCCATGCCATGGCTATTTGCTCATGTAAAACTGGTCTCAGCCTACCTATCCTTGATTTTAATGGCAAAGAATCCACTCCTGTGTTGAATCACACGTGTCATTTAATGTCTTTGCAAGTTATTCCAGCATGGAGTTAAAAAACACCAGGGCAGAGGAGTGCAAGGTGTGAGAAATGAGGCAACTCTTAAAAAGATTAATTTATTGAAAACAGAAAAAGTGAAAAATTACAGAAATCAGAAAAATATAAAAATTTGGGATCCTATGGCTCGGTAGATGGTATGCCCAAGGAGCGCAGGGATTTGAGATCTTCTGGCTGAGACAGCACTAGACCTCAGGTAGAGAAAAAGAACTTGCAGTGCTGGGCTGACTTTAAAAAATTACTAAAAGCCCCTTAAAAGGGATAAGGCCTTTAATGCCCAGCACCGATGTCTCCCACAGCTAGTCTGGAGAGAGCAAGAGGGGAAAAGAGAAGAGGGCCCGCCTCTTGGCTTCATTCTTTTTATAGTTTTTGCTCCGCCCCCCCCAGCCCGCCCACAGCCCGCCCACAGCCTGCCCACAGCCCGCCCCTTCGGTCCAAAGCGATTGGTGCTTTCCCTTTGATGGATCATCTCCGTCCACCAATGGCTCATCGTTGTCAAGGGGGATGGTATCAGTTTGAGATAAGGGGAATACAATACCTTCCTTAAAATTCAGGTATTCAGGTTGCCATGGGACTTGCCTGCAGAGTAATGGCCGTGGCTAAAAATAGCTGCTGGCTATTAAGACTGGGTGGGGGTTTTGGCCTTGGAATCAAAATGCAAGTGAAACACCTACAAAAAGTATTAAAATACATCCAACACACCTCAAAACACTTGTAAAAGTATACAGTAAACACAGGAAAGGTAACTCTTATGGTGTACCAGTGGTTTGAAGTTTGAAAAGGGGCAAGTTTGTGATTTTTAACTGGAAAAATTTTAACTGGGAAGGGTGCAACTCTATTAATAAACTTTAAACAAATGGAAACACTGATAATGGAACTGGATTTTTGTACCTGGGCTGATGGGTTAATTGTAACATTCAATTTAAAAATAATTAACTCAAAATTAATTAATTAAAGCACTTAATATGCAAAGACCAAGCACAAATAGGGATTTCATGTATGACAAAGGCCAGTCCTGCTCATGAAATCCAGCCCTGTGCTGCAACACACCTGCATCCCACACACCCTTCCAGAAACTGGGCAAGCTCTGACACGAAGTCCATAAAATTCCCCTTCCTGCAGACCTGCAGAGAGGCTGTTGGGTGTCCTCTGATGGTTATAAACTTCCTGAAAAGCCCAGACTTTGCTCTCACAGCTGTTTGGTTCTCCTCTGTACACACTGCCAGCTTAAACGGCTTTCCTTGTGGGTTTCTCCCTCACTGCATCCTCTGCAGTATTTCCTGTGCTGGAAAACGAACTTCTCCTCATCAGAGGTCGGCAATATTTAGTGACCCCTTGGCTGTAGAATCACAGAATCACCAGGGTTGGAAGAGACCTTTAAAATTGTCAAATCCCACTGTCAAATTTCCTCAAATATGGGTAACTCCACAGGTATTGAATCACACTCCTAACAGGGAATAGAGGGATTCACATGGATCATCTCCTTCAAAGCCCCTGCCATGGGCAAGGACACCTCCCACTATCCCAGGTTGCTCCATGCTGTGCCCAACCTGGCCTTGGACACTTCCAGGGATGGAAGATCTGAAAAGAAAACTTGGATTTCATGCATGTACAGCCCCTGTGAGGAAGGGGGGGTGTTTGAGGACAAAAGAGGGTTAAGAAGGACTTCATTGTTTATCAGTGCAAATCTACGGGCTTATCCCGAGCCAGTGATCAACCTCAGCACCACCAAGTGCTCTTAACAAGTGACTAATCTGTCTGACACATCAAATTACAGCTGTGATGAAGCCCCTATGATCAATACAATTGATAATGGCTCCCAAACAAAAGCTTTCTTTCCAGAATGTACCGAAACACTGTGTTTATTTCCACTCATTTAATAAGAAAGGATAATGAATCACTCGTTAAACCTCAAGTGATTTTCTTTTTGCTGAAAAGGCGTGGAAAGTGCAGAAGGCAGCACAAGTACCCGGCCATAAATCAAAGTTTTACACTGCAGATCTCAAGGAGACTCAATTTCTTTTCACCCTCCTGTTGGGGGGATGGAACTGGGTTAAGATTACATTTTTCCTAAGAGTTTTACTAGGCTTTTTCTTTCCAGCAACACTCAGATGAAACAGTCATCACCTTCATATCATCACCTTCATGAGATTTCTCCACAAACTTCCCCCTCACCCCCAACCGTCAAAGTTCAAAGTTTGATTTTACAGCTCAGCTTTATTTATTGAATTACGGAGCCCCACTCCAGAAAAACACCTTCTTTGACCTCCTTGTGCTCACATGCTGTGAACACTCCCCTAAAGGGGAAGCACACTCTGTGTAGGCACTTGGAAATTACCTGTCCACACCAATTTCAAAACAGAGTTCTCCATACACTGATCCACCCACAGCCACCCATTTAAGAGATTCACAGATTTGGGTTTTTTATGTTGGTTCCGGGGGGGGGCAGTGAGTGTCTGGATAATAAAATCAGGTATTGAGCTCCTAAAAACCTGCTGATGTTTTGGGGTAAATGGATGCCAACTGCTTTCCACAAAGGAAGGGACCTTAAAATCATCTCCTTCCAACTCCTGCCATAGGCAGGGACACCTTCCACTATCCCAGGTTGCTCCAAGCCCCATCCAACCTGGCCTTGGACACTTCCAGGGATCCAGGGGCAGCCACAGCTTCTCTGGGCACCCTGTGCCAGGGCCTCACCACCCTCACAGGGAAGGATTTCTTCTCCATATCCAATCTAAACCACTCTCTTTCAGTTTGAAGCCATTCCCCCTTGTCCTATCACTCCAGTTCCACTACTGTCTCCATGGACAAAACCATTTTCCTGTGCTCAAAACTACAATTTCTGAATCAGTCCAATTTGTGAGTAGTGACTGGTGAAAATGTAGATTTATCCCAGCCCAATATTTCAGCATTCCATCAGGGAAAAAACCCTCCGAAGGATTTCTATATACTTGCTAATGCTTGGGTGTTAATGACTTGCAACATGGCTGCGTGTCTTTATTTCAGAATTGGGAAAAATACTTTCATTGGTTTAATTCTGCTGTTAGAGAGAAGAAAAAGCTGTTCTCAATTAAACTTCCCAATGAGAAAAATAATTTTGGAAAAGCAGGAAAACTATTTTCGCTTCAACTATTTCTTCTTCTCCTTGTAATGTACTGTATTTAATTGAATTTCTTTAAATATCCATGAAAACAAAATGAAGCATTTAGCTGGCTTTCAGATGAACGTTTTTATCAACCCTGAGTTCTCCCCTTGCTGGATTGCGGAAGAACATTTCTTCAAACGTCTCCATTTAACTGTACAGGGGCACTTGAAACGGCATCCAAATCAAGGAAAACCATCCCTTAGTAGATAAAAGCAGGGGCCAAAAGCCTTCCTGGCATCCAGTGAAGCTCCTCCTGGGATCAGCTTGTCCCAGGATTCTGTTCTAACATTGCCAATGGAGAATTTCTCTTCCACTTCTCCCTCTTTAAGGAGGAGGGGTGCAAATCTCAAGCAGGATATGCATTTTCCCATCCCTTTCCCCAGCAAAATGGTCCCTTCTTTTTGGGTCCTGGCAGTCTAACGTGGGTCCCTACACACCTTTTACTTTCAGAGATGGGACTGGTAACTGGAGAGAGGCATTTGGAGGGCGAGAGATCCAACTGGATGCTTTTACTTGGGGTTTTGCAGCTCTGCTGCAGGACAGGGTGAGATGGGATGGGATGAGATGGGATGGGATGGGATGGGATGGGATGGGGCAGCACCAAAATCTTATTCCTTTCCTGATTATTGAAGGAGGGAGTGGCTTAAGGCCACTTCCTTCCAGGGGGATTTCTCAGTGTGGTGAGCGCTCCATGAACAAGGAGAGGATCTCGGCTGCCTGTCCCAGCTCCAGAGATACTTCACAGCCTTGGAGCACCCTCTGCTTCACCACCAGGACAGGAGCAATTTTGGCATAGGGAAGGGAGGGCAGTTCAGTCAAAGGAGATGGTCACAATGACTTCCCTTGGAGCGATCCAAGCCCTGGGAGAACTTCAGGCTTTGAGTTCCCAGGGAAAAATTGGAAAAATGCCACTTCAGAGAGGTGGACAACTGAGTTTAAACCCACTGAGACACCTCAGTTAGGCTTTCCCAGCTGGGAGGCTGCAAGGGAACCCCGGAGAGCTGCTGGAACTCTTGGTTGACTGAACTGTACTCTGGAAGCACCTATTCCTCTCCCTTGTGAAGAGCGTCAGCTGGAGGAGGCCCTGGCCAGCAGCAGAAGGGCTGGGAAATGGCCAGGACAAGGCAGATGTGGCTGGGAGTTGTGGGTTTGCTGGCCAGGGAGGGACTGAGCGTTGCCATACCTGAGGTCTGGTTGTCCCAGGTCAGCTCTGCCAAGCACTGGCTGCGCTCCTCCTCGATCTCCTGCATGATGCTGCACTCCGGCCGGGTGCTGGATGCCTGCAGGGAGGGCACAGAAGGAGACAGTGAGCAAAGGCCACCCTCAGAGAGGCATTCCTGTGGCTTCATGGCCTCATGGAGTGAGATGGAGCTCTCCAGGACCACTGCACAGATGTGCACTCAGCCTTATTTTATGTTCCCTCGAGAGAAAGGAGAGAAACCCAGAGCCTGCTGAAAAATCAGCATTTCCCTCCATTTCCTTAGGAAAAAAACCCCACAACCTATTTTTTTTTCTGATGATCAGGAGCAATTCTGCTGCTTGATGCTCCTGAAACCCTGCCTGGCTAACCAACAGCACCAGCTATGTAGGGCAGGAAGACGGCAGCTTTAATATTCATGCCAGGAGCTGTGGGATCTGTGCTTCATGGTTTATTCCCCATCTCCTGGCTCTCATGCTAATTTAAAGCACAACAAAACCCCAAATCAAATAAGAACAGAATCTCTGATGAAGATTAGGAGATCAAGGAGCTAAAAAGCAGGAAATTCCCAGCGACAAGACTTTCTCCTCAAGTGGCTTCTCCTCAGTCAGCCCTAATCGAATTGTGTTTGTAATACAACAGTGGCCACAAAATGTTCAGGTAATTAATCATGGACTCCTCATAATGTGGAATTCATGAATTGCATCAATCATAAAACGTGCAAATAGTGATTTTTACTCCAAAAAAAGGAACTGGGAGCTCACAGTTATCTCAGTGTCCCCTTGTCACCAACACGCTCTCAGCTTGGAGGTGACACCTTGACCATTGCTATGACCAGAAACTGAGGCTGCTCCAAGCCCCATCTCTTTTAAAGGGTTTGGAAAGGGCATTCAACAGGGAGAAAAC
Source organism: Corvus moneduloides (assembly GCF_009650955.1). Classification (NCBI taxonomy): domain Eukaryota; kingdom Metazoa; phylum Chordata; class Aves; order Passeriformes; family Corvidae; genus Corvus; species Corvus moneduloides. The sequence continues at coordinate 2,832,823 of NC_045476.1, forward strand.
TTCTCAGAAACCCAACATCAAAGAGGTGGAGAGAGGGGAAAGAGAGCAGAAGTCTTTGGCTTGAGTTTATACTGTCACTGTCAAATGTGATGAGGGAGAGAACATCGGCAGGGTGAACTTCAGGAACAGATCATGAGCACACAGGAGAAACCTCTGCCTGTAAGAAGGGACTGATTCACTGCTCACCCCTGAGTTTTGGGATAATCATCAATATTCATCAGAAATAGGCAGAGAAAATAATTTTTTTAAAAAAAAGATCATTTCCTGTCTCGTTTCAAAATGTGTGAGTTATTGCTCTGTTCATATATTTGCCAGTCAAGGTTTTAAGACAAAAAATCCAGAAATCCTCTGAAGGAACAATTGTTTGATGTAAATTTGGGTTAAAATTATAAAATAACTTGGCACACTAAATTTATCTCATCATTTCCTATTAACCTACCCTGCTCTCTTCCCTGTTTCATGCCATGCCTGGTTCAGATTTTAATTTCCTTTAGGTTGGGAATGGGCCTTGACTAGCAGTGTATAAACAATTAATTGTGTGGTTTTCTTGTCAAATTAAAAATAAATAAAAAAACAAACACAAGAAGAAGGGGATTCATTTGGAGTTGTCTTCGTTCTCAAATATTTCTTTTTCCCAAAGGGAAACAGATCTTTGGAAATTTCATCTTGGCTCATCTGAAATACCATAGATTCATTTTGTTTTGATTTACAGTGCTTCTTGCCATTTTATTTTAACCTTAAAAAAGCATGAGGGGAAGCGTGAGAGATTTGCAGAACACTTGCTGGAAAAATAAAGACTGAAATGTTTTCAAAACATTCTGACTTTTTCAAAGGGGAGTTTTAACTCTCTGGACTTAAACCATTGCCAAATTCATCTCACATCTATAAATACCCCTGGTTTTCACTTTATAAATTAATTCCTATGACTTTAACTTTGATCAGGGCTGGCAAAGTACTCTGTATTCTACAATATTAATTTATTTTTTTTTTTACTATTAATCTTAATTTTTTTTAGGCAGCAGATTTTATACCAAGCCCATTAGGAAGTACTTCACTGCCACTTCTTCCCTTCACTAATATCTCATGCCTCAATTGGTTGATTGCATATTCACCTCAATGGCCCAATATTTACTTTTGAGTAACTGGTTTTCTCATCTTAACAAAACAAATGAGGCTCTGTTTTGAAAAGTGGGCTTGTGACAGGCTCAGATAAACTTGATTATACATATAATTTTTTAAAATCTCATTTTTTTTTTTCTCCCATACAGTCTAGGAGGAAATATATCTATGTTAGGCAGAACACTGAAAAAAGAGTGTCCAGTCGCTAAAATAACAAAATCCAGGTGATCTTGGATTTTGTAGTGCTGATGCTGACTTCTTGTGAGCTTTTAGGGAAGGTGGGTGCTCACAACAACCCCAAGCAGGGTTCCAGGCTGGGGGCACAGAGGTTGGAAAAGGACTTGAGGGTGCTGGTGAGGGAAGCTGAACATGAGCCCAGATATGCCCAGGTGGGCAGGAAGGGTGATGGCACCTGGACTGGACCAGGAACAGGGTGTCCAGCAGGACCAGGGTGGGGATTGTCCCCTGTGCTGGGCACTGGTGAAGCCACACCTCGAATCCTGGCATCAATTTTGGGGTCCTCACTACAAGAAGGACATTGAGGAGCTGGAGCGTGTCCAAAGAAGGGAACGGAGCTGGGGAAGGGTCTGGAGCCCCAGGAGCAGCTGAGGGAGCTGGGAAAGGGGCTCAGCCTGGAGCAAAGGAGGCTCAGGGGGCACCTTGTGGCTCTGCACAAGTCCCTGACAGGAGGGGGCCACCAGGTGTGGCTCTGCTCCCAGGGAACAGGGACAGGAGGAGAGGAAATTGCCTCAAGGTGCACCGGTGAAGGTTTAGTTTGGATATTAAGGAAAATTTCTTCACGGAAAGGGTTAACACTGGCACAGGCTGCCCAGGGCCGTGGTTGAGTCACCGTCCTCTGGAGGCTCTTAGCAGCCATGTAGATGTGGCACTTGGGGACATGGGTTAGTGGTGGCCTTGGCAGTGCTGGAGTAATGACTCCTCTTGATGACCTTGGAGATCTTTTCCAACCTTAATGATTTTATGATTCCATAAACAAGGAGTGGGATGTATCTCAGCTCCTCTGTCAGTGGGACACATCATCCTCAATTTTAGCTGAGTCAGAGCTCTGTGTTTAGTCTGACCTGATTTTTTGCCATTCCTTCCAGTCCACAGGGAGCAAGCAAACACCAGCTCTGAAGGTTTTCATCCCACTTCACTGCCCGTAGTTGGATGGGTTCAAACCTAAATATCCAGCATTTAGCTGGAGAAGGTCAGTGATGTATGGATTTAACATCCACAGACCTTTCACTCAATCAAGGTCAACAAACAGATTCACACTGGAGGACTTTGAGTTTGTGGCTCATTTTGCACATTAACTAAAGAAGTAAATAAACAACTCGATGACAGTAGCCCTCCTTCAACCTCCTCAGTGATAACAGCAATAATCCTCACATGTCGCAGCTGTCACTGATACAGGTTAAACGAGGCAGGTGGAATACAAATAATCCAAAAATACCACAGTTTTGGGCATCACCAGGAAACAGAAAGTGTGTCTTTCTTGTGTTGGGGGCTCAACAGGGTATCTGGTGAGCACGGGAACAAGTTCAGCTGCCTTAATTCACCTCCCAGGTGACAAAATGTTCATGGCTGGAAAGAGCCCTCAAGAGCTGCAAGTCCTGCCTGTCAAAGGGGAGATTCCCTGGATGAGGGGCTAAATAATTATCTTTCCTTGGTCTATTCCTGCTAGAAAAGTTGAATGAGATTTTATTGACAGCTGTGTACAAACTCACTTTATTGCTTCTCCATTCTAGGGGTTTTTTTGCTATGTTCTGTTGTTTTGGTCAGGTTTTTTTCGATGGAAAAGGCAGAGATTTGGGGCTTTGGCCTCTTCCACTGCAGTGGGCAACTGGCCACGCAGACAAAGGGCTGAGGAGCACTTGAATTCCCATTTCCCATCCAAAAAGTAAATATAAAGCAAAAAGCATGACAAGCTCTGGTTAGCTCATGGTAACATCAGACAACAAACTATAATCCAATTTCTTGGGAATATCCATTATGGGTGAAGCTGAAACGTGATAACCACCCCTCACTAATCCCTCCTGGCATGCCCAAAACACCATGTAGAAGTGTGGTGAGTTTGTCACGGGTTTTCCCACTCACACTCTGATCCCTGAGCAGAAAGATGAAGGGAATGTTTTGCTGGATGTGATTTCTTGCAGCTCTGAGTTCTGCAGCTACTCTCACATAACAAGGAGTTGTAACCAAAGTCTTTGTTAACGAGACTTTTCCTTCCTGACTGATCCCAGGAATTGTTAGGGGATTACTGTGCAGTCTGCTGCTGCAAATAAAGCCTTTGTGTACACTCTTTAATTAAATACAATTCCAAGAGTTGTCACGGACTGAAGGAGCTGCAGAAATGTTTAGTCTCATCTCTGCTGTCTGCCATCAGCAGGGCCAGAATATCCATGGGACACGTGGCAGCTCATCAGAGACAGGTGGGATTCACAGCAGGGCACAGAAGGAGGCATGTGAGCCTCGAAACATCCCTTTGTCCTGATCCCAGAGTGTTCCTGGCTCACCTGGAGCTCACTGCATGGAGACTCCAGAGATGGGGACAGGGGTGACTACAGTGATAACAGGATTTGGAGTCAAAGGAGGAGTAGAACTGCAAAGTCTTCAGATGATGAAATGCCATCCCTCACCCGTTTCTGGTCAGCTCAGTGGAAGTGGACATGGGTTCACTTGTGGTTCTCTGAGTGACCATTTCTCACTCCCCACCTTCGCACAGCTTCTGTGAAAATAGGGATGCAATAAGACAAGAGCAAGGTGCCTTCCTAGAGCTTCTGTAACTTGACTTTAGCCACTGCTCAAGGTGGAGATGAAGTTTCTCAACCCTTTCTTACGTGAACCACAGAGGAAATGAAAGGTTTTAGCAGTCAGGTCTTATTTCAAGCATCAGAAATACGACCTCCCTCTGGCTCTCAGTAATATTTATTATTTGTAGGAACACAGGACTGAAGGAACTTCTCGCACAACAACCCTGGCTTTGATTTCTTCCACAACTTCATTCAGCTCTGTCTTAAAACTAGATTTTCAGATTCTTTTCTGTTTCTTCCTTTTAAACATCCTCAGGAAAATACAACTTTTTTCCTAAAAACCTTCTTGAGTGGGCCAAAAAATACTGTGTAAAAAGACAAGAATCAGCAAAAGGAGACACCAGCTCAGGTTTTATATCTGTTGTGATGGGTGACGCAATTTCCAACAATAAGGCTGTCAAAAGCTGCATAAGCTCTTGTGATCTGGGGGGAAAAAAATAATAAAAAAGGGAGTATTTATGAAGTATTATAATTATTTGCTCTGAAGGACCTTTGTGTAAGATTCCAAAACTATGTTACAGATGTTGTGACAATGAGGGGATGTAAATTTTAAATACCAATAATATGGACATAGAATGGAAGATAAATCAGAGTTTAAAACTCCCCAGACCTCCTGTGTGCCCTCTGTAGGATCAATACAGGAGGATTTGCAAACCCAGTGATTTTTAAACAGAGAAAAGTTATATTCTCCAGTGACTTCTCTCATGATGTGAATAAATTCTCTGCGACCAACCACCAGTGAGGGACTCTGGGATCACTTGTAGCAGCATGTGTCCTTGGGAGACTTTTCCAAATAAAAGAGGTCCAGGCAAATGCCCAACTCTCCTGACTCCCACTTAGCTGTTCCAACCACTCCACTTTCTGCTCCTGCCAAACAGAATCCTGCCAATGACAGATCCATCATTTGACGAGGAAAGCAGATGTCTTTTCCCAGCTCATCCAAGCAGGCCCTGTCAAACAAAGGCAACTTGGCCAAATCAATCCAGCAGCTTGGAGGCTCGGAGCCCCCTTTTAGTCTGATTGTCCCATTTCTGTGGGAGCTGTTGGGAGATCAAGGAAAAAAGAGTGTTTTGCAAAGGGCTTGGAGAGCCGGAGGGAAAGGGAAGCTGAGCAGCTGTTAAGCTGCTCCTTAACTCCTTAGGGACAAGCTTGAAAACATCTCTGCTGCAAAACAGAGCTGAATTAGGGTTTTAAGGAAGAAGCGACACCCTGGAATTGGAGTCATGACACACAACAATTAGAAGAGGCAGCACCTAAGTAAATTCTCACAAGTGAGTAGGAGACTGCTCTGATGGCTGGGTAAGAACGTTCTGATCCTTGCTCTAAATTATCAACTGGAGTAGCCAGGGGTGAATTTCCTCTCCAGGAAGCTCAGACTGAGGATCTGAATCCAGGCTGTTGCAGGAATGGAGGGATGCTGCAACACTGAGATCAGCGGTGCTTAGATCTGCAATTACAGGATACAGAGCAAAGTGCCACAATATCCCTCATATGGCTGAGGCAAAACAAGAGAGGAACAACGGTGATTGTCCCAAAAGGAATGGGGACAGGGACAGGAAAGGAGGGAAAGAAGTGGACCCCTCTACCTGACTTCTCTAGAAATTGGAGGGCAGCAAAGTACCTTGCAGTTTTCCCTGAGCTCTGATCATTGACTGCTTTTAATTTCCTTTTCCCTCGGGTCTAAGAAACCTGGTTGAGGGAAGTCTGTTCTTTTTAATAAAGACTGTTCCAAAATTTACCTACTTAACTATTTAAACCTTCTGAATGAAATTCAACTGCAAAGCATCTGCTCAGTCAATGACAGGAACAGCAGAAATACAAAGGAAGTGCAGATCCCGACCTGCCTGACCCCCAGGGCTCAGGAACAGGATTTGGAGATCCATGGGCAAAAATTATGAGTCTGTAATGTAGACATCTACATCTGTCTTCACATTGATTGTCCCTCCTCACCTGAAGAGAGAAGCAGGAACTTTCAGGGCACGAGCCACTCCAAACTGAAGGAACTGTCTAAAACAGGCAAAAGGGAACTTGCCCTCTTCTGCTCCATCCAGGGACCCTGAGGCAGCCGGCTGAGGGGTGGATGCCTACTCTGCCAATATCTAAAGTTAAGTGAGCCAGACCTCCACCGCCTGGGATTTGTGTACACACCTCACAAACACAAAACCTTCTCAAAGCAGGACCCCGCAGGCCTCCTGCAAGGCTGGATATTGGGTGTTATTTATACCCAGGGGGCTGGAAAGAGCAAACTGGGTGTTCTCCAGTTCTCAGAAAAGCTGTGGTGCTTTGGTTTGAGGAACAACAGTTTTGGTTACCAGCATGGGCAGCTCCTGTTAACTTTTAGGGGAACTGAAAGGCCTGAGAGTGTCTAGAAATCCAGTGTGAGCCCAGGGTTACCAGGAGAGGAAGGGCTGGAGTGACAGACACCAGGCTCACCCTGCATTCCTGCTGGAAACCCTCAGAGCTGGAATAAGCACCAGCTTCACCTGGAGCTCTGGGGCTGTTTGGAGAGGAGGCAATTCCTGTCCACAGCTTCTCACTGCTTTTTTTTCCATGCGCTCAGGGAAGAACAGCAAAGAGAAGTATTACACAACAGCTTTAAACTGAAAGAGAGCAGGTTCAGATTGGATATTAGGAAGGAAATTATTCACTGGTGAGGCCCTGGCACAGGTTGCCCAGGGAATTTGTGGCTGCCCCTGGATCCCTGGAAGTGTTCAAGGCCAGGTTGGACAGGGCTTGGAGCAACCTGGGATAGTGGGAGGTTTAGTGTTGGTATCACATCCCAAAGAGCAACCAGGAGGAGGTAAAGAAACAAGAAAGAGAAAATAAGAAAAAAGGAATGCATAAAATAATCCTTCCTTTGGGATTATGTTATCCAGCAGCCACCACAGTGCCCTTCTATAACACAGTTTGGGATAAAGTTTTAACCTTCTTGGCTATCAATTCCTTCCACATCTTTTATCAAACCAACCTAAGTGAAATTCCAGGATGATTTCACTATTCATACATCACTTCCATTCTAAGAAAGTGGCCCTAACAGGGCTTGTTTGTGCCACTATTCAGAGCTTTCCGTGAAAATCCAGGTATATTCCTGGAACAATCCATAAACATGTCTCATTTCAAAGAATTCACTCTCCAAGGGCTGCTTCCCTGCAAAGGGGAGCACAAAAATACAAAGATGCTGGCACAAGATGAGTTTGGTTCATTCAGACAGCGGGGAAAAAATGGATGTTCCCTCTCTCAAATGGAGCAGAAGTGGTTCAGTCAAGGCTCTGGATGAGTATATTACTCATGGGCTTGTAAAGCATTTTTATCAGAGCCCTCTAGTGAATGGTTCTTCACAGATGGTTTGAAGCATCCAGGTGTGCCTTCCAGGAAGAAGGACATTCTGGGATGAGCTCCCAACCTCAGGACAAAGGAAAAAGTCATTGTTCCTAAAAATGAGGGAGTCAAGAGTGCCCCAGTAGCTTGGAGCCACTCCAAGCTCAAGAGCTTCTCTGACGAAAATCAGAACAGGGCCACCTCTCCTCCTCTGGCTGAGGAAGGAAGGAAACAAAAGGACAAGTCATTTGTAAAATGTGTGAAGCAGCAAGGTTAGGACAACCACAGGGAGCATTGCTGCCATGGAGAAAAGGGATTCACAAAAATGGGGAAAACCACGCAGAGAGCAAGTGAAGAGATCCTGACCTGAGGCAGCACGGGATGGACACATGGATAAAGCTGGTTTAGAGGAACAGAACATGCTGAAGAACACGGATTGTCCAGGGATCTCCCAGAGGAAAGCTTCTCATGACATTTAAGTTTGCCAGCTCTGGGTTAAGACATTTTTGATAACCTTCCTGTGCCCAATGGCCAGTGGACATAGAGGACATTGTACATCTGAGCAGCTGCTGAAGAGGGACATTCTCATCAGGACCTAACAGCCTGACTTTAGGAGGAATTTAACAGTCCTGGAGGAGCAAACATTCCTGGACTCAGTAAACAGAACTACCAGCATTCCCCCTGCACAGTCCTGCGTGAAGGGTCAGTGTGAAGACACGGGAATAGTTCAAAACGTGGTTCTGATCCTGGTGGCTGAAGAGGGAGTTAAAGCCCCAGGTTGAACAAGCTGTAACATGAGCTTAAGAGCCTTAAACACAGAGGAAAAGGTAACAAATAGGACATGACACGCACTCGCCCACGCTGTCTAAACCAGGCATGCACGCAGCACTTCCACCTGAGGAGAGCACCGACGTCTCCCCAGGAGCCTGAGGGCCACATCTAATTCTTGTGTCAGCTCCCACCACCCTCCTCATCATGATGCTCACGGAGAGATGCTGTGACAGGGCTGCATCCCAGCCATTGACACTTCTGAGCATGCAGCTGAGTGCCAGGTGGAACTGATGATCCCAGTGAGGTGTCAGATGATAGAAAAGTCCACATTCCAAACTCAAACAACCCATTTTCCATGTTTTAAACACATAACCATGGAATATTTGGGTTGCTTTGGGTTGGAAGGGACCTTAAAGACCATCTCATTCCAACTCCCTGCCAGGGGCAGAGACATCTTCCACTATTCCAGGTTGCTCCATGTCTCATCCAGCCTGGCCTTGGACACTTCCAGGGATGGGCCATAGTGAGGCTTGACCAGGGAAGTGTTTTCCAATGGCTTTAAGGAAGCAAGGATCAAACCCTCTTGCTTCCTGCAGGGATTCACCACCCCAGCTTGCCTGTTGGGTGAGAGCTTTGCTTCCCATCCATCCCTGAATAAAGTCAGCTTCCAGCATCTTCAAACTGGGCACCAGCTTGTGGTGAACCAGATGTTCAGGCAGATAATTAATTCTACTTTATTCCCCCGGGCATTTCCTTTTGTCATTCCTTACCTGTTAACAGCACACATGGGGGGGAAAAAGATTAGAGGGAAGATGTTTCTGCTTTGTCTGGCTAAAAGGGAAAATATAAAAGAGCACAAATGACACAGAAACTGAGTGCTTTGATGGCAAAACCAAATCTTAGTGGTACAGGACCACCAGACCTCTCTCAGGTGATGCCACTGGCTGTAGATCTCAGAATGATTTACAAAGGTAGTATCTCTAATGTCTTTTGACAGATGGAGAAATGAAGGCAGAAAGCCCAAGATAAAAAAAAAACCCTGCATAAAACCAACCAAAACACCCCCCAACCTCAAAAAAACTTAAGAAAAGCCCAACCCACAAAAACCCCACAAAAAATCCACAACAAAACTGTCAAGTAGGTCTCTTTGCCTCCAGAAACTCCTTCCTTATAGAAAAAAATAGACAAAGTAGTAACAACCCCCCCTCTAGATACTTCACACTCTCTGTTGCCAGCATTTGAATGTCTCTAAAAGACCTTTCCATGTGCCAGTGTACGCTGATGTCCACGTCAGGCAGAGATATGAAATATTGAAATGCTCTCTTCAAAATACCCTGGTCTGCCAGCAAAGAGCCAGCAGAAAAAGGGAGAATTTGTGTGGAAAAATGAGTGGAAAAGAAAGGAGTTTGGCTCTTGTTCCATGAGAGCAAGAGAAGGACTTCAAATCTCGCTTTAGGAATATTGGGTATGAGGAAAACAACAGATTAGGCAATCAGGAAGGTAAAGCCTGAGATGGACATCACTGATCAGGACACCTGGGAAGAGGATCTTTGAAAGAAAACAATGTTTAGAGCAGCAGAAGGAGCAGAAAATCTCTGAGCATTGCTAGAAGTCTCAGCCTGGCTGTCAGGATCAGCTCAGCTGAGCAGAAAATGCCTTTGAGCAACAGGACTAAAAAGAGAACAACAGGAAAAGAAACCAAGTGAGATTACTATGCAAAGAGCTGAAATTCAAGAGAAAGCTAAAGATAGCACCCAAAAAAGGAGAACTCACATGTAGCCCCACCCCAGCTTCTGTTCACTGGCTTCTCCAAAGAACTGGAGGTGAAAATATAATTTTACTAATGCAGACTGGAATAGTTGCACATGAAAATGATTTAGCTTGAATAACTGAGAACAACAGGACTGGGTGTGAAGGCGCTCAGGGGTATGGAAAATAATGGGAGGTGGAAGCCACTCAGATGGGAAAATGGGCTCGGATGGGATGGTGGGACTGGCACCATCTGGCTGAAAGTCAACAAAAGTAAAGCTTTTTTATATGTAGGAAGGAGGGGGGAAAAAAAATCCAGACAGCTCTCAGCAGGTTAATCTGAATTAAATACTCAAGACTTTTGAACACCACTTGAAGGAAAGAGTGATGGGAAGTGGCAGCAAATGGAGGTGGGGACAAAATAGGAAATGTGGATTATTAAAGTAAATGATGGCATTATGTAACCTATATATAAATTATGTAACCTATAGGGGTGTTTTTTTTAAGGTAATTGGTTGGTTTGGGGTTTTTACGGGGGGGGGAGATGAAAGTCAGTGGATCTAAACTTTCCTAACCTCAGTAAATAATCTGGTTCTATGCTGAAAGGAATGACTTCCATAACAATGGATACAAGGATTAATAAAACTGAAAGCAAACTAAAGGAGATTGCCCAGAGAAGCTGTGGATTCCTCATCCCTGGAAGTGTTCCAGGCCAGGTTGGATGGGCCTTGGAGCAACCTGGGATAGTGGAAGGTGCCCATGGCAGGGGGTGGAACGTGCTTTTTTTTAATCACTTGTGTGAACAGACACCTGAAAGTGGCTAATCCAGATCTACCCACAACTAAAGATGGGGCAAATGGCCTTAAAAAGAGACAGAGAGGGATAATTTAAAGGATGCTGATGGTGCCTTTGGAGTAATCAGCCCTTTACAGCCACCTCCTGCCTGGCACCTTTCCATCAAGAGTTGGATCTTTCCTGGCTCTACCCCAGCATCCCTTGGTTGCATCAAATCAAGACAGCAATAACAGTTGAGAGCTCCCCCAGAAACTGCAGTCCTGTAACATGGCTACAATTTCCTGACTGGAAAGAGAAGGGGGAAAAAAAAAAGAAAATTAAAAAAGCAAAAAAAATAGCAACTAAATTCAACTTTGGTTTTGGGGAAGAAAGCATGAAACTTAGGCAAAATTTTTTGCTGACTCTCCAAAACTCCTTCAAGTGTGCAAAATTAGGTGAGAGACAGGGAGCAGCATGCTGAGCAGCAAGAATATCAGTGAGGAGCACAGGGAACATCTCGTTCCACAGCAGTCACCTCCAGAAGGGTGAGAGAGGGGAGGAAAGCAAAACCGCTGGGGAGAAACCAGCCCTACCTATTCATGCCTCTTCTTGTGAGCCTTTCAAACCCTGACTGTGACATGGGATAACAGAGGAGGAGGCTCCCAGGTGTCCCTGTGAGATCACCAGGATTTCAGCACCCAAATGCCTTTCTGAGGTGGGGTGGTTTCACACTGACACTCAGTGCCTCTGTGCACGCATGAAAAAATCACAGCCCTGCCCAAAATCTATAACAAGACTGGTCATCTTTGCTGATATGGCTAGGAAACTCCTGACACTCTCTCAGTGGTCTTGAGCAATGATCTGTGGCTCTGACAACACAGTTGTGAGACAGCCAGGTGCTCTGGGCAGCTGAACACAAGAGGCTGAGCTCAGAGAATGCTCAAAATGTATTGGTGACACTGCCATTGTCCCTCCGTAAACACAACCATGGCCTGATTAACCAATTCTCCCCACGGAGAGCGGCTGGAAGTTCATCCAACATAACAGCAAAGTCTCTCAGGCGTGAGTTATCCCTTCTCATTATTGTTTTAACAACCTTTCCTGCGGTAAATCTGGCCAAGGGATTACCCCCATTACTCCCAAGGAAAGGATGCCACAGAGGCATCGTGGTGACCCCAGCACAGGCAGTACCAGGTGCTATCTAATCACTGAATAACAGGAAAGTTGGCTGGAAGGGGTCTCTGGAAGGCTGGTCCAGCCTTCAGCTTGAAGCTGGACTCACACCAATGTTACTCTTGCTCAGCCACAGATTTCTCTACCCATAAAACCTCCAAGCATGGAGATTGTACAATCTTTCTGGGTGATTTGTTTTGTTTCACAATCCTTGTAGTGCAGAAAACTGCATTATTTGTACCTGCTCTTCAAGCACCTTCTGACTACACCCTTGTGTAGAACCTTGAGGTCAAAGAGGAGCCACATCTCCCCCTTTCACACAGTGAATGTTCATCTACACCTTCACAAATAATAACCATGAAGATTTGCATTGGCAGCCTTCTTGCAAGGTAAATTGGAAGACAAAATTAAGTCACAGAGATTTCCAGTGGCTTGGAAATAGGCAGGATTGCACCTCATTTCCAGGTGGCTGGCACAATGCACAGCCTGCCTCACCGCTGAGAATGGCAATGTGGGAATGATTAAAGGTCTGGATAACCCACTAGGATAAAAAATAATTGTAAAAAAGCCAATTTTAAAAAAGCCCAGCTAAACTTAGGGATAGAGAAAGCAAATGTGTAACCAATCACAAACAGCAAGAGCCTAAACAGTAAGATTTCTTCCCAAGGACATCTATTTAATGTGGAGAAAAAAGGCCTAAATTCCACAGACTGAACTCTCTGATGAGACAAATGAGGATTAGAAGCAAAGCTCTGCTTGGGGACGGTTTAACTCTGCCTGGCAGGACTGGCCAGAAGAGCCTTTCAGGAGCGTCTCTTCCAAATCATTCGGGTCTGTTTGTACTGCAGGTCCAAGGAAGGAACTGATGGTTGGAGCTATGCAGATGGTGAAATTAAACTTCATGGAGTCAAACAGGTGAGCTCCAGAGGTACTTTCCAAATTCAGCTGACCCAATTCTGCATGAAAATGATGTTGAGCTTGCCAAGAGTAAAGGGAGAAGGTGCAATTTTGGGGATTATTCTTTTAGCTATCAGAAAAAACCCAACAAAAATTAGAACAGTCCATATGAGTCTGACATCTTATCCCTGTTTAATAAGTAAGAAGTCCCAGTAATGGTTTCTATAATCTTTTGTCCCATCCTTTATCAGTATCCCCAGCGATGAGACTCAACAGTGTCCTTATAGATCCTAATCCACTCCTGGGCTTCTCTCTGCTGACCATCAAAAAGATTTGATCTATGTTTTGAAACACTAAATTACAGTGACTGCAAATTAAGGCTCAGATGTGTAGTTCTACCCTACCAAATTTGTGGTTCTACCCAGACTGGTTATGGAGATTTTTTTTCTCCTGCTTTTTGTTTGTGGAAGTTTTATCAAATACTTAAAGACAAGTTGTGATTCGTCCCTCAATGTTTCATTTTCTAGAATAAACATCCCCAGTTCTTTCAATTTTTTTTTCACAGCATTTTTCAGACCTTTTATCATTTTTCTAGCCCTGCCTGGACCCCAGCTTCTTCAAGTGTTTTTAGCCCAGAACAGAAACACGTGCTCCAGTTAAAAGTCTGCCAGGGATTATTTGCTTCTTTTCCTTTGACCAAAACAAAAGTTTGGTTCCAGTTTATTGTTTATCTTACTTGCAGCCTAATATAGTCAGCAGCCAGATGTAAAAGGGGTTGTCTATGAGCTCAGCCCAATGTCTGTGGAAAATGAACTAAAACAGGCAAAAAAAGCTCTGAGAAATTCTGATTTTGCAGATGGAGAAGTGCATAAATTTGGGGAGGACAAAACCTTCTGTCAGGAGCAGAAATCCAGGGTAATTTTCCAGGTCCTTTATCTAAGTCTTAGTGACATAATCACCTTTCAGCAATTAAAATATCAGTGCACCAGATGAACTTTTTGCTGCAGAGCCACAGCTGACCAGGGAAGATGAACTGCAAGGAACAACATCATCCCTAAGGAAAAGCAGGAAAACTCCCAGAAAAGGGCATCCCCCTCCATCACCTCCACCCCCTGAAGTGACCACGCATTCCAATAGATTTGCATATGTATTCATGTTGAAACAGAAGGGTGAAAATACAGCCTTGCCCTGCAAAATCAACACCAAATGATAAAAAAAGGATTTCTTTAAAAAAACCACCAACATTTCCTCATTTTACTTCCTCTCCATTCACGCAGCCCAGCAGCTCACACGCACATGGGTGAACCTCACTGAGGACCACCCAGTTTCACAGCATTCCTGGGAATTCCCTTGTTAATCACAAGGATTGTATTGTCTTCAAACATCAGGAAGTCTGGGCATTGAAGGAATGGAGGTAATCAGGGAGATTCTTCTGCAGGGAAATCCTTCCCTGTCCACTGTGGCTTTACTTTTTCCCCAGGGTTTGTACAGCTGACAGGGCCAGTCAAACAAGAGACCTTGACACCACAGAATCCTAAAATCAGGGAAAAGACCTGGAAAAGACCTCTGAGATCTCTGAGTCCAATCATTAACCCAGCACTGTGAAATCCACCACTAAACCACGTCCCCATGGTACTTGAAGAGCAACCAGTGTCAGATCTTCTCCTGCAATCCCCAGCCAGTGGCTGTTGGGATTTTAATTCAGGATGCAACTGGAAATAAGATGACACCTGCTAAGCCACACAATGGATGGCTGACAATGAGTCCAGCTGAGTTTACCCATCCAAGAAGGATAAATCTCATGGCTTCAAGATGCTCTGGACTGGGACATGGTTGAGGGATGGAGTTGGCAGTGCTGGGTTAAGGGTTGGACTCCATGATCTTTGAGGTCTTCTCCAATCTAAACATTTCTATGATTCTGTGGATGTAGAGGTGAAATTGCACTAGCAGATTAAAACCTGCTTTTAAACTCCTTCTGCAACAGCTTGAGCTGCCATCAAATTTCTAGTTACAAAATGTCTTAGAGGAAATAACCACAAAACCCATCCTAAAGGATTAAGGTGCTTCATTAAAGAATAAAAATAATAACAAATAAAAAATCCAGTTCCTCTTCCGTCCAGAGTTTTACCTTGAGCAGAGTTTCCTCAGCCACATCACACATTCCTGGAAATCTCAGATTTCCCACAGAAAGCATCCACTGCAGGAACATTTCAAGCATGGACACGCAACAAACATAGCCCAAGAATCCTCTAAAAACATTAACTGACAAAACCCAGCCAAGTTCCTAAGCTGCCATCCACACCCCACGAAGAGGAATATGTTCTATAAACACAGAGATATCTCCACAAACACTGATACCAAACAGGAGATCCCCCTTTGCCTGTGTTCTACTGACTGAAAGCTGAGTTTAATATACAGCACTTTCCTTTTTCCTCTTTGGTTTTATTACTTGTACCAAGTGTAAATCTGTTAATCAACCAGCACTTAAATTGTTCATAATAACATTAAAACCATGCCCCTGTGAAATCAATGAGGTTCCCCTCTCAGGTCCTCTCTGTGGACTGTAGGAAATTTCCCTGCGCTGATTAGAGTGTTTATTAAAGTTGGGTTTTGAGTAAACAACTGTTGTAGGGAATTGATCACTGCTCTTCCGTGCTCTGCTCTGCTGATGCTCTGCACCTTTCCAGGGAACACGACCAGAACGATGCCATTAGGATGACATTATCCTATTCCCACTGCCAAATTGCCATCCCTGTCTTCCAGAAAGCAACACCAGCATGTTGTAGGAGACTATTAAAATATCCTTATTGTCCTCCAAATGATGCTTCTGTAATAAAACCCATCTTCCTCCTGTGATCTCTGCATCCTGACAAAAAACTTCCTCCTCCTGATGACCAGCGCCAGCTTGAGCATGGGGGACCTCCTTCACCATCCACCCCTGGCTGTCCTGTTTATAAAATCATGGAATCATGGGATGGTTATGGTTGGAAGGGACCTTAAAATCATCTCATTGCAGCCCCTGCCATGGGCAGGGACACCTTCCACCAGACAAGGTTGCTCAGATCTCAGGTTGTTTTCTGCACACTGGTCATGGTTCTCCTGGAAGGAAGGGCCAGGCCACCAAAGACACGATGGTGATCCAAGCCAGGCACGGTTTCCCAAAGGAAATGTTTAACTTGGAGTAAAAGCTTCTTCCCAGTTTAACCATGAATCTAAAAGGGGGGAATCGGAAGTGAAAATAAATAAGTGAACCAACAACCCAGTGTTTACTAATCTAAGACAAATACACTTGAAGAAATACAAATAAAGTATCATGAAGCTTAGAAGCATTATATGAGAACCTGAAAGCATCAGGAAAACTCCACAGTTGGTAAAAATAAGAGATTAATGAGAAATTAATATTTGTAGGGGTTTTTTTTTATTATTTGATTAGTTTTCAGTTTGATTTCCTTGGAGATTTTTAGGTTTAGATTTTTTTTTTTAACAAAAACTTTACAACAAACAAAATTGTATAGACTGTACACACCAGTAGAGGAAAGTTCAACATGTAATAATTTTGATCTGTATTTGGAAAGCAGCAGGGCAACATGCATGGCTCTGGTGATGATGGAGAAGCTTTTTTCCAGCTCATTAGTAACAAAGGCAGATGTTAAACAGCATCCAGGAGAGATAAACATTTAAAATTAGCAGGCCTGGATAACTTGCACCTAAGAGCATTTGTGAAAGCTGGCTGAGAAGATCTGTTTGAACATAGCCAAATGCAAAACCTGGACTAGAGCAAGAACACTCAGCACAGACCTCCTGTATGGCAGCCCGGATTTTGGAAAAGAAGTGATGTGGCAGAGAATTTGGGGATTAAAAGAGGTAAATAAATCCACACGAGCTCCCTGTGAGCACCACTGGGAAAAGGCAAACACAAGTGTTTGCTGGATAAACTGAGCAGAGAGGAAGGACAAGAAGAAAAAACTCCTTTTTTTTCACAGCATTGGGAAGATCTGTCCCGTGACAACACGTCAAGAATTTTAAGAGGCCAATAAAAACCGAAGGAGGGTGTGGAAAGGAAGCACAAAAGGAAGTAGAGGAGCTCTGCATCCTTCTGGATGCCCTCAGGTTATCTCAGCAGCCCCTGGGTGCATGTTCAGGCAACTTAAGCAGGTGTTGAATGTGCTCAGAGGCCCTTTGCTGTCAGAAAATTCAACCTAGCAGAGTCAAGCACAATGGGATAGGAACTGAAAACCTATGAAAATCCATAACCCTCTCCAGATTATCTCCAATAATAGCAAGGGCCAGGGGAAATGTGTTGGGCTGCCCATCTCAGCTCCTGAAAAAGGAAAGTTCAGCAGAGCACGAGTTACATTTTATCAGGAGCAGGTTGTTGGACTGGAGGTAACTGGTGAAAATTATCTGCTTTTAATAACTTGCCAAATAAAATAATCCATCTTTCCCATCAGGAATTACTCTAATCTTAATATAGCTCCGACTGCACAGACTTCCTGGGTTTTGATGTCAGATTTTGGCCCAGGCACTGAGATGTTACATTTTCCTTGGATTTTCCCAAGTAGCTGCTGGCTTCTGCTCATGAAAGCCCACTTGCTCTTGTTTGGGAAAAAAACACATTTAAATAATGACGTTTCAATGAAATTCTCAACTGCAAGAGGAGGAAATGCTGCACAGAAGCCCTTAACAACTCCACTTTAGGGGCAGTTCTGTTGGATTGACGCCTTTGGGTTGGAAAAAGCCTGGTCAAGGTCTAAACATCCATGTCATTAGGCAAGAAGAGGCAAAGAAAAGTCATATTGATCCTGCTGGAGCCACAGGTGCTGTCAGTTCCCAAGGTTTTATCAGGAACTTGCAGTATCTTCCTTTTTCCCATGGTCAGCACATCCTGGTCTGGTAGAAGGTGTCCCTGCTGAGAGCAGGGGGTTGGAATGGGATGAAATTTAAGATTCCTTCCCACCAAAGCCATTCCATGATTCTGTGATCCCAGCCAACAGAGGAGCAGCAGCAGCAGCCCTCAGGTCGCCTTGGTGGCACAGAGAAGAAAGATGCCAAGTACCTGTAATCCAGTCGATAAATAAATGAGAAATTCAATTTTTTTTTTTTCTGAATAATTTCATGATTTTTTGCTGCTGGTTTTGCTGGTTTTTGGGGTTACTATTGGTATTTCACCAGTGCAGATCAGTGACATCGAGCTGGTCCCTGTGCATGCAGGAATAGACATAGATATTGCATCCTGAGGCAGAATTCCTTTGCCTGAAGTTTGGTGCCCAGTGCCAGGTGAAATTCTCGAGAGCTGGGAGAGCCCATGGTACAAGAAAAGGTGTCTGAGGCACCTGTGCCCTCTGCAGCCCTCGGCTTCCTGAACTGGCACCAGGCCCTACCTGGGGGCAAATAAATCCAACCTCAAAGCTCCAGTGACCACAAAAGCAAGAGTTTGACATCTTAATCTGCAATCCAGCCCCACCCTGGGCACGTTTTTACAGGACAAAAGGAGGACCTGATCCTATTCTTGCTAAAAATGAAGGATGCCTGGAGTCTCCCTGTCCCCTGTATAACATCTCCCTCTATTCCATGTGTGGAAGAAAGAAATCCATCTTGAGTGCAGGAGCTGTCCTGCAATTCCAGGGAAGAGACACCACTCCCACTCTTTTTTATTTTGCTGTCTGCTGGTCTTCAAAGCAAGAACACCCATGCCATCAGTTCTGGGCTTGGTGGACCCCACGAGCCCTGCCTGGGGCTGGGGACATGGTGAACTCTGGCTGCCTCTGCCCCTTAGGAACATTTGGGTGTTACAAAACCCAGTGGATTGTGCAATCCCTGTGCCTGCAGATGTGCTGTGGGATCCCACTCTAACCCACTTGCTGTTTTAGGTGCCCCATCACATAAAAGAGGATTGCACTGCACATGGTTTATCAGACTCATCTGGGTCTCAACCTGGGAACAGAGACCTAAAAAGCATCTTTGGGGCTGGGATTTCACAGCTCAGTTGTTTTACTCTTCTGGAAGAGTTCAACGTTTTCCCTGAGGATCCTCAGGGCTGAAAATGCCTCTCAGCGGCACAAGCTCACACTGCCATGGCAGAGGTTGCTCCAGCAAGGGAAGATCTTCCAGACAAGAAATTCAGGCTATTGCCAACAGAAAAATCCTGTTTGAGATCAGGAGTCCCCCAGAAATTCTCCCCAGCTCCACAGCCCACCAGCCAGCCCAGTGAAAAATGAGGATTTTCTGTTCCACAGCCTGTGCTTTGCCCACTGCAGTGAATATTGTGTTCACCATCATCTGCTTCCTGCCATTAACTTCCCTTAAATGGGTTTCCTGCCTCCAGGGGTTGCTTCCTGTCCAGAACATCCCATTCCCAGCCCGGCACACGTTATTGAGGACCAGTTTTTGTGGATGAGAATCTGTGGCACTTTTAAATCACAGCCAAACTGGCACCAGGATCCGGCTGTGCCTTGTGTACCCCTCATAGGTTTATCAGGCTGTGAGTATTTCTGGGAGAAAGTGGCTTCTCCAAGTGTGCAAATGCAGCTTTGCCTCTTAATTTCATTCCTAAATTCCCAGGCTCGAAGAATCACACAGAAGGCACAGCAGCAGCGGCACAGGGTGAGAAAAGAGAAGCAACAAAGCCTAAAATCAAAAGCCTAAAATCATTAGTACCTTTTTACGAGGCGTGTATGCTGATGTAAAGCCTGTTATTGGTGTAATTACAGCTGTGCTTACTGTCACTGGTAATGGATGTGCTTTCCATGCTCACAGGGCTGCAGGCAGGCAAGGAACTTCCTCCTTCCACAGCGTTCCCAACCCAGTCATGGAGCCATCCATCCACGGCTCCCAGCACGGCCAGAGCTGAGCCTGGCCAAGAGCTTGAGGAAAATCAGACTTGGTGATCCTACCCCACCGATTTGCAGCAACACTCCAGACCATAATTGTGATTATACAGCCTAGAAGTGTTCTTGTGGGTGAATAAATGGAATAAAAGTGAATTAAAAATTTTTAAAAATTAAATATGAGAGACCTTTGAAGGTTCTGGATGGAGTTTATAGCCATCATCTTGCTGTATTTCTGCTCTTCTTCATATATCAGCCTTTGGGGGAGATTTGTGTCATTCGTTTCCTCGGTGACACGAGTTGATACCAGGCAGTTGTTACTGGAGGTATTTGACAGCAGCATCTCATGCCACAGCTAAACCTGAGCAATATAAAGGGCAAAATAACATCTTCATTTTCTCCTAGGTGAGCACACGTTTTCTACTAAGAATGGTCAGAAAACCCCCAGATTTAGCCCAGCACCAGCTGCAGGCTTTGCTCCACTAAATTAAATGCAGGATAGGAAACAGAGGGAAGTGCTTTCCTCAGCATCAGAGCACATCAAAATGTGCAGATCTTCTCTGAAAAGCCCTCATTTAAAAGCAAAAAAAATCAAGGTTGGCTCCCCAGAGCACAGCATCCCCCTGGGATGGCACAAAGAACTCCTTAACACATGGAGTCAGAGCAGGGATAGCTTAAAGATGGGAGAGAAAAAAAATCACATTTCTTCCGAGAAGCAGGGAAATTATCCCTGACCTGGGACCCAAGCCACTGTGGATTAAAACTCTTTGGAACAAGAAGACAATCACACTTTTTTTCTCCTCATACACAAAGCAATTTGCCTCTTCAATGGCGTAAGAACTAAATCCAGCTGGAATGGCTTTTTAATTAAAATCATACTTTGCTTATCAGAGTGAGAGCACTTAACTGATTACAGAGGGAACGTGGCAGTCTCTGGCATCCCGTTCCCCATTCCCCAAGCCAGGCTGTGCCCCAAACTCCCTGTGCTAAACCCTAGGTACCTCTTTGGAGACTGCCCCATCTGAGCTCTCCTCATCCCATTTATAGCTCAGAAAAAGTCATGTAGGACACACAGAGTCTCTATACAAGTACAGAGAAAAGATCATTCCCTGAATCTGCTGGAGTTCAATTTGCTGAATCCTGAGAATTTCCTAAGCAAAAACTCCATAAATTTAATTTAATCTCCTTGGCTGTGTTGTTACTCATATTTGTAGACAATGGAAAGGTTTCCCTCTGTCCTGGAAGGGCCCTGAGGCAAAGGCTGAGCCCATTCCTGGCAGATTCACCCCACTCCAATGGTTAAGGAGCCCTTTCTTCCCAAGCACCATCACCCACCCTTGCTGCCAGAGCCCTCTTGCTTTGCCAGATGGGCACCACAAAATCCCCAGCTCCGGATATGGACAAGGTAACACCCCCGTCAAGGTGTTCCCTGAGGAACACCCCACATCCCTGGGGTCACTGGGTCGTGCTGCCTGTGCCTCATGTGGGTCTCAGCCTCAACTTTCAGGAGCATTAATCCCACAGTGGGACCCTCCGTGGCTCACGTCAGCCGAGCTAAGCTGATTTATCCTGGGGAGGGTGGTGGCTGCAGGGCAGGATTTTCCCAAGCACAGCCATGAGTTAAATTCCGAGGGCCCAATGAATATGTGACCGAATTCCTGAGGGCTTTTTTCTCCCTGTGTCCAGCGCCAGCTCCTGCAAGGGGAAGGGATGCTGAGGCAGATGCTGGAGCTGAGGTCTCGAACTTGTGCTGTTTGCAGTGATCCTTTGGAAATTCCCGGAGGAATAGCACTGCCACAAGAACTCAGCAGCACTTTCCTTACAGACAGAAAGGAGACCAGATGCTACTTCCATGATTTTTAGCTCCAGTAAAACTATTTCAGCCACAAGGTGCATATTTAGGCTGAAATAACCACCTCCCAGTCAAACCCAAAAACACACGTGTTGATCTCCATGTGTCTCCCACATAACGAAGAAAAAGCAGCTTTTCCCTTGCTCTCCTCCTTCCCTCTCCCTCCTGACACCCAGGAGTGCTGCTTTCCATCACACCACTGAAATGCCACCATAACCCACTGACAAACCCCCCAGGAGACACTTGGTATCAGTGGCCAGAACCTCTTAGATTCTTAAACACTTTTAAACTCCAGACTTAGTCCAATATTATATTTCTAATCTGCCACTGGTGAAGGGAGTTAGAGAACCTCAGACTCCAAGAATATGATTGAAACTGATAGTTGTGATAGAACAACTTCCAAAAGTGAAACTCTTCCACTGTCTGATCTGTGGCACAGGTCATGATCCCTTCTCTCAGTGGGTCAGACTGACAGCCTGTGAATCAGGAAAGTGGCATTTCCCTCCTTCCCAGAAACGGCTCTGCCATCAATTAAAGACGTGGCACATTCTGGCCATTTTCTGGCCTGCAAAGAAAGTTTAAAACCAAAGATTTTTTCTTTCTTTATTCACCCTTCTGTTAAGAAAAATAACTCAGGACTTCTGAACATTTCTAGCTCCTTGATGGGAAGAAAAGGGGAAAAGCTACTCTGTTTTCTCTTCCCTATCAACCAAGAATGAAAATCCCCGGGGATAAATAAATCCCTTCACCCCTTCTCAGCTTTACAAAATAACCCACCTTGCTGAGGTTATTCCTCAAGGGAAAGGTCAGGTTTTTTGCTAGGGAAAATACATTTGGAAGGCAAGGAGTCAGCAAGGTCTAATGTGAAGAGACCAGTCAGCAACCTTTATATCTTGGCTTTCAGATCAATTAGATCTCATTTCCCAGTACCCACACGCTCCAGCCTCAGAGGACAGCTCACTGGTGAGCTCTGGAGATGTTTGATGGTGTCCCCACTGCAGACCTCACTGTCGGGGTACAAACCCAATTTTAGATTTCTCTCCCTCTCGCTCCTTGTAAGCAGCTCATGTTCCTGTGCCCGTGGGGCTGGAGGTGGTCACTGCATCTTTCCTGGTGGGAAGCACAACTTTTAATTTTGCTATTGTTATTTTAGCACAGTGTGAAGAGCCTGGGTGGGAATCCCTATTGCTGGTATGAGGACAATCAAAAATATTAATTCTCCTCTCCCTCCCAATTTTCTTACAGGACACAGATCACATCTGCTGGGTGAAACACCATGCTGGGTCTGTCACCCAACCCCTGTGTGAGCACTGAGCACACGGCCAGTGCCATCCTGATGGAAACCACTCCCTGGCTCTTCTCCCTAACAAAACGCTCCTTTCCCTTCATGGCCATGATCCCCAGGACACTTGGCTGGCACAGGAAGGCCTGAAGCCACTGTGGATGGATCCCTCAACACCTCAAGGTGTGACGTTGGCAGAGGGCAGTGAGCCCTGTCACGTGTTCAGCAAAGCTCTCCACGTGGCTTTGAGCTTCTGCCACACAGACACATCCCCAACATGTCCACACACACTCACACAAACTCCAAAATAAAGAACCAAGAGGAAGATTGATGAAAGATGAATCATCAGTGGGACCTTTCCACCAGGGATCTGGAAAATCCACAGCACTGGAGGGACTGGACTCCAGGGACTCCCCATTGCAGACTCTCAGTGTTTAAGGAGGAGGGAGAGCAATGGACAGATAAAGACAGGACAAGGGGGAATGGTTCTAAACTAAGAGGAGAGATTTTTTAGATGTCAGGAAGAAATTCTCCACTGTGAGAACGGTGAAACACTGGCACAGGCTGCCCAGAGCAGCTGTGGCTGCCCCTGGATCCCTGGAAGTGTCCAAGGCCAGGCTGGATGGGGATTGGAGCAGCCTGGGACAGCGGAAGGTGTCCCTGCCCATGGCAGGAGTTGGAACAAGATGGTTTTAAGGTCTCTTCCAACCCAAGCCCTCCCATGGCTCTGTGATAACCACACAAACCCCTTGAGAGATCCTGCCCATCCCTCAACAAACCACACTGGATTTCCACACTGGATTTTAATTTCTAAACCAGAAGAAATGTTCCTCTCTATGGGATGGCCTGTTCCCACCTCCTGCTCTCACCTGGTTGGAAGTCAAACACAGATATGGGTCCAAGCCCTACACAGCTCCCATTCCTGCACTGCTGGGTAGATCCATAACTGCACTAACATCTTGCTCTTGCTAACGGTGGTTCTGCCTTCGGCAGCTTTTCCTGGCAGAAAAGCAGGAGGGTGAGCACAGCACTGGGAACAGGATCACATTTCCCTCCCTCACTGCTACAAACCTTCCCACACCCAGCTAAATCCAATCCCATCCAGTGTACAACACTCGTGCACCAGTCCTGGCCCTTTATTTCAGAATCATAAAATCCTTAAAGCTGGGAAAGACCTCTGAGATCATCCAGTCCAATCATAAACTCAACACTGCCACATCCACCACTAAACCATGTCCCCAAGCACCACATTTACACATTTTTTGAACACATTCAGGGAGGGTGATTCCACCACTTTCCTGAGCAGCCTGTTCCAAAGCTTGACAACACCTTCAGAGAAGAAATTTTTCCTAACACTTCCTTTAAGAAAAAGATGTTTCCATTCCCTGATGTTATCACGACTCCACGTGTGTAGGGGGTAACCACATCAGCCCCATGACATAAACTAGCAATGCTAATCTAGCCAAATACTAATTACAAGATCTTTAGAAAAAAAGTGAAAAGAAACAAGGCAAAATTAAGTTTAAACATTTCCAGGTTGGGTTTTATGCATTCAGCCACAAGACCACCCCCAGCAGAAAGTTCATTTTCAGAGTCTGGAAGTGAGCTGAGCTTCCAAGCTTTATCCTGAACTCTCCATCTGTAGCTGAATTTTTTGGTTCATCTCCTCCTCCTGCTGGTTGCCCCAGTGGATGCTGTTCCTTGCCTGCACTTTTCCCCAGGCTACTCTGCAAGGGAAATCAGCATTTATTTTTAGGTCCATTGCTCTCTGACTGCTTGGGCTCTCCTCCCAGGGCTGCAATATATATTTAATACTTGTTTTCAGAGCTGACAGCCCAGGAAGTTTGAGTGGTGAACTGGCACACACAAGAAATCTTTATAAAGGAGATGGGCATCAAGCTGCCAAGCATTTTAACTCCCCTTCTGGAAAGGGAGACTTGACTCCTCAGCAGTGCTATAGTGGGGGAGAAAGCAGGAATCAAAGCCACAGTTGCTGTTTGATGAGGAGGATGATGATGATGATGATGATGATGATGATGATGATGGCTTCATTGTGCAGTAACAAATCCTGTCAGATCTGCAGCAGAGAGGAACAGGAGGGGGATACACGATTACAGCAATTTGCAGAGAAAAAAATCTCCACTGGAAAAAGGCAGTACGGGGGAGAGAGAAGTGCACCTGGGCTCCTCAGCATTCCCAGCACAGGGAATGTCCCTGGGAGTGCCACAGCTCTGGGAGGATTCTGAACAGCAGTGATCCAAGTGGGATCAGCAGAGCCAGGGGTCATCCCACACGAGGGATTCAGCTCAGATTTGTGGTCATTCTGCAGTGGATCTCCCCAAAGGCTGTGCTTCCCAACCCCTCTGCTGCTGGAGTTCAGGGCTCTTGCCCATGGTTCACCACAGCCTCCATCCTGTTCCTCATCCCCATATCCCCAGGCAATCCCGTGCTGGGATCACAGGTCCTGGCCAGAGCCTGAGCTCTCCACCACAGCCTGCAGAAGTCCCATGGATTCTTTTCCCTTGCCATCTCTCTTTCCTAAGAGTATGGACAGTGCTGTTGAGGGCATGAGGGGTCTTCCCTTCAGAAAAACACAGCCTTTCCTCAGCCCTTTACTTTCCTCTTCTTCCACAACTGAATTTAATGTTTTTGGAAGATGTCCCCTCAATAAATCCTGCCTTTGTTTTACCTCCCTGTAACAACAACACACAGCAAACAAATTTGCACAGACAACCAAAGCATCAGCTTTATAGCTGGCTTTAAAAATATTTCCAGATATTTTCTTGGTCCCTTAAGGCATTTCTGAGGCTCAGGTCAAGTAGACCCAAGGCAGCGAGCTCCAACTCCTAATTTCCTTTTCTGTCTACAAAACCATCAGGGCTTGGCTAAGAGAGTTTAACCACCAGAGGTGTCTGGCTCTGGGAACAGCTTTCCAGTGAAACCAGCATAGCAAAGAGGTGGATTTTAAGAAAAGGAAGGTAAATAACTGTATGGTGACAATAGGAGCCCTGTGTTGGCAGACACCTCAAGGAGACAGAAAAATTGTTCCTGCCTTAAATCCCCAAGTTTGTAAGATCCAAATGAAAACAGCAGCCGTGGTGGAAGGCACAAATATGCACACCAACATCAGGAGTCCCTTCCTCACGGTGTGTAAATTTAATTCTTTAAATAACGTAGATCACACACTTCCAGAGCACCTTCAGCCACTGGCAGACACCAATGAACCATCTCCAAAAGGAGGGATCAAGGTGGATAGATCTGTAAAAGCAACATCTCGAACCAGAGTTTTATTGAGTGCCCTTAGAGCCGTGATTGACTGCTGATATATGAGACACGGTATTTTTTTATTAGGCTGACTAGCACAGCTAGAGGCAGAAAAAAAGCTTTTAAAGCTCTTTACCCCTGGAACACAGCGAGGACACTTCCAGCTTCGCATTTCATGGGTCTGAAAAAACTGTTCTGAGTTCTGTCAAGTTCGTTAATTACAGAAATAAAAAGAAAAAAAGAGCAATTAGCACCTGCAGAGAGAATAAATCACTCAGGCAGGGAGGAGCTGGTGGGACCATCAGCCCCTCGTGGGGCTGCGGGGATGTGAAGAGTTATCACCTCTGCAGCAGCACGGAGCGAGCAGATGGGAAGGAAACAGTGGCATGGCATAAAAATCCACATCTCCACGGAGTTGGAGGGGTTTAATACCCAGAAGAGCCATGAATGTTAATTTGGGAGCTCGGCTGCTGCAGACACACTGTGGGTCTGTGGCATGGAAGGATGAGAGCGATGGTTTTGCCACAGGACACTCTCCACAACCAGCACTCTTTGATATCATGTTATCCCAAACATTTTCCGGTTAAATCCACAGCAAAGGCTACCCAGCTTTTTTAGCTCTTTTATCCCTCAGGAAGTATTGCTATATCTGAAAGCACACATTTTTATAAGCATAAATATATATATATATCTATATATATGTAAATATATATTTCAGTCCTTCTGATATAAGCTTTATTTCTCTCGATAAAACCTTTCCTCATCTGCATGGTACACAAACAGCCTAAAGATAAGCCTTTGATACATCGTGTGCTGTGTGAATTCCCAGGAAAGGGAGGAGAGAGAGGGGCAAGGAGGAACAAAGTTTAATTTTGCTGGAGATGCTGCTGAAAATGGAAACTGGACAACAATTTCTGCGCCCCAACCACAAAGCATCACCTCCGGCAGGTGGAAAAAAAGCTTTGCACAGGGAAACTCTGTGAAAAAAACCCAAACTGTACAAGGAGAGTCAAGGAGTAGAGAAGAGCAGAAAGGGTGGAAAATTTCCTTGAGAGGAATCACTGGAATTGAGTGCGTGGCTGAGACCCACATGGCTCTGCAGCCGTGTTTAATGTCATATTCCCCCCAAAAAAATGCACTCAGCCTTGCAGTCGACACTTGAGCACATCAGGAATTCCTCACGTACTGCTTGGCCTACTCTTGGTGCCATGGAGAGCTGGGAACTGTCTCAGCAGCAGCGTTTTTCTCTGCTTCTGAGGATGTCAAGCAAAAAGACAACCTGTTCCTATTGTGAAAACGGGCTGGAAAAGCCTAAATATTCTCAAGAACCAGGATGGAAGTGGAAAACAGCCAAATATGGATGGATGCAGACATGGAAGGAAACAAGGGGCTTGACTCAGTGTTGGCTCTTTTGCACTTTTATCTTATTTTGGAATGACCCTGGGGCAACAGGAAAACCCCATGAATTCTCAGGAAAGCTCAGCCACCCCTCCATGGAGCTCCCAGCACACGGCAGGGCTCAGCAAGGGGAGCAAAGCAGCCACATAATTCCTTGCTGAATTTTCCCAAACTACATGGGAAAAAAGCAGCCAAGAAACACCAGGTACAGCTCAGGACTGGGCCCAGCCACTGAGGGTGAGGAGGATGAAGTGGCTTTAGCCACTTTAAATCAGGCACAGGTTTAATCTCCACTCAGGAAACTCCTGAGGGCTCTGAAAGGTGATTAAAAAGTAAAAAAAAATAATTTAGGAAAGCAAGTAAACATGCCCTGCATATCCATGAACGGGACGAACGAGTTCCCCTCTCCCCTGACAAATGGATGGGGAAGAAATTATAAAAATAATCACCACGTTAATTTAAAATGAGCTGTGGATGTGGCGATGGCAAAATAAAGGTGGCAGAGGTCTAATTCCCAGAAGGATTTGGATCCTGGCCGTTTCCAAGCTGAGTGCACAAAATTGCTGAGGGTCGGCTTTGGGGCTGCTTTTCGTTTTGGTGCAAATGTGCAGAGTTTTTATGGATTTTTTTGGGGGGGGGGGGGCTGGTGGTCATCACAACCAGTACTTGTAATTTGATTTCGTTTCCTTCCTGCCTGGCAAGGGGATGTGTTCCTCAAAGTCTGAGCTGCCACTTGGGAGTGATGAAACAGAACCTGCTTTGCGTAAGGAATAAAGCAGCCTGCAGGGAAAAGCTCAGCAGGTGGCAAATTTCCTTCATTTTATTTCACTCTTACACTACACAAGAAACCAGTTTGAGGCTTGAGGTCTCTAAAGAGAGGTGTCTGCCTAAGGACTGAAGCATCACTGTATCTGTGAGGGCTCAGGAAGGTGCAGAATGAGGGAACTTTGCTGTTGGTGTCCACAGCATCACAGAGTCCCAGAATCCTACAATGGTTTGGGTTCAGAGGGACCTTAAAGATCATCTCCTTCCAACACCTCTGCCGCAGAGCACCTGCAGGGCCTTCACTCTCTGCAAAGGGATCATGTGGGGATATTTTCCTACCCCTCCAGTGGCCTGAGTGGTCAGCAGCACTGACCCTGCCTTCACTGCTGACCCCACGGGAACTCAGACCAACTGGTCACTCAGACACCCAGAGAGAAATGCCAAAACCGGGGTGTCCTGATCTGCCAGGAGAATCCCACATACAAGGAGCTCCCAGGCTGAGCACCTGTGGCAGACAGTGACATTTGTGGGGACCCTGGAGATGCTGCTCAGATGTTGGTTGGGATGTTCCAGATCACCAGGTACTAATTGAAACATCTGTTAAACACAGAATCCAGGCCGGAGCCTCAAAGAAACGTCTTTTCAAAAGACACACAATAGATTTCAGCTTTGAAAAGGAGACACTAAGTATTGATATTTTGCCATCCAGACAAGAATTATATTTAAATAGGGGTTTTTATCGCCATCTCTCTTGAGGGGATGACAGGCATGAGGATGAAAAAAAAGCTGTGGAGCTCGTACAGGAGTAGGAACACCCCTGATAAAAAAAGAACAGGACCATGGGGGTGGTCACTCAGGAAACAAGAGCTGGGATCTCTGCATTCAATTCCTTTGGCCTCTTCTCCACTTTAAATTGATGCAAATCAATGGAGCCAAGCCACGCCAGCCAGCAGAGTTTATCAAAACCACATCATCCACCCTGTTTGTCCAGCTCGTTTGTGAAATGTATCAGAAAATAATCCCAGTTTGGTTCTGAATTAGAAAATAATCACAATTCCGTGCTAACACTGGAATTTAAATGCCAAGCGGATTTACAGAAGTGTAAATCTCCACCTCCCAGCAATGCAAACAGTGAGAGGTAGGGACTGCCCTGGGGGGGAAAAATCCACCTAATGTGACCAAAGGAGGAGTTTAAGGCTGGTAATATCCACTGTTGTAGCTGACTGAAAAAGTGTTAATTTAAAATACATCAGGGTCTCTAAAATTCCTGTACAGGGACAAGCCTTTACATCCTGGATACTCTCTATAAAATCCTATACATCTATAACAGTCAGTGCTGGAGATAAGATCTGCCCCAGTAAAGTGCCAGGAAAGCAGCACTAATGCGAGCTCTGCAGCCTTAAGCAGCCCACAGCGCACATCCCCGCGCACAAAAACGTCCCTAAATTCACTTCTCAAGCCAACCAGCTCGAAATTACCCAGCTGAGGGCTGATGTCACCCACTCCAGCCTCCAACCAGGGCCGCACTGACCTCAGGGCACCGCGTCTGCCTGGCACCCACAGTGCCGGGGGCAAAAAATTGCAGAGGCAAGGGCTGGAAGAGCAAGGAAATCTCACATCTGCTCCCTCCTCTTCACCTCACCTGCTTGCTTCCAGCGGGTCAGGCCTCGTTCACGGGGGTTATTTAGGTTTGTGCAGATTGGCAATTATTAAACATGACTGCTTGGCTATTATAACTCTTCCCTCGTTAGGGTTTATGCCTGAGGCTGAGCTGGTTCGAAGTGATTTGTGGCAAAGCTGCAGCCAAGGGGATTCTCCTGATAAAGCTGAAGTTTTGGGCTGGAAAATATTAGAGCTGTATTAACCACACCCTCATGAGAAGGAAAGTTTGCACCTTTTTTTTTACGTGTCCGGAAGATTTAAGGTTTTCTAGCAGTGCTGAAGTAGCACCGCTATTAGTAACTGGAAGTCAGCCTGGTGTTGCCCCTTTTAACAAATAAATGGGTTTTATAACGACGCGGCGAACATCCGATGGCTCCGGGGGGCTCATCCTCCCCTCCAAACCCTCCTCCTCGAAATCTTCCCGCAGGCACTTCCTGAGCGCTAATGAACGAACTCTCCCCGCATCCCGGGGAAGCTGAAGGCTGTGCCCAGAGAGGTGAATTCATCCCCGAGAATCCCCTGGTGCTCAGGCACCGAGGCCAAGCGTGCTGTGGGTTGCTCCAAAAGGGGATGGTGACAAGAAAGGCTGCTCAGCTGGTGAACAGCCTTCTCCAGCCGTGCAGAGGACCTCCCTGCCATGGCAGGAGCTGAGGGAGCTCTGGGTGGATGCCAGTCTGTGGGTTGGCATCACATGCCCGGTCCTCTCATACCCTAACCATAAAGGTTTGGGTTGTCTTCCACTGCAGCCCTGTGAGATCTCATTTTGAAGGCAAAAGCACCTCCCCTCTTGGCTCAGGTCCCACCCAGCTGAAGCTGTGGGAGCTTGTGAATTCTGGAAAACGTCTGGGAGCTTGGAAGGGAGGGAGCAGTGGAATAGCTGCACTCAGCACTCCCAGAGGGAAACAGGACAGGAGGACAAATCCGTGCCACGGCGCAGGCAAGGCTGTGTGTCTGTCCATCCTGCTGGGTCAGAACTCCAGCCCCCCCTGCTCTGAGCTCTCCAGTCATCTCCAGCCCATTTTGTCCATGGTTTTGGCCCCTGACTTGGGATTTTTTCTTGGCTGAATTTCCTAGATTTTCTTGCAAAGGACTTTCCTCTTCTTTCCAACACAGAAGAGGGGAACTTGATGAGAACAGGGATTATTTAATCCCACAGCCTTTCCCAGGCACTGGAAAACCACATATCCATGTCCCCTGAGGCAGGGTGATGCAGCAGGGACCCCATCTGAGCAGTGAAGTGACACTGCCACGCTGGTGCCGACCTGGTCTGAGGACAGGGCGTGATCTCCTGCGTTCCTAAAACCCAGCTGAGTCCTGCTGCCCACAAAACCTGACTTACGGTTTTTATCCTGCGCAGATAATCTGACCCCTTTCCCGAATTTGAGCAACGCAGGGCGTGACAAACATCCTCCAAGTGCACTCAGGTCTGACTTTAAAAAAGGTCATCAAATCTCGGGTCTCATTGATCTCCACAGTGTCTGGTGCCCTTCCCCAGGCTGCCAATAAATGGGACACTCGATGCTGAACAGGGAGAGCTCCCTCCTGTCCCTCTTCCCTCTGTTCCAACAGAAATTTGGGCTAGAATGTAGACAAAAACACCAGAAAATTCCCAGTCCTCCCAGACTATCAACATACCATGTGGAAGATTGATTCTGACAAGTCACCGGTCTCTCCAGTTGTTTCTGCTGGAGACCATCTGGTAAAGGCAAAAAGTGCTCTATTTTTTTTTTTCTTTTTCCCCCCTGAAAATAGATATAAACTCTGCATGTTTGCCATTTCCGAGGCAGCCTCGCAGCCAGTGCCTCTGGGGAGCTGAAACACCTCTCTCCTGACACAGTCCCACCACTCACTCACGCTCCAGTTGCTCATCTGCCAAACGTGCAGAGCATCCCCCGACCGCCCTGATCCCTCCCTGGAAAGCCAAATGTGAGGAGATCAAAAACCCCTCAGCAAAGTCACTGTGAAACGCTGAGAACGACAACAAAACGTTTTGTCAGCCTCACGAGGCACCGCAGGACAGACCCAGCACAAAACGCAGCTCACCTGAGTTTGCGTTTCTATGTGGAGTAGCCCCGTGGCTCTCACACCTCTCACTGCTGGCACAACAGGGAAGGCTTGGAACCGGAATGTTTCTAAAGTGCTGTGAAATGCACTTCCACACCCAAAATTCACAACCCAGGCGGCTTTCCCTGTCCATGGTCCCACCTGCCTCCTGATGCTGAATGTCTGGTAAAAATCCCTCTTTTTAAATAACACCCTGGTGGACTCGTCTGCTCTCACAGCCCATCACGATTCCCATCCTGGCTGGTTGTCCGGAGCTGCCCTGCTGGAGACAAACCTTTGGGCTGCGGGAGGATGTGATAATGATGGTGTGAATGCTCCTGCTGACATGCTGGTGAGCTGGAGTAAAAACCAGCTTGAAACAGCTTTAAATATTCCACCTAGCACGGTTTTTTCCCCCCTCAGATACTGTTTTTGCCCCCCTGTTTTTAAACTCTGCCTTTTTATGCCATAAATAAGAGCTTCCACAATATTATTATTGCTGATTATGTGTCCTCTGAAAACTTTCAGCTTTAGAGAGAGGCAGAGAGACTTTCAGAGCTACCCAGACACAGGGTTGGGCAACTGGTTCTCCTGAATAAAATCAGTCATGCATTTATACAAGCTTAAATGGAATAAATCATACACCCAGTGCTACACTGAGGGTTTGTGGCAAGGCCTTTGTTAAACACAGGTTGTTATTACTGAAGGATCTTTGTGCTGGATGCAGGAACTAGGCTGGAGGATTCCAGTACCTTGTCTTTTGGCCAAAACCAGTGATTGTTTGGTTTAAAAGATATTTATCTCACTTCACAGCTTCTCAATCAATGACAGTAGGAAAGAGGTACAGACACAGCTGAAGCAGTTGTCCCGTGAGCTCAGATTTCACTGATTTTCCACACTGATCACATTTCCAGCATTTGCACTCATACTGACGAAGAATCAGATCTGAGGGTTTTTATTCTTTTCCATCACAAACCTACTTCAAGGCTGGAATAGAGCAAAGCTCTGAAGAAAAGCACAAATTACACCAGCTGGGCAGATCTGGCTAATTCAAGGAGCTTGTAGTCTGAAGGCACGTGGAATCCACCAACTGCTTCAAATTATCCGCATCTCATGTTCTAGACACACACTGGGGGAAAAAAAAGTGTCTAATTTGTAGCTCTTCAGGCCAAATTATCTTAATTACACCCCTAAAACCAACACAGAAGGACCTAAAAGGGATTATTGTGCATTTACACCATGTCCCCAGCGCCGACTTCAACACTTCTCTTCCAGCTTTTCAAAGCTGCCCCTGGCAGGAGGGCAGGACTTTGGTGAGCGTGGCCTGACGAACTGCAGCAAATGAGATCTGCCCAATTCCCTTTTCTCCAGAGCGTGGATGATGAGAGGTGAAAGTTTATAACAGCAATTAGAAACCACATGGCTGCAACAGTTTTATGGCACTGAACTTGTTGATCAGCCACTTGTTCAGGATTTTTTTTCCCAAGGACGTACCCGTAAAAACTATCACAATAAGTTATATGAAAGAAACACAAACTAACCAAACTCTGCTGAGCCATCACAGGTCCCAGAGCCAGGTTATGGTTGCAGAGCTACTTTTACTTCAAAAATCAGCACCAAATCCCAGGTTTGAGCTGAGAAACAAACCAGGGATTTTCTCCAGCACTGAGCCACTTCAGTATTAGTCACCTTGCAGATCAGTGCTGATAAGGAGCATGTGAATCTTTTTAACCCAGCAGCGTGATCCAGATCCCAGGAACATGAACAACAACAGAATAATAAAAGGCTTGGAAAGGAAGCAGTCACAGGATTGCACCCGGTCTGTGCCTTGTGCTGCCCCAAAATTTTAGGGGTTGGTGCTTATTGATGGCAACCCAAGAGCATCACCCACGGCCCGATCCTGGCACCCCTTTGCAGGGTGGCAGCTGTGTGACCTCACCCTCTGCAGGATCTGGCCTCAGAGGAACTCTTCATGCCAACAATCTTTAAAGAAATGGGAATTTTGCCACGGGCTTCAGTGGAAGCAAGAGTTGGAACAGCTCCAGCAGCTGATGAAAACGCTGTCCCCCTCTCCTTTCCTCTGCTCCAGCCCTGGACACACAGGCTATTTTGGATCTTCCCTAAAGCAAACTCTGTAGAATTCCAAGAACAGATTGCCTGCGCAATTTTAAAAAAATATTTTAATCCATTTTCCCAACCTGTTCATCCTCACAGAAAGACTTTGGCAATGCAGGTGGGTGGGCGGCTCATGGTGACAGCCAAAAAAATTGCAATTAAATCCATTTGTCTCATTTCTTGAGGGACAAGGAGAGAAGAAAGGGGAGAAGAATACAGCAGTGACACATCTGGGTTAACTTCCACTCTCTGAGGCTCAGCTTGGTTGCTCTGACTTTGCTTTAAGACCAGGCTGGATGATGCTCTGAGCAACTGGTTTAGTGAAAGCTGTCTTGTCCATAGGGCTTTGGAATCAGATGATATTTAAGGTCCTTTCCAACCGTTCTACAATTCTGTGATGATTCTGTGACCACAGCCACTGTCACCAGCCCAGCAGAGCAAACACAAGTGACTTGCAACCAAGAACCGATGGCACAACCCAGTTCAGGTGGGCAACCTCACCCAGCCTTACAGGATGCTGGGGAGGCAGCCTCACCTTCCAGAGAGAAAACAGCTGGGGGACAAGGTTACAAGTGAGAGAGAAACTCAGCCCCAGCCCCAGCCTGCTAAATTAAACCCAGTCTCGTTATAAATCAAACACTGCAAGGAAACAAGCTGCAAGAACAAAGCTTCAGCAAAACCGGAGAACCGCAGACTCCCAGAATGGTCTGGGTTGGAAGGAACCTTAAAGATCATCCAGTTCCAACCCCTGCCATGGGCAGGGACACCTTCCCCTGGAGCAGGGAGCTCAGATAAGCGTGCAGAAGCCCTGCCCTGTGCCTGCGCTGTGGGCACGGAGGATCAGCTCTGCTCGCACGTGTGACTCTGTGTGTGTGTGCACAGGCTGACACAGCGCCAGGAGACACAAAGCCCCTTCGCTCAGCCTGCCCCGAGCCACCCGCGGCGGGGAGGACGCGGCATTGCCCCGATCGCGGACCCGACCGCGGGGAAATCACACCCGGGAGGGACACGGCACCCAGACACATCCCCTGCTCCCGGCTCCTGCTCTGCAGTGTTGCAAAGCAGCGCTTCGTCCAACTTCTCGTGGGCAGCTGCAGGGAGACCCCATCCCAGAGCCCCCTGCCCAGCCGCTGAATGAAACCTCATCCCGTTGTACCCAGGTTTGGGGGGAGCATTGCAAGGACCCATCAAGCTCCTGAACAGAAACCAAAGCAAACCGAAAGCCAGCAAACGTGAATGACACCGAAACCCGGAGCCGGTTGCGAAATAAAAGATTAAAATCCCGAAGGGAATTCCTCCAGCTCAAAGGGATCCTCTCACTCGCGAAGGGAACGCACACCTGAATCAAAACGCAAACCAAGCGATCGCTGCTTCCCAGATTATCACGGGACAGGGAAAGGAGCAGATCCACCTGCCTTCACCCGCCAGCGGTCTCAAAGTTGCCCAAAGTTTGCCCGAGGCGGAGCGCGTCCCGCGGTCCCCGGCGGTCACTCACCGCGGCCAGGAGGCAGCCGAGCAGCGGCACCGCGACGCGCAGGACCGAGCCCCGCATCCTGCCCGAGCCCCACATCCTCCCCGAGCGCGTCCTCCGCGCCGCTCCGGCCGCGCCGAGCCGCGGGCACCGCTCGGCTCCCGGCGCATCCAGCGGCTGCGGGCACGGCAGCGGCAGCAGCAGGAGGAGGAGGAGGCAGCAGCTCCAAGCCCGCTTCGCTCCACCGAGCGCCCGCACCGCCCCCGCCGCCTCCTGCGCGGGGCGGCCCCGGCACCGCCCCCGCCCGCCCCAGGTACGGCCGGGCCCGCGGGGAGCAGCGCTGCCCGGGAGCCCCGGCTCCTTCCCCCTCCTTCTCCCGTACTGCACCATTTCCTTCCTCCCCCTTCCTTTTCTCCTCGGCTTCTTTTGACCTTTATTCATTTTCCTTTCCCCCTTTTTTTCCCGTCTCTTTTTTCTCCTGTTTTCCCTTCTTTACCCTTCCTTTCTCCTTTATTTCCTTTCTCGTTCCCCTCTTCCCCCCTTTTCATTTTCCCCTTTGTCTTTTTCCATTCTCTCCTTTCTTTTTATCTATTTCTTCTTTTTCCCCTCTTCCTCCTCTCTTCCCCCTTTCTCTCCTATTTCCTACATTTCATTTTCACGATTTCCCCCTTTGCTCTCCCTTTTTTACTTCGTTTCCCTTTTCATCTTTTTCTTTCCCCCCTTCTGTCCCCTTTTTTCTTTTTTTCCCCCCCATTGCCCCCTTGTTCTCTATTTTCCCTACTTACCCCTTTCCCACTATTTATACTTCCTTTTCCTTTTCTCCTTTCCTTTCCTCTTTCCTCCTTCCTCCTTCCTTCTTTAATTTCTCCCTTTTCCACTTTTGGGAATGTGACCCAGCAGTACTGGGAAAGGAAAGGAATGATTGATTTAGGCATTTGGCTTCCTCTGCAACAACTGCTTGGTAAGAAGTGGTTAAATGGACCAAAAATCCCAACCCAATTCAGTGATCTCTATGCCCTCTCTCTACCCTCTTCCACAGAAAAAGGCTGAACAACTCCATGCTGTAGGTCACTGACATGGATTTTCTGGATTTCCCAGTTTGAAAGAGCAGCTCAAGATCAGGCTGACCTTCATTTTTAATAAAAATGTGAAAATCTTTCCCCTTTCCAGCACAACGTGCAACATTTAATTCACTATTAAAGGCAGTGCTCCTTTCAACTCCAGACAAACCCCAGGTCTAAGCTTGCTTTAGTGTAGAAAGCCAAACAAGCTCTATAGATAAAGGTAAAAATAAGAAAAACAATACTCTCTTTGCTGTTCTTTTCTTCCCAGTCCCGCTAGATTTTCAAGCTCCAACAGATGGACAGATTTGTTGTCTTATAAACCACCTGCCAAAGAAAGAAAACAAAATCCTCAAAGAAAGAGAACAAAATCCTCGTATTTGGGAGGCCCTGGAGACAGCTCCCTAATTGCAGGCTGGTCAGTTTACTCACACAATCAAAAAATCTGCCATTTTTAGGGAAAGGGCTTAATGGTTAAAAATCTAAAGTTATATCCAATCTTTAGCTCGTTAGCAAATCACTAAACAGTCCACTTTTTGAAGACAACCTGCAAAGAGTGAGAAAAAAAAGTTTAATGTCTTTTTCTGCCATTTTTATGGAAAGACTTGAGATTTTGTTGGTATTGAAACTACTTTTTCCCCCCTTTTTTTTTTTTGCACTTGATATGAAAAATCCCAATCCTATCCGTTGTTTCTCATCCTAGGCCTGATGGTGGCCTCTAACTGCCAGCGTAAAAAGAGGGACAATGTTGCAGTGACCGCTACTGACCACGGCGTAGGCTAGCTCCAGCGGTGTGCGGCAGGAGTGGGGAGCAGCCAGAGGCACAGAACTTTGAAGCTGCTCCTCTGAAGCCTCTGCTCTACCCTGGGGAGCGCAGGCTCCAGACACTGTAGCAGTCAGCAGCCCCCGATGAAGGGAAAGATTAAAAGTAGCAGGGAGGCTTGCCACTGGATACAACCCAAGATTCATTGAAAAGGATCCATGGTGAACAAGCAACAGTTGCAGGGTGACCATACCTTATAAAGGAGGGTTGAACAGAGGGAGAAACTCGACCAGGGACCAATCGGAGGATTAGGAGGGAGGGGCACCAGAGGGGAGGACCTACACCTGGTCCAATGGTCTTGGTGGGAGGAGGGAGAGGGGTCACATGCCCCAATGGGGCATCAAGGTTTAGGGGATTTCCAAGAGGGGAGGTATCCAAGGGGGATCGACAGGGACCATATAAGGGTAATTAGGGAGGGCTTTGGTGATAGGCACAGAACAATCCAGAACTCTGGGAGGGGTTTGGGCAATTGGCAGGGAAGGAGCCAGAACAAAGGGAGGGGATAACCATATTGGGAGCACCGGGGGAGCGGCCTGAATCTGGGGCAAACCAACTGGGAATCGAAGTGAGGGAGATAGGGATGAACCATTGGGGTACAAAGAACATACAAAAATACAATAAAACGTTGCACCACCACATCTCCCCCTTTTTGTGTTTAAAATTTTAAAAAATTATTTTCTTGTTCACATAGCCAGTCTGGTAGAGACATCTCAGCTTCTTTAGTTAGTTCTGTGTGGTTGACTTGGGGAAGTGCAGCAGTGGTAACAGAAAGGCACAATTTTTTCAACAAACTGAACAGAAACAAAACTAATAGGATAATGAAAATACTCCAAAGAAAGTCTTTGATAAATGAGGAAGCCCAACCGGAAAGTCCCCACTGGTCCAACCAGCTCTCGAGCCATCCCTTGGACTCCTGCTTGATTTGCTGGACCATATCCTGCACCTTCCTCAGTGTTGCGTACACGTCTGGGGCTCGCGATGACAAGTTCATGCAGCAAAGACCCTCAAATTCTGTGCATTCATGATGGTGTAGAAGCAACACATAGTCAATGGCAGCCTAATTTTGCAGTGTCACTTTTCTGGTGATTTCCTCATCTTCGAGGAGGTCACCGATGGTGGCTGAGGTTAAGTTGGCTTGTTTAGCCACCCAACACTCTAGGGTGCCCAATTCCCCTAGAGCCTTCGCCGCGGCTACACAAGGTAAAAAAGGGGACATGGCGGATCTCTTTAGGTGAGACCAATGAAAAATTTTGGAGTCGCAACTTTCGTCCAAATTTTCAAAGCTTCTCTTTTCGTGAGCCAATCCAGTTTTGTTTTGCCAATTCTTAATTTGAAACCCGTTGGGGGTAAACAGCGACAGCCGTCCAAATATGCATGGCACTCCAAGAAGGTGAGAGGGGATGCCTGCTCAAGCACAATCACCGCAAATAAGGAACACCCCCTTTGGTAACTGCCGGGGTGTTCCATCCAGGGCGGAGGCCATTTTGACATGGGCAATGCCTCTACACCACTGGGCGGCCTGATATTTCTTATCATGCTGGACAACTGAAACATAAGACTCTTTCTGAGTCTGGGGGTTAAACATAAATTGAACACAAAATGGGGCGGATGAAGAGCTAATGATGTCAAACCCAGCAGGCTCCTCGGGTAGCTTCAGAAGATCCCCAACCCAGTCCCGCCAGAGGACCAGGGGGTTCCTCAGTGGGGTTTTCATGGTCCTGATGGTGAAGGACTGGGTTACCCGATGGGTCTGCTGTTTCCAATCCTCTTGGGTAGAAAGCAAACAGGGAGGGTACTCAGAAACATTTAGGGGGATCCCTACCAGGCAGGTTGACACAGGGTCATCCGCGGCTGCCATACTCAGGCAGATGTGATCTTGCCCGAGGGTCTTTGCTAAGAGCGCCCAGACGTTGGTCTTTGGTTGCGGGATGATCCATAGCGACGCTGGGAAGGTTAGGGCGAGCAGGACAAAGAGGTGGAGGACATCTTGCATGTTTTCCGGGTAGCGACTCTTTAACTGAAACAAGATCAAAAATCATTTGCAAAGAAATCAAGATATAAGCATGAGAACTCAGGAACAACAGGGATCTGGGGAAATGATGGTGGTGCCACTTCCTCCTCCCGGTGCATACATCTACCTGGGGGCCTGGGGGCTCTCACTGGATGTTTTGGGGTATATGGCTTCACCCACTTTTGTGGGATCCACCTTACTCCTAGGGGCGTGGATACACAGGGGTGCCCAGGACCCCATGTGACCAATTTGTACGGCCCCTCAACCTTACCACTTTCCAGATCTCTTATGAGGACCGGCAGATGTTCACGCAGAGGGTAGTTGCTGCGTGGTCCGAAGTGTTGTGCCACTGGCGGGTTCATGTTGTTGAAAGAGCAGTTTAAAAAATGGATCACAAAAAGAGCCTTGCTTAACCGATCTTGAGGGGAAAGCTCTCTACTGCTCGCCCATTGGTGCCTCAAGGTGATTTTGAGCGTTTGGTGAGCCCGCTCAATCACCACTTGGCCAGTCGGGGAGTAAGGGATGCCCTTTTTATGTCTTACTCCCCACTCGTCCAGGAACTCCTTGAAGGCCTCAGATCTATATGCGGGGCCATTATCAGTTTTGATTTCCTTGGGGACCCTCAAGACTGCAAACGCCTGCAGAAGGTGTTTTCTGGTGTGTTCAGCCTTTTCTCCTGCATGGGCAGAGGCATAGACTGCTCCAGAAAATGTAGCTATAGTTACACGGACATACTTTAGTCAGCCAAATTTGGGAAAGTGCGTGACATCAGTCTGCCACACCTCACAGCTAGCCAACCCTCTGGGGTTCACCCCAGTGCCTAATGAGGGGAGGGCTGACTGCTGGCAATGTGGGCACATATCCACAATGGCCTTTGCCTGGCTATGCGTCAGGTGGAACTGACGGACCAGCCCGGGTATGCTCTGGTGGAACATTTGATGGTTCAGTTTTGCCTGCTTGAAAACTTTTGGCATCTTGGCCATCTCTGCGGGGGCGGCGAGGGCATCCGCTCTCTCATTGCCCTCAGCTATCGGGCCTGGCAGGTCATGTGTGACCTCACATGCATTACAAAAAATGGGTGCTCTCGGTGGGAGACGAGATATACTAACTTCGAGAGCAACCGGAAGAGATGTTCGTTTGAAGCCTCCTTCAGAATAGCATTCTCTGCTCTTGCTACCACTCCTGCGACACAGGCCGAATCTGTTACCAGATCGAATGGCTCAGGGAACCTCTCAAAGGCTCTGACGACAGTGGCCAACTCAGCAATTTGAGGGGAGCCCTCAATGTACTAAATGTCTGTCTCCCACTGCTGAGTTTGAGGATCCTTCCAGGTGATCACTGAGCTATGGGATGCTCCAGACGCAAATTGACACAGCTTCTAGAGGTTGCCTGCTTCTGATGTCTTTTGGGAACAGAACAAACTGTTCTTGGGATAATTTGTGAGCAGGAGCGTGGACTGAAATCTGGCCTGTGTAGCTATCTAAAACTATTTGAAGGGTCTCATTCTCAGTTAATAGCTGTTCGAACATCTCTTTGGTCAGTTTGGTGGAGGACAATTTGTCCTGCTCCAAACAGACCGGCAAGTGAATGCATGAGAAGTCACACCCAGCCAGTTCCCAAAGCCTCGCCCGAGCTTTCCGAATTAACTGGGCCATCAGTTCCTGGCCTTTAGTGATGGTTTTTGACCTCGTGTTGCTCAGAAACACCCACTCAATGATTAGGAGAGGGTCTTTCTGGCCCCAGTCCCATTGGAATATGAGCCCATCAAGGTGGGGCAACTTTCCCATCACAGTGAATTTGAAGGGCAGTTCCAATTTGCAACGATGCGCCTGCCTCTCATGCATCTTAACTTCTACCTTTTCCAAGGCAGCCCTTGCCTCTGGGGTCAAGGTCCTAGGAGAACTCAGCTCCTTCTTCCCTTTCAACAAATTGAAAAGGGGGCCTAAGTCTTCGGTGGTAAGCCCTAGCCAGGGCCTGATCCATCCTAAAGTGCCACACAGTGAGTGGAGGTCCGCCAATGTTTGGGGATCACTTTTAATGGCCAATTTTTGAGGAACAATGGTCTTCTTCGTGATCTCCAACCCCAGATATCTCCAAGGGGGCATCTTTTGAACTTTGTCTTCCTGGAGCGTGAATCCAGCGGATGTCAAAACATTGACGACTTGGTCAAGGGTGTCTTGAAGCACATGGTCATCGGGGGCGCACACTAGCACATCATCCATATAGTGTAGGATGATGGCTTCCCTCATGGTGGCACGGATCGGGGACAGTAATGAGGCGATATACCACTGGCAGATGGTAGGGGAGTTCTTCATGCCCTGGGGAAGAACTCGCCAGTGGTAGCGCTTCATTGGGGCTTCTCGGTTGGTGGTGGGAACCGAGAAGGCAAACCGTGGAGCGTCGGCAGGGTCAAGAGGAATTTTGAGAAACAGTCTTTGATATCAATAACCACCAGATTCCAATTTTGGGGGAGCACTGCTGGGAAAGGCATCCCTGGTTGAAGGGGTCCCATGTCCACAATGACTTTATTGATTTCCCAAAGCTCATGGGCCACTTGTCTTTCCCCGGGCTTTTTGATGACGAAAACTGGAGAATACCAAGGGCTGAATGTTGGCTCAATGTTTCCTAGCGCCAACTGCTCCTCAACGAATTCAGTGAGTGCCTTCAATTTCTTTTTTTCTAGCAGCCACTGATCCACCCGAACAGGCGAATCAGTTGTCCAATCTAGTTCTTGAGTGGGGCGCTCCACAGTGGCCGCAACTAAAAATCCCGAGGGGTTTTTGGGATCTCAAGTCTTACCCCCCATTGGGACATGGTGTCCCGTCCCCACAGGGGTGCCTGGTAATCTGTCACGAATGGGTGTAAAGTGGCCAGTTTCCATCCGGACCCTCAATTTGTACAATGCTCTTGGAAATTTGAGCCAATTTTGTCCCTCCGATTCCCTGAATTCTTCCTGCCATGGGTTGCAATTCCCAATGCGACAGCCATTCCCCACGGGGAATGATCGTGACATCTGCCCCCGTGTCCAGCAGGCCCTCCAAACAGATGGAATCATTGCCTTGCCAGACATTACAATATATAAATGGCTTACTTTCTCCCACTACTTCTGCCCAGTAGACATCTGATGTCTTGCTGTCTACAGGGACTCCTGATGGTATAGGGATAGCCTGGGCGATAACTTGTCCCTTGGCCAGGTAGAAGGGTGGGTTGATGCACCGTGCCACCAGCAGAAGTCTTGCCAGGTCATTTGTGAGAATGGCTGGGCACACTTCTAGCTCTTGAGGTGTGTGCTTTGTGTCTCCGATGGCCATGTACTTACAGCTTTCCCCTGAAGGCACAATCCTCCTTCCAGTGGTTCCACTGCAACTACCGCCCATTGATCCGATTGCAGAATGTGATCTGTCATGGTCTTCAGTGATAGTGGTGGTTGAGGGCGCCAGGTCTCCTTTGCTGTAGAAGGAAGCCCCATACAATAGGCATATTTGATATAAAGGTCACATCCAGTGAGTGTCACTTTGTTTGATTCCCCCCCATTCCCCGCAGGTCCTGCCTCATTTTTATCTTCACGTGAGGCAGGACCGCACTCTGCGCCTAGGTTTTTTTTGGCGCAGCCCCGGGCGCCGATGGCATTGGTGCTCTTCCCCACCTTTCCCTTGCTGCATCCGTCGCCCTTACGGGGCAGAACTTGGCAATGTGCCCCACCCCCTGACAATAAAAACAGGTAATTTCCCCTCTTGACTTTTGCGACACCGTTGTTTGTGAGGGAGCTTGTGGATGGACCGCCATGGCTGTTGGTGGAATGGGCCGTCAAGGTGGTGGTCTGGCGTCCATTGTGGCGGCCTTCTTCATACAGGCTTCCACAAGTGCAGGGAGTGTTGGCTCAGGGTAGACTGGTAGCCCAGCGATCACCCTCTTGCATGACTCGTTGGCATTTTCTTTGGCCACCTCGAGGATGATCGCCGGGTGCGTGGCCAGGTCTTCTACTTGTCTCTCCACCTGCACTTGGATCTTGTCCACAAACACTATAAATGACTTGCTGGGGGCTTGCCGAATACTTAGATAACTTTTTCGGGTGTGGGAAGGGAAAGGAAAGCCTTTTCTGCTGCTGCCATAATTTTTTCTAGGGCAGCCTTGGGTAGAACTCAGTCCTGTTCCCTAGGTTCTTTGGATGCGATCCCTCTGGCGCTGAGGGCTTGCTGCCTCCTGCCCCGGGAGCACCACCCGGCAAAAATGGATCTGCTCCCACCGGGGCTGCTGACGCACCAACGGATTCCCAAAATAATCCTCTACGTGGGGTCTCGGACCTTCAGGGAGGCCCCACATTGGGTGCCAGCTGTCGCAGTGACCGCTACTGACCACGGCGTAGGCTAGCTCCAGCGGTGTGCGGCAGGAGTGGGGAGCAGCCAGAGGCACAGAGCTTTGAAGCTGCTCCTCTGAAGCCTCTGCTCTACCCTGGGGAGCGCAGGCTCCAGACACTGTAGCAGTCAGCAGCCCCCGATGAAGGGAAAGATTAAAAGTAGCAGGGAGGCTTGCCACTGGATACAACCCAAGATTCATTGAAAAGGATCCATGGTGAACAAGCAACAGTTGCAGGGTGACCATACCTTATAAAGGAGGGTTGAACAGAGGGAGAAACTCGACCAGGGACCAATCGGAGGATTAGGAGGGAGGGGCACCAGAGGGGAGGACCTACACCTGGTCCAATGGTCTTGGTGGGAGGAGGGAGAGGGGTCACATGCCCCAATGGGGCATCAAGGTTTAGGGGATTTCCAAGAGGGGAAGTATCCGAGGGGGTAGGGTCTCGGGGGATTGACGGCGACCATATAAGGGTAATTAGGGAGGGCTTTGGTGACAGACACAGAACAATCCAGAACTCCGGGAGGGGTTTGGGCGATTGGCAGGGAAGGAGCCAGAACAAAGGGAGGGGATAACCATATTGGAAGCACTGGGGGAGCGGCCTGAATCTGGGGCAAACCAACTGG
Organism: Corvus moneduloides; assembly: GCF_009650955.1. Classification (NCBI taxonomy): domain Eukaryota; kingdom Metazoa; phylum Chordata; class Aves; order Passeriformes; family Corvidae; genus Corvus; species Corvus moneduloides. The sequence continues at coordinate 2,876,996 of NC_045476.1, forward strand.
GAATCGAAGTGAGGGAGATAGGGATGAACCATTGGGGTACAAAGAACATACAAAAAATACAATAAAACATTGCACCACCACAGGACAAGATGTTAATTATCTCAGTTAGTTGTACAAGGGTTTGAACACCCAGCAAAGCTGTATAAAGCTCAGTTGGGATCCTAAAATGAGAGGGGCAGGGCTGATTAGCTGGTCACTGCATCTCCCCACTGATTATAGCCACTCTGGGTTTCCCTATTTCATTTAGTAATGCTTTCAAGTAGCCTGTTAAGGACAGATTTTGATAGGGAAGGAGAAGGGCAGCAAGGTATTGGCAGCTGCTGCTTTTTTCGGTTCTTCACAGAGAGCAAATCTGAAGGATTTGTGTCTGGTGACGGTGATTTTACAGGAAAAGTCTGAAACACATTTTGCCCTGTGGACTGTGCTGGATCAAGGTCCAGCTCATCGAGTGTCCTGTGGATTTGTTCTGTTGAGGGTATGGAAATCTGGCAGAAAATAAAGCCCCTTGTGATCCCGCTGGTCCTCAGAGATCAGAGGGGCTGGGTGCAGCTGGGTTTAATTCTTGATTAAAACCAATTCAGCTCTCAAGCCTGGTCCTGTTCAACGAGAACTTCCACAGATCCACAAATAGCTTGTTTCAACACCGTAAATCTGGTTGCATTCAATGAACGGGGAGAGACACAACCCACTGACTGATCCTGAGCAAACAGAGCTGTTTTCCCCTTCTCTGTTTATCTTTCTTCTTCATCTTTTATTTTATCCAAACTCCTTTTATACAATAATTTTTGGCCTTGCCAAAGAGGTGGAACAATCACGTGTTACAGGTGGGGTTTCTTTGTCTGCAGTCTACATGTGAGGCATGTTCTGTCTTCATTTGCATCCTTAGGGGTGTGGAAGTTAATATGCAAATGAGCATTAATGAGGGGCTTGCCTGCTTTCAGTTAGAATTTATCGTGGATACAACAGGTAAAATAAACACTTTGGTTCTCCTCCACCCTTCTGTGCCTCACTGAAACAACATCAGGCTGTGGGACATCTGCCTCCCTCCAGACACCATCCTGTTGTTAGTCCTTGCTCAGCCCAGGTGAGAGGGCCCAGCTCATGTTTTTCCCAACCAGCCTCATCAATTCTTCACCAAATTCAGACAACTCTAAAAAATCTGATCATTTTTTATAAGGCAGAAAGTGAACGCCACAGCATTGGGAGAAACCTTGTTTGATTTGAACCCACCTCCTGCTCATTTCCTCCCATGTCCCTGAATCTTACACTGCCAGTATCAGTGAAATCACATTCCCTTCTCCATGTGGCTAAAGGCTTTGTGTCAGAGCAGACTGAAAAACCCCAAACTCTCTGGAGCCCCGTGCTTGGAGGCTGTGCCATGCCTTTGGCATCTTTTTTTTTGCCCTCTTCTTATCCCTGTGTATCCTCTTTAAAACAAAAATGGGTGCCTGAAGAATTGAAAATGTTGGTGCACAGTGGTTTTATGGCGTGGCCTAGTGCTGGTCATGGTTTAAACCTTAATTTTTGCCTTGGGTGGGTGGGAACAGGCACATTCCCAGGTATTAAACTGAATTACTCATGTATTACCATTCCAAGATGTATTTCCTCCAAAGCATGGTTCTGTTTTGAGCCTGTCCCTGTGCAAATCATTGAGATACATTGTGGGAGATTTTGTGAATTTGTTTCACTTTCCACTAACCTGTGCTGCAGTTCAGCTTCCATTTTGCGGTGCTGGTGGGAGCTCGGTGCTTGCCCCACTGTGATTCCATCCAACACCTCCCAGCAAAAGTCTTTTCTAAGCTTCAGGACTGTGATGGGAGGCTGGGAAGGTGGCAGCTGCTTGGTGTTGAACAGGCTCTCAGCTAATAAATGGATAGAAGGTGATTTTTCCCTAATCTCAGTCATGAACAGTTCGAGAAAGCCGTGATCCAATTCCTGTTCACAACACTAGCAGCACAGTTACCTCAGTGATCACCGTCTTGGGCTGGAGCACCACCTCTGTGCCTGCCTTTCCTCATTACCATTGTTTAACCCTCTTCCTCAAAGGTAATTAACATTTGTACCTTGGCATCCTTCACAAAATGCCTTCTCTCTCTGAGAGCTGCTTGGGGAAATGTCATACAAACGTAAGAAACTTTGGTGGATGCTAACGGCAGAGGTAAATAAAAGCAACCCCGTTGTTTCCTGCCCGTGTTTTTTTTTCCTCTGTGCCCCTGGCAATCAGAAATACAAAGACTGTCAGCAGTGCTGTCTGGAAGGACAATATTTGAGGGCTGATTCATGCAGCAGTTTGCTGAAGGCTGGATTTGCTGTTCTGTGCTCTTGGGGTTATGCTCCCCATTTAGCTTCCTCTCCAAAGCCAACACAATGCATCTGTTCTGCTTTCCACTCGGAGACCTTATTTGAATACAGTAATAGCATCACATCCCATAAACAAGCTGGGAAATAAATTTCTGTGCATTATTTGCATTGGGGATTAGAGGCAGGCAAACACTGGCTGTGGTGTTTGGCAAACAGGACAATTCCATCCACCTACAGGACTTCATCATTTGCAAAACGAAGCATAAACAATTGGTGCTTTCCTGTGGTTTAAGGCCCCTTATTCAGCGTGGGGTGGCCTTGTGTGCAAACCTAGGGAAAATCTAAAGCAAGCTGACCACAACCCAGCAGGGCTGAAAGCTCAGACTTTCTTCCCTTTCTGTCCTCTGCTGTTCCCAAAAGTTTTCCAGTGAAGTTCTCCCGGAAATCTCCACCTGCTTAATGACTAAAGCTGTGAGAGCAGCAGAGGTGGATATGGCAGCGCAGAACAGGAAACATCTGAAGAGCAGGAGTGGGATATTTCAATTAAAAGGATCTACCTGATCCAAGCAGGCTAAAATCTTGCCCTTGATCTCTGGGGCAAGGGCAAATTATCCAGTTCCTGATGCTCACCTCACTCTGTAAGCTAAAGATAGCAATAATTACCTATCCAGCTCCCAGGAGAGCTGAGGTTTAATTGCTTCATAGTACTCAACATTTATTTTCACACAATCAAAGCCACTGGGAGCAGAAAAAATAAGCTTTGCAATTACTATTACATATCCACAGGGGATTATCCACTCACAAAGTGCTTGGATAAACCAGTTTTTAGAAATAATAGAAAGTAGAAATAATTAAAATAATTAGAAATATTAGAAATAATTAAATATTAGAAATATTTAATTATTAGAAATAATTAAAAGAAATTATAATCTTGCTTGCGTTTGGGCAGAAAAAGAGAAAATCTTTGTCCTTAGGAAGAACAAACCAAATAAAAAAACTATGCAAACAAACTAACAAGCAAGAACTTTCTCCACACTCAGGACAACAGGGATGGAATGAATTCAGGTGAGGAGCAAACCATGCATTATTAAACCAGAGCTGTTTACACTGGGAACATTATAAAACTGCTCCAGGGAACGTGACGTGCCAAAGGCACAGAGGAAACAGGAGACCTCTCCCTCCCTTCTCCTTGGGGCTCTGCAGAGCCAAGGAGGACAGAGGAGGTGGTCAGGGCAGTGTTGTGAGGGCAGAAAGCTGCTCAGCACAGTTCTCAGCATGGCTACAGCCACATTTCTTAAAATAAGAGTGCCCAGGGGTGGCAGGTTCTGTCCCAGGTTGTGTGCACCACGAAAAAACATTTTACCCTCCCTACTGAGAGATTTTTATCTCCTCTAACACTCACTGAGAGTCCTTTGGTAGCAGAAGGCACAAGAAGCAGGGAAACCAACACAGTGATTGACACCAGAGATTACGCAAGCTAAATAAAAGCTTGGGCTAAAACACGCTCTAGAGAGGGAGATAAAGCCTCCACCTTATCATTAGAGGATGTGACACAGCTGATTCTTTTGTGGAGGAGGCAGGAAACGGAACATTTTACACAGCCTGGCCAAATGCAGCCCAGAGCTGCTCTGCACAGGGAGGATTTGCTGCTGGTGTCCACAGAACAAGCCCCAGCTTCTTCTGGCTGGGTGATGAGAATCTCTGGTGTTAAAATAATGAACTGTGTTTAAGACAGTTTTCAGCAGCTGAAAAGAGGAACTTCTAGAATCTCCCTAATTTTTGTGATAAATGCTGTAAGGCTTGGTATAAACTGACAAGTGCAAGAATCAGTGAATAGGGAATTCAGGGCTCTTCCCAAGGTGTCTGCTTGGACTTGCTGGTGGCACTCAGGGACATGGTTTGTTGGTGGACTTAGTAGTGCTGGGTTAATGGTTGGACTCAATCTTAGAGGTCTTTGCCAAGCTAAAAAATTCCATGATTCTATAATTCTATGGTCTCCAAGATCCTTTTATCCACCATTGGCTTCACCAGCCATGGACAAAACCTCCAGAACCTCTGAGACTGCATGTGCCTGAGTTTACTGAAACCAGTTTTGAGAAGCCTGAACTGCCACATTCACTTCAGGAAGGATTGAAGAGGAAAGCCAACATTTCAGAAGGCAGCATGTCCATTGCCTTCGTGCTGCTAACGAGGATCTGCCTGATCCATCCAGCTGGTTTATGTGAGCGCTGGAGTAACACAGTTCAGTGCTCGCGGCACGAGTTCTGGCGTGCCCTCAGTCAGAGACAGTCCAGCTGCGTTACTTCTGTGCATCGCAGAAGCGACTTCGGCATCAGGAAAAGAGCTGCTGGCTGAGCTCGCTGGCTTCTTTGCAGAAGAAACACGGCAGGAGCCGATGGTATCGGCTCGCGTTAGTTCGGAGATGAAGGAAGAGAGGGTTCTGGTCTGGCTCCCAACAGGTTTATTGTCAGAAGTTTAGCAACCAGAACATGGCAATAATCTTAATCTGGGATCCCCCAAGAGGCTTGTCCTGGGTTGCAGTGTATTCTATTACCATCCCCATCAGCTGTTGAAATCAGGTGGGACAGTGTTTCCTTGCCTCCTCCCCCCAGACTATCTTTCTGTTAATTGCCCATCATTGTCCTGCTGCATGACTCAGAGATAACTCCCTCCGGACTATCTTCTGTTAATGAGCCTAATCAACACTTGGCCTCATGACTCATTACCCCATTGTGAGATGCTCCACCCAGAGGGAGGAACCAAGCATTCCATCCTGGATATAATCTGAGGCTGAACACCAGAGACACCGGCTTCCCACTGGATTTCCAGAGGACAGGAGCTACACAGCCACCACTGGACTTCCTGAGGAAGAGCAGACTGTTTTACTACAGGATCACCGCTTCAGAGGACTGCAGCCACCTTTCTACCAGACTGCTACCACCACCCTGCCTAACAGGGTGTCAGGTTGTACCTTGACTCTGTCAGTTTGACAGTGTTTTCTTTTACCTTTTTTCCCCTTTTCTTTAATTTCCATTAAATTGTTATTCTGACTTGGTGCCTCCCACTGGTTTGTTTTCAAACTAGTACAAGGCTTTCCCTCAGTTTTATAGGGGGTTTGAAAACGGTGGGGAAAGGGGAAAACAGCCAATGAGTTACAAGCCAGGGGGAGGATACAATTCAACAGGAACCAATGGGGGAAACCGAGAGGTGGGAGTTATAACAGAGAACCAGTGAACAACCGAGGAACAGAGAAATTTCCCGAACAGGGGGAGGCTTGGACCTGGGCACCACCCAGGGGGGATGCAGCTTAGGCTTCTGAGCTGCTCCTCGACCTACCCTCCGAGTCTGTGTCTTCCACGGGACGGTCCGGGGTTGATTGGCATCTCGCTGCCCAAGCCCCGCAGTGGGCTGGGTCGTAGCAACACTGGAATCCTGAGGGATGGGAAGAGCCTTGGGGACAGTGGGCTCTGATCGATGGAGAGCCAGACACTGGGAAGAGGGTGGAGTACTGGAGACAATGCCCAGCAGGGCATTGTTGGCCACACTGGGGAGCATGATCCCGTTTTCACACTTGCTGGGCTGAGCTACTACTTCCTCTTTTTGAAGCCCAATGAAAGGTCCAGCTGAGATCCAAAGCACTGGACGTACACCAGGACACTCTTTGGGATTTATCAGTCACAAGAGCTCCTGTGAGTTTTTCCCTTTTATTTTCCACTCTTCTTCCCAAATGAACAGCAAGCTCAGGCTGCCGCCTTTCCTCTCTGGGAAAGAGGGAGATCTTTCATCAACAGCCTCGGTCTGTTCAGCTCTGTCCGAGCCAGTTGCTCTCACATAGGGCTGGACAGCCCTGCCCCATGCCTGGACCATGCCAGATTATCCCAGCAGTGCTGAGGTTCCTGCAGGCTTCAGTCAGGAAAACAACAGAAAAATCACATGGCCAGGGCTCAGACATGGTGATGGAGATCAGGGAGAAAGGAATAAAATGCCCTCTTCCCCCAAACTGAGGTGGTTTTTTGGAGCTCGGCAGGAAACCACCTGAGCCTAAAGCTTGCTGGTTTTCTATCACACATCTCTGAAATCTGGTTGTGTCCAAAGGAAAAAAATTAACTCAGAGACTCTGTGTGTGGTTAGTATGAAGGCATCTGCCTGTCTGAGGGCTCCCCTGCGAGCTCAGTCTCTCACACCCCAAACAAACCAGTGTCATTGGAAAGAATTAATTTCTGCCACTGCCTGCTTTTACTTTTGGCAGGCAGTGAACACTCCTTGTGAGATTATTGATTTTCCTCCTGTTTGTTTAGCCGGGATATCCCTTGTTTCCAGCTCAAACCTGCTCTTCAAAATCCTCCTTGCACAAAGAAATGAGAGCAGCCCTGCTTTTCACTTTTCACTCAGCTCTAATCTCTTGGAGAGAAAGAACCCAACCAGGTATTAGGGTTGGGAGTTCTTCCTCCAGCCCTCCTTACTGTGAATCAGATTTAAAGGAAGCCTTTTTGGCTGCTGCAGTTCATTTCTCCTGGTTGAGCTGATGAATATCCCAGGGTTTATGCTGTTCATTTGATTCCCTTGCCTGATGCATTCCTTCCATATCTGCTGCCTCCAGGACATATTTGTGCAAGCAAATTAAGGATCCTCACTATATGTCAGCAAAACATTACATCCACTAATGGAGAGAAGTGTTATGTTCTAAGTCCTTTCAACACACGTGAAAAATAAAACTCCATTTCTTGGGGGGAATAAGAAATGACAGTACATTCTCCTGAATTAATGCTGGCTGGGGAGAATTTGTCTCACATAAATGTAATTTTCCAGATAATTTTGGTGTGGGTTTTTTTTTCTTTTTTTCCCTGACAACTCTTCTTCCTTTGTAGGCAAAAGACAGTTTCATGCCCAAGATCTGCCAGACTGACTGTATGAAACAGGGAAACCCTCTCCTAATCCACACTAAATCGTGTTAGATTTAACTGGACTGACAACAACTTATTTTCCATGGTTCCCATCTATTTGTGACAGTGCAAATGGCAATGACATAATGATATCCCAAAAAAGCCCCATTCTCTTTTTCTGTGTCAAGAGGTGAATGAGTGAAGGAGTTGAAGTGTGTGGCATTCCTTTGATAGCTGTGAATTGTGACCCTCTCCGGGAAGTTTGTTGCTGGATTTTTCAAGGGAAAAAAGGGATTTTTAAACCTTGAGTGCTGCTGTAGTCACCTGAAAAAAACAGGCATATAAAGACATGCTTCCCATGGAGAGCTAAACATTATCCAAGGACATGACATAATACAGGGAATAATTGAGGGAAGTGAAGCATCAGGCTCCAGTGCTTTTGAGTTAAGATAATTGAATTTATGAAGCTTTCCTGTCAGGCTCTGTGCTGGTGCCTCCTGTGTTACCTGGTGCCTCTGAAAGGGATTTCACAGAGAGGTGAGTGACCTTTCTGAAGGGCACGAGAGTTTGGGACTGGATTTTGCCTCCAAGGTGCTGCCTTGAACTCGCTTCTCGCCTATCAAAGGCTTGGCACGGCCCCAGTGAAGTTCACCAAGGCTCAGTGAAGCTTTATTTGTTTTAACAGAAAATATGACCCTTGGCATTTGTAACATTAATCTTCTCCCTGAACGCTACCTTATCTCTCTGTTTACACTCGGCCCTCTGTGTTTTTACAGTGTCTTCTCCCCTGTGCTCACCCCTTGCCTCGCAATCCCTTCAGAACAGGGCAGTTTCTCTTGTTTGTGTTGCTGCCCTCACGCACTTTTGGGTCAGCAAACAAGAACTTTGGCTGGGGATGGCAAAGAGCAGCCACTCCTGCTCCACAGCTCCATGCAGGGTGGGACTGGCATCTGTGGACTGGTTTATCTCCAGTTGGAGATAACCTGAAAACTGGGCTGTGTGCGGCTGGCAAAGGGAAAAATATTCCAGTGCCAACGCTGAGGACAGCATCAAGCACTTGTGGATGTCCTTATGAGGATTTTTGCTCTCAGGCAACCAATTTTTTTGGTGGCAGGTGAGACATTTTAAAGCAAACACCTCTACTGACCCCAGGACCTGCCACCTTCAGACACTCACAGCAGGATTCCCAGGAGAAACCGGGGGTGATGGAAGAGTTCTCATGGTAAAACATTGCCAAGAGCAGCTGGGCTAGAAAACTGAGAGTGTCTTCCCCCTCTTTAATGAGACGAGTTCTCTGAGGGGGAATTTCAGGCAGCTGTGCCATGTGTCCCTGTGTTTAGGGAGGTGAGTGGGTTGGACTCTGCAGTGAGTCATCCCCATCTTGTTTAACTGCAGCTTCCCCAATTTTCATTTGTTTATTTGTGTGTCCCAGGCATATCTGATCGATGATGTGGCTCTGGAGTCTCACTGCAGCAAGGCTCCACACTTCCCATCAAAGTTTTCCAGCAGAAAGGGTGGAGACCACAGGACACAGCATCAGATGCACAGATGCAATTTGCAAAACTAAAGATGTTGTGGTTTTACCATTTATCCATGCCCAGGCTGAACCAAGGCTCTCTGTTACTGGGAATATCAAGGATGACTATAAAATATGAGACTGTAATCAAGTCCAAGATGAAATTCAGTCTTGCAGTTTGCTTACAAGTGAGAAAACAATAACAATAATTTTAAATGGTGCCAAGCTAACAAGGAGTCTCTGAATTGGGAGTTATAATCAGCTAAGGCTTCACTTTAAGAAATTATCCACAATCAAGGGGAAAATCACCATAGACTTGGTCTAGATTTCAGTTTACTCAAATCCTGTTGAAGTTGGGGACATTAAAGTATCTAAATTTCACTTTAGTCAAATCCTGTTGAAGTTGGGGAGGTTATAGTTAGTGCTGAAAGCTAAATGTCTATCAAAACTATTTCCTCTCTGGGGACTAATTCAGGGCTTTCCTGAGCTGGGTCAGAAGTGTTCCAGAGCAGATAATTAGGATTGTGTATTAGAGCAACCAGTTGGGCCCAGAGTCAACCACCACACTATGAATAAGCAGGATGAGTTTCCCTGCAAAACCATCTCAGTGCCACCCATCACATTGATTCCCAGGGAAATTAATCACAGTGGAGATCTTTTGGGGTGGTGAAGATAACAAAACTCAGCACTGCCCAATGCGCCACCTATGCCTCTCGTGCTGTTCAAGGCTTGCTCTATTCCTGGACAGCAAAAGAGCCCTGTAATAAAATCCAGTATTTACATGTGTTTCTGTAGCTGTGGCCCCAAAAGCAAACACACTCCCTCTCAGGAGCCAGTCTGTAAATAGTGAAGTGTTATCACAGTGCACCCAGTTTGCATCTTCAGATAATCTTCTGACTTCACTGGAGCCGTCGTGTCTTCTGCACATAAAACGAGAGCACTGCTCCCTTATACAACCTCTTTGTTGGGCTTTCTGGGTGGGAGTTGTTTGCTTAAACACAGGCAAAAGACAGTGTTATTTGAGATTCTCCCTCACAGCCCTGTGAGCGTGGCAAACACAGGGCAGGATCTGCAAGATCTGCAACACATCTGTGCTTTACAGGGTGGGAAGATGAGGCTGGGCAAGATGTGGGTACTGTGTCAAAAGTGTTCTTTCAAACTGTGGTTGTAGTTTTGAGCTATGGAGCCTCATGTTACAGGTGTTAATTTGTGTCCTAAGACTTTTTACAGTCATTGGGAGCTGAATCACTTCCAGCCTTTTAAAGATGGAGATAATCCTGATGAAAAGATAGGAAAGAAGTCAGACAAACCTGTTTCTAAAACAACTTATTTCTGTCCTTCAGCAGCAACATGACTCAGGGCTGACAAGTTCAGGTGTGGAAGCCCAGACTGTAAATAACTGTGTGACAGATTTCACTGGGGTTCAGGGGTTCGTTGTATCCAGCTGTGAGGGGTCAGCAGAAAATGCCTGTGGGACCTGCTTGTCCTGGCCCCTTTCTCCTGGGAAATGCTCTGATCTGGGAGTGCTCGGTCAGGGCTGGTGATGTCTCCCCAGACATGCGCTGTGCTCTGGGTTTGGTCAGGTTCCAGGTCACTCCAGGCTTTAAAATCATGGAATGAATGGAAATGTTGATGCTGGAATGCTCCCAGACATTGTGCTGTTGAGAATTTCAGAGACAACCTGAGAACCAGGACCCTGAACTCAAACCTGGTGCAGTTCTTCAGCTCTTTCAGCAGCTGACACTTCCGTTTTCCCTTCTGTTTGGTTGGATTTTGGGTTATTTGTTCAATCTGTAAAACCTGTAAGTGCAATGGTTATACAAACAATAACAACCTGAGCTGATATTATTTGCTTGGACTGAATTCTGTTTTGAGTTGGAAAGGGGAGCAGTGAGCTGTGGGCTCCTGGAAAGGATGGTTATCAGTGTGAGAGCCAATGCTGCTTTGATTTTGGTACAGAATTAAAAATGATAAACTATCCTAAATGTTTAACCCTTTACATTCCATTCATCTCTAAAGCTTATCAAGACTTGTATATTCATCTACTGTTAAAAAAGTGGGCAAAACAAAGCCAGATAGCTTTGGAAAAAACCATAAATTTCATTAGAAGGATTAAAAAATCATTTTCCTACCTTGCCAGGGTTCTATTAACAATCACATTATGGAGACAACCTGAAGAATATTTATAGAGGCTAAGCCATAAAAGCTTTACATGCTCTGTACCCATGATCCCCTTTCACATGTATCTCATATCAGTGATAACATTTGCATGGATATGCTATGGAGAACTTGAGGCAGCTTTTCAGCCATGTCCTCTGCGTGTGTTTTACTGACTTCTATGTGGCAAAATATTTTGAATATCCCTGAGTGACTTCCAGGTGTCTTGTTCAACATAGTCACAAGGAGTGTCTGCTCAGGGCTGGCTAAAAAAATTGTTCATACAGCACATCTGGGAAAACCAGGAGTGTGCTGGCCAGGGAATCCTGCCGGGCTGGGCTCCAGCACTGCAGGAAAGCTTCAAATCCTTTGGATTTGCACAGAAGGTGGTTTGAAGAAGGGACTGTCTGGAGCTGAAGGGAAAGCTAAGCTATAGTGAAGGCACTGCCAGCATTCCAATGCTGGCTCTAATCAGCTCACTATTTATATCCCCAGGCGATTATTCACGAGGGTGTCACATCAGGAGCTGCATCAGCAGACAAAAGGGTTGATTGCAGTAGAGGTACCAGGGAAACCTCACACCAGCAGCACGAGAAAGGAATCCAAAGCAGAGCCCAGCCTCCAAATCTTCTCCAAATCGCCAGACTTTAGGGAACGCAGATTTGCATCCTCAGAAGTGGAGGTGTTTTAACACAATGAGCCTGTTTTGATTCGAGCACCTGAGTCCGTGATCTTCCTTGGCTGACAAACACCCCCAAAGTTGTGTCTCTCCTTGGAAGGGCAGTGTTGTGTAGAGTCTCCAGAATTTGGGAGGTTGTGAGTAGATCAGGCCTTCGGAATGGCATGAAAACGTGAAGGAAACATGCAGCTCCTGGCAGTTAATTAATTAATAAACTAATTGCCAGGTTAACTTGGGCACATCACCACGATGATGTGATTAGTTTTCTTCTTATACCATGTCTTGTCTGCCAGTGTTTTAGATATCTCTGTTTGGGTTTGAGGTGTATTTTTTGCCATTTCAAACCAGCTGTGAGCATAGAATCCTAGAATGGTTTGGGATGGAAGAGACCTTAAAGATCATCTCATTCCAACCTGCCATGGGCAGGAACACCTTCCACTATCCCAGGCTGCTCCATGCCCTGTCCAACCTGGCCTTGGACACTTCCAGGGATGGGGTAATTTGTGCCAGGGCCTCACCACCCTCACAGGGAAGAATTTCTTCCTAATGCCCAGTGCTGGATGCAGTAGAGAAGAGGGGACAATCTCCTCCACCAGCTTGCTGGTCACTCTTCTTTTGCTGCAGCCCAGAATTCAGTCTGTGAGCACAGATTTCTGAGCCATGTCCATCAACAGTCACAGATGCATTTCTTCAGGGCTGGTCTCAATACATTCTGATAAATGCCTTGTGGTTGGAGTTGTGTTACCATCTGCAAACCCTCACTGCCATGGTGTGTCCTCTAACAGTGAACTGTCAGCCTGCAATCTCTCTGGATGTAGATCTATCCAAAGCCATGGGTTCTGTGACTGCGCAGAACCACTTATTTCATGGGTAACTGGAAATTTTTGAGGCACCACTAATCATGTTTAATTCACATCAATCCCCAGTGAAACCATTGGAATCATAAGGGGGATGAATCCCGCTCAGACGTAGTCCAGAAATGGAATGAATTTCAAAAATATAGCCACTTTTTTATCAAAACCCCTATAAAAATCAATCTTCCACTTCAGAATATAGCCCTAAGGCTCGAAGCTGACTGAAATTACTAAAATGCAAAAAGAATCTGTAATCACATGCTCATTTGAGAGGAGGAATGTAAGACTACGTCCCTGGATTCATTTTTCAGAGTAATTTAGTAGTCATCATGTTGAACATTCTCCTCTGATGGTGGACTTGAAAAATATATCCAACATGGGAATTTGCCTTGTGAAGAGACTCCGTTTCAATTAGAGCTGTCTGAGTAAAATTGAAATAATATGTTACTGTACTGGATGAAATCATGGTCTATCTGGTCCCTTGGGCTGCCTGGGATAGTGACAAGCTTGTGACAGACCTTTCCAGTTGGGAAATACTGATGGAAGATACACACTGGGCTGTCCCATGGAGAGGGACAGTTCTTCATGTCATGAGCCATGTGATGGATGTGGTCTCAGGTCAGATTTTCAGTGTCACAGGAAATTTTAAAACCATGTCCTATGATTCCAGCATAAAATGGGATAGGTCTGGTTTGGTTGTCAGCAGGAGTCTTGAAGCTGTCAGCCCTGGGATAATTTAATCACGTGGGTGTTTTCTTCTGAATCCCCATTTCTTGGTTGTTTTATCTTTAGACCAGAGAATGTAGATCCTTCCCCCCAAACCCTCCAGTATTTTTAAACCATAATATTTAACTCTGCATGTGCTTTTTAAATCTTGGCTGGCTTCATTTTTTTGCAGAGATTGGTTACCTTGGCTGTGCGGGAAAGGAGTCCCTGGAATCAGCTCGTATTTCAGTGATTTTCATGGATTTAAGGGCCGGACGGGATCATTAGCTCACTCACCTTGTTCTTTTGCACAGCATGTGGGATGGGATTCGCCTCACAGTAATTCAAGGAATGAAGTTAGAGATAGAATACCTGGGCTAAAATGAGCTGTTTTCCCTCTGCTCCTTTTGCAGTCAATGGAGAAGGATCATTTCTTTCACAGGGTAATTCACTCTCCCCTGTGACAGATTGGAGTCTAGGATGTATAAATTACTGGGGCTGTGGCCTTCTCACAGTGAGCTCATTACCCAATCTTTGGCTGAGGCACAGCTCCCTGGAATGTCGGCAGTTTGGGCCTGAAAGTGTCAAGAAGCAGAGAATCCACTTATTTTCTTTCTTGTGCTACTGATTTATCACCCTTGTTATCAGAAACTGAACTCCAAAGGTGTGACCGGCCAGGTTGATATTGGTTATAAGGGAACCTTGTGTAAGTAGCTCAAGGGAAGATGCACAGCTTGCACTGTGGTGAATCCATCTCCATTCCCTGTTACTGCCTGCCTCATTTCCCAAAAGACTGAGTAAACAGCAAAGATCTCCATTATTAGGTGATAGCAATGACTGCTGACAGGGAACGGTTTCTGCAAGGGGCAGAGGGAGGGAGGAGATGGACGTGGAGGGATGTGATAGATGAAGAGAAAATGAGTGTTCAGAAAAGGTTTGTTCAGAGAAATCAGGCTGTGGTGGGCTGACCTCAGCTGGACACCAGGTTCCCTCCAAAGCCAGTCCATCATTCCCCTCCTCAGCTGGACAGGAGAGAGAAAATATAAGGAAAGGCTTTTGGCTCGATGTGAGCACAGGGGAGATCACTCAGCAGTTGCTGTCACGGGCAAAGCAGGCTTGACATAGGAAGAAAGAATAATTTAATGTATTACCAATAAAATCAGAGCAGGATAATGAGAAATGAAAACCAAATCATGAAACACCTTCCCTTCTTCCTGGGATCAACCTCACTCCTGAATTTTCTGGAGCTGGCTTGAATTGCCTCCTGTGGACATGGGGGAAGCTTCTCACAGAAGCCACCCCTGAAGTCCCCTGTTACCAAAACTGGGCCACCCAAACCCAACACACAGAAACACTCTGGTACTAAACCAAAAAGACTGATAAAAGTGAATGACGACTAATTTAAAATCAGTAAAAGCAAGCTTGTTTAATTGCAGACCCAATAAATAACCTGAATAATTAATTCTGACAAGATAAACTCAAAGCCAAGCGTATGGTTTGGAGGGATAGTGCTTATCTGCAGGTGGCATTTGGGGATGGCCATGTTCCCCTGAAAACCAGTGGATAATAGGATACATCTGCAGCAGTGTTAAACAGAACAAATAACTCTTGTTCAGAGTAAAACTAACGACAATGACAGGGTACAGACCAACAAAAAGGTAGAAGGATCTGTACTTTCACTGGCAGCTTCTAAAAAATGCAGTGTTGGTCAGGGCTTGAGACAGGCTTGCTGTGAAACTGCTGTTCTTCTCTGCCACGTCACAGTGCCAATGAAGATGTCTTTATGACACTTTTTTGGGCTAGAAAATAATTACATGAATGGGGAATAGCCATGGAAAAGGTAAGGAATATACCTGCATATCCTGATATACATTAATTCAGACACCACCTCTAACCCTCTTCATTGACTACACAGTTAAATGGAAATAGAAACCCTAAACTCTGAGTCATGGCCTTCTCTCTCTCGATCAAAAGGTCCGTGGGATTTGTAACTCAGATGTTGAGTACCTGTAAGAGGTGGTCTGCTTAGATCCTTTAAGGATTCGTCTGAAATAATCCAAGTAGTTTGTAAAGGATCGTGTAGTTAAATCCTGGTCCCTCACCCTAATCACCAGTCCAAACTGATTTTTGGATATGGAATGAGAGCTAATCAGCATTCATGAGGGTCAGTGTGGCCTGCAGATAAGCCAGGCTGATATCCTGCCCCTGTTCAGCTCTGCTGGGGTCACTCCTGACACCCTGGAGACATTCTTGCTCTCCCCACCCCTTCTAGCCCAAGAGAAGAAAATAAAAGTGATTGGGAAAAGGGTGACCAAAATTATCAGGGCTATAGAGCACGCGTCTCACGCAAATAAACTGAGGGACACAGCACCCTGGCCCTGCTCAGCAGGGAAGCTGCCAGCCAGGAAATTCCCAGTCTGTACTGATCCATGGGATTTTCCCACACCCATCTGCACAGTTTTGGACTTTGTCATAGTGACACACCCTCCGTGAATAAAAAAAAAAAGAAAAAAAAGCAAGAGGTTGGCGTTGTATTCCAAATCAGTTATTGGTGGTTGTGTGGTTATGCTGAGTTACTTGAGTCATATCCAGCACCCTGAGAGTGTGGAATGATGACCTCTGCCCAGGTTGAAGGAACATTTCTCAGGCCTGCACTTGGTGGGCATGGAGAAGGAATAGATTAAATCACTTTTTGAGGTTCCTTCCAGGCTTGTTTGTGTGATGCTGCATCCTGAGCACTTGTCTTGGCATTTTGATTTAGCCTGGGTGTGTAGCAGCGATGCTCCCGCTGTCACAGCATGCACTATTGATTTATTACGCTAAAGTGACTACAACTGAAACATGAAGATTCATTAAGAGAGACCATTTACGCCTCTGGACTCGATATGTTTTCAAAATGATGCTCTACAACCTCATTAGTGTCTTGTTCTCATTCATGGATTCACCTGTGGAGTGACAACAAAAGAAACAACACGAGCAGAAAATTGATCCCTGGCACTGATGTCTGATTCCTTGGGAATTCAGCGCTTGCCTCATCATTCTGAGATGCCAGTTTGACCCAGGTGAATTCAATAAGTGTAGTGAAGCTCTAAAGTAGAAGTATTGATGGCTCAGACACTGAGGAAAGGGGTTAAAAGGTACAGGGCTTCTTCAGTCCCTTCCCTAGAAGTACAGCAGATGTCCTTGTGTCATTCCTCATATGCTCTGACTCAGATAAGAAAGAACATATTCTGATTATTTGTAACAGTGTTTTGGTCTCTTATGATTCCCTTGAATAACTCCCCATGAATTTTCCAAAAGGTAGTCACAAAGAGACTTTTTTATTCCTTTTTAAGGAGTGTATTTTCTTCGGGATACATGAGTAATCCTCTCTGATGTTGTCTGCCTTAGATCTCTTTTAGCACTGAGAACTACAAAAAGGTAAATTAAATGTACCCATTTAGATGGTTTTAATTGGCAGCCAACGTCAATGGCTCCAGTGAGAAACTTTGGACTGAATTTACCCGAAGGGAATTGCTAAAAGATTTATGGAGAGAAGTGAAATCTTTATTGAGATGCCTCTTTTTACTATTTTTCCTGGACGGCGTTTGTATGAAGCTGGTAATTCCCATGCCCATAGCTGAATCTCTCTCTTCCCTGTTCCATGATCTCCCTGGAATGTGCTCTAGGCACGCTCTCCCCACAGCTGAGGTTTTAATGGTTTTGGAAAAATGTTCAGATGGGATAAAGGTGTTGGGAGCACAAAGCATACGGGAGTTACCCTCCCAGACCATCAGGAGCTGACTCCCCTGCAGAGCTGGTGTGTGGATGCACGAACTCACTGGATGTGAACAGGAATTCTCATGGGAGGGTTGGTGCAGCAGCAGTGGTGCCAACAGTGAAGGTAAATTTGGGAACAGCCAGCATGAGGATGAGATTCATTCGTAGCTCCAGACACCAACGTCTGACTTGGCCTCCCTTGGGACACCTTAGGCTGTGGTTGGATTAATCCTGAAAAATGCCAACTGAGTCACACTCTGGTAGCATCACCCCTCATCTGGCAGGAGGGATTTATCCCGGTGGTGTTTTCAGGGGAGGAACGAATGGGAGACGTCGTTAAACAGTTCAGGAGTGAGGGGTTTACCTTGGAAGGAGCTGTGGGGTTTTCAGCTGTTTTGGAAGGTGGGCAGTGCAGGGCTGTGTCTGCACAGAGAGGTCCTGGTGTAGAGAACTGGGAGTTGCAGGACAGGTCCGGGATAAAATTGATGCAAGACTTGCAGGATAGATGCAATAATTGCAGGATGTTGCCTCGTAGGGTCCCTATGGTTTTCCAGGTGTGAAAAGAACCAGCAGCAGCCCTTCCATCTGTCCTGTCCACTCCACATCCAGAGCCAGCTCTGTCCCTGATGCCTTGACGGCACTTATGGACTGCACAGAAGGGTCTGTGTGCACATGCCTAAGGTTTTCAGGAAAAGGTTGAAGATCAGCTCCTGACCTTCACCCCAAAATGATTTATGAGGGCTCAGCTGCCGAACTTCACCCTGAAGTGATTTATGAGAGTTCAGCTCCTGAACTTCACCCTGGAGTGATTTATGAGAGCTCATACACTCATTTCCCCCAGCTCTGCTGGGAGGATAATCCCCAGAGGAGGGACAGAGCTGGGAGTCTGGCTGGCAACTGCCTGAGCCTCGGGGTAGAGCTTGGCCGAACGGGCAACTCAGCTTTTCCCATCTGCAGGATGGTGCTGATAATCCTCTTATCTGCAAAGAATGTTGTGCTCTCCTCCAGAGGAAAGCTCAAGGTGGGAGTTACTGGTGCTGATGACCTGGTGAGTGTTTTGCAGACACACATTAATGTCAGTCAGATATGCTGCTTGAAGTCTGTGCCAGCTGCCCTCTTGGGAAGAAGGAGGACAACGCACATCAGTGTCATCTTTAGAGAGAAAAGACTCCAAAACGGGTGGAAGGAGGCACTACCAGCAGAAGAAATTCATATTCTCAACCAGTTGAAAGAGAAAACAATAAACATTTGGAGAAATGTAGATAATACAGCAGCAAACGGAACCAGGATACCCAGCAGGGAGCTTTTTATTAGCTCCAGGGTTTTCTCATTTGGAATGGGAATTGAACCACCTCCAAAAAAACCCAGGCAACATAATTGCAGGGACACAACATCAGTGGGCTTTAATAAGGAAGCTGGTCATGGAAAGGGCTGCCCTGGAGGAGGAAGCACAGGGCTGAGCTGAAGATATTTAGCAGATGGGCAGGATTATTGTAATCCTTATCCAAAATAACAAATATTTCATTCTGCTCTAACCAAACCAGAGGCCCAAGAAGAGTGGACAGCCTGGAGGTGTAAATGGAAGGGATATTATGTTAGTGGAAGAGAGAAGAGGTGAGAAAAGCCTGAGAACTGCTGGGTTAGAGGTTCTGCGTGACAGGAGAGAACTATTTTTCTATTTGCTGTAAAACCTAAACCCCCTGAGGTTCACCCTGGTAGATCATTCATCATCATTCAACCATAGGATAGAATCCTACAATGGCTTGGGTTGAAAGGAGTCTATTTCCATTCCCATGCCATGGGCAGGGACACCTTCCACTATCCCAGGCTGCTCCAAACCCCATCCAACCTGGCCTTGGTCAGGGATCCAGGGCCAGCCACAGCTTCTCTGGGCACCCTGTGCCAGGGCCCCAGAACCCTCAGAGGGAGGAATTCCTTCCCAATATCCCACCTAACCCTGCATCTTTCTTGAGAATGTTATCGGGGTCTTTAAGAATTCAACTGGGTTGACTCATAAAATCTAAAGATGATGTGTAGGCCGGTCCTAAAGGGCTGTAGAAACCACCATTCCCATCAAAATGAATCACTTAATGCTTAAAATATTAATGCTTAACTTCTGGGATGAGATTCTTGGGTTTTAGGAAGCCAGAGAAGGCCCACTTAAATTCTGTGAAACTCTAACAGGATGTTAAGTACGTGGAGTAAGAAGTTTCATGTTTACACTCTCAGTTGTCTCTTTTTAGAGCTGTAGCTTTTTTGGCTGGGATGGTCCTTCAAGCTATACATTTTTTTAACCACTTCAATGTTAGTATTTTCAAATGTAGTGATGTTGGACGTGAGCCAATTGCGTATTTTTTTTACTGAACACTGGTCATAACACACAGCAGGCCTTAATGCCAGCCTGTAGAAGGCTGGAATCAAGTTTAGAGGCAGAGGGAATTTTTTTTGCCTCCTGAAACTGCTTGGGTGAAAGAAATCATCTGCTGAGACGACAAGGAAGCTCAAAGGGCATTTGGACACTGTGGGTGAAGATTTGTCAACTGTCTTCAGCTCACACCGGTGATCTTTGTCCAGCAAGCATAACTATGGTCATTAACATGCAATACACACGTGCTCCTTAATTATGAAGTGATATTTTTGGATTATCATGCCCAGCTAGGAAAAGTCTGCATTTGCTGCAAAGAAATCTGAGGAGGGCATCAGCCCCATGAGGGGAAAATTGGAACATTGTGAAAGCTTTGGTGCAGTCCAGCTGCTTTTCCCATCACATTTTACTTGTTGAAGAACGTTTGCAATCCCAAAATATACAGGGCATGGAGAAATCATGTAAACACAAATCTGGGATAGCAGGAAAAACACGGCTTAGTGCTCTGAGGGCCGAGAACCTGGAAAATGGAGCATTGGTTAATGGTTATCTTCTGTGAAGAGATCGCAGGGTGAGGTTAAGACGCTGGAGGTTTTATCGTGTTTTTAACGACATCTGCGGTGCGAGATCCAGGTTTTTGGATCGCTCTCAAGTCTGATATAAATAAATGAGTTTGGAAAGGGAGCTGTGAAATCTCAGCTTATTCAGACTGGCTTCTCTCAACTGCAAAAGCCTTAACCCGTGTCAGAATCCAGCCCATGGAGGTGGTCAAAATACTCTGCTGGTGTTAGTCCAACCCACCTTCATTTTTTACATTTTCTGTGTTTTCTGAGGGTGGCACCAGCTGTTGGGACAAGCAGACAACATGGGCAGGTTTGAGTTATTTTTATCCCCACAGCTGCTCAATCAGATTCTCATTTAGCAGCTCAGTTCTGTGGATAATCTCAATGTAATTAGAAGGTTTAGGTAAAATTCAGAAATACACTTAAAATTTTGGTTATTATTATTCTGAAATCAGCACTGGTTACAAGTACATAATTATGCTTGGTGTAGCACAAACTCATTATGGGATATAATTCTGGCCTATGTTGTTTGCAAGAGAGCTAAAAATTTTCTTTTGTGCAAACCCTGTTTCACAAAGAATATTTTTTTAAAATATGTCAGTTAAAGGACTGAGCATGTTCCTGTCCAGTTCATGATTTAAAAAAATAAAAAGCTGATATTTTCGGATAGTCTGCTCTTAAAATGCTCTTAAAATATTAATTTTGAACATGATGTTGTTAAAACATTATTCTCCATAAAAGCTAAAATAAAAGGGTTAATTAGGATGAATTAATTGGTTACCATAAAATCATTTTCCCTTTTTTAGTTCATTAAGAAATTAAAGTTTTCGGGGTGACCCAAATAATTTCTTCTCCATATATCTGGTGGGATTCTTAAGGCACTACAAAGAAAACAAAATTTAGTTATTAGGTTGTGAACAACAGAGATTGAACCAGCAAGGGACCTGAGAGGAAAACTCCCAGTAGCTTGAGGGAGAAGACAGAATTCCACTGGTTTCCAGCCCTGTGTTCCATCCACTGGCTTGTCCTCCCTCCTTAAGACCTCTTACACTCTCTAATAATTAAATCTGTGGCTTGAAAAACAGATATCTTTCAATTAATAGAATTAATTTATTTATTAGGGTTTTTTCCCCTCCCCCTGTCATTATTTATTTGGAATGACACAGTTCTTAGGTGCTGCCCTCAAAAACTGTTTATGATCTGCCAGCACACCCTCAGCCAAGGAATATTGGTAAGTTGTTTGTCCCCACACTTCATCTCATTTCTTTCACCTACCAGACATATTTGTGTATTCACTTCCTCCTCTGGTGCTGCTCTGTGCAGAAAACCCCCCCAATAAATTAAAAATATATTAAGTGAGGCGGTAAAACCTATGAAAACATCATTATGGATCTGTCCCCAGATTGATATCCTGTCCTCAATGTGTCTAAAGCACCTTCCCAGGGACAGATGTAGGAATATGAGAGGTTTCCTTCGTATAGTCTTTCAGATTCTCCCAGGATGAGACTTGGATATGAATGGAGGCTTGGAGAACATCCTGAGATGTGTTTGTGTGGTTTATGGATTTTCCTTTTCTCAATATCTCCAACTGTTTTTTGAATTTGTACAATTTTTCTCTCCAAGCTGCTTTGGAGAGTTCTGCAGTTCCACATCCCTTTTTCTGGCACCTCCTTTGTTTGTTTTGAGCTGGACACGCACTAATTTGATGTGTTTGTGGAGCAATTATTACACAAGAACAGCGTTTGCTGCCTTTTCTTCATCTCAGCCACTGCTCACATCACTCTGGATTCTACAGGTGTCCATCATCCCTTCCTTAATCATCCCACTGCCAGGCTGGATTGCAAGCTATTCATTTGCTCCTCATTCCAACGCCATCAATCCATGATGGATCATCCCTTCAGTGATGGATCTTCCACAAAGATTTTACAGAATTATTATAACGTGACCAGAACCACACACAATTTTCAAAAAGTGAGGACATGACCCATAGAGACATAAAAATGCCTTCCAATTCCCCCTTTATTTCCCTAAAATATCTCAAATTTCATTTGCATTTTTGACTGATACTGCTGCTGAATTGACATTTCCTTAAGAGAATTGCTGGCCCAAGAACTCATTTTTCAATGATAGCAGCTGTGGCCAGAGTCTGCCATCGTTCAGGTCCCTCTCCAGCTCTCTTGAACCCCCTTTAGGGCACTGGAAGGGGCTCTCAGGTCTCCTTGGAGCCTTCTCTTCTCCAGGATGAATAAACCCTTATATTCATAGGAGAGCTGGATGCTGTGAATGGATTTGTTTGAATGCAGGTCCCAGGAGCCCCCAGATTTACATCAGGCGAGGGTGGAAAAAGGCTGGCATGGGTTTTAAAAAGGAAAAATAATCATTTAAATTAACAGAAAAAATACATAGACATTCAGCATAAAAATTATACATCTCACCCACTCACCTTAAAAAATAACAAAACTAGTATTCAGTAGAGTCAATAAAAGTTAATTTTTCTTATGTTTATCCACTGTTGGCTGAAGAACATTAGCATTTCAAATAGATTTGCTCATTAAAATCAGGATATCTTTGATAAAGTACCCTGATTTCCTGGGATTTCAATTCTTGCAATGAGAAAGGAAAGAAGTATTCCAACATTCAGTGGAAATCTCCTTTTCTTTCCTTTTTCTTTCTTTTTTCTTTCTTTTTTTTTTCTTTCTTTCTTTCTTTCTTTTCTTTCTTTCTTTCTTTTTCTTTCTTTCTTTCTTTTCTTTCTTTCTTTCTTTCTTTCTTCTTTCTTTCTTTCTTTCTTTCTTTCTTTCTTTCTTTCTTTCTTTCTTTCTTTCTCCTCTTCTCTTCTCTTCTCTTCTCTCTTCTCTTCTCTTCTCTTCTCTTCTCTTCTCTTCTCTTCTTCTCTTCTCTTCTCTTCTCTTCTCTTCTCTTCTCTTCTCTTCTCTTCTCTTCTCTTCTCTTCTCTTCTCTTCTCTTCTCTTCTCTTCTCTTCTCTTCTTTTCCTTCCCCTTCCCCTTCCCCTTCCCCTTTTCCCCTTTTCCCCTTTTCCCCTTTTCCTCCTTTTCCTCCTTTCCTCCCGGCTGATGCCTCAGATTTGGCATGAGGGACAATCTCATCAGGGACAGCTGTGTGAAGATATTGAGGGTGGTGGCCAAGGACTGATGGTCCAGGGTGCCAGAGTTTTTACCAAGTTCCTGGGATGGATGAAGACTCAGAAGTGTCCCAGTTTCTGGTTAGCTCAGTCATATTTGCAAAAACAGCTGTGGAGCAGCAACGCAGATGGAAGGGTTGAAACTATGAAACCCATCAGTAAATGCTCAGATTTTAACTCCAGGAGTTGTGTGTTTCATCCCAAATTCTGGAAAGTCAATGTTTTTAATTTCATAAACTAAACACGTATCCTAATTGCAAAACCAAACTGAACCCAAAAAATCCTGGCATATGCTACAAATACAAGCCCGTGCCTTGTGCAATGCGGTTGTTACATTTCTGCTGATGCAATCAGTGTTGTTTATATCCCTAAATCCCATAGTCCATGGCCCAGTGGTAAACACCAGGCCAAAACCAAATCATGGGCATGTTGGCAAGAGGCTGGAATGTTGGACACACAGGCTCCTGGGGTGGAAAAACCCAAACCTAAACCAGAATTGGGGCTGCAGTACAAACTGAGCACCACACACACTGTGCTCCATGGGCCTGGTTAGCGGGAATGTTGTAGGGGGAATTACTTTCCTCCTGTGGAACACAGATTTAATGCACTGCTGAACTGATGGTCCATTAATATCCTTAAATCATCACCGAAGGCAATGGGGGAATGCTGATTACTTCCAGTCATGGCCTGGTCTCGGTACTTTTCCTTCCAGGTCCATTTGTTTTTATTAAACAGATGGATAGTCCCGTGATCTGTGGGCTTTAGGAGGTTGCCCTCATGGACAGGCTTCAAAGCCTCCAGTAGGTCACAGGGAATATGACCTGAAGCCCAGGCCATGCTGATTGAGGCTCTCACTGCGGTGCAGCCTTTGACTCCTGCAGGGCAGTGGCGATTTCACCTCCCTCATTCATTAATCTGGTCAAAGGGAATCGGTGCTAAAGACTTCAGCTCACACAAGAGAGGAAAATGATTAGCTAAGGGTGGCTGAACATTGGCAGAGCTGCCAGGCACCTGGTGATGGAGCAAAAGAGGGACAGAAGTTCACAAATCCAGGGAATGTCTTGTTCAGGAACTGGGGCAGAACAGACGGATTGCAGGACTGAGATTTCAAAGGCTCAGTCAATAGGGCAGGTGAAGAAGAGGCAAAACATTGATTTTCATGATGCCAGGATCAATTTCATCCAATGTCAAGGATGTTAGCAACAGTCTTTCTTTATCCCAGCAACGCCATCAAATCTGAGATTACACTGCAGTTATTAAATCCATCCTTTAATCTGATAAATTTAGTGTGAGGACATTACCAATGTATTCATAACCCCTCTTTATCTCTCCACCACTGGTGGCTGTAGTGTTGAGTCTGAGATAGAATAAATGAGATTTGAGAAGCAAGATCAGTAGTTTTGAGCAGCAATACTTGTCTGCCAGCTTCAGAGATGAGAGAGGGAAAAAAATATGTGTTGAGGTTTCAAGGAAGTCAGAAACATTACCCACTGTAGCTTAAATCAGGTGGATTAGCTGGAGTAAGAAGATTTAATAATCACATTTTTGTTGTGGGGGGTTAATTGTACCACACTGATAATATCCACAGCCAAGTGTTGCAGGTTCCTTCCCTTCATGGCTCCTGATTAATGGAAAATTAAGCTGCAGGGGATTATTAGTGGGATTTAATATGTACAGATATACTCCAAAGTGTTGATATCCCTCTGTGAACTGAGTCCCACCCAAATATGTTCTCTGAGGAGGCATCAGCCTGACTGGGAGAAAAACAATGTTTTTTCAGGTACTTTGCAGAAAATGAATGGAACTCGCCAGTGGAACTGATTGGCTTCTCAAATCTGGGATTGCAACGAGGGGAACCTGCCTCCAGTTTCTCATTTCACAACAAACTTCCTGTTTTGGGGAATCTGTGTCAGAGCACAACACTGGAGGTGTTTATGATGCCTTGAGGTGGCCACCTAAAAACAGAGGCTAGACAAAAATAAGAGAATAAAGGTAGGCATTTATTTGAAGGGTCTTCAAAGGTACACCCTGGGCAGTGAAAGGCTGCACCCAAGATGGACCCTGGGTCAGGGGTTCTTCATCCTTTTATAAGTTGTGTCCATTTGCATATCAGGGTTAATTCTCCAACTATAACCTCAGTTAATGATGTAATTATCCCAAGTTTTCCCCCTCTCTAGGCTTTAGTTTACACATTTTGGGGCCTGGTCTCTTTGAAGAGCAAACCTAGAGAGGTTTGTTATATCTAACCAGCATGAGAACAGAAGTTAAAAGGCTACAAGAAGCTTCAGAGCTACACACCAGGCAGTGCAGGGTTTGAAAAATATAAAAGTTAAAACCTAAGGCATCATTTAGATTCTTTTGACATCCTCAGTACCTCCACTTAGACAATCCCTCTTCACCCGCAAGTCCAGCTCTGTCAGGAAACCTCTAATTCACCTGGAAACACGTTCACAGAAAGGGTGAACATAGAAAATCATGGGGAAAAATTTGGTGAAGCCAGGGTCATTTATCTTAGGCTGTTTCCAGAGTAATCAGTGACTCTCACAGGTAAAAACTCACAAATCTACCACTGGACAAGTGGAGCCCTCTGGTCATTGCATGGCTGAGGCAGTGACTGGAGTGAAGAGGCACCAACCTTCAGTGGCACCAAAATCTCTGTGAAAGCTTCTGCCATGCCAGGACACACTGACAAGAACTGAAAAATGGAGAAGAAAAATCAGCATTATCAATCTGGAGAATTAAACTGGGAATGACTTTAAGAGGAGTTATCCAGACCTTGTATTCACAGGTCTCATATGATCTATCAGGCCAAGATTAAAGTGTCAGCCCTGCTTTGAGGGTTACTGAATATCCATGGTGCCCCAGCTACATTATTCTGGAACTCATAAATCTTTGTAAAGACTGTATCAAGAAAGAAAAAGGGATTTTCAAGGTTTTCATTGCTGTGAGAGTACATTTGGTGAATTTTTTCTTAGCGTGATAGAAAGGCTTAAAACAACCATCATTCAATTGTTTTGTTTGAAGTTAATTTCTATAATTTAATTTTTTTTCATATGGTAAGATAATGACAGTTTACAACAGATAGATATACAACATTTGAGAGTAAATCAACTGTAAAAAATTAAATAACCTGTATTATTGACATATAACTGAAGGATAAAAAATAATAAAAAGTTGATGGGATTGAGAGCAAATCTAATGCATAGTTTTGGGGTTTTTTAACAAAAAAAATGGCAGTGATGTCACCATTGACAGAAGATACGAAATATCTGAGCAGGATCTATCAACTGCTAAGGTGGAGCAGAACAGGGAAGAATTTGTGACATCCAAAAGCTGCAAGGTTTTCTCTCAGAAAGATTGTGCATTCAGGAAATCATGATAATTCCTAAAATTCTGAATGAGCATTGCTGTTGATTACTGATTTTGGAAGCCTTGTGAATATAAAAACCTACAAGGAAATTGAGCCATGAGTATGAGCCCGTGCTCAACTGAAGCTGGGAAACCCACAAATAACGTGGAATTATTTTCAGGAATTACAGCAGATGTATAATAAGGAGAATGCAATTAATTGAACTCCAAAAGATAGAAAACAAAACATTCCCACTCTAGAATTATAAGAGTAACTTGCAGAGTGGAGGCTCATAGGGTTAATGAGAAATGAACAGAAATTTAGCAGGGAAAAAAAAAAAAAAAGAATTGTAAGAACATCACCAGGTCCAGGGCAAAAATCAGGATTGATGAGGTTTGAAATAGCATTTCGAGATACAAGATAATCTCTGGGATACAGTTTCAACTTCTAGTCCAATAAATAAACACTGTGCATAAATAGTTGCATAAAAATAGTTTGGAGAAAAATAAAGCATAATTCCAGCCAAAGCCAGGTTCATCAGGGGTGAAATGTGAGACATCACAGAAAACCACGACACAAATGGCTGTAAATCTCCAAAGGAACAAAACCAAATCCTTTTCTCAGAACTCCTCTTGAAAATATTATCTTTCCATAGCCAGCTGAATTAATTTGACTAATGAAGTTTCATTTGTACCCTCAAATTTAATGGGATGTCCTAAAATAGCCTAATAATTGGGGTTATTTCCTCAAGGGTTGAGCACTGACGTGCTGTAACACACAAGCCTAGTAAATTTATTATTGAGGAGCTTTCAATGATTTTGACATGAAATTGTTTTCCTTTTTTCAAGAGATCAATTCAAAGGGGGAAAAAAATTCAGAATCCTTAATCTTTTAACAAATCCATATCTATCCCATAACCAGAGGCAGCGCCTTGTCACTCTCAGGCAATGTTCCAGCTTGAACTTTTTGACCATATTAAATTCTAATGCTTGAAACAGCAGGGAAAACCAGGAAGTTAAACTGGGAGAAGTGTCTGAAAATGGTTATGTTTATATAGCTGATAGTGAAGCAGTGGCTGATTTAAGTAGTAGCTGCGGTTTTTATTTTAAAAAAGAAGTTTAAATTGCACTCAATAAAAGATAAATGTGAGATGAAACAGAATGTTTTACTGTGGTTTGATCTAAACAATTTGGAGTGACCAAGAACCATGTGGAAGAAAGAGTATTGCTCCCCTCACTATTGGATTTATTTAAATATTCCTTAATTTTTCTTCCCTTGTGCTTTTCCTTTTGTGTGTGAGGAGAGACGTTTGCTATGAAATAAAATAAAAAAACCATCTGTGGTCATCTTGAATTGTAGTAATTCCATTACTAGTGCAGCACTTTTTAGGTACAAATCAAAATATCTTAACAAAAGTAAGCAAATAAACAGATTCCCCTAAAATATCATTATGTTGTAATGAGGGAAATTTGATTTCTGTTTTACCTCTCAATCTTTACAAGATTTGTCACAAACCCACCTCATCCTTTATGCACCTGGTTATTTTGGAGCTGACTCTCACCTGCCAGACTTGGCAGGATAAATTCTTACATAAGAATTAATTATTTTGGACCAAAAGATCCCCACCAGGACTGAGATGACCACATGAGCTCCCCCAGCAAGAACTGAGATGGATCCTTTCCTGGAACTGCTATTTGGTGCTTTCAGAGAGGCACGAGCTAAAATAACCACGCAGAAATTTATTTACTACTGAAGTTTCAGAAACCTGGGACTCCTTTCATCATAAGTCTGTGAAATAAGTGGAATTTCATCATTACAGCCTGTGAGATCTGTGAAGTATGTAGCATTTGCACAGACTTCTTTGAGTTGTGTTTAATACTGGTTTTGAATAAGCTCAGTGTTGCATTTATTAAATAGCAGGGGAAATGGTGAGGCTATTTTACCTTATTTTGTGCTCATTTGGCCCTAATGATCTGCTCTGGTACAACTAATGGCACCCGAACTGAGGCACCTGAATAATCAGATCAAACAACTGGACCATAAATACAAACAGAGTCAAAGGGAAAGGAAAGGAAGGGAGTGAGGAATTTTTGACATCAGCTTTCCATGCAAATTTTTATAATAAATTGCACATTACTATTTATCCAGCTTTTCATATCATTGTGGAGGGTTGCTCACTGTCTGTAGGAAGATTCAGCTGAGTCCCAGTGTGGCACTGCTTGTCTAAGACGTCCAGGGAAAAGCAGAGAAGAATGTTAATTAGAGGAGAGCTTATTGAAATAAGATTTTCCTCTCTTTATTAACAGCCTACAGGCTTAGGGGAGGCATATGCAACAGACCTTTAATTAAACTGTTTACTTTTAAGGGGAATTTGCTAGAATTCGTCACAGCCAGGTATGTGTTAGTGGGACAAGAAAGAGGTAAGAGTGGAAAATGTCTATTTTGGCAAGAGTCAGAGGAGGAAAACACCAAAATAAAAAATAGTCCTGGTTGCAATATGATTTTGGGATTTGCATATGACAACACAATATCTGGGAAATTGCTTCAGGGTTGTTAGAGAGCAACAAGAGGCACTCCTACAAAGATAAAAAAAGTTAAGCAAATAAAGATTTAAAAAGAAAACACAAGCAAGACCAGGCCTGGCACATGAATATCCTGCATGGGCACTTGGGTCCATGGTAAAATCATCCAGAGTCATCCAGAGAAGGCAGATTTGGACAGGAATTGCCAGACTCCCAGAGGCAGCTGCCCTGATTGCTCAGCTCATCCTTGGTGTAAGTGTGGGAGATGGATCTCTTCACCTGTTTAAGGCAGCTCTTTTAGGATTACCCTGTGAAGATGTTCATCTCTCTGCCTTGAGCTCAGAAGGAGCAGGAACAATGCAGGTCTGAACAGGTATCTGCTCTCAGTATTGCAGAAGATGGATTCCATTTGGATGGACAGACATTATTGTAATTTGGATTGTTTCGGTGTGGGATGATTTTGAATGGAGTGCAATTATCTTCATATAACTTTATTAAAACATCTGGGCCACTTCAAGTCGGCTTGTTCTATAAATAAAATAAACATTTATGTTGAAGACAGTATTTGTCTGACCTATTCAGACATCCAGTTTAGCAACAAATTAATTCTGTTCTGTATTCTACCGACTGACGTTCTACTGGCTGCAAAGCCATCACTTGCCAGACCTTCAGGCCGGGTCAGAAAAGCTCCTCCCTGGGGTGGTTTCCATGACTCTCACACTGTCAGACACTGGGCATGGCCGGGATGTTGATGTATAAAAGCTCTTTAGAGCCGAGCACTTTCCAAAGAAAACACAACCGATAATCACTTGGTTTGGCGCTGATGTTGATCAGAAGAATCAGAAATCTGCTGAAGACTTTTTGTCAGAACTCTGACAGGAGGAGCCGAGGTGCCGAGTGGAGCCGGGCAGCTCTCGGGCAGGAAGCAGCACCATGGACAGGGGCAGCTGCTTCGTTCCCAAAATCCCAGGTCCCGGTCAGAAGCAAATGCTCCTGACTTCAGGGATCAGAGAATTATGGAGTCACAGAATGGTTTGGGTTGGAAGGCATCTTAAAGATCATCTCGTTCCATCCCCCTGCCATGGGCAGGGACACCCTCCACTATCCCAGGGTGCTCCAAGCCTCATCCAAGCTGGCCTTGGACACTTCCAGAAATGGGGCAGCCACAGCTGCTCTGGGCCTCATCACCATCACAGACAAGAATTCCTTCCCAATACCCCATCTGACCCTGCCCTCTGTCATTTTATGACCATCCCCCCTTGTCCTATCACTCCATGCCCTTGTCCAAAGTCCCTCTCCAGGTTTCTTGTAGCTCCTTTAGGTGTTGGAAGGTGCTATATGGGTCTATTGCATTTATTCTACATTTTTAAATTGGAAGATCTGAGTGGCAATCAGAAGTAGTGGTTGTGACATCTGCATTTCCTTAGCAGGAAATACAATAAAATCCCTGTTGTGCAAGACAAAAAAAGACTTACAAAAACAGCCTATTTCAAAAAACAAATTTTAATAGGGCAAAATTATTCAGTATCACACAGGAAAATTAGAACTGTTCTTTCATATCTTTTATCCTGTAAGTTATACCATCTTTGCCTTATCTTGTTGCTCTTCAGTTATGAGCAATGTCAGGAAAGAGGATTTTGATGCAATTCTTGGGCTGCTGTTCACATCATCACTTCATTAAGTTACAAGGTCGTAACAGGAGACCGAAGCTAATCAGATGAGCAAACTCAGGTGACTTGACAACTGCCAGCTGAATTGTTTCGTTATTTTGATTAGCAAATGCCTCAGGAGTCATCTTGTATTTACAGGGAAATGAGAAAATGCCATCGTCACCTGCTCATTTTCAGAACTGCCTGTTCCTGTCTTGACTCTGAGATTTTTATGAGGATATTTTTCCTCCCCATGCTGTTAATCATCAATTTGCTCAACTTTAATTTCTCCAGGAGAGAAACAGCATTTTGCTAAGAAGCAGTGATGAGCAAATGGAGATGTCTGCCCACTTCTGTTTGTGAAGAGGGGAAATCTTGGCTGTATTTTTGTACCTCTGAGCATTACCAGGACAAGTCCCCTGCCTCCAGTTCTCCAGTGGGGTTTGGGGTTTTTTTTATGTAATAACGCACCCAAAGTCTTTACAATGATTTTTATGCACAAATTCACTCCTCTCAATGCTAATGACCTTCATTAAGTGGTGACTGGTGTAAATAAGCTTAGGCTATTTAGGATAATGTGTGTTTCATTGCCCTGCTAGATGATAAAATTTCCTTATTACTGCGAAGTTTATTGCCTTTGCATTTTCTCCTGACATTTTAAGTGAAAAAGGGTGAATTTTAGATGTTGCTCTGACTGCTTTCACAGGTGATTACATTCCCAAGACTTCATGAGTCACCAGAGATTGCCTTTTAGCCTCTGGCAAGCACAAAATAAAATATTGTGCCTGTAAATCCCCATGACCTGAGCAAGTGAATCAGTTTATCTCCATATACAGCTGATGTAACTGCACAGATTTTCTACAGAGAAATTAAAAGATGTGCCAAATAAGAAGTTCCAGGGGGCTGCAGGTTGGTGCCTTTATATTTAGATCCAAGTATTTGTGGTGCAGCTCCATGGGCTGCTGGATGCTGTTGATCTGGTGGTGCCTGCATCTTCTAGCCCCATAAAAGTGGGATCACTGTCATGGAAAAACAGCATCTTCAGCCCCGAATTGTCTTCATCTTCTTCCTCACCTGTGCTTTGATTGTTAGAATCTCTTGTCAGTTGGGAGCTGCAGGCTCACAGACTCCCAGACTATGCTCTGAACAGCAGGATTTCCCATCAAAACCAGGCCTGGCACCCCTGCTGTGGTCAGAAGGAAGGAAATTACCTGAGCTTGTTACAAGGTCCCAGCCAGGGGTCTGTCTACCCAGGGGACTTTGGCTCTGAACTACTCTGACAGATTGGGCTCAACCTGCTGTTCCACAACTCCACTGTGGTATAATTACCCATTTCCTGTCTTAATTAATCAAGTCAGTCCAGTTGAAGGCCTGAGAGGCTCTGCAGGTGTCTGGAAATCTTTCAGAGGAAAAGGGATGTTGCTGAGGGAATTTAAATGTCTTTGGGTTTTGATGGCTCCTGAGAGAGTTATTTTGGATGTTGGCATGGTTTGGATTCTCATTTTAAGTTCAGTTTGGATCGTGTAGAGAGCTCAGTATCTTGACGCCAACAGCAGTTACAAGACAAAGGAGACCAGGAGGGAAATCATGGAGTCCTAGAATGGGCTGGGTTGAAAGGGACCTTAAAGATCCCCTAATTCCAACCCCCTGCTCTGGGCAAGGACACCTTCCACTAGGCTTGCTCAGCTTGGTACCATTTTTATCTGATTCGTTTTTGGGGTTTATTTTACACAACAGTGAGAAGATTGTCACTGCATTGCCCATTACCTTCCTTCCAAAATGCGGAGACTTTTCTTCATATTTTTAAGAGATGCCAAGGTACAGCTTCAAATATTATTGTCCTGTTCCTGAGCGCCCTCAGGGTCTTCCCAAAACTGGGACTCTACACAATGACATATATAAAACTTCCAGCTGCTAACACAAAGCTGTTAAATGTCCCTTCAGGCCACATGTGAACCTCTAGAGCTCAGGTCAGCTGTGATATTAATTGCTAATAACAGCACCTTTGTCTCCTTGCATAATGCAGCTGTAGCATTAATTACCACTGGGGTTATGGGTCAGGCTTAGAACCCAGCTGTAAACTTCAAGTGTTTGACCCCTTTTTTCATAAATCTCAAAGTCTTCTCCTTATTCACTCAGTGAACATCAAATTCAACTATTCACCTTTTTAGCTGGACCCTTCTTCCTCTGCGTAATAAAGGGCAATGAAATATAGCACAGTGTAATAGGAAAAGAACAAGACACACTTTACATCAAGAGTTTGCAGTTGGGAAAACAAGCAGAAGGATTAAAACATAAAACAAAAATCCCCACCAAAAACCAAACTATTGCAACCAACAAATTTTCAGATACAGCCGAAACACCCCAACCATCTACCTAAGAGTCAGGAACCCCAAGTCCCGAGCACAGACTGTCGTTTTTCACTGTGGGTGTGCTCAAAACGGAGAATTACAGCTTGGGCACATAGCACTGTGTGTAAGGATGGCTGTACCGAGTGAGTGTGTGAGAAAGGCAGCTTGTTGGCTGGAATACATTCCCCAAATCATCACACTTTCAAAAATCTCTGACAATAAAATGGCCTTTCACCTGTCCAGCTGCAAACACACAGAACTGCCTGGTGCTCTCACTGCATCTTTCATCCCATTTTGTCCCAGCGACATGGGAGTATCTGGGAGGAGGTGGGGAAGGAAGGGAGAACTTACAGGCTGCTAAGCAGATGCTGTACTTTATCACCCTAGCTTTGGACTACATACGTGGATGTATAAAAATAAAAATAAAAATAAAAGTAAGTACAAATAATTTAAATGCATGTACTTGCATATACATGAATGTATGTATATATGTATTTAATATATCTATTTAGGATTCTTTGTTGCCTCTCTAAAAACGCTCTGGCTCTACAAAGATTTTGCCCGCCTCAGATCACTCCTCTAAAAGCCAATCCCAAATCTGATGCTAAAGAGTGACATTGAGCAGCAGAGCAGAGGATCCATGGTTTGGTCCACATTCTCTAAAGAGGGTGGAAGGAATGAATCGGGCTTTGACTTGAACCTCAGACTTAAGTTTATTATTTGTTCTACAGGGTGGGCCAGAACGTGGCTTCTCTTTTTGTGTGTACCAGCAAACTTGTTAGAGGCACAGTCTGTGTTTTTGTTAATGATTTGTACAGTTTTTGCATAAACAAGTTGATGTAGCAGCCCCTACAACAGCAGCATTCATAAAGATCCACTCAGGATGAAGGTTTACTGCTTTATTCAATACTAACTCCTTTTAAGCTGCTCAAAGAGCAATTATAGGTTGCTGGGATGGGTTTTCATTTCCTAGCAGTGTCATTTGCTGGTACATAACCTGCAGTATGTATTAGAGTACCCAGTTTGAACAGGACCAGTTTATCTCTGCTGTTCCATTCAGTGTTTTGCTTTTTCTTCCCTTCCTGCCTCACAAACACATCTCCACTGGGCTCAGCTGGGTGCTGGCTGCTGAGGAGTGCCCTTATTGCTGTTTCATGGGTAGATTCAAAGGAGGAACATTTTCTTTGACGTCACCTGGTGCCTCGTGGCTTTTTGAAAACCTCTCTGCCTCCCCCACTGCGACGCTCCTGACGCATCAGCGCCGTGCTTGGCAAACAGCTGGAGCCACGTGAGGCAGGAGCTTTGAATGCCACAACCTTTACAGAGATGAGAACCCCCTTTCTCCCAGGTGCAGGCATAAACTGCAGGAATGGCATTGGAGGAGCTCTTGGATCTGGAATGCAGACAGTACTCAGGGGGAAGAACACAAAGAAGTTTTTAGCAAACTTCCATTGTAGAAAATTGTACGAGCTGGAAAAATAAATACTTTATAGACAGAGACTTTTTTTTTTCTTTCTATACTGGGAAGCAAACATTTATTCTGAGCTCAATCCTTGCTCTTAATACATCATCCCCAAAGAGTTCTGGTGCCATTAAGAGCTGCAATAAAATGATGTTCCCTCTTAAATAGCCCGGTGTGGAATTTCAGGCTGAGCAGAAATAAAAGAGACAACTGGAAAACCAAACAGAAATTCAGGTACAAAACATTGCTAAGACAACAGAGAGTTGTGTTACGTGACTGAACTTGCACATATGGAAGGAGCTGCAGGCATCAGGTGATTCACTGTTTAGTGCTATATATTTATATATATTTATGACCAAGAGATTGTTCTGCTGGCTTCTCTATAGTGAAATCCAGGAAATTTCACATGTTGGTTCTTAAAGAAAGACCAATCCAACGTGTTTACATGTTTAGCAATGCTGATTGCCCTGCTTCTCTCACATCTCCCCTCTCTATCAAGAGCTCCCCGCTTTAAATGGAGGAAGAAGAAGTAGGGACTATGAAGAGTCTTGTTTATTCTCACTGCAGGGTACATTTCATATCAAATCCCATTATCCCCATCCTGTCACACGAGGCTCGTTCTGCTTTTATTTTCTAGTGCTGTACAGCCCAGCTGTTGTGGAGCTTGTTTTCCCTGTAAAAACTGTCAGCAAGTCTGGTTCTTCCACAAGGATGGTCTGAACTCCATTTTAAAGTGAAATTATAAAAGCCTGGGATGGGATTTTGCTGCCTAAACCATCATCCAATGCCATGCTGAGGTTCCATCAGAGCACTGATCTTCTGTGGGTTCCACATCATGTTTGGGATCCTGATTTGGGAGCCTCAGATATTTTAGACAGCTGAATCCTGTTCTTCTGTGACATGGATTTGACCTTGTCAGTTCAGAACTGTCAATTTAGGTTTCTAAAGCTTCAGGATGATAAGAAAAATGAAAGGTGAGCAAATTGGGGATCAAGATAATGATCATTGATTAGGGAAAGCAGAAGTAGTGCAGAAAGAGGATTTTTTTTCACTAATTCCCATCTCTGGGGAGATTCCAGCTTCTTCCTGGAGAGCAGGGCTTCTGCAACAGTCACTTGAGACATTAAGTGCTATAATCACCATCAAGCTTTTATTGCTGAGCACATCATTCTAACAACTCTGAGTGACAGAAAATGCAGTGGAAAAGGAAATGCAGTGGAAAACGTAAAAATTAGGAAAAAAGGAAAACACCCAGATGCAAATATCTTGTGGAGATAAGCCCCTGTGTTCAGAGGCCTTGACCCACACTGGATTTAATCAGACTGACAACTTTGGATGAAACTTGAGTGAGAGCAATCATTCTGTAAAACAAGTACAAGCTCAGGGAACTGGGAGGTCAGAGCTGCCACTTAGCTCCTTTCACGAAACACTTGACCCCCTCAGCTCGAGGGGGTTGCCCCAAATTATGTCCAGAGGTCCCTTTCAGCCCAAATTATTCTCTGTTTCAAATTTCCCTCCCGGGCAAGCCAGTTTGCATTTCAAACAGAGATTCATTCCTTGACAGGAGATGGCTTCCAGGCAGGACTTTTTTCCATCTGACACTGGTGAAGAGGATTCCTGGAAATCAGGAAAAGTAGCTGGATTTTCCACCCAGGATTCCCATTGTGTTGATCTTCATCTGGATAACCAAGTTCTGCAAATGGATCTGCATCAATGACAACAATTTCAATAGTTTTAAAGAGAAGCTCATTGATTTCTTCAGGAAATGCATTCTTTTCACCATTAGTTTCCTAAATGCTTTAGAAAATATGATCTGCAAAGTCTCTTGATGTATGGCTGAGATTCAGTGAATTTCAGTAACTTACCTTCAAATGAAAATCTTGCAAACATAAGACCCAGCTCATTAACATTCAACACGAATCTCTTATTCAGTAAAAATCTGCCTTCCCATCTAGTTACAACTCTGTTTCTGCATTTAATGGGTTGAAGGGTAATTAGTATGGGGTGGGAGAAGCTGTACTCAGGCACAGCATTCTGAGCCATCACCAAATATCATTCAGGTGCCTGTTTCCTGTAATTTCATTACTTACTGAAAGCCTCGTAAAATCATCTTTTAAAACATCACAGGGAATCAGCACCCTGAAATATCTTTTCTGATGAACTTCTACAATTAATAAAGATATTTCCACAGTTTAAACTCATCTATCCCAAACTCAGCCATGGGTCAGATTCAGAGAGGATATTTATTTTTCATTTAATAACCACAAAGATCCTAAGTTTAAAATTAATTAAAACCTCATGTAAGCAAAAACAAAAGAAAAAATATTTTATTTCATTTTTCAGTGGCAATTTAAGTGTTTAAGAGGTTTAGAGAATGCCTTTAATAACATGCTTTAACTTTTGGTCAGGCTTGGATTGGTCAGGCAGTTGGAGCAGATGACCATTGTAGGTAAATTCAAAGTGAAATATTTTTATTCTATTCTCTTCTATCCTATTTTTATACCTCATTCCTATCTGGCTATCCCTGACCTCTGGCAAAGTAACCCATAAAATAAAGACAGGTATTTACTGACCTGATACAGGTTTGTGTATGCGTGGGTAGACTGAGAGATGGAATATGAGGTAAAAATTCAATTCTACAGGAAATCCTGGCATAAAGTCAAGTCTTGGTCACCAATATGATGTCATACAATATTTTTTCTGTCCTAAAAACAGGCAGAAAGTGACAGCCACTGTTTATCATTTCAGTCAGTCCATCGCTTTCCAGAAAATGCTACTTTAGCCCAAGTATCAATCAATTTTTATAAAATGTAGAGCAATGTTTACACCAGCACAGACAAAAATCCCCTGGGATGTCTGCACTTATGGTTAAAAGGAGAATAGCCAATAAAACAAATTAATAAGTTGATTAAATAATCCAAAATTGTGCTTAGATAAAGCAGTGAACACGAGCCGCAATTCAATGGTGCTAATGTCATTCGCAGCATTTTCCCCCCACTTTGCATCCTGCTCTGAACAATTAGATGTGCTCAAATAGATATTTATTTGTGATCTTTTTAATCACATCTCAATATAAGGTGTGGAGTCATTGCAATGACACAAAACTCTCATGGGAGTTCCACTGAGTGGGGAACGAAAGAGAAATGTGGGAGCTGTGCCCACAAGGGGAATGCCTTGGCAAAGGTGATGAAATGACCCCTTCCATGTATAAGTGAAGGACTCAGACTTTACTCACTGAAATACAGGGAAGTTCAGGCTTTCAGAGAACAAAACATCCCAGTAAATGTGCAGTGTCCCCAGGAGTGCTGCAGGAGAGAAAGGGAAATGTGAAAGGAACTGATCAAGTAGATGGGAACAAGGCTGGTGGTGCTCTGGCCTTGACCGAGCGCCACTGGGATCCATCCAGCAACCTGTGCACTCATTCTGAAGGAAAAGTTAACGTGTTTCTGTGCAGAGAGATTGGAGAGAAAGAAGGAAATGGTGGAGACCTGGTCAGAGGATGATCCAGTCTCCTGTCTTCAGCACAAGCCACAGTGCTCTCCTAAGCTGCTCAAGCTGAAAGGAGTTTACACTTTCCCTAAACTTTGCTGCTTTAATCAATGTGCTGTCCCTGAACTTCATCACTTCCTGACTCCTATATTAGTTTGACATTGACTAAATGGCAGACAAATATAGAAAACCAGGAAAGTTCACTCTCTTTGGAAGAACCTGAATGTGTTGTAGTGGTTTCTCACAGCTGAGCAGTCCTTGACCTCGAGAGTTTGAGAGGAGAGCATTGTAATCCATTTTATATCCTCAGCATTTAAATGTGTGGGAGTTATTTCGCTCCTGTTGTAAGGAAGCACTGCCTCTGTGTCACAGCTTTCTTTCAGCTGGGTTCATTTTCCTAATGAAGAGGAAAACGATGGAACAAATCACATATTTCAATTTAAAACTTTCCATGCAGAGTCCATTAATTCAGGTGCACTGTAACATAAAACCCCATTCACATCATTCCCTCATTTTAATTTGCTGACGCATCCTGTGGGTCAGTGTGCTGAATTTTATTGCTTAGGATTGTGAACTTTTGAAAGGAAATGTTTCACAGGATCACCTCAGCATTTGTGCTGTGGTATGAACATTGTGAGCACATCACAAACCATGTTCCTTCCTTTCATGCGGCAGTGCATGTGTCACAGCAAAAGTGAAGGTTAGAGGTATCTTTCCTGAGCACTAAGCACGCTCAGACAATGAATAGAAAAAGGAATGGAACAACCTTCACCCACTTTCAGTATAAACCACCCAGCTAAAACTCAGAGGATGCAAAGAAACAGAGTTCGAGGGGTTACAGCTCAGTCTTTGTGAAAGTATTATTTTTAAAGCAAAGGAAAGGAGACTTTCAGACTTCTCACCTGTGGAACATATCCTGGCATCAGAAAATGCAGAGCCTACAGAAAGGACACACAGCACCAGGTCAAGGAGTAATGCTGGAACTAATCCCACTGACCTAAAGGATGCATCCTTCAAATCCAGTAATCAATGGCCTGCAGAATGTGTCCCTTAAGTCTTTCCTGTTTTCTGTGTGATTAAAAAATCCCAACAGTTTCCCCCTTGCAGTGAGGAACGAAATGCTCACAGGGCTCTGTCAGTCTG
The DNA here is from genome assembly GCF_009650955.1 of Corvus moneduloides. NCBI lineage: Eukaryota > Metazoa > Chordata > Aves > Passeriformes > Corvidae > Corvus > Corvus moneduloides. Next base: position 2,915,885 of record NC_045476.1, read on the forward strand.
AACGTGGCCTGATTTTCTAGCTGAAAATATGTGGATGTACAGAAAACATTTTCTGTTGGCCCAGTTGCCCCTCAGTATATTTTGGTCTTTTCCACTTTCTAAGTGCTGTAGACTGTGCTGTCTTTTCAGAATTTTCTTTTCTCTTTCTCTGATTAAAATACAGTGAGTACAAAATTAAGTTGTAGAAGGCTGTTTGGAGTCCTCCCCAAGCATTTGTGAAGAGTTTGCTTCCTGCTGGATCTCATTTATGGCTGTGGATCTCATTTATGGCTGAGACTTCAGGTGAAGTTATTTAGCATAGCAGGGCTTTGCCATTGACTTGTATTTCTCTGGTGATTTGGTCAGGATGAAAGGAGTTGGAATTATACGATGGTTTGGGTTGAAGAGGAACTTAAAAATCATCTCATTCCACCCCCTGCCATGGGCAGGGACACCTTCCACCATCCCAGATTGCTCCATGCCCCGTCCAACCTGGCCCTGGACACTTCCAGGGATCCAGGGACAGCCACAGCTTCTCTGGGCCTTATCACCGTCACAGCCAAGAATTCCTTCCAATATCCCATGTAACCCTGCCCTCTGTCATTTTATAGCCATCCCCCTTGTCCTACCCACCCAGTAACACTTTCCACAAGAACTCCCTCTGCCCACAAATGTTATGCTGAATGTCAGGATAAAAACCAGCTAGGAGTGCTTTTCTGTCCAGCTCCATCTCTCTGCATTGCTGCTGATCAGTTGGAGCTAGGTAAGCTCAGTCAATATTGGGATGTGGGCAAACACAGCCAAGGGAGACACGTGTTGCTTTATTGCCTTCCTGTAACATTTGGAGCAAAACTGATCCCAGCCCATGAAGGAACTGCCTTTCAGGGTCAGCAGCAATATTGTGTGTGTAACTAGGGTGTGATCCCTTGAAAATATCTGAATCAGCTTAGAAACCTGAATTTGGGAAGCCTGGGGAGTGCGTGGCAATATTTCCACAAGAGAGTCCTAGGCTAAGGGCAGGATGATCTCCTTGCCTTAATGACCTCTTCCCACAAGACCAGACTTCCTCCTGGGGCCACACCAGGCACCTCCAACCAGAAAAGAGTTTCTGTTGCGTAGAGATACACAAACCTCCTGATACAGCACCCTGAAGGAGGGCTGGAGAAAAACTGAGTCCAGAGAAACCAAGTCTGAAAAGGAAGGGTGGTCTCCGTTCATGTTTGCTCTGTGTTACCATATCTGTCTCCTTGTTGTTCACCCCTGTTTTGTGAACAACTGTGACTTTATTCTTTCCTCTGTGCAGGAGACTCAGCTTCGAGTACAGATTGGGCCCTTCTGGATGTATTTGACAGTTCTGGTTACTCAGTCCTGAAAAGGATTTGCAGAACATGAATGAATTGAGCAGGACACGAGGAACACTGTCAGCGTTTCACAGGGAGCTGGTGTCTGAGAGTCTCCAGTGTGACACATGGGTGGTTCTGCAGCAGCTGGACTCAGAACCTTGGAACATTCTTGAGATCCTTCAACCACCTCACACAGCTGTAGTTATGGTGGCAGAGAATTTTCAAGATGAAGCATTTAAAAAGTATAGTGTCAAGAGTGAGAGAAAAATTACATTAATGACAGCAGTTTCCTGCTGTACACTTTGCAACTGATCACAGGGATCAGATGTGAGCATGAAATCTCACTCTGGAATAAATTTCAGGCACAGAGTGACATTTCTTAAAATCTAAGGTTGATTTCTCAGTGATGAAAATACTTGATACTGCCTGGAAAGTGGTATGACCTTGTTCTCCTCCATGAAGAATTAAGATGCTGAGATGAGAAAGAAGAATAGGGTTAAGAATGAATAAATAAAAGAAAATAAAACCAGCCAAATTCTTTTAGCACAGCTGATTTGATTTTCCTTTAAATTGGCATAGGTTTTCCTTGAAGAAGGATGGGACGGGAACATTCACAGTGATACATCTCCCTGGAAGAGCCATCCTTTACACTTCGAATGAAAATCTGCTTAATGCTAACAAGATTCGAGGCCTTTATTTATTCCCAACACACAGAGGCAGGGATCAGACTTGAGGGCCTGTCATGGTTTTATTTGTAGACAATTTTGCCTGATGCTGGTTATCTCTGACAGCATTTGCTTTGATTGGGTTCATTCCCCTTGTCATGATTACACATGTGACACGTGTGGAATGACACCACTAATGCCACTGCCCTTAAATCTTCTTGTCCTTACGTGATGCAGAATCCCTGTCCCAGCTCCAGCCATATAAATCTGCAGGGTTAATCAATCAGAAGCACATTTAATGCAGTCACTAAGCAGTCCACAGTGGTGGGGGTCAGTGGCAAATGAAGCAAACACGCTGTCACCGAGCACGTTCAAGGCAGCCCCACACCTTTAAGTCTGCCATGAGCCTCTCTGCAATGTTCCTTCCTATTACAGTCCAAAATCTGGAACAGCTCTGTTGGCCTCTATCCTTTCACTGCAGGACAGCAACCTGTGCGTGACTTGGATCCATGTGAGGATGTTGCTCCGCTTGAGGCAGCAGATTGGAGAGCACTTCTTATTTCCTGTTCAGTGTTTACTGCATAAAGATCTTTCTGAAGAAGATATCATCAAATTTGGGCTTCTTTTAACACAGCACTACAGATGGTGCAGCTGGTGATTTTTAAGGGATGAAGCCATCTGTGAATGAAGGTCCATGTAGACCGCAGGAGGTGGTGAACACTTGAAATCATAGACTCATAGAACAATAAAGGTGAAAAAACCTCCAAGGTCATCCAGTCCAACCTTCAACTGAATGTCACCCACTAAACCAAGCACTAAACTTTGCCATTCTCACCCATCCCCACTGGGACTCACAACCCCAAGGACAGAGTTTGGCTCCAGGTCTCCAAGCTGAGCCTGTTGAATTTTTCTCTAAAATGTTTATTGTGGCTTTAACTCCAAAGGATCATATCAACAGGAAGACTCAGAGTCTGGGTCATACACAGGGGCCTAGAGCTCCTGTGTGTGTGACACTTTGAGCACAGCAAGATAAATGCACTTTTTTCTTTTGAGAATCCTCTCAGTCTGGATTGACGGATGTGTTTCATTTAATTATCACTTGGAGGACTATGGACTGTATGATTTATTTCTTCTAAAAGTGAAGAAAGGTTCCTTGCACTCTCTTTTACTGTAAACAAAATGTTTGCTTGCAGGGACTGCTCCAAAATAACTCCAGTGTGCAGGGGTTTCCTTTACTCCTCCCCAGATCTCTAAGGGGAAAAGCTGTTAGAAACTCAGTAATGTTTTCTTAGGTTCCAAACTCCCTTTTCAGGAGTTATTGACATTCCTGACCCTTGTGCTGAGCTGCCAGCTCCCACTGTCAGTGCCTGAAGATCCCAGTGCTGAACATCCCAAAGTATTTTGGTGCCTTTTAAGGCTCAGACTGAAATGCAGTACCACTGGAACATCCTGATTCAGGCAGTTTCCCTTGTTAGCTGGGCAATGGTGAGATGAAAGGCAGAAATTAAAGATATAGAGGTCTTTTTGCCTTTTTTGTTCCCTGACCTGTCCTCTTCCATAGCTCTTAGCTTATATGTTAGGTTAAGACTACTAATTACAAAGCTCTATACAGTTTCCGTGTGAGATATGACAAAAATAGAATATTTAGGAAAGAAAACACGAAATATTCAGTTCTTCCCATCTCCTATCAGCTTGGATTCACTTCCCAAGGAGCACAGAGAAGCAAATAAGGCAGCAGTTTTGGGTGGAAAAGAGCCTTGACTCTGTACACAGTGGCACCTCCAGTTCTCAACACCCTTCTCCATGAGTTGCTGCCTGTTTTATTGAGCTCTCATATAAATTGTTTTTTTTTTCCTCTTCTGAATTAAAATGAGTTTCACACCAGCCAGGTTTCATTACTTTGTTTATCCTTCCAAAATACTTGTGTATCTCAAACTCACAAAACATGTCTGATTTTGTTTGCAGATGGTTTTTACCTCCCATGAAATAACTAAGAGAACATTCGGTTTGATTGGGCTCATTTATTTGCCTATTAGTCTGTTTGTAGCTGTAATAAGAAAGCAAATGATTTCCACTGTATATTTTATTTATGGGACTTGTCTGAAGGGTAAACTGCAGAGCCTGATTCAAATGCTAGAAATTACAGAGTTGTGGCATCCAAGGACCTAATTGGAAGCATTATCCAGTGGATTTGCGAGCTGCAGAACTCGCATGCAGAGTCAGATGAATCTAAACTTCCTTCTCCTCCTCGCATCGCATTCAAAATTTGGGGCTGATCAAATCCACACAGAAAACCTTTGCCCACCCTTATCTAAGTCCTTGTCAACCCCAAAGCAGATAGGATCCATCAGAAATGGAGACACGGAGAAAGGGGTGGGAGGGATGGAACACTTCTATGAGGAAAGGCTGGGAGAGCTGGAGGTGCCACCTGGAGAAGAGAAGGCTCTGGGGAGACCTCAGAGCCCCTTCCAGGGCCTAAAGGGGCTCCAGGAGACCTGGGACAAGGGCATGGAGTGATAGGACAAGGGAGAATGGCTTTAAACTGCAGGAGAGTCGATTTAGACTAGGCATAAGGGAGAAGTTTTTTTACTTTAGGTGGTGAAACACTGAAATGTTGTCCAGAGAGGTGGTGGATGCTCCATCCCTGGAAACATTGAAGGTCAGGTTGGACGGGGCTCTGAACAACCTGATCAAGTTGAAGATGTCCCTGCTCATGGCAGGGGAGTTGAACTAGGTGACCTTTTAATGTCCCTCCCAAGCCAAACCCTTCCCTAATTTGATGTTTCTGTGATTCCAAACAAACCATGTTGGGTTGTTCACTGGTGTCTTTAAGTGAGGGCTGAATTTTGCTCTCTCCAGTGGGCTGGTGCCACTTGGTTCAATGGTTTGTGAATCCTCCTTGTTGTACAGGGATCTGAAGTGGGAGCAGTGGCAAAGCACCTCCAGCTTAATAATCCCAGGATTCCATAACCAGGTGCTTGCCCTGTTACAGTCATGGATGCAGCATCACTTTCAGGATCTCCCCTTGGAAGTTTTCAGATCAGCTAGGGAAGTGTCATTAATTCTTTCCATTAATTGTGATTAATGACATTTAGCAGATTTTGCAATTATTTTACTTCCAGAATTTTTGAAGTTGAAAGTCCTCCCGTGTAACAGGCTTGTACATTTATTGCCAACATCACGAGAATATGTTACGGAGCGGTTTTTAGTAAGGGGTTATATCCTGCCAGAGCTGGAAGAAAAATGAGCCTGGATTGTTATTTTTGAATCAATGTTCTTTTTGTGAGTGTTCCTAAGGATGCAGACATCAGATCCATTTCATACTCGTTTCTGTGTCCCGCTACGTGCAAGACACTTTAAAAAGTACTTTATTAGTATAAATGAAGGAAAAATCCTGGCTCATAGTTCACTAAAACCTCTGTCTTGATGAGTCAGTGTGTTTCTTCCTTCCACCTCCAAGCAATTATTTTGATCTATGGAACAGCCTTGATGAATCAGATGGCTTCTTTTAGTTCTAGAGGAATAACTTGCAAAGTTTTAAGGAAACAAATGACTTAGACTGAATTTCTGATTGTACAGAAGAGAAAGTCTGGTAAACAGTGTTTGGCATGAGGTGCTCAGGCCCAGTGAAATATTTTCATTCCGCTCTCCAAAGCTTTTCCCCCCCACACATGCTCAGAAGTTAAACGGAAGTGAATGCAAATGAAAATTGAAGTAAAAGTGCTGACCTAGATATCTGATGCCACAGTGAAAAGGAATACCCAATTTGAATATTAAATAGTAATCAATGAAATGAAACTGTTTCCTGGGAGGATTTGTCAAGCTCTCATCTTGGGATTAAAGCCCTAGAATTAGTGCTGTGTGTGGGACAGATCATGCTCACCTTAGCCACAGGTATTAAAAGATTGTGGCAGAATTTGAGTGTAGAAACTTTGGGGTTCATTTATGGTGGAAATTATATATTTTTACACGCACCTGATTTTCAGACCCAGCCTTTTCTCTTGGTGGGAAACCTCTGAGTTTACACACTTCCTGTGCAGATCTCCATGTCTGGGATGGAGAGCTCAAAAATGGATTGAAGAAAAACCCCAACCTTCCATGGCCCAATTCACTCTGTCTATTTTAGACTCTTATTTTAGGACCTGTAATGTCCTGTATGCTTCTGAATATCCTGATTAGATTTCCTCTACCTGAAAGGCAGCCTAGGAGACAATCCACATTTATATTTAGGCAGATCAATCCCATGCTGTAGCTGCTTCTCTTTTTTGTACTCTTTTATTTGGTACTACTTGTTACATAATTCTCTCTCTTTTTTTTTTTTTTTTTTTTTTTTTTCTTTTTTTCTTTTTAAATAGGTTATGAGGTGGAAACAAACCTTTGGCTTCTGGACCAAAATAGAAAACCTTTGAGCATGGAGTGCAGAGTTTAGAGGCAGTGGTGCCTCTTTGGATCCAGATTGGTTAATTCAGGGTAAAGTCTCATTTGCCTTCTTTCAGTAACGTCTCAGTGACAGCTTCAGCTAAAGGTCACATGCACTCCTGTCCTGAGCTCTGTGTTCCTGAGCTTGTGCTGTTGCTGGGATCTTGTATTTTAGACTGGCAGGTAGATAAATCTTTCAGCACATGCCATTTTCTGCTGGAAAGACTCCTCTTGGCATTCAGGTGGAAGTGGAGAGGAACTTGCACTGGGCATCGTTCACCCAGAACGCATTTCCTAAGTGTAAACTTTGCTTTCACAGCAGGAAAAGCAGAACGCAAAATGAACAGAGAAGGCTGAACCTGTTCTTCTGCAATCCCTTCCTTCCCCAGAACAGCCACAGAAATGTTTCAGAGAAGGAAATTGCTGCCTCATTTTCTGGGCGGTCTGAAAATTTTCTCTCCCAAGTATTGCTGGCAAGGCAATAAACAAAAATAACTGAAAGAAAAGAAAAATCCTGACTCTCCAGGTCTTTTTTCCTGTGTTTGTGTGTGCTCCTTGTACAACCAGAAGATCACCAGCTCTATTGCTCCTGTTTCAGACTGCCCGGGATGGGTGTTTCATCTCCCAGTGCTCCACCAGTGACATCTACTGGTAAACACCACCCTTGGCATCCCACACGGTGGTGGGACTGGGCAATGGGACCCGACATGGGCCAGGCACCAGAGAACCACCACTGCTGGGAAGAGCAGCCATGTGAAGGGTTGGCTCAGTTATGAAACCTTCCACATTCTTTAGGCCAGCGCCATCCCTGGATCATGACCAAATTATGAGTTTTTTCATTACTGATTAATACTCCAGAGGGCATGGTGCACATGTGGGAACAACTGCCTCGACGAATGTCAAATACATCAGATTTAGTGCTGTTGTGCCTCTTGAGTAAAAGGAGTTTTGGGATCAGCCCCATCTTTAGCTCCATTTGTTAATTTTATTTATTCTCTGAATTAAAATTATTGTGTAAGTTGACATTTTTATGACTCTTGTAAAAGGGAAAATTTTTGTCTACTGTTTTGAGCCAATGATGGCCACGTGAGCCCTGAATTTAATACATCCACATCACACAGTTTCCAAGAGATTCCCATTCCTAACTTCCAGGGAGTGCATGTTAAGCCATAACCACGGGATTGGTAAACACCTACAGAAACCACAAACAATTGCCCTGAAAAGGGGAATTTCTGAGTGTTTGTGTGCAATGTTGTTTTATATTTGGTCTCTGGTATAACACATCTGCGAGTTCATTCAACTTGTCATTCCTGAACTTCAATCATCATTAGCATTTGGTTGAATCCCTCCTCCAAAACAAATATGAAATAAATGACAAACATCAAGCCGAATTCTAAAGTTCAGCCTCCACTGTGCCCTTTAGCATTCACTGTTTGCAAACATTGCTCAACATCCAGCCCCCGTTTGAGGTGAACTCTTGGTTGTTTGTTTGAAGCCATTGAACCATGTGAGACGGCAGCACTTTGTAGCCTTGCAGGAAGCCAAAAATAAAACCTGCTGTGTCCAACCCTGACAAGCATTGGTGCTTCTGCCTTTTAGTTTCTAACATCCTGTGTCTCAGCCAAAAAGAAGTGGTGGTTAAATAACTGGTAGAAGACACTTCTTACAAAATGCCTTTTGCAAAACTATTCCACTGCCCAAATCTCAATGTTTCACTTCTGTTTGTGCAACTCTCGGAATCAAAGAGTCACAGAATATCCTGAGTTGGAAGGGACCCACAAGGATCATCAAGCCCAACTCCTGGTCCTGCACAGACACCCTGACTATCCCACCCTGTGCCTGAGAGCATTGTCCAAACACTCCTGGAGCTCTGGCAGCCTTGGGGCTGTGACCATTCCCTGTGGAGCCTGGGCAGTGCCCCAGCACCCTTTGGGGGAAGGACCTTTTCCTGGTATCCAACCTAAACCTCTCCTGGCATTGCTTTAAGCCATGGCCTCATGTCCTCTCACTGATCATCAAAGACAGGTGTATTTTTTTTATTCTAGGGTTTTGTTTTTCAAGTCAATTATTTCTTTGAATGAAGTTAGAGGGAGATCTCAGGAAGTGTCCTTCCCTGAAAAACAGATAGCAGGAATTATTGCCAAAGATTTCAGGTGATTAACGCACGTGGAACTGCTTCATAAGCAATGTAAACATTGATCAAAGAATCATGGAATCACAGAATTATTTGGGTTGGAAAGGACCTTAAAAACAATCGAATTTCAACTGCCTGTCATGGGCAGGGACAACTTCCATTATCCCAGGTGGCTCCAAGCCCCATCCAACCTGGCCTTGGACACTTCCAGAGATGGGGCAGCCACAGCTTCTCTGGGCAACCTGTGAGAGTGCCTCACCCTCTGCACAGTAAATGAGACACTTTTTTGTTCATTTGCTGTAAATAAGAATTATTAGCTTTCCTAAGGAGGTTACTGTCTTTCCACCTGCACAAAAGAGAAACATTTCTATGTTGTTTTTGCTATGAAAAGACAAAGGAACCCACTTCAGGTGTTCCTACTGCAGGAGACCTTCTTGCTCTTATTATTTCACCTTGGCACAAAGTCCCAGTGAACAGCTGATGGATAAGATCTATTTCTGCTGAACCACAGGCACCACAGTGGTCATTACAATGATCACATACCCCCATCTGACTTCTAGACATGCATTTAATTTCCTTAGAAATTCATGCTACAAAAACATTTCCCTTGTGGGCTCTGACACAGCCTTCACATTCTATCAGACACTTTGAGTTGGACAATTATCCGAATGCTTTTTAAAATGGTAATTAGTTCCGAGGGCCACGGATGAACTCTGAAGAGCCCAGAGAAGCTGTGGCTGAACTGCTGTCAGGTGGATGCAGCACTGTGACTTAGGGATGGTTAAACTTAAACAGGATGGACACGAGCTGCAGTTTCCATTTGGGCTGGGAGCAGGGAAATCTCCCTGCAGTGAATTCATTCAGCAGTGCAGATACTGCTTGAGGCTTTCGAGGCTGCATCCTGAGGCACTTCCAGTGGGAGCTGAGGGAGTTCACCAAATGGTCATTTCTAAAATTTCTCCAGAACAGCCTGACGTTCTACAGACCTCATTTAAATCCAAATGTGCTCCAAGGCTGACTTCTCTCGCTGCCACTTGGATATCACTTACTCAGTGATACAAGATGCTGTTGCCTGTTGAGTTCCTGTAAATCCATAGTCACATCCATATTCTGGGTTAGTTTGGAGAATGAGAGAATTGCTCATTTGTTTTCCCAAGTGGAGAATGGAATAGAAAAATCAGTTCTACAAAGTGATCATAATTTCACTGGGCTTTCACTGCTGTCTGCAGCTGAGTAAGTCACAGTGCAGATCCTTGGAATAATCACTGGAGAGAAAAAATTGGGCTTTGATTGTCTAAGAGACTTTGGTGGAATGACCCTCTGAAAGGGCTTTTTTCCTTCCATTGACTGAGAGGACATAGTTCAGATCTGGTTGTCTGTATGACAAATATCTGTATTTTGTCTACATACCATGATTCCTCATTTCCACATGGTGCAACTCTTGAGGAAGAGGTTAACCTGCTCTGGACAATGTGCACAGCCAGCTCCTCTAAATAATGATAAAATTCCTACCTTGCTCCTAAATACATGTATTTATATCACAAAAATCTTTGTGGCACTCTTCTTTGCCTGCCTCACTTGGCTTTGTTGGCTTTAAGCCAGGTTTAACCACCTCATTTATTCCTGTTTTGGTGCATCCATCAAAATGTGGGATCACAGGAATGGAGAACACGAGGTAAAACTGAGCACTTGGAAATCCCAATTTAATTAAAACAAAGAAGCTGGGCACCTCATGTGCCATATTAGAAAGTGGTTTCAGGGTTTAAATGTACAGTTCAACTGGAAAAGGCAGCCAGTGCTGCTCTTTGGCTAAATTTTGAACTTAATAATTATTCTAGAGAATATAAAACAAAGCAACCCAGAAACCTTCCCTGGATTACTGGGAAGTTTAGCTGAATTGGGAGCTATTAGAAAGGAAGATAAATCTGATCTCCTTTAATTCTTTGAAAGTCTCTGGCAAATCTTCAATGTCTTTGAAATGCCACGCAAAGGTTGTTGCTTGGTTGTACATAACTAAGACAGGCTCCTTCCCAGGCTTATGTTCCTCAGTTCCCATTTATTTTCTCTAAAATAAAGTCCTTTTTTGCATGTAAAATAAGGATTATTTCTCTAAAAGAAGGAGTGAATGCAAAGCTTTCCCTATCTAAACTCAATGTCACTGAGGGGAGATTTTGGCAATATTTTAACCGTGGTACATTTGATAATTTCCCTTTGCAGTGGACTGCAAACATCCTCAGACTTTCCCCTGAAATATTGTTCCATGCTCCTTAAAAAAATTAAAAATTCACTCAGAATCAGGCTGACACCTGAAAGCTGACTAACATCCCTGATGTGAGCAGGGTAACCACCACAGTACCTCATGTGCTGGAGTAAGAGATAAAATTTCATGGCTCCCTAGGGTGAAAATAATATTTATGAGGAAAAATAAAAGAGGAAATTAGAAATACAGGCTCTGTTAAACAGCTCTATAATGGAAGAAGAACAAATCAGCAGGACTAAACAGGTGTGAAAACGACCATGAATTGCACCTGGGGGAAGTTGGTGACTTGTAATGATAGAACATTAAGAACATCATTTATATGGACTGTCTCTGGAAGGTGTTTCTTGTTGCCTCCTTTGTTGCCTGAGAACCTCCTGCCTGATGAATGCTGAAGGGGAAAGAAAAAGGACAACATTTCTTCTAAGGAGGAATTGCCCTTATGAGATGTAACCTTTAAAACACCATTATTAGATGGTTATGGAATGTTTATCACTTGTGCACAGTCTTGCACCTAAAAAAACCAGAGGAGTGAGGTTTAGGCAGCTCAGGTGGTGATTCATACCCCATTTTTTTTTGATGTCTAAATGTTAAGGATGCGACTCAAAGTTGTTCTAAGCTCAGGAAAGTTCTGTTTATAGAAAATAGAGATAAAATAGAAAAAGTTGCCTCCAGAAATTGATTCATTTGGTCACCATTACTGTAATACATGGAGATGAATTCTCCTCTGGAGGTGTTGATTTGTCTCCACTGTTGCTGAAGGGAATCCATTCTGATCAGTTCAGATTTAGGCATTTGAAAATTAGGGTTTGAAGTTGCATGAAACATATCGATGTGATGATGCTATGTTCCAAACGTATTTAGTGGAAAAACAATCCAGAGGATGGGCAAACTATGGAAAAGCTGAAAGTACAAATTTTTTAAAGAAAGCAGAAGTTAGATCACCACTATTAAAATCAAATTATATTTTAACTCATTAAAAGCCACATGAAAATAGGATGATATTTTCTTAATCTGTGAATTATCAAGGATTTCTTTTCATAGTTTCTCATTTCTGGGCTTACAACTCAAGTGATTCCCAATTTCACAGAATGCCAGAATGGTTTGGGTTGGAAGGGACCTTAATAGTGATTTTGTTCCAAATCCTTGCCATGAGCAGGGGCACCTTCCACTATCCCAGGCTGCTCCAAGCCCCGTCCCTTTGCATTTTGACATTACACTGCTGACAGCTGGTTGAGAATGACTAGAGTGGAATGATCCTCATTGTGTAATCATTCCACCAACATTGCTTTTCCTTAATTTCTCATTAAACTATCATGAGGAATGGTGTTAGAAGCCCTACCAATGCCACAGTACATCTAATTAATTTGTTTTTCTTTCTTTTTTCACAAAGTGCATAAGAAAGATCAGACTTCGTTAAGATGATTTCCGCTTGACCAATCACACTTGCCTGTTACTCATCTTTTTACAACCACAATGAGAGAGCTTTAACTGTCGTGTTTTATTCCAAAGGGATCCAGGCCCCTGAGGAGCACACGTATTTTCAAAAGCTGCTCAGTCACTGAAGAATGAAAATCCTTCTGACTTTCAGTGAGACAAATGCCCCCTGATCAAAGTGCCCTGTGGATGGATTCTGTACACACATCAGGAGTGGGAAGATGTGGGGAGCATATGGGATTAGGCACAATTTGAAGCCTTGGTATCCTCCAAATTTCACTCCCTGAATAGTGTGAAGCCACAGAGGTCCTTTTTCACTGTTTGGTTTCCTGGGCTTTAATAGTTTTAATAGTTTAAATAGAATAATAATTTCAAATGCTCAGTTCTTTTGGAAAACAAGACTAAAGCTCATGTTGGTGGTGCAATTGAAAATTGATCTTGAAGTGAGTCTATATATTCCCAAGAGAAATATCTGTATTTATCTATAGCTATCTATATTTATATATATCTAATATTTGTCTATATCATCTATATATATCTATCATCTATCTACCTCCATATTTTATATATATAGAAATACATATCTATATGTACACCAGGGGTATCAGTTCAAGAGAAGATCTGTATTATACAGGACTTTTAAAAGTGTTTTTCAAGTTTTAAAAATAACTCTTGACCCTGCGTCATGAGAAAGACTGGTGGGAGAGAAAACTCCTTCAGTATTGCGCTAGAGATGTTTACAGGAGCCATGATCATGTCTTGGGACGGTGGTGTAGGAACAACCCAAACCTTTACTCCTCACTTGCACTCTTCTTACTTTCAAGAGGAAGCCCAAATGTTTTCTCTCTGTACTTTCTCAGATAAACAGTAGGAATCTGCAGCTACATCCCAAATTCCTTATCATGTCCAAGAGAACATGGCAGGCCAGCCTGAAGAATAAGCCCAGAGAAGTGGTACCAAAATAACTGACTTTTAATCTTTTCTGATATTACTCCAGTTGAATTGTCAGCCCTCACAGCCCTATGCACCTTTTCCAAGACTAGTCTCATGTTGGCTTCTTGGCTGAGTGTGGATACAAAAATGCTGCTAGCAAGGATTTTCTTGCTATTTTCTAAGTCCATGAGAGACTTTTCTCTCTCACAGAAGAGGCAGCAGAGTTATGTAAACAACCAATCACCTGCAACCTTGAGAAGCCTTGTTTTTTGACATATTTTGACAATGGATGTTTGAGGATTTTAGCCAATCACCCCAAGGGGTGGCTGATCCTTGTCCAATTAGACTATGAAGAAAAAAGTCTATAAAAGAGTGTGTAAAATAATTAAATAAATCAATCTTGCTGCACAATTCCTGCCTGCTGGATCTTCTCTCCTCTTCCCTACGGCTGCGGGACACGGTGATATACCATAGGGCATTTTAATAGCTGAGGAATGTCTTGGCTCTGTTCTCCTGCTTAATTTCAGCACTTGGAGTCAGTACTCCAGTCCTATCCACATTTTTCTGCTCTATTGGCCATGACAACACTGATTGACAGCCCAGTTAAGTCTGCCAAGGGAGGAATGGGTACAGGACTGAGCATGGAGGGAGGGATCCTTGCATGGCACATGGAATTTGGCCACTCCATTACCTTGGATAAAAAGATCAGAAACTTCAGTTTAAATGTACAAAACATCTTGATTCTATTTTTTCCAGGATTGCAGTCTATCTAGCATGCAGATTTTAATGGATTCTTACTTATGGACACTGCTGCTATTTGGTCTTTTTTCTTATTTGTCTTACTCACTACTGATCGAGGAGTTGGTCTGATCTCCTTCCAGGAAAATTATACTTTGGTTTCTGTTTTGGGGGGAGGGATTGGTTGGATGTTTGGGGTTTCCTTCCCTTCTGATTTTGTATCTCTAGACCCCAAAAATGAAGGTTGGAATTGGGAACAAAGCAGCAACCAGCAAGTAGGCTTGTGCAAAATCCCTAAACACACTCTGCAGTCATGATGGAGCAAGTCCGTGATGAGAGCAAAGGGGTCAGGGGAGTGTCCCTTTGGAATTTCTATTAGATATCCAGTGCTGTCACTTCCCAGCTTTTAGCTGTCCACAGTTTTAATGTCCAGCTGAAGCATTCTCTGCTCCATGTGAAATGATGTAGCAGAAATGAGCACCCAATTCACACCATCCTATATAAGACATATTTCTCTCCACTGATTATTGAGGGAATCTCATTCCAATTCCAGACTTCTGCTACTGAAACAATTGTATTTATTTGTTAATCAAACTCTATCTTAAAATTAACCAGCCTGGTTGGTCTCCTCAACCTGCTACAGGTTGGTCAGGAATCTGTTCTGCTTAAAAACACCTAACTGAGCGTAGCCTAACTTTACTGGTGACCAGTTTAAATCCATTTGTTCTTGTGCCAGAAATGTCATTCTTGTCTTCTCACAATAATTAGGAAAAATTACCGACACAGTTGATGATTCTCCAGCTGAGAAATGGGGCAACTTGAAAGCACAAAGAGATGTCTGACTGGAGTGTGTGTGTTGGCAAAGTCGATTTTCTTCTTGCCTTGAGATTTTCTTTTATTCTGCTGAAGCCAATAATAGGATGATGAAAGGCAGAACTAATCTTCCCTACCGCTTTGAAATTTTCACTTTAGGTTTGGTTTTCCTTTCTCTAAGGGAAGCCTTTCAGAGACTATGACTTTTTTTTATCCTGTTAGCTCCTATTTGAATGTTTGTCATTCCACGCATGGAGTAGTTCCTTCTATGAATTACACAGTTTCTGAGTGGTCATCTCAACAGTACTTAAAGAAACCTCTTAGAAGGATTTCAAGAAGAAAGTGCCACGTCCTTTCTTTCTTCTGATGCTTCCACATTAATGCTGTAACAGAAAGTTAATTAAAGATGAAGGACTGGCAATGTATCTGATATCTTGTTGCAGAGAACAATTTATGGGAGCAGATTTTCAGCTGATTTAAATTGTGGTAGCTCTCTGAATAAGGAGATTTGATAATGTGGGTCAGCAGGGCTCCAGGGACAGAATCTGCCTTTCAACTTGTTACAGACTGTGCAGTAATTAGTGTCCATGAGGAAGGAATAAAATGTGTGTGCAAAGGATGATAACATTTCATATCAGTTTTGAGGAATCTTAAAAATTCTTCTTTTCCATTCTTTTCTCACAGGAACGTGCTGAGATTATATTGGAACATCCTCATTTCTTGTAATAAGGGGAAAAAAAGCCGCTGTAGAAAATAAAAAACTTTCAGAGCTGATTTTTACAGAAGTCCCATTTTTTCTGAAGCAAAATCTACTTCATGCTTGGCATATTTCATAATTTAGAGACAGAGACTTAGTCTAAACCAACTGAAGAAAAATAAATTTGCAATATATATAAGACAGGGAAAAAAGTATAAAGTCATTTTAGATTATTTAATTTACTCTGAAATATAAATTTTAAACTTTGTCTTTCCTGTGGAGCTTGTTATTTTCAAAGTTGCCTTTGTTAATTAGGGATTGTCAATCATTGAGACTCCCAGAAAAATCCAAACAAGACAAAAGAAATACTTGGGAGTCTTTTGAAAAATAAATGTACATGGCTTGAACTCCTGGAGCTTGTCTTGTGCTGTGGTGCTCCAGGGCTCCACTTTGCCCATCAGCATTCCTGTCAAAGGATTTACCTGCTGACATTTACATGAGGAGGTGGCATTTGCTTTTGGGAGATGTATTTGGTGTCGTGTATTCTTTGCAGTAACTCTTTTCTGACGGCATGCAAAGGTCATTTCTGCAGAGCAGGGAGCATTTGTAAACTTCCCGAGAAAGGATCTGGCCATGAACTATCCACTGAATAGTAAGGATGTTTCTTGTCTGAAAACTGCTGGGTTTTTCCTCACACATTCCCCCTTTCTTTCCTTTTTTTTCCCTGATGTCTTCCTGTGAAGCCTGCAGGAGCAAAATGATACCAACAAAAGTGTTTCTACTCTGTGGTACTGCAAAAAATTAGGAAATATATCTTAACTGGAAAAGTACAAGTTAATTTTGGTTGTGAAACGCCAATTATTTTGATTTGTCCAGGGAAACTGTGGCTGCTCCATCCCTGAAAGTGTTCAAGGCCAGGTTGGACGGGCCTTGGAGCAACCTGGGATAGAGTTGTCCTCCACAGACATCCAATGCCATTATAGACATCCCTGAGCTTCCCAGCTGGCTCCAGCTGTCAGTCCAAAAGGTTGCAGGTCCTGTCCTATGACTGTCAGCTCTTCTGGATGCTTTAGAAGCCCTATGGAATTTCAAATGACCCTATCAGAAGTTGTATTGTAGATAACGAAATGCAATTGCTTCATTTATGCTTTTTAACGCTGGTTATCTTGATAAGAAGATATATTTATTTATACTGTTATCTTGATATGAATACATATATACATTTATGTATATATGCATATATTTATAGATTTATTTATAGATTTATATATTTATATTTATACAAAATCATGTTGATACCAATGAACCATAAAATAAACGCTCTATACAGAAGATAAGTAGCACCAATAGATCCTGAGAAGTTACTGAGCTCATCTCAAAGTCCCAACGTGTTTGTTTATTGAATCACTCCATAAGCTCCACTAATTATATTGACTGGGGTTTTAATTACTGTCATGAGAGTATAAATGCCTCACTCACATGGAGATATCTGCCTCTATTGCCTAAAAGTAAACACCCGTATCTCCAGCTGAATCTCCACCAAGGAACCTTCCTTGCTCTCTATTCTTAGATGATGGAATAACCTGAGCTCTGGGTTATTGTTTAAATTCACACTGCAATAGGTCCCCGTGTCAGATTTGACTTTTCAGGCTCATCTTATAACGGGCTTTGCTAGTGGCATGTGTCTGTAAGCTGAGAATTACAAAAATACCCCTAAAATTCTTCCTTAGAACTGACCTGGAAAAACATCACCATATTCCTGGTATACAGATAAAAAAGACTGAAAAGCATGAATTATTTATTCACTTATGCCTTTGTATTTCTAAAGAAGTAACGGAGCAAATGCCAGCTGAGGACACAGAATTTTCTTGAACAGTTTGGGGTCCCATGTACAACTGCTGCCCACATCCAGAAAGGAGAGTAACCCCAGCTCTTCTGGGGCATCAATATCTCAGGTTTGAACTCCTGGAAGAAGTGATGGAAATATTTTTCCTGATTGGTACAGTCCTGTAGAGCTGTTGTCAAAAACACAGCGTTTACAACTCCACATCCCAAAAGAAGCCAAACTCGGTCACTTTCATGAACTTGTCTTTTGAGAGAGTCCAGAAAATCAGGTTTTGCAGCTGTCATGCAGAAGAAAAAAGAGTCATTTAGCAACAGACCAATTCTAGATAAATCATACTTATGTATCCAGGCTGTGGAGAAATAAATTACAATACCACAAGTAAAGCTAAAACTGGCTGCTCATGGGGTAGAAAATCAGTCTGGCTCAGAGCAGGCACAGAAATTACGGACTCCACAAAAATATCATTTGATCCTTAGATACATATTCTGAACTGCAGGGGTTATGTCAGCTTCCACACAACAAAACTGAAGGCGACGGAGCTTTGCAAGTCAATTCTTGCACATTGTTCCAGATATATTTGGGACGAGTTGTTTAAGACGTCTTAAAGATTCCGAAAGGTCTGAATAATTGTTTTTTTGACATGTAAACCAATTAAGAGTGACCACTCAAATATCTGTCTTGGGAGGGTTCATTTCAGTCAGATAGGAGTAGCTTGATTCCTATTTCCTGTCCTTGAGCAGCCTGGCTCACATGGAACCTCTTTTCTTTCTTATTTCTTTTTTTATGGTTTTTTTGCACTGTGTCCAAAGTTGCAATATAATTAAATGCAGGTAATTATCTGACATCAGAGCATCTCCTGTTTTGCCCAAACGCATAAAAACTTTTGCAAACTGCATTTAAGTCATACCATTAAACAGTGGATGAACAGAAAAAAGAAATGGGTAGAAGAACCAGTGTAGCTCCAGCCACTCTGTCTCCTGAGGAGACCTCAGACAAGCAAATGTGGCGGTCAGCAACCCAAGTTTAGCATGTAACTTTCAGTCACGGTGCGAACCCATGATTCCCTTGTTCTACCTTTTGCATGTTTTCTCCCCATTGGTTAATGTTTTCCCCTCCCTGTTTTAAGTATGATGTTATGTATATTCATTTCCCTTCTTTAATATGTATCAGTTCTAGAAAGTTCTCTGTTCCTCGACGCCCCATTGGATCCTTCCCTAAGTCCCTCCTAGATGTTGTTCTCATTGGTTCCCCACCTACATTGGTCAACCCCACCTACTTGCCCCTATCCCATTGGCTGTGATCCCTTTCCCCGCCTATTCCGTACCCAGTATAAAAATCCCTGGACCCTCCTACCAATTTGGCTCTTTGTCCTTGTTATTTCAGCAGAATAGAGCTGTGTGGAACACATACAGAGAGTCCCCTCTGTTTCTTCTTTGCCTCTGCTACTGCACACGTACTTAATTAGCTTAGAAGGAAGCTCCCTCGGGTGAGGAGCTCAATTCCGTCACCCTGCTTTACTGCCGTAGTGTGGACAGGACCGTGGCTGGACTTCCGGGCCCCTTTTAAGCTAGCATGCAGCTCCCTGTCAAACCAGGCAATGAATTTATAATAATAAAGATTTTCCAATCCATGGAATGAAACGTAAACAGGTGAGTGGGTGAGATGGTTGTTCTAAAAGGCTTAAATGTGGAAGCAGTCCACTCTTAGACTGAACCGTTCTCAAACTGGTTTTTTTAAGTGATTAAAAAAAATAAAATTGAAACCTCTGAGCAATTTCTGAAAATTATTTCTGTTGCTGCTGCCTTGGAAACCCCATTACAGATTCCCTATTTTTGTAGGATTTCTACTGAGAGATTTTTTTTCCCACTTATTTTCCATTATGAAGCCAGAAAGATAGAACCAGATGAGTTGTTCGAGTTACAGAAAGTAACCAAAGACGACAGAAAGTGCTGTTAGAAGTTGGAGTGTATTTATTATGTGAGCACACCCCAGAATTTATACTAAAAATCATCAGTCTTTTAAAATGAGGTAATTATGGAATTCTCTGATTCTCTTTTCCCTCCGAGAGGGTGAGATGGCACCTGTTGGCAAAAAGAGACCCTGAGGACAGCGTCATCCTCCCACACACCAGGGTACAAACCATGGCAAACCTCAACCCCAAATGTGCTTTCCTAACACGTTTATGGGGTGAGGGAGTCACTTGTCCAGGCAATATCTGTCACGCCCAAGGGTGAACTCTCTGATGTCTTAGCTGGGAAATCTTTATGGGAACACCCTTGCCACCACTTGTCACAGCAGGTGAAATGGAGGTTTTTGCTGCTCTGTTTGTGCCCCACAGCCTTGGTCGCTTTGTATTTCAACATCCATTTACAACCGAGGAACGAAAGTGCGTCAAATACATCTGGGTAAGGTCTGGAAACCCCTCTGTTGTGGGGAAGGACTCAGCAGATGCTCGATTACATCTCTCGGCTGACTGCATTCAATTCAAGATGTTTCTGTTTTCAGCTGCTTTCTCCATACAGCTGGTGAGGAGCACTGATCCTAACGGCCGTTGCAACTTAAAATAGAGTATTAAACAGACCTCCATAAACTGTATCTTCAATTTTTGCTGATTCTGTTTGCTGGGCTTTTGTGGAGGTTGCGTTTTGGGGAGGTTTATGTCCTTTTCTCTGTTTTATTTATAAGCAAGAGACATTTGTGGCTCATGTTGCTGTGTCATTGGTCTCACAATCCCTTTCTCTTACTCCAACAGTTCATAAGTATTTTCACTATTTAAATAGTTTCACTATTAATAATAAGGTTTTTCTTATGGTGGACAAAATAGGAGGTTTGAACAAATATATCTGTTAATGAATAAGATCCAAAACACACTAGAACAGGACTCAGGATCCTCTTGAATATCTTCTGCTGTTTTTCTATTTTTTATTTTCTATTTTTTTTTTGCTTTTCCCCACATACACATTTCAAAGCTGTCTCAAACATCAATTCTGCTCAAGGCTTGATAATGTGATTTCACATAATTTCATTCCTTTTTCCCTTTTGAATTTCCTTGGTCCTTCCCTTCCCTTCCCTTCCCTTCCCTTCCCTTCCCTTCCCTTCCCTTCCCTTCCCTTCCCTTCCCTTCCCTTCCCTTCCCTTCCCTTCCCTTCCCTTTTTTATCACTCTTTCAGGGGGTTAGATTGAGCCATAATTTTATTTAGCCTTATTTACACCCAGTAATTTCCTTGTTTTACTGTTTTTGCCACAAGGACTACAAGGCAGCACTTGTTTTTGTTTAATGTCAGCTAATTCAAACATGTCTTTTTACCTTTAGGCACAGAATTTTCAGTGTTTACCACAGATGCAACAACTCAATCGTGGGAAACATGGGAGGAAAAAAGTAATTAACACAAAGAGAAAAATGGAAACGATATCAAGAAGGAAAGGGAAGACAATGACTTGTCCAAAACAGAGCCCCATGGAAGCCAATATAAACAATAATTATAAAGAAAGGCAGTAAAAGTCACTATAATAAAGATTTCCCAGATAGCAAAAAAATTGATCTGAATTCTTTAACAATATATCTATGAGTTGTGAAGGAATGTGTGAGAGAGGCACATTTAGGTTTGGAAACACAGGCAAAATTTTGATTTTAATAATAAGGTTTTTGTCACACTTGGATTAATCATTCACTTGTGGTGTAATCAGTACAGGCTGGCTCTCATTAAAAACAAATATCAGTTTGGCATTGTTTTGGTGTTCCAGTAAAATTGGCTTTGTTGCATGAGAAAAAAAGCCTGTATATGATAATCCTTAAAATGACTATTTTTATTGGGAAAATGCACCCTCTATAAGAAATGAGGACCCAACTTTCATGGGAAGAAGACCAAATAAAAATCTGCAATTTGGACAGAATTGACTTTTTTTTTTCCTTAAAGAGTTCAGTTGACTTTGGACTGAGACATGTGATTATCTGTCTGTACTGCTCTGAAGGCCTGGAAATTGAATACTCAGCACATTCGAGTAGAATGAGCCTTGTTTAACTCGGGCAAATAATATAAAAATCATATTTTATTAATGCAAATAGAAGAGAGAAAAGAAGATACATTTTTGTTGTTTGCGTTCTGTAGCTCTTCAAAGTCGCAGCCAGTCCCTAAAACTATGCGAGGTTTTTGCTGAGGGTGCATATTTTTAAAATTTGGTGATTGCTTCGAAAAAAGGGTTTTAGCTGCTGAAAATGAATAAAGCTCAATGTATTTTTGTCTTCATGGTTCCCAGTTTAGAGCAGGAAGAGTGACAGAGAATGCAAAAGAAAAGAAAAAATTTAAACAATTTTTAGTTCTCCTGAGTGCAATAAAAAAAGCTCAAAAATGTGATCAGGGAGAACTTAGAAAAAAAAATTTGGCAAAATATGAGTTGTTCATTGTAGCAGAGGAAGGCAGGTGGAGACAGGCTGGCAGGCCTGAACATCACCAGGTAAATTCCAGGAAGGATAAACAGTTCCAGCCAGAGGGAGTAAAGGCTGAGACATGGACATCAGCTGGAACTGAGAAGAAAATTTATATCCATCAAAACACTGAGTTCCTGAAAAAAGTCGTATGGGAGTCTGGAAAATTCAAAAAATTGTGTTGCTTTGAAGGAGGAGGACATGTGAGAAAGGAGATAAAAGGAAGAGGGAGAGGGACTTTTTCCAAGCACAGGTAGTGACAGGACAACGGGGAATGGCCTTAAGCTGATGGAGCATAGATTGAGGTGGGATATTGGGAAGAAATCCTTCCCTGTGAGGGTGGGGAGGCCCTGGCACAGGGTGCCCAGAGAAGCTGTGGCTGCCCCTGGATCCTTGGAAGTGTCCAAGGCCAGGTTGGACGGGGCTTGGAGCATCCTGGGATAGTGGAAGGTGTCCCTGCCCATGACAGGGGTTGGAATGAGATGATCTTTGCAATCTCTTCCAACTCCAATCATTCCAGGACTCTGTGATTCCCTGAATTACACTGCAAGGTGGGTGCTGATGCTGAATATTGAGACACCAGATTATATTCCAAGCTGGTGCTCCTAAGGCAAGATAAACAAATTCCTTTTTCCCCCTCTCCTTTTATCTCTGGATACTTAAATCAGCACCACAGGTTTCCCTGTTTTTTGTTTGTTTTTTTTTTAATTGGTAAAACTGAATGAGTCATAGGATTAGGGATTCTTCTTCTGTCTCTCTAAAATGAGTAAAGAAACTCTTCAGATAAGGAAATTCAACATAGTGAACTTTCTTAGTGGCAACCACTTGTGTTTTCAAGGACAAGGACTCCTTGCATGGGTATCTTATCCTGCTGCCTTCACGAATTGATGTTTCCACTTCAGTCCCCTGTTTGGTTCAACCTTTCATCACATTTTTTACATTAGCAATAGCCTTGGAAAAAATTTTCCTCGTATTTTGAACAGGGACTGGGAATTAAGTACCACTCCCTGAAGACTGGAACAAAACAACCTTTAGGGACCCTTCCAACCCCAGCTGTTCTGTGATACGATTCTTGTCCCCATGCCCAAGACTGAAAGCAGTACTTAAATGCCCTGTAAGGTCAAGGACTTTGGAAACAAAGCCTGGTTTATCTTAACTTCATTTACAGTAGCACAGAAATTATATGGGCTAAAGTAGAAGGAGGCAGAAACCCAAAAAGAAGGACTTAAAACTTACTATTTGATCTTTCCATTGCTAAAATACCATTTCTCCTGCAGAGTAACATTTCAGAAATAGGACCAAAAGTGTAATTTAATAGGAAGAGGGTAAAGAAAGCTATTAAAAATTAATTGCTTTGCTCCTCCAGCATGACACACATGTTTCTGATGACCACAGAATCATTGAATGATCATGGAGTCATTGAATGGTTTGACTTGGAAAAGATGGTAAAGATCATCTCATTCCAACCCCTGTCTTGGGCAGGGACACCTTCCACTATCCCAGCGTGCTCCCCATCCAACCTGGCCTTGGACACTTCCAGGGATGAAAGTTGTCTGTCTCCACAGGTAGGAGATACTCAGTGCCAAGATCTTTTTTACAAAATTTGGGATATGCACAGCAGGAACAACTGACTGTGGGCAGAACAAAAGTAACAGAACCAGAGACTCACCACTCCCCTGAGTAATTGCACCTGAGGGTTGTTAAACAAACTGCGAGAGCCTGTGCTGTATTTACCACCCTGTGATGTTTATAAAAGCAAGATAAGAAACGCTCCTGGACATTATGATTTAGCCAAACATGAAGTAGACTTTAATCAGACAAGGTTTACTGCCTCACTTCAGCATCTTGAGAGCAGCTGGACTTGTGCCTTTAAAGGGAATTCAGCCCTGCTCCTGCCACTTCAACCCACCCAGGAATGTACCACGTGTTGGTGACCCTGGAGGATGAGGCTGAAGGTGCTTTTCAACCCATAAATGCTTCTCAGCATCTTTACAAAAATCGGTTATGGCATTTTAAGGGGTTTCACCTTAAAACTGGTATGTCCACAGCTGGATGCCCATTGCCAGGTGGTCATTTGCAGTGACCTGATCCTGTCCTGACCCTCTCACTGTCCCAGGGAATCACAAACTCCAGTCATGGTCATAACTGAGAGCTAGGACCAGTCTCCCAAGGTTTATCCTCTTTAGGGAATACTCAAATAGTACAAATCAATTTTCTCAGAGAGTAAATTTTGTGGTTTGGAGCAGAGTCAGCTGCATGGTGCATTTCCCATTCTGCAGCCGTGCCTCCTGCCCACAGCTGGGTACAAATGAGGAGAGTGCACTCTGGGAGGATTAGGAGGAGCTGAGATGGATGGGAAGGATGCTAAATCCTGCAGCCCACACACTGAACGGCTCACAAGGTCAGTGCTCAGAAAATACAGTTCTCCCTGTGCCTAAAATTCAAGTAAAAATGTTTCAATCATTAAAGCTTCTTAAATCATGATACTTGGAAAACCTTGTGCGGACAGGAGAGCTGGGGAGCTGGATCTCCATGGAGAGACAGCAACTAAAGCACAGTCCAACACACTGGGTCTGAACTCACCCTTTCCCAAGCTCTGAAATGAGCTGGATGCAGATTGCCTCAGCTTTTCAAAGATCAAGGACACTCACACCAAAACCTCCATGGGAACACAGCTATTCACACTTGGAATGGATGCAATTGGCAATTGCTAAACTTCCTTTTCCTCCTCCCGAAAGAACAGGAATTCTCTGCGCCTCTCAGGTTGCATGGATGAGGTTTCTCTCTGGATTCCTTTCCATGTGACCAATTGCTGTCCACTGCTTCTGTGAATGAAGAAACGGTTGGGGCACAATCCCACCTTACAGGGGGGTTCCATGCAACCTGTGAACTTACAAGAAACTGTGGGATGCAAATTCCTTCACCTACCACCTGTAACTCTCTACAAACAGCCCAGGAGAGCTGCTCTGAGGATGGCTTTGATACGCAATGAATTTACTTTTGTGCGCCAAACCCTTTCCCTAAAATGATAGAATGGTTTGGGTTGGGAGGCACCTTACACATCATCCAGTACCACCTCCTGCCGTGGGCAGGGACACCTTCCACTATCCCAGGTTGCTCCAAGCCCTGTCCAACCCTGGACACTTCCAGGGATGAGGTGTATTTTCTTCAGGTGTGTGCTCTGGGATTACAGGGGCAGGCAGGGCTGGAGGCTCCTCCACAGCAATTTCAAGCAGCCTCTTTATAACCCTGAATTCGACTGTTCTGCAAATAACCCCCCACAACCCCCAAGTGATTGCAAACAGCATGAAAACATCAAAACCACCTGGTTTAATCAACTCAAAATCAGTTTTCTGTTGAAAAGGGATCTGTTTGACCACAGCTATTCCTCAACCAGAACATTTATCTCCCAGCATCTCCTCCTGTCAGAATTTCAGTCTCCAAAAGAACACAACGAGCATGATTTGAGTTTGTTTGCTGGGCTCCACAAGGGCAGACAAAAGAAAGGAAAAGGCTTAATTTTGCCCAAGCTTAAATGAAGCAAATAAATGAATACAGAGAAATAGAAAGCAACAAAGAAATTTTGGATTGAGTCTGAATCAGGGGCAGAAATTGACTGGTTATTCTGGTGACTGCTACTTCTGCAATGTAATGCGAATTTTTCTTAGACGTAATTTTCTACTCCAAGGCTTTTTATTTGTTTGATAGGAGAAATTCAAACAACGCTGAATATTGTTAAAAAATATTAAGCCTTTGCTTTTGTAGGTCTCTATCTTGTGAATATTTCTGTTCAGAACAACCTGGTTTTTCGGCTGGGAGAAGAGATCCAGATCCATGCTGGGTAAAACTGGTAGTAACAGCTTAGTTGATGTGCCCTGTAATACTTTTCCTGGCCTCTATGTTCCATTCAAGGAGGATTTAGGTCTTCCCTATATCCCACCTGCTTGTCTTGAATACTCAGGGTCACCTCCAGCCCTGTAGCATCCCAGACCTGTAGGAACCCAGAGTGCCGAGAATATTTCTCTGCCTGTTTTTAAGGGTTCTTACCCCCCTGAACAACACTGTTTTGGCTTCAAACCTTGGAAAAAATTACCAACAGTCAGACAACAACTAGAAAATACAGTGGTGTGAATTAGGTGATAGACTACTATGTAAGATTGTCACAGGGTGAAAAATTTAGAGGTTTTAGGCTTCTCTTTGTAGTAAATAGATAAGAGTAAAAAATATCAAAATGGAGGATTGTTGTTGTTCTCTAAACCTTCTTCTCCTTCCTCTACTACTCCATATTCTGCAGTAAAAGTAGTTTGGAATGATTGGATAGAGAATTCCGCAGTTCCTGGTCATGTTACTGAATAATTGGTAGGAAAGTGAAAATAATGTACGTTTTTAGTAGCTATTGGTTAAAATATCTTTAAAAGGCTGTCTAAATCTTGATAATCGCCCTCACTCCTACTTTTCCTCCTTCCATGCTGTACCTGGGTCATGCTAGTGGCTCAGTTCCTCTGATAAGACTTAATAAACAACTATCTGGAAGCATTGAAACTACAGAAGACGTCTCACTTTATCCTTTAAACTCCTTGCAAGGACTTTCAGCAGATTCTCTCCCATCAGGAGAGACTCGATTTACGGCACGGTAAAGTGTCACAGACCCCATGGCATCATGCTCATAAAAGCTGGAGAAGAAGGAAAGGGGGATTTTGGAGTGATGGCATTTTTCTTCCCGGGTAACCATCATGCCTGATGGATCCCTGCTTTCCTGGGAAGGGCTGAACATGGGCCTGTCCATGGGAAGCCATGAATTAATTCCTTGCTTTGTTTTGTTGTGTGTGTGGCTTCTCCCTCACCTATTTAACAGTCTTCATTTCAACAAATGAATTTTCTCACTTCTACCTTTCCAATTCTCTCCCTCCATACATCTCTGAAGGGGTTTGGGGAAGAGGCTGAGTGGGGCTGAGCTGCCAGGTGAGGTTAAACCATGACCACAGGTAGGATTGGGTTATTCAGATGAGTAAAAATGTTGGCTGGGAATCAAGGGAATCTGCTCCTCCACTCCTGCTTGCAGGCAAAGTCTTTTTCTGCTGGGAAATAAATTATTTTAACCCTTTGCTTTCTTTGAACAACTTCCAAATTATTTCATGGGTCTATTTTGAAGCTTCTTCACTGTGTAGCCATCAACTGCAACTCACCATGGCTTCACTCCAGAGAAACACTGGCTTTTGTTTCCAAAATACTCCAGGAAAGTTGCTCAGAATGTTTCAAAATACTAAATAAGTAATGAATGAACCATCACTTTAAATCACTAAAAAACTTGATTCAGTGAATGATTCAGTGAATCATTCTGGCTTTATCTCAGGGAGCTCATGTTGAAATATGTGTCATATTGGTATTTATTCTGGCCTCTGCTAGAGTAAGTAAAAGCAAAACTTTTGAAAAATTATCAGAAATAAAATAAATAGGGGTTTGTTTATTACAACAATGATATTATTACAGTGATTGTGTTGGTAGCTATTTATATTAAAAATCCTGTATGCATTCTGTAAAACACCAGTGGTGAGCCCTGGAAAACAAATTTGGAGACAATAGTATGGGACAAAGAAATCAATAGTTCCACTGTCTGGGAGAGATGAACACTGCTAGAGATAAGAGTTGCTTGTTCTGTCAGTTGTTCTTCTCTTCCCCTTCCTTTTCCTGTCAAAAATCCAATATAATTGGGGGATTCCAGACTAAAGTGTGGTTTCTTTGATGCACCCAGCACTCCATGCATTTATATTGTTGGGGTGCTTCTAATCCAAGACAGTTTCCTGCCTTTTTTTGAGCTTAGTTGGCTCTTCAATGTTTCATTTGCTCGGCTTTCCCAGAAGTTATTTGATGTGATGGACCTGAGTGGGGCATCAAGTCAGCCTCTATTCCAAACTCTGCACTATTAGAATCCTCCTAAAACATTGTTAAGCCTATGCTGTATGAAATTCCATCTAATCCAAACATCTGATGCCAAAAGAATTGTTGGAGTTGGCATGGGAGAGGCTAAACAAACTGATTGCACTTACACCTCACCTTTGTTTCCTTGGAAAGTCATGGAATATGTATTGGTCACAATCAGAGAATAGGAACACTGAGCTCTGCAGTGCTCACAGGACAGAGATCTCTTGGAACAAGCAGGTTTTTGGCTGGCAGCAGGAGAAATAAATTATCCTTGAAAGAATTAGTGAGCCTGGAGTGAGGTGATTTTTGGGACATACTTTCACCTAGAGGTAGTTGATCTCATCACGGATTGGCATCAGGGTTTGTGTTGACTGTACAAAGTGGAACATAAAACTAAAGGTTTTATTCCAGAACATGGTGAAAAGTCCTCTGTAAAAGCTCTCCATTCTTCTGACCCTCCTGATAGATCTGAATCCTGCTCAGCAGTTGTCCTTCTCTTAGATGTCTCCAAAAAGCAATGTAAAAAGAGGTCTAAGAACTCTGCTCCTCATTATGGAATCATTTGTTTCTTTTCTATCTCTCTTTGTCTTGAATCCCAGGGAAGGGTTAGGTTTCCAAAGTGAGCATTTGTCTTTGGTTCTCTGTTCAAGCCATATTTAGCACAGAAGGCCCTGTACCTCAGCACTGACATTTCTCATTGCAATAAGCCTTGGAAAAATTCCCTAGAGGAAAGTGCAATTAGAGCAGGAGAGGAGCACAGTGACTCAGAACACACTGTTTGGAGCTGGCAGGGAAGGGATGCTGTGCTGAAGCTGTGAGATGCACCAGCTGTGGCAGCAGCAGCAGCGGAGTGGATGGACAGGAAAAGTGTTGTCCCAAAGAACATGTCCTGCTTGGCCTCCAGAAGTGCCTGGGCTTCTCTTAGGTCATTTTGCACTCTCTTGTCTCCTGCAGCTGATCAAAATTCAGCCACATGGAAATAGCTCTGCACATATGTCTTTTAACCATGGAATTGTCCCCACGCCCAAATCAAGTCTGGTGACACTGACAGTCAAAAGGTTTCTGAACCCTGTGCTGTACTGGAAAGTGAGAAGCAGCACTGGTATGGATCTCAGAGGCTTCAGGAGGAGTTGAAAAAGGGGATCCCAAGCCCGGGTGAGGTACTGCAACCATCTTGAGGCCCAAGGAGAACCCTGGAGTTCTGAAAGGAGCCATTCTACCTGTAGCTTGTTTAAGAGGTTATCAACAGATCTCCTGGGAGATAAGAAAGGGAAAGAAAACTGTTAACTCCCTTTCTTGTTTCCTGTTTCCAGAGCTGTTTGATATCCTTGAAAAGAGCTGAATCCTCTCAGATCCTGGGCCCATGCTGAGAGCTGCCTGGGCAGTAAGTCCTGGTGGCTGGATAGATGTGGAAGCTGTGACATCTGAGAAGCTGCTCGTGGAGGGCAAGCCTAGAACATTATCTTTTGCTTGCTAATAGATTTTTGATTCGGTCTTTCCTATGATTCTCTTTGACTGAACACTTCAGAAACGTGTATTGAGAGCAATATCAAAGATAAGTCCCCAAAGGGCAGTTCCCAGGTCACCCCAGAGACATGGCAGCTGTGTAGGATGCAGGAAAAAGAGCAGGTGAGTCACTGTTGGGAGCTTTTTGACATTTAGTGTTGCTTTATGGTCTGTAAAATGTTCCGAAAACACTGATGAGATCAAATGCTTCTCCTTCATTAATCCAGTTTTCCTGCTGAATCTCCTTCTGGTCTTGGCTACATTTCTGTTCATGAGCTGTGCCAGTAGCTGGTGGCCATTTGCTACCAGAGGCAGGAACCTTGCAAGGTGTATCCATGTATTTATCCCGGAAAACAATCTCCCATGGTCTCAAAATACTCGTTAATAATCTTGGTGCCCATATATCAAAAACCTGATTTATTAAAATTCTCACATTATTTTAAAGGGAAGCAATGTTTGTCCATTAAGCTGCTCCTAAAAGAGATTTCATGGTCTTGCCTTGCAAAGCAATTTCAGAAAGAAAGAAACGTGCAGTTCTCCAAAGAGAGAAACAGAGCAGCAGTGGGGCCTTTAGTTAAGCAGTCTGACAGTAAAAGACCACTGAAAGATGGGAATAGAAAGGAGAAAAAAACCCCTTTAAAGTGTTCTTCTTCATCTTATACTTTTAATTGGAAATAAACATAAGTGAAAAACACTGTGAGCAATGGAATCTTCAAGATCCCACAGAGACTTTTTGCACAGGCATGAAGTGACAGGACTGGGGTGAATGGCTTCAAACAGATAGAGGTAGATTTAGATGAGCTATAAGGAAGAAATTTTTCCCTGTGAGGGAGGTGAGGCCCTGGCACAGGGTGCCCAGAGAAGCTGTGGTTGCCCCTGGATCCTTGGAAATGTCTAAGGCCAGGTTGGATGTGGCTTGGAGCAGCCTGGGATAGTGGCAGGTGTCCCTGCCCATGGCAGGGGGCTCAGATTAGATGGTCTTGAATTTGCCTTCCAACCCAAACCACTTCTACCTGTGCCTTGAACAAAACAGAATTTAATTACCCCATTTCAAGTGTTCAAGTGTAGAACAGGAAACAGAAAGCTCCTGGGTGACACTGGAAGCGATGTGGAGACCACAGCCCATAGCAAAGGATAAAAGGCTTAGAAACAACAGGGGCAAATGAGCAACAAAGGGTAGGATGATCACAGGCAAGCCTGTGAAATATTTAATTGCAAGCTAAATAAATTTCATTTATTTAGAGACAATGTAGATCTGTGTCATTAGGCTTTGTGCAAATTGCCACGGGGTCTTTCTAATGCCCACTGGGCCTGAGTTCAGCAACGTGATGGATTGTTCAATTTACTGAGTAAACCAAGGACTCTCTGTGAATTTTAGATGCTAATCTTCTGATTGAACTCCATTGCCAGTGAGACCTGCCCTACAAAGTTTGCTAACAAGAATTGATCCAGCTATTGATAAGGATTTAAAAGGTTGATGCAGGATATTAACCACGTATTGAATTTAGCTGCTCCCCAGCTACTGTTACAGAAAAAAAAGTGTAAGGTTGTTTTAAACCTGCTAAAAAATTAATAGATATCATTTCTACATGAAGTGACATCATTAACATGTCATTAAGTTAGGGGACACCTTCATGTGAACAAGCTAATCATGAAAATTTGAGATGTGAGAGAAGAATAAAGTGCTTCCTCCATGCCATTGGGGTGAATACTGAATCACACATTTATCCCCATTGTCCTCCTTTCAGTAGGAATTTGTTCCCAGAAAAGGTGAGCAAGCATTGGAAGGGGCTGCCCAGGGAAGTGGTGGGGTCCCCGTTCCTGGAGGCATCCAAGGAAGGACTGGATGTGGCACTCAGCACTCTGGGCTGGGTCACAAGGTGGGGGTTGGTCACAGCTTGGACTTGATCTCAGAGATCTTTTCCAACCTAAATGGTTCTGAAAGCTTTAAAAGTGAAGATACGGATTCAAAAATTCTGAGGAAAGGGATACCCTAAGGGGCTTAGAGAAGATTTCAAATGGAACCCAGCTCTGATCTATCAGTGTCATCATGGTTTAAATTACTGGGGGTGGGCCTGGTGGCCTCAATGCCAAAATCAGTGCTTTGTTGGACCTTGCATGTCCAGAAAGCTGAGGACATTTCCTTCCTGAGATTTTGTGAAAAGAGAAATCCATCAACACGATTTCCTTGGCACTGTGGTGAGTCAGACCCAGGCATTAGGGCTTGGGTGTTTATGCCAAGAGGTGTAATGGGGAAAATCGTGGACATATTTCTCAGCAAGCTCCCAAAGGGGTCTGCCACTGTTCTTGTAGAAAAATCCTCCACATCCACGTGTTTTTTCAACACTTCCAGGGATGGTGATGCCACCACTACCCTGAACAGCTTGTTCCAGTGTCTGACCACCCTTCCAGTGAAGAAATTTCCTCCAATATCCAATCTAAACGTTCCCTGGTGCAACTTGAGGCCGTTTCCTCTGGTTCTATCACTTGTTATCTGGGAGAAGAGACCTGAGCTACATCTTGGGAGAGCTCAGTAGCCCTTTCTCTTTCTCCTTTGCTTATTACCCCTGAAAGAGATGGGGAAGGGGAACTGAAGGAGAGACGCAAAAACCCCCAAATTAACTGTCTTTTGTTGAAAATCAAAACAATTCGGATGTCAGGTTACTATTAGTGAATTTTAAGAGCTTTCTTAATTAGTCTTACATTAGAAGGCAGTAATTAGCATGTGTGTGCAGTACCACTCACTTCATCAAAAATTGATTTGGTTTAATTAGATTTTCACATCTACCATTTCTCTAAACCCCAAAGTAATTTGAAGCTGTGGGTGGGCCCCCACATCCTTAAATCAATCAGATGGTGAAAAACAGACACATGGACCTGTAGCAAGATTTGCTAAATCTGGTTGAGTGCGGCAGAGGCACAAACAACACTCGTATTCCAGAGTTCCTGGATGCTTATCCCACATAAATTGAGTGTGACATTCATCCAATAATTCTGGACCCAGCCAAAACTAAGCTGGTTTGAGCACCCAGAGGATCTCAAGGGATGGACAGCAGCTTCTGGAATGATGATTTTTTTTTTTCCATATCCCTTATTGAAGGGACCTGTAAAGGCTGGTGTTCTCAGAGTCACAACATTTACTTGAGCAAGCATTAAATTGGATACACTGAGATGAAAAAATAATCAATTAAGGCTAAAAAATCCTTATCAGTCAATGGAAGACAATGAAATAACCCTGACGAATGTGCCTTATCAACACTGAGATTAATAGATGGTTTGTTACTAGATTTTCCCCTAAAACTCATATTACAACATGAACCTATATGCAGAGGAGTAATCACAACAGGCAGGATCAGAGCTGCTAAATAAAATGAATGGATTACAAGTCTTTTTTCTTTTGTCAAGGTCCTCTTGGATTTCTCAGTAAATCCATGAAGGTTTCTCAAGGTAGAAGGTCAAAAATGGAATACCACCTCTCAGACATTTGCATCTTGGCTCTACCAGAACAGAACTGCAAAATGAGCAGTTCAGATAAAGTTCTCCAGCCTGAATGATTCCATGATTCTAACGGGGGGCCAAGGCACGAGATGTGGCCAAGATCAGGAGGGGATGGATTTGGTCAGTGAGAAATCTTCTGAAAGCTTTGTTGGGCTTTGTAATAAGGCGTCTTCAAGCTGTGTACATTTATCCAAGAAAATTATTTATTGCATGGAAGTTACCCAGAGATGACATATATTACATGTGGTGGCTGACACAATCCATCCCAGTTTTCTACATTCCCTAATTCCAGACAAGACAGACTGAGATTCTTTTTTTATTTAGTATTTGTATTTCATTTGGTAAAAAAAAAGTGTTTTGTGTTTTCGTGTTTGAAGCCTGTCCTAGCAACCACTGAGATTTAAAGAAGCCTGTCTAGCCAGAAATTTCATTTTGGATAGCCCTGACATCGAAGCTTGTATCATGACATACCCAAAGTTTTAATGGCAGTTTGAGTCATTCTCCTTTTTGATTGAAGGGCTGCAATATGAGCTAAGACCTAGAGAAAAAAAGCCCTTTATTCAATCATAAAATCTGCTTTGATGCACCTGGTATCACCTTACTGCCCATGTAGGGAATGACTTTGCTCTCTCTCTTACACCTTCTAAAAATTGGAATTGGTTTGTGATGGAGATTTTACCCTGATAACTACCAATGCTTAAATCTGATTATGGTAGAAATCCTTGGCTGAAGTGATATCAAATCTCAGAAAGTCTGACCCTGACCTCTGTGTTTTGAGTCTTGTCTTTGGAAGATGTTTTCAGAGAGAGGAAAAAAAAAAAAACCCAAACAAACCCCAAATCCTATGCATCTCTCTAAAACTATTCCTTCCAGTAAAGTGAAATTTTGAGGTTAATGTTGTGCTTCAAGTCCCTGCTGGGCAGGAAAAATGGCATTTTTCTCTGATGTAATTTTCCCTTTTCTTGCTTTACTTCTATTTTTAAATCTTTTCCTTTTCCCATGTTTTGCTCTTTTCATTGATGACTTCTTTTGGTCTGAAATGTTGGTCAGACAAGATTAAGGGGAAAGGAAGGAGCAGAAGAAGCTGGCACATCATTTTTCCACATCTGCATTGCATAAAAATTTGCCCTTTAGGTGGTACAGGGGAGAGTATTACACAAATTATCACATTTTTTTCACGCTGTCACACAGTTTGTTCCCACTGCTCTGCTATCAAAACATGCTCCAATAAAAGGTAACCACTGTGGGTTTTTAAAATATCTGTATTTAAAACAGTTTCAGCAGGAAAACTATTGCAGATTTATAATAACCAGGTATTTTTATGCTCCCCCTTTGAGTGACACACATAAAAAGAGAGATTAAGGTGTTCAGGAAGGGCTAAAGTATGGGAAAACTTTAAGAAGACAGTGGAGAGAAAGGGTTTTTTTTCATGGAAAGTCTGTACTCTTCATGTCTTGGGTTATTTCCAAATCCTCTTATTTGAAACATGAAATCACCAGGAAAAAAAAGAATTTCTGTTCTTATACCTTCTCACACCTCTTAATATTATTGACTGTTCCTTTCCTTATAGGTAAAAATCTACCTGGGATGAAATGATTTGTGCATATTCTACAGGGAGTTCAGCT
This sequence comes from Corvus moneduloides, assembly GCF_009650955.1. Lineage (NCBI taxonomy): Eukaryota > Metazoa > Chordata > Aves > Passeriformes > Corvidae > Corvus > Corvus moneduloides. Next base: position 2,950,123 of record NC_045476.1, read on the forward strand.
GCTGTTGGTCGTGGATTTAGGGCTTGAGGTTGAGACTCAACATTTAATTCTTGTTTTTTCAACATCCTGGCTCACTGGAAAACGCTCTTAAAGATTAATTGTTGGAACTGTTTTGGAGATGTGACTTTGCACAGCACCTGACATGAAGGTGTCCCATGTTTTCAAAGATCTTTAGGCACAATCAAACCCACACCTTGGTTTTCATTATGTCCTTGTAATGACTCCTTGGAGACAAGAAGGAAGGAACAGAAGAAGATCAATTTTTCAAAAAATGCTGGGTTTTTTTGTGGCAAAACCTTATATTTTATAATTTTACATGTAAACTATCACCTGCTACTTTTGCACGTGCATCATCCTTCCCCCATATGGGGCAAAACCCCTCTGCTTTGCCTCATCCTCACAATTTCTGCTCTCCATTTTTCACTCGTTAAGAGCACGTTTGCCCCAGGCTTTCACTGCGGTGTTAATGTTAATCCATAAAATCAGAAAAAAATAGGATAATGGTACTTCCTGCCAGCACAACCACAAATCCCCAATCCACCCTGAGATTTTGAGGAACTTTGTGTGGGTTGTAAATGCGTAGGAAAAAGGGGAGGTGTGTGGGAGGACTGCTCCCCAGGCAGGTGCCACTTCTCTTGTCCCCCTTTGGGGATGTCCCCCCTTGTCCTCACTCTGTCCCCATCAAAAGTCAAACCACTGAATTGCCTCAAAGCCACAAAAAATTAAAGCATTAAAGAGTGGGCAATAACAACGTGGCAGGCAATGGTTCCCTTAACAAAATAGTGAAATGAGAGGGGAATAACACACAATTAATCCTGGTTGGAGCTCAGTGCTATTACTGCAATGACCAGAACAGGAGACCTTGTTTGTGTTCAGCACAATCCTAGTGCTTGTAAAGGAAATAAAATAAAATATAAAATATATAAAATATAAAATATAAAATATATAAAATATAATGAAATAAAATGAAATAAAATAAAGCCTCACTGCATTTTGCTGTGCTTCTCACTTCCCTCTGTCCAGGGCAATTAAAAATTGCTCTTGCTCTGGTCTTCTTCTCAGGGAAGGCTTTAATGCACCAGCAGACACCAGGATGGGAAATAACCTTCCATGTAATGTCACAGATAAGAGTTTTCCACGGGGAGGTTTCTATTTTGAAGTTGCAGATCAAGCTGGATGTCTTGGACTGGTGTTTGTATAATCCAGCTGCTGGAATGGAGAGTAGGGATGAGGCAGGAGATCACAGGGTAAGGACATTCACTGGGTGAACCAATGGACACGAGGCTGTGCCAAATAAAACCAGCTTCTGCAGGGATGTGTGAAATTAAGAGAGGGGTGAATGATGGAAACACCTGGGGTATAACTCAGTGAGAAAACAGAAGTAACTGTGATAGAGGTGTGATATCTCAGCTGTGTCTCTGGGCTTTCCAGACCTGTGAATGAGGTCTGGAGCACAATTCATCCCATCCTAAAAGTGGCATCCAAAACAGGCCCAAAGAGCTGCGTCCTAGAGGTTTGTGTTCCTTTCCCCTGAGTGGCCACAGGGGAGTTGGGGTGACTGTTCCCTGGGTAGATGTCTGTTACAGCTGGTGAATGATACATGAGTTGGATCTAACCATGTAATCAGGATGCTTTAATTAATTAGAGATGAATCAATATTTTCTCTGAATAGATTACCTGGGTAAAACCTCTATTTCTGTCTGTGTAGTGTAGGGGAAAACCAGACTTTGACAAGCTTGGATAGCAGACAGGTTGAAACACTTATTTTTTCTTGAACTTTGGTTTGTGTGATTAACTCTTGTGCCTCATGTGGGATGCAGCTTGGAGCAACCTGGGGTAGTGGGAGGTGTCCCTGCCCATGGCAGGGGTTGGAACTGGATGATCTTTAAGGTCCCTTCCAACCCAAACCATTCTGTGCCTCTGTGATCACACAGAGGCAATAAGAAAGTTTAGCTTTGCTCAGACAGATCAAGTTTACAGGGAAAAGAGTTTTGCAGAGAATATTGTTATAAGCTGAGGCTCTGTGACTGAAGTTCACAAGAAGCTGTCAAATGCACGTGCTGTTATGATCCTGAAAAGAAATTAATACTGCACAACATGATAAAAATATATACCCATGGCAACTTCTTGCTACTGGGAATGACAGATCAATCAAACTGGACAGTCCTGTCCTCAGTCAAAAGCCATGAGCAGCCTGTGTCCCTCTTCCTAATCTAGAAAAACAAAGAGTAATTTAAAATCTAAGTAAGAACCTTCCTATTTTGAAACAATAAGTTGAGGACTGGATATTCCTCAGGGATTGTTTCTGATTAAAGGTCTGCTTTCTCTCTCTTTTTTGTTTTTTTTTTTTTTTTAATTATCAAACCTCTCAACTAGGTCCAGTCTACCATGAGGAGCCTGTTGAAGTGACAGATCACCGTGTGTGGAGATGGAGGGAAACAAACCCAATCCCACAACTTGGTTTTAATGAAGCAAAACTTTCCTTCAATGCTGGCTGGCTAATTAGTAACAGGGATAATTTCTCTCACCCAACATAATTATCACAAGCAAGGCCAGAGGGCACCTCATGTATCCCATAAAAATAAACATTCCTTCCATGTGACAGGTAGAGAAACAGGAAGGATAATCTGTACTGTCAACTATTGTGTAGAGTGGCTCTGTGATAAAGGACACATTTCCTGTATTCCTGAGGGGGAAAGATCTCCCAGGGAAGCAAAGAACCTGGCAGGAGGTGTCCTGGAGCTGCGTATCCATGAGCATCCTGAGATGCCTGATGTCCAAGTTACTGCTGTCACCAGTCACTGAGATCACAGACTCACAGAATCCCAGAATGGTTTGGGATGGAAAGGACCTTAAACATCATCCAGTTCCAACCCCGACACCTCCCACTGTCCCAGGCTGCTCCAAGCCCCGTCCAGCCTGGCCTTGGACGCTTCCAGGGACCCAGGGGCAGCCACAGCTTCTCTGGGCACCTGTGCCAGGGCCTGCCCACCCTCACAGGGAAGAACTTCAGCTGGGCTGAGCTGGCTGCAGGCTGGGATTGCTTCCCAGGAACTGCCAGGGAAGGACGTATCTGCCACGTGTCATCACAGCCATCCACCACCACCCAGCACAATCTGGGTCTTGCTTTGACCTTTCAAGCAGCACCTCTCAGAATAAATATTTAATGCAATAAATGTGTTTCTTCTCTGTACACCAAGAGCACGGAACCTGATAAACTTCTGAGCATTCCTGCCAAGACTCAGTGTGGCAGATTGGGCTCAAAATCACCATACATGAGTTTTATCTCCTGATTCTGCTGTACTTTCACTGCATCCTGTATATTTTTTTGTAGTGTAAGTACAATGGTATATGCTCAGTCAACAAAAAGGTTTTAATAATATGACACAAAGCCTACCTGGTTACAGGTGTCCCAAACATGTTGGGATAAATTATAATACAAGTTAAATCAGAAATTATTATTCCACTACCTTCAAAGGGCGATGAAAAAGCCTGAACTTATCAACTCATTATTGAATGAAGATAAACATCAGTGAACAGGTATTTGGCTTTTTCCAGCATTTGTTTTTAAGGAATAAAAAATGTCTAATTATAAATTTTATTTTTTAATTAACTAGAGATATAAGTATTTCCCCCCCCCCCCCCAAATTTCTAGAGAGCTAATTTTAGTTATTATTTTTTGAGAAGATGGAGTTTCAGCTGCATACTTGAATACTGAAACAGGGCTGTTTTTCACAATTTCTGATTCATTGATTATGGCGAAATTTTGTGTTCTAACTCGAAATCAGAAAACAGTTTTCCTAATCTTCAATGTAGCAACTGAATCTGTTTTTCATCTGGTAACACAGACACTTTTGGAATATATAAAGCCAAACATACCATTGTGCAGGTTGCATGTGAAGAAAAACAATTAAAGTAACGCTGAAGTTACAATTAAAATTATTCAGAAGTCTGGAAACACTGGAAGAATTTGTCTGTGCAATCTTGGTTTTCTTTGCTATCTAAAAAACTAAAATTCCACCATATTTTTTGACTTCATTAATACTTTTTTATTCAGCATACTCAAAGCCATTTTGGTCTCCATTCTGAGGTGGCAAATTTTCCCTGTCATTATAGATGGAGTTTCCATGTCCAGCAGCAAATCTGGGCTGCATTATAGGAGAACGTAGCTCAGATCTTAGAGAGATTCAGGCAGGGCAGGGTCTCGTTGCAGTGGTTGAAGTGTTCCCTCTGCAGTCAGGGGGATTTAGTCTTGTCTTTCCTGCTAATTCTGTTCCTGGTTTTAGAGCTGGTGAATATGATCAGCATAAATTGCCCAAATTCACACAGCTTTCCTGGGAATAAATTTCTCTGTTTCCTGTTGGGGTCCACACTACTCAGTTATTTGAGTGGTTCAGCTAACCAACAAGGGCATCAGAAAGGACAGATGTTCCTACAAGTAGGTGCTGATGTATTTTAAGACATAATGAAAGGATGTCTCAAGAAGCAAAAATCAGCTTTTTATATTTGCTGGCCTTAAGCTGGGTTTACAGCAATATTTAGATTTACTTCAGAGAGCCAATCCCATGGTGGTGAGGAACATCACCTGGGTGTCTGCTCTGTCTGTCCTCCCCAGTGTGCCTCTGTCAGTGAGCAGCTGACATGGATGGAGAGTTGCAGAAGCACTGGGAGTCAGGCACAGGGAACTGGGGGATTGCTGAGGAGGTTGGGCAGTGCTGGAGTCTATGGAAGCACCGTGAAAACGGTGTGTAAATTCAGGCTCAAGCCTCTGCTTAAGCTTATTTGAGCTCTTTGTATAAAAATCGGTGTATATATAAAAATAATTGTGTAAATTCATTAACACCAGTGGTATAGCAACCTTCTGGCTACTGAACTCAGGTTATGTCTCTCCCCAGGAATGGGGAGACTTAGCTCCAGCAATTTATTTTTAGTGCCTACTAAAATTCCATTTGAAAACAAATACAAATTTATTCTACTCCAGAGCTGCTCTCTTTGTTAGTGCTCGGTGCAGAATCAAGCTCTGCCTTCCTCAGTGTGTCCCTGGGATCCTGGCTCACATTCCTGCCTGCACAGGGTCCTGCCTGTGTCCACACCACACGTACAAGCTGATGATTCCAGAAGCACTGCCCTGAGCCCCTCTGGGAAGACAAATCTCCAGAGGCTGTGGAAAGCACTGACTATTTCATAGAAGCAAGCCACCAGAATATTCCAAATAAAATTCGCTCTGTGGTTATGTGAAACCCTTTTCTTGTGACTTTTAACTGCCTAAAAATAGCTGCTGAGCTTTGTCACTGCCGAGCCTGAGGCTCTTTTCCCTCTGAACCCGTTTATGGCCTTTCCTTGACCTCTGGTATCTTCTGCCAGCGCTGTGTGGTGCCATCAATTGATCTCTCACTGGGTGATGGAGCCAGCAAATTCATCACACCCACTTTCCATGCCCGAGGTCAGATGGAGCCTCAGGATTCCATGATATTTACCTGATAAACATTTACAACCCCCAACGTTAGTTATTAGCACAGGGGGTGGTTGGTATTTGTATTAAGCACTAATTAAATGCTCATTTCTAGTACAGTCGTGTATTACCATGAGCACGGAATGAATTATGGCAGTGACAGGTTTCAGACATCAGAAATATTTGCTTGAGGAATATTTCCTTGGAGATTTTTTCTTCCCATTCCCTTTATGGCAAAACAATCCTGTTTGTAATGGGGAGTAATTTTATTTATCTCTCTGTGCTTAAAATCATAAAGAGTATTTGTTTAGGAAATGCAATTGCTTGGAACAGTGAGAGAAAAGCAGAGGAAGGATGACTTTGTTGGGGTCTATTTGGTTATTCACAGCATAACTGGGAGCTTAAAAAGGGGAAAAAAGGGGAGAAAACCCCAAAGAGAAAGGAAACAGGAGCCCACATGAATTTTTTTCCCTAATAGCAGCTGAGGCACAGCAGGAGAGAAGAGCCCACAACTGCCTGTTGCACTGGCTGGTTACTCAGGTGTGTGTTTTTACAAGCTGATTACTCATAGAGTAAACTTGACTCACACTTGCCATTCACGATTTGATTTCCTTCCCCGCTTGTACTGGAATATCTGAGCCTGTGTTTATCCAGCTCTGCTCTGGAAAGGCTTTGAGGTGCAATTCCAAGGAGATTCCTGGTGGATGGGCCTGAAAACTTCACACTCTTAATTACTTTCCATGGATACTCAGAGTGCCCTAGGGAGTAAGGAGGCTTTTTTTATCACTGTATGAGGTCAAAAGGTCTAATTCAGCCCTGTCCTGAGAGGAATGAACCCTCACAGGCTGAGAGGTGTGGTTATGAGCCGCTGCTTATGCTGAGTTCTGCTCTGTTTGCATTGTCAACATCCATTTTAATATCTTTTTTTTTTGGCAGCCCTACAATGCATATTTTCATTGGCTTCCTTTTCCTAAACAAAAGGCATTGCTTAATCCACATCTCTTGCAATGTTTGCAGGGGTGGTGCAGTGTGTGATGCCTTTTGGTTTTTTTGGCATTCCAGAGCACACCTTGCAAACCAGAAACTTCTATATCCCCAAAACAGGCATTTAAATTTACACCGCCAAGCTAAAGGGGTGGCAACATTTGGGGGTGATGTTTGGAGTTAAATTATTGGACATTCAGACACTAGAAATAGGCAACAGCTACTGTAGGCAAAAGCTTTTCGTTTTCTTGTGGAGAACGCTGTAAGTATCCAAATTATTTCAGAGAAAAAGTATAAAAAACTGTATCAGCTTGAAAGAAAAATCAGGGATTTAGAAAGGCAATTTATAGCCATATATTTTGGAGTCAAATCAGAGCCCTTTGATTTCTGTCCTTATTCCTGCAAATTACTGAAACATTTTGTTCTTGGAAATCTGGAAGCTGTTAATATCTGCTTCCATTGTACAGATACAGGTGTTTCAAGAAGATATTATTTCCAGAGTCAGATTCACATCATAGAATACCTTTTCTTTTTTTCTCTGAGAGAGTGAATTCCCATTTCACACTGGTTGGGTGTGTTAATCCCCCACACCAGCGATTAGAAATTATCCAGAAGTGCAGAAAAATGTTTGGACCATATGGGCCGGCACCACCTGAAGACACAGAAGGACAATGGTACAACCAAGGCTGTGAATTCTGACCTGCTCCCGAAATTCCTACTCAAGAAAAAAACAACATCTTTTCATGGCTGGTGGGAGTTTGTGAAAATAAGGTTTGCAGAGGAGCCTATTTAAATGAGGGAGTTGGGTCTCATCAGCAGCTTGGTACCACTCATACATTGAAAATTCCTTCTGCACACAGTGCCAGGGAAAATCCACTCTGCTACTCTGTCTCAGTGCAGTTAAGTGCAGTCTATCTTGTAGAACAAAGAGATTAATTACTGACCTCCAGCAATTAATTATAATCCAGAAAAGGATTAATTTATATATGGTCTGTAGTGAAAAGAAAAATATGTTCTTTTCAGTAAGCAAAGTCAAATAAAGACTTGTAATTTCTTAATTATATCTAATTGAAAGAACACATAACCTGTGACCAATAAAATCCAGGGGCAATTTTCTGTGTCTTGGTGATTGATTGTGTTTGTGCAAGGAAAACAAAAATGGGGGAGGTGAATTTACTTAACATCAGCATGAGTAAATAAAATATTCCTGGTTTATATACCTCATTAGATTTTATAATCAGAACTAAAATTAGGTAGTGGAAGCCTGCAGCCAAGTCTAGACTTTGTCTTGCCTGAGTTTGCATTAATTTGAGTTTGCATTTACATTTCTTCTGGGAGGGATTCACAGGTGGGATCACTCGGGGGGTTCTGAAAGAGGTAAATATGCAACAGGGAGGAAGACAGACCATGATGAGGACCGTTTATAAGTCTTGCCAAGGAGGTAAATTCCTCCTCAAAATGGCTAAAGCTGCAAGAAAGGCATTTGGTTTCACAGAGGTGGCTGAGAGGAAGATGGGGCCGTAACAGAGTAATGCCAGAATCTGTCATTGTATGGCTGGAAAAGACCTTTAAGATCATTTAGTCCAACCTTCAACTTGGCATCATCACCATGTTCCTGCTGAACCACGTCCAAAATGGCCACATCCACAATTTTTTGCACTTCCAGGCATGGTGACTCCACCACTGCCCTGGGCAGCCTGTTCTAATGCTTGACCATCCTTTCAGTGAAGAAAACTTTTCCAAATCTCCAGCCTAAACTTCCCCTGGAGCAATCTGAGGCCATTTGCTCCTCCTGTCCCTGTTCCCTGGGAGCAGAGCCCGACCCCCCCGGCTGCCCCCTCCTGTCAGGGACTTGTGCAGAGCCACAAGGTCCCCCCTGAGTCTCCTTTTCTTCAGGATAAACCAGCCCCATCAATATTCTTATCCATTAAGTTTTTCAGGGTTGCTGAAATGGTTGTAGCACCACCATCCCTTTTCCCTTGCAGCATTCCTGATGGTTTTTCAATTTACCTCTTTCTTTTTGGTTTGTTTTCCTGTTTTCATGAGCTCCTTTTTGATAGATTTGGGTATCCCCCCACGTGTGCTGCCTCAGCAGCGCAGCAGCCTCTCTGAAACGCTGCTCTGCATTGAAACAAGTCTCCAAACCCAGGTTTTTTAGGAGTGGGGAAGTGCCTGCTGAGTCAGCACAGGGAGAGCACTGATCCATGGAACAAGAGCTGGGTGGGAATTGGTGAGCCCGTGATCATGTCAGGGAGCATTCATTAGGCTGCAGGGAGCAGGAGGAAATAGGAACATCATTATAGGCAAATCCCAGCTGCTGGGAGGAGGGAAGCAGCAGCAGCACCGTGGAAAACAGCACAACTGCTAATGTGATTTGAAGAGCTGCAAACCCAATAGAAGGACAAATCATCTCAAAAAGCAATAAAGTTTAGGCAATCCATTATTTATGTGTGCTGGAAGGGAATATCCTGAGTGTCCTTAAAGAAATGCAAAAGTCTACTTCTTTGCAGGGTGTTATTTTCCTGCTGAACATCCCTTCAGGCCTCAGTGCAAGCAAATTTTAATGCAGAAATTAATAAGGCATATGTTTCTTTCTTATTTCCCTTTTTAAAAAGTCTGCTGGAATAGTTGATTCCTGGGACAATCCCATGTTTATCTTCTTGTTACCACTAAGGTAAGAGGAATTATTCCCCATAAATCCAGCAGGCAATCTGTATCTATTAAGGATTTTCATGAATTAATTGGGGGAAAATCATATAAACCTTATGGCAACTGGATTCAGGCCTTCAACTGATAAGTGAATTTTCCCCTCTGCTCATTGTGGAAGAATTTTGCACTGAGGAAACCATTCAGCATTTAATTATGCAAAGCCAATGTTTTGTTTTATGAAAGCATGAGATTTGCTGGGCATGGTCCTTGCTGTCTGCTGAGTCCTTCCTGAGAAACCTGGCTTGAGTTTACAAAATCCCAGAGTGGTTTAGGTTGGAAGGGACTTTAAAAGTTCCACTCCTGCCAAGGACACTTTCCACTAGTCCACGTTGCTCTGAGCTTCGTGTAACCAGGCCTTAAACACTTCAGGGATGGGACATCCATAATTTCCATGGGCAACATTTCCTAGTGCCTCACAACCTCATAGTAAAGAATTTATTCCCAGTATTTAATCTAAGCTTACTCTCAGTTTGAAGCCATCCTCCCTTACCACCCTTGAGCTGCTTTTGTTTGGTGATTTTAAAAGAAATAATTTCAGGCTTTGTTTTATCCTGTCTTAGCATTGGCAGCTTCTGCCAAAAAGGAGAATCTGTGGCCTGGTTATGAAACCCAATACTGAAAATGAGAAAAAAACCCCATTTAGATTGCTTATAATAATAGCAGGAATTAATTTGAGGAGTTTTTCATATTGCAATTGATAAGCTCAGAGGTTGATGTTGCCGTGAAAGGAATCTTGACCTTATTTCATGAGGGGTAATGAATTTCTCTTGAAAATGATAAGTGGAGCCGATTATTGCAGCTCAATCAGCTGCAGCAAGAGCCTGATGTGCTCAGAGCCCTGGTGCCCTGCAGTGAATCACCCATCACCCTGCAGCCACTCACAGCAAGCCAAACAATCACCCCCATCACGTCTCAAATTGATAAATAAAATGGACAGGCTTACAGGAGAGTCACTTTCTAGGAAAATGTTCCTTAACAATTCCCTTTCTAGTCCTGGCAATATCAGCTTTCATTCCTGCCACCTGTCTTCTGAATGAGGCAGAATTAAAACCTCATCCATCACTCAAAGGCAAAAACTTTGAAGACATGAAGGCTTTTCAACTCTTATGGTTTAATGCCAGTCTTGCAAGGATCTGCAGGTTTTTAAATCACACAAGCACATGAAAATCTCATCGTGTGGTGTCACTCACTTGTTTTTGTCTAAATAAAGTCCTTGTTGTCTCCTGTCTCTGTTTGGTCACAGCAAAAAAGGCAGCAGGGGCACACTGAGTCCTGAACACTGGAAGGAGAGAAAATAGATTAAAATACTCCTGTTCCAAAATATCCTCAATTTTAATTCAGCTTCTTTATTTTGAAGAACCTGTCTTCAGTGCTCAGTTCTAGCAATTAAACATGATTTTAATTTGAACTTTAGATCCAAATAAAGGTACCTTGGCCCACTATCTGCAGATTTTTCCCTGTCTAAGGGGGCTTTCCCTGCACAGCCCTGAGTATCTGTTCTGTTGTTCTGTAGGGAACTATAAAGGTTTTCTTGTGCAAATTCAAAATTAAAAGCCAGATATGATAAACTTAAAGGGAAATGGAGAATTTTCTGCCTCTCACCTTTAATTTAGTCTCATTTCTTTTTTTATTTTTCTCTCCTTGTTTTCTGTCCCCTTCCAACCCCCACCCCCACGTTCCCACTCAAATTTTATCATTATCTTGGCATTTTCCTTTGCCCTGCAGCCAGCCTTCCCTATATGCCAGGTTTCATATTCCTTAAAGGTGAAGTGAAAAGAATGAATGAATAAACAAATAAAAATCCTTAATGAGAGGAATAAACTCAAGAACCTCATCCTTATTTAAATTAAATTTGACTCAGAGAGAAAGAAAACTTCTTCAAGCCCTCCAAATTTTTCCACTTTTTATTTGAAGTGTTACAGATGGAGCACATCACACATCTGCTGGGCTCCTCTCAAAAAGGGGCAAGAGGCAACACCTGGAGTTATTTGTGCTTTCAATATTTCTATTGTGCCCACTGAAGAATAAAAACCACGCTGGCAGCCTTGCTTTGAATTGATTGTTACATGATCGGGGACATCAAGCAGATTGAAGTGATTTAACTTTACAGATGTGAACTGGAAAAAGTCTAATTAAGCATTCTTGCTGGGACATTAAATAGTTTAAACTTAATCTTCCATGGTGATATTCTTATGGGTCTGGCAGAAAAAGAAAGAGAAGGCACATAATTGAGGCATGAATCACGGAATAGTAGTTCTGTTACAAAGCAGCATGGTTTAGTGGTTTAGCAGCAGAACCCCTCAAATTTAAATTCAGCCCTCTGAAAACCAGGTATTTAGTGGAAAATAGTTTTAAGGGCAGAGTTGAAATTAAGAGTTTTGTTTTCGGGCTCTTCTGGAAGAGCAGGTCATAAGCAGCAAATAAGAGAATTGTTTGGAAAGTCATCAGACAATGAAAATTGGTAGTGACACCTTTCTGGGAAGCAAACAATTCAACATTGCAAAATTCCCTCCCATTTACAAAAATCTGTCTTCTGAACTCTTCACAATTTTCAGGGTTTCCTACAGATGCCAAATTAATTTCAATTCATCTTGTGGAGTGGTCTGGGGAAAGGAGGATAGTCTCAGACAAGCAATTAAGGACTGCATCTTCTAGAGATTGTCTAAAGTTGGGAATATTCAGGCAGAGCTGCACAGAGCTGTCTGCCTGTGTTGCAGGCATAAGAAAATGTTAAATGATAAAAGAAGAACAGCAAAACTCTGGCATACAAAGGACAGAGCCCTGAATATCAAGTGGACTAAATTAATTCGCTGCTCTTGCAGAGAAACTGGTGTCTTGCCACCACACATATTTCCATCTTCCCACAAGGACAGCTCTTGTTTTCTGGCTTAAAGCAGTGCTTGAATATAACATATGCACCTGAGGGGTGCACCAGGGATAATCCTGTGTTTATCTTCCTGTTACCACTAAGGTAAGAGGAATTATTTTCCATAATTCCACCAGGCAATCTGTCCCTATTAAGGATTTTCATGAGTTAATGGGGAGAAGTCTTATAAACCTTATGGCAACTGGATTCAGGCCTTCAACTGATAAGTGAATTTTCCCCTCTGCTCATTGTGGAAGAATTTTGCACTGAGGAAACCATTCAGCATTTAATTATGCAAAGCCTGTTTTGTTTTATGAAAGCATGAGATTTGCTGGGCATGGTCCTTGCTGTCTGCTGAGTCCTTCCTGAGAAACCTGGTCTGAGTTTATGGAGTCCCAGAATAGGATTCTGTAAACCGAGGAGGAAGCTTCAGCTTACAGAATCACAAGGCTCGTCCTGACATGATTCAAAACCTGCAGCAGGTTTTGTTCCCAGGGTGGAGGCAGGAGGGTGGGATCCATGATTTGGGTTCCTGTTTATGAGCTGGTCTATGAACTCTGGTGGCTGAAAGAACAGCTCTGCCTTCCTCTCTGATGGCTTTGGGAGAAAGGCAGGATGGACATGGGGATATTGGGCTTCTCCTCATGGAACACAGAGTCACAACAGTAAGGATAACAATAAGGATACACTGGTTTGCTTCCCATCTTCTTGGGTGCAAGTACCCCCATTCCTGGGGGCTTTAAGCAATACCAGCTCTAAGTCCAGTCTTTTTCTGATAATCCCTCTCTTTCTAATATTTGATAGATTACCTCTTTATTTAATTTTTTGTCTCTTTATAATTTTTTAAGATAAAACATTTCATAGCACTGTTAATATCTCAAACCCAAGCATGCTAAATATTTTTTCTTCATTTTCCATCTAAATATCCTTAAAGTGCTCCCCATGACCAGCACTGTTGCTCAGAGTCATCCCTCAAGGGCAGCCTTTTAGGGAAGTTGGAAGAATATTCCAATGCTGGGCCACAAATCCTCTGATCAGAAGCTGGGGTTCATCTCAGGTGCTGTCTGGTCTAAGAGCTGGAGTTTGACATAAATTCATTGCTGAGTTTCTCCACAGTCAGTGATAGATATGGGTCCTTCCAAAAGGTCATTCTGCACCCAAAAAAGAGATATGAGATGCATGCTATAAATCATACTTGTTTATCTCTCTCTCTTCCACCCTTCCTCCAATTATCAGTTTAGAGTGGGATACATCTGATTAGAGATCTGAAACGTGCACCCTGATGGGGACGTGCTTTAGAGGTGGACTTGGAAATGTTCTGTTTAAGGTTGGATTCAATGATCTCAGAGGTTTTTCCCAGCCTAAATATTCATATCATTCTATGATTTAATGAATAGCTCAGTTGGGTCGGACCTACAGCGACCATCTAATCCAACTGCCTTGTCACTGATCTTCCATTTTCAGAGGGAAGTGAGTAATTTTAGATGTCTGGTCTGAGTTTTATGCCTAAAATTTTAATGGATTTCAGTCCATAAAGACTAATTCCTCCTCAGTAGCCCATGTTCACATTTATCTGAATGAATATGAACCAGCCTACTTTCATAAATCTCAGTTAATCTGATATCTGAACTGCTAAGGAGAGAGGAAAAGTGCTGTCAGACTTAACTTAGGGAAATTAATTTAATTTATTCCAAGTAAATCAGAGTGGGACAAGGAGGAATAAAATCAAATCTTGAAACCCTTCCCACCACTCCTTCCTTCTTCCAATTTCCTCCTTAGCCTATTGCACGTTATATTTTAGTTTAAGGCACAAATATGCTCTGAAGTTATTTTAAAGTTCTCTTGCTTAGGCACTCGAGAACAGTAGTGAAATAAAGTAATTAAAAATCTAATATAACTGACAGGTCCTTGTTAAGTCAGCCCTCCCAAACCTATGCAAAAACAATTACAGTATGCAAATGCTGATGATCCACCTTAATGCTATTCCCTGTTAAATGTCAAAGAATGAAAAATGCATTGCATTAGTGTAATTTCCTTACTCTTGTGATGATGCTGTGAAGATAAATATGTCACTTTTCTGAGGTAGTTTATGGACAAAACAATCAACTCACATCACCCCTGCAGGCAAATCAGAGCTGGTTTCTCTGGTCAGCTGTGGACAGGAAATTAATTCAGTAATATTTTATTATGACTCTCTGAAATTTACTGAAATTTTGTCTTCTCTTGCATTTGTAAGAAGATGTGGGAATAAAAATTTCAAGCTTTTGAAATGAGTAAAATCCAAGCATTTTTCCTTTGTATGTGAATATTAACATATTGATTGCAGCTGATTGATCCAGCCTGATGCCAGTTCTCCACCAAAGTCACTCTGACACTTCCCCACTCAGCTGGACAGAGAGAGACTGCAACAAAAAGCTCATGGATCAAGGTAAGGGCAGGGAGAGGTCACTCAGCAATTGCCATCATGGGCAAAACAGGTTTAACCTGGGGAAATTAATTCAGTTTATTCCAGATAAAGCAGAGTGGGACAATGAGAAATCAAACCAAATTTTGAAACACCTTCCCACCACTCCTTCCTTCTTCCATTTTCCTCCTTCCCAAGTGTTGCAGGGAGATGAGAAATGGGGGATGTGGTCAGTTCACCACAGGTTGTTTCTGCTGCTTCTTCCTCCTTGGAGGGAAGACTCCTCATGGTCTCCCCTTGCTCTGGTGTAGGATCCCTCCCATGGGAGAGTCCTTCAGGCACTTTTCCAACTTGAGTTCTTCCCATGGGCTGAAGTTCTTCACTAATTCTTCCATGGGTCCCTCCCATGGGGTCAGTCCTTCAGGAACCCTCTGCTCCAATGTGGGTCCCCCGTGGGGTCACAAATCCTGCCATAAACCTGCTCCAGCGTGGGCTCTTCTCTTCACAGGGTCCCAGGTCCTGGCAGGAGATGCTCCAGCAGGGGCTTTCCATGGGGTCGCAACCTTATTTGGGCATCCTCCTGCTCCAGCATGGGCTTCTCCCCTGCTGCAAGTTTATTTCTGCTCCTCCATGGACTTCCATGGACTGCAGGGCACAGCTGCCTCTCCATGAGCTGCCCTGAAGGCCAATCTCAGCTCCAGCTCCTGGAACAGCTCCTGCACCTCTTTCTCCATGAACTTGGTGTCTGCGGGGCTGTTCCTCTCACATATCCTCACTCTTCTTTTCTCTGGCTGCAATTGCTCCTGCACGGCAAATTCCCCTTCTTAACTCTGTTATTCCAAAGGTGTTGCCAATGCCATGATGGTCTCAACCTTGGCCAGCACTGGGTCCATCCTGGAGCTGCCTGGAATTGGCTCCATTGGACATGAGGGAATCTTCTGGGAGCTTGTCATAGAAACCACCCCTGTAACCCGCTCACTACCAAAACCTGGCCACCAAACCCAGCAGAAGTATCAGAACAAATTCTTTTCTGGGCAATGATCGTGTTAGGGGGGAAACAATGGAGCTGCAGTCATGAGGAGGAAGACTTGAGTTCAGTTGGGTTTTTATAACTGAAAAGAAGTATGAGAAAATACCTCACAAATATGGTGTTCTGGAGTCCATAGGAATGGCAAAAATCAAATCCCAACCCCAAAAGTTGGCTTAATACAGAACTGACCAGAAATCCTATGCACTTGTTTGTAGGATGTGATGTTAACAAATGCTAATTTAAAAAACCCAAAACAACCCCCCCAAACTAAAACAGAACCCAAACCCCCAAACCAACCTGTCAATTTTTTTTACTCCTTCAGCTTTATAAAATTTCTCAGTGTACTTAATTTCAGAGATCTGAGCTTGTATCACATAACCCTGTTTTTCTTTAAGAAATGCACCTAAATTGATTATTTTGTGCCTCTTCTAAAAGTCTAAAACCATGTCAAACAACAAACACGAATATCTTTTGTTTTTCCACTTTCTGCCTTCTTATTTGCTGTTTGACACGGATGGTTATAAACAAAGATCTAAAGAGAATTTTAACTCCTAGGGAAAAAAAGAAAATAAAATATTTCCTGATACTGCTTTTTTTCCCCTTTTTCTAAGGATGATGGATTCTGCCTTAGTATTTCAAACTCAGTAACGTCTCTAATTATGTTACAGCAAGGATTTGGAGCTGGAGAGCTTGAGGGAGAGAAATGGAGGTGGAGGAAAGAATGAGAGATGAAAGAGAGAGCTGCTCATGTCTCCAAATTCATTGGAGTTCCTGTCTTGGGGGTCAGTAAAATACTGCAAGGCTCTTAACATCAGTGCCTAAATTTGAAGTTTAATGTTCAATTTATCCAGTCTGGTTTACAGATTCATCCATGATTCATCCAGTATTGAGGTCTTTTTTCTTTTTGCTTCAGACAAATGAGATTCAATCAGTTCTTATCCTGAGGGACTTGAAAAGAAATATTGTTTTATTACAGGCCTGATGTGTTCTCTACAGCTGTACAGCTCAAAAATGGGGGATCACTCATGGAAAATAATAAGACATTTGTTTCTATTTATTTTTGGGGACACTTGCCCTGGCACCTCTAGTATCCAAGTACATGGCATGTTGTGTAACAGACGGCTTCAATCTCCTGTGGGGCAAGATTCACATTCCATGGAGAAATCAGTCCTACAGCTCATTCCAGGGCAATGGCTCTTCCCCCAGAAGGGGACAGCAACCAGCTGGAGGAGAAGATTGAACTATGAATATTCAATGGGGATTCTCGAGCTCACACCTGGGAAATGTGTGTTCACCTGGGAAATGTGTGCTGATCTTCAGAGCCAGGTGATGCCACCAGGGCCAGGAGCAGCCCCACTCTGGGTGGGTTCCCAGCCCTACACGCAGTCTCAGCTGTACAACAGGTGTAGGTCACATGTGCCAGACCTGATCCATGGAAACTTTTGTCTCCAGACAAATAATATGGAAAATCTTGTCATCCAGGTGAGAGGAGACCGAGGGAAGACCTAATCTCAGTCTGCGGCTTCCTCCTGAGGGGAAGAGGAAGGTCAGGCAGTGAATTCTGCTCTCTGTGACAGTGACAGGACCCAGGGAATGGCTGGAGCTGTGTCAGGGGAGGTTTAGGTTGGGATATCAGGGAAAGATTCTTCCCCCAAAAGGTGGTGGGGCACTAAACAGGATCCCCAGGGAAGGGGGACAGAGTTCCAGAAGTGTTTGGACGACACTCTCAGGCACAGGGTGGGATTTTTGGGGTTGTCCTGTGCAGGGGTGGGAGTTGGACTTGACGATCCTCCCAGCTCAGGATATTCCATGATTCTGCAGTGGTTAATGTTGTTACTTAACTCAGCTACCCTTTCTCCCAATTCTCCTTTCATATCCTTCACACTTGTGTCCATAGCCATGTTGATCCCAGAAGCAAATTCTGTATATATAGACCTGCACATTCCTTAAAATACTTCCTGGATCTCTCCACAGGGTATGGATATGTCTGGATCACATCTGGGCAACACAAGTGAAAGAAATACAGACTGAAGGGAGGAAAGCAGAGCATTTCCAAATAGCCATTTCCCACTCTTTTCTCTCTCTGCCCTGAGAGTAGGTGATGCAGTTTTGGGCCTGTTGACATCTTTCCTTTCCTGAGTCTTTTCATTTAATGAACACTAAACACATCAGTTGGAAGGGCTGACATATGAGACCTTTCAAAGTGAGAACTGAGTCAGGGCAACTGAGAAATGGTGACAGCAGTCAAGGGAACTGGTTATATGAACATCCTTCTCAGGGATTCTTTATTTTCCTGTGCATTTATCTGCTCCAGGGAAAATGGAGAGGGGGAAAGAGAAATAGAGTATCTTTCCCTGGATTAACAAAATCTCTGTTTCACCAGTCCCTAGATGGAATGGTCTAATGGGGGAAAAAATGAAGAGAAAAAGTTAGTTTTGAAACAAATAATAGGTTAGAAAGACAGGGAGACAAATCAGTGAGCTGACCTGGGCGATACTCCGACTTTGCAAAGGTCTGTGGATTTATTAGAGCACCAAGACATGTCAGCATTCTGTGAGTGTGGAGAGCAGCTCTACTGCAAAGTTTTGCATCTCTCAGAAAGAAATAACTTGCAACCGATCGTGGGAACAACCAAGATTAGATTAGGCAAGAATTAAGGTTTTTTCCAAAAAGAACAAGGACGCAACACCTGCCAGTTCCCCTGTACTGATTTAATAATGAGTTTTCCCTTGCTCCTATAGATAAAATGACTTTTGGAGGAAGATTACAGCTTCCTAAGCAAGATGCCAGAGTAAATTGAAAACTTCATAAAATAATTTGAGGCTTTGAAAAGAATATATTTAGTGCTTTTCTTTGCCAAGAAAAAAAAAGAGAGAGAAGGGAACAGAGGCAGTGAACTTTGAATATTACGTTTATTTGCATGCTCTTTTTCGATCCCATAGTACAATTATTTGCTATTTTGGGTTTGCTTATTCTACCTTTATTATTATTTATTTATCTATCATATTTTTAGCAGCCTGGTATTTATTAGCCATAAATCCTTATAGAATTTCCATTTCTGTGTTATTTGGATCTCATTTGTAGCTGTGAACTTCAGAAAATTGCTGTTCCTTCACAAGGGGTTTTCCACAAAGGCAAGGAGTAGATGTGAATCCAATGGATTTCTCCCACATCCAAGGAAATTTGTGTCCTGATGTTCCTTCTCTCAGCCCCTTGCTTTCCCCAAACTTTAATCAAGCACAGGCAAGGCCAGATATTAAATCTCACACCCACAGGATGGGATTCACCTCAGAAAACTCTGGACACCAGAAAGTTGGGAAGAAGTTTGGGACACTCCTCCATTTAGAGGGGAGGGTGTGAGCTGTGTCACCTGGTGAGTTGGAGCATCCTCTTCAGGCTGCTGGACTTTTCTTCTGGCAGGGGGATCTCAAAAACCAACTTAAAAAATGGTTAAAATTTAGTGTCACAAAGCACAGATCCAGTCACTGCTCCAGAATCCTGGGAGAGGATTCTCTGCTTTTTTTTAACATCAAACTTGTATTTGTTTGTCATAATTTGTTTGAGGGAATTTTGCTGCAGAGAAAAAAGAAAGTTGCTTTCCTTTCAGACAGATACCATGTGGAAGCAATTTCTGTTCCAAAAACGACTGTTTGGGGAAAGTCTGAGATTATTAAAAATGCCAATAGGCTGCTTTGAAATCTTGATGGCAGCACTTTTTCTGTGAAAACCCTGATTGTAACTGGCTTATCTGATCTGTGGGCACTGTCAGCTGATCTTAAACCTTTGACAGTTCTCTCTCTAATCAATCCCTAACGATCCATCCTTCTTCAAAATAGATGCCCAGGAGGAATCAGTGCCTGGAGGTGCTTGCCTGATCCATTTTGAACGAGGGCAGAAGTGAACTGGAGATTACCACTGGGACCTTATGAAATTTTAGAAGCAAAGAAACACACCATGAGTAGCTTGTTTAAAGAAAGAGAGTGAAAAAAAATCCCGTTAGCTAATGGAGTTTAATAATGATCAGAATTTTCTTTCAGGAAAATATCCGTTTTAGAAAAATAAACAATTGTTAAGAAAATAATCAGCAGATAAAGAAATGCAGTATTTTATTGGGAGAGAAATTTCAATTTTCATGTCTTCCACCTGCAAAATTTACATAATATTTACAGAATGTCAAGTCCAGCTGGTGAAGAATTGAACTCCTGACTGATTTCACACCCAAAAGAAGATAAATCTCTTTTACCTCTGTCTTTGTCTGTGTTGAACTGAGCAATGAAAACTAAAAGTTTTCCCATTTGAACACTGCCTGCCAAATCAGGGCATAATAAAGCAGCCCATTATTTGTACATTTTGCAGAGATATTACAAATATAATCCATAAAACCAACCAATTATCTGCAGGACACTTCTTGCTGATTAGGTTTTATCAATTTTCCTGGATGCACCAACTCTCTACAGCGGATTCTGAACATTAAATTGCCTTTTTCTTTGAGGATTCAGAGCAAATAATTAAAGCCTGTACGTTTTCAATTAAAATGCTCAGCCAAAACCCAGAGAAGGCAGATGGAATATTCTAACCAGACTAAATACTGAACATAGAGAGCAAAAACCAGCTCAGAAGGGGAAGCCAACTTTTCAGATGTCAGCCTTGTACATGCGTCCAAATCAGTCTGACAGAGAGGCTTTTGGAGAAAATTTTCACATATTTTCCATTAATCTCAGAAAGCTGCCTTTCTATATTGCTGGTCATGAGAAAGGCCCTAACTTTATTTGAAATATTTAATCAATTTCCAGAGTAATTTTTTTTCCAGCTAAAGTACCATTAAAAAATGAAGAAAAATAATGAAAAATAAGATGAAGAGGAAACTTTTTTGAAAAGTCATGTTTTTTCTAACTAACCTTGCGCAAGTTCCTTTAGAAGACATAATAAAAAAAGAAATAAGCAATAAAGAAAACCATTAGATTTTCATATAGCTTTGGTTCTGTTACATCCAGCCTTCTGGAAAAGGTGTTTCAGTTCGTGGTGTCTCAGTGACTAATTCTACATCCAACCTCTGACTAATGTGGACTTTGCTGTCTGATGTGATGACACAAAGTTTTTTCCCCTAAATATTGATCTGACATGGAGAGCAAGTGGAACGTGGACTTTGTTACTCCATGCAGTTGCAGCAATGAATTAAATCTTGCCTTGTGCTGATGCCATGATGGTTTTTTGCCTTTTCTTTTATACCCGTTATACCTTTTTACAAATTCTGCATTCTTAGTGCTTTTTCCCTACATTCTTGGACTTGTTTGTTAAGCTAAGAGACTAAACATTTTAGAAGCTTCTTAGTTAGGGATCAGAAT
Source organism: Corvus moneduloides (assembly GCF_009650955.1). Lineage (NCBI taxonomy): Eukaryota > Metazoa > Chordata > Aves > Passeriformes > Corvidae > Corvus > Corvus moneduloides. The sequence goes on from NC_045476.1 coordinate 2,970,913, forward strand.
GCCCCAGACCCCAAGGTCCCCTCCAGAACACATTCTGTAAACTAAGATAGAACCATCCAGGGGAAGGTTCCTTGGGGAGGGGGGCTCACTCGAGCCTCTCATTGGGGAATTTTTGATAGATATGTTAATTAGTAACACCTGTAAGATTTAACCCAATCTATTGTAGGTGTGCATTCCACCTGGGCGTGGTGCACCTCAAGATCCTTAAAATAAATCCCAAGGTAAAATCCCTTTTTTCCTTCTAACCGTGTTTGATTCTTGATTTTAAGGAAAAGGCATCAGTGCCAACATTTTTGGTGTTTCTTTCTTCAGAAATCCAAGGGCAGCCTGGAAGGAATACGACCACGGTGCTCTTGGTGTGTTTGCCTGATTAAGCTTCTCTTTACTTTTCGGATTTATTTTGCAATAAACTCTGTCTTTCTGATTTACCCTTTCTACTGGGAAAGACAAATAAAATGAGAATCCATTTTTTAAAGCTCAAAAATTTGTTGTCGTTACACTACAAAGCATTTGGGGCTTCATTAGTTAACTTTAGGAATTACATTACCTCTAAATTGCCTTCTTCCCAACCAGGAAGAGAACACTTCAGAAGAGTCAATATTTTCCCTACCCTGATGATCATACTTCTCCTAACCTTATTATATCACTGTTATCCCATTTTAAATGAACTGGATAGAAGAGGAGTAAGTTGAGCCAGAGGTTGGCTCTTTATTCTGCTTGATTGATTTTATGTACCTGCTTATATTTTGCTTCAAATCCACTCGTTGTAACTCACTGACCCAGTGAAGGAAATCTTGATTTTTCCCTTTCACCAATAAAAAGCAAATTGGTTTAAAGGCTTCAGGGCTATAACTCAACCCTCAGAATTTTTATGTCCTCACATCTGGGTTGGTGTGGTGATTGATTAGATGTTATAGTCTAATTAAAAATAACTATTGAAAAATGCAGGGGCAAACTCAATTTTTAAACGAGACTCGCAGAGCATAATCCCGAACGTTTTTAGTTCTGCTCGTAAAAGGCTTTGTGATCATTTGGCTTCTGCAGTGTTGTTTACATTGGAGAATGGTGTGGATTTGATAGTAAAATACCAAAACTGGAAAACCCGAGCACTGTTGCTATTGTTAAATCCTCAAAGGCCGTTTCATGCCTCTTTGTGCCCTCGTTGGACATGATTAGATTGAAAACATTGGAGAGCCTTCTGAAAAGTGCCACCAGCCAAATCCAAACCCAAATCCAGCCTGTTGCTCCACATTTCGAGTTAAAATTACAGCTGTAAATCCATGGTCGAGAAAGCTCCTTTTTCATCTGGTTTGCAACAAGGAAGTAGGGGAAAAAAGCTAAATAGAAGAGAAAAATTGAGCCAGAAAAAAAGCAAAGCCAGGGACATAACAGACATGTCTCAATCTCTGGGACAGTTCTAGACCTGTATCTAATAAAATATTTGTTATTTTAAACCTTAGGGTCAAATCACTTGAGATTTGCATGGGCTTTGTGCATAATTAATAAGTAAAAAAATCTATGAATAATCATCATAATTATTGTCATAATTTTAACATTATTATTATTATCATCACCATAATTATTGTCATCATTATTAACATTATTACCATTATTATCATTTTGGATGAGCATTTTAATTGAAATTTGATAATTTCTTCTAAAATGAAAACCACAAAACTATCAAAAATGTAAAAAAAACCTCTTGCAAGAAAAAGAAAAAAACTCCAATTTTGAGGTTTATTTTTTCTCTTTTCTCTCTTTTTTATATTCCTGTGCATTAAGTTTTGTAATATATCTATTATACTATACAATACTATACTCTTATATTAATTATAACTATATATTGATAAACAGTTCTCTCCTTATATATCAGTTATTCATGCAATTGCATAGAAATATGAATAATTTGTTTTTCAAACAAGTTTGTTCTTGATTTCCAAAATTTTCAATTTGTTTCATTTATTATTACGAAATAAAGGGACAATGTAATCCGTAAATTAAGTGCTATTTCATTGGCCTTTTTTTTACTATTATTTATTTGCATTATTATGAAATTCTTTATCTGATGTTATTTTACTTCAGGACACATGGCTGAGAAGGGTGGTTGGGCTTTTTAATGATTTCATTTTGGTATGAGGACCATTTCTTCTGATATTAGAGAAGAAAATACTAATAATAATGATAATAATGTCAATAATGATGACAATATTTATGGTGATGATAATAATGTTAAAATTATGATAATAGTTATGATGATGATTCATAGCTGTTTTTTAGTTATTAATTATGCACAAAACCCATGAAAATCTCAAGTGATTTGACCCTAAGGTTTAAAATACTAAATATTTTATTAGATACAGGTCTAGAACTGTCTCAGAGATGGAGACATGTTGTAGTGGTTTGGTCCAAAATACTCATTACTGTTTATCTGCTGTGAGATAAGAATTAGGAGAAATGCAAAGCAGGCACCAAACTTGAAAGAATATAAAGAAGTTTATTAACAGACCTAAAAGAAGAAAAAAAAATTATACCACCTTCAGAACTCTCCTCCTCCCCCCACCTTCCTCCCTTCTCCCACTGACAATGTGAAAAGACAACCCTTAAGATGTTCAGTCTGTTTACCACTTCCATAATAACCTTGTTCAGTCCATTTAGAAAGAGAAGTCTCTTCTTGCTCATGCTATGAAAACATTATCACAACGAGCCAGCCGCCCACTTCCAAATATTGTTCAGTCCATTTAGGAAGAGGAGTCTCTCTGCCTGCGTGTGAGTCCTTTCCCCCGACTTGCAGCTTTTCCCGCAACTGCTTTCGAGGGTCCACTCTTGAAGTTTTTGGGGTACAATTTTAAGGTTGAGCCGTTCAGAAACAAAAACAGAGGCCCTTCTCCTTCCCTGGGAGCAAAGGGTCTTCATCATCTTCATCGTTAGGACTATCTCTGGGAGCATCTCTAGGAACTGAGGTTTTCTCCTTTCCCATTTGGAGCAAAAGTCCTCATCTGGTCCATCTCTCCCTGTCCAAACTTCTCATGAAATTACAGCTGCGTCAGCATCTGCCTATCTCAGCGCAGGTGCTTCTGCTCACGAGTTGAACACTCCACCCCCCATATCTTCATGAAATTACAACAGGATACTCTGATATATCATAGCTTCACAACAGAATTTCAGCTTTAAGCATCTCCTCGCTCTCTTCCCTCAGGTTTTCAGCTCTTCACAGCAGTAAAAGGGTTAATCTCACCTCGGCCTTGCAGCTTTGCAGCTGGAATGTTGAATTTTTCTTATCGCAGTGGAGAGGGGGGAGAGCCGAGCCGCTCCGGCTGCCCACGGCAAGGCAGTGGGGGGGGTTCCATGGCTGGAACAGGTCCATCGGCTCCAGGATGGCCGTGGCCTGGCCCAGCCTGGCCCAAGCAGGGCCTGGCCGGGCCCGCTGGCCCCCACACGGGGCCCGCAGCCACCTGTCCCAGCGCCGGAAACGAGAGAGAGCTTGGGGGGGGAGTTTGCTTATTCTTAAATGTGGATCACAGAGGTGATCACAACTTTAAGTGGCTTAGAGAATTGTCCATATTCAAACTGGCCAGCTGATAGGTTCTATCAGTTCCCAGAGGAAACTGTAAGCACCCCTTAGCAAGGACGTCCCTTCCGGGACTATGCTTGCTAACCTATGACACGTCTGTTTTGTCCCTGGCTTTGCTTTTTTTCTGGCTCAATCCTCTTGAGGAAAAGAATTGAGTTACCCTGTGGCCCTACATCTTTACATGTTTTTTTCTCAGAACATCAAAATTTCAGACAATTTGTTCTTTGGGACCAGACCTGTGCCATAATTTATGGTTGTGCAGCACTTAGCACAAGTAACTTCAGCCTGGAGCTTCAAGGTGTTTCTGCAGCACAGCTGATAAATAATAATGGGATGGAGCCTCCAACAGGGAAAATGCACATTGGCTCTGAGGTGACAGAATGTGGATGAAAAAAGATAATTGTTCCCAGCTTTCTAATCTGGGAGGGGATCAGGAGATATTTTGGGGCTGTTCCCATAAAAGAGTTCAGAACAAACGTGCAGGAGTCTGCCCTTCACATTAGGAACAAAATAAAGGCTGTTGATGTCAACCTGAGCTTTCCATGGGAGGTGGGATGAAGGAGTCTCTGTCCTTGAGGCATCTGAAGTGAAAACTCATTCCTTACCCACATTCCATCCCTGTGCTGAGGTTCTCTGTGTGATGAAGACATGAAGGAACTTTAGTTGTCAGCTTTATTAATAAAGGATCCACTGTTACGAACCAGATGAGAAGTTCTTGCAAATAATCACAGAATTGTCAAGGTTGGAAAAGACCTCTAAGATCATTGAGTCCAACCCTTCACCCAGCACCACCCTGGTCACCACTAAATCATGTCCCCAGGGCCACATCCAGTTTTTCAAACACTCCCAAGGATGGTGATTCCACCACTTCCCTGGGCAGCCTGCTCCAATCTCTCAAGCCTCTCCATTTCCTACAAGTTCCTCCCCATTACAGTGGGACTCATCTTTGCAAGACATTTTCTTTTTCCTAATTTGGGTTCAATTTCAAAAAAATCCCACATTTTGTGAATTTTATTTCCAAGAAATTAATGAGTTTTCTGAAATAATCAGATTAAGAAATTTTTAATATCTGGTAACACCTGAGTAGCCTGGGTGAACTTGGCCCCAAACAAGACCTTCCACAAACACAGCATGGCCAAGGCTGCCCTCGGAATATTTTAGTGCAGGTGGACAAGGGGAAACAAGGTGAGGTTGAAAGATGAAGTGAAACAAGGTCACCTGGACCCGGATTCAGTCACTTAAAGATGTGATTTTGATAAATTCCTGTGTTTCAGCTCAGTGGCCAAGTGGCCACTGTTGGCAGTCAAGGAGAGAATTAACGCCTGACTAAATTTTAAGTTTTTGCTTTAGATCGAGCTGATTTTTTTTTAGCTCTAGCTGGTAACATCATTTAGACCTCCACTGTGTGCAATGGGGATTACAGACCAGACTCACCTGCAGACGTGCATTTAAATATCTGAATTCCTTCAAAGGCTCCATCTCTCAGCTGTTGATCCTTGTGAAGTTTCCCAATCTTGAAAATATTTTGCTTGATTAACCTGATTTTTATAAAGTATCTTTACTTGTGTTTTATTTATTTATTTTTTAATCAAATAACCCTATTCCTCCATCTTTGCATTACCCTATTTACACTTTCTAGAGAAGTGAAATGCATAATTCAATTAATCTTTTCCACCTCTCTACTTCAGACCTAGGGATGAACATTTCTTGTGTCTTCTGGAATTCTCAATCTCCAATTTCTTTCTGTTAACAGATTTTTAAATTTTATTTTATTTTATTTTCAGAGTGATTTCCATGATATCATAAACAAACCACAACAGAATCGCAGGAGATGTCTCCAACAATATTTATAATATTGAAATGATTTTTAGTAAAAAAATAAATTAACATCTTGAACATTGCTGGCCATAGTAATGTTTTGAGTGAACTTTATATGCAGAGTGCCACCACAAAAAGAGGTGGCAAGGCAGAAATAAATTCCTAGCAGTGACACTTTCTTCTGTGCAATGCTGCTTTGGATTTAATCCCATCAAACCTTCATGTATTTTGACAGGCCTGACATGGTTAATCACAAGCATGATTTGAGGAGTTTTAGACTCAAAAGAAATGCAATTAGAAGCTACTACAGGGTAAGAGTGCTTTCCCATGGTGTATCAAGGTAGTAAAGGCTGCTGACAAGTTGACATGGAAAGATCTCACTTCTATTTTAAAAATAAATGTGCTAACTTCTAAATATCATTTCTTAATCATTTAAACTACAGAGCCCTTTGTGTGCTTAATAGCATGAAAAATGCAATAAAAATGCCACCCTGAGAAAGCAGCTGCCTCTCAGCATAAGTAATGACAGCATCAGCTGCTTGTGGGCCCTGACTCTTCTGGGGGAAGGAGGGAAAGATTATTTCTTTCAAATTCATTAAAAGGCTCAATTATATCTTAATTAAGCCTATTAGTTTCTCTCTTTGGGGGACAGCCTCACATTTCCACTGGAGGCAAAGCACAGATCTCACGCCTGCCTTTGTTCCCCACCCCCTTGCTAAATTACATACAATAAAATATCGCAGCAGTGCCACATCTGGTGCTTTTATTCCATCAGCATCTCTTGCCTGTAACCTTCTGGGCCACAGTCCTTCTCAAACCTGACAATAACCACGGAATATTTGGGTTTGCCTCAGAAGTTTCTTTTTTTTTTTTTTTGTAGTTGTCTGTGATATACCTTGGAGCATTTGGGTTTGAATGGTCTCAGCCTCCAAACAAAATTCAGTAACAATGATACAGTTGTTTGTCTTGGGTCGGCGTTGAGTTGCAAGTTTACTCAAGTCAAGGATTCTACAAGCTCCTGTGTTTCTCCTGAAGCCCTTCCCTTCCCTTCCCTTCCCTTCCCTTCCCTTCCCTTCCCTTCCCTTCCCTTCCCTTCCCTTCCCTTCCCTTCCCTTCCCTTCCCTTCCCTTCCCTTCCCTTCCCTTCCCTTCCCTTCCCTTCCCTTCCCTTCCCTTCCCTTCCCTTCCCTTCCCTTCCCTTCCCTTCCCTTCCCTTCCCTTCCCTTCCCTTCCCTTCCCTTCCCTCCTCTCCCAAGGTTAGAATCTTGTGGCAACATCTTCAACAATTCTAGATATTCCTGATCATTAATCTTCACTAGGAAATAAAAATAATACCTTGTATTTACTTCTAAGACACATGGAAAGATGAATTTACTCTTTTTCCTTCACAGCCTTTGTGGTCCTATAAAAGATTCCATCATCTCCCTGGATAGTGTTTGGAATTCAAAGAAACCCATTGAAGAGGTGTTCATGCCTAAAAGGAACTTGTATTCAAATGGTGGGAAGATGAAGTATTGGAGACAGGACAAAAGAAGAGAAATATTTTGTGCTAAGTATATTGATCTGAGCTGAAGTTCTTCAGAAAAAAAAAGTCTCGTAAAGTAGAATATTTGTGTTTCTTCCTCTTTTGTCAGGTGTCAGAGTTTGGATCAGAACAGAAAAAAAAATTGAAATCATTTGGAAAATAGAAACACTGAGAATAAAGGGTAAAGCCAGGCAAAAGGGAAGAAGGATTTTGTTTAGAGACCAGTCACAGACCAGTGCTCTCCTTTCCTTCTTCTCACTGTTTCTCATTTTAGCAGTTTTAAAATGCACTCTTCGAATTCAGACAATTTCTGAGGTTTTGTTTGGGATTTTGGTTCTGGTTTAGATATGTAAAGGTTGGGTGACATGAATCCCCCCTTCCTGCTCAGACACAGCTCTGGTCCTCGAGCCTTTGGCTTCCCCTGGAGATTTTATGAAGGACCAAGATACATTTTAGGACGGTTCATCTTCCAAAATGAGACAAGAGCAGGTTCTTTCAACCCAGTATAACCGAGGAATTGTGGTCAGAGGAGAAACAGAGTGACTGTAAGGTAAATAAAGTAGTAGTGCAGTGCAGTGTGTTTAATTTTTTGATTTTGAACATGTCCAGAGGAAATTCAGTGCCTGGAACGGCCATTCCATGGCTCCACCTCTGACCAGCCACTGTATACACAGAGGGAAGCAGAGCTCTGCATGGAAATGCACATTTATTTAAAGGGTTTGTTGACGTTAAGGCGCAGAAAGATCATCACAACCCTCAGTTTTGATCCAGAGCAGAGAGCACTCACTTAGGGCTGAAGTGGAGTTTATATTTTTAAAGAGTAACCTGAGCCTATTTGAAATATGGCAAGCAGTGCAGGAATCCTCAGTTTTACTCCTTCCTCTCTATTTCTGCCTCTAAGTTTATACGTTGTGTGTTCTTTCAAACAGTGGGAAGTGCAAGCTTTGCACTTTTGCCTTTGCTTGGAATAATAAAATAATAAAAGCCAGCACCAGTCTGGTGCTGCTGGGAATTCTGCTCTTCCTCAAAGCCCTCAGCTGCTATAGCTCAACACTTGGGTGTGTCAACCAGCACGTGCCTGCAAAGCATTTGTCATTAAGTTTATCTTAATTTTTAAAAAGCTTTTTGTTTTTTCTCTTTTCTTCTTCTGATAAAAAAAAATCAAGAATTCTCCAAATTATATTTCAATGGATCAAAACACCTGGGAGCTGTAATACTTTTCCCATGTATTGAGTAACAGAATTTTGGTTATTCTATTGCAAGAAACATCTTCTTGTGGAGTTATTTATGTATTAGTGACTTGAACAGAGGCAAGGAATTTTGCAGGGAACTATAAATTTATTGTTTTTTTTGTAAAGTTTTAAGATTGTCCCCAGAGTGAGGAACAGCCCTTCTGGGCCAGCAGACTCCAGCAACACCCCCAAAACACCTCCTGGCCATGGTTCAGAACTCCCACTGCTGCAGGAGCTGTTCCAAACAGGCAGTTTGTGTTTGGAATTGTTGGTTTTAGTGCTCTTTTTACTGGTTTTATTCTTTAATTGTAAAGATAAGAGTCTCTGCATGCATTTGGCCTAAAGACCAGAAAATCCCTTGATTTAACTGGACAAATGTAGCTATAAAATATCTAAGAGGTGTAAGCAGATAACTCTGCTTTCTGGGGTTTGGGGTATTTATGTAACCAGAGTGTATTTAAGCCACAAATTCCCTGCCAAGGGTCTTAAATGTGGGTGTTGGTAAAGAATTCTGTATGTTAAATTTATTTGACATATATTATTAGCTTGTTAGTTATGCTAAATCATAAAGCAAATTATTATTTGCATTCCTGACACAAAGTTTAAGAAATCAGGGAGGCAAATGGAGTAAATCTGCCTCCTCTGGAGATGTGCAATCCAGGATTGCAGGGCTATCACCTCTAAAATAACCATTATTAGTCTTGTTTCTTTATGTTTACTGCAGCAGCAATTTGAAAACACTCCTGTCAGGTGCCATATCCTGTTCTGTTCCCTGAAAATTGACCATTCATAGAAATTAGAAGCAAAATAAACTGTCAAAAACAACTTTTCTACTTCCAGTTTAAAGAGGAGAAATGAGGCCAATAGGGATTAATTATTTGTCCAGTGGAGTCTGGAACAATAGTTGTTACTTTGATTAATTATTGACAATTAGAAAGTAATTTTAATGTAATTTATTGCTTCTTGGCATTGCTGTCAAGGCACAATCCCTGTAGGGAAACAGACAAGAATCTGCAATGTGGGCTAATGATTAGTCCTGGGTCTCGCAGAAATTTAGATTTGTATTGGGTTTTTATTGCCATCTTCACAACAGCTGTTCAGGGCGGGCCTGTGGAATGAAGCAGTGCCCTTCCTTACAGATTTTCAATCTCTCTAACAGGGAAATCATCTCCCCTCCTTTGGAGATGCCACCTGTCCTTGCTGGCTGTACCTGGACTTCCATCTTACACAAACCTGATCATTTTAAATGGTTCCAGTTTGGGTGCTGAAGCCCATCCAGTGTCCCTGGGTTTGCAGTTTGTATTCCATCCTCTTCCATGCCTTCAGCACTTCATGATTTTTTATTTTTCCTATACAATAATCTGGTTTTCCTGTGGAGTGGCAGCTGGGAAGATTCATCCTGGCTGTATCAGCAGCCCAAGGCAGGTGGCAAAACTGCCTGGGAAAAGAGAAGCTCCATCAGAGATCAAATGAGAAGAGCCACCTCATCTGACCCTGGCTCCCCTGGAGGAGCCTCTGTTTCTGTTCACTAAGGAGACCAGGAGAAAAAAAATCTATGTTTAACCCTGATGTTTCAGATTGTGAAAACTTATGGAATGAGTATAAATTTTGCTGTATTAGAAAACGGCATAAATTTTTTGAATTATTTAATCCAATGTCCCAAATTGCCACAAGACCATCCTATTTTTTCCTGCATGAGAAGGTGTATAAAAATTTAAGCATGTTCTGATTTATTTTTCCTTTTTTCTTGTTTTCTTTTTTCTTTTTTTTTTTCTTTTTTGGCAATATGTTCTTTTGAATTTCGTATCAAACAGCATCAAAATACTGCTTGTCATACATATGGATCATTATAGTAATAGAATAAGCAGAACCTCTCAAAAGAACCTTGAGAAGTAGGAAGGCAGATGCTTTGTTTCCAATAACGTGTAATAAGCCCTCTATAAACTTTCAGCTTGAGATATAATAAGATTATAATCGTGAAAAATAAAAGTTTTTCCAGAAAAGTCCAAACTTATGCTTTTTTTTTTTTTTTCTGGCAGTGAAAAAAATGAAAACTTTTCTCTTTAACCTGCAGTGAAATACTCTTGAGCTGCAGCACATAAGCTCTGCCGCCTGAGATATTTTCCAGGTAGTTCGGTGTCAGATGGACTCCTGCCCAAAAACTGAGAGAAAAACATGTCCTGCTTCCAAAACAAACTCGTTCTCACTTCAAGAAGACACACAAAAGAAGAGTTTTCAGCTTTCATAAGCTCACCCGGGTCAGGTCAGGAACTGGCAGTGAAAAAGGGAACACACCTGTGTTGGAAAAGGGAGTTCACAACGTGTTGCTCAAAGGATTTAGAAGCAACAGGACAAAAGAGGATTGTCCGCAGCATTCCGGTGTGGAGCAGCCCGGTCCAACACCCTGCCCTGGGCATGGGGCTAATCCACCCTGGGGCCATGGTGGAGGGAAGCTGAAGGATGTTCTTATTGTTCTACTTTGGGCAACCAACTGATAGGGACATCTTGATAATTAAAGAGGCATTACGGGCCCATCCAGAAGAGAGCTCACGGAACTTGAGGGTTTATTTTGTTCTGAATCAATGCCATAAAGTGTTTGCTCCTTCCAGATCCAATGTAGGGAGTCCAGCCTTGCACCCAAAATCCAGAGTGAGCATGACCTCATCCTGCGTCTCCCATGACCCTCGGGTCTCTTCTCCAAGGCATCCAGTCCAGCTCCTGGCCCTGCACAGACACCCCAACAATCCCACCCTGTGCCTGGGAGCACTGTCCAAGCACTTCTGGAGTTCTGACAGCCTTGAGGCCGTGCCCGTTCCCTGGGGAGCCTGTTCCGTGCCTGGCCATCCTCTGGGGGAAGAACCTTGTCCTGATATCCAACACAAAACTCCTCTGACACAGCTTTGAGCGATTTCCATTCCTGGATGCTCTCTTCAGACCCTTGATCCGCTTGTGGAAAATCAGCTCTGCTCAGCAGGGCTGGGCCATGGACTTACCCACAGATGCCCCTGACTTCTGCTCCTTGGATATCCATTGGAATCCTGAATTCTGCTCCTTGGATGTCCATTTGAACCCCAAATATGGAGGTTGGCCTCTTCTTGAGGGCACAAAAAGTAGAAAAACTCAAGACAAACGAAAACTGCCTCTTTGGTGTCTGGAGTGCTTTGGACTCTAAATCAGTTTGGGTGAGCATCCACTGACATGTCTCTCTGAATTTAGGGTCCTTTGATCTCTTGCTGTAGAGTTTGAGGCATCCAGGCAGATTTCTGAGTTGTTTCTTCTGTCTATGTGCAGATAGTGATGTTTCAGAGGTTTTTGTCTTTCTCAATCTGAGCCATTATTCAGAAGAAACACAAAAAGCCAGATCTGATAGAAAAATTGGTGGTTTTCTCCTTTCATCCCCTTGAGTTTTCAATACCATCTTTTCCTCCAGAGGCATAGGAGAAAAAGAGGTGAAAGACATTAATTTATTTAACATGAACAAGGCAACTGATTTTCTCTCATTGTTGTTCTCAGAGATGGATTTATTTTTAGTTTTTAAAAATTAATTTAAAAGGCAGAAATCATCATGAGGCAGAAGTGGGAACTAGACCATTTCAGCCCACACTTGTTAATTTTGCAAAGCTATAAGCTATGAAATATGGCCTTATAGAAGTAAAAATATTGGGCAGCTGTAACCATGAACACTGTGACCACGCCTACATGTGATAATAATGCAAAAGTGAAAAACAAAATTCTCCTCATCAGCTCCACCAAGAGTTAATTTTCAAGATGGTCAAATATTTCAAAATACTGAACTAAAAATAGCAGTGTTCCTGTAAGTTGTTTAAACTGCTGGAAAAGCTCAGGCTGTAGGACCAGGGTAAAGCCCCTCACACATGCACAGATTCACACATGTACAGTCATTTCTTTGAATTAAATTCTGTAGAAGAAAGGAAAAAGGAAAAAGAAAACCAGAGCTACCATGCTGTTTGCTCAGCTGGTCTCATGTTGACAGTGAATATTTGGCTTGAGCCCTATGGCTACCAAGCTGAAAAAAAGCAATATTTGTCACACTTTTAATAAAAACATGTTTTAAAAAGGCTTCTTTTTTTTTTGACATTTCACCTTTAAAAGTTTTTTTTTTTTTGGGTCCTGGCTAAGGAATCCTGCCTGCAGGTACTACGTTATCTCTTTTCCAAATGTTATCTCCTTCCATTTGAGGAATAATAGAAAGGCTGCACAGACTGCACAACTGTTGGAGACCTGGGGCTTTGCAGCTGGCATTTTCTTCTACTTTTTCCTGCAATTATTCTCCATGTCAGGAAGAAATCTATTATTTTCCTTGCAGAAAGAATAAAAACAAGCAAATACAGAGAAATTCAATTAAAAACCTAGAAAGACAAACAGAACAAACACCAAATGCATCGGTGGAGTCATAAAGCAAAAGAAAGCTGAGATCTTCAGCACACAAGAAGTTACACTCACAGCAAAGAGTGTGCAATGGGCAAGGATGAAATCATAAAAGTGAAATTCTCTATATTTAACTTAAACTGTCCAGATTTTAGCATCAGCCATGACAATCTGTGCGTTTCCAGCATCTGCCTATGTTGGAATGATTCCCTTTTAGGAAATGCTTCTATTTCCACAGCAGTCATAGGGTCAGCATAAATACTTGGGCATAGAAGAAAAAAAAAAGCCTAATCATTAGGTAGCTGTGGTGAGGTGAATTTTGGCTTGGCTGAAACCACCTGAATCACATATGGCATCTTTTACTCTTCTTTCCTTAAATAAATATGTAGGTCCTGGGATCCACAAGGTGTTACGGGATGGTTTGCACAGGATATCTGCACACTCTTGAGGAAGGGATTTGCCTCACCTTGTTTTGGTTGGTCTTTAAAGGCCAACCCCAAGTGCTGGACTAAATATGACCCCTTCTTTCCCCATCTGTGTCTCTCCTGCCTCACAGCAGTTCCACGGGAGCCAACGCCAAGGCTCCTTCCAGCTTCTTCTCCAACAGCTCCAGTGCTGGCCGAGGTTTGTGAAACAGCTCTGTCCTGTCAGAGAGCCAGCCTAGAGCATCACCAGGAGTTTTCTTAGGACTGGGAAGTGTTCTCCAGGCCCTGGCTCAGGTATTGATTGCTCCATTTCCTAAGTAACACAGGAATGGTGTTGTCAGTGTGCCTCCAATCCCTGTGCCCATCCTTCTCCTCTTGGGAATGGTTGGTGGTGCATTCTTGCTCCTGAGCCTGGTCCATGCTTGATGTTAGATATCCCTGATCCAGGTACTGGTGGGATGGGAGGTTGCTCAAAGCCACGTTATTTCCTCTTCTTGCCCACTTCATTTAACACACATTTAATCTCTTCCAGTGGCCTCACTCAAGGTGTTGCTCATGGATGGGGTGGGATGACCAAGGAACAGGCTGTGCCACTGAGATTTAACTGTTTTTTCACCTTTCTCTTTTTTTTTTACCTTTCTCAGTTTTTTTCACCTGATGCTGCACCTTGATCTGTCAGGAGAGCTATTATCTGTGTCAGCAGTGTTCTGGCTATGTTTAAATATTTGTAAGTATTTTAGATAAAGTTTTGCCCCATTTATGTGACCAGCCTGATGTCACAATTTGTAACTATATGCTCAGAAGTTTCTTGGTTAAAAATACCAAACCACCAGCAATCATTTAAAATTAAATAAGTGATTCTAGCATTTGAACTCTCATCCAAATCCAAGAATTACAATTGCAATTCCTGTCCTTGAAACCAAACAAACCAAACTAGCCAAAGGTGATTGCATGGTCAGATCTGTGTATCATGATAAGCGTGCAACACAAGACAAGAATCAGAAATATCCAGGCTAAGAGAGTAAATATAAGAATTCTGGGGAAAAATGATCGACTTTCTCAGCTCCTGCCCAAGAAGGTAGATTGTGGCAGAGAACTGAAAAGAATTTCTGGAAACGTCTATCTCTGAGAAACCAAAGGGAGCAGCATAACAAACATGATTTCAAAATCTATAACGCAGACCTAGCTCAGGAACAAAAATCAATCCTATTGACTTTGGTGCATGTGGGAGAAGAAGGGCTGGAAATGGAGATCAGTGACTTTGTGGTGGATCACTCAGGGGCAAAGTCTCACTCTTTAACCTCAGGTTGTGTTTCTATCTGGATGGAGTGGAAACGTTGAAAAATTAATTTGTCCCACCTAGTGTCCCTTGAGGAAATATCTCTTATCTTCTGGATTCCTCAGGCAATCCCTCTCTCCCAGAACATTTTTAGTCTGTCCTGTTTTTACCCTCCTATGTGGCCATTCAAGCAGAGGAGTTGTCATCCAGGAGTTTTCATTCATTCATTCCTCTCTGCCTTGTGGACTCACCACATGAGAAATTAGAGAAAGCCACTGAAATGTCTTGTTTAGTCCTTTTGATAACATAAACCAGGATATTCCACCAATTTCTCTTCTTTTTGGCCAGCTGACACGAAAGAAGCTACAACATAATTTCCACAGTCATAAAATTTCAATGTAGGGAGGCATAAATCTCAAAGAGAAACAAAACCCACCACGCAGTAATTCATTTAAGTGATTAAGCAGTCTTAATAACCACTCTCTCATTTTAAAGTTTAATTATCCAAGAGTTTGTCTGTCAGAATAAACTTCCAAGTAAAATAATAACTCGACCATCCAGCAATAATTGTTCAGTATTTTACGAACCGTTGAAGTTTTAAACAGATATTGTATAAACTGTGGTTAGTGGGTGACAACACAGCGTGTCCAGAGGTCTAGAGAGTGTTGCAAAAGAGATCTATTATGGACACTGGAAATGTTCTGAATTTCAGATTTGCCAAGAGTTTTGTATAAATATCTGAGCCCTAGAGAAGAAAGTCATGTAAAAGCCAGGTGGTTCATTAAAATTATCTGTGTTAAGTTTCCTGCAGAGATAAGAAAGAGAGGCATCTCCAGAAGGCTATTTTTGGCAGTTGTGGATGATAAATTTCTGCCTGAAAATATTAGTAATGCTCTATTGATTACATGGGGAATTTTGAAAAGCAGATATGAATAAATGCTTAACTTTTAGATATGTGAGTCTTTGGGTTTGAGAGGAAAATTGCTGATGTGTGTCTGTCATTTATGACGTTTGGAGAATTCTGGGACTCAGTATCTCACTCTGACAAACTGTTGCATTTACTTCTGTTCAGTATAATTTTATTTTTTAATTCTCAAAGAAGAGAATGCAGATAGTCCTGCAGATAGTTCCTTTTTCCTGAGAACACTTTTATCTACAGATACCACATGCAGTGGTAAAACACTTCAGCTTATTTTTATTTGCTGTGAGTGGAAGGAAGATCAGGAGAATGGCTTCAGAACTGGAGGTGTGCAACTGTTGCTGGGTAAAAGACATTCAAAATGCACAAACAGAAAACAAACACTCTGGCCCTCCAAAAAATTGCAGATTTCTTTTCTGGAAGGCATTTCAGAATGCCAAAAATAGTAAAAATGCATTTGAATACACAGAATTCTGGGAAAAGGTGATCCAGTCCATTTTATGGAATGATTCAAATCGAAGCATGTATTATCTTGAAACAAATGAAGCTTTGCTGACCCATACAACACTCAGACCTCTCACTGCTATTCCTGTAACAGTGGATGCAAAAGATGAACTTTATTGAGCATCCAGCAGAAATCCAGGGGGATTTCTTGTGGAAGGGCATTACCTGAAAAATAGGTATACGCAGATTCGGTGTAACAAAGGAAATTAAGTTATTATTAAGTAGAGGGATATAAAAGCAGGAGAATAGCAAATTTAAGGTTAAATATTAATGAGTGTTCCGTTAAAGGTGAGGTGACATCAGCTCTGTTGGTTTTCAGTGGGAGATGAATTTGTGGTTGGGCCAGACAACTTTGAATTGTAGCCATGGTGGAAAAAATATCTGTAGTTGTGATGAAGTAACCTGGAAATCTCATCCAGGGGCTTCCATTCTTTTGAGTAAGCTCTCGTATGAAATACACTTTAGCACAGGAATGTATTAATTTCTCATGTCATTACAATATTGAATAGATTCCTGAGCAATACACTGAAGGAGTATAAAAAAAGGGAAGTAAATCCATTTTATAACTTTAACATAAATATGTATAGTGTCCAATAATGTGCATACTGCTCAGAAACAGAATGGAATTAATATTTAATTATTAGAACTTGCTATCAATTATTAAACATTTCCACATTGGTGATGTTTAAGGCCCAACTTGCAGGAGAAATTAAAAAATACCAAATATTTCTGAGTCACTGTCTGCCCAAACTAATATCTTCAGAGTGACTCATTCTGATGTATTTAGCCCATAAAATATCAGCATTCAAACTGTTCTTGAAAATGCATTTATGTCCCTGGGAATCAAAGTCCTGTCTTTAAACTCACCATGAACTATAACACTTGTCTTATAAAAGCCCATCAGTTGACCATTACAGACTCTTCCACAAGAGAAGATGGAAGATTTCTTGTAAAATTTATTTCCCCATTAATTACAGGGATTTGTCTTTTCCTGAATGAATCATTTCTACCTCACAGAGCCAGGTTCCCATAACATTTTCAAGGCAGTTGAGGGAATCAGACAGCAGAGCACTTAAAAAGCAAAACTTGTCTCTCAGCACTGCTTTTGAGTTTCCAGTGAGTTGTTTTCCTCCTTCTGACTGTGCAATGCCCAATGCAGACTTTCACAGGATCGTGGAATGACTTGGGTTGGAAGGGACATGAAAAATCATCTGTTTCCACCCCCCACCATGGGCAGGGACACCTCCCACTATCCCAGGCTGCTCCAAGCCCCATCCAGCCTGGCCTTGGACACTTCCAGGGATGGGGCAGCCACAGCTTCTCTGGGCACCCTGTGCCAGGGCCTCCCCACTCTCACAGGGAGGAACTTCTTCCCAATCTCCCATCCAGCCCTGCCCTCTGGCACTGAGAAGCCATTCCCTGTGTCCTGTCCCTCCACCCCTTGTCCCAAGTCCCTCTCCAGCTCTCCTGGAGCCCCTTTAGACATTGGAAGGGGCTCTGAGGTCTCCCTGGATCTTCTCCAGGTGAACACCCCCAGCTCTCCCAGCCTGTCTATGAACTTATATCTCATTTTGGTCCTGATTTCTGTACCCTTACAAAAAGTAACCACCCTACAGCTGCTGACTGGGATCCTCACCAGCTGCTCATTCCTCTTTAAATTTGTCCCTGCTTCTTGGGCAACTGGAGGGAAGTGTAGAAGCAACATCCCACCTTCAAATTAGGGTAATAAACCGTTCTCCAGCCTCAGCATTCTTCTCACTTCCCTTTCAAGTCACTGGGAGAATGATCCCATGAGAGACATCCAACTCTCTGGAACACATTATTAATTGTAATGATTTGACCTCTGCTGGCTGCAAAGGCAGAGCAGGGTGACTATTTCAGTAAACACCCCCACTGTGGATGTTATAAATAGTCAGGCACCTCTCAGTTTGTCCAGTTCACTGCTCCAGCTCCTAAATCTCTTCCAAATTATTGCAGTACTTTTTTTCCCAGCCATTAATGTCTTGTCTGCAGAGCAGAGAAGGAACAGCCTTATTTTATGCTTTGTTGTGAAACAAACAAAATATAAATAAAGCCCTGGACTAGCAGCTGGAGTTAATCCAGAATGAAACACTCGGCTTAAAATGGAATGTTTAAAAGGCAGCATTTAACCCCTTTTTCATTAACAATATGTTTCTAAATAAATCAAGGTTTTAAAACAAGAGAATTATTTTGCTCTCAAAATGTCAAAGTTAATATCTGACTTGTAATAAGTATTTCACACTTCCTTCATTTTTTTTAGACAATTAGGAAAACTGAGTGTCACCCCTCTTCCAAATACATTTTGCAGTCATGTTACTCTCTGCCAAAGAAGCTCGTGCCCATTTCTAGCTGTATCAGATAGAACAGAATGTCTGCAGCCCATCAGCCTGACAGAGACAATAATCAGTAACAAAGAAGAGCCCAAAAATCTTTCTTTGAATCTTTAGTAAATCTGAAAAATCCTTTCTCTATTTTGTGCCAACAAATCAGTGGTAGATTGAGGTCCAGTCTGTTTTTCTTTCCTTCTCTGTTGGCCAAATATCCTAATTTATTTTCTGGGAATAAAGAACTGGTCCGTTGCTACAAGAGTTCATCCTTTTCTGCATTGCCCAATAAGTTTACAAATTACAGAAAACAGCTGAATTTAAATTGTTCCCTAGAGAATCAAAGCCATGTGACAGAAATGGCAGTGAAGATTCTGATTTTTGGGAGAACAAAAGATGGATGTACTCTAAATAAACCTGATTGGTGATGAGGATGAGTTGGATGATTAACAAGACTGATATTGGCAAATATAAATACCCAATGTTGTTCTCAATCAGAAGTTGCAGAGTGCAGAGTAAGCAGTGTTTTAAGAAAATGAGGTTTTAATGCAACTTTTCCAGGAATATTTTCACAAAGAAAACAGTGGAAGCATTTTCAATGCATCTACAGTGGCTGCTCCCTATTTAATCACCTATTTAATTATCCAAGACCTGTGTAGTGAAATCCTCAACTCCTGGTTTTAGAGGCTGCATAAAGGCAAAAAAAAAAATGTGTTGGCTATAAAATGGTTGTAGATGTACACCAGCAATTCCAGGGACTACAATCAATGCACCAAAAGTAATTACAAGCCACGAGACACAAAATTCTGGGAATTGCAGCAGTCCCTGTCTGGCATTTTTCTCCAGAACCAATTTTCTGGAGACCTTTCTGGCTAAAAGGATGAAGAAACTGGAAAATAGAGCAAAGCTCAAGACTCGGAAGGAAGTGAAGGAAGGAAATGCACTCTGTATTTCGGAATGCTCATGAATAATTTATACACAAAATAATGTGGGAATGGATGTGTTTGGAAATACAGTAGTGATGTAGATGTCATGGGTTGATGTTTTTTCCCATCATTTCTTCTCCCCACACCCAATTTTCACAGCTGAATTCGGGTCCCCATGACCCCTCTATCAGCAGTGGATGTCAGGCATCGCTTTTGGAGCTTTTCCTACCCCCAACTCTTTTAGCAGCTCTGGTTCTCTGAGCGCTCCTTAACCTGTTTCAACCAAGAAAAGATGATTCAGGAAAGACCAGAATTTTGCTTGAGTCGATCAGGGAACAGGCAGAATTCCAGTGGCAGACTTGAGGGAAGAGCAGGATCACATAGGAGCACGCTGCTGTCAGGGAGGCCGTTTGGGAACTCCAAATATTTAGTTCATAATTAGAGAAAGTGGTTCAGGTTACCCTGCCCTTTGATTTAAATACAAGAAAACAGAGCACAATTGAAGATTTATAGGTCTTGAACACCAGAATCAGAGTGCTCGAACAGGACAGACCTGCATCACTGACAGAGGGGAAAAAAAAGGAAACTTTCCAGTGGAAAAAAAATAAAAGCTCTAATATCCTGTTAGAACTACTTCTGCACAAGGATCAGCACCCTTTTGAATTAATGGAGAATGACAAAGTATTATTGTTCTGAGAAATCATACTAATGTCCCATTCTCAGCGTCTAGAGCCCTGGCATTATAAAGTTCAGGACTAATAAATGTCCTTCAGTAACAAAATCATTTAAAAAGTTCATTTTATCATTTAATAGTTCCAGGAACGCCTCTCTTAAAAGTCTTAAAGTTGTCAGAAAATTGGTCATTTGCTTTCCCAAACACATGCTTATCCACTGCTTACACTGCCCACGGGATTCCAAGAAGATCTGGAATACTTTAAAAGTTACTTAAAAAAAAAAAAAGAACAAAAATAACTTTACAAGTTGATCCAAATCCAATCTTCTTAAAATCAGTTTCTTGTCTTTTTTTTAACTGTTACACAGCCATGTGTTTTTTCTGCCATATTTCCCTTATTGCTTCCTTCACGCAGAAAATTACCAGTGAACACAAGGATGCTTTGGTGCTTCTTTTAGCATTCCTTGCCTTCCTGAAGCTCCCATGAATTTTAAAAGGATCGTGGTACATAGGCAGTGCCCTTTTTGGGCAGTCAGAAGGGTCCTTATCCCTAAAGTCCAAGTGGATCCAAACCATTCCAGGCATGGCTTCGTGGTTAACAAGGCTTAAGTGGAACGGATTTGATGAATAGGAAAGGGATGAGTGGAATCCCTGCTGTTAAACCTTTGCTTAGGTGGTCTTTCGATGCAGCTTAAAAGCCCAGTCCTTGTATAAACGACTGCTTCTCTTCATCACTGCAGTTCTTACTGTCTTTGGAGACAGTTTATATTCCAGGGTGGGTTTTAAAAGGAAAGTTGTGGTATTCCAGGGTAGATGGATGGTGTAAGTGCAAGCAGCAGCTATTCCTTTAATGCTCCTTCTGCTGGGAAAATATGAACTCTTGTCCCTTGCTTAGACTAAACACTGGCCAAAGTTATCTTCTCAGTGCTTGAGTGCTTCCAGTTTTCCATTTCACATCCTCATCTTTACAGCTTGCAGTGGCAAAATGAGTTCAACCTAAAGAAACTTCCCAGGACTTTGGCAAGGTCCTTCTAACAGCAAAGAACGCTCTGTGCAGATTCGAGGGTGCTGGGTGCCCCCCTCTTCTGTTTCATCCAGAGGTTTCCCCTTCAGCAGCCTGATCCTTTCCCACCAGGGCAAAGTTAAATCCATAAGTGACATTGGTATTACTCTTCACCCAATTCCAATTATACAAAGGAATAGCCAACCTATACAAGCAGAGCTTTGTTCTCGAGCTGGAGAGTCTGTACAGGCTGTGCAGGGATTTCAGGGAGTCTCCCCCTCTGGAGACATTCCAAACCCACCTGGATGCATTCCTGTGCCACCTGCTCTGGATGGCCCTGCCTTGGCAAGGGCTTGGACTGGATGGTCTCCAGAGGTCCATTCCAACCCTAAGGATTCTGTGATCATGTGGAAAGGAGAAATTTGAATGCTAAAGAAGTTCAATATATTGAGCAAAGGGCAGTGAAGAGTCCTCAATGTGTTCCTTTGTCACCATGTGCACCCACAACTCCTTCATGGGGTCCTACAGGGACGTTACCACCCCTCCTTGGTCCTGAAGTTTCTGTAGCTGGTGTAACCCATCCCCTCCACATTTCAGCTCCTATCAGGACTGCACAGTTTGTAGCATTTGTAGCAAGCTGGATGAAAATCATCATCAAATATCTCGTGTCTCTGTGGTGCGATGGGAGCAGAGGGCAGAGAGCAGAACCTCAACATCACAAGTGAGAGGGAACTTAAACACATCCAGAGGTGCTGTTTGTTACTTAAAGCACAGGGGGACAGAATGATGGAGTGGGTGAAGAATTGCAGAAGAATTCAGGAGAGAGCATTTCTAGCTGATAGTCCAGAGGACGAACTTCTAAAAATCATCTCACCCCTACATTCTGCTGTTAACATCCTGATAAAATGAGGAATGAGTATTTAAGGGTATAATATTCTTATCATTGTCCTCTTGCAAGTCTTTCCAGGCTAAGCATCTTCTGTTGTGAGCAAACAAAATTGAATAAACTGTGTTTTTCCCAACTTTCATCCTTGTAAAGCTACTTCAATTGCCAACAGTTAGAAACAAGCAATAAAATGGTTATGCCTGTAATCAATATTCAACAAAAAGAGCATGTAAAGAATATGTATAAAAATACATATTAAAAACTCACTGCTTGTCTAGATTTACTGGAGCTGCTTGTGCGCTTCAAGAGGGAGAAAGAGAATCTGTGTCACAGCAGATCTACCACTGACCCTCTCTTTGCTACAAGAAGTCGCATTTCATTAAGTTTTAATGTTGCAATCATCTTTACTCAGCCAGGAGGATAATGTGTTACTGCATGCACTTACATTATCTATGGAGTTATTTAAAAGCAGCACGCTACCTTTATGTATCACCATTCCCACACCCCTCATCTTTATCTTCAGCACAAGGAAGAAGTAAAAAGTGGGAAGAGAAAACTGAATCAGGTCTTAGAGGGAGGATTCTGTGTGTAGGAGGCACCTCCTGCCTGCCTGAACTACACCTGAGCTCATCAGTGTAATATTAATTTATCTTTTCTCAATTTCTACTTAATATATTCGAGAGTCCAGGATTAAAATCCTCTCATCCTAAAGCAGAACAAGGCAGATGACTCACATTTTAAGAGATCTGTGTCTCTGCAATGACTGGGAAAACTGCATAAGTTTATTTGCTCTAAACCATAGACATCTGATCTTGGGGGAAATTAAGCCTACAGGGCAGAAGGGTGTTGTTGATGGTCCCTCTGAAACTGGGAAACTCCCTCTGAAACCCTCTGACCTCCCTCTCTGGGCCATGGGCAGCTCAGTGTAGAGGTGATGCACATCACATAAATACATGGGGGCACATGATTGGTATCTCATGTGTTTTTTATTTCATTAAAAATGTGGATTATTTCTCTTTTTCCCATCTCAGTATCCTGTTTTGGGAGAAATTGGATGTCTGTTAAACTCTTCTGGTTTCCTGAGCATCCTGCAGGCCTGTCCTGAGTCAGTTGTGGGGTGCTCAGAAATTCTGCTTGTGTTCATCCAGCACATGACACTCTAAAATATATCGGATTTTTGATAGTAATGGAAAACTCTTGCCAATTTAAAAATGGAAAGGGTATGGTTGTGTTCTGTGTGCTAGAAGAGGGAATTGGAAGCACAACACATGACCCAGGTTGTTGGCTGTTGGACTGCACAGACCTGTGCAGTTAAACACAGGTGTAACCAGCAGCAGGATCAGGACTTTGCCTGCAACAAGGTGTGGAAAATTGTTCACATTCTTGGCAATGAATATAAATATAAATATAAATATAAGTATAAATATAAATATAAATATAAATATAAATATAATATCCTCGAGATTCTCTTACACAGAAATGTGATAAACTTTGATGGTCCCTCTAGAAGGTGGCAATTTGTGCTACATTTATGGTAAAATATTTTACACATTTAAAGCCTCATTTTGTTGATTTCCTGAGAGGAAAATACCAGAAAGAGCAACTGAAAGGGAAATGTCTGTGACCTTTTAAATTCATATAAAATTATAAGCAGTTAAGAGAAAGATGTGGCAGGATAGAAAAAAAAAAGAGTGGACAGAATGATCAATTAATTGTGGTTATATTTATTAAACCTCATTTGGTGAGGTATAATTTAAAGAGAAAGGAAGAGGATTCATCTGACCAAACGAAGAAGTCTGCAAAGTTTCACAGGATATTGATGTAACAGCTCCTGTGGGGTTATCACTTGGATCACCTCTCTGTGAGCAGAGAGCAAAAGGAGCTTGGAGAGCAGAGTTCCTCTCACAGAAATGTAGATGGCAAATGCACATTAGGTGATTTGCACCTTAATGGTAAGTCTGTAAGAGGAACTCAGTGTGACAAGTTCAGCTGTAAATGTCATCACTGAAGATTTCTGAAGTCAGTTATGATTAGTCCCAGCTTCTTTGCAATTTTTCCAAAGCCAAATAGCAAATATATCTGAGAACTGGAAGAGCTACACCGAAATGTGTGAGTGGAATCAGATCCCATTTCTTCAAATTTTAACTTTAATCCACTTTAATAATTAAGCACAGAAATTAAATCTCCTTTTGAAGGCCACCCCCCTGCCCTTATTTCCCTATGAGGGCTGTCCTTGATCTGCTTGGATTGTTGATGCTCTGGGTGAATAACCAACCACGAGGAGCTCTGTGTAGAGGCCTTGCTTTGGCTTTAACTCTATTAAACACCACATTTAATGATCCTCTGTGCAGAAGCTCTGTGAGATGTGGGAGGAAGGAACAAACGAATTCCTGACTGCTGATCAATAAAGTGTAAATTCTGAAACCATGACGTGGCAACTTTTACAGAGCACAAAATCCTTCTTTTCACTGAGATTCTCTCTCAGCTTTTCTTCACCCAGCCTTTTGCATACAGGCTGCTGTGGGCTTGGCTATGTGGGACTGGACTGATTTTGCTCTAACTGGGGGAGCTCTGAGTGTTTTTCTCTGTTTATAAATGGAATAAATTATTTCTCTGCTGCTCTGATCTCATTATGGTACCTGCTTGAGCAGGAAAGTAATTTTGGAATACATCTCCCTTCTGCCCTTGACCCTCATGGTCATGATGAAGCACATCTTCAGTCCTCCCCAAATCACCTGGCAAGGGATGCTGGTGGTGGCAGCTTCAAGTGCCTCTGTGCCAGGAGAAATTCAGCTTTCAGGACTGCTTATCCTTCACTGAAAGTTATGTCCCATGTTCTACAGAATGGATTGGGTGTATGGCATGGAAATGGAGCAGGGAATTTCTGTCAGCCTTCCCATTACCTCTACCAACATCTAAAACTGCACTATGATGTAATTTCAATTCCTAATAGAGCAATATTAGCCATTATCCTTTAGTTTAAACACTATTAAAAAAAAATCACCAAAATAATAATGCAATAGTGTGTATATGCAATATTATACAATTAAAATTACATACATGCACACACAATGATTGTGATTTTTTTGTCATCAAAAGTTGTTATCTCTTAGTTCACTCAGTCCCAAAATACATTTTGTGGAAAAGGAACAGCTCCAGCCAGCGACAGACTTGAATTTTATCTTACCATGCCTCAGCTGCCAAAGAGCCAACACACACTTTGTTCCACAGAGTTTGCACAAGTCATAAGTGCTGTTATAGAAAATCAACACAATAAATACTCCTTTGATCAACTATTGGAAAATGATGGAGTTACAGTCCATGGAGTTCTCCTTGCCAGCATTTTGAAGAAATCAGCAATGCTTTAACATCCAGAGAGCAGCTGGAGTGTGAGGAACGCCCAGCACACTACCTGGGAGAAGTGGAGATGGCTGTGACAGAAAGTTGGGAGGAAATCACAAGGATATGAGGAGTTAAAATGCCTCTTTTAAACCAAAATTAAAACATGCAACATGCAGCCTGGAAAAATGTGCAGTTTCTAAAGAACTCCATCAGAAAATGGCAGGTACAATGGGATGGTCTGAGCCAGCAGAGACAGATGTTTGTTTATTTTTTATGTGTATGTAGGGGGTAAATATGTTCTGCAGAGAGATATATCCATCCATATGTATACAGAGAGAGCCCGTGCAAGTGGGAGATACTGTGAAATAGGAGGTAGGACGTAGTTCAGAAAAACAGGCAAGTCCCCACCTTCCCACCCGTTTGGAAAGTTGAAGGGTCTGTATTTTCACCACGTGGAAAATCCCTTTTTCTTTTGTCCACCCAGGTCTCTCAAAGGGTCTCCCGTGTGACTCTTAGTGTCCACTTAGGTTTTTCAAGCAGTTTCCCTTAGGTTTCCAATCCCCTACATCCACATGTGTAACTCCTGGGTGTGGGGATTATTTCTATCACCTCTTTTTACTCTGCTTTCACCCTTAATTTAGGAGGATAACCCCCCTTGTCCCTCTCTCCCCAGTTAGCAGTTCAGGTTCTGTGAACCACTTCCTGGAGATGTTCATCTCTCAGCCCTGACTGCAGAAAACACCTACAAAGTGCTGCTTCACTTCAGCCAGTGCTGTTCCCCACCCAAAAGGATAAAATAACCATGAATTAAAATCATTCCTATCTACAACTTGCAGCATGACTATTCGCTCTGGCATGTGAATTTATTGTCATGATAATGGCAAACTCTGCAAAACATGCAATATATATTTGTTATTCATATCTTTAAAATATTAGCTGGCACATACACAGTTTAGTAACTATGGCAACACTGATAAATTTGAAAATAATGGCTCTTATTTGCTTTGTACAGAAAGGTCAAGGACTGAACACTTGGAGCACAAACAGGAAGAGTCAATTTTGAGGATTAACTGCTGGAATTGGTGGTGTTAGCATTCCCCATCCTGGTAACATTCACCCCTGGACACAAGGGACCCATTAGGGATTCAAAAGGAAAAATATCTCTTGAGTAGCAACCGGGAGGCATGAAATTTCCAGTTTCTATGAAATGTTCGATTTCCTCTTATTTTTCCCTTGACCTTTGAATGATTTAATTTTTCTTAAAATCACCCTAATGACCTTAAAACTTTCCCAGAACTGGGATAATAGGCTATAGTATGACTCCACACATGGACAAATATTGACAGAGAACATGCACATAGGAACTTGCTGTGAGCCCTGCTAGGCCTCCACCCTAATTGTTATTGCCAATCCGTGTGGCAGGCTTTTTATCAGAGAATTAAATACCCTGGCATTGCCTCATGCTGAGCAAACAGGGGCTGAAAACCCAGGAAAATAGATCTGGATGGTTTCAGTTTGGACATAACCTGGCTGTGCTGAAGTCTGTCATTTTATGTGATTTAAAGCCAATATCTAAACTGGCTTTAAATCAAAAACTGGCTTTAAATCAATTGTGCTAAGGAGGAGTGGGTTCTGGGCCTGGAGCAGCTTAACTAAGAAATACTGCACATTTCCATGGTTTTTCCAACTTAGATCAGGGACAATTTGCCATCAGCAGGATTTGTCTGTGCTTGAGAGTGCTCAGGGTGCTGATGGGAGCGGAAGAGCTCTGAGCTTTGGGAGAGCTTCAGCTGATGCAGCAGAACAAAGGGGCAAAGCCCTGGCACAGATGGGCTTTGCCAGGATCTGGCGTAATTATAAACCAAGAGAAACAAGGCACTGCCACTTGGCAAACAAAGGTAGGGTGGGAATGCAACCAGGGCTCCAGCTGGACTCAGTCCCAGAGGAAAAGGTTTTGGTGCAGCAGAAGGTATCAACCCCTCAGAGCAGGAATGAGAGAAATTCAGGCTGGGCACAAAGAATTTCCCTGTCACTTTTCGTAGAAATCACAGAATTCCAGAATGGTTTGGGTCGGAAGGGACCTTAAAGATCCTCTCATTCCAACTCCTGTCATGGGTAAGGACACCTCCCACTGGAGGGAAAGTTCTGATGGATGATTGAGCAGGATGGGCAAGGCCAGTGTCTTCTCCAGACCTGCTGGGTAAGAAGCAGGCTATCCTGATGGATTTCACAGGATATTTTGGTAGCACATGTAGGGGCTGTGAAAATGTGGAGATCCTCTTTTCTGCAGTGATAAAAACAGGTGAGAGTGCTCAGCTGCTTTCTAGGGAAGGCACAATTAATCCAACCAAGGTTTTTATGCTTATTTTTGTGTTTGATTGCAGGGTCTGGAGGGTGGGTCTCTTCCTAACATTCCTCTTAGTATCCATCTGAGCAGAATTGGCCAATAACTCAATTTCCCACTGCCTTCCCAGTGCTTTGAATCACCAGGGATGCAGCTGAGGAAGAGGAGCAGCTTGTAAATCCCTGTCACACCAGAATTTTTCCTCTGCTCCCAAGCACACACGTGCTGGATCTTGTGCTGGCTGTAGGAATCTGACACATCAGACAGATAACATATGTTAGTGTGAGCTCTCATTCCCCAGCCTCAGGAAGTGCTGGAATGGTCCTTTGAACTGAATTGCAGCTATCTCATGTGCTTGGCCATTTCAAACACTCTGTGTGTGTGTAGCACAATCTTTTTCACAGATTATTAAATTAAAAAAAGAAAAAGTGGAAGTCATCTAGTCTAATTTTGTGCATATTGGTGTTTCCTAAATTAACTTCTGTTGAATTAGTACTTGTTTATGAGGGGAAAAAAAAAATCCAAATTAATTAAAAATACCCCAGAAGTCAAATTTTTTTGTATGCCTGAAGTCCCTCATATCCCAAAATGAGTAGTTTCAAATGGTAGCTAGATCCACATTGTTCAAGAAAGACATTTTCATCCAAAAATATGGACTTCAAAAGGTAACTTTAGAGCAAAATTATATTTTATTGCTGCTTTAGCCTTGATATTCTTTTAGTTATAACCTCCAGTCTTATTCTGATTAAATAATTGCCAATCAAGGTAATTTTTGCACAACCAAGAGAGAAGAAGAGTTGTTGATTTGTCATCATTTTGCTTTTAAATAAACACATTAAAGAACTCTCTGGTCACTTAAAATGACTTCCATTTTTTAACTGCTCTTGTAGGTCCATTTTTTGCTATGTTTTGAATATTATTATAAATGTTTGATCAAATTGTGTTTTGTTGGTTATTATGATGATTTTAATGGAAGGTCACTCACTGTGGATTACACTGTGACATCACGGACTACTGCTAACTGACAATTGCTTGTTGAAAGCACTAATTACTCCTTTCTTGACCAAATTTATTTAGTTTTGCCATGACACAGGTCACATGTTTCCAGAGGAATAGGGTGGGTTTTGTGACACAATTTGTAAACCTGCCAAGGTTTAACAACACGAATGAAGAGGGAAAAATAGGATCTTTTATTTCTTACACCTCCTAAACCCAAGAGTGAAGGGTGTGATTCCTGCACACACATCAGTAAAAATTAGTAGGAGGGAGCCCAGACCCACAAAAAATATCCATATGGTGTTTCCTGTAAATGTCTGTACTCCTCAAGTGAGGAATAAAATGAAGCGCGTTGAGTAGAAAATATTTCCTTATTTTCCTTATGGAAAATATATCTTGGGGCAGAACTGATCCAAGACAAATTGGAAAGGGGAGAGCACTTCCGTGGGGAAAGAACTACACCTGGTGAGGCTGGTTATTTAATCTGCCTTTCCATTCAGCTCCTAGAGAAGGAATAGCCAGGCATGCAGGAAATCAGGGCTGAGAAAATTCCCTATGGAAAAGCTGGCTTTGGGGTTTGGCTGGAAGGTGCAGCACTGGAGTGATGCAGTCTGAGGTGACAACAGTGCAGAAGTGACAAAGGATTTCTCTTTTATGCTTTCCTGAGGTGGTGGGTAAAGAATTCCTGCTTGGGGAGTTCCCTCAGCCTCATCAGAGTGGTGCTCCAGCCCCATTCCCAGCTCCATTCTCTTTGGACACACTCCAGCCCCTCAATCTCCTTCTTGTGTCAAGGCGCCCAAAAATGACCTCAGGATTGGAGGAGTGGCCTCACCAGGGACAATCACTTATCTGCTCCTGCTGGCCATACTATTTTTGACTAAAAGCTGAGAACATTTCATTGATTTTCGTGGACTTTCGATGCAACCCATTCTCATTTTCTTAAATAAATAAGGTGAATCCCTTGGGATCTCAGTGCCAGCACTGAAAAGTTGCTTTAAAAGTACACAAAGAAGTTATTAATCAGTGAAATAATGAGGAAAATGCCATTGCTTTTGTTACTGTTGGAAGTTTATTTATTTAAGGTATTTTTAAGCAATGATTTAAGTTCCGTTTTGTAACAGCAGTCTCTGAGCTTACACAAATATGTGTTTTCATCCAAAATAAAATGTCACCTTCTGTTCCTGAGGAATGTGATGGATTTTGGGAGAAAGAAGTGACTGTGTTTTGTTTGGACAGACATGAACATCATCTAGCAAAAGAAAAGCAGATAAAATCAGCCACAGAATGGTGTGGTGAGAATTCCATTCATCTTTAGTTTGAAAAATTTCAGATATTTGGGGCAAAACATTTGCCACATACCCAAAGACATCCAAACTCAGTCTGTGAAGAGGCAGCTCGTGTTTTTGAGGCTTCAGGTCCAACTCTCCCACTTAAACTTCCACAGTGAAGTCTCTTGTCTCCACCAAAGCCTGGTCCTCATCATGATGCTGATATTCAACCCTCAGAGGAACCGGGCTTCTTGATGATTCCCCCATCCCTGCTGGGCTGTAAGGTCTGTGATTAAAGTCCCAAGGCAAAGGAGGAGAGGGATTTGCAGCCCAGGAGAAAGGTTCTCAGGCACAAAGAGGTTTGGGATGACACTTTGTCTGACTAAAGAGGCCCTAACTTTGGTGTAGAAGCAATTTGTGCTTCCTTGAGATCACTTCAAGAGAGGTACTGAGTGGCGTCCTTTCAAATGAAATATGAAATAACTTGCAAGCCTTTTATTTATATATATATATATATATATACATATACACATATACATATGTATATGTATATGTATATATATATATATTTATTTCCTGTGAAGGAGAGAGGTCTCTGAGTGTGACATGCTCCCTGCTACTCATGCTGTGAAATTCAACCTCGGTGACATGATTCAGCTCTTTCTGTCAGCGTCAGGAAGAATTAAAACATTTTCAAGCTGATAAAGACTGGAGAAAATGACCTCAGACCACGCAATCCTCTCACACCTCTCACTAGGTTCTTGCTGCTGTAACATCTACAGTAAGTTCTGAGTTTTGGAAGGGGGGTTTTGAGGGTTTTTTTCTTCAGAATATTCATCTTGCTTGGAGTTGACATATCAGATTATAACTGACATTGTAATTTGTATATTAACACTTCAAGGTCTTCTGATTTTGAATATTACTTTAGTAAGTTATTTTTCCTCTAGTTTCTCCAAGGAACTGCTGGTGAGGAGTGGCAGAAAAAGCAGGAATTCCCTGCTGAAAAGGATCTGAGTGTACATCCCCCTGCTAAGAGCTGGCATCGATTTCCCATTTGCAGATACAAACCCTGAAAAAAGATGTGCAGGAGGAAAAGGCAATGTCCTACACTTGCCCTGCCACCTTTGCTGCAGAAGGACATTTGGGATTGCAGCAGAAGGACATTTGGGATTGCAGCAGAAGGACATTTGGGATTGCTGCAGGAAGGAGAAGTGGTGCCTGAGACCCTGTCAGTGCCTCCCATGGCAGCAAATACATCCTGGCTCATTCCTTGTACAAGGCAAGCAGCCCTGGGGGATGTTGTACCCCTTGCACGAGATCTTTTGGAGAACCCCACAAATAGGACTTTTGATGCCTCTGCAGAAGTCTGAGCCTTGAAGCATGTAGTTTGTTGTTATTATTACATTAATTCTTCATTGTTAATACTGGGGTGGGTTGGATGGGCACCAAAGCCACTCTGTGACTCCCCTCTTCAAGCGGATGGGGGAGAGAAAAAGTTCATGAGTTGGGATAAGGACAGAGACAAACCAGGCACCAAATGCACTCCCAGGCAAAGCAGACTCAGAGTCAGAGATATTAACTGAATCTGTTATCAACAAACCCAGAGCAGGATAGTGAGAAGTAAAATAAATCTTATGAACACCTTCCTCCCATCCATCTCTCCTCAGCTCTATCTCCTCATCACCAGGGGGGCAGGGAGATAGAAATGGGGTGCTGTGGTCAGTTCATCACAGATTGTTCCTGCCACAGAGGAGCCAGAGTCCTTCCCCCGGCCCGTTGTGGGGTCCCTC
Source organism: Corvus moneduloides (assembly GCF_009650955.1). Taxonomy (NCBI): domain Eukaryota; kingdom Metazoa; phylum Chordata; class Aves; order Passeriformes; family Corvidae; genus Corvus; species Corvus moneduloides. The sequence continues at coordinate 3,002,147 of NC_045476.1, forward strand.
CCATGGGGGACAGCTGATCTCCACACGAGAGCTCTTATCTGCCTCATAATGAGGTAAAAAAATATTCCTGCCTTTCAAAATGACATGGAAAGTGAGGCACTAATGACTGAACTGTCTGACCATGCCAGAGGTAGCCGAGTTTGAATCACTGATTTATGGCGAAGGCTGCTTCAGTCACCCAGGCCAGGAGGGGATTCTTGCTCAAGGGGCAGAGGGGGCTGGGGGTAACACGAGCTCTGCCTCCCTCCCCGAGAGCCCTGTTGGCTGCTGGAACTGGCCTGCTCTGAACAAACACTGCTGAGGAGGAGTTTTGACCTTTTCATCTGCTGTTTTGTCTCCCACATAACATTACTGTAGGCCTTGCTTCTGTCCTTTTTTTTCTTCTTGACAGATGGTCTGATACAGCTCTTAATTCTTGACAGCAAAGAAGCAATATATATTTCTCTTTCCTCTATTTCTTAATTTATTTTACAGTAGCAACAGAAGTATTACTGTAAAACTTGTTTTAATGGTACCCCTGAAATCCCAAGAATTAAAGTCAATTGAAGGAGAATATATGTGATATTTTATTATGATGTTAAGGAGTCTCTCCCAGGTTAAGCAATCTGTTTCACTGATATGCTCCTTCTGCATTTTCATTCCTTTCTGACTCCACTGCAGCTTAACAAGTTGTTTCTATCTGTCATTTATTTCTTCCAAGATCCTCTTCTTCTTTCCATTTTGATGTGTAAATGTCAAATGCTGGTGTAACTTTTAGATCAAATTTTAGAATTAGGATTTTAAATGCTTAAATGTGGTGCTAGGACAAGGGGCAGTGGCTTTAAAGAGACGAGCTTTAGGATAGAAATTAGGGAGAATTTCTACACTGTGAGGGTAGTGAGGCACTGGAACAGCTTCCCAAAGAAGCTGTGGCTGCCCCATCCCTGGAAGTGTCCAAGGACTTGGAGCAACCTGGGATAGTGGAAGGTGTCTCTGCCCATGAAAGGGATGGAACTGGATGAGTTTTAATGTCCCTTCCAACCCAAACTATTCTATGATTTCATGCTCCTTGCCCCTGATTTTTTCCAAGGGTCATTCCCATCACACACTTCCCCTTTGAGGGCTTTGTGGCTTTGTTAACTCATGGTTTGAAATCGCCCAGAGCATGCTACAAACTCTGTGGACTCTGCTAAAACTCCAAGGAGTCCACTATGGATTGCACAGGATGGGTGTTCAAGCATCACCTCAGGTAAAGCTCTTGTCTGGTGCTAGAACACACTGTACTGTCAATTAGCGCAGCTAAAAACGCTTGCCAGTGTTGGCTCGTCCCCCTGAACTATAATAGGAAAGCAGCTGGATCAATACATTTGACATATTTTCCATTACCACAGGAAGGTCGAAGTCATTGTTCACCCTCACGAATTCCTGTGCTGCCAGGCTGATGCAGCAGCAAAATGGGAGGAATAGACATGGGAGGTCTCAGCTCAGCAAAATGAGCTCATCAAGAGGGCAACAGTGAGTGGCTAAAAACAAGCTAAATGGGAAAGAAAACATAACCCCAGCTTTGGGTGATGTCCATGGAAATTCAGCTTCCAATTTATGTTGTGTTTTGCTTCAGTGTCTGCATCACATTTGAGTACCCCTGAAGTCGAGATTTTTTGGCTGGAGAAACCTTAAATACCCATCAACTCTTTCCCTTTTTCATGGAGGAAGGCACAAAACCAGTAATGTCTGGGCTTTGGAGCACAATTCCTATCAGTTTCCTTGAACTCTTGCTCTCGGTATCAGTGCAGTTTTCTTTCTCAATGTCTCCCTTGTTGTGAGGGCCCAGAACTGACCCCAGGGTTTGAGGAGTGGCCCCAGCAGTGCCCAGCACAGAGGGACAATCACTGCTCTAGTCCTGCTGGCCACACTGCTGCTGGCACAGGCCAGGTGCCAGTGGCCTTCTTGGCCACCTGGGCACTCCTGGGCTCATGTTCAGCCCCACATCCAGTAAAGGATGGACATTCTCTTCAGCCCTCTTTTTGCTGCTGATGTATTTACAGAGACTTTTTTTTATTGTTTTGTTGCAGTAGCCACCTTAAGTTCTGTCTGGGTTTCGACCCTACTAATTTTCTCCCTGTATAACCTCATGACATCCTTGCATTGGAGTTCCCTGCTCCTTATCCCAAAGCTCATGAACTCTCCTTTTATTTCTGAGTTCCACACAAAACTCTCCGTTTGGCCAGGCCTGTCTTCTTATTTTTTATCTTGTTTTAAAATTTGCTACCTTTCCCTTGCTTTGAATCTTGTGATTCACAGGCACAGACCTTGATTTTGTGCTATTTCTCCTGCACTCTGCTGGGACTCTCCTGGGCTCTGCTGGAAAGATACTAAGAATAATTTATCCACATAATTTTCTACTTTTCACTGACCACTCCAGGAGCTGTGCAGAAATGAAGGCTAAATTGGCTTTCTTCAAAGACAACATAGATTCTGGAGCCCTGTAACTACATCCCATTTTTGTGGGATGGTTTTGTGTTTGGGATGGTTTTCTCATGGGTCTTACACAGCTGAGGCAGAGGAGGCTGAGGAATCAGGGATTTCAATCAGACTGAATGGGAGTGTTTGTAGCTGAGAGGGGAAATGCAGCTCTCTTTTCTTTCGAGGTATTATGAAATATCCTGCTGTGATTGCCATGTCTTTTATCTCAAACTGCCTCGGCCTAGGTCTTAAAGATGAGAGGTTTTCACAGGTGCACTGATCATGAGCATGGATTCGTGATGATGCCCAAAATACAATAAGAGGAAGAGTAAGGAGAGTATAAGAAAGGACAGCAGAAATAAAAGAAAAAGTGAGCATAAGGTTCTTTAAGTGGCAAATCCTTAGTGAGGGGAAAAAGGGGGTCACTTCCCTGTGGAAATGTTGGTTAATATTACTGAGCTTGGTAAGTTGTTGTGGTATTGCTGGGTGTGATGCTCCTGCTTGGTATTCCCTGTGCAGATATCCTGGGCTTGTATTGCAGATCAGACCCATTCAGGGCAAATTTTTATTAGACTTTCATTAGGTTTAATATTTTAGCTCATCTTCAGCTTGTTATTAGCAGAATATCTGTGATTTTTAGTGGAAATTATAGCCCTGCAAGGACATTCAATAAACCTACACCCATCTCAGCATAACTCCTCTGAGTTATGTCCTGTCTCCTTAAAATTGTCCATGGAATGAAGAATGAACACAAATCATTGCTCCTGGCAAGAGAGCAAAACAGCTTGCTCTGAAAGGCTTCAGAGTGGATGGCTTGGATTGCTTTGTTCGTGCACTCACCTTCTTGTCCTAATTTTGGAAAGGAATTGAGGCAAAATCAAGCGGAATCAACACAGTGAATAAATAATGCCTTGTCTTTATATAGCATTTTCTATACACCAGTCTCACAGAGTCCTCGTGGCAGTGCTATTTCAGGCATTTTGTGTCTTATGTAACAGAGCTGTCCTAGTGCTGACTTTGAAATGGATTGTCTTGGCCCTCAAATCATCTACTGACAGTGCACGCCACAGATCCTCAGCTGCTTCTTCCAGCAACTTTTAGTGTTTGATTGTGGTTTAGTTTTAAATCTGCAAAGGAAAACACGGAAATCTGCTTTTTCCAGGTGAGTTTGAGCTGACAGATGCATCTCAATTGCAGAAAAATGTTGGAATGAGAGACTTTCCCCCCACACATATTATTTTCCTACCACATCATCAACAATATCCTGCACAAAATGAAGGAGGAGAAATTAATTCACAACTCTGTGTAGTTGGCCACATTTTACTTTGTTGGATTGATAACGCAGATGATTGAAATGACTTGTCCAGCTTTTCATGTCACCCCAGCTATCCTGTGCTGTTTAAGGAGAGGATAAGGCACCTCCAAGGTGTAATTTATGTTACGCAAAAAGGGCTATCCAAGAGAGGCTGAGTGGAAAACTCTCTGCATGACTGGTTCTACAGTGATGTGCTGTGTCTGTTACATCTACAAAGTGAAGTATTCTTAAGTTTAATTCTATGGAAAACAGCTTTCCTTCTGAATAATAGTTGTAAATTTTAGATATACAACTACACACATTTTTCTCAACACAAATCTGATCCAAAAAGTGGCATTTTCCAAGTTCTCATTTGTAGAGTCTTAAAGAAAAAAAAAAAAAGTGTTCATATTAACATGACCATAGTTATTTGACAATTTTAGTTTTGTACTTACATTGCTTTTTAAATAAAGTAGCTCAGTTTAGTTCTTAATATAGCACAGACCACAAGTCATCCAGAAATCTTGACAGTGAGAGGTTTTCTTTTACTACTTTATTTTTTTACACTCCACAGGAAAGAACACATTGTTCATCTGAAACCAGGAGAGCTTGTGCCTGATTATACCCAGCTATTTAAATACTGGTTCTTATTATACTGCAAAACATTGCATGCACTTCTTCATTTTTTCTTCTTATTCTTCCAGGTTGAGGTAATCTATTTATTGATGTGCCATAAATCATTCTGTTCCACATCCTAATGTGTCAAAAGAAAACATCTTGGGTGACAAGAACAAGTGTCCATTTAACTCAAGGACATATTCACTGGCGTTCTTCACAAATACCATATTGTAAATACATAATTATAAAAGAAATTTACCCTGAAAAATAAACGGAGCTGCAAGGTCATTTAGAGGAATATGTCATGATTTTTTTCCGTACTGTTCCCATGAGGGACCATTTTTATCATGTGGTCTAAACACTGAGCCCAAAGTGAAATGTTTTGTGCAGTGACTGATGGGGTGAGCACAGTTAATCTCCTCTTTCATGTGAAAACCAATATGACTGGGAAATGCAGCACAAAAGCATTTGTGAGCTGGCATAGACTAATTAGGGAATCAATTTGAAGTAACATGACTGATGCAGGCAAAGCAGAAACATCTGTGTGACACACTGGGAAGGACTGGGCTGATCATATTTGCCCATGGACAGAGGGGAAATTTAGTTATTTGTTTTACTCATGCTAAACCTGCAAACTGAATGACATTAAATGTTAGAGTTTGGCTCCAGGGTTTGGCCTGAGCAAAGCCAATGAGAGCCAAAGGTATTAATGCCTCATCCCTCTTCCTGGGAGGGCTCTGTCCCATCCAAAACACCTCAGTCCTGAGGAATATCCACTCACGACCGAAGGAGCAGCCCAGTCCTGGAGCTGAATGGATGAAGTGACCACGTTCATTTGGGAGGATGAACTGAATTCAGCCCTCTATATCTTAGCAATATCTTACTTTTTAAAAGACCAGATAAGGCTCCCTGGCCTGTTTTATTATTTCCTCCCTTGGTTACAGTGTCACATTCAGTGGTGAGGGATTTGTTGTCCCAAGATCAGTGCCATGATGATAAACCTCATCACATTTTAGTTGCCTTTCCTCTGAATTTATTAGCTTCAGTTCAAGCTGTGGGGTGCCTGGCCTTCAGAACTCTGAGGGTTTTCTGGATATTTGCTGTATGTGACCAAGAAACTTGGCCCTGTTTTGATGCATGGACTAAAGACTGGATTTGTGTGACAGGGAATGGTGGAACAACTCATTTGCCTCAGACTTTTGAGACCACAAACAGAAGCAAATAAAATTACAATGTCCCTGGCCTGTGGCTTTTGCCAGCATCATGAAGGGCCTCTCATATAACCCACAGAATAAATGTGGCAGAGGGAAATTGTTGGCAACAAGAGCAGGAGCAGTTTTGCATTCATGATTTTGAGTTTCTCACGGGAAGCCAACTCTTCCTCAACACCTCTCCCCAACAAAGTGACTGCCAGAAGAGAGATATCTCTCTTTATCTGCTTAGAGAGATGCTCCCTCTGCATTGTTATGTCCTAAAAATCTAAAAATGTGTTCACCATCCCTCAGAAGTTTTCCCCAGAGAAGCAACTGCTCTGATCATCCCCATTACTACATCCCTGACTCCCAGGTTCCAGTCAGAGAAGAAAAATCACGTTTGCTTGTACACTTTGGAGTTTTGAAAAACTTTTACTGCTGTGGGAGACATCCAAGAGGCAAAACATTCAGCTTGTCTGACCTCTTTGCCATGGACCACATCAGTCCAATTCCTCTGCTATTCCTCATGTCTATAGAGCCAGATTACTACACTGCATTTTTTTATGACTGCTTTATCAGTTCCTTGCAGCCAGGACTCAAACTTCCCCTCTCTGCCTTCCTTTGCTGCATGTAAAACTCCATTTCCTTTCCTTTTCTGGGCAGAGAAGATAAAGTGATTCAGAAGTGGGCAGTGTTTGTTTGGGGCCAGCTAAAAGCCCCAAAGAGAGGCTGGCTGATAAACAGGGAGAAGTATATGGATTTCCTTGGGGCTTTTTGTCTATTAGTTGTGGGTTTAATGAGGGAAATGTAGTTACCTGGGAAAAATCATGGTTAAAACTGAAAGAGGGGAAATTTATATTAGACTTTAGGAAGAAATTCTTCCCTGTGAGGGTGGGGAGGCCCTGGCACAGGGTGTCCAGAGAAGCTGTGGCTGCTCCTGGATCCCTGGAAGTGTCCAAGGCCAGGTTGGATGGGGCTTGGAGCAGCCTGGGATAATGGAAGGTGTCTCTGCCCATGGCAGGGGGATTAGAACTAGATGATTTTTAATTTCCCTTCCAACCCAGCCCATCCCAGGATTCTCTGATTCTGTGGTTCATGATTCCAACAGTGGATTTAAGGGCATTGACATTATTTCTTGTGCAGCACACTCATACCCTGGGGTTGTAGCTCCAAGCCCCTTCCTCACCACTTCTCTTTTCCCCCACAGATCCATTTAACTCCAGGACTTGAGATCCTGTGGGCAAAAAGAGCGAGAAAAAGGAGAAATAGTGGGAATGGAGTCAGAGAAAAGGTGAGGGGGGTCAGGTGGTGTGATTTGAATTCAAAACCAAAGGTGAAAGAAGGAAGCTTGAATGAAATCCAACCCATCACAGTGGGGTTTGATTAGCTCTGGCTTGTTAAATCAGACAGTGAGAAATGATGCTGCAATGTTTTATCAGGAGTAAAGTCCTATGAAAAGTCTATGAGAGCTGAGGAAATTAATGATTATTAAGGCTGGAAACAGCAGTGATGAGGGACAGCAAGAATCTACATCTGGGCTTAGGTGGAGATGTCAGTTGGATGGAATTTAGAGATTTTTGAGGTGTGGGAGAGCAACTGGATTTGGCAAAGTGCCCCTGTGAAATGGCAGATTAGTGGGGAAGAGGTTGATCTTCAGAGAGTGTGTGACAAAGTTGAGGACAAAACCAGGAGGGCTTAGACCAGATTATATTTGACTGTGACAGTCATCCTAAACCACCAAGGAGTTCAGCCCATCTCCCTCAGATGAATTGTGAATCCTGAAAAGCCCATGTGCATACTTCAAACAGATTGAAACCCAGCGTAGCTAAACCCATATTGAATTGCAAACTGATGCAAGGTTATTCCAGTTAAAACACAGCATTCAAAGGGGAAACATTAAAATGCACTGAAAAAATGAGCCAGGAAAAAAAATACATATTTTGTGTGAAAAACCTCCCTGTATACAGGCTAAATCAGCCTCCGAAAACCATTTCCAGGAGGCTGAAGACTGATTTCTCCGCTGTTGAGACAGAAAAGCCAGAGCACAGAGCAGTGAAATAATTCCTAAGAAAGCACTGGCAGAAATCAGAAAGCCTTGCTGAACTATTTGTTGTCTCCACTACACCCATTTCTTATTCTCAAGAGTGAACTGAGATTGTAAAATATTCCAGGTTTTAGTTGCACTTTGTTCATTGTGTCTGTCTGTAAAACACCATTTTTTCATTGTGGGGGGACTGAAAGGGAAAAGAAATATTTAGTGACAGGTTCTTCAGACCATTTAGACCCCTGCTTTTTCTCTCTAAATTATTAGTTATTATTTAGTCCCCATTTCAATGAGTTTAATGATATGGTGCCATACCAAATTTTCTTCTGATGCATTATTTCTCTTTGAGCCTCTTGAGAAGGTTAAGATGTTAATAGGGAACAATGTCCACCTCACAAGGACAGGAAATGGAGAACACTCCCTCTATTTCTTCCCCCCTTGGAAGTTGTGCAGAATTGCTTTCCTTAAATGGGAACAGAGATTGAAAACCCTGCCAAGGGCCCAAGCTCAAAGGTAAATATTAGTGTCAGAGTACAAGTAAGGAAAACACTTCTAATTTTATTGTGCCTTTCATCCAGTGTTTCAAAACATCTTCCAGATATTGATCAAGACTTTCTGAGGGATTTTTTATAGGTCAAGCACGTCAGTACAAATTTCCCATCACCATGTAAGAGGTGAAAAGCCACTAGAATGGAAAGAATGCTTTTTGTTGTTTGTTTCTAACAGCTGAGAAAGGGAAGTCAAAATAAAAGAGTCCAATTATTTTTGTAATAATGGGGGGGGGTTATGCTTATGTGTGTGTTTAAAGGGGTGTTTGGTGAGAAATCCATTAAAAAAGTTCCTGGATTCAGAATTAACCCTTTTCTGTCATGTCTTTGAAACAGAATTATGGGGGTAGCACTCATATTTATTTAAAGTTTACTTCATAGACCCTTGGAATAGCAGAAGATTAAATGATGCTGAAATCAGATATGATGAAACTTGCTCATGTTCTTTCCTCATCCTGATTCCAACACTTACTCAGACCCTGTGGCCAAAGCTTTTTGCCCTTTCCACTGCTCATGCAGATTGTTCCTTAACGAGTTTTATTCCAGCTGATGCCGTGACATTCCTGTTTTCCACGAGATAGCTTTTCCAACCAGATTCCTTTTGGATGTGGAGAGTTGAACATAACACAAATACTTTACACTGCTGGTGTGGAGCTACTCTCCAGAGTAACCTACGAGTACAATGTACAATGCAAATAAAAATTCAGTCAATCAAAACCAACCTGAAATTTGGGTCATCTCATGTGATTGGCATAGTTTGTGAATTAGTTATACATTTATATTCTGTTGTTTGAGCTCAGGAGCTCAGTATCCAAAGGGATTTTCCCACCTTTTTAAAAACAGAAGCCAGATTTAGGGGGAGCATTATAAAAGCCAAGAGAGCTCTAAGGCAGAAAAATGTCTTTCCACTGCAAAACTTAAAACAAAAAGCAGGAAGGCTGGAAGAAATCTTTAGTATTCAGGAATGTAGATAGTGTTATTACTCCAAGGATTGGAAGGAGAGTGCCAATAAAACTTTGCAATTTAAGGCATTTTCCTTTAGTATTTCAATTGGATTCTTGGGGAAAAATTTTATGGGGATTATATGCAAATGAGACTTGAAAATTTGTCTTTTAAAATTTTTTTTTAAACCCAGTTTCTATAAAGCTTTAACAGTGACACAGGTGTTGTTTAAATACACTAAGACGTAATTATCCGAGATTTGGAGAGTTACTAATGATTCCTGGAGAGAATGAGAAGCAATTTGGTTGTGCTCTGGTAATGTGTGAAGTGATTTATAAGGGGAGCAGTAATGAATGTTGTCACTTCTAAACAAAACAAAGCACTTGTAAAGATCATTGATCTGTCCTTTTTTTTCCCCCCCAGAACTTAGATGGATGAAGATTGCAGCATCAGCAAGTTTAACTAAGTTGAATTAACTGCCAGCTACAAACTTTTCTTCCTCAAAGATATTTCTCTCATTCTACATAAACCAGATTTTTTTCTTTGTGCTTCATGATATATTTCAACTTTGATCCACCCAAAGGCAAGCACATATCCAAATAAAGCAAAATAAACTAGGAATTACCATTATTCATTTTTAATATTTATATCTTACTCAAGATGACAACCAGACTCTAATTTTGTTTTATTTCTTTTTTTAAAAAGAACACCATGCCCTTGATTAGAGGGACATTAATACAAGTTTAGGACCACAAGCCCTGCAATTTCAGTCAAATTATTCTGCAGTCACTTCTCGGTTACCTGTGGTTTCATTATCCTGTTTGATGTGGGAAAAACTTCTCATAGGATCATAGAATATCCTGCAGGACTTTTCTCAGTGTAACCCCTTATTTATTTATTTATTTTTAACATCTCTTTGCCACCAAAAGAAGTTTGAATGATGGCAGTAAGAGGTTTCTTAGTAAATGTTCTCTTCTTGATTAAAAAAGGTAGAACAAACTGTAGGTGTCGCAACAATAATCAATGAACAAATACCCTCATGAGACACAGAAATTAATTTACAAAATTAAATGTGCTAAACATATTGACTACATTGCCTCTTATGAAAGATCAAACTTAATGACATTTGCTTACTAATCTTTCATTTTTCTATTAACACGGCCAAAATATATTGGACCAATATTCTATTCCCTATCTCTTGATCTCAGAGAGAAAATAAATTCTTTGGTTTCTACAAGGGGACATCCCAGATGCACTTTCCCAGGAAAAGGATTCAGGTGTCTGGGAAATCTGGGAGGATAAAAGAAAACACAAATTGTCTGTAGGTTCCAGCTCATTTCTTTTTTCCTACTAAATATTCCCCTCCCCTTCCCTCCCTCTTACTGGGAAGAGGATGGTGCTATCCAACTCTCCTTTACTGTGGGATATTGGTGGGCACAGCAGATAAATCATTCCAAGGAGCGTAAAAACAAGTAGATGGTTTGGATCATCCCACCTGGGTCTTGATCCTGTGCCACGGCCCAGCATGAAGAGCTAAGAACTTCTCCATATCCAAACAAATTGAGAATTTCATCCAAATAGACAGCACAACAACATTTTTATAAAGAGCTGAAAGTCATCCAGAGAGAAAGCAAACAAACTGCAGTAATTTCTCCAGCTGTCAAAAGGCACTTGACAGAATTAACCAAAATTAGAGTGGATATCTCCAGTTTGTGAGTAAATGTGTCTTTAGTTCTCATTTTGCTTTCATAATTGGAACAAGACACGGTGAAATTGTCTGGACGCCTCCGTGTTAGAAATAAATTAGTTCCCCTTCATAGTCTCTTAAGAAGAGGGACTTAGCAAAGGCTGCTGCTTTCTGCTTATTTACTGAGGCTCTGCAATTATAACGAGGCAAATACAACTTGCTAAATAGCGAGAACACAAATGGAAAATTAAATCTGTGAGGAGCTGCCTTCGGGCACAGACAATAATTCAGCTGCACACACCTATTTGCATTTCATCAGGCTGGAACATTAGAGTGCTACCACAACATAAGCAAATGTGGTTTGGACTGAAGGTAGTGCCATGAGGGGAAGAATTCCAGATTCTCAGCTGGCTCTGATTATCTGAAGATGAGCTAATTCTGCTCAGGGTCCTCCTTGCGGGGATCACAAGCTCCAGTTTGACTGAAATGCCCCAGGATTTTCCTCCAAACAGGGCTGGAGGAGGTGTCAGTCTTGCTGAAGATGGATTGATGCAAAGGAAGTGATGGAAGCATGGATTGGATGTTGGGATAAGTCGGTCGGTTCTCAAATCCAGACTGACAACCAGCTCTGCAGGAGCAAACACAAGATAGGGGAATTGTAACCTAACCTACCACCATGTGCTTCTCCCCACCTCAAAATCCAAATTTTCCATACCAGATGGGAATGGTCTTTATGGGAACATTCCTCAGCAGGTCTCCAACCCTTCTTCCTAAGTCTTCCTTTTCTTTTTCTTTCATATTTGTATCCTCATTTCCCTCACCTCAAAATCTGTAGGATAACAGATTATCTTCTAGTCGCTCCAATATTATTTTCCTTTCTCTCTCCCCTTAACCCCACTGACCTCTCAGCTCATTTCACTGAGCCTGTTGGGGCTGATCTCCCCACAAATCCTTTTCTCTGAATCCCATCCTACCTTTTAGCTTTCCTGGGTTGCCATCCCATAAACACCAAAAAGCCTTTCAAATTCCCATCAGCATACGGAACAGCACTATCATCTCCCCTGAACTCAAAATCAGGAATAGTTGTTGTCCATCCAAAGGCATGAAATAATCTTTCCACTCAGGAGCTTTCATTTTGGAGCTCGTTAGGCTCACCTTGTTCCTCTGAAATTCATCTCGGTTTATGAACACAAGGTGCACCCACCATGGTGAAACAGGTATCTCACACGTGACTTCTCACACCCTTCACCATCTTTTTTTTGTTCCAAAAGATCCCAAGTTTGTTTATTTACTTCTTAGTTTGCGTTCTTCATTTGTCTTTATGGAAAGCAACAAATAATACTCTGCTCTGGGAAGGTAATATGTCTTCAGGGCAGTCTCTTGAGTATTCATATTCTTCAGAAAGTAAAATAATTTTTCACATAGTTAATAAAAAAAAGAAATTAGAGGTCAAGAGTCGAGTATCCATTGATGTTCTAACATTCCATTTCTTTATTGCCTTTGTTTGCAGTGAGAGAACAAAATTACAATTACTGGAATTTTTTAAATAAAATTGGATTATAGTGTTGGTAGATTGATGACTCTTGGCACTCAAAATCCTTGAATAAGCCCTGAAAAAAATGCTGGAAGGAGACTCTCTTCTATTAAAGTCAAACTAAATTTTAGTGATGGCTTCAAAGTCCAGAATTTCACTGTATTCTGAGTGTTCTTCAGATTTGATGATGCACTTCAAACCTTGACTTCTACAGAAAGAAAAGCCTTGTCTCTTGTCCATGTTTCCTTCACGACTCCAGGGTTTCTTATGGTGATGTGTTTACCTGCTCATTTGTCTTCCCCCAAAACATGAAGAATCCAGTCCTAGAAACTCCAGCAAAGTTTTTTCTCTTCTTTCTCGCTTCCTTCCACCATGCCTTTCAGTTAATTCTTGTGACAGTCAGTTCTGCAGCACTGCTGACACTGAGTGTGGGATTTTTACCCAGTAACTGCTTCCACAGTTGAGGCGTTGGCTCTCTTGTTCACTCCTAAACTTACTTTATTTTTATCTCAAGGAATATCTCGAGCATTTTTGCTTGGAATTCTGATTTGTTGAGTGGGCTTTCAGTTCTCTGGAATTATCTAGATCTTGTGGTTTAAACCCAGCCAGGAACTCAACACCACACAGCTGCTCACTCACCCTCTGCTCCCAGCAGGATGTAGGGAAAATAAATCGGAAGGTAAAAGTGAGAAAACTTGTGAGTTGAGGTAAGACCAGTTTAATAATTGAAATAAAATAATTATAGTGACAAAACCAACAGGAAGAATAACAATAACCACAAAAACAATAACAATAATCATAACCTTAATATAATATAATATAATGAAAAGGGAAATAATTTTTTAAAACAGAGAGAGAGAGAGCAATAAACCTGCAGAAAAGCAAATGATGCAAGTGAAAAACATTCACCACCAACCAAGCAATGCCCATCCAGTTCCCAAGCAGCCATCCCAGGCCAAATTTCCTACCAGTTTGTATGCTGAGTATGACTCCATAGGGTCTGGAATATCCCTTGGGATAGTTGGAATCAGAAGAGAAAAGGCCTTGACTCTGTGCAGGTGCTGCTTAGAAATAACTAAGATATTCCTGAATTATAAACTCTTTTTTCAGAACATTTCCAAAATTTAAACCCATATTATCAACCATGAAAAAAATTAATACTGCTCCAAAAAAAAAAAAAAATCAGCACATGGGGTTTTCACTGTGAAGGGGAGAGGAAGGGTATCTTGCTCCCTAGAAGTCTTAATTCCTTAGAAGACTTAATTCCTTAACATCTCCATTGGGACAGACAAGAACAGAAGTTGGCTACCATCATAACAGGGTTATATTAACAGGGATTCCTGAATTTTGTATGCTTTTTTCCCCTGTGTCATTGCAAAAATTCCTCCTGACCTCATGGATTTTTTTTCACAGAATTCACCACAATAAATAGCAGCTACAGAAATATATTATTCACAACATTAGGTTAGATTTGATTTACTTCCTGGGACCGAATTCCTTACTAGTTCCCAGGGAGCCACAGTCATTCACAGGAACATTCCTTTTCCATAAAAATACTACCAGGACTTTCAAAAATCCAGCATCTCCAGTACAGTCCCAAAGGCATTTCTGGGGGCTGTTCAGTGTCCTGAATTTCCAGGAAGGTCAGTAAACTGGAAAGTTGTAAGTTGCTAATAAATTTTAAGTTCTGTGCCCTGTAAATAGAATCCAAGAGGAATTAGGATCCTCTTGCAGTGACTTAATAGAGACACTGTCCCAGTGCAGTAAATCTTTTCTATGTGCCATGATTAGAGCTGTGATTTAGGATCATTTCAGACACCTACAGTAAATAACAAGGCTTTTCGGTGCTTATTATGTCATCATACATCCTGCAGCCTTCCCATTCAATTCTCTTTTCAGGATTGATTTTAGGGGACCTACAGGAGATTGTCTGGAATGGTTGACACTCTCCTTTTCCTTGCTTCTTTGTGGATCTGAGTCACAGGCACATCTACACAGGCTCCTGGGCTCCCTGCCCAAACAAACCAGCAAGTCCCCCTTCAGGAAAGCATCCAGAAGCTGTTGGCAAGATAAACTTGTCTCCAGACAGTTGGCTCCAAGCAGTTACGGATGTGAACTGTGTCTAATCCTGGTGCCCTTCATCTTCAGTGCTATCCCAAAAAGATTTGTGCATTCCAATAGGTTTTTTTTCCCACCTATTATCACGTGAATCAAGGAATGAAATATGCCCTTATTGCCATCCTGTAAAAACAGAGCTATGGGGTGTTACAACACATGAACAAAACACCTGCAAAAAAACCTCCAGTAATTCCATTTCAGGATGTCTCCAAACCATCTCTACCTCTTCCCACCTTCATTCCTCACTCAAATACGGAATCAAAGAATCATTGAGGTTGGAAAAGACCTCCAAGACCATCGAGGCCAACATTTGACCCATCTCCACTGTGTCACCCAGCCCAGAGCACTGAGTGCCACGTCCAGGCCTTCCTTGGACACCTCCAAGGATGGGGACTCCAAACCACCCTGGGCAGCCCCTTCCAATGTCTGACCACCTTTCCATGAAAAAATTCCTCCTGGTGTCCAACCTGAGCCTCCCCTGGCACAGTTCGAGGTGGTTTCCTCTCATCCTGTCCCGTGTTCCCTGGGAGCAGAGCCTGACCCCACCCCTGGCTCCACCCTCCTGTCAGGTTCTGCACAAAATGAAGTTCAGAATCGACAAATTCCTTCCTGTGCTACCAAAATCTTTCAAATTTTTGTGTAGAAAACCAAAAGTGAGAAGAACAATTTGTCTGAGATTGATTCCCTGCTTTGTGGCAGCAATACTAATAAAGCAAACTTTGTGCATTTACCCTGGAAGATGCAATAATGGAATTTAAAAGGCCATGTCTAAATGCAAGCTGTGTTTTATGGAGACTAAAATTTTTTGGTTTTTCTCTTTGTTCTTCATCAACTGCTGAAAAAATGTAGTTGAAACTTCCTTCCAGAAGTGCATTCTCATATAGAAAGCATTTAAAAATTTATATTAAATAAGAAAGAGTTGGAACTGCCAAATTTAAAAAGAAAGGGAAGTGTAGGTGTTGAAATAATAACACAGGAAATATTTTAGGGTTTTTTTTTTTTCTTTAATAGATTGATTTAAATTCTAATTAGAAAACAAAAATAAGGGCTTTGGGGTAATTTTTTTCACAAAGAAGTTTCTACTTTTTTTTTTTTCCAGCTCTACAAGTCACTTCTTCTTTAAGAATTCAAAAGAAACATATCTTAGAGAAACAAAGGTAAGACTGGGAGACAGCTACACATAATTTCAGGTTAAATTGTCTTCAGCCTGTCTTCTATCACAGCTGCTTTTAGAGCTTGTTGGGGATATGGAAATGTCTCTGTAGCTGCTAAAAATAAAGAGCGCTCAAGCAGGGGTGGAATGAAAAGCCATTTCTGTCTGTGTTTTAAAGTGCTCTGTACTTCACACACTTAAGTCATAGTGGAGATTTTATTAGGTGGAAACAGAAACCTCCTTTCTTTGGAACTTCTAGGAGAAAAAATGGCTTTTGAGCAAGAAAAAGAATGTAATTTTGGGTTTTAAGTACAACAAAAACTACGACATTTTCAATTATTGCAATTTTCAAGACATTATTTATTTCATATCAGGCATAAAATAATACACAATGTGTATAGAATATATACAGCATGTATCTTTTAAAAGAGGACCAAAAGGTAACAGTTAGAATGAAACATAAATATTTTGACACTGGAGGAACCCTTGATCCAAAATTTACCTCGCCTTCAGCATTTTCTTCTTGCCTTTCACTTCTCAAGTCTGTGTAGCTCCATGAAATGTTTGACCTTGAGCCAATTTTTTGTTTTTTAGGAAAATGTTTTACTGGATCATTTCCATGGATATCAGCACCTGATGGAAAAAAGTAAAGATTGTCCTCTGGTTGAGTACTTATTTATTCAGGTGTGTGTCTGGAGAAAGTTCTACCTTCTTGCTTCCTTTCTTTAGACGCTCTGTACAACACATCACAATTTTTCAGACTAAGTCAGAAAATTACAGATTCAGAGCTTTTTTTTTTTATATTTACTCAAATTCCAGAAGCTGAATTTTGTGAGTTATTGATTAGAAAATTTTAATAACAAACAAAATGGCTAAAAATGTAACAGAAAGTGTTTAATCCCTCAAAATGGACAACCTCGGCTTTTCAAGGGATGTTTCTTCCTTTTCTCTGACTACACAGGAAGAGAAGGGATTTAAAATGGCCAGAGCATTTAATTTTGAGTTGACCGAGTTTAGGTAAAATCAATTTAAGTCAATTTTCTAAGCATTTCTTCTGCTTCATGCATGCTAATTTCAATATTGGTTGTGGGTTGGGTTTTCTGCTGGGGAAAGGGATTTTTTACATTTTTTTCTTTGCTTTGTGTTTTCTGGTGTTTTTTTTAAAGTATTTCCTCTTTTTTTTTTTTTTTTTCTTTTTTAAGATGTGACAAATTTTTTCTTCCATTATTGAGCTTAATTTTTTCAGGAAAGTAACACATTGTGACCAATATAATGTATGAAATACGGTATGGTGGTGTTGTCAGCCAGCCAAGGGGAATGTAGAGAACAGCACCTCATTTTTTAAACTTTCAGTTTTATTTTGGATTACTGAAGTTCCCAGTATGATTTATTTCACTATTTCCCGTGTGTTTCCTATGCCAAAAGTGTCTACTATGGGAGAGTAAAAAGTGAGTGGCTTTCATCGTTTGTCAAATGGCAAAATCCATTGTGCAGTGACAGGACAAGGAATAATGGATACAAATTAAAAGAAATTTAGGGGAATTTAGGTCGGATATTGGGAAAAAATTATTTCCTGTGAAGTTGGGGAGCCCCTGGCACAGGGTGCCCAGAGGAGCTGTGGCTGCCCCTGGATCCCTGGGTGTGTCCAAAGCCAGGTTGGATGGGGCTTGGAGAAACCTGGTCTGTGGATTTACGGCAACTTTGATTTGGGCAATCTGTAAGATTTTTAAATAAATTTATGTTAAAGGAACTTCATTTCATCCTTTCATGTTTACTTGAGTGGAAATGGATCAAAATCACATCCAGAGCTTGAATTTTTATTAATCGCTTACAGATCTGCAAAATTAGAACAGAAATTTAAAGAAGTCAACACTGTCAACAAGAATCATCTTTACTGGACGTCAAACTCAATATTTTTTCAATATATTTTGTTTAATTTTAAGCTTTCCTCAGTCATTATTTTTTTTCTTTTGATTGCATTATTGGCTGAGAATATTAAAATGAATAACCAAACATGTTTTGAACCTTTTTCCACAGGGACAGGATGACACAAGTTTGCTGTAATATAATAAAAACAAATATCTGCTTATGCTTTTTTTTTGCTTGTTTTAAAGAACGCTGTTAATCACTGCTGGAATACAGTCACAGGGGACTGAAAAAATACTTAAAATAGTTGAAAATTTGGCATGTGATAAGCACTGCTTCCCAAACTGGACATGTCTTTCTCAGTATTAATTTTCTTTTTATTGTCACGCTGCATTTTTTACACTTTGTTTAGAAAAAAAAAAATCTTGTTGAAGGGTTTTCCTCTCGCTGTTGACTGGGGTTCATCTTACTTAGCTACAGAGACCTGCAAGTCTGTGGGTGTTGGAAAGTTTGGCTTTTCCAGACTTGTGGCGATCTGTTTACCCATTGCTTTTCTTATCCCACATTGTTGCCTCCCTGCTCCTTGCCCTTAGCCCTGGCCACTCCCTCGGGCTCTCCCTATTGGTTCCTGTACCCCAACTCCGCCCATGTACCGCCCCTGAGCCCCTGACAAAACCTCCCTGTTCGCAGATGAGGAGGTCTCTCTGCCTCTGGGGGTCACCAGGACAAGATGTAACCATAAAAGGTCCTCTGAAACCCTCATGGGGAGACCCTTCTCGCCTCCTTCTCTGTCACTGTGTTGTGGCACTGCTGGCTGCCAGAGTAAAACCGCGGAGCTGTCCGAAATGGCCTACAGGAGGGTGAAATGGCCGCACTGCTCTGAGCAACTCCGCTGAGCTCTCAGAGAAAGCTGCAGCTTGCTAAGCTAAACCTAGCACTCCAACACAGAGTGGTGATTCCAAGTATAATTTGTAACAGAATCAGACAGCATTGCTGAGTGTGGCAGGGATTTCTGGTGGTCATTTAGTCCTGGCCCACTGCTCTGCTTTGAACAGAGCCCCAAATAGTGCAGGACCATGTCCAGATTGCTTTTGAACCTCTCCAAGGATGGAGACTCCACAACATCCTGAGGCAACTTGTTCCTCTTCAGCCACCCTCACACTGAAGAGTTTTGCTATGCTTAAACTGAATTTCTGGTATTTTAGTTTCTGCCTTTTAGCTCTTTTCCTGTCACTGAGAAGACACTTGCTCTGTCTTCTCCATCAGGTGCTTACACCCATTGGGAGATCCCCTGAGCCTTCTCTTCTCCCGGATGAGCTGTTCCAGCTCTCAGCCTGCACACATGGGTCAGATATTTCCATCCCTTTACCGTCTTTATGGTCCTTCACTAGCCTCACTCCAGTATGTCCCAGTCTCTCCTCTACTGGTGCTTGGCACTGGACCCAGCAGTCCAAATGTCTCACCAGAGCTGAGCTGAGGGGAGATAGCCTAGAAAAACTGTGGATAACTCATCCCTGGAATTGTTCCAGGCCAGGCTGGACAGGGCTTGGAGCAACCTGGGATAGTGGAAAGTGTCCCATGGCAGGGTACTGGATTGAGATGATCTTTCAGGTCCATTTCAACCCAGACCATTCTGGGAGTCAGTGAAGGATCATCCCCCTTGACCTCCTGGCCATGATTCTCCCAGTGCAGCCCAAGATACTGATGGCCCTTTTTTTGCCACATGGACACATTTCAGGCTCATGGTCAACGCATCATCCCTGAGGACTCCAAGGGACTTTTCTGCCAAGCTGCTTTCCAACCTGTTGGCCCCTGGTCCATTCTTCTGCATGGAGTTATTCACCTTCAAGAATTAAAATGAAATATAAAACTCACTTAGACTTAACACTGAAATATTAAGATGCTGCTACATGAATCACTCTCATGGCAATGTACCTGCATCTAATTCCTCTTGGCTTTAATGTATTCCAACAGGAAGCAAGTGCTTATACACCTTTCAAGGGCTGGAATTAATCAGTCTGCTAAAAATCATAGAGAATATGTATGAAGGTAAAAGAACCCAATCATTGATCCTTCCCACAGCAAGCATATTATCCCTTTTTCTGTTTCTCAGAATCACCTGAGTCTTCAGAGCATCCTGATCCAGTTCATTTTAAATAACCTCAGCATGACTTTTGATGCTGCTGTTTGCTCCCTTAATCTTTGAAGAAAATTGTTCCAGTCTGCAAATTGGATGGATCATCACTGAATTAAAATCTAAGGAGGGACATGAAGCTCTGCTGGTCTGACTCCCCCTCCCACAGCCTTTGTTATATAATGCAACATTTGAAAAGTGGCCTAAGCTTATGGGAAATTACAAATCTCCTCAGTGCATTGAGCAGAAGGAGCAATTCTCTTTCCAGGGCAGTTTTCTGATCAGAACCCTTTGTTCCATATGAACGGATGTGTGCTTAAGTCATTTTGCTTTTCAGAGTGCAGAGCCTCACCCCTTTAGTTTGTTCTTCACACCTGAATGAGTCTCACCTCCAGCAGGAACTTTGAGACCTTCTCAATGAGAACCAGAGCATTGTTCCTAACAGCACATCTCACACCAAAATTGCTTAGAAGTAGAAAGTGTTGCACAAGACTGGGATGGAGAACAACAGGTAAATGTCCTCCCTCTTTTCAGGTGCTTTCTTTGTGGGGTCTGAGCCAACATTTGATACCTTTGGCAAACTGAGTGAAACTTTCTCCTTGAGCAATCCCACAGAAACCAAAGGAACTCTCTGTGGAAGATGTCCTCCTCCCAGAGAGCAGAGACAGAGATATTTTGATCTGTGAAAGATCAAAATTTTTATCTGGGCAAGAGCCTATCCTGCTGGACAGGATTTGGGCAGAGAGATGGCTTGAAAGGCTTGGGGTAGATTGAAGGACAGACCCTTTATCTGGCATGCTTTGGGACTCATTCTCCCATTTGGCAGAGTCTGTGTTTTCCATCCTGTGGCCTTTAGCTACCATCAAATGTTGTATCTGATGTTGTTCACCCTTTTGTGGGGTGATGCCATTCCCCTGTCTCACCTAGGAGTGTGCAAAGCAGCTTTCTTCTCACATTTTAGGCTAGATTGCTCTTTATCTAGCAGGTCAATTTATTATTACTGTTTTCTCCTCCTTTTTGCAGGCAACCTTCATCCTGTGCCCTGGAAGGAGCTGCACTGGGGTGTGACTCTTTTGAGTGTGGTTTTGCACCAAATGAACTTCAGAGGTCCCTTTAAATATAAATCAGTGTATGTTTATGGCCTGAAGCCAAGACAGGAACATAAAAGGTGTAAATCCAGGCAGTAACTCGTGGCAGGCTTTCCTAGGATGGTGCTCTGCTGGTGATAAGGTTCTGCTGTTTACATCAAAATGAGTAATGTGTCTGTCCCCCAAAGTGCAGGACATCCCTGCACTTGACTGGGCAGAGACAATGGGAGAGGAAGGGGAGAAGAGGACAGTGCTACAGGCTCCAGATGGAAATTTTCTTGCCTTTCCTAGTAAAGCTTCCCTCAGATAAGTAAATTCTGTGATCCTGTTGTTGAACACGTGCGTGCTTTGTCATGGTTTTCATCACCACAAGACAACACAGATGGTTCAGACCAATTTCTCAGTTTGCACCTACAGTCTGTTATTCCAGCAAGCCTTTTGGTATTATCCCAGAATCCCAGAATGGTTTGGATAGGGAGGGACCTTAAAGATCATCTTGTTTTACATCTTCCACTATCCCAGGTTGCTCCAAGCCCTGTCCAACCTGGCCTTGGACACTGCCAGGGATGGGGCAGCCACAGTGTCTCTGGGTAACTTGTTCTGGTGCTTTATCACCCTCACAGCCAAGAATTTTTCCCTCATATCTAATTTAAATATCTCCCTTTTTAGTTTAAGACCTTTCCCATTTACGCTTACCTGTGTAAAAGTCGCTCTCCCTCCTTTTCCATAGCCCCCTTTAGGTACTGGAAGGGGCTCTAAGATGTCCCCAGAGCCTTCTCCTCTCCCTGAATAATGCCAGCTCCCTCAGCCTGGCTATTGAAATGGGCTTTATTAAAACCCCAGCCTGGTGTTAAAACCAGCCTGAATTCTTCTTGTGTAGGATCCAAGCTAAACCAGATTTTTATGATGCCACCACATCTACCTGATACGACTGGAATCAAAATAGTGGCTAAAATCAAAAGAGACCCAGCTTTTAAGGCCTTGTTAGAAACCACCAATAAAATACTCCCCTAAATGAACTCTTGAAAATGTCAGAATATATTCTACACTCCTGTCTGCAGTCCTTAGTTCTATGAAATGTGTCCCCTGGCACCAGTGGCTCCATGTCAGCATCTCTGCGAGTACAGACAAAGGAGCACAGAACAGAAAAAGGAAGTTTTCTTTCTGCAGGAGATGGTGGAAACAAATTAGGAGAGAAACCCCCTTTTAGCTTCCCCTCTCAATTTATTTTGATCCAAGATGCCTTAATTCATTTATTAAGCATCTCTTCTTGATCCCTGTCAGAACAGGGTCTTGCTTTAGGAAGGCTCTTGGTTCTTGTGCACAGAAGGGAATAACCTGGTTTACTTTTCCAGAGTTCTTGGCAGTTCCTGACCCCCTTGAACTAAAGTAACTCCCATTTCTGTCTGTAATGCAAATGGGGTAAAAAGCTGGCAGATTTGTGCTGTTTGGGTCTCAGGTAGGAAGCAAAATTTTGCTACCAAAAATTTGATCTTCTCTCTGCACAATTCCTGGTATGAAAGGAAGGGAATGTAGTGATAAAGTGTGAAATAAAAAGGGAAAACCTCCAGGAACTGGATTTGCTCTTCTGCCATCATGATTCTGGCATCCCATGATTTTCTGCTGGTCTTTGTATCTATTTTACCTTCTTATGAGAAGGGAGAGGGACTGGAGGTGATGAGCTGATGAGCACCAGGACCTGGATTGGAAGGGTGCAGCCATGGGAGGTGCATAAACCCAAGGGAGGGAGCATTTTTAAGTTCCTCACCTTTTCCTGAGCGAAAAATGGACAAATTGTCTAATTGGGCTCTGGTCATTTTATCCAGGTGCAAAATGAGGAGTGCACTATTCATTTCTCTGCTGTGTATGAAGCACTGTGTCAAATTGGGAAAAAACCCCATCATAGAGTTATAAAAAGGCACTGCACAACAAGATAATGTTTTTGACAGTGAAAGGGACAGTTCCCAAATTCTCTGTTTTATCTCTTTGATAAACTCACTTGAATCACAACCTTTATTTGCAATGTGGCCACAAAAATATGTGAGCAAGAGGGTGATGAGCCTCTGAACAAAACCCTGTCTCTGAATGTCCTTGCTTTGACACAGCGGGGCAGAGGATGTTGCATTTTAAGTCTTAAATGGGGTATTTAAGGTTGAAGAGGGGAATGGAAGCAAAAACCCAAACGCCACGTGTGTGTGCAGGTGTCTGCTGTGCCACCTCCCTCTCCTGGATTCAGAGTGACTTTGGAGGTTTAAGGGAGGGAGAACAAATGTTTGACAACCTCAAACTCCACGGATCAGAGATATAATGAATATTGGTTTACAGTGATATTTTTAGGCTAAACAAAAATAGTTGGGAGTCAGGGCTGGCAGTGGAATATTTGCTTGCAAAGGTGATTGATACTGACTTTAATTAAAATAGATCCTCCCACACAAGTCCCCCCTCTCCCATTAAAACTCCTCTTGATATTACTATCCATTTATTGTTCATAAATAGCCAGAGGTTTTTACAGCTCATTCTTGGCCTGATCAACAGTAGGTTTGACCTTGAGTTTGAAAGATCTGGGGTTTAATAAATTCTATCCTTTTCCAGTTCATTTTTCTTCCTATACAAAAGTTTATTTAGTTTCTCCTTTCTCCTCAATCATCCACATAGTGTCTTATTTTGTTTTGTTCTACTTTATTTGCCATCTATAGCACTCTTATTTTTTTCCTCATCTCCTTCAATTTAATATATGCTCTTTGTCAGTGTTTGCTCCACAGCTGAGTATATTTTACATTTATCTGAATTAGATCTCATTTCTACCTATAACATTGATCTTCTATTGAAATTGTTCCTGTTTTTCTTCATCTGGCTACTCCTAATTCCTGAAGCTTTCATCCATTAGCTTGAAATGTACATTTTTCAATACCGTAGCCATAGTTATTTATAAAAATATCAAAAAAAACCCCTGCAGACAGAGAGCAGATCTTTCCATAAATCAGCGACCCAGATTTGCTCTGAGCTGTTTTTAGATGGAGCACATTTACTGTGACAACCCTTAATTTATATTGGGAAAGATGAAAATGTAACAAGAACTGGTATTGGAAAAAAAAATGTATTTAGGCCTCTTTCCCTTGTGTTTAGAAGAGTCTTCCCCTCAGAAACAGCAAGAAAACACAGTTTTAAGGCCATTAAAAAATTATGGCAAATTTAGAAGGTTTAGCTTTATCACCTCAAGACCTCTTTTTCCACTAAAACTTATTATTTTCATCTTTTTTTTTTGCCCTTAGTGCATCTTGACTGACAAGACTTTCCCTGGATCATGGCCTCTCCAAGACTGAGGACTTTTGGGAAAAGGGTTCAGTTTAAACTAGCAAGAGGAATGGGGCCACAACAATCCCTGGCAGGCACTTTTTGACACTAAAATATTTCTGGTTTTCTGTAAACAGCAGGATGTTTCTGATAATTGTATTTTCCCTGCAGTTTGGCTGTGGAAAGCCAGCTCTCCCTGTTTTCCTGCTGCTCATTTGTGAGGTATGAACTCTGCTCTGCTGGGCAAAGTTTCACTCTGGGTTTTGCATCAGTGACATTTGAGCTGCTCTGGGGTTAAACCTGGGCTCAGTAATGGGACTGGGGTTGATCTGTCTCATTATTTTTGTGACTCAGCTCACACCTACACAGTGTGGGGGCATCCAGATGAAATCCCACGTTTCAAAAGGAAGGCAGAAATATTTCCCCTTTTAGGATTTGTAGTCAATCCAAATTAATTGTCTGTAAAAGTTCTTCAGTTGTGGGATGAGGGGTGTTATGTCAAAATACCATAATCATGGTTGTCAAACATTATACAGCACACAGCTGATATTTCACCAGACATTTCAGTGAAATCAGGAAGAAATTACTTAATATTTCTTCCCAATATTTAATTTAAACCTACACTTTCATTTTAAGGCCTTTCTCCTTTGTGCTATCACTGCATGCCCTCATAGAAAATCCATCTCCTTTTCCATAGGACAGGGTTGGGCAGCAGTTTAAATTCCCATTGAAGTTTGGACACCTCCCAGTTTAGTGTTTTTTTGACAAGATGTCAGTTGGCAAACTCCATAAATATATATATATATATCTCCCCAAAAATCAGCTGCTTATTCCCAATGAATTAATTCTGGTGTTCTCTGATTTGGAGGGGTGGAAAGATAAAAATAGGGGACTTCTCAACAATCCTTGATACTTCAGAACCTTGATACTTCACAATTCTCTTCAAAAATTTATTGTGTCCTGCTTTGAATGTAGCTGGCCTTTGTTTCCCTCCTCTTCTTGAGAGGCTGTTACAAAGCCCTGAAAACCATAAATCCTGTAATTTCCACTCTATATGCATTCGTACTCCGTTTCTACCTGTTTTATCCTGACTCTCAGTGACTTTTCATTTAAATCTCTCTCCATCTGCTTTCACCCAGCCTGTTCCCTCTCAGTCTTCATTTTTCAAGGCTGGAAACATTCTCTGACTCCCGAAGAGTTTCTCATTCCTCTGGCCAACCTGGACATCTCTGTTTTCCCAGCTTGGCCTTTCAGGCCCAGTAGAAAATTCCAGAAGAGCAGGTGAAGATCCCTGATTACTGGAATTTCATGGCAATGGTTATATTTCAGTCTGATTTTAGCTCTGAATGGTGAGTTTACTTTTCATTGTCACGGGAATATTGGGATAAGAGCACTGGATTAGACTTGGGGATTGAGCCTGGGCCTGATGTGTGGTGAAGATTAAAGATTGCTAAAAACATTTACCATTATATGTTTTTTTCTCATTAAATCATTTGGTGAAGTTATGCCAGGCCCAGTCTTGATATAAAAGGGTTTTAATGAGGGAAAACACAGAAAATGTTGCCAAACCCAGAGATCCTTCACCATAATTTGTTCATGCCTTGGATCCAGGAACATGAGCTGGCGTTCTCAGCTGCCAAGGCATTCAGGGATGCTGCAACTCAAATTTATCCTGCTTTTCTTCTGGATAGCTGTGTAATATCCAGAGTAATTCCAAGAGACATGTTTATTATTGCAAATGTGCTACTGGCATGTGCTAAGAGATTTCTGATTCAGGCACACAACTGAATCTTTCTATTAAGATGATATTGGGAAAACATTTTGCTGTTGGCCTCTAGAACTGCATGTGGAGCCTGGAAAACACCTTCATTAAAACACAAAAAAACAAGAAAAAGCCAAAAAATAGCAAAACTTCAACACCTAATGTACTGAAATAATCACAGACTCATAGAATAGGTTGGGTTGGAAGGGACCATAAAGAACATATTTCCTGCTCTTCACAACAGGCTTAGGTCTGAGTAGGAAACGTGGTGTGTAATCCAGTGTTCATGGATTAAAGGAAACAGAAGAAAAAAGAGGAAGAAAGAAAAAGTCAGGCAGAAAACCTCTGTTTATCTCTCATGAGCTAAAAATATTACCAGTATGTCAGGAAAAAATATTATTTTGAGATGACATGTTAGAGTTCCAATGCTGGGCAATACAGAATGGTCTACCCATTCTGAAATTGTAAAAATTATAGGATTTATAACCCTGAGGTAAAAAAACATAGAATCATTTGGGCTGGAATAGATTATTTAGGTTATTGAGTCCAACCATAAACTTAGTACTGCCAGGTCCAGCAGTGTATACAAATAAAAGGTGTAACACACTCTTTATAACATACATTTTTTTTTATGTTTTAAATTCTCCCACACTATCTGGCACCCAAAAGTGAAGAGGGTTAATACTGAGCTGGCAATGAATTGGTAAAAAAGCTTAAAATGTTTAATTTTGTATTTGACAGCTGTGGCTGCAGAAATTACTGTCAGTCAGGCTACTCTGGGCACAGGGAGAATTAAGGTGGAGTTCCATAGTAAATAATTTCATTGGTAAATTTGGTGGGATATCTTTTGCATCCAGTGCTGAAGAATCTCAATCTGCACACCTGGTGGCTCAGGTATCTGTTTGTAATTAATGACAAACCCATTCTTTTCCAGGATGGTTTCAGGAGAGTTTTAGCCACTGTTTTAGAATGAGATTAATTGATACAAATGCTTCACTATTGACTGATTTTAATAGGGACCAAAACGGAGCTTTTTTTACATAAACATTTTGAGTATTTTTATTCCTTGAATTACGATGACAAAACGAAATTGTTTTTACAATGATTTAACTTCCTCAACTGCTGTTTTCCAGCTCATAAATCACAGAATGATTTGGCTTGGAAGGGACCTTAAATCTCAGCTTGTTCCAATCCCCTGCCCTGGGCAGGGACTCCTCCCACTATCCCAGCTGAATTAACTGATAGAACTCCTTGTGCTGTATCTGTAGTGTTTGGGATGCTAGGATAGTCTCCAATCTGGGTATTATTTGGGCCTGGATTAAGTAGCATTGGAAAGGAGAATGAAAACATCCTGGGTGCATTTCAAAGATTTATTTCAGGGTGTTTTCCCATCATACAGGACCCTGAACACTGCTTGAATTTCTAGCAAGATGAAATTTTAGGTATGTGGTCCAACTTGGATTTTGGAGGCCTGCAGGACAGAAATCAAATTCATGCAGAGATTAAAAAAAACTTCTCTCTTTTCCATTACAACACTCCTCAGGGAGATTACTGGGCATTGAATAATGCTTTTTCTTATTATTTTCCTTATTTTTTCTTCCTGAACAAATAGTTTTAGCAAATCCCAGTTGTATCACATTAAGTAATATCAATTTTAATAGCAGTTTTCTGTTCCCATTCTGCCAATGCCTTCACTAAAAGATCATCTTTTTCTCTTTACTCCCCACATTTCCAATGTAAACCTTAGTGGAATTATCAGCACTTTTGGAGGCTGGTCTCTAATGAAAGAAAATAGAGATAATTGGTAAGAACGACAAATGTATTAAAGACAGAAAAATGAGCAAAATCAGTCATTAATGTGAGTGGCATTTTGCAGAGAGAAAATTCAGCTTTCAGAATTGTGCAATGTCTGAGTCAAAACTTTTTTGAGACTTGAAGTTGAGCTGTAATTACTCCTTTTTAAAGCTTGAATGCATACACAGTTCAGTGTGACAAAAATAAACTTGTTTGAAACACAGTCCTGAATAAATAAAATGAACAATAAAGAGCTCAGGAAGGCAAGATTTTTTTCAGCTATAACAAAAATAGTAAAACCTTTTTGATTTACTGAAATATAGAGAATATAAATTTAATGCTGAAGTAAAAGTTGAGGGGAAAATGAGAGCACACCTTGACACCTGCAAAAAGGAAACATTTGCTGAAGAAATAATATCCCTGATCGTTGCTGGAAGGTAACTTCTGTCTTTTTGACCAAGAGGAAATCACATTTAATGTCAGGTAAAGAGTGTGTACACCAACAAACCACCTGCAGCTAATGTTGTACTGAAAATCCAAACCTAAATCCAGCCTATTTGGCTGTGTGTTCTTTATGACTTCTACTTGAGCCTGCATTTCTGATTTGGAAGTGTTGCTTCTAAATCATATAAATTGCCTCTGAGGTGACTGTTACTGTATTTCTGTTATTGAGAGGCACAAATTCTTCTCTGATACACTTGGAGACCCTTGTGAGGTTAGAGAACTAAAAAGTTGCAAGAATCCCATTTTAGGTGCTTTGCACTTGTTTTTGGAGCCTTGAAGAGATCCCAGTCATCCTTCTTTCCCCGTAGTCTTTGTCCAGCTATGTGTTATAAGGGCTAAATTGTAAATTTCAATATGTATTTGTGTTCATAAAGGATTTTTAAAAGTAATCTTGGAAGAAAAATTAGGGTTATTTTTGTATTTTTTTCCTTTAAAAATACAATGAGAACCCTAAGAATTCTTTCCTGTTGGAACCAGAAATGAGATAATCTTCAGAAGTTCAAACCAGGACATGCAAATCTGGTAGATATGAAATACTTGCACAAAATATGACTCAAATATTCATCTAAAGTTTCTTGGCTCACGCCAAGGACTGACTCTGTTGGTCTCAGAAAAGCATTGGCTTTGGGGCTTAGCCACTTGATGACCTGAAACGGCCAACCCAGACACAAAACATCTTAATATTTCTTCCCCTGACATGAATTAAAGTG
Source organism: Corvus moneduloides (assembly GCF_009650955.1). Lineage (NCBI taxonomy): Eukaryota > Metazoa > Chordata > Aves > Passeriformes > Corvidae > Corvus > Corvus moneduloides. The sequence goes on from NC_045476.1 coordinate 3,030,872, forward strand.
ATAAATGTAACCCCAGAGAGAACAAGATCCTTTTAGTTTTTCATTGACTCCATCAAGAACTAAGATTGGACTTTGTTTCATCAGTGCTTTTATGTGTCCTTTGTCTTTGTCAAACTTCTGATGCATTTTCATCTTCTCCTATACTTCTGCTTTTCCTTTGGAACCTTGGGGCAAAACAATAAAAGAAAATAATGTTTAAAAAAAGGGACAAGAAGCAGTAATACAGCAGATCTTTTCTTGGATGTCAGGCAGTACAGGAGTGACGAGGGAGGGAAAAACTGGAGAGTGAGAAAGAGCTTTCCTTCCACTACATTGTAGAAAATTATTTATCATTGCTGTCTCTTGGGGATGGAAGGACAGGATCAGGGGCAGAACACATTTCTCATGTTAAAGCTGTTTCCTGAGAACATCAGAACCCTTTTGCTAAAACATTACTTGCCCTGTAGAGAACCAAAGGGGATAACTCAGTGAGTTTTTCAGTCTTGAACTACTGAACTTGTTCTAAATACTGAATTTTAAACCTTCACTCATGCCTATGTCTTGTTCCTTGCTATTTCTTTGTCTCCAAGTATTCCAAGTGCTTTTGTATCTTGCCTTCTTGTAGTGAAGAACAAATCTGAAGAACAAATAAGATTATTAAAGACTTTGTTTCCCTTTTTCTTCCTTCTCCTTTACCGAGAATTCCCCAGTCTGGTACTTCCTGAGGTATTCTGTCTTCTCAAATGTAGAACATACAAAAACTCACTGTTTTGGCTTCCTGCCAGAGAACTAATTAGCAAAATAAGACAAAATGGAGCATGTATTTGAACCAGAAATCTAGCTTACTTTGAGCCCCTATAAAGCTGACACAGGAGCAGGGTGCCCAGAGAAGCTGTGGCTGCTCCTGGATCCCTGGAAGTGTCCAAGGCCAGGTTGGATGGGGCTTGGAGCAACCTGGGATAGTGGAAGGTGTCCCTGCCCATGGGTTGGAACTGGATGGATCTTGAAGACTCTTCCTACCCAAAGTATTCCATGATTCAGTGACTCCAAAAGTGAAATTAATGTGCTCCTAGCATAAGGTCTCATCCCTGGGACTAGCCTGGATTTAATTTGATGCCACTCCCATGGTGCAGAGTTTGTTTGTTGAATTCTCATCACAATTATTTCTGTTTCCATAACCACTTCCACTGATCTGAGCACCTCACTAACAGAGATTTAGACACTGATTCTTGAGCCTGGGAATTGTTTGAGGGTGCTGTTTGGTCCAGGAGGAAGACTTACCAAGAATAGTCATGTCTAAGGACCTCACAACAGTTTTACTCGGGGCAATGTAATCATATTTCATTTCTGACCCTTATTACATGGGCAACCCTACCTTAAAAATGAAAATGAGTTCATCACAAAATAAGAATGCAAAATCAGTCAACTTCTTTAGCTTGCACTGCTCTGATCAGAAAGCTGTTCCAGCAATTTCCTTCCTTGTTTGTTTAAAAAATTCCCACTTCCATCTTAATTTCCAGCTGACATTGGCATATGGTTCAGAGTTGTCAGGAGACAGCATTGAGTCATTCCCCAGTGTCACAGTGTCTGGGACTCGGGCTCAGTGGAAATGTACCCAGTGGATTTCTCTGCAGCTCAGCAGTGATTCTGGACTCTCTAGAATATGTGGTGAGAAAGAAGCATTTTCTGGATTCAAGACCTCTGGGAGTTCAGCTGTAAATGATTTGAGCTGTGAAAATAAAATGTATTCTTTAGTCACAACTGTGGTGCAGCTGTGTCAGGATCGTGCCTGTTCTTGCATTTAAGCCATGAATTCCCTGGCTGTTCCAGGACTGTGCAGCTTCTTGTCTGCACAGATGAGATAAAGGATTTGCTGTCTGGTTGGAGATATTGCACAAAACTGTAACTAATGGACTGACTGAACAATCAGCCTTTTAGCTGAGTGTTTCCCAGGAGCTCCCCAGGTGGGGATTTCAAACAGCTCTGGAGATTCCCCCAGACATATCCTGTTCAGTCCAGGCCAATTTGTGCAGTTAAACGTGCTGATAACACCCTGGAACAAGTGACTCAGGGATTTCCAGGCAATCCTTTATGCTGAAGTTCTTGAAGTGTGCAGAGATGTCTGCAAACAAAAAATGCAGAACTTTCCAGTGGATGCAGAGATATTCATGTAGTCTTACAAGTCTACAGTCTTGTAGAGGTGGCTGAGAGATTTAGAAGGGTTTTTGCATGTGATTAATATAATTGATAAAGTTGGATTGTAGATCTGATGGAGTGTTCACATGGGACCATGGAGCAGCTGGATTGTCAAATGTGAACTGAAGAGTTTGGGAAGGCTCACGAGCTTTAGCTGAAGTTCTCTTTCGAAAGAGCCCCCTGTGACCAAAGCCAATAGGGCAGTTTGAGAGATTTGATTTTACACATGAACATTGTCATATAACAAGACCCTAAAAAACCTAGTTTTGTTTTCATTTTAACAAATATTAAGCCTTTGAGCATCTGTGCAAAACTTCTATTTCAGAATGAAAAGAGTTTCTCTGAAGAGTCCATTCTTTAGAGTGGAAAGAAAGAAGGGGATGGTAGTCCTAGTACCTATTTCTACCTCTACGTTTCTTCCTCTACATTACTACTCCACAGACCAAGACACAATACAAGCCACACGTGGGCAGATAAAATCCATCTATATGAAATTTTAAAAAATTAGTATTTGGAGAAGGAGTGGAAGAGTTGGTGGAGAAATCCATTTGGGCTCCATGGCCATTTATAATCCACAGTGCCAAAGGTTTGTTGTTACCTTTTAAATACTCTGTATTTCACTTCTGCTATTTGCTTATCAAGACTATTTTTGGCTCCTTACACCACGGCATATAAAACATAATTCAGCATGGCCTGGAGGAGTTTTGTTAATGTCATTGAGCACACAGCACCCAGTATTATTTTCAAATGAAATGTCTTCACACAGCTATTGAAAGTGTATGTGGTGGCGTTGGTCATGTTGATTCATTAATCTGAATAAATAAAATAGCAAACTATAATTTTTCAAACACCAAAAATTCTATTTAAATATTTTAAGCTCACTGCATCCTTTACTGAGTTATGAATTTCAATAAAGTAGAGGTAAACTCAATTGTAAAAACAATATACAGTCATTTCTCCAGTTTGGAAGTTCCTTTTCCTCTGTACCTAAAATATGGTGTCATTAGTATCCACCAGGCTTCTTCTGGCAATGCAAATCTTTCTGTCAAGGCTTTTTTGTGGTTTTTTTCCAATGATATATAGCAACAGTAATGAGCATAGATACATTTCACTGCATCCCAGGTCTGAAACTTTCGTTTGCTTCTCCCAGGTACATAAATACCTGGTAAAGGAAGATACAGAATGCTTGGAAAATCAACCCTGAACTGTTTAAAGGCTTAATGTGACAGCAGTTGTGTTTCTTAAATATGTAAGAAGGTTCCCAGACTGCAGCTTTCCCCTCCTCCTACTCACTGGAGCCATGGAGATGAGTCTCCAAGTCAGCTACACCTTGGGAATAGTGTGCTTTAAAATTGATTTAAATTTTACACAGTGTAAGTTCATTTCAATAAACCATTTTTTTTTAAGGTTTATAAACTCTATTTAGTAAAGAATCTCTCATGAAAATACACCCAGGTTTGGCTGCCAGGTTTGCATAATTTATTTCTCTGTTATTTCAGTGGGATATTTTATGAAGCTGGAAAAGTATTTTGCAGAGGGCTCTGAGCTTCCCCTGCAGTGGAGTAAAGGAAGGTTTCCACAGCGTCCTGCTTTAATGCAGAGATTAATGAGGCTTGAAACTCAACTGGGGAAGAATTTAAAGAACTGGATTTGCTCTGTGGCTCCTGCCTGAAGATGAGGTAAACTGGGAATTGTTGTGCTGGGTGAACACGAGCTGATATCATGGAGGGTGACGTCAAGAGAAGTCCCCAGGCCACCCCTGAATCACTTCTTTGCTGCAAAGCCGCACTCTGACCCCTGGACTGAGCTTTGCCTCACTGACATCTCCCACTCCCTTCATTAGAGGGGTTTTGGCTCTTTTTCCGAGGGTTGGGAAGCAAAGTCTGTGATTCTGGAACTGTGAAACTGAAGACATCACAAGAGATCAAACCAGAGCCTGACTTGCTCCTGCTTTTGGGATGAAATCAAAAGATTTCCTCAGGGCTCGAGAGCTTTGTGTTTCTTAAAGGATCAGTTTCTGAAATAATGAAATGAAATGAAACAGTAAGTTTTCAGGGGAAAAAAAAGCACCCAAAGAACCCAACAACAAAACCTGACTTTTGCTATTGTAGAGACAAACTTACTAAGTATTGGAGTGTAATAAAAACCTCAAGCGTTAACAAGGGAGTATTAAGAACAAAAATCCCACAACTTATTTACAAAAGCTCCCCCAAACCTATTCTTCTTTAAATTGCTACATCTTTAGTGGTTGTGACTGAAAAAAATGGAAGCTGCTGATAATGAAGTAATGTTTCTGAAGCTGATACTTGGCTTTCTATAACTCAGTGATTTACAGTTTGTGCACAAATAACCTTCCAATTGATTCTTTTTCTCCTTGGACGGATGGGCTTGAAGGTATTTTTTGGCTGTTCTGATTCAGCAGCATTGAAGCGTGGCTAAAAGTGAAATTCTTTCTCTCCTGGCAGCGTGATAATACTGCCAAACATGAAACTATGAACAGAAATAAAACCTGATGTTGAAAAGTCTGTCAATCAAAAAGCTCAAATTATTCAGCTTGATGGACTGGGTTTGAGCACATAAAACAGGGCAACAGAGTCCAAAAGGGAATGTAAGAAGATGTGATGTGCCTCTGTTTTTAGCTTTGATTCAGCAACAAAACAGTCTTTCTCCCAAATCTGAAAGAGTCTGAGGTCACAATCTCCAAGACACTAAAATTTCCCTTCTTTTTCATTTTTTAAATTTTTAATATTTAAAAGGGAAGGGTACAAAGGATGAGTCAGGAAAGCACCTTGCTGCAGCAGCTGTCACACGATTCAAACACTGCGAAAGAATCTGAGGAAATTCCTCAGTTTTCTGGACCCAGCCCAATAAATTGTGGTAACTCAGTCATTAATTCTCCAAACAAATGAGCAAGGGCGTCTCCTGCTCTCTGCAGACATCTCAGGACAGGTGGCTCTTAGTATCCAAGGGCATTCCCACATTTCCACATCAAAGGATAAAACTTAGAATAAATTGGATTGGGTTATTGTTTCCTTGGAATGAATCAGCACGGGGTTGTTTGGTTTTGGTTGGGGTTTTTTTTGGTTCAGTTTGGGGTTTTTGGTTTTGGTTTTTTGTTTTTTTGGTTGGTTGGTTGGTTTGGGGTTTTTTTGGTTTGGTTTGGTTTTTTGTTTGTTTGGTTTTGGTTTGGGGATATTTTTGTGTTTCGTTTTTGGTGGTTGGGGTTTTTTTTGGTTTTTTGTTTTGGTTTTGGGTTTTTGGGGTTTTGGGGGGGGGGGGGGTTTGTAGGAGTTTTTTGTTGGATTTGTGTTTTCCATGGAGATCCAAGGGACAACTTTGCATGCCTTTATGGATGAAGTGTGGAAGACAGGCGAGGTGGACAGGGAGAGAAACACACCCCATGTCCTACCCGAACTGTCCAGCAAGCCAGTGGCAGAATAAAGAGGGAAAGGAAACGTCCTCTGTTCCAGCTCTTCTTCCTGATCAACCTTTGGGACAAAGAGGGACATGTTAGTGCTGCACGTTCAGGCTTGGGGCTCCTGAATCAAAAGCAAGATTCCCTAAATCTTGCATTCCTATCCCCTCACATGTCCCCAGCACAACAACCTTCACCCTCTGACTCCCCAGCAGAATCAGGAACTCAATTATCTGCAATGTCTGCCAAGTGCTTGGGAAGTGAACAATGCAATAAAAATTCCAGGCTTTATTAATATTTCAATTCCTTCTCTGCTGTGGTGTGGGATTCCAATGAGATCCTGCTGCCACGGAGTGTCTCTAGAAAAGAAATCCTCCCATAAATTCACACATCCCTAACTGGCTTTATGTGATTTGTTAGAAACTGATTAGACTTGGGGAGGAATTAATCCTCCTCCAATCAAGCACTTCAGCTGAAAAGAGTTTTGAAGAGATGTCTTTGAAAAGAAAGAGATTTGACAACACAGATATTAGGAACTCTATATAATTTTATGCTCATCAAACTTTGGTATTTTAAGCCGTGGATTCTACAGAATCAAAGCAAACAAGAACCTATAATGTGCATGAAACTGTAGAATACAAAGTGTTCATCTTTGAGGTAGTTAAACATTGTTATCAAACATGCTCTGCTTTAACAGGCTTCACTCTTTCGCAGCTCCAGAGCTGGAAAACCTCTTTCAAAAATTGAAGACTCCCAGGACTCAAAATTTACCTGCCTACATGAATATCTAATAGAATTGAACTGCCAGACAGCTCATCTTCCTTTATTTAGGCATAGACAGAAGCCTCATCATCTACAGCTTAAAACAAATAAACCAGGGAGAGAATTTTCTCAACCAAAATACCCATGGTGTAGTGGATAATTTTGCAGGCAAAGGCAGCACTGTTAGTACATTTCTCAACATTAAACAGCAAACCAGATGATTTCAATGGTTGGTGAAGGTGTGGGGAATATATTTTTGCTCGTTTATAGGTTCTGGGAGTTTCAGCCTCTCCAAGTCCCACTGAAACACCAAAGAAATTGCATTCTTTGTTTATTTAGGGTCTTTTGATAGTCCCAGATTTGCTCTACTCCGACATTACTTTTTAACCTAATTGAGTCAAATTCACTTGTTATTTGCTGAATTCAGTAGTGGAAATGCAGTTTGGGAATGTCTAGACGAGGTTTCTGTGTCTCCATCCACCTGCTGCTAACTGCATTATTCACCTTAAAGCAATAGATACATGCAATTTATACAATATACACTTCAAAGGAGTGCATGTGTGCAGGAAAATTACTCCTGAAACACAGGGAACAAGCCACATTTACTGCACTTAAGCCTGTAAATGTTTCCTCCAGCTCAAGTTGTAAGTGCCTGTGCACTTAATGCTCAAGAAAGTAATAATAAAAGTAATAACAGGGCTCTCATCCTGATTCCTGGTCCTGAGTTCCCACAGGATTTGTGGATTTACTTACTCTTGCTTTCTGCAGCATCTGAATTTTGTTGAATTGTACAGAAATATTCTTACGTAGGAGTTTGCCACTTGTGTGGCTTTTCCTCCCCCTCTCTCGGTGAAGTGCCAATTAATGCAGAAAAGCAATACATGAAATTAAGGGGTGGATTTGAGGAGTTGATTGAGAATTGCTTCCCTGCACTGCCAGTTGTTTACCTTTGTTAGCACAACCTGCATTTACAATTATATTGCAGATCCAAACGGGACACATTGTCCCAAAATTACTCATCACAACAGTATTCAAACCATAAAAGAATCCCATCTAAGACCAATTTTCATTCCAATTTTTATAGGGGCGTATTTAGCTTTTGGCAGAACTAATTTAGAAAAGGTAACTCATTTTGGAGCAGTCACACCAGGGTTGTTGTGATGGGGGCAGTTTAATGAAAATGTTCCTAATAATTATGAAGTGACCTTTTGCTGTTTATTGAAACATTCATTTTATGAGTGTCTCCTCAAGAAAAAAGAAAAAAAAAGTACCAGGTGGCACAGAAGAAGGGTAAAAGAGTATATTAAGGATTTATTTTAATCTTCCAGTATCTGTATTCTCAAACTTAATATTCTAATCCAGTTTAAAACTTTTTTCTGCCTGTTATCCCTTACTATTATAAGGCACAGACTCTTGTGGCTCACTCCAGAAATACAACACCTCATCCCTGCAGGACCCAACTCCACAGGCTTGCATCTCTCCAAGACTTCATCCTAATTCCTGGCTCCCAAGCCACGTTCCTTCCTCCCTGGCTGCTCTGGTTTGACGTTCAGCAGTGTTCACACACAGATCCCTCCACATCCGCGGGTTTCTCTGAGCACCACCACCAGAAACTCTCCAAGCCACACTGTGATTTTGTTTGCTGCACGGATGGATGTGCACTCAGGATAGGGAGCTCCTCACCCAGGAAAATGATTAAAAATGGAGATTAATGAGGGGATAGGACAGACTGCACCAATCAGGGGCAGGATGTGGCCAGACAAGCACTTTGACTATCCCCTGTTTACAGATGCTCATTTCCCCTTCTCTCTCTACTTTCCCATTCTTGTTCCTCCCCTATCCTCCTCCATAATTCCACTTCCCTGCCTTTGTTCCTTCTCCTAACCATCTCATAGTGGATTTTTTACCATCCCAGGATGTTTTTCCCCTACAACCCTTCCTGTACCTCAAACCCTTTTCAGTCTGTCAAGCCTTCCATGCCCTGTCCCATTAACTCATGGTGATGTTTCACCCTCAAATCAAGGTTCCAAAGTTTAGTTATTCAGGGTTAAGGTCAGGGTTCTCCTGGCACAGCCCTGGGAGCAGCTGAGGCTCATTTATCTGCTCAGGTTATTTGGGTTCTCCTGCATTTGTGGAAATCTTTTTTTTTTTCCTTTTCCACAACCAAACACCTCCTGTTTTGCAGAAAACCCTGCAGCCATCAGAAGTAACACGAGCGTGTCCTAAATCTGTCTGTCTGAAAACACTAAAAAGGCCCTGAGCTTTTATCTTCTCTGTTCTTGATAGTTTCTGCCAGTGGTTAAGCTGGCCTAGGCTGAGTGCATTGGGAAAGGGAAAAGGGAAAAGGGAAGGGAAGGGAAAGGAAGGGAAGGGAAGGGAAGGGAAAGGGAAAGGGAAAGGGAAAGGGAAGGGAAAGGGAAGGGAAAAGGGAAAGGAAGGGGAAAGGAAGGGGAAAGGGAAGGGAAGGGAAGGGAAGAGAAGGGAAGGGAAGGGAAGGGAAGGGAAGAGAAGGGAAGGGAAGGGAAGGGAAGGGAAGGGAAGGGAAGGGAAAGAAAAAGGAAAGGAAAAAGGAAAGGAAAAAGGAAAGGAAAAAGGAAAGGAAAAAGGAAAGGAAAGGAAAAAGGAAAGGAAAGAAGAAATGGGGATTTGGTGCTTCCATGACTCGGATGGAGCTTGTCTGACAAAAAAGGTTATCAAGGCTGAAGAGCAAAACTCAAGCACAATTTTTCTGTCCTGCTGTATTTGATCCCAAATCTTATTTTTCTGTTCAAACATTTGCAGTCAATCAGATGTCTCTGTTGTCTCAGAGAGGATGCCAAAAATAGGAGAGGGAGGCTGAAAGGTCAATGCCAAGGAAGCTGGAATTGCATGTTTGAATTACTCAGCTTGGTGACATTTTAAATGAATTAGTGTGGATTGCAAAAAAGTAGAAAAATCAGAATAAAAACAAGGTTGGGGAACGTGCAGAAATGTTGCAGAGCCCTTCAGTGCCATGAGCACCCAGCAAAGAGCTTGCAGCCGTTTTTATCTTGAAGAAATACAAGATAAATTCACGCTGATCTGCTTCTCTAAGTAAAATAACTTGCACAAAAGTGGGTTACGTTGATTACTGCGTATTCAAATGATTAATTACAAGTTTTATGGGTTTCCAGTTTGATTTTGGTGGCACAACATTATAAATCAGGCACAACCCCATCAACACTGATAGACTGGCACTGGTTTGGATTGGTGTGAGGAGGGGATAGAAATGTAAAAGCTCAGAGGAAAAGCTGTGTCCTTAACTGACATTTCTGGAGTGGATTTGAGGGAGTGACTCTTGATTTATATCACGAGGGAACTGCAATTCCTGTTTGGAAATGAGAGCAAGTATGGAATAAAATAATATTCCAGTAAAAGGGATACATTCTGTCCATCTGAAGATGCAAAAAAAAAAGGTTTTTTTTTTTCCTAACTGTACAAATAAAAGTAATTTGGATCACTTTCATGCAACATTAAACACTTGTCGCAGCTGGGGTTGTCAGAGCAGGAATCTTCACCTGCACCACTCCCCTGTGCTCTGCATAACTTGGTTCACACACTCCCAACAATCCATAGAACCTCTGCAAAATCAACTGAAGTTGTGTGATCCAGTGCTAAAAGTTTATTTAAAAAAAAAACCAAAACCTTAATCAGGCTGCTAAACAAACCTTTTTTTTAAAATAATAGTCCATCTGTAACAATTCTTGCACCACACTTCAGTCCCAACAAGCTATTTAAAAGTAACACTGAAGTGGGGACATAATTCACATCAAGGATGGGGCTTTACAAGTGGGGAGTTTACAAGAGGGGCATTCTCTTATCTGGTGCAATGAATGAGTTCCAAGTGAAGGAAAACCTTGGCCAGAAGTAAAATTCTTTCAGGGTTTTGAGAGGTATTTCTGTTGAAATGAGCTTTTTACAATAACATTTAGAAATTCAAAGCAATTATCCTCATCTACAGGTGCTTGAGGTGACAATTTGCCGGTGTCTTGTAAGGCATAATGGCCAGAAATTAGGAGAAATTTTGTGCATCAGGAGGAATTTCTTCATGGGAAGGGTTGTTACACCTTGGAATGGGCTGCCAGGGAGGTGGTGGAGTCCCCATCCCTGGAGGTGTTCAAGAATCGACTGGACATGGCACTCGGTGCTCTGGTCTGGGTGACAAGGTGGGGATCAGTCAAAAGTTGGACTTGATCTCAGGCTTAACTGACTCTGTGGTAAAGGCTAGAATCAAAGTTTATAAAATATAGAATGAAAACATGTATATGTGCGAGAATATTTCTCAAGATAAGTAGGACAGGCAAAAGTGGTTTAAGAGTGTTCTGTGAGCTGAGAGATAATTTAAATCTTCTTCTATTACCTGAAAAATTAATGATTAGCAAAGTTTCTGAATTTAGAGTACCGTGACAGCCACAGAGTGGGGTTCATCTAAGAGGTGCAGAGCAGAAAAAGGAAATGGCAGGAAATAGAGGTAAGTGAGGGCATGGCCAACAAGAACAGCTGAAGGAGGTGTTTTCCAGCACGAAAAGCTGATGGAAACTAGTAACAGCAAGAGAGCTCCACAACGTAAGTTCTTAACATTCAACAAGTTGCTGCAAATAGAAAACAATTTTCTGAGTTCAAAATGTGGGGATTAGAAGCTGTATTTCAAATTGGAATCCAATCCCTAACAAAAAGGACCCATCTGGGACCACTGGACAAGGGCAGCGCCTTCAGCTCCCTCAGAGCCTGCCTTTGCATCTGCAGAAGGAAGGGAAACTGAAAACCCAACCTGGCTGTGGTTTCCCAGCTCAGTGGGAAGCCTGGCAGCAGCCCAAGATTAAATAAAATCCCTCCAGGTCCTTGCTGGAGTGACAAGCTCATAATGCAGGCTCTAGCCAGCAGTGAAAGGGATAATAATGTGTAGGCTGATAAAATCAGAGCTCTGCAAGGATTAAATCGGCCCCACAGCTTCATTCCCACACCCCGTAGGAGAGGGGGATTCATGGTTGAGGAAGTGATGCTGTCTGTTCCCTGACATCACCCACTCTGGCAATCTGGATTTAATGCCAAGCAATTTCCAAGTTTGTTTCCATCATGGGGCAGCTGGGAGACATCAGGACGTGGCTTTTCCCTAACAGGTGTTTTTCCTCTGCAGGTTGATTGTGCAGAAGAATGGAAATGGCTCACTGGACACACTGCAGGCACACGGCCCAAGGAGCCCAGAGCCCTGACATCCTCTCAGAGGGGTTCTTAAACCACTTTTTCCTCCAATGGGCAGGTGAGTGGAGTGGCCATGGAACAAAACTTCAGTTAGAGAGGAAAATAACCACTGACTGGGATTCCCAGGGATGAGGTGTTTTATTGCCTCAGGCTCTGGGAGGATTTCTGGGAGCTGGAGTTAATTACAGCTCACAGCCATTAATTACAGCTCACAGCCATTCGGCCATGCTGGCTTAGGCAGAGGGCTGGATTCCCTGGGCTGTTTTGTGACATCTGATTTCCTTTTTCATCTGGGCCCTGGAGTGACAACCACTAAACCCAGCTGCCTGTCAGGGTTAGAGCACACATATTCCTTATAAACAGCTGTGTTAAGTTTTTTAGATTTCCAGAACCCCTGTTCTATTCTTGATACCATCAGCGAGGCACAAAACCTATCAGATTTTCTTTCTGCACATTTTTTTTCTGCTGTTATCACAACTTCTGTGGAAACTTTCTAGTCCCAGGTACTCAGAAATACATCATTATTAAGTTTCTAATGTCTTGTACTCATTTAAGAGCAGCAACTGCAATCAGATGATTTGCAACATCTTTCTCTGATCAGTAAAATTAGGCTGCAAGCTTGATAAGGAATAAGAAATGTCTCATATCCTCTCCCCCCTTGTCTTTCTTTTCCAAAATGCTGAATTATTGCCAATCAGATTTTTTTTTTTTTTTGATTATGCAACATCTACTTGCTAATCACAGGGATTAATTTGGGGTTTTAGTTCGTTAATTGGCCCGTCATTGCCTGAGAAATAGGAATCCCAGGATATGATTGGTAGGGACCCACAAGGATCATCACAGTCTGATTCCAAGCAATATTTCCAAAGGTTCTTAAGGAATGGATTTTTGCATCACCATCTGTCACATTTGTAGACATTAATTTGGCTTTATAGGAAAACATCTCCTCAGTGAGGAACTTTTTTGAGGCAAATTTAGGTGCACGAAATAAGTGATGGAGAAGAGGCCACATGGAGCTTTCATCATTTCTTTAAATACGTAAAATACAACTATTAAATAAAAAACCCATAGAAAAACCTTCAATTAAACAAACATTCAGCTCTCAATGAAGCCTGGCTGACTCAGTGTTGCTACATAAACATTGGTTTAAGCAGTAACTGATGTAGGAAAGAATCAATTAACAGGCTAAATGGTCATGTCAATTTGCAAAGAGAATTAGGAATTAAATGGAGAAAGACCAATTCATGGTTACTCAAGGCTCTAAATTTCCTACAGAGCAAATATCAGCCAAACAAATACCAGCAGTGGTAACTCGGGGGTTCTATTGCTCATTCATTATTTCTGTACTATAAAACAGTAAACATCAGCTGCCTGACAGCCCAGAGTCTGAGAAACTTCCAGCACTGAAGCAAAATAAAACTCTTGAATGGAACAACTATGGAACTCTTTTCCCTACGGGTTCCAAAAATACACCAGGCTAATGCATAGATAAATACTCAGAATATCTCTACTGGAGCTTTATAAAAGCAATTACTGTGTAAGACAACCAGGGTCCCCCATGCCCTTCCCAGACATCTCTTTTGGTAAAGGCAGAATGATACAAAACTATTTTCACACCAAAGAAATAGAGTTTTCAAGATGCAGGCTGAATTTTCTTCTCAAAAGCTCACCCTAGAGAATTGCTTCCAGCCTAATAATCATAGCTTTCACTTGGGAAGCAAAACTGAAGTCAAATTCTGAGTGAAAAGGGCTGAAATTGTGTTCCCTGAAATCCGAGGGGGTTGAATCATCATGTCCATGAACATGGATACAGCAGCATCATCCGTGCCTACATTTTTTCATAGACATGCAGAATTAAAAGGTAAAAGCTTTTGACTAAATGCAAATAATTTTTGACCCTGTGCTCCCTTCATGGGAGACCGAATCAGCACCATCAGTGAAGTCTCTGGCACAATTAACTTGAACAGAACATCCAGAATGCCACCATGAATCACACTGGAAGTGCTCATTTTTTTCCCTGAGTTTCCCAGGGGGAACAGCTGAGCTACCAACTGCAGATCCCTAAAGCCAAATGAGAGGAATCTCACCAGCAACATTTAAATCAAATTTACTTCATCAAAGAGCTTTCCTCACTAGATCTACAAATGATGAGCATTTATAGAGCAGGTTACAGTCTCCAACTATCACGCCCTAAAATGCACAGACCTTGAAGACTAAGGTTGCCAGCAGGAATCAAGGAGTTCGTGAACTTTTACTGGGATTTACTGAGAAAAATCTGTCCCAAGGAGAAGGGAGAACCTTAATTCTAACTCCACCTAGAGTGAACTTGGAGAAAAACAGAGCTTTCCTCACCCACACCTGGAATTATCTTGCACTGATGGATCCTAGGAAGCAAACAGGGTTACCATGAGCCAGTTGCCAACACAGATTTATAAACTACCTGTGCCAGAGAGGTGGGCTATAAATTACCCAGTTTTACTTGAAATGGTCCTTTTTGGCCCATTCAAGTCATGTGCAATTTCCTATCTTATATCAGTGACTATGTTATTTGAATCGTGCATTTATGATCTGCAAACATTGTCAGATAAATTGGTAAAATGAAATGATTTCCCTGCGGGGTCCAGTTTTCTGTGGATGCAGGTTTGTGGAAAATATTGGACAACCCAGATCTGTTTATCTCCTCTGTAATAAATATGTCTGTGGGGAAAAAAAAATCCTTTTTACTTTGTTTCTCCTCATTCTTTCTTTGCCATGTCTTGTCTTCCAGAGCTCCAACAGAAGCCTGTGCATGAGCATCAGGAGAGAGGATGTGCATCACTGATTTTGGGATTTAGTGGATAATCCAGCCCAAACATCCTCCCTTTATGGGTGTCCCCAGAGATCAGAAGTGTGTGTGCTTATATGATTAAAGACACGTCTTCTTCTGCCTTAATTAAACTTTGCCAGCTTTTTATCCCAATCCACAGCAGGATGGGACCTTTATAAAGTTTGCAGGATAGTTTTTTGTGCAGATGGTGTCCTTGGTAAGGTGACAGAGGAGCTGAAGTGGTCTTTGTGTTAAGAGCCTTTCCTGATGAAGAAGGTTTAAAACCAGAAGGAAAACAGCAAATCAGGCCCACCAAGGCTGGTAATATGGCAAATGTCACAGGAAAAATTGCTGTAAGCCAAGAAAAAGTCATATGAAATATCTCAAGAGTCCTGGACTGTTACTTTTAGGATAGAAGTTTCTTTATTCACAGAAAGAGGACCAACAAATGTTGCTTTTTAGAAGCATCTGGCTTTTTGTTTGATTGACAGAATTTAAGATGAGTGTGATATTCAGCTTTCTCACAGATTTATCATGCTTTATCACTCCAAATATTAACTGCAAGTAGGAGCACTTCATTTTGTGCTTTTTTTTGGACCAAGGAGGGAAAATTCTTTATGTAAAAATCACTGATTTTTTTATATCAGGAACCACTCTAACATTTCCAAACCAATATCAAAGCAGAGCTGTTCTCCTTTAACACCTTTAATGTTTTGAGTAGGTTTAAATGCTGTCATGGAGTCACAAAGCAGGTGTAAAAGCAAAGAGGAGGTACCTGGTGGAGATGAGAAATTGTACAATTGGAAGCATCATGAGAAGTTGCAGAGCTCTCACAGCAGTGGTTAGAAAAGATGTTAAGAAATTGGATTTTGGATTTAATATTTCTGCACATAACAAGAATTTCAAAGGGAGCAACGTAAGGAAATTTTAGTTCTCAGTGAACTGAAAAGGGCACAGGAAAAGTGCAATTGCATGGAGAGATGATGAATAACTGCAGTGTTGTATCCAACAACAGCACATTTTGCAAGAATTTTTATTTGCTTTCCTGAGGATTTGTTGAAGAATTGTCTTCACTCTGGTGGCCTGGGGCTGAGTTCTGTGTATGTTTTATAACAATTAGAGCTGCAGAAGGAATAAGATATCTTAGACTGTTTCTAAACTTAATGCAGAGCCTCAGAGATTCCCTTTAACAAAGGTGGGTGGGCTTACTTCTTCCAAATCCAAATTAATTGATTCTTTGAACGGAGCAGCTTTTGAAGAAATACCTTTCTAAAACACAACAGTTTCAATTCCAAGCAATAGGCAGCACCAGGAACAGTCACAATTCCCAAAGTTCCCTGTACTTCCCAAATGGTGCTTAGAATCAAACTTTCTGGGTGTAATTGTGTCACACAAACAACTACAGACCCTTGGTGGGAAGTGTGAGACTTCTCTGCAGCACCTCTGATGGGTCCCTTCCAACTCTTTTCTGAGCTATAGAACTTTTCACATGTTTTTTTCTCTCATCCTACTGTAGAAGTTCAAAACAAGTCAGCAAAGGATGGAAAAAGTGCCCTTTTCTCTCCATTCATTGACTGTGAAGTCAACACAAGCAGCCTTGGTGGAGACACCTGTGACAGTCTGAAGGCAGGAGAGAGAAATCATCAATCCTAAAATTTCTTCTCTTCTCTTGATGTCTCTGGAGTCTGTGTTGAGCTGCTGCATTTCAGACTTTGTGTCTCCATCTGTACTGTACCTAAAATAGGGCAGGGACCAGTCTCTCCACAGGCATTGGGATAAATCCATCCCCTCCCTTCAGGGATTCATCCAAACTGGTTCTTGAAAATCACCAATGGCTGGTGCTAATTGATGAGAACAAATCCAGAAATTGATTCGAATACATGGCCAGAACTATGTTAAAAATGTAATAATTCACCTGCTTGGGTAATCAAATCTGCCCTGGTGCTGAAGAGTTTGCTAGGCTGAAACTGTGACATGTGATTTAAAAACTGACGGATATTTCTGATCCCAGACTCTCCTTCCCCCCACAAAAACCCCCCAAAAACACAAAGGAAGCCCAATGAAATTAAAGGTATTGATTGGATTAAGCCCTGTGCACTTACACAGAATACTCAGAGTATTACACAGAATACATTTAGCTGGAATATTATCGGCTACAGAAATCCAAATGGGAAAACACAAAAGTTTGTTAGAAAAAAAATTAAGAAAAATTAAATAAATGAAAAACAAAAGAAGCACAAAACCAAAAGAACTAAGTCTGTTCAGAGTGGAAAAAAAAAAAAAAAAAGAACATTACAGCTTTCTGAAACTTTATTTAATGCAGCAACCCCAAGAGTTAGAGATGTTAAGAGGCCTCTTTATCCCATTATGTTGCTTAATAAAAAAAGCTACAACGGTTCCAAACTGCAATTAAACACTGGTTTTTCTCCAAAAAGCACAACTTTCTAGAGAAATGTGACTGTTTCATCCATCATTGCAAATGACAACTCCTAGAGACGTGTCAAAAAAAGCAAAAGAAGCCGGGATGAATCCAGGCTCAGCATGTTCTGTAACAACATAACTGACACAACCCCAGAGGAAAAGGATTTGTCAGACACTGTCAGCTCCAGCAGCTGCAGAGGCTCAATTTTCTCAAAATTATAAGGTTCCCCCTAAGCAATTTTTCTAACAGAGTGAAAAAGAGTAATGTGTAGAAAAGTTTCTTATTAGGAATAAAAGATCCGATTAAAGCTCCACCATTAACCCCAAAATGCCGATGATTTGCAGGAGGCATTCAAACTTCATTTGTGATCCATTCTGCAGCTACTGCAAAGACACAGCAAGAAATAGGAATTTGCAGGCTAAAAAACAGTAATTGGGGTGAGATATTAGAGAAAAAGAGTGCTGACCACGATAGGGTCAGCAATAAACAGATCTAAATAGTTAAAAAACCACTGCTCTGGTGAGGCAGGCACTGCTGTAAGCCCTGTTTCTGTTTCATCAAGGACTGAACAGCCACAGCTGCACCTGGGTGAAACAGGCACGGAGGGGAGGGTTTGATGTCCACATTTCAAAACAGAAATCGTAATGAAAGCCTCCTTCTCATCCATGTGTGTCACCTCGTTGCTGCTTTCCACAAAATGACAGTTTAGGAGAACGAGTCAAGGTAGATGCCTTTTTTTTTCTTAATTTGTTGGAAGCAGCCTAATAATTATTTCAGGTGTTCTGCTCATTTTGTTTAATTTTTGTGGAGCAGAAGTTGAAGTTTTCAAGTAATTACAGATATTATTCTGTGGAAATCAGTTAGGACTCGATTCCAAGAGAATATGCAGTGCTTCCTTACGTAGTACTATAAAACCTGAGTGTAGTCAAAAGGATTAAACCCCATTTCCACAATACACTTTTTCAAAAAACCCTAGGATTATAATCTTATTTCCAACAAATGCCATGTGTTTCACTACCTCTGTGAATCTGCTTCTTAATTGCCCTGTGGTCCCTAAATAGCTGAGTCAGAGCAACACAGTATGGTTCAACAGTCCTTAAAAGAAATTAATAAATCCGGACTTGATCTCATGGGTTTCAGCCAACTGTAAAAGAGAGATAACATTATGTCCTGATCTCTTAGAGAAGCTGTCAAGAAAAAAGAAAAAAAGACTGAAGTGCTCAGATCTCTCAATAATGAGGTCATGTATGTGTCAGAATTAGATAAGAAGAACTGACAGTGCTGATAAACTACATGAAGACTGTATGGGTATTCCAGCAAGTCCCCACAGATTTAGCTCAGCTAGACAAATATTTTCCTAGTGTTACATGCACTTAACAGAAAAATCAATCTAGTAAGATCAAACTGAGTTTGGGTTAATTGAATGAATGCCAGTATCAGTAGCAATATTAAAAAGAAAGACAAAGTAGAATAGGAAAGCACGTGCAGCTTCTGACCTGTAACATTAAAAAGTTAGAACTGTGGGAACCCAGACTACAGAGAACACTCCTCTGCCTGTTCTGAAGGGTTCTGCCCCTCTGGACAACACTGGTTTTGACCTTCATCCATGGGGAAAATTGCCTGGCCTCTGGGAAGAATTAGAATCTACACTGGTGTGAATTAGGTGATAGAATACTATGTAAGATTGTCACAGGGTGAAAAATATAGAGGTTGTGGGTTAATTAATATAGTAAATAGATAAAAGCAAGAAACATCAAAATGGAGGATTGTTGTTGTTCTCCAGACCTTCTTCTTCTTCTTCATCTACTCCATATTCTGCAGTAGAAGTGGTCTGGGATGATTGGATAAAGAATTCCACAGTTCCTGCCTGTGTGATAAGATAATTTATTAGACATTGGTAGAAAAGTGAAAATATCTTGCGTTTTAGGTTTTCATTGGGTGATTTACCTTTAAAAGGGCTGTGAAATCTTGATAATTTGGCTTTTCCTGCATTCTCTGCTTCATGCTATGTCTGGGTCACGTCAGTGGCCTGTACTTTCTAGATAAGATTTAATGAACAACTACAGAAGAAAGAGAAGGCTGAAAGTCCCGTTCGTCTCTGACTCCTGGCACAGACTCTAAAAAGCCTCCCCCATCAGGGGAGACTCAATTAAGGCACGGATTGTGTCAAGAACTAAAGGAAAAAAACAACAAAGTTTTTAAAAAAGCCAGGCCTGAAGGTCTGGGTTTGGGTTGGAAGGGATTTTAAAGACCATCTCATTCCAACCCCCTGCTTCCCCTTCCGCTATCCCAGGTTGCTCCAAGCCCCGTCCAACCTAGCCTTAGACACTTCCAGGGATGGGACAGCCACAGCTTCTCTGGGCAACATTAGTACTCCTCCCACATCACACCCCTGAAATTAATCATGGCTCTCTCCTTCATGCC
Source organism: Corvus moneduloides (assembly GCF_009650955.1). Taxonomy (NCBI): domain Eukaryota; kingdom Metazoa; phylum Chordata; class Aves; order Passeriformes; family Corvidae; genus Corvus; species Corvus moneduloides. The sequence goes on from NC_045476.1 coordinate 3,050,096, forward strand.
CACCAATGGTTTATATTCCACTTGATTTCTGTCAGGATCAAAGCGGCTTTTCATACCTCTCATAGAAGAAAATGCTCAGCAACTTTTTAATGGAGATGAGGATTAGTTTATTTATTTCACTATTTCTTTCCTTCTAAATCTCCCTTGGGTGACATCCCTCAGTCCCTCAGATATCAACCACGTTCTTTCAAAACTGAAAGCTACTCTCAGTTCTTAATCAACCCACTGATTTTTTACTTGAGGAATTGCTCTTTGAAATTTGCTGTGCCTCAGACCCAGAGAAACACAGGAGTGTCCAAACCCCTCATCTGTACTCTCCAAATATCTCAGATGATCTGATAAAACCCAGTAACTCTCCATCCAAACCTCTCCTGCCATTATATGGTGTAATGTTCCCCCTGTGAATGTGGCTGGGATGGCGCTATTGGATTTTTTCGAGGCAGGCAGCACAAGTTTCCGAAAGGCCCTTTGATATTTAGAGTTATCAATCAATCCTGTTGTCTTTGATTTGCATCAGTCAGGGCCTGAACTGGCTCCCTGGCTGAGATGCTCAGTTTTTGGCCATCTCCCTCCTGACAGAGGCAGGAAAACTGCACACCTGCAGGGGGGTCCTGGTGTTTTTCAGGAAGCACTAATTAGGGATGGTTGACTGGAGATAAATCACCAAAGGGACTAGAATTGTCTTAGAGACTCAGACAGCTGCTTCGAGGCAGACAGATCCAAAGGCCTGCTAATTGCTCATACCACACATTCTCTCACACAAGTAAGGTTTTTCTTCCTCTTGCTTCACTTTTCAGGCCCAGTTTGCCTGACCATGTTTGAATCCCATCTTTGTGCCTTCACCAACATAAGAAATGGGACAGTTAATAAGTATTTCTAATGAAATAATGAAATCGATGAGGCAACGAGGACTTGGATCAAATTCAGAGTCACTGTTCCTGCTGCATAACCCTTACAAACCTTCCTACTTGGATTCAGGGGGAGAAGAGAGACCTTATGCAAAATTCCTGAGCTCATGGAGACTCCAGGGGTCTTCTGGGTCACAGCACATCAGTGTGGGGGCAAAAATGATCCTCAGTGTCCCTGCTCATAAGTTGATGCATAAAATGCTTCCCCGGCTGTAACTGTGCAGATGTCCCAGTCTGTCTTTGATAGTACAAGTTGGATAATTGGAGTGGAGTGGAATGGAATGGAATGGAATGGAATGGAATGGAATGGAATGGAATGGAATGGAAGACGGAAGGGAAGGGAAGGGAAGAGAAGGGAAGGGAAGGGAAGAGAAGGGAAGGGAAGGGAAGGGAAGGGAAGGGAAGGGAAGGGAAGGGAAGGGAAGGGAAGGGAAGGGAAGGGAAGGGAAGGGAAGGGAAGGGAAGGGAAGGGAAGGGAAGGGAAGGGAAGGGAAGGGAAGGGAAGGGAAGGGAAGGGAAGGGAAGGGAAGGGAAGGGAAGGGAGGGGAAGGGAAGGGAAGGGAAGGGAAGGGAAGGGAAGGAAAGGGAATAATATCATGATTAAGGCGAAGAGGCAGAAACAATGACTTCTAGTGCAAGCAGAGTTTATTCAGAAAGCTTTTTTTTTTTAATCAGAGCAAAGCATCCTGATTCCTGAAGACCTTCTCAGTTTCATACTATTCAGACCAATAAACATCCTACCTAAAATAAACCCTCTACATACAAACCTTCTATTGTTCCTCTCTCTAAAACACCACAGCTACGAGATGTTGCCACTATGATTTCTGTTTTCCATTTATTCTGTTCATTAATAATGTGATTTTGAAGCTGCTCACCGAATCACAGATACTGATGAAACACAGGGCACAATTCATAGAATCTTTAAGGTTGGAAAAGACTTCCAAGGTCATCAAGTCCAACCTTCAGGTGATACCTCCATGATAAAACATATCATGAAGTGCCACATCTGCTTATTTTTTGAACACTTGCAAAGAGAGTGATTCCACCCCTTCCTGGGCAGCCTCTTCCAACACTTGATCACTCTTACAATGAAGAAATTCTTTCTAATATCTAATCTAAACCTCTTCTGGTGGAACTGGAAGCCACTTCCCCTTAAAGTGTCAAATCACTTTAATTTCCTTAAGTGAAAACCACAGGAGAAGGACAAAGAAGGAGAAGTTCTGTGTTATAATGAGTGTGCTGAGCTTTCTTCATCTCCTTTCTCTTTTCTTCCATGCAACAGGCAGGGATGAGGAACTCTGCCCTTCCACTTGCTCACAATTTACATCTTGGGATGTTATCACAGAAAAAGTGCTCAGTTTTATCATCAAACTTATAAAATCACGGAATGGTTTGGGTTGGAAGGGACCTTCTAGATCATCTCATTCCAACCCCCCTGCCACAGGCAAGGAACCTCCCACTAGACCAATATTAATATTGAAGATCAGTGATTAGGGGATTTTCTGCCAACATTTGCATTTTGGTGTAGAGAAACAGCCCAGAAAGCTACAAGGATATTTAAAAATAATTTTCAACCTGTGGTCCGCCTGTGAAAATCCCAAACTATTCCTAAAGGCTGCAGAAGAAGTCAAGCAGATTGCAGGCTGGCTCAAATTTACTAATTACAATCAATTTGAAAGGACAGCAAATTGGAAGAAAACCCAAAAAAATGCTGAACAGAGACTTGTGAGCCCTTTCCCAAGTAGCTCAGCAGAGGAAACAAAAGTGTAGAAGAAAATTCAGATAAACAGGAAATGGCAGAAATTCAAAGAAAAAAATTCAATAAAACTTAAAGGATTGTTTTAGAGGCAAGCCACAAGGACTTCCAGGCCAAGTGAGACCCTCACGTGGGGCCCAAGAGCAAGGAAGGATATTTAACGTGCCAATTTAATGGGAAATGTGCCTATCATTCCAGGGAATTTAATGCCAGCTCTATATCCCTTATTAATTGTTCTCAGCCTCAGAAAAGCTTCCTTCAGGCTTGGTTTCTCCACAGAAGCTGACAGTAAAGCACCATTTGATGAAAACAGCACGTTACTCAGTCTTTTTTCTGTGTGCTCTGTTACCCTGTGGCTGGAACAATTCAGCTGCAGGAGTTTTCATCATCAACATTTTAAATCCTGCAGTTACCTTTTTTTGTTGGGTTTTTTTTTCCCAGAAAAATAAGTGTTTTTCTCCAAGAAGACACAAAATAATGGAAAAAAACAAGTTAACAATGTGCTGCAATCTTATCAGGGGCCTGGGCTGAGAAAAATCCTTTAAGAGAGATGTCAAAGTCAAGAACAAGCCCCAGATTAGTTCCTCTAAATTCTACTTGTCTAAGGTCAGAGTCCTCTGTATCCTTAGGGATCTTCCTGAGATTCATGCAGGGTTTTGCTCTCATATCCAGTGTTCATTGTAGCAGATGCTCTGGGGGGTGGAAAGGCAAAGAATAAGCAAACACTGAAAAACCTGACTGCAGCAAAGGTCTGCCTGTAAAGGAGTACCTTTGTTCAGGAGGTAAAGGGGAAAATAGAACAATTAATTCATTACTGGGACTGCAACATGCTAATTATCTATGAACCTTATCCAAACCTTGAAGGAAACAAGCACAACCTCTGGCTAAGGCAGAATATAAATGTTTGAGGAGGGCTGCAAGTGGGAGATCCCTGAGTCAGAGATGTAAATGCAACTTGAGGGGGAAAAAAACACTCATGAAGAGCTGGAAATGGAGCAAGTTAATTAAAAAAAAATATTAAAATTTAAGAAAAAGAAAGAAAATAGCAGATCTTAATGCCCCTGGAGAGCAAAGACCAAAACTCCTTTCCTTAGGTAAATGAACAAGCTAAGGGATCTAAATGTCAGAGTTGGATGTGGGGGCTGAGATTCAGCAATAAGGTGGTGGATGTTTGCTGAAGGCTGCTCGGTTTGAATCCACTGCGTTAAACTGAGCGTCCACGCTGCAGTGGTGGGATGGAAATCACTGCTGTCCCTCTCTCAGCCCCACTGGGAGACAGGCACAAACTACCAGGCCTAATAATTCCTTAATATCACAGAATTATAGAATGGCTTGAGTTGGAAAGGACTTTAAAGATCATTTTGTTCCACCCCATGCCGCGGGCAGGGTCACCTTCCGCCATTCCAGGCTGCTCCAAGCCCCATCCAACCTGGCCTTGGACAATTCCAGGGATGAAATGATCATTCTGAAAATTCCCCAGGATTTCGTTTGGGGAAAAAAAGTTGTGGCTAATCCTGGGAAGTTCCTGCAGCTCTCAGCAAAAGCCTGCTCTTGGTGCAGGATAGATACAATGCCCTTAACAAAAGTGGGTGTTTTATCCAAAGGAGGTAGAAATGAGAAAAGGCGGGGAGAAATCCTTATCTGGGTCACAAAGCAAAAGGCAGAGGAGCCCGAATTCTCTGAATGAGAGCAAAACAAAAGGGCAGAGCCATCGTCAGCAGCTCTAATGTTTCTTAACGAGTGGGGATGGCAGAGAAAAATCTGTAGTTGACTTATGTTGGTTTTAAAGCAACAGATGTTTAGGAGAACAACAATGTACTAAACAGAAACAGTGTAGGCTATTTATTGTCAGAGCAATAGCCTGAATCTCTCCTGTGGAGACAGAGAGAGCTGGCACTGCTCAGGCTGGAGAAGAGAAGGATCCAGGGAGAGCTCATTTTGGCCTTCCAGGACATAAAAATGGCTTACAAACAGCAGGAATGACTTTTTACATGGGCTGGTAATGACAGGACAAAGGGGAACGATTTTAAGCTGCCCAGTTTAAGGTGTAGGGCACATCTGTGTTGTTTTAAAAACACAACTGATGTTGCTTTCTGTCTTTCAGTGAGATTTATTCTCCAGGACTGAAGAAATTCATACCTTGTTTCGTAATGGCAGCAAAGAGCTGCTTGGTGGCCGCTTCACGTGATGGACTCAAGGTCTGTCAACATCTGCCCTGTGTCTGGCTGGAGATAAAGAATTGTCAGCACCTGTGAAAGAAGCATCAAAGCACTGAGAAAGACAAACACACTGCCTGGGGCGGAGGAGGACATCAGCCTCCTTCTCTGTCAGTAAGGGCTGACACATACATTAATTCTGCCTTTCCATTCTACTTCTCAAAATCAAAGTGTATTTAGGATTATTTTGGAAAAAAATTACAAACAATCCCTAATTATGAGCAACCTGGGATAGTGGAAGGTGTCCCTGCCCATGGGGTGGAACAAGATGAGCTTTAAGGTCCCTTCAACCCATAGAATTCTGTGATTCTATGATACACATTTAAAAAATGTTATATCTCCATAAAAATATCAACTTTCTGAAAACATGAGGGAGATGTCAAAGGAGATAATAAACCCAACAAATTTTCAAAATTGCTTTCACTTAGGAAAAAGTGGCATTAAAATGATAATGGCTGAACAGAAACATCTCATAGCAAGTTCTACAAAATTAAAAGGAAAGAAAAAATCGAGACTTAAAGCCTGCTTTTAATCAGCTGTGCTGGTTTATGGATTCAGCTCATCAGCTTGAGCTCTGTCTCAGCACCATCCTGTGCCAGCCCCCCTCCCTCCCCACAGGACTGCAAACATCCCTGCTATCCCAGGGACCTGCTTGCAGACAAAACCACTGCTTGTCACAGCATGGGATTCTTGTAATTAGGGCCTGAATTCTGCTCCCCCTGCCATCAGTGGTCACCCTGGATTAAAGCAAAAATCACTTTTTAATGCGAGGAAAGGCTCCTAACACAGGATATTTTCCTACTTCAGCAGTGAGCAGCTAAATGAAGGATATTCAAAGGTTCTGAAGGAAGGTTTAAAGGAGAGAGTCGGCTCACACAGCACTCAGGGCAGCAATGTGCCATCAGAGTTATAACAAACCAAGACATATTCCCTGATGCAGAACTCTTTTGATGGACCCTTCTCTCCACAGACTGCAGCAGCCTTGTATTCTGAGCGTGTCCTGGGTAAGCTTATTAAATTGTTCCTTTAATTAGCCTGATAAAATGAACTCGCTGCTGGACTGGCTGCTCAGAGTTGAGGGTTTGCTGTTTCATGTTCAGACAGTTCCAAGAAAAATGCTGCTCATGAGGAAATAAAGTTCCCTGATGTTTAAGGCAGATCAAAGAACCTCCAAATATTAGCCAAGATTATTAGGTTAAAGGCTTTGGTGAAGGGTCCCAAAGAGACAACATCCTCATCCACACACAAACAGAAAAAAACCCACAAAAAGGAGTCCCCTTCCCTTCCCTTCCCTTCCCTTCCCTTCCCTTCCCTTCCCTTCCCTTCCCTTCCCTTCCCTTCCCTTCCCTTCCCTTCCCTTCCCTTCCCTTCCCTTCCCTTCCCTTCCCTTCCCTTCCCTTCCCTTCCCTTCCCTTCCCTTCCCTTCCCTTCCCTTCCCTTCCCTTCCCTTCCCTTCCCTTCCCTTCCCTTCCCTTCCCTTCCCTTCCCTTCCCTTCCCTTCCCTTTCCCCTTTTCCTACAGAAACTTTGTTTCTAGGACTCGTTACTTCCTTGTCCAAAGGACTTTACATCCCAGGAAGGTAAATTCCACTTGGATTGGGATTAATGACATCATCTGTCCCAAAGGGATAGCAAAAATAAAGGTTTTTTGGGGGAAATAAAATTAATTAATCAACAAGTGAATAAAGAAATATTTGCACACTGAATAATGATTTTCCCCTTTTCCCAAGGTCTCTTTTATTTATGCTGTGGCCGATCAGCACAAATTAAACATGGAATAGTTGTCCCCAAGCTCAGTTTAGGTGGAACATTGTGGCTTCTGATTTTTCAGACTTGAAGAATGGAGTGGGCTTTGCTTTTTCCTGGTCCCTTTCCTGATGCCATGAAGATTTTTTGCCTTTTCTTTTATACCCCTGTTATACCTTTTTACAACTTCTGTATTCTTAGTGCTTTTTCCCTACATTCTTGGCCTTGTTTGTTCAGCTCGGAGACTCAACATTTTAGAGGTTTTGTAGGTAGGGATCAGTGTGCCCCAGACCCCAAGGTCCTCTCCAGAACACATTCTGTAACCTGAGATAGAACCTCCCCTTGGGGAGGGGGGCTCATTCAAGCCTCTAATTGGGGAATTTTTGATAGATATGCTAATTAGTAACACCTATAATGTTATACCACATCTTTTGGGGGTGGGTGCATTGTGGGGTGAATTTCAGTGCATTCGACCTGGACTTGTGCACCTAAGGATCCTTAAAATAAATACCAAGGTAAAATCCCTTTTTCCCTTCTAACCGTGTTTGACTCTTGATTTTAAGACCAGGAAAAGGCATCATTCCAGGCTTTGCTTCATTAAAGCTGGAAGCAATCCTGCTGCTGGACAAGGTCAGGTTTTCATGTTGCCATCAGCCACAATGCAGACCATGGACATGTTGCTCACAAATCTGCCCTTTTCAAAGCCAGACCTCCTGGATCTCATTAAGTCAGGCACCTGTTGCAGATGAACTCAGTGGGAAAAAAAATGGCCTGAGCACTACAAAAAGAGGATTCCTACACATTAATCCAAAAATTAAATTGAAATCATGCAAAATAAAGATCAAAAGAAAAACCAGGTTTCCCCCAAGAGCTGTCATATTTGTCTGGCTTTCTGAGTGTGATAGACAGAACAGTACAGTCAGTTAATTCTCTTAACTAATTAGTGACTGAATAGGCAGTAAAAATGGCAGAGTTTATCTTCAAGGGAAGGCAAATATGAATAAATGTGTGTATAAAATTGGATAAAGGCACACAGATATTTTATACAGCTTACATTCTAGATAATGATTTACACAAGGTGCATGGCTTGCTAGGGGCATTAAATCTGATCACATGCTTTTGTCATCTGATCAGGAGAAAGAGCATCTGCCTCATTTGCTTTAGAAATGGGAAATCTGCTTTTAAAATTGCTGTAGAATCCCCATTTTGGATGTTATTGTCACCATGCAGGATGCCTTTAGTACAGTACGTGGCAGCTTTGGTCATCTTATGGTTCCCTTGTTGAAGCTGCTCCATCTCCCATCAAGTTCCCTTAACTACATGACAGGAAATCTAGAAATGATGAGCAGCCACGATCAGCTAAACATATTTTGTTTTGAAATGGGACAGTTCTGGATGGTTCAGTATTTGGCTGGGAGAGCATCTGGAATTTCAGGAGACCGTGTGCCCAGGTGAGGGAGCTGAGGGCGAGCGTTAGGCCACATGAGTTGGGCCTGTAATTTGCTGAAAAGTGAGGAAAAGAGAGAATGGAATATCAGAGGCCTTGGGTTGGCATCTCAGGGCTGTCCCCACAGCCACACTGGTGGTGGTGGGAAGCAATGAGGAGGGATCCATCTGGCTCCTGTGCTTCTGCAACGATGCAGCTTCTCAACCTCCAGCTTCAGCAATCCTGTCTTTGCTGTCCCATCCTGCATTCCTAACCTCGGGAAAGCATCCCAAAGCCAAGCTTAGCACAGGGTGCTGGGTCTGGCTGATACGGATTTCATCTTCCTTCACAGTAACTCCTACAGGGCTGTGTTCTGCATCTGTGCTGGAAACAGGGCTGGTAGCACAGGGATGTTTTTGTGGTGGTTAAGTTGTGCTTGTACAGCATCAAGGCCTTTCCTGCTTCTCTCTGACCCGGTGAGGAGGCTGAGGGTGCACAAGGGGTTGGGAGGGGACACAGCTGGGACAGCTGATCCAAACGAACTCCAGGGATATCCACACCTTATAACATGCTCAGCATATAGACCTGGGGAGAAGGAGGAAGGGAATTTGGAGTACTTGTTTTCAAGTCACTGTTACACCGGATGGATCCCTGCTTTCCTGGGAGTGGCTGAACACCTGCCTGCCCATGGGGAGCAGTGAATGAATTCCTTGTTTTGCTTTGCTTGTGTGTTTTGCTTTTCCTGTTTTTAAACCATCCTTTTTTATACCCATAAATTTTCTCTCTTGTACTCTCCTGATTCTTCTTCCCCATCTCTGGGGAGGGAGGGAGTGAGCACCTGCCTGGTCCTTATTTGCCTGCTTGGTTAAACCATGATACAGAAACATTCCCAAACTCTTTGCTGTACGCCTTTGACTGTCCCATCTCTACCTACTTCCAAAAATTCGCATTGCTCAAAACCCAGTTAAAAAAAAAAGTTCCCCCTTGAGACAATAATAAATCAGAGGGGCTGAATCAAACCCGCTGCCTGTCCCACGCCTCCAAATCCTGGACTAAACCTTGTCTTGGATGGGCTGGTGGGAGAGGAGAAGAGCTCGGGGTCCCTCTGCGGGCAGGAGGAGAGGGATGGAGCACGGAGCCTTCAGCAGGTCCGCAGCTCCATCTAGTGCCACACAGGCGGGGAGAGAGGGGAGAGCTGGAAATACTGCAAGGCAAATCTTCGGGATGCGAAGCCCGTGTTAGCAAGGGTAGAAAAGGGTTTGGTCTTCGGGGAAGGGTTGTTTGTCAGCACATTGCAGCTACATGTGGGGTTTTTTTCCAGAATTTTCAAAGGGATAATTGGTATCTCCAAGAACTAGAGATACTCATAGGAATCATGAAGTGGTTGGAGTTGGAATGAACCTTAAAGATCATGTAGTTCATCCCTCCCTGTCACGGGCAGGGACACCTTCCACTGTCCCAGGTTGCTCCAAGCCCCATCCAACCTGGCCTTGGACACTTCCAGGGATCCAGGGGCAGCCACAGCTTCTCTGGGCACCCTGTGCCAGGGCCTCCCCACCTTCATTGTAAAAAACTTCATCCTTACACATCATCTAAATCAACTTTCTTTCTCTTTAAAGCCATTCCGCCTTTTCCTGTCACTACAGGCCCTGCTGAAAACTTTGTTCCCATCTTTCTAATAGGTCCTCTTTAGGCCCTGGAAGGGGCTCTGAGCTCTCCCTGGAGCCTTCTCCTCTCCAGGCTGAGCACCCCCAGCTCTCCCAGCCTGGCTCAGAGCAGAAGGGCTCCAGTTCTCCTTGTGACTTCTTCTGGACCTGCTCCAGTGGGTCCAAGTCCTGGTAATTGATGTCTCCAAGGGCTGGAGATACCCTGTTGCTCAGAGGAGCTCTGTCCTTTGGTGGAAATAACATGAGAAGTCAATGGGAGCAAGGCTGAGTACTTGAGTTCCCCTCCCCAGGGCAGAAGAGTTTTATGGATGTTCCACAGAATTGTATTTCAAGGAAAAAGTAAAAAAAAAATTGAGCACCAAATAAATTACTGTTTACAGAAAAAGTTTTATTTACTGACATATACGACAGTGCTATGTGATCTTTTTCTGTGCCAGCAGGACATAAAAATCACCTTTTACTCAGTGTTCAGATCTTTTAGATCCTGAATAACATGATTAGTGGAAACAGTGAAGAATTTTTTTCTTTTTTTTAATGAAAATGGGTCAGAAAATTTGAACAATCGTGATTTCTGTGGTTTCTAAATGTTGGTCTCACGCACTGCTCACGCACAATAAAAAGTGATGAAATGTTCATGCTCCACTCTATAATACCTTATTTCCATTCTTTTGTCCAGACTGTCATTTTCTCAAGAGTGACTGAAGTGGGATATTGGATTTCAAAGATTTTTTTGGGAAAACCACTGGGACCACACAGATATATAGAAATCACACATTTCATCCTCCATGAAACCACTGAAGTGTTCACAGAAGGATTTCATTTTCAGATGCTTCATAGCACTATTTGTAGCACTGTATTTTGCTCATGGATTTTGTCTTCCTGGAGCAGCAGCTGGAGACCAGGCAGAATATCCCCAAAAATCTCAAATGAGGCCAGATGTCCATCCTTAGGCACTTGAATTATTCTTTAAGTAGCTGCCTGGGGAAAAGAAGAAAAGATTATTTTATCAGATTCACTGTAGGAATATTTCCTTTTTTGTTTTGACTTGGAAGGTTTCAGTAAAACATTTAAACTTTTTGTGTGAAAAAAACCCTCATAAAAATCACACACATAAAATCATGGTATTTTGGGGAGAAAAAAAAAGTTGCAACTACTTGGAAAATTTCCGAGCTAATTTTAAAGCACAGGTTAGGGTTGTTTTGGAAGTGGGGTGAGAATGAAAAGACAATTTATAGGCTAATTACAGACTGCCTTCATCTGGTGGCATTCTGCTTCCAGGATTCGGGATTCCATGAGGAAATTACCAATTTCCATTGCCTTCAAGTCTAGGTTTGGATATTCCATGGGAATCACATTAATGCTTTGAGGGACAGTTCTGAGCAATGCAGAGATCACAGAGTGTCTCCCCAGCTATCACCTTGATGGTCTGGTTGTAAATGTTGGATTCAAAGTGTGACTGAACATTTTTTGTGGATGTTCTACCCTTTCTCAGAAGTCCAGACAACAATAAAACCTGATTATAATTTTTGTTATTAGGTTAATTGGTTCTGCTCAAAAAAACCCCAACCCAAAATAAAAAAAAAAAAGCCTGAACAAGAAGAAAAACTGCAACCAACAAAACTCAAACATTATTTAGAATTCTTTTATTCCTGACTTCATTTTGTCTGTTCTTTTTTCCTTTGTCATGGGATTCTCATTAAAATTTATGCACCAGCAGCCCTTTAAAAGAGTTGGCTTTGTACAAACATTTACCAAGTTTATAAATGTGCATTACACAGACATTTCTTGTTGTACCCACATTTCTGTATGGGTTCCATAATGAAGGTGAAGATTTAAATGAAGATTTAAAATCTGTCCATCTGATTTCTCTTAGCACCTGCACTCAAATAAACACTCGATTTTCTTGCCCCTTTCTTAGCTCAAAATATCTTTCCAAGGGCTTGCCTTGCCTCTGTTTTCACATAAATGTAGCATTTGTGTTCTAACACTTTTCAATATTTGGCCCTTCCTTTCTTGTTTTAACTTTGCAGAGAGAGAAGGAGATAAACTTAGGTGACAAAAATATCACAGAGGGTTTGGGGATGGTTGTTCTTTTACAGTGTGGATATTTACCATGTTATCTTCGGCATTTTGGGATTTTCCATGAACTTTACTTAAAAAATAGAGATTTCATAAAACCTAAGCACACTATTCCTACCTGTTTGAGGTTTGGGGTTTTTTGGTTCAGTGGTGTGTTGGAAGGGAAGAAACCAGGCCAGCCTGAATATCTTTTCCATTTATAAGAAATAACAGCAAGATGGAAAATCAATTGTTCCTGCTCCTCCGCTTCAAAAATCTGAGGTCTGTAGTGCCTGGATTTCCACACTCTTTTCCTCTTTATTCCCAACCAACAACACTGTCTCACTTCTAGAATGAAGAACCTCAGACCATGAAGTATTTTCACATTCAGTCAGCACACAAAAAGACAATCTCACTCTTGCTGCCTCGTGTTCCATGAAATGTCTTTTTAATTATGGTGATTCTACCTCAGTAACTTTTCCTCTATAATAAGCGCTCCCCTCTCAGGAGGAGAAACAATAATAACAACAAGCCCTGCATTAGGAGGAAACATTTAAGCCCTCCATGCCAAGCTCGCTGCCATCTATTAATTAGCAGAGGCCACGGGAGCTGTTTTTGTCCCTCTTGGAAGAGAATTATATTTGCAGCTGATAGTTTATACCTCTTGTAATAGGAGCTGCAGAAATAACCCACTAATCACCTCGTTTCAACCTGAATTGAGGAGCTGAAGCTTCCAGGAAGAGCTCTGAGGATGTGTGCTCAGGCCAAGGATGTAATCATGGGTCTTTTCAGGATTCATCTCCCTGCCCCAAAAGCAATTCCAGGAATAAACCACCAATGTGGAAAACTCCACGTTGCTTTCTTCATTCATCCTTGCCCACCTTCTACCTCTGTGTAATTTGATTTGCTGGTAATATTTCCAGCCAGAATTAGATTCAGCAGCAAGTGTAAAAAGGAGCACTGTTTTGTTGTTATTCCCTTAATCATATCTCGGAGAAAAATTCAGGGTCTCTTAATGGCAAACATTACAATAAAATATTATCGCTCCAAGAGCTTTTATTTAAATAGCAGAATCAACCTTCCAGTCCTGAAATGTTTTAAAGGAGGAAAGACATTGGTTTGTTGGTTGATGGTTGTGGGCTTTTTATTTGTTTCCTTCTTTTTAAAGCTTTAGAACATGAAAACCGCTCTGACAGTGGCTATAGCAAAAAGGTAAAAAAAAAGGTAAAAGGGCACAACAGTCATGCAGTGATTCTTCCAAGAATGCCTGGCTGATTTCCAGCAAATCTGCAGCTCTGCAGCTCCTGAAAAGTATTCTGGGACAAATCTGGGAGTGCTTTCATGACCTTTTCCATTAGTCAGTCCCTTTCAGCACAATGGTTTAAGTTCAACTGGTCACATTTGGGTGCCTGTTGGCCCATTTGGCCCTAGAAACTGAGACTGACTGCTGCTAAAAGGAGGTATTTGTTAAGGATGGGGTCTGATTTCAGGTTTTTTCATCTGTTTGCATCATCATCATCCTTAATTTCTAATATTTCTGTTGGCCTGTGTATAAATCATGACTCTCCTCACAGATTTGAGGATTTTTTCACCACCACCATTGTAGGGATTTTGTGAAGGAAGTGTTTTCTGACTTATTTTTCACAACTATTTTTCCTGGGAGAGAAGAAAATTCAGGCAAATAACCACTTTCATGATCTCACTACACACAAAACCCCCACAAATATTGAAATAATGACTATAATTTTTGCACCAGGAAAACAAAAACAGAAGCAAAGTTGCTGTCATCAGAGCGTGTAAAGGTACCACGTGCCTGAAGCTTCAAGTCACAATTATTTTGTCAGTATGCAAGAATTACTCACCAATTTTTCAAATAATTCATCTGGGAGAATTAAAATCTCTTTCTGAAAAATTAACTACCAGGAAAAGGAGATCAGTGAATGTTTAGAAATGATGAACTGCTCAGTACAGAAAACTCTGTTAAAAATATAAATGGAATTATCCCTTTTCAAGAGGAAATTTACGGGTTTATGCTTTCTGGCCTGACTACCATAACTCCAGAATTTTTCTTACAGTTTTTGAAATAGTGGTAGAGAAAGAAGAGCAAGGCAAACAAAACTGTCTTTAAAATAAAAGGAATTTTTGACAAATAAAGGGTTTTAACCCAATAGGATCTTCGAATAGGCTAAGGCTCTAAATCTCAAAGTTTCCCCTGTCGGTGCTTCATGGAACATTTATTTATTCCTGCTCTCCTGGGTGTAAATCAGTTGTAACACTGAGTTAGTTTTTATGTACATTCTGCTCATGAGTTTTTCAGTATAGATCAATCCTAAAGCTGACATGGTTTTCACCCAGCTGTTTTTCATGGGGTTTTGCAATAAGAATTTTCTCACATTATTCAACACAATATTGTGTTGCACTGTAGGAAAGAGTCTAATTATCTGATTATAATTGTGCAATACACTCACTATTGCACTGTTGTCTAAAAAACCCCCAAAACCACTTTGTAGTTGAATTACCTGATTTTGGTTTTGATTTTAATCCCAGAGACTGATGGACCGTCTGTTCTCCTGAGGTAATTACATTTCTGGGCAAATACCAGTGCTCTGATGACCACTGCTTGAGCTGGAAGACTCAAAAAAAGAGAAAGTTTCATCCCTGTAAGACTAGATTCTGTCTCATTTGAGGGTTCTGACTCAGAAATCTTTAGTTACAGCATTTTGCCCTCTCAGAAATTGAATCAGCTCTTTTTTCCCTACATATAACTTGCAGTGCTTGGCCTTGAGCTCACAAAGTTTCCCTCATGGGAAAGATTTTGGTTCCTGTTATGATTTCCTTTTTCTGTGATTCTCCTTTTACAAAGTGCCAGCACTCAGAATAATGAGTCTCCAGTGGGCAGATCACATAAAGGATTTATGTGTTGGATTCCTTTTATAAGTAGAGTCAGTTGCACAAAGGATCTGGGTGGCCTAATGGTAAAATAAAAGTTGGTAAATGGTAACATAAAAATGCAAAAATTTTCATGACAAAGAAATGCTTAAGTGTGTCCTCTTTTCTTCTTTCATTATAAATAAAAGTATGGCTTGAGAAGCTCAGCTGTACATATATACAACATAAAAACTTGAAGAAGGAGAGAAGGACCTCATTTTTTCTGGGATCAGGGGTGAATGAATAAATGAATGAACCAATGAGGAACAGTGGTTGAATATATATCAGACTTGTGTCTTTGTATTTACTTCTATTTACATATTT
This sequence comes from Corvus moneduloides, assembly GCF_009650955.1. Taxonomy (NCBI): domain Eukaryota; kingdom Metazoa; phylum Chordata; class Aves; order Passeriformes; family Corvidae; genus Corvus; species Corvus moneduloides. The sequence continues at coordinate 3,065,124 of NC_045476.1, forward strand.
TGCATTGCATTTTAAATAACTGGTAATTTAAATAAATCTGTGTGTTTACATTCTTCGATCTTGCTCTGTGTGCAATCTTTAGCTAATCAAAAGGCAATCAATTCTTAGCTAAATGTCCTCTTAGAAGGCTCTTTTTACACTCTCCCATGACTATTAAGAAATTGGCCCTTCCCAACAGTTTGGGTTTTGGGTTAAACTGAGCCAAGTGTGATACTTCCACAAAGCTGAGAGACTGGGGAGAAATGCTAACGAGGTTTTGTTGAATGACAGGAAGAACTGGAACACACTAAGAACTTTGTTGTTGTTTTTTAGAGAAAATGGTGGTGGAAAGAGTCTTCAGTTGATTGTTCAGAGAAAGGTTTGTCTCATCAACAGAGCTGAGCACATTTCCTTAAGTTTAAGGTGAAGAGTTACACAGGAAGGCACAGAAACAACTGATCTCCCATAATTTTTGCCAGCACAGCACTCTGGTTTCCCACCATCAGGAAAGTTCTGTAGATCCCACAGATCTCCTGAAACAGCTCTTGTCACAAACCTGCTCTTTTATTACCTGCCCTCCCAGATGTGTTTCAAATCGTGCTTGTATCAGCATCCATCTTTAAAATCACCACAGAAACAGCATTCTCTGAGTAGTGGGTATTTTATCACACCCAGAAAGCTCAAGGATAAACTTTGTGACTCTTTACGTGTTCTGAGCTCTTTAATGAGGGAGTCACAATGTGCTTGTAAAGTCACGGACATAAATCCTTTCTTATTGTGAGTCCAACCGTAAATAATGCAAGATTTAGTTGTGTGGTTCATTGTAATAGGCAGAAATACAGCAAGCAAGAAACAAAAATCTTATGAGAATCTCCCCTCAGAAAAAAACCATTTTTTTTTAATGTGAAATTAAAGATTTACTTTAAATAGAGGAAGGGAAATCTTCCACCACATGATATAGCCGTGCAAGAAGCTCAGTGCCCTGAGGAAAACCAGTCTGGGATAGGTTTATGTAAGGAGTTTAGGGAAAAAAGGAAAATAGGTTCTGATAAAGGAAGCCAGGCTTTGTAATTCAGTTCATCTTTGAGAAACACCTGGCGAGGGATTCCTCTTACCGAAGATGAATGTGAAAAGTCAACCAAAATCAGGTATCTGGTCTGGCTGGGATTTATCTTATTTGATTTCAGGGCTTGATTCATTTCTCCACACAAAGGAATCTGGTTCCCTTTGGCCAGGCAGCCTCGACCTGCCATGGCTTCAGTGTTCCTGTGTCATAGCTGGCTGCTCCTGGGAATGTTAAACCAGAGAATCACAGACTGGGGAAGGCTGGAAGGGAGACTGGAGGTGTCTGGTGCAATCTCCTGCTCCAGCAGGGCCCCCAGAGCACATGACTAAGGATTGTGTCCAGATTGCTTTTGAATATCTCCAGTGAGGGACACTCCACACCCTCTCTGGACAATCCAGTGCTTGGTCACTGCATAGAGAAGAAGTTCTTCCTCATGTCCAGGTGGAACTTCTTGGGCATCAGTTCCTGCCCATTCCTCTTGTCCCGTTGCTGGGGCCCACAGAACAGAGCCTGATCCAACTTCTGAGCCCTCCCTGCAGACACTTAAAAACACTGATAAGATATTTATATTATTATTATATTATATTATATTATAGTATATTATGTGTTACATTGTATTATATTATATTATGTTATGTTATATGACATCTCAGTTGGCTCTGATCACCTCTTATTGGGAAACACAACTGAGCCTTGAAGTGTGTGAATTTATGCAGGATCTTGGCCAATACAGTCGATGGACTCTAAAGAACCATTCAATGGACTAAACAGACTAAAAGGTTCCATTTTAGGTGATTATCGACCCCAAAGGAAGCTGAAACATCCTATTTGCATCTGGACACTGACATGTTGGTATCTGAATTTCCCAATGTCTTTAACAAACTCCACCTCATGATGCCTTGAGAGGCCACCTAAAAACAGAGACGAGACAGGAGTAAGGTGATGCCTTTTCCTGGTCTTAAAATCAAGAGTCAAACACGGTTAGAAGGGAAAAAGGGATTTTACCTTGGGATTTATTTTAAGGATCCTTAGGTGCACAAGTCCAGGTGGAATGCACCGCAATGCACCCTGCAATGCACACACCCCCAAAAGATGTGGTATAACATTCTAGGTGTTACTAATTAGCAGATCTATCAAAAATTCCCCAATGAAAGGCTTGAGTGAGGCTCCCTCCTCAAGGAACCTTCCCCTGGATGGTTCTATCTCAGGTTACAGAATGTGTTCTGGAGAGGACCTTGGGGTCTGGGGCACACTTTCCTCCACCTACAAAGCTTCTAAAATGTTGAGTCCCCTAGCTGAACAAACAAGGCCAAGAATGTAGGCAAAAAGCACTAAGAATACAGAAGTTGTAAAAAGGTATAGCAAGGATATAAAAGAAAAGGCAAAAAATCTTCATGGCATCGAGGGAATAAGGCAGGTATTTATTTGAAAGGCCTTCAAAGGTACCCCTGGGGGCCAGAGACCACTGCCCAGATGGACCCCAAGGTGGACCCCAGGTCACGAGTTCTTCACACTTTTATAGGTTGGGTTCATTTGCACATCAGGGTTAATTCTCCAATTAAAGCTTCAGTTAATGATGTAATTCCCCTCAGCTTGCCCCCCTTAGAGGCTCTTTGGTTTACACATTTTGGGCCTAGGACGGTCTGGGTGTCCTTGCAGAGCAGGCCCAGAGAGGCTTTGTTGTGTCTGCCCAGCACAGAGAGCAGAGGTTAACAGGCTACAAGGAACTTCAGAGTCACACACCAGGCAGTGCAGGATTTGAAAAATATAAAAGTTAAAACCTAAGGCATGACTCACACCTGCCTTTGAAGTCACCAAAAGAGACAGGATGGCTTGGGACTCAGGGCCTCCTACCACAACACAGCACGAAGGAGGAACTGTAAGAGTAAACTGGCTAATTAGTTCAGGCTGGCAATTAACCACAGTGGGAGCTCACTTTTCCATCTTACCCAGCCTGCATTGGGTATTCATAACCTAATGTGTGAAGTGTGCGGAACTTCAGCCCCCAACCAAACATCCATAGCTGAGCTCTCATCCGTCCCTCCGTTCAGAGATGGTGGTGGAGAGGAGCACGCCTTGAGGAAATGATTATCTTGTCCTCTGTAGACATCCAAATTAAGTCAGGCAGATTGCATTCAGCGGTGCCTGTGACTGTGAAAGTAACCTGGAATAATCAGTTCACGTTTACATTCTTAATGTCTGAAATTAGGTGAGACGAGTACTGCTGTAGGAGGGTGAGGTGAGCCGCTGGCTGAGCTCCCTCTGCAGTCAGGGGAGAAATTGGGATAATCAAAGGGAAAAGTCTGGAAAAAAGATGCCTTTTTGGTGATGAGGCCCTGGCTCAGGGTGCCCCTGCTCAGGCTACCCCTGGATGCCTGGAAGTGTCCAAGGCCAGGTTGGACAGGGCTTGCAGCATCCTGGGATAGTGGAAGGTGTCCCTGCCCTGGCAGGGGGTGGCACTGGATGGGCTTTAAGGTGCTTTCCAAACCAAACCATTCTGGAATTCCGTGATTCTCCCTTTTAAACATAAAAGAAGGAAAGACCAGTATACACCAGTAACTAAAGTTCTGTGTTGTTAAAAAAAGGTTATTCCTGTTTACCCAAATTCTGTTTTATAGGCTCAATCTATACTTGGGAGAAACATGAATCTTTTCTTGGCCCTTACAAAGAGAACAAGCTTAGTCTTAAACATGCATTTTACTGAATAAAAATCAGGGTTGTTCTCCTCCTCTTGAAAATGAAACAGACTTGAAATTGAGTTGAAATGGCCAGAGGAAAGCAAGCAAAACAATGAATAATACAATGCATAAAACTATTTCTGAGGACAGGAACAGCTGGTCTGTCAACTCTTTAGAGACTATTAATAGGAATGAAGATTTCATTGTGTGTCACTGGGAAAAGTAACTTCCCTTAGGCTGGAAAAAAACTTGAATAAAATACAATGGAAGTAGAGAAGGGATCGCTGGCAGATCTGTTGGTTTGGGTTTTTTTAAGTAGAAATGCTGAAAAGATTAAAGGAGTTTATTTTTAAAAGAGTTAAATAATATGTTTGTGGAAGATGAGTACAAATCAGATAAGTTTTTCAAATTCACACAGCATCTTAGATACTTGGGTGGAATCAAGTTTACAGATTAAAACAGGTAGGACAGAATCCACATAATCCAAGGGTCTGTGATTTCTGCCTTTATTTCGGAGGTGTCCCTGGAGTCAGGCCACGGAACAGTAACAGAATATGGGCACATATGGAGTCAGAGCCCCAGGACAGAGCAGGAGTCAATTTTATCCAAGAAAAACAGTGAGGAGATAACACAGGGAGGGTTTACAGAGAACATGAACTGGACAAATTATCTTTATGCAGCTCCAAGCACTTGTCTGATATTTAGTGCCTTCCCTGTTTAGTATCTCAAACCCAGCCTATTGCCTCCAGGTGTTTTATTTTCCTGCTCTCACCCCTTGGGCTCAAACACCCCACAGAGATCACCCTCAGGAATAAAACCTCCAGCCTTTTTTTATACCCTCCTCTTTTAAATACTGCGAAGTTTTGCTGTTAATTACAGTCACAATATGTTTCTCAGTAACATCATGTTCTGCCTGAGCACTGAATTATGTACTTTCCTTAATTGCAGCCTCCTTCCCATAATCCCAGGGCTTTTTGTTTTGCATCTTTAGTCAGATTTATCAAAAGATTGTTTAGAAATGTCAATAAATTCACCTTTATGCTCTGCTGATGGCTCGTCCTGCAGTGTGGGGCTGGGGAATTCCTTATTTTCCAACCTGAGTGAGTGCTGGTGGGGGCACTCAGAGAAAATGCAGGTGCCCTTCAGGAAGATTTTTGTTATGAAAAAGCCACTTTCAGGTAACATATGGTATTCAAATTCCATTCTCCAGCTTCCACAAAGGTGCTCAGCAGCTCAGCAAATGTCAAGTAATTTTCACAAAATGGCATCAATTGATTCAGAATATCCATGAGCGGGATTAGGAGGAATCTCAGGTCTGTTGCCTCATTGATTAAGTTTCATACCAACACAATGGCTGGTTGTTGCTAACAAGAGGACGTTTTTATGCACATCTGCTGTATTCTGAGCCCAGGGTGATGTTGTGGAGCAGCAGGAAAACAAAGGTTGCTCTTACCTTTGATTAATTTTCCTGTAATTCTTGGAGAAAAAAAAAAAATAAGCCTTAGTTATAGGCAGCTTATCAGGCAAGGATCTATTTTGTGACAAAAAGTAGCAAAATGCATCAGAGCGGACAAAAATATTTTGAGAAAGAAGTATGATTTCTTTCCTGCATTATTTCATTATTGGATCTTCTTTGGGTACATACAAAGAAACAGCAAAGAGTAAAATGAATCAAGCAAATTAATACGATGAACAGAAATTAGTTTTTAGACTAACTAAGGTTTTAGCCTATAAAAGTATCTGTTTAAAGCAGTGAAGGGATGTAAGAAGACTGAGGAACTCAGAGACTTTAATATAGGTGAGGTTTATAACACTAACCTCAGCAAGAAGTTACAAAAACCCAATAAAAACAGGCTTGATTTCCTTATTAGGATGGAAAAATGGTCTTGCAAGAGGAGTTTCCAGCTAATTGATTTAAATCTCAAGGATGGGAACGTGGCCTGCTGTTTTGATCAGCTGGACATGAGACAGGAAAAGCAGATGGAGAAAAGAAAATGTATGAGAAAGCAAATAATGAGAGACCAGGTCTACTCCATGAAGCAACACCTTCTCCTAAAAACTGCTTACAAATACTCATGTCAAAAAACTACGCAAAAAACTACCCAAAAAAGTGGTTCACACTTGGTTTTGCTCCAAACTGGTTGTGATGACCTAAAAAACTTCATTTAAGTGACTTTTGAGGCACTTGGGATGTTTGATAGGTCTCTACTAAACTTCATTTAAGTGACTTTTGAGGCACTTGGGATGTTTGATAGGTCTCTACTTTGCATTTCTCTTTGCATTAGAAGTAGGAAGTGCCTGATACCATGTGGAGCCTGCCTTGTAGTGGGATCCTAAAAATTATTCCAGTGTGACAGAAACCACCTTGCTGACTAGTGAAAGTGGCCACAGCTTTAACTTATCCATTGCAGATGGGGAAAAAAAGTCAAAATCAGACTTCAAATTATTTAAAAAAAAATTTAATCTCTTTATTTTCTCACAAATTTGATTCTTGGAGCAGCATTTGAGGCTTACCTATGCAGGTCAGGGTTCAAGTGCCATTTTGCACAAATGAAAGACAATAGTATAGAAAAGAGAAGGTTAAGTGAGAATTTGGTTACAAATGTTATCTACTGTATATCTGAAATATTTGGGTGGAGCTGGAAAACCAGACACAGGACTTGTAGGAGACCTGCATGCTTATGGACGAAGCTGCATAAATAAATATTTTTCCTAATGGCATTGGATGCCTATTTTGGGATAACTTAAGCAAGCCTTGAATCTCCTCTGTGCAGAACTTCTGTGCTTAACACCACTGGGAAATAATGAACGATAAACAGGAGAGGAAACAGGACTTCAGTCTTATCAAGGGAAAATGCTTTTGTCATGTCCATAGTTTTGGTTCTCCCAGGTCCTGAAAATAGCTCAGTGCAATCTTTAATGGGGCAAAAGCCAGAGCTGCTGCCCAGGTCCTATGAACCCTGACACTAAAAATTTTTTTTTTCCTCATTTTTTCTTCCCTCAAAAGTCTAAGCTGTAGGCAAGAAAAGCTTTAACTTTCTCAGCACCAAGAAATAAACCTGAGCTCAAGACATCTTTGTGACACAAAGGGCCAAAAAGATCTTGTTCAAGCCGTGGAGGGAATTCTGTGATTGCACAACATTTTCCATCTGAGAGGAGGGGGATGCTGAAACTCAGAAACTCCATCTCTAAGAGTCCCAAAGGGAATCCCACGCTGTCAGACCCACTCAGACCCCAGATCCCTGGAAAACCTGCAGCCACGCTCCTGGCCCCATCAGCAGGAGGAGTGAACGCAGCCTCTCTGCTTGCACAGAGAATTTCTGCTTCCAAAAACACCCTAAAACACACGTTGGTGTCCCAGCTCCCTGTTTTGCAGGTGGGCGACCAGACAGGTGCATGGAGGTGAATCCAATATCCCCGGGGGATCCTGGAGAATCTCTGTCCATCTTCTCCCATCCTGCGGGGGGATGCCGGGGGTCTCCGGGAGGTTCGAGGCTCTCGGGGCGGGTCTTGGGCAGGTGGGGGCGGGCAGAGCCTCGGCTTTTGGCAGCATCACAGCAGGCAGAGGCAGCAGCAGGACCCGGCGGCTGCTGCGGAGGATGCGAACTTTCTGCTGGCTGCTGCTCCCGCTGGTGAGTGAGTGCCTGCGGGGGAACCGCTGGGGCGGGGGGACCGCACATCTGGCTCCCGACACTGCCCGCCACAGCTGGATGGCTCTGCAGCTGCCCCACTGCAGCCGGGGTGGGGGAAAGTAGGCAGAAGCTGCGTAACTTTTCTCCTGACAGGGAGCAGGGAGAAAGAAGGAAAAACAAGGAAAAGATTAAGAAGAAAAATATAAAATGAGACAGAGACGTTAGAGGGGAGGAAAGAAAAAAATATCCCTGAGTTAGTGTGTTGACCTAGCTCCTTTCATTAAAATTTTCCAGCCTCAAGATGCTGTTAATAAATGTCTTTTCATTTCGACCTGTTAGAACTGCAGCTCCAAAGGACAGAAGAGCACCCCTAAATCAAAATGGCTGTAGCAGGGCTTTAGAGGGACAGAAGGGGACCGGTTGCTGTCCCAGCTGTCCTGAGAAAGGCAACTTTGCAGAAGGAGGAGGACTAGAAAGGAATAGTTCCTCCTGATGGATGGGGGACATTTACCTCTTTGAGAGGGCACAGATGTGTTCAGAGCTGAAGGTTTAGGATATCACCAAGCAGGAGCATGAACTGTCTCATGTCTGCTGTGCACTGAGCGCAGCAGGTGAGGTTGTGCTGCTGGACATCAGGGAAGATGGATGAGCACAGGAACACAATCCAGGCACGGCCATCCCTCCCTGATCTCCATGCTCCACCACTGGCATTGCCTGGGCTGCTTAACAAAAACTAGTGCAAATCCAAGCACAGTCATTTCTCTTCTTTGCCCTCAATCCTCAGCCTCGGGAAGTGTTTGGAGCCCTTCCTCGGGGTGTGATTACCAGGGACTCATTAATGCAAACTTTTGCCATTTCCCAGTGAAATGTTCAGTGTGGGCAGGCATTCAGGCTCCTGCTGTAGTCAAGAGGGAGAGAATCACCTTCCCGGGAAATATTCCATCTTGTCCTGAGAAAGCCAGATGGAGTGGGCGCTTCTCTAGGGCCTGCTTTCTCCTGTTGATAATTGTGAGAGCTTCAATGGCTGCAGACTGGTCTTGACCTTTCATTTTGAGAAGGTGAGAGATGGGATGTAAGTTTTCACACCTGCACGACCTCTGGATCTCGCAGTTTCCTCCGTATTTACACAAATCTATGTACAAGGGATAGGTTGCGGGTCCTTGCCATGCAAACCTCACCAGTGTAGTTTTTCTCATGTGTAATACTGTCCTTTCAGACAAAACCAGTCAGCCTAAGGGTTAGATTGCTACAGGTAAAGTGATTTTGGCATCTGGGCCAGCCTTTTTACACCTAATAGAGGCACAGCTCATTCTTGCAGCTGTTAGCAGAGTGGAGCCGATCCAAAGTGATGTATCGTGCACATCCATGGGCTGCCATACATCATGTTAATATTGCAGCATATTGCAGCAGGCTGTGCCCATAATCAAAGAAATTCTATCAACTGTGTGATCTACACAGATTTTGGCCTCAAATTGCTGCTCAAATGTGAACATCAACTGCATGTCTGGTGAGAGGCAATGCTCTGAATGTCAGTGGGGTTTAAAGTGGCTCAATCTAGGTCTCTTTGCATGCTCAGGTAAACAGGCAGGGAAGGCCTGAGACCCATAGGATGTACTGAGGAAATAATCCTTTCCTGTTTCAAAGGATCATGTCTGAGCAGAGAAATAATTCCTGTATGAATTCTGCAAATAAGTCATTAATCAATATGAAAATAAACTAGAGGGCTAATCCTGAACACTTCTTCTGTGGAACTGGGTACTGTTACCTCCTGTCAGCTCCACAGGGATGTTGCAGCATACAATTTGTGCCTTGCAGAATAGAGTCCTTGACACTAAAAAAAAATACCCTTCACTAGTAATTGACAAGGAACAGAGAGCAGCGGAGGCTGAAATGCCTAAAAATGACTTTTCCTGTCTTAAAGAGTTCAGAGTCTCAGGAAGCAGAGGACAAGGAGCAGAAAAGACTCTGCCTTCACTGCTCTCCCTGCTGTGCTAAACTGCTTTCCTCTCCAAACACCTGCATTTCCCATTTCTGAGAGGGGCTTCAGTCTGATCTGATGAACGGAGGTGAGAATGGCCACTCAGATGGGTCATCACTGGGCTGTACATTCCCTTCAGCAAAGCATTTCTTGTGGTAATGGACATACAGATCCAAACCTATGGCAAGGTGCTGAGCTCCCACTAAAACAAAGCTGGGCGTCTAAATTTCCGTGTTTAGCTAATATTGGCTAATTTGTGCTTCTTCTACCAAGCTGGTCCCTGCAGACTGTAATTCCTCTCCATAGGGATCGGGATGTGTGGAATAATCTGTTTTTGGGTGTTTCTTTAGCCTGGAGGGAGTTAATGGAGGGAGACAGGCTCCTGTACAGGCAGTCACTGTCCTCAAGCAGGTGTCCGAGCAAAGTAGGAGGAATCCTTCCCTGGAACTGCTTGTCTGCTTTCACTGATCATTAAGGGAGGCTTGATGGGCAAATTTAGATTAATCATCTACAATTAACTGTCTAAAATTAGGAATCTGGTCTAAAGCTACTCCTTGAGCCTCCTTCAGTATTACTGGGAAGAGACGGAAACACTCCAAGAATACAGATCAATTAAATAAACTTGCTGAAGGACTTCGACTTCCAGGTTTCAGGACTTTGGGATGAGCTGACATGAATCCCACCTGTAGGCAAAAAATGATACAGAAAGAGAGAAATTTCTCTTTAGTTTACAGGAATACTTGCAATAGCAGAAAATGGGGATCCTCAGTTATTAGTGTTCTGTTATTCATCAAGCATTAGTAATAATTAAATGCTCTACCCAGTTTAGCATAGCGCTGATAAATTAATTTTTCCCAAGGTAATACTAATTACACAGGGTTTATAAACAAAATAAATTAGTATGGCTGTGTTGTCTCATAAAGAATACCTATGAGTGGATAAATATAATGATATACATGGATAAATATGTATGGCAAGGGCTGTTCTGTATAAGGTCATGCAGTTAAACACAGTCATATAAATACAGTCCAATCCACAGAGGAGCATTCAATGTCTTGAAAACAATATTGAAAATATGTTCCTCTAAATGACTGTGAGGCAATCAGTGTCTCAGCTTCCCCTCTTCCATAGGTAATCGAGATAGAGAGAGAAAACATACATGGAAAATATCCTCTAGGTAGTCATTTCCAGCCAAAAAGACTCCTGAAATAATCTATTTAACTGACTAAAGAGAAAGATTGGAAATGAGGCTTTAGCTTTGGGGTTGGAAGCTTCTGGGATCAGGACTGTGTCAGAGCTGGAAGCCAAGGGCAGGACTTTGTGTGAGAGCTGAATGCACGGCTGGGGACTGGAGTTCTGTCACCACTGGGGTGACCTGGTGCTTTTCAGAGTCCAGAGTGATAAACATAGCTTGGGGGTGGTGGAAAAAACCTAAATGGATGCAACTGAGTTTATAAGATTTGAGCTGACTTTTTTTACTGCACAAGAAATCTTTATTTTTTATAGTTTCTTGTCGTTTTCTGACAGAACACAGTTCTACACATATTACCTTATAAATATCCCAGAATTACTTCTAGGCCAGGGCTTGGACAGGAAGGTTTTTTACTGCAGGGACTGGGAATGTAGCTATGAAATGGACAGGAGCTCCTGGAGCTTGGGGTGGGCTCCAGATCCCTCCTAACACATGAGAAAATTGGCTTAAGTGTCGTGCACTCCCCAATCTCAAAGATTTTTAATTAGCACTTCGCTTTTTGGGAAGGACTTAAGCAGATGGGAGGTTTTGATGAGATATATTCAACAGACTGGGAAGTTTATGAAAAAGGCTGAGGTTTTCTTTTTCTGTTATTCAACCTGTCTTCAACTTTTTATTTTTTCCATGAGCCTTCCTCCATCCTAAAAGCCTTTCCTGAACATCAAAATTTCACTTGAAAAAATGAATCTATTTCAAAACATATCCTGATTCTCTGCCCCGTGCCTTCGGCATCCCTGGCAAACTTTTAGGACTAAATGAACACTTCATTCCACGTTTAAATGGGATGCAGGAGAAGTCTCTGCTGTGCTTTTCTGTATTCTAAAATACCAGGTGAGTTTTAATCCTCCAAGGTGGGAGTCAGTGTGTGACATGAATGGCAGACGACTTTGTGTGAGGGACAGCTAAAATATTCAGGTGTCGGAGTCATATCAGAAGAGCAGGGGAAGCACAGACAGTGGGAGCTGGGAGTACAGGATTGATTTCAGAGCATATCTGAGTTGGGATCTGAGACATGAATGTGAGCTGAGGAGACAGAGGCAAAAAGAACAGTGATGAATATTCTCAGTCAATGATTTATGTACTTGACGCAAAACCTGTTTGTGAGGCTTTAGGATTGCAGGGCACTGGAAGCTAAAACAGATCACTGGAAAGAGCCTTCCAGTTCTTGAAGCCTTCTCATCTTGTCAATGAATTCAGCCAATTCTTCGAGCTTTGATTAATTTTCAAAAAAGACTGAGTGTTACTGCTGGCTCTTTGATCCCGTGGAATTGCTCTTTCAAAGGTGAATAATATATTCAGTGCCCAGCTTTGAAGCACTTCCCTTGTTTGCAGAGAGCATAGAAAATGTCCCTGCTTTTCCCCAAGTGTGCTAATGGACATCTTAATGAGTGAAGATCTGCCTTCTGTGTGACATCTAAATTACAGTTTTTCTACCCCCACAGCAGCTTGGGGGCACCATTTTTGGGTGGACCCTAAGAAAGATTGCTTTAAATTAAATTGCACTAAGCATGATGTGAGGATGTCACTAGAAATACTCCTCCCAGTGCTTGCTAAATTCCATGTTGTCCGACATAAGTAAATCAAAGCCCAAAGTGCCATTACTTTGATTTTTCTGTTCAGATTTGGGGAAATAAACAAACTATCAGGAAACAGAGGAAATAGAAAACAGTGCTATACTTACTCTCAGTGAATAAGCCATTTAAGGTTTCTGTGCAATAACCTTACAGATGTGAAGAAAATGAAGTCTTAAAGTCAGTGCAAGCCCAGGTTTTTAGCATGCTCATGGTTGTCATAGGTAATTTTTTAGTGTTCGCTGTGTTCCAGGCAAGATTGTTTTAGTGGTAGGGACTAGGAGTCAAAACACCCCTGTGAATTTTGGCTGATCAATAACACTCAGTGCAGTAAAAAGATCTTTTTGTTATGGTGCTCAGGAATGCAAAGCTCAGTTCCTTGAGGACTGTCTACAACACTTCCTGAAACCTCTAAGTTTTATGTGTAAATCTTGTGGTGGAGGCATCCCACTGTGATTTCCAGTGAGAGTCAGGCCAGGTTACCGCCGAGGTACTGGGAAATATTGATCCAAGGAATGACGTTTTAAATCAGCCTCTTACTCTTCTCACTGCAGAAGGGAACACTCTGCCAGATTGGACATGCCTGCCTCAGAAAGCTCTGCTCTGCTTTCCTTTTTTATGTTGAGCAGGAGCTACTCTTTCCCTACAAAAACCATCTTTTGAGCAGATGCCTCCCAAATTGCCACAAAATGTCCCTGCACTAAATGCAGAGCTCCTGCTTTCTAGAAGGCCCCATCACCCAACCCTCGTAGGCAGATCAGAGCAAAAACTTTTCACTCAAGGCACTGTGAGTCTAATAGCAGAAAATAAGCCATGGACAACAAATCACAAGTAATGCTCTGCCCACAAGGCTTTTCTTTATGCAATAGTTTAATGTTTTCCTTTTTCTTAATGCCTGAGGAGAGCCATCGAATTGAAGCATTGTCACTACTCTCAATTTCTTGTATATGTGTCATTTTTTCCTTATTTTTTTTGTCCAACAGTAGGATTACTTTGAGTGAGGCTGCATGATTATAAATTAATAACACCAGCCTCGTTTTTTCTTCTGATGAGATAGTCTGTAGGCTACATCTGAAATAGGACTTGATGTTGATTTTCAAACACTGAAGTGTCAGTGATATTTAATATCTGTACTGGCCCATAATAAAATGTCTGGGTCCTGTGGTTGTAGCCCTGCCCACCCCAAACCCAGTAACCCAGAAGGAAACAAACTGTGAGCCACTGGTTAATTGCTCTAGCTCTGAGTGCCAGTGGGATCGACTGCAGTACCACCATGGGTATCAAAGAACCACAGAATGGGCTGGGTTGGAAGGGACCTTAAAGATCATCCAGTTCCAACCTCGACACCTTCCACTATCCCAGGGTGCTCCAACCTGGCCTTGGACACTTCCAGGGATCCAGGGGCAGCCACGGCTTCTCTGGGCAACCCTGTGCCAGGGCCTCCCCACCCTCTGAGTATCACTACCCGTTGATCAGGATTTCCAAAAGAAATCATCAAATCACGTTCTGGTGAGTTATCACCATTTTCAGAGGCAGGAGGCAGGACTACATGGACCTGTTTCAGCAATTCCTCTGTTGTGTGTGAAACCAAGGCAGTACCACCTCCCCAGGGGTAGGGTATGAGCTTCCCCAGCCATTGTAAATGAAGAACCCCCCCATTTTTCCAGCAACTCTGATGAATAATGATGATTGAGGATCTGGTTTAGCAGGTGTGGATTTACCAAAGGAGAGAAGACAGGAGATGCAGCCTACTTTGAGCAGCAGGAGTCTGGCACACTCAGTGCCCCTCATTCCACCTGTATCAGCTGCGTGTGTCTCTCAGATTAATTTCTGGAGAAAAGATAACTCTTCCTCCTCTGAAATTTTTCAGAACTAATTCTGTGTGTTTCTAGGATTCCCAACTTTTCTGCCATGAGGTGGGAGTTAATTTAACCCACTTCTCCTCAGTGCTTTTTTTCTAAGACATTTCAAATTTCCTGGTTTGTTTGCGTTTTGGGTTATGAGTGGCTGCTGCTTTCAAGTCTTTCAGCAGAGGACTCAGTGTAGATGGTAGAGCATCATCTCAAATTGTCATGACTTTTAAACATCAAGCCTAAGAATATTCCAAACACAAAATTATCAGCTGTAACAGAACCCAGGAATTCCAGAAAGTAGAGGGATGGCTTTTTCTCTGTCCAGCTGAATCCACTTTTATGAACTGAAATAGTGAGAGATTTATGGAGCAATTATTTTGTTACTTCTACTCAGAGAATTCATTTGTTATGTGGGCAAACTGCAAAGTGAAATGTCTGTTTAAATGTAAAGTGATGAGCAGGGATTCTATTAATACCTGAAAAATTTCATTTCAGAATTGAGTTACTATAGTTGAAGAGCAAAAAATACTATCTTCAGAGTAATTCATTCTGATTTATAAAATGTAGTTTGAATTACCCACTGGAGTAATAAAATGCATGGAAAAGCACCATGTCTTAACTTTCTTTTCAAACAGTGCCCCTAATCCTCCTTCTGTTCTAATATTAGCATGGATGAACCCTCTCTGGGGCCTCATAATTAAGACAAGTCTGTCTATGCTACTTTAAAACCCAAATGTTGGCAGAATTTTTAAAGGCTTTTAAAGATAAAGTTGTGCTCTAATTTTTGCCCCTTAGCAGATACTATTGCTAAGATGGAATAGACTGCATAACTTCCAGTAGAGTTTCTGTGGAGGCTAAAAGAAATCCTGGTTACTCTGCTCACTGAAAACATTTTGAGGGCCAATAAATCATTTTTCTGAGATTGAAAAGGCAGTGTAGAAGCGATGTTTACATCTGCACTGACTTTTCAAAGTCAGAGAGGTTAAAATGGCCTACAGTCTTCCTCAAAAACATCTTGGAAAGTCTTCAATCCATCATTTTCCATTAAAATCGCTGCTAACTGAGCCCCTGGCTTTGTCTTGAATAGCATAGGTTAGAGAGAAGCAAAAACTGCTCTATTCCAGACAAGACTCCCTCTGTCTTGAAGATCCCAATATCCCAAAAGAGGCTTTGGTCCAGTACCCAGCTCTCTGAATACACTTCAGTGGCTTTCTTAACTTGAACATGGGCTTAATTCGGTTTCCTAAAGATGGGTGTGGAGAAGATTTAAGACATTAAATAATTCATCTGAGACTTCAAATAATGCTTTTGAGACTGCCAGATGAGGCTGACAAAATTAATGCAGAGACTACACAGGAGGGCTGAGATACCTTTCAACATCCCAAACAGCACCAACCATTTCTGGGTGACTGAGACCTCCTTGAAATTCCCAAGGGATGCAAAAGAGGCTGAGACAACAAAATCATGTGTAGGCACTGACATTGTTGTTTCTTTCTCAGAATTTATTTGCCTTTGCAGAGGAAATAATTTTGGGATTGTGGAGGATGCAGGACTACAGGGGACATGAAACTTTCTGGAGTGGGAGATGAAGGTCAAGCAAAATACATGACAGTAAATGGGACTAAATATCTGTAGCTAAGAGAATGAATTCAGACCCTATTCAACAACTGCTGCCTAGAAATCCATTTAGCTGTTTAAATGTACCTTAATCTGTGAGATAAATAAATTCCTTAAGCTTCCCAGTCAAGTAATTAATTTTTTCTCTTTTCTTCAGCTGTTAAAATGGAAGCAGCTCCTCTGCCTAAGGTGTGTGCAACATCCTCAGATAATATATTCATAGAATTTTTTGATCATTTGGATTAAACTATGGCCAAGACTATAATTCTTTAAATAAATTTATTTATTTTTAGTTGGTTTATGGAGAAGAAATATTTATGCGGTCAGACTGTATGTAAGTTTGGAGAATTTGATGTGGATATCCCCATAGCTGGTGGATTCATCCAATTTTGGCCACATAATTGGTAAATATGTGAAAATCCAAAAAACTGTGAATGTCATTTAAGTTTTCTGTAAATCATAACTGCAAAGGAAAGGGAATAAGAATGCCCAGATTGGAGGAGAGGTGCTGCATGAGCTGACTATTGTGGTACACTGAGGAATCCATCCGGAATGTACACCCAGAAATGTATACAAATTAATAATTGTTTGGGATCACAGACTCCTCCTGCCATTCACATGTTCTATTTGCAAGTGGAAAAAAAACCCCACAATTTTAGCTGGAGTTTTCACATTTTCAGACCTCAGAGTACAACCCACGAGGTACAAACTGACTTTTCACATTCTGATAATCACAGAAGTTCTTGGGGTTCTTTTTTGTCTTTCTCTCGCCAAGGTTACGGGCATCCATCCAGAATGCAAAATATTCCAGCAGGTAGTCAAAGAGGAGGCTCTCTGCTTGGAACACAATGAATCTGCCTCACCTGATCTTAAAGGTAATGGTCCTGATGGTCATTCCCTGGCCTGGAATGTCTCACGTTACTGAAGTGTTTGGTGTGGTCTTGATTTATATCCAAAACTCCAAAGAAACTCCCTCAGAAGGCACTGAAGACCCTGTTGAGATTATATCGTGTTGGGAATCATTCCAATCTGGTGGAAATGTTATTTGGGGGGAAATAAAAATTAAAGAAAATCCCAAGTTCTCACAAATATTACATTTTTACAATTTAAGACATTATTTGTTTGCTTTTAAAGATTTATTGCAGTGGTTTTTGGAAGTCTATTACATGCTCAGGTATAAATTTTGAAAACTAAAATGAATGTGGAACAAAGCCTGTAAAATATATTTAGAATGCTGTGTAGGGTGTTCCCTCCTGGGGTTTTGGCATTGTGGAAATATGCTTAGAAATAACTCAACAGAAAATTTCAAAATGCTCAAACTCCTTAATAAAATCAGTCATTTTTTTTGCTGGTCAACTTTGCTTAGAAAAATTTGAATCCGCCTCAGTGAGATTTTTCAGTGCCGTGAATTTTAAGATGTTTATTTTCTGCGGAGGAATTATGAGACAAAGACACCTCATGCATTTGGTTGGGATAAAATTATTTAGACCATTTGGAATTTTGCCTTTAGCAGCCTGGTGAAAATCAGAGTCTAATCCCCAAAATATTTCCTCTGTCTTTTATACTGTTCTGCAGTATTCCCAGTCACTCTAGTGTTTCATATTCCTCTTCCAGTTTCCTATTTTATTTTGGTGCTATTCCCTCACACACACTTTAACGAAATCCAAAATATCTCTGGGGCACATTTTTCACTTAGAACACACAGTAACCCACCCCAAAAAAGTTCTGGTATAAATCAGGCATTTTCAAAAATGATTTGTCACCTGCATTACAGGATGTCATTCCAGGAATCTTCCTCTTCAACACAAAAATAATTACATGGTTTTAGCATGCTCATTGTAGCAAAAGAAATAAAAATCCCTGAGAGTTCTGTTAAACTATTGTAAAAACTACAACCTTGTCAACTTTGGGCTTCTCAAAGCTCCCCTTTCCACCTTTTATTCTCTAGATATGGAAGGACTTTAATGAAAGTCTGTTTTAGTATTTACAGCCTTTCTCAATATATTTTGAAATCAAACATTAGATCAGGAAATTTATCCCAAATATTTTATCTGGAGGATAAAATTAGACTAAGACAGGTAAAAGACCATTGCTTGTGTTTCAGTTTCCGGGAACTCAATGAGACAAAGAGAAGGACCACAATTTGTAGAGTTAAACCTCAGCAGTCACAGAGAATCTGTGCTGGAATCAATCTGTGTCACAGTTCTTAATCCAAAGTAGCTCCACATTATTCTTGTTGTACAGAGCAGTGTCCAGTGAGTGTCACCAGCAGAGCCCAGGTGCAATTCCTCTCATTTTGGAGCAGATGTATAAAATAGGTCAATGAATCAAGTTCTAAACCCTATTTTTTTTTTTTCTTCACTGTCTAAAAATTCCTGGATTACTGAACAAGACTTAAATATCTATGGTGTCAGTATTCATAGATACAACTCCTACTGCAGTTGTCTTTATGGAGTCTTAGGTGACTTGGACACCACCAGTCTCTTGAAAACCTTGGCATGAAAAATTCCCTTTTCAGCCTCTGCCCTCAGGAATTTCTTTAATATAAATTGTAGAAGTCACTGGAAATAAACCACATCCAAGACTTGAGACATACAGGTTCTGTTCCTACACAAGGTCACACAAATATCATTTTTAACTCCACATTGCCAAATAAAATAGGATTTTAGACCCAGCTCCTCAAATCTACTACAGCCTCTCTAAGAAGGACCATTTCAGTTGCTAAGTGTAAGTGTGGGGGCCACTGCATGTCCAAGGGGGACTGGAATTACCTGACTTTCTTAATTTGACAATTAGCGGCCGAGTTTAGGCTGTAACCATCAGTGAGAGCCAGATATTTGCAGGGTGTGATTCATCCTGTCCTCAGGAGGAAGCCGCCAATATTTGGGATGAATCAGCACTGGAAGTCACTGTTTCTTCCTGCTGATCACAAAGGGAACGTAGCTAAGATTAGCTGAAATATTTGAGACAATTAAAATTACAGCTAATGAATCAGGGCTTCTATTTTTCTCTGGAAAATTGGGTATGCCAGGAATTTCATCCTCACAAGGGTGAGGTGAGGATAATGCTGTGGGAGATTCTCAGGGCTATCATTTTAAAAGCCAAAGAGTAACTTTGCTCAGCTGCCGGCAAGTATTGCTTCCACATTTCAGCTCTTGACAACTTTAGTTTTGCCTTCTCATTCATCACAGAGGCAGTAGAAAAGAATCATGAAAGAAAATAACATCTCCCAACCCAAACCTGTGCTTTATACCTGCCTTATGACTCCCTAGAGTTTAGTTCTGGTTACAGCATGATGCTTTTTTTTATTGTTTCAGGCATATTTACATGCTGGCAATTTTTCTGTGCTGCCCCCACACCCTCTTGCCAGCAGCTTGAAGTCTCAGTGTGATGCAGCTGTGACAAAGCTGTGATTCACTGAAGCTTCTGAAAACTCTTTTTGGGGGACTCAGAGCCAGTAGCATACCCCATGTCATCAGCCAGAACTCTGCTTTAGGGAACCTCATGAGTTGCAACCACTTCCAGTGATGGTCATTTTTATAATGCTGAGATCTTCTCCTAGTCAGGGATTAATCTAATCCCTTTGGAAATCCATTGGAAAAACGCCATTGATTGCCTAAAACGGGGACTTCAGCCCTTCTTTCCCTTAAGCCAGGTGAAATTGGTAGATTTTCAAACATGAAATAAAGAGGTTAAGGCTGAATTTAACGTCTGATGTATTTCAGTAGACTGTAATGAGGAATCTCAAGTAATGAGAAAGGAGTAATGAGAAATCTCAAGTGCTGATCGTTACTCAATATTTTTATTTTGGTGGCTTTTGTTTTGACAATAGAAAAGATCTCCAATCGATTTGACTTTTGGATTGTGTCTGCTTGAATTTCAGGTACCTTCTCTCATGAGATAAGGAGGGGGAAGGTCCAGCTGGAATACCCAGTCTGAGCAAGGATGCATGCAAGGAGAAAAGGAAACCATTCTACTCCTTCATTTGCAGAACTGCTGCGGCTCTTGCATGTGAACGAGTGGGAAAGCCACAGACAATCTCATTATGGAAGATCAAATCTGCGATGTTCTCCGTGTTTTTCTCTATTTAGATGCACTTTTCTTTTTTTACAGGATGTGCCAGAGATTGGGATGGTTTAACCTGTTGGCCTAGAGCCACTTTTGGAGAAGTGGTTAAAATTCCCTGTCCACGATTTTTTGAAGAATTCACCAGTACCCATGGCAAGATGTTTTTCCTATTCTTTTTCTCCATATTATTTTTTTTTTATTTTAAATGAATTCTAGTAGTTGAGGATTCCTTCACATTTTCCTGGTTCACAATGCTGTTATGTCAGTCAGCATTCAGTAATTATCCAGATAATAGCTTGGGGTCAATGTTGGCACTCTTTTTTTTGGTGTTAAGCTGTACTGAATTGTTTAATCCCTTTGCTGATCTAAATATGATGGACAAGCACACCATGCTGCTAAATTTATAAAGGAATATGTCATAGAACCACAGATTTATAAAAATGTACATTAACTAATATTACAAAGAACCTCCTGAGGTCATCCAGTCCAATCCTCCAGTCAGAGCAGGACCAAGATCCAAACTTGTGTGGAGCTTCCTGTCTGGAACAGGCAGCTCAGGGCTTTGCCCACAATCCCCAAACGTGTTGCAAATGTATAATTTGATTTCCTCCGTGGACGGATTGAATTTGCAGAGTTGATTTCCCCTATGAAATGTGCAAGTCCCACTGCATCTCGAAATGATTGGGAACATCTCCCTCAATTTTTTAAAGGATTGATATATAGAATATTGTAATTCTTTTAGCTAATCTTGCTGAACATGACTTAAGCTGTGAGTCTCTAACTTAGGAATCAAAGGGGTAATAAAAAATTATTGCTACTCATCAAAACTTAAAGAACAGCAGCACCACCCTCCCATAATCAATTCTGTGCTGTGTCTCACCTTTGAAGGTTTCCTTCAGAGGAACTGTACACAGGAGGAATATTGGTCAGAGCCATTCCCACCATACACCATTGCCTGTGGGTTTGATGAAGGTTCCAGCAAAGGACCTGAGGATCAGGTGGGTGCTTGATTTCCTGCTTCTGAACATCTCCAGAGCATCCTCTCCTGACTAGCTGGATGCTCCACACATCTGAGTCCTGTCAGGACCCAGTAATTACCAACTTTCAGTGCTAAACTCAAAACTTTTAGGTATATTAAGAGCTCGTTTAACAAATTAGGCTTAACATAAAGCAAGAGAGCAGCAGTCAGCATTTTCATCTCCATCCAAATGTCTCCTCTTGGTGCTAAACTCTTGATTAGTTCACTTGTCCAAACTAACAAAGACTTTGGTTCTCTGACAGAGGTGATGTGAATCCTCATCACGCACCCATCTCTCAGGGAAGCCCCACCCACCTGTCCTCAGGGATTTTTTCAGGGAGAATTCCTTTGGATCCCTCCTATTGATTTTTTTTTTCCAGATTTTCTTTGAGTCATAGAAAAATATTTCTTAATTTTAAAGCCTGGTGGTCAACACACATCCTTGGGAGGGAACTTTTGGATGCCATTTAGTATTTCCACACTTTATCTCAGGTGTTCAGTGGAGCAGGAAGTGAGTATTTTTCTTATCTGATGATCATCATTGGTGCTCAGTTAAGCTCCAGCAGCATTTCTGTCACATCCACATCTTGATATGGTTTAAATTTCCACGTTCCTCCTCATTATACTGGAGTTCATATTTGGAGCTCGATCCACCTCCTATAAATAAGAATATTTGTACTTTGCACTTTGGGGAAGCTAGAAAGATAAATGCTTAAAAAGCTTAAATAAATGCTTAGAAAACTTAAACAGCTGTTAAAAAGCCTTCTGGAAAGAGGCTGGAAATGATCTGAACAGTTCAGGAGGGATGCAAGATTCATAAAAGGATGTGTATTCTGGAGCACAGCTCTCCAGCCCCCATGCAGTTCTCCCACAGGGCTAAGCTCACTCTCCAGGTGGCTTTCTCCAAGCACTCCCTGGATTATGCTAAACCAGGCCTAATTTCAGGCTGGCCTAGGATAAAATCAAGCAAGAAGCTATATTTATATTTCACAACGATAGCAGATTTCAGCACAGAGCTGCTGTCTGTGCTCTGGCTGTGTTTAGTTTGTCATTCCAGTCAAATCCACAAGGTTGGACTACAAAAGGAAGATAAATCAGCAATCTCTGCTGCCCTGCAAACACAGGGAAATGAGAAAAAGTCCCAATTGTATCCTAACAGAACCACTTGCTGGGTACTTTGTATGGGCAGTGAGCACCAATGATGCCTTCTGTATTTAGTTTTTTCACCTCTCCTACAAAAACAGATAAAATGAACTGAAACACTTCATTATTCAGTTAAATAACCTGTTTCCTAGTTTTCATCTGTGTTTGGAAAACACTGTACAAAAGATCAGGACTCTTTCAGAAACACCACGATGATTCCTATAATGTCAGGGTTACAAGATCTATTTATGGATCTACTTAAAATTGCTAATCTGCTGCCTTAACCTAGAATTGCAGCCTCTTGGATAAACAGATTTGGGATCAATTAGAGAACAAAGTGTCCACTGGGTTTAAAAGGAGGAAATTTGCCTAGGTTCAGAGAATTTAGTTTCTTGGGATTTTAAATAATTAGGTGATCTTGTAGTGAACCAGAATAAAATTTGCATAGTTAAAGCCAAGAAAAAAAGCTTTATTTTTCTTAGGACATAGGATTAGGATTTCTAAGGATATAGGTCTAAATTGAAAACAAATGAATTATAAAGAATTTACAGTGCTACAATATACAGCAAGGAATGAACTCTTTGTCCAGAGAATTAAGGACTGTGAGGTGATTTTCTTGGCTTTAACTTTAACCTCCACAACATGATGTAAGTCTTTGTCAATGTTTCAGCATCCTCACCTACAAATTGAGAGTTTTATTTCTCTTTCAGCTATAGCTGTTTATGAAAATCAATAATTATCAAATCTGGCCTGGGCCTAAAGTGACAGATTCACAAATCTCCCACCAGAAGGTTTCAGTGCTCCAGAGTTTTTATGTACTGACATGAGAAAAGGTAGCTACATATCAAAGTTAATATTTTCCTGCTGAACGTGCTCAGAGGGGTCAGAGAGCCTGTGGGTTGTGAAACTTCTCTCCTGTGCAGGGTTAAATGGGATTCAAAGGAAAACCTTTGTTAGCAGTGGAGGGGAAATCCTGAAGCAGATCTCGAGCATGCAAGCAGCACTGAGATTGTGGGACTGACCAGTGAGGGAAATGTGTCCCTGTGGAATGAGCACCCCAGGGTGCATCCTGCAGAACCACCTGCATTGGGCTGTGTCTCCTTTCCCCGCAGAAATCCTATTATTCTGCATTTTGGCGTGTCTACACCGCCGGCTATGCAGCATCCGTGACTTCGCTCATTACAGCTTTAATTGTCTTTGCTGCCTTCAGGTAAATATAAATGGGCCCTTTCTCAGGATGTTTTAAGACATTTTCTCTCAGATCCTCTGTGGTTTTGTTTTGTGGGATTTTTTATGGTTATTTTCTAATCATTCTAAGACATAACATCTTTGATGGCGATGAGTCCTTCTCTACTCGTGCCATGGTGTTTCCCTGCAGATGTTAAAACAATCAAGCTGGGCCGTCTGTTTTAATGTCCTCAACGACACCATCAAGAGGAAACACCCTGACCCTATATCATTATTAACATAATTATTCCTCCACAAAAATGTGAACTCTTTTCGCAGGACAGACTCTGCAGATGTGTCCCATGCCCCTAAACCACAGCTTCCTAAACTGTCCATTCCCTCTGTGAAAGGCCATTGATTCCATAACTGAGAGCTATTAGAAGAGATTTGATTAAATTTAAATGCCTCCTTTGATGATGTTGGGTATTAAGAAGTGGATCTGGGGTTTGATTGGAGCAGAGCAGAGGACAGCTCCCTACTTGGAGTGGGTTGGCAGTCACAAAGGTCATGGCCCTTACAGAGGGACCCAGGAGCACGAGGCTGATGTGTCCAAACCTTGAGGGAGATTCCTTCAGCTCAAGGTAGAATGTGCACAGGGCAGCCTAGAGAAAGGGAATCATAGAAATGTTGGGCTGGAAAAGACATTTAAGATCATTAAGTCCAACCAGCCCTTAACCCAGCACTGCCAAGTCCATCACTAACCCACAACCCCAAGCACCACAGCTAGGTGTGTTTTAAATACCCACAGGGATGGGGACTCAACCACTTCCCTGGGCAGCCTGGGCCAGTACTTGACAGCCCTTTCCTTAAAGAAATTTTCCCTAATATCCAATGTAAACCTCCTCTGGCACAACCTGGGGCCTTTTCCTCTTGTCCTGTCCTTGTTACTTGGGGGAAGAGTCCAGCTCCATCCAGCTGCTTCCTCCTGTCAGGGACTTGTGCAGAGCCACAAGGTCCCCCCTGAGCCTCCTTTGCTCCAGCCTGAGCCCCTTTCCCAGCTCCCTCAGCTGCTCCTCATCAGATTAATGCACTTTAGGGTAACTGCTCTGGCAGCCATCTCATAACATGTGACTGACACCAATTCAATCTCTCTGTGACCCAAAAGGGGCTGAAAAGCCTGTTGCAAGCTTGTTCAACTTTAAAAAAAAAGTTATTTAAAATAATTAAAAGGTATTTTCATAATCCAGCCCAAGAGTCCCACAGTTACTCTCTGCTTCTGGCATCTCCTTTAAATGTGTGGTGATCCAAGGACAATTATCCCTGAGCTTTTTTTAGCTTAAACAGGTACAACTGCTCTGCTCCCTGCTGTCTCACTGCCTCTCAAACAGTGACAGATCATTTATTGCTTTGCAAGGTATCTCCAGTCTCGTGTGCTCCTGCTTGACTTTTCATAAGACCATGAGAAATGTTTCTCAAAGAACTATTTTTATTTTCTCTTTCCATGCCAGAAAATTCCACTGTACACGGAATTACATCCACATGCACCTGTTTGTCTCCTTTATCCTGAGAGCAGTTGCTGTTTTCACCAAAGATGCTGTTTTGTTTGCAGATGAAACTATGGACCACTGTCTCATGTCAACGGTACTGAACTTCCCCTCTCTCTCACCCTTGGCTGAACATTTAATTCTTTACCTGAAGGCAACATGGAGATCTTTTCATCCTATTTCTCCTATTGCTAAACCAGAAATCTTTAAACAAACTACATGATGTAAACCCAAAGACCAAGTGCTAAGGCTGAACTCAGCTTTGATATTTAAGGTCTGTTGACTCTAATGAAACTCTAACGATTTCTACCAGTAAAAGAATTCAATCTGTAAGAAAAACCCAGTATTTCCCTTTCAAAAATCTGAAGTCAATTCAAATTATGGAACCCCAAACCTACAGAAATTTTGTTATTTCTTCATTCTTGCATGGTAACATTGAATTTTGCATACATGTCTAAAGAAACCAGACATAACGAGAGTAGACCTAAAAGGTTTTTCTTCCTCTGCACTTCCAGGTTGCTTGTAAGGCTGCTGTGGCATTCTTCCAATTCAGTATTTTAGCCAATTTCTTCTGGCTTCTTATCGAAGGGATCTACCTGCAAACCCTGCTGCTGCTGACCTTTGTTTCCAACAAGAAGTTTGTGTGGTGGTTCATATTTACTGGCTGGGGTTAGTACTCCCTTCCTCTTTGTGCCATTCAGTATTTTTGGTTGCTTGCAGAACTGGATCAAATCTGTGTTTTGAGGTAAAAGGAGCCTTCAAAGGTGCCACTTTTCTGAGGGAAGTTGCCCGTTCATCCAGTAATGCTACATCAAAGCCACACCAATTTATTGCCTTTTATATTTTAGTTATTTACACCATGGTGGTGATTTATCCAGGCCTCAAGAGGATGAGTGATACGGCCAGATAATATCCTAGAAATATGTTTATTTCCTCCACTGACTAAAGAAGTTTGGGTGATTAAGTTGGCAGAATTTGACAGATTAATCTTAAATCATGTGAGTCCAAGCCTAGGAATCAAGCAATTCTATTTTTCTTTTATTTTCAAGAGATCTCCTGGTTTTAAGGAATCTTTTGATGTTACACAGCAATCTAAATTATCTCTAATAAAATTACATCTCTTCATAATGGGAATGTGAAACCCACAAGATTTCTTTCACTGTTCAGAATTATTGTGACTCTCAGATACTCCCCCATCTCATCTTGGCTGGTCTAAAACACAGGCACCCAAACTGAGCAGTTACAATGACATTTTTTGACTTAGAAGTGAAATCCAAATTATCCTGAATAAATATTAATTTATCCTTCACCTTCGGATTTTTAGACTTTATTTAATGTAATTAAATTTTTTTGGAGCTATTCCAAATAGGATTGTCTGAAAGTAGACTCTCAGCCCTTGATTAATCATGGACAACTTGAGATAAGAAGGCAAACAACTCAATTAATAATGTGATAATCCTCATCTCCTTTTGTAATCAATGGAAGGTGAGAGACACCTCAGGGGTAACTCAGATCTCAGGTGATGTGGAGGTAAATATTTCTTTTCATTAATTAAAAAGCCAACGTGAATTTAACATGGTCCCACCTTAAAGGACTTGAGCAAAGGGCTAAAATTTGGAAGGACAAATTCTGCACCCTTCCTACAGAACTCAAATGATACTTAGAAAGAAATTACCTATATTTCTATAGATTCCTCAGTGAAAATGTCACCTGTTTCAGATTGGAGTGCCTTTTGTGGCAGCTTTGAAAGTCACTCAGTCTTTGGAGATTCAATTCCACAGGAGGAGAGAAAAAGCAATTTCTAGTTTATGGACCTTCTTAAAAAACCACATGAATGTAGAAGGATAGAACGATAAGCAGTGATAAAATGAGGCTGGAAATCACTGGACCCTGGATTCAGTTAAATTTTCATGGAATTCTTATCCACTGGTTGGTCTAGGGTGATTAGTAGAGCCCTTAGGACAAAAATGTGAACTCTTCCAGCTGCTGTACAAAGAGAGTTTGTTGGCCACAATTCATAAGATGAAAGAGCCCCAGCTAAATAAATGCTTACTCCAGTTTTACAAGTGCTTTCAATTCCTATCCAAACCTTCAAGTAATTCTTAGCTTTTTATTTCTGAAAATGTAGTTTCACAGCATCCCCTGTTCTCCTTTGTTATGATTTCATTCTCCTGTCCTTTTATTCCTTTCTTTTTTCCTTTCCCTGAACTGCAAATTAAATTCTTTCATAAAGTTATTGAAAATTGTCTGACCCATAATTTGACCTTTAATCCAACTGTGAACCTATTGGAATAAAGATTCCATGGGACATGATATTCAAACCAGCTATTGTGTTCCCGTTGATTTGCTCAGGAGCTCCCACTGCTGTGATGTTTGCTTGGGTCCTCACACGAATCCACCAACAAAACACTGGGTAAGTCAGAGCTTGGATAAAGAAGACAAGAGCATCCCATTTTTTATGGTGTTCTGTTTTTCTGAGGAGGGAAAAAAGATGTATAGAAAAGAAAGAAAGGAAAAACCCCTCATGCTCCAAAGTTGCACTGTAATTTTTACAGCTTGTACATAAGTAAGGGACAAAATACTTTAAGTCTTGTGATTTTTATGTCCATACATGGGTTAATAAACCCTGGAAATATCACATAAACTATTGAAATTTCATTTAAGTTCCCTAATGCCCAGTCCTTGAAATAATTATATTTCAAGAAAATTGCTGCTTCTGTATAAAGTCAACCATAAATTACTAACCCTAATCTCTTCAAATAAGAACTTCCCAAACAACCAGCATTAAGTCTTAGGTAGTTTCTTCTTTTGTTTGCACTCAATTATTTGATTTTATTTTATTTTAATCTTTTTAAGTGAGATTCAGATACAAAAGCTGTCCTGTAGGCTTTCAGATCATTTCACATCAGCTGGAAAAGGCACTATTTTATACCTACCTGCTCAGAACTCAGGAGAGTTGAGAAAGAAGTTGAGTTGAGAATGGTAAGAAGAGCAGGAAAGAAGCCTGAAAACACAAATGTGTATTTCTTGACTTTGTTTTGCTTCTTCAATCTGTGCTTCTTGCTGATTAAATTTTCTTTAGATTGGACTATACAGAAACCAGGGACATTTAGACAGCGATCTAAAACTTAGTGTCCACCACTTTCCTTTCCTGTGGCAGAAGTGCTTTTGTGTGTTGTGGGAAGCTCTCATGGAACAGATAAAAAAACTGGTTTTATTTGTTGTTTCAGATGTTGGGATGATGATGAAAATGGAGTGGTGTTATGGATCATCAAAGGCCCCATCCTGCTAACTGTATTAGTGAGTATTTTAATTTCCCCTTCAGTTTCTGTGTACAGATAATTTTATCTAGTGTGCTTTTAAAATGAGTTCTTATGGTCATAAGGCAAAAAAATCTCCCTTATCCAGGAATTTATACCACCTGAATTTAGGGAGGGAGCAGTCTGGTTTTTAGGTCTGTATCTTGTATAATCCCTGTCATAAACAATGAAGAGAACAGGAGGCACTTTTTAGACCATTTAAAATCTGCAAAGTTCTAACCAGAAGTACAAGGCATTAATGTAAGACATCAAATGATATTAAGATATGTAGGTCTACATTAATTAAACAGAACTTTCATCATATTTTATGCAACTATATATTGGTGGGAAAGATGATTATTATTTCTGAAGCTATTGATTCGAGCTGAGAACAGATGAGCACTGGTTTACAGCAGTGCAATTCCTAAAAGTGGGGATTTTCAGTTATTTGTATCAACTGAAGGTAAGTCCTGGTTTGTAGTAAATTTACAGATTTTGTCTTGTCTTCACAGATTAACTTTATTATATTCATTAATGTGATCAGGATTCTAGTCCATAAATTGAAATCCCAAGAGGGAGGAGGGAGACATTCAAGCCACTTTGTGTAAGTATTTCTGTGTCTCTTGGTATTCACCTGTTCTATCTCCTAGAAGACATTTTTTATGGGTAGGAGAACAGAAAGTTCTACTCCTCCTCTAATAGAAAGAGAAGAAATGACAACACGAACGTTCTTTTTCATCCCAAATATCACATCTTGCTTTTTCTTCAGGGCAAAAAGGGTGGGGTCCATATGTTGGGGACAAAGAGCAAAGTAAAATATAAAGCATGAAACTTCAAAAGCTTGAAAGTGTAAAAACTAAATGCCAGGTGATGCATCCGTCTCACTCCCAATCCTTTCTGCACAAATGGCCACACAGAGAAAGATGCAGATAATTTCCTTTAAATTCTTTGCAGTAACAGGATACAATCTGTAACCAAACCTAGTCCTGGCTGCTTAAAAACCCCTTCACAGCCGTTGGGGATCCCACCAGTGCAGTCAGAGGACCTTTCCATAACTTCTCTGGATGCAGCTGCCTCCATTTGAAGCTGTTCTCTGTGGATGCTAGGAAGGGCTGGCAGAGGAATTTTCCTGTGAAACTTCTCTTTCTCATGAGAGGGCAGTTAGAGAAATGCAGCTTCTCACAGCTTCTCCGTGAAAGCTTTCATTCTCATGCAAACTGGATGGACAACAGTTTGAGAGAATGTAAACCATTTTTATACCTGCAGGTTGTTGTGAGAACTGGGAAAATTATTTTCCTTCTTGAAGAGTAATATTTGGAACTGGGTGTCTTACTGCTCAACCTATCACCTTGAGAGGTGGTGGGTCAATAAGCCAATCATGTAATTTCTCTTTTGGGAACCATGCTATAAACGGTATGGGTGATTAAATGAGGTCGCTTCAGCCACACGAATCTGACCTGGACTTAAGTCGTGATTTTCGCCGTCTCTCTGGGGATAACAGCGACAGTTCTCTGAATGCAAAAAAGTTGCACCATATAATTGCTGTCACTCACTCCATATCTCTAACATTGTTCTTTAATTCCTGCTTTCCCAGGCGACTTGCAAAATCCACATTGCTTTTGATCCCCCTCTTTGGGGTGCACTACATTGTGTTTGCATTTTTCCCAGAGAGCACTGGTCTGGAAGCTCGGCTTTATATCGAGCTGGGCCTGGGCTCATTTCAGGTAAGACGGACAAAATATTTAACAGCCCTGGGATGTCTGGTCTGTAACACCACACTTCAGGCTGGTTGTTAGAGCAGGATTTATTAATGTGTCCAATTTCAATGCACACATCCCATCTCACTCCTTCACAAGCTCTTCTGTTGCTTGCTCTTTTATTATTTGAAATCTCTGAGTCAGACTTCATATTAATAATCACCAAATAAGTATAATATCTACCTTTATTGAATAAAAATGACAGAATGCCATGAAGACCGGTCTGTGGATTAAGGTGAACTGATTGAAAATGATTTCACATGTAATAATGATAAGAGGGATGGTAAATAAGAGTTTATAACAACCTGCTCTGCCCTCACCCTTCAGAGGTAGTGAACCATGTCAGTATTTCATTGTTTATTTTGCTGTATCACTACTCAGAACAACATCATGGATTTGAGATGGTCAGGACCAGCGTATAGTACATTTTGTACTGAACAGCTGAGATCTTTTCCCTTCCCCTTTCCTCTGTACCCCACCACAACTTGTCCACATTGACATGTGTTGCAAATGACCCCTCTTCCATGCTTACCTTATCTGAGGGAGAATTAGTTTGTGGGATAGAGTAAACAGCAAATTAATCCTTGTTGTCTCTGTACAAAGGCAGTAATAAACATAAAATGTCACCAGTCCACTGAGGAATTTAATTCTATTATGAAAACTCAATAAATAGTGTCACATTGCCTGAACTCCAATAGAAAAATGGAAAATATGCATTCTTTGTCTTACACAAACTGTGACTGAAACCTGATGTCTGTCATTGATTCTGTATTTTAAATCCTTACGGTTTTTCTCCCTCTACCCCCTATCCTCCTGCCCTAGGGTTTTGTTGTTGCTCTCCTATATTGCTTCTCAAATGCAGAGGTGAGTAGCAAGTACATGAGATTATCAATCTGTTGAGTTTAAAACTCAACAGTTCCCTCTTGTTTTTTAATTTCTTTTCCTATTTTCAGAACAGATCTGTCTTTGATCTGCTCCTGAAACCATGACATCCCCATATCTTTGTTGTCCCTTGTTACCTTTGTTGACTTTATTTGTATTCATGCAGTTCTGACAGGAGGACACAAAATAAACTTTGAAGCAATGACCCTTTAAAAATGGTTGCTGAGTTTCCTCTCAGGGGACTTCTCTCCTGGTTTATTTTTGATAGCTATCATGATGATAAGTCAATGGAAATCTTGTAGAGCTCTTCACTTTCTCTATGTTTATTTTCTCCTAGTGATTTTCTTCATTTCCCACTTCCCATTCTTTTTCCCTTTCCCCTTTCCTTTCTCCTTTCCTCTTTCCCCATTTACTTTTTCTCCTTTTCCTTTTCCCTTTTCCTTTCCTCTTTCCCCCTTTCTGTTTCTTCTTTCCCCTCCCCTTTTCCCTTTTGTTTTCCCTTTCCCTTTTCCAGGGCATCTTGTACAATCAGGAGTTTTGTTCAAACCCTTTCTTCCCTGGTTTTATAACACCGGTAGAATTTGGATAAATGCCCTGCAGTAGAGTGTAGTGAGCTTATCATTCAAAAACCTCACTAAATTTGCTGGAGCTTTCTCCAAAAGAGCAGAACAAATAAAAACTGATGAGAAAACGTAGAACCACATCTCAACCTCAGAAAAGTGAGTGTGTTAGTTGAGAATTACACATTAATGGTGCCTCAGTCTCTGCAGTGGCTTAAACTTGGACAATTCTCATAGAACAAGGAATTATTAATGTTGGAAAAGCCCTCCAAGACCGTCGAGTCCAAGCTGTGCCCAAACCCCACCTTGTCACCAGCCCAGAGCACTGAGTGCCACATCCAGCCCTTCCTTGGACACCTCCAGAGATGGGGACTCCAAACCTCCCTGGGCAGCCCCTGCCAATGTTTGACAACCCTTCCCATGAGGAAATTCCTCCTGCTGTCCACCCCGAGCCTCCCTTGGCCCAGCCTGAGGCCGTTCCCTCTGCTCCTGTCCCTGTTCCCTGCGAGCAGAGCCCGACCCCCCCGACTGCCCCCTCCTGTCAGGGACTTGTGCAGAGCCACAAGGTCCCCCCTGAGCCTCCTTTGCTCCAGCCTGAGCCCCTTTCCCAGCTCCCTCAGCTGCTCCTCACAGGATTTACTCTCCAATCCCTTCACCAGCTCCATTGCCCTTCACTGGACACACTCCAGCACCTCACAGGAAAGGCTAAATGGAGGTGCAAGCAATCCTACCCAACGACGAAAATTCCTAAAATATGTTTGTTACTTAGGAAAACAATTGATATTGGCCATTTCGAGAGAGTGCCTTCAAGACTCAGCTGTAAATACAGAATGTGCTACTTCCAACCTGCCTTCTGTATCACAGACTCCTTGCCAGCAGCCTTTTAATTGCTTCAGCAGCCTTTTAATAGCTTGCATAATGTACCTCACAGCACAGAAATCCAGTAGGTGTTGAAAGCAGGACAGGCAGAGCCTGATCTTTGGCCCCAAAACGAAGCTGGGCTGGCTTCTGTCCATGTTTCTTAGGAATAACTGCTCCTGGAGCAGCTTGGCCACTCATTACCACTTGGCAGTGCATCTGTTGTGGTTCCCTGCAATCATAAAAATTAATTATTATTTTCTGTGTGTGTGTGTGTGTGTGTTTTTTCACAGTTTTTGAGTATCTGTGACAATGTGAGAGACTGTGCTGCTTCCAGGCAAGGTGTTATCAGTATGGATGAAACTGAGGAGTGCTGGAGGGCCTTGAGTTTGCTGGGATAGTGCGGGAACACTGAATTGGTGGAGGAAATCTCTCTTTTATTTTTTAGATTCTTGGAAGATCCAGAGACCCATCCATGAAGTTGTACACAGGGGCTGTCTGTGTGTCTGTGTGGTGAACAGGGAAAATTAAGGCAGAGTAGGAGCCACCAAAATGATAAATATTGCCAGTGACTTTCCCTGATGTCCAAATGTACTTCTGCATGCCATCCTCTGAATTTTTGAAATTAAATTGATTTATTTTCAAAATGAATAAGGACAGAGTTCAAATTCTTCTAAAAATGTGTTAAGGTTTAATCCTGACTTATCTGGGCTAAGTACTCAGGTAGACTTTTGGGCATATTTTACCTTCAGTGTTCAGTAAATTTTTCTTTGTTTGTAACTTCCTACAGGTTCAGACTGAGCTGAAGAAACAACTGTGCAAGTGGCAGTACCAGGAATACCTGACCTTCACCCACAAACACGGGACCTTGTCCAGAGAAACCAGCCCAGTCAACCACGTCACTCAGTTATCCCTGCTGGACAAAATCAGCCCCAAACGGAGAACCTCTGCGTCCCAGGACGGTGTCACCACTGTCTGAGCAGGGCAAATTGCTGTGACATTGTGACATTGTGATGTGCTATCCAGAGGTGGCCAACTGGATCCTTTGTGGCTTTCCATAGTGTCAGGAGCCTCCTGTAAATTCCTTGTCCTGAACAGGAGTTGCTTTTCTCACCTGGTACAGATCTGCATCACAACTCTGATTCTTTCTCTCCTGAAGCATAAAATCCCCTTTGTTTTGCTGTGAAAAGCCAGACTTTGAGCTGGAGTGAATCAACAGGTTAGCATACAACCCCCCCCCTACATTAACTCCTCCCAGGCCCAGCATGTTTGTCATATCTTTGTTAGCATTTCCCAAAATTTCCAGTTTTCAAGACCATGATTCCTAACCATCATTTGAAAGGGTTATTTGGTGGCCAGGCTTTGCCATAATGATTTCTGGTGTTTTACGACTTGTTTTGAGGTGTCTTGAGACAATTTAATGGAGATGAGGCACAGAAACCTGCCAAGCACTTACCTACAGCAAAGCAATCTGCTTTAAAAGGAATCTCAATATGTCTTCAGTGACACAAACAAGTGACACAAAATATCTGCTTGATTTTTTTTTTTTCTTCTAAGCCTGTTGAACAGAGACTAAATTAGGCCAGAGGATCCCAAACCCTTTCTTGTCCAAAGGAAAATATGGAGCAGAGGAATATTAGGCAGATGATGTGTGAAGGAATAAATTAGAGCAAACCCAATGCCAGGTGCTAGCTGGGGTGCCTTGTGCTCAGAATGACTTACAGACCTACTCTTAGCGCCCAGATGTCGGTTTGTGTGGGACAGACGTTCAAAACCTTGAAGATCAATCAGTGAAACACCCAATTAAACTGTATTTTTGTGCTTTTTTGAGGACCTGCCTTTAAGAACTAAAGTCTCAGTCCCGCCCAGCGTTTCTCAGCTCATTATCACTGCACTCAGTGCAGTTTCAGGGATCAGGATGCACAGCCCGGCAGTGACGTCTGGTGAAGCAAAATCTGGTCTGGTGAAGCAGAGTGAACCAGAGCCATGCTTGCACCATTCTTTGGGTGACCTTCCTCTTTCTTCAGGACTGAGCTGGACTCGACCTCAGCCTTTCCAGAAGCAAAGAAAAGGCACTCAAGGTACACAAGATGGGTCAAGCATTCCCAGGAGAACCTGCATCAGGCTTGGAAGCACTGCTGGAGACCACAGCCATTCACTCACACTCTGAGCTCCAGTGTCAATTTAGCTAAAACCCCCAGTACTCCAGTCCCTCAGTTTGCTCTGCTCTTGGTTAATTATTTAGGTCAACAGACATTTGACTCCTTGGAAACCTCTTTGCTGATTTAGGTGCTTCATCTCTAGTTCTATTAGAGCAGAGATGAACAGTCCAGGTTCTATAAATTCGATTCAAATAAGTTTTTTACTAATTAGGCATTTAACCCACCTGCCCACAATCTCATATGTTCATTATAAGGAGTAATTTTGTCTATTCTGACTTTCTTATCAGCATTGTTTGTAAAAGTAACCTCTGTTCCTGTGTTCTGTTGCTGAGCATAGTAATGAGAATTTGGATACAAAATGTATGATGTCCATTCATAAAATGCAAGTGGAAATTACAGCTGCTGTGAGTTTGTACATTTAGTTTATGTCAGTTTGGATATTTCATTTGAGTTTGCACATTTAGTTTGTGTCCGTTTGGATATTTCATTTGAGACTTTATAAAATAAAAGGTTACTAATCCTGAGGAGCGCTAAAATTTCTTGGATAAAGATTTGATTTGGGCTGTGAAAAGAATCCTGATCCCTTTTTTGGTGACCCACCTGAGTTCGTGTGGGTGTGTTTATGAGTCGGGAGCGCTTTCAGGCAGGGATGTTTTGCTTCCCAGAAGGCGGGGGAAGACAGAAAAACGTCATCCTAAACCGCGTTGAGTGCTGTGTGTTCCGTGTGGAGCCACTGCCACCTCCTGGAGCTGGATGTGTGCAGCCCACAAAGCCAGGCAGGGCTCCCAAACCTCTCCTGGAATTATGAGAGAGTTTTAAACGACTCCCAAAGGGCAGCTGCAACAGATCTTTAAAGGACATGGCTGCTTTCTCCTCTGATCCCCTCGCGTCTTTTGCAGAGTTTAACTCTCCAAGAATTCTTTTAAAATCCCTTTACAAACTACGTGACACCCTGGCAAGATCAAAACCTACTTTTTCAGCTTTTTTTTTTGTGGCGTTGCAGCAAAGACAGGTTGTCAAGGTAACTGAAATTTCTAGAGCAGAGAGTAGATTTCTAACTCCGACAATGTCAGCATGTTTTTTTCAGAAAATTTGATTGATTGGGCTCCAAATTAAAATAAATCTTTCCAGCAGGCAGATTTGCACATTCAAAACTTCCCTGAGGCTGCCTGATTCATCCAGAGCAAGAATTATTTGAGTATCTGAGTAAGATTTGTCCAGTTGCAGAAAATACAACTGAGTTCAAGGTCGTTGTTCCTTCGTGTGTTGACAGACCTATTAATGAGGTTTTCCTCATTTAAATCAGGTGTCTGGGATTTGGAGCAAATGTGCTCTAGTGTGGTATTTTGTCTTTAAAATAGCAGATATTTACGTAGGGCTTTTAGAGTGGCTGAAATACTTTTGGAGGTACCTTTTCTTTCTCTGCCTCTTAGCTATAAAAGGAGCCTAAAAAAATCACTTAGGCTAGATGTAACCTTAAGAAATTAGGCTTTCTGCAGATTCCCTGTTCTACATTTGCTGATCTCCATGATTAGGGAGACACTGACTGGTGCAGCCATTCTGCACATGGTGGGAAGGGTGTGCCCCATCAACCAGCCCTCAAAAAAAAGGGCTGAGGCTGCCTCAGGTCACGTGGAAATCCATGTGAAGGGTATTTATGGTGACTTGAAATGCAGCAAAAAGTGAAAATATATAGATCTGCGCTGTCCCTCCCAATTCCCCATCTGCCCATGGTCCCCCTTGCTCCCAGGTGCTGCCTCAGCAATGCTGTGGGACGGGGATCTCCAGCCCTGCTGCTCCCTGACACATCTCTGACCTCACTTTCACTAAATGTGTGTCCACTTTTCCATCAAACGACAGGGCTCCAAACACCTGAACTTTGGCTTAACAATGAGGGAGGGTAACATTCAAAAGATGCAGCCTGTTTGGAGGATTCATAGATCCACAAGGGACAGGCAAAGACTTATGGTAGCTGAAACAAAGGATAAAGAGGGGGAAAAACATCAGAAATAATTCATCTTCTGTGGAATCCTCTGTTTCAGTAGTGTGAATGTACTTGATACTTTAAGAATTACCCTGATGATAAAACTCTTCAGGTTTGCTTTGACTATGAAAGAAACGAAGCCTTGAAACACATCAGGTGTTACAGAGACCAATCTTTTCCCACCTTTGCCAGCTGGCAACGTCTTTGTTTGAGGACAACAGAGTTTCTTCTACTGTTTATACCCTGCAGCAATAGTATTTAGTCCCCAGAGGACCTGTGGATCAAACCCAGAGCCACAGGGGTTTTTAGAGAGTGTGTTACATTTGATTTGGTGATTTTAGCCCACAGGCCTGTCTGATACTGACGCAGGGACATAAACACTGGTTTTTGGAGAAGGAACACTGTGCATGGCAGAGAGTTCACCCCTGGCTGGTTCAGGACTGACTTTGTCCAGCAGAATCCAGGGTCTCCTTCCCATGAAGAAGCCAGAGAACCCTTTTAGCCCAAAGAAGAATACACTGCCCTGTAAGTTCACAGACAAAAAGTTCTCTTTGGTGCAATTTTATATCAGAACAGACTTTTACAAAATGATAATACATTTATTGTGTCATCTACAGCAGTATACATGTTAAAAACAATTTCTCAAAACACAAAAAAGGTTAGAAAGCAGCAGTTGATATCTGTGTTTCCACCTCATAACAAAGCTTAATAACCCCAGATCCTGTTACCAATTAAACCAATTTTGACCAAAAAAGGTCAGTATTAGACCCACCAGGCCAGTAACTTTGTACCTTGACACAGTCAAAAGCCAAAATACAGCTTTCCATCCGATAACTTGGTTCTTCTCAGAGCTACAGCAGGTTGCATTGCCACTAAATTGACAAGTAGAAGGGAAAGAGAATGAACACACCAAATATTTGTATTTTACAGATTATACTGATACACAAAGGCCTCTTGAGACTTCTCTGCAAGCACAAAATCCATTGGGAAAGGCATATGCAGAAGCCTAAGTAATTTCAGACACTGAAGAGTGTCATATCACACAGTGTCATATCACACAGTAATTCTTCACATGGATGAATTCCCCAAAAGAAAGCCAATGGGAAATTGCAATTTGAATCATAAGAAGGTGAAAGACCATGAGGTTCAAAACATTGTTCAAGCTCTGCTGGTGTGTTTCCATACACAAAGTACAATGTGTATTTAGCTGAACTTAGCTCTTTAGTACAGATATACACGGAGCATCATTAACATCGGAGCATCCTTAGCTGCTACTGCATCCTCCATATCTTCCTAATTTGTTCTTAAATGCAATTCTGAACTGGTTGCATGTGCCTGACTGCTAAAATCAGAGGGTAAAATCCTGGGTTTTTTCTTTTTCTCACTGCATGTGCACTATATACTATGGTTTGCTCCTGGACACAGAAGTGCTGGTTGCGTGGACACAATCTGACAGGGAGAACAAAGCGTCCTGAAAACTCTTCATGAGAGCTCCTAACTCTTTACCAGGCATCCACCTCTCCCAGATCTGCTTGGTAGCACCCAACAGGAGCCAGCCCAAAGCTTTCCAAGACCATCATTTCTCAGCATGCATGAGACAGAGCAATAGTGACTGGGCAAAGTTAACAGGGAAAATTCATTTATATCTAGGCCTCCCCAGGGTCAGCATCTGTCTCCAGTCTGGTCAGGGAGATGTCCTGGTGGAGAGAAACAGCCACTGGCAAAGTGTGAATCATCTGGCCCTGGAGTAGACATCAAAAATATGTGTGATGCTTGTACTCTGAAATTGCTCACTTCTCTCTTGTGACCAAAAAGGCAAAGTGGAGAAAACAGATTAAAGGAAGAAATCTTCACTTTTGGTGTCTAAGTGATGTGGGTGTGCTCTTAGCTGTCTCCTCAGGAACACAAGATCTCTTCCAGAGGTTTAATACCTAATGCCAGAAGTGCCAGATGTTCAAAGGGACGCATCTCTAACATAGCCCTTGATATTTAACCCCTAAGGAAGAAAAATAGTTAAAAACAGATATATGGTTGTTTTTTTGCATTATGTACGTTTTTACAGCTGCAGAAACGGGAGCCCAAGGAACACTGCCCTCACTGAGATTATAAAGTCTGAGTTTGGACTGAATCCCACTCCGTGAGTTTATCTGTTTCCTAGATATCCATAGATATGACTAAGGAGACACTAATCCTGCCTGGCAGCTGGATGCCAAGCAGGATCCCATCTGGCATCCATATATCCTGTTCTTACCACAGATCTTGCTTCCCTTTAGACCTTCCACGCTCTGACAGCTCTGCCGAGGTCAGAATCACTGTCCTGCAGTGCCACAGAGCACAGGAGGAGAAGCACAATATTAATAATACAAGCACACCTTGCTCTTGAAGCCTTGCCCACATGAGAGAGATCTCAGAACTAAAGGGAGAGTGTGGTATCATGGAATCACATAATCTCACGGGGAAAAATCTTAATTTATTGAACTTTCTCAGTTTTTGATCTGTGGGAGCCTTTGCATAAAATACAAGTAAGACTAAAGCTCTTCAGGAGCCTTAAAGAATCTATTGTTATACAAAGAATGAACTTATTTTCCTTAATAATCTTCCATGGACACTTCACAAACAATCTCTGGGCTCTGAAGCCTCCACAAGCTACAGGTTGAAAACTTCTGACATGGGCAATTGTTCCTGAAACACTACTGAAACCCAAGTTTAAATGCCAAGGCAAACAAGCCAATTAAATTAATGGGGTTTGCATTGCTTTTGTTGCTACTGTTTGCTAAAGTCACCCTGGACATAGACTTTTTTGCTATAAATCGGAAATTTCTAGTTTCTGTCAGGGCTGGGCTGGAAAAAATAATGTAAAGTTGGATATTTGTATGGTTCACAGGCCAGATTTAGTAGAGATTTAGTAACAGTGTCAGACAAAAGCACTGAAACCTCCCAAACTGACACCATCAGTGTATTTTAACCTATTTGAATGATGATTTCCTGCAGTTTTTTGACTGAGTGTCCCATCCATTTGACAGGAAAAGCTTCCCTTGCAAAATTATAATTGAAAACAGACAAGCAAAATATTGGAATTCTTTTCCTTTTGCGTTTGGCTGAGTGAAAATTGTTCGACCCCCAAATCTCATTTATGCACTTTCAAGAACTGGAAATCTTTCTCTTAATTTTTATTGTTTCTTTTTTATTTCTTTCCTTTTTTTTTTTTTTTTTCCCCTCAGGATGCTTGGCTGCTGCTTCCAGGTAATTTTCCTGCTGTTCTTAATGGATCCATGCCTGTCTGTATTTGATTCTTTGCATTGGTTTTGCTGCCCAAATTTGGATTAGAGCTGAAAGAAATGCATCTTAATAACAGGATTATTTTTAGTCTTATCTTTCGGCTGCATGATCAAAGACAAACTGTAGACCTCATCTGAAATAAAGCTGTTTATATCTCAGGAAAAGAGAAGAAAACTGGAGGCAAGATTAATATGACAAGGAATCCAAGTGAGCCAGGAGTTATTTCAACTCCAAGTTCAGATAAAGGTTTCTCACTGCCAGAAAAGTTTTACAATAACTTTCCAGTGGGAAGAGAAGGTGAACAAAAGGTGCTGAATTTTGAAGGGAGAGGTGATCAGTTTAGGAGTGGGAGCAAAATAGTACCAAAATAATGGCAGTTACAGAGTTTCCTTCATATTGAGTGAATATGTTTTGGTCTTGATCCTTGTGGCTTTGCCTGTTTTTAGTTACTGGTTTCTTTTGTCCATGGGACTTTTGAAAAAAAACCTGAATTTTTGAGCTGACCAGAGGTTCCTTCATATCCAAGCACTCGATCTATTCTGCTATTCAGAAGCAGAATTTCATTCACCTTTGATACGAAAATATTATGAAAAGCCACAATTTTACATTACATGGGCGAGGCAAATGATGGCAACTAATCCTTCTATCACTGCTGAGGAGGATCAGAGTTTCATGGTCAGGTTTTCAGCAGGAGTCCAAGAAACTCTATCTTGTGTCCCATTCTGGTCCTCAAAATCCAAGAAAGACGTGGCCAGACTGGAGAGGGTCAAAAGGAGGACCATGAAGATCATTAAAGGGATGGACAATGTGGGCAGAGAAGAAAAACTGAACTAATTTCTGGAGAAAAGAAACCTCAGTGGGGACCTCCTCAAACTATTCCGGTACTGAGTGGTGAGAAAGACGATGAAGGTTCTTTTTTCACAAGGATCCACATGGAGAATGCAAGGGTGACAAGCTGCACCAGGAGAGGGATCATCTTGATATAAGAAAGAAATTTTTTTAGAGTGAGAACAGCCATTCCTGGGAACAACCTCCCCAGAGATGTGGTGTGGTCCCTATCAGTGGAAATCTTCAAGATGTGACTGGACAGGATGTTGGATAAACTCATCTGGTCTCCCTTTCTCATGGAAGGTTGGACCAGATGGGCCATTTGAGGTCACCTCCAGCCTTGGCTGTGGATTCTATGAACTGCTCTGCATTCCCTTCTGCAAGGTATCTCACACTTGCTGTGATGATGGAGAGAGTCCAGGGAGAGTCATCTTTGCAAAGGTAATCTCAAATTATCAGTTCATGCCCACTTCTGGTTGTTGTTTAGCTTTGCAGCTGCAGGGCATTGTCTTTAGGCACAATGAGAGACAGATGCTGAGGAGGAGGAGCCAAACACCCAATAAAGTGTCTGGATTTAACTTCCAAACTACATTTTCCACTGGACTCACCTACCTTCATCCCATCTACCACCACTCCATTTTAACACCTGGTTTTCAAATGCAGATGCTTAAATGATACAGAGGAACTTGGGTATTTTTCCTCTAGGATAGAAATCTTCCCAGAACTAAGCATTGCAGGTTCTTTCCCTGGGCTCTGAGTTCCAGAAATACTAAAAGTGAAGGTAAAAGGAGGTGACATCCCCATGCAGCAACAAAACAGCCTTGTCCTTTCCTATCTAGGTTGTAGTTTTCATTTTTGGGATGTGAATTGTCCTGC
The DNA here is from genome assembly GCF_009650955.1 of Corvus moneduloides. Classification (NCBI taxonomy): domain Eukaryota; kingdom Metazoa; phylum Chordata; class Aves; order Passeriformes; family Corvidae; genus Corvus; species Corvus moneduloides. Next base: position 3,106,175 of record NC_045476.1, read on the forward strand.
AGTACCAGCACTCCACACTGACAAGTCAATAATCAAACAGTGGTTAGATACAGTAAATAGTCACAAAACCTGCAGCACAAAAAGTTTTGTACATTTATAAAAGCAAAATAAGAAAATTTAGACAGGAAATACATCATGGACATGGTAGAAAAAATGGCTCAAGGAGCACTGCACACTTGGGTTTTGTTTTAATTGTGTACTGTTTTTAATAACACAGCCTTTCTAGCTCCAAAATATATTTCACAGTGAAAAATCAAACAAAGCACTGGTACACTCAGTTGATATTTACACACACATAGAAGCAAACTGCCTGTTGGATCCTTCCTTCCCGAAACAAATGGGAAAACAGCCACTGTGGGGTGGCCATGCCTGGCCAGAACCTGCAGCTTACATTCAACAGAGAGATTTGTGGAGAGCTCGTTTGTGCGATGGCATCAGAGTCTGGATTCCATAACTGTGAACACCTCGAGTGTGACCTTTCCAGGGACACTGGGAAAGTTCCAGTGACTCAGGAAAAGCCCCATCTGCCAGTGCATCAGCACTTTTCTTCAGAGAAATAATATCATTATAGAAGGGTTGGTTTGGGGTTTTTCTTGTATTATATATTTTATAGTTAATATGTTGAGAGATCCCATTTCTTCTGGTAAATCAGTGAACAGATTCAATTTTTCTACTGAACAAGAAACACAATGTCTGCAACAGCAGAAATTTCCCCTCCACTGCTCTCCAAACTCCTGAGCATTGGCTCGAGGAAGTAGCAAATTTTCACAACTTTCCATCCTTGGACTCTCTAGCTGGGACCACCAGAAGTTAATGGTAATAGCAATGTGCTGTGGCCAAATCCCAATTCCAGGTGAAGTGGGTTTATTCTAACAACAATAACAGTGGTTTTCTGTACTGGATTTAATTTAGCTGAGGACCTGGTCTCCAGTGTGCAGGGTTGGAGGGTGGTTTTGGTGATGTGGACATTTGCCCACAAGGCACTGGACTGAGATCCACCAACTCAAATTGCAGAGCACTGTAGGATGGCCAGGAAAACAACAGAACCCAGAAGTAAGCTCAGAAGTATTTCAACAACAGCAATAAAAATAAATTAAAAGAAAAGATCCAAACACCTTCTAGTTCTGGACTGAAACAAGAAAAAGGTCTCCAGCTAGAGGCAGTTATTTGATATCTTTTTCTCAACAATTCTATTTTATTGATGATTGAAAACTGGCTAGTAGCCATTCATGCAAAAAATAGCTTTGGATTTTTTTAAAATAATACATTTACAGTGTTGTCAATATATAATCCTTGTGAAATTCCATCCTACAGAAAATTGTCCAAATATGCATTTACCTGATAAATCTGCCTTTCCTTAACTCTTTCTGGACAGCAAAGTACCTGGTTCCCTGGGAAACTTTCTAAAACAGCTTTTAGAAGCATCTAAAGAGAGAGGAAGGGCTGATCTATCAGTTAAAAACACTTCAGTGACTTTTGCAGAGAGCTGGGAGGAGGGGAATAAAATCTGCTCTCAGAGCAGCAAATCAGTGCTGTAGGCTTGGGAAAAGAAAAGGTGTTTGGATCATAATAATCCCACTTATGAACCTGGAGTAAAATGGAAGTGGTTTCAACTGTTTTGCTGGTCCTCTGTGCCAGGGTAGATTTCACATGACAGGGCTGTCCCCATCTCTTAAGAGCATGATCCTGTACCAATATGACCTCAAACAACATTTCTGTCTGTTTTGAATTAAATTTACATACATTTAGATGGCTCCAGCCAAGATCAGATTATTTCCCATAAAGGACTATACAAGTGTTAAGTATTATTATAATTAATATGTCTTTCACAACTTTCTGAGACCTTATTTTTTTTCCTTTTAAAAATAAGTAAACTAGGATTATCTTTAAAAATCTTTGCTTAAAATGACATTAAAACTCTTTTTTCTCTTTTACTTAAACTAACAAAAACCAGTGAAATTAAAAGCTCACACTCAGCTGACACTAAAATTCCGAGTATTTCACTTCTTTTTTTGTTGTTTTTAGTTTATGATCATGTCAACTAACACCGAAGAACAAGCCTGAATTTTGAATTTCCTGGTTACTATTAGTTTCAGTTCAAAACTTCACATTTAAAATGCCATTTTTGTCTTTGTTTGTAATATATGCATACACATACACGCACATATATATATATTTGAGATATATATATATATATTTCTCAGTTCATAAATCCATAAATCCAAGATGAAGGGAGCACTAGGACGGCCCTCGAAGCCTTTTTTGCGCTGTATAAAGACTCTTAAGAATTGACATCATCGACATCGAGTTGAAGTAGATTTGTAGCAGTCGTGGCTTTAACTACAAGGCAAAGGTTGAAAGAACATTCCAGTTCCTCTCCAAGAAAAACAGTAAGACCATTGGTGGTGAAACAAACCGAATATCCCGAGAGAGAGAGAACTGCCAGGTGTGAGAAGTCATCCAAAGTCCTTATCCTTTCCTTCTGTGCCATCTTAGTGTTCAGTTTAGTCATTTTTTTCACACCAAATGCAGGTGATTTTTTACCTTCCAGAGTGATCCTGCCAGGTCCTCCTCGTGCCTCTTTGCTCTGGCAGAGAAGAGTCAGCACATGGAAGTCAACCAGATTGCAAAGGCACGGCACTCTGTGACAGCACTGCCCCAAGCCACCAATGCCACTTCTGGCCACTGATGCAGAGGGTTCAAGGTCATCTGGACAGAAAGGCCACCCTGGAACTGACTCTTGCTCTTAAAGTGGGAGGGAAGGGACAATTATTTGTGTTATTCAAAGAGTCCAAATGATCAATCTATCAATTGATGCCAAAAATAGAGCTATATCTCAACTGCATGGCCCTTTTAGAAAATTCACAGCTTAGCTAGGACAGAAAGCATTCCTGGAAGTGTCCCTGGGTACGGAAAAGCACAGCGGATCCCACTGCTCTCGCCTGAAGTTCCTGCACTGATGTGCAGATTCACATTGTCACAGCTGTTCCTTTAAATCCATCGGGAATGTCTGACTAAATCCAGCCATGAACTTAATTTTCTGGAGATCCTCCTGAATCAGCTGGATTGATCAACCCAAGCATGTTAGCTCCATCCTAAGACTCCAAAGAGAAACACTGCAGAAATTCACGTGCCAAAAGACAGGGACAGGCTAAGACATGTTGGACTAGGGGAACAAAAATAGGCAAATCCAACCCAAAATGGAAACCAAGTGGAAAAATGACAATGGTCATGTCCATTCACAGACTAGGATCAGTTTGGCAACCAAGGATCACAACTGCACAGCAATCACTTGTTACTTTGGACGGACAACGGATTACTCGCAGATGCCCTGCAATGGCAATAGCTGAGTGGGTGGTTTGGCCTCTTGTTTGTCTTTTGAACATTCTCCATTAATGGTCTTGAGTACAGCTGGGTATTTACAGTGACTGTTAAAAAGAGATATTTACACATTTCCTTTGCTTTTTCAGAGGAGAGGAGAGGAGAGGAGAGGAGAGGAGAGGAGAGGAGAGGAGAGGAGAGGAGAGGAGAGGAGAGGAGAGGAGAGGAGAGGAGAGGAGAGGAGAGGAGAGGAGAGGAGAGGAGAGGAGAGGAGAGGAGAGGAGAGGAGAGGAGAGGAGAGGAGAGGAGAGGAGAGGAGGAAAAAGAGAGGAGAGGAGAGGAGAAGAGAGGAGAGGAGAGGAGAGGAGAGGAGAGGAGAGGAGAGGAGAGGAGAGGAGAGGAGAGGAGAGGAGAGGAGAGGAGAGGAGAGGAGAGGAGAGGAGAGGAGAGGAAAGGAAAGGAAAGGAAAGGAAAGGAAAAAGGGAAGGAGAGACCTGCACCACCACCAAAACTATTATTTCATTTTTTTCTTTTTCGAGGGATGGTTTTTGGTTTGCTTGTTGGTTGCTATGTTCTCCTCAGCTGCTCATGTCGCCAGGTTCTCCGCATTTATGCTGGACATCCGAATCTGAGAGCTGCTCTTGCTCAGAATGGAGAGTTGTGTCCCCCCGTTCACTCCGCTGCTCGCTAGAGAAGGATGGCGATGTTTGAAATCCACAGCAAAATACCGGTTGACTTTCCAGCTCCTCCATTTTCTCTTTATTTCTGATTGCACCTTTAGGGAGAAACTTCAAAAGGTCATTTTTTATGTACTTAGCCGCTCGAGGACATGCTGACAAATTATCAAGATTAGAAAAAACCCCACAATTCCACAGAACTATTTTTAAGGTTGTTATTAAACTCCGATTTTCAGCAAAATCTGAAGTTACTTCTCCATGGCTGGAACAGGTCTGGGCATGCAGTGGGAACTACAGCCCAGCCCATGTTCTGTGTCTGACTTCAGATAATTTGGGATCAGCCCAGAGGTGCATGGAAGACCTGATCAACACTACCTGGAGGAAAAAATAGCCTGTTTTCATCAAAGGCCACTACCAGAGACATAATAAGGAGCCAAAGAAATGAGCAATCAAAAAGTACTGGAAAATACTGAAACACCCTGTCCACACAGGCAGCTGCTCTCACCTGCCATTAATGGATGGATGTTTACTGAAAACTTTGCCTCCTGCTTTCAGATTCTCTCCAAGCAGACCAGCTCTGGGATTAATGTTCATCTGTGACACCCTTTTTTTCTTGAAAGTTTTTTTTTTTCTTAATGGGCACCCCCAGTAAATCACTAAGAGTAAAACAATCCATGCTCAGAAATTCAATTAGACAATAAGTAAATAAGTCCACAGCTTTTCTTCTTTTCACTCATCACCAGTTTCCTGGCAACACTGCTAGGGTGTGCACATATGTATAAATATATAAAATAGCAAAGATTTAATATGAGAAAGATCACAGTAGTTCAGACCAACATTTACTTGGTCTATTACTCATTCCTGTATCATATTTCTGAATGAAATAGAGGACGAACAAGGAACTATGCAGAGATGTTTTCCCAATATATTTTTCCAGTCTCCAGTGAGCTTCTGTGTCAAAGATATTTTTCTTGTCTGTAACAGTAGTTTCTAGATTTTCCTGGATTAATATTGTCAAAATGGATCAGCGTAAGTTGAAATGCTAAACAAGGGCTTCAACCGTATGGACAAAAACTATAGGGAGGAAAAATCCAACTGGAAAACTTACATTCTCCTTCTAGGACCTCCAAATTCCTATTTTGGTTAAAGTATAGATATTTACAAATTAGATAGAGCATGGAGTTATATTATCTCTGTAAAATGGGAATAGTGCTTGCATCTGGGACAGTGTGATATTCCAAACCCTTTCTTGCTGTAGGAAATTTAGTGGAGGCCCAAGACATTCTTTCATCACCATTCTCTGATATCTTGAGAGGGAAAATGGCTTTAATTAACCTGGTTTTGTTGGTTTGGCTAAGAACCACCCCCCACTCTCTCCAAGGGCTTTCAGGAGATCTTGACTATGCCCATGAGCAAAGATGACCCGTGAGTTTGTTTGATGAGCTTAGAGATTGCTATGGTTTATCTGAGAAGGAATCACTTGGATTGAGGAGTTTGAGACCTTTTGTACCAGAGATCAGCAATGCCAGGCTATACCTGCACTCAGCCCCCTTGAAAAGAAGAAAAGAAGGTGATTTTAGGAAAAGACTCCAACTGTTGGGGTGCACAAGAGATGTGTAGCAGTGGAGGAGAGAATGGATGAACTCTAGATATTCCTCTTAAGGCAACCTTGAGCAGGGAACCCTCTTCCATCAGTTCAGAAAACCACTACCTCAGATATTCAGCCAGATAAACAAAGGCAGGGAAATGCAGATTGACACAAGTGAATCGGAAAAAAACCCCACAAATGTGGGAAACTGATGCCAGCAGCAGCAGCAGTTGCCATGTGTTGAGAGGTGTGAGGCTTGCAAGGCACCCAGGTGGTGTGTGGGGGATGGTTCTGGGTATCTGACACCCTTGGGCTGTTTGTGTGTAGGGATGAAGGTGGCAGGGCTCAGGAGAGAAGCTGGCACCAGTTGGGCGGTGCCAGAAAAAGAGGCCCAGGACCCATGAAAACTTGGACTTCAGTGAAGGGTTTGGCAGTTTCCCCCAGCCCTTCTCCTAGGAAAGCTGGCAAGATAAGGAGTGAGTGGGTGATCTGCATGGTGGGAAAGAGACCACACTGAGAGGGTGGTGAACAATGGTTTTTACTCAGGCTGGCACCTTATCACTAGTCGGGTCCTCCAGGTATTGATATTGGACCCCACACTGTTCTACACAGAGCATGGAATGGTTTGGGTAGGAAGAGACCCTAAAGACCGTCCAGTCCCAACCCCCTCCCACAGGGACACCTTCCACTATCCCAGGATCTCCAAGCCCTGCCCAACCTGGCCTTGGACACTTCCAGGGATCCAGGGGCAGCCACAGCTTCTCTGGGCACCCTGCGCCAGGGCCTCACCATCTTCATCACAATCCCAGTGAAGGGATTGAAAGCACCCTCACCAATTTGGCTGATGGCACCAAACTGGATGGTGAAATGGACATGTCAGACCTCTTGGAGAGAGCTGAACTGGCTGGGAGAGTGGGCTGGCAAGAACAGGGCAAAGTTCAACAAAACCACTGCAAAATTCTGCACCTGGGATGACATTTCAAAAGAGACCAGTCCATATCCTACCCCTATTAGGGAGCCTTAATCTGAGCCATCATCTCTGGAAAGGCCAATGTTTTGGTTTAAAAAAGACATTACAAATCCTCTTTTATTTATTTTTTTTTCTGAGAATTGTGAGATTCAGCCTAAGGTATCAGGGATTAAGGTAGATGGTGAGTTAGAATGGACAGTTAGAACAGCAGTTACTCCCACAAGAAAATGGGATGTGGATGATAGGTGAGGGACGCTAAATATTAAAAGTCTTACCTCCCCATTCAAGAAGCAGTAGAGAACAGCAACAACAAAACCCTAGGGAAATGGGAGAGAAAACAAAAACGTAATTCAAATCCTGAAGGAGTGCCACAAAATAGCTGGATTTAAAAAAAAGGAAAACAACCAAGCAAACAAATAAAACCAAAATCCTGGTATACAAAACATACACATAAATGAGCAGAGACACACTCTGAGAGCTGTGCATGCAAAGCAGTTATGAAGAATAGAGATTCGGTTCTAAGGAAGGCAGAATTCAGTGCATAATCACCTGGAAGGATCCCAGTCCCAACTCAAACACCAGTCTCTCCCGCTTACTGACATTCTCAGGAGAAAAGGCAAACACCGTGTAGTGAATTCCAAACAAGGGGATCAGCAGCAGGGTGGAGCGAGCCAGTCTCCTGTCACAACAGAGGGAGAGAACTTTAATGCAACCTTGCAATTAGCAACCTGCGCTTTAATTAAAGAAGAAAACACAGAAAATATTTTGCTGACTGACTTTGGGGAAATACATACACTGCATAATTATACAAACAAATACGCAACATTCCTGTTTGCTCCCAAAGACTGATTGCACACACACTGCAGTTTGCTCCCCCTTCTTCACACTGCTACAGTAATGGCACATTAATAATGCTTAATGCTCTCTGCTGCTATTTTAATTTGCATTATTATAACCTGTAATTTCCTCCTACCGTGCCAAAAAATGAGGAGGGGAATCTTGCTAAAGGATTCAGACTGCTACCATGGTACAATTATAAACCTCTCACCCTCTTGCTTAATCCCAGTGGAGCATTTGAAATCACTTGGGATTTTTGTTGATTTGTGTGTGTGTGTGAATATGTTTCTGAACAGCAAAATAATTCCAAAACAACCACACAAATAAAGCTAAAAAAACAACAGCCATACAAATAAAAGCTAACCCCCCCTGCATGTTCTTGTTCTTATACTCACAATTATTCCTGAAGGTTTGATTTTGGTCTCATTTATACTACTGGAAACCTGAGTGCAATTCCACTGTTTAACTACTTTGCAGTTGCTTCAGAATAAAGAGGTTTCAGAGGGAAATCAAGCCCAGCAGATATAAACAAAAGGGCTGGAAATGAATGTGTTACATGTGAGCACTTAACTGGTGACATTCCCCCAAAGCAGGGGCCAGCCAAGACTCAGGCCTGTTTTGGTGTCATTTGCTGACTGAGCAGCAAAAGAAAGAGCAAAGAGAAAGCAGATGTTGATCTGAAAATGAGCAAGTGCTTTATTAAAAACAAAGCCACCTAAAGTAACCTCCAGGGCATTTTCAGAGGAGAAGGATATAATTGATTACATTCAGGTAAGGGAAGAAGGCAGATGGAGGACAAAAGAAGGAAAAAAGCCATAAAGATTTTTTGAAGAGCTGCATATTTGTTAAAACTCAAATGTCCCCTCTGCTTTTATCTATTTGGTACCTTGCAGACAGATTTGAATTTGCCAACACATGCTCGATGATAACCCAAAATGATGTGTTTGTTTTAGCAGCATTGAAGATTTAATTAACTCATCTCCAAGAATTCTGAGAGCACAGTTATCTCCAGTAGTGAACTGGGAATGGGACATCAGTGCAGTGCTGGTGTCTCTCAGTCAGACTTTGGGCCATAATGGGGATAAATTTATCACAACTCTTGCCTGGAGACTGCCCTAAATGTCTGATGGACACCAAACCTCAGGTCTTGGTGAAAGACCCCACAAACCAGAGAACACTGTTCTTGTGGGTTAAAAAATTACACATTGGCCAAAAGCATTTGAAAAGGGAGGAACAACCTTGGAACAGTGTGATGAAGAGCATAAAGAGTGCCCAGCTTTGATGATCTCTAAAAAAAGTAATCTATACAGGAGTGAGCCAGTGTAAAAGAGCTTTTGGAGTCCTTCCTAGTTCTTTTTCTCTATGGACATGCAATCAGGTTAATAAAAAGGAATAGAAACATTGAAGAGATTATAGAGTAATGTTATCTCTGTAAAAAATGTATGTAAAGAATATAAGTGTCTTAAACTAGTCATGGAATTTAAAAAAAAATCAAATTAAAGGTAATAAACTGGACCAAAAAGTATCATCTCTCTGTATCTTCTATCATTTATATTCAGAATTAAGGACAACAACAACAAAAGGATAAATGTTGTTTTGATCTGAAAGTCAGAATAGAATTGTGTATTAATATGTTCTGTCCTACTACACTCTTGGGAGATTAATTTAGGGAAAGATGCAGAATAAATCTTTTTTTACTTTCAGCTTTGTGACATTATTTATACGTGAGTAATCATGTAATTAGTTTGTAGAAACTTAAAATATAGTGCCATCATCAACTTAGTTGAGATGTTGTCTTCAATATGGTCATAAAAATGAGGCAGAAAATGCATTAAATAACACATTCTGAAGTTTATAGATTATTAAGATCTATAAAGAGGAAAAGAAGATTTTAATGATAAGAAAAAACTTGAGAGATATTAATGCCTGCATGGATGATGATGAAGAATTGCTTTTTTTCAAGAACACTGTGAAGAGAGAAGACTTAAAGAAGGTTTTGTGAGATGTCTAAGTTTATGTGCAGCGGGGAATGAAAATCTTAAATGACATAATGGAATTCTCAGGACTGTTACAGCCAAAGATATTCCTCCTCTTTTCTTCCCCCACTCTTTCAGACAGACAAGAAACTTGGGGGGTGAAGCTAAAAGTTCTGAGGACAATGATCATTCAAGTGGCTGTTTGAAAGATAGTGTTCTCCAAAAGGTCTAGTGAAAGCCTTGTTCAGATTTCCCCACCGAGAAGAAAGTCTTAGGGTTTTTTTTAAAAAAAAGCTATTTGAATATCAATTTTTGTTGAGGCTGACATTCTGTTTTCCAGCTCTTATTTTCCTTAAAAACACTTCAAACATAAGACTTTCTCCAGTAGCATGGCTATGAATGTGGATTTTCCATGAAGTGTTAGTACAAACAAACAGATAGCAGAGTCCTCTGTTTTCCCTCAGTCCTCTATTGAAAAATGAAATGAGAACTTTATGGTAAAAGAAACACAAAGTAGGAAGGTTGTCTAGTTTGACCAGTATTTGAAGGAATCATGCTTTTATTTTTCCATTGCACACTTATTAAGGAGACTGCTTAAGTCTCAACCGCTCACCCTTGTTGAGATAAAAAAATCAAAAAAGAAGCAAAAAGTCTCCAAACCACAGACTTTGAAGTAAGATTATATTGTTGTTTTGCCATTTAGTCCCACGTCTCAAAAATAAGAGAATTGCCCAGTTTAAAAGCTCTCTTAAGTGAAATACTTTGATCAAATATAAACTTCTGCAATGAAGACATCAAGGTCTCTAGTCCTGCAAAGCAACATTCACCTCACCAAGGTTTGGACATACATAGTGTAGATATTGATAATGAAATTATTTTAAAAATGTCTCTAAAGTCACTGCAGAGAAAATTAGACTTTTAAAACATAATTCTTGTGTGCTACAGATGTCTCTTTAACAAGAGGTGACTCCTGTTGTAAACCCTGTGGGTACTGAGTACATCTATTAATGTATACTTTGATTAACTTAATGCTTTGACATATCTGCAATGATGGCATCTATTTTTAGTTAAATTAAATCCACACTTACATTCCCTTTATTCTTTATGAAGAGCAAGAAGCACTGACACACAAGGACAAATCCTCTGCCCCTAAGGAAGTTCTTATCACATCCTAAATCTATTAATTGACCTCAAAAGGAACCAGGACTGAGTTTGTCATAGAAATTGCTGCCCTGTTGATTTGTGAAGTTTAGATTAGAGGAACCCAGTTTCTCTGGCCAAAGGTACATATTCATCATCTCCATGATAAATGTGTGCAAAAAATAATCGTAACAGGATTTCAAATAGAAGGATAAAGAGCAAACCATGAAGGCACAGGATGTCATTAGAATGAAATGCTCAACACAGCTCATGTTTAATAAACTGAAGAATCTATTTTATCACAAAATGCTCAACATATTAACACAACTTTCAGGAACCTCAGTAATTTCCCTGACAGATCTTTTCCAGTCTTTCCCAAAAATTTAATTAGGCCTGTAGGATCACTTCCAAAAGACCTGAGGAAACACCTGAACACAGTAAGTGATTCCAGGTTTTTAATTTTTCCATCTCCAGAGCAAGGACTTGAAAAAGAGAAAAGCTTACCAAGACTTTCATACTTTAACACACACAAAAAATAGGTTTAAATACCTCCTGTTGAGGCTGAACTCTTCTTGCCCTTGACTAGGCAGAGGATTTCAGCTTAGAGAGTTATCAGTCTCCCATCTTTCAGAAACGCTGCATTTAATATGAAATTTGGTTCTCTGCAAAGGCCCAACGTGACATCTGTGCTGCATCAGGATGTCCACTAAGCAGCAAACTTTATATTTCAAACTATTTCCTCCTAAACCTAACTCCTAGTTTTACCTAACTGTTCTTAGTCTTCAGCTGCTCTCTGTGTAGAATATGGAGCTGCTGTTTTCCTCTCCTCTATTTCTATCTGCTTTTGCAGAGTTCCAGTCTGTTGACTGAATATTTTTCAGCATCTTCATTGGTCTATTTCTTAAATACCTCAAAGAGATATGAAAGCATATAAAAAATTCACTTTAATGTTTTTTCTAACTAAAAAAACCCATAACTATATATGCAGTTAAATTATAAAATAATATTTTTTTCCTTAATGGTGTCAAAGATAACTACTAAATATTCTTTAGCAAAATCCTGGAGTGTTTGGTCTGTGTGTGAGGACATCTCTGAGTGTTGATTCACACTTAAAAAAAATTGCCGTGAAATTCAGGAGACTGACCATCAGAAAACATCTGAAATTGCACCTCATCTAAACAAAATGAGATGATGACCTTGAAGCTCTTTTCCATCCCTAATGACTCCAGGAATCTGTGAAAACCTGTGGGTTATTTGTGCCAGGAGCAAGGAGTCAGGTGGACTATGGGATGGTGATTAATTCACACAACTCTTGGCTGAATGGCATTTATTCATTCTTCTGGATGCCTCACTCTATATTTGGCAATGATATTTGACAATGTTGGACTGAAGGTGATGATCATGGACGTCTTTTCCAACCTCAGTGATTCTATGATTCTATAACTTCTGATAGACACAATTCATTTTGATACTACGTCAACTTTAGCCTTTCCTCACACCTGGGTGTTTATTAAGTTAACTTCACTCAGTGCAATGAACAGAAGATGTTTTATACCCACTGAGTGTCTGATTGACTCAATCTCACCCAGTTTTTCTAGGAAACTTTCAGGTGAAACATTTTCTCTCAGTATGAAGGTTCTCACCTTTTTGCTGTACAATAAAGAGCAGCTATTAATTCTGCACAGATACTACCCAAAACCATAAATAGCATCAGCCATAATTACAAAAAAAAAAACCAAAAAAACAAAAAAACAACCTTCAAATCCTCGATCGTGGCGCATCAGCAAAAGCACAGAACAAGAACAAAAAAATTCTACATGCAACAAGAACTAAATGAATGCTTTGCTCTCTGGTTACTTCCCCTCTGCTCTCATCCATTCATTTAACTGCAACATGCGTCATACACACACAGTAATGTCACAGGAGTGCGTACACTTACAGGGTAATGGTTGATAGTTCTGACATCTTGCAAGAGTGCTGGTTAGCCCTCTTAGGCTTACAGTAGCATTTCTGAACGCAGCTGCTAAATATGACAAGATTAGCATTTTTTTCAGCATATTGTGAACAGGCCAAGGTAGGTCACTTTCAACACATTTCATGAGACACGTCACAAAGATGGAAAGCGGACACGACAGAATGGAGTCACAGCATGAACCAGCTGCTTGACTGAAGCAGAAATTAAAGAATTAACTAAAATTAAAATGCATTGGCTGTTGCTGGCTGTTGTGATGTGCTGATTCACAGACAAACCAAAACTCGAACACCCTGAAGGCAGGCGGGCAGCGCTATGCATCCAAAATGCACACGACCTGTGCAGTCTGGCCTTGTACAGAGGGTAACAGAACAATATATTAAATGAAAGTTGACTGCATGCTCGTGGAGAACAATCAGAGAGTAACATAAACTTGTAGGATGGGGATCAATCTAAGGTGAATTGGATCAGGTATTCCTGATTTTTATTGTAATGTGGATCCCTTCTTTTTAGCAGAGTTCTAGTAAGGACACCAAAGCAGTTTTTCATCCATCATCCTTGGTGATGGGGAGGGAGCGCAGAATGGAATCTGCATGACTGGCTGGTAATTTTGGAGGTACCACTTATTTTTTGTCACATACACTGAGACAGTGTGGTCATCAAAGCAACAGGCTCATACACTGTGGAGCAGGACCTTGATCCCTGCATGTTGGATTCTAGGAACAGCTGCTACAGAGAACAAAATAGCTGCTTTACAACCAGCCAGGAGAGGCTGATTTAAATCAGCCACTAAGAAGGGTAATCTGAAACACGGAAAGGCATTTGGAGGGATCCTATAAGAGATTTTATATCTGTTACGAGGGGCTGAAAACCATGAGAATTGAAAATAATGATTTCTTGTCGACTTTCAAGGGGAGAAGTTTTGTTTTGTTTTCAACATGTGGTTATTTTGGTGGGATTCACCTCAGGAAAGGTTGGATGTTTACAGTATGGATGTCTAAGTAAAATGGACCCTGAGAATCACCAGAATAAATAGCTGAGAGAGAAATACACACTTACTGGCCAGGGTACATCTGACCTGTTTTAGATGTCCACTCTAGGATGGGATGAACACCCCACATCACTGATTGAACCTCCATTAAACTATAAAGGATAATATGTTGATTTTTAAATCAATTGCCTTCAAGGCAAATATTTAAGCTTGTTCAAACAAACCAAACTCTGTTTCTGTTACACAGTCTAAGATCTGTGTTTACAACTCATGGAATTTATAATCTGAGCAGTAAACCAGGATAAATTGAAAGCTTACTAAATTTCTCCCCACTTTTAACTCCTTTAAGTCAATCCCCATTACTGGAGTTATGTTTTGTTTCCTTTTGGATAATTAAAGCCTGATAACTGCGTTGTTTTTAAATATTACAGTATAAGACCTGGAAAAAACATAGTCTTGTGGCATGCACACATCCAGAAAATAGAAATAGTAACTTGTTTCAACTCGTAAAATGAATTTCATTTCTCGGATGTTGCTGAGGAAGTAAATATGAAAGTGACTGCTCCTTTTACACTACAATTTCTGTGCTAAATTTTTCAACCACCTGTTTTTCACAGAGCTGAGTTGGGCATTAATTGTCAGCTAAGACTGAACAGAAATGAGGAAGGAGGTTTTAGAGATAGTTCCATTTTACTTTGACTGAGGCTTTCAGAAGTGACTACGGATTTTGAGTGCCACTCATTTTTTTGATCACTTGATCTGAAACACATTTCTCAGACCAGTTTTTACCACAAGGGGGCTGCTCAGCCTGTGTTGAAAAGCAGCATTTACAAGGCATATTAAGGTACAGAACCTGAAAATGAAACATCTAAAAATCAATAATCACTTTTAAAAGTCTTAGCCATGGGTTGTTGTAGGGGGTTGTGGTCTTCAATGATATACTTAATGTTGCTATGGCAACCTAGAAATAAATTCCCATCCATGTTTCCTTTACTGCTTATGCCCTGTTTTATTTGACAGGAATTGATTTTTTTAATAGGTTTTCCTGGTGAATAGACCTAATGTGACAGCACTTGGTATTTACTAGAATTATTGAAAAAAAACAGACTTGATTTTGAAAATATTATCTAAGGATTAACTGCTGCTCCCCACCCACTGAGGGGATACTTACACACAGGTTTGGGATGGAAAATATTGCTAGCACTTTTTAGGAAAACCTTAATATTTTAAGTGCTGTTAGCACTTATTTTCTGCCATTTCTAATTTAGGTAGAGTCATCTCTCTGATATTGAATGGTGTAAAATGTCCCAAATCTTTAGAGTACAGAATTTAGAGATGTTTTCTTTCCTTTCTCCCTCCTCTTTTATTTTTTAAACTTTATTTATTTATTTATTATCAAAGTACAGACGTTGGTGGAAGGAAAGGGAGAAAAAGAGAAGAGACAGAGGAGGCAGGAACCAGAAAAAAAAAAATGGAGGAAAAAATAGACAAATATAAGAAAATGAATAGGAATGAGAGCATGGCTATGAAAACACTACACAAATCAGGGCAGGATCCTCAGACCTCTGTAGGCACACAGAGAACGGAATTGGTCACATCTAACTCTACGTGCCAGAGACAAATTTCGAACTGAACTATCACCTTGAGCTCACTCAATCATGGAAAGAGCAGGGACTTCCAGGCTGAGCTGCCCTGTGTGACAGAGGCATCTAAGCCATAGGGGATGCTCTGTCTGACGGAGGTGCCCTGGTCTCCCCGAGTGACCATAGACGACGACTGGACTGCTCAGATTGAGTACGAGACTTTAGACAGCTAAAGGCAAACAAGCTGAGTCTCACCGCAAGTGTCCTGGGCAGGGACTGCAGCTGCATCTGGGAGGAAGAGGGAGGGTGCTAGGGTGGAAGGGGAAAGAAAAGGTTAAACATTCCCGGGAAGAAATGAGCAATGGATGATGTGGCTGAAGGCCACACTGCATCAGACTGAACACCTGGACGTCTGGCGAGTCAATGCAAATGAGAGAGAACACAAGTCTGAGGCAAAAGGAGTTGCAACTCAATTCTAGATGTCTCAGAGGTGCTTAAGAGGAGTGAAACAAGCATGCTGATCCAGAGGAAGGAGGTTATGCTGCATTATCCAGGCCAAGTATATCCATAATGAAAATGGTCAGGGTTCTGAATTTAGGTCACTACCAGCACTCAGGGAATGATGGAGTTTGTGCCTTGTCTCTGAATGTGCTGAAGGGGAATCCTTTGGGAAACGCAATAAAGGTAGAACTTGATTCATGCAAATTAAAACTGCGCCTCGTGACGAATCTTTGTGCAACCTGCTCCATTCATTCTATGTAACCTCACCACGAGTAGGATTGGCAACTGTGTAGTAGCAGGAGAAGGAATGCAGAAACAAATCAATGAAGTAAAGCATTGAAAATACAGTAGAAAGTTAACCAAAGTGGAAGCAGAGAGATTGTATGGGAGAGAGAGGAGAAAATTGAAAAGTGGATTCGTATAGTATATTATTTATATCACACACCCACCTCCCCTCAGCTGATCCTGCTCTAGGCTGGGGGACTTTTCCTTGCTGCTCAGTAGCTGAGGATTCCCTGAAGCTGCACTCGTTTCCCTTCCAAAACACCGACCAGATTTACAAACCCCCTGCCTTTTAGGATCAGATGGAAACAGTTTGGACATCAGAACTCGTTCTGCGAGCAGCAATCAGACTCTACAATTCCATCACCCTGCAGTGGCTGCAGCTCTGACCCACTGTGTGCAGCCAGAGTCATTCACCCCTCATCCTGACACAGAATAAGCACAGGTGCTTCTCAGCAGAGTTTTTTAGTTGTACCTCCTCTATTTTTTGAGGTTAACAAAATAGCTGCGTGCCTTTTTCCTTGTCACCCCGTGCCACCTTGGCAGTCACTGGTGAGAAACAGGCCATTAAGTGAGATTTACCTGACCTATTTTAAACTTGTTGTTTAAAGAGAAATAAGCTGTACTAAAGGATTCTATTCTCTGGACTGGGTAGGTCTCTACTGACTGTGGAAGGAGCCCACAGCAGGATTGTTTTATTAAACCAGATAGATCCCATGCTGTTGGGCTAAACATAAAACCAATGTTGTAGTCTTCATGAGAAAAAAAAAGAAACTCTGTTTCTCTAGCCTTTAACTGAAAAAAACCCCCAAATTCTTAGTCTTGTTAGCTAGAGCTTCACTTTTCCCTGCTAATGCAACCAAAATAAGAGGCTGAATCTGAATTAGTGCTTGCAGGTTAATGCTGTGGTTAAAACCAAATATTTAACAAAGATGAATTTGAACTGGAAATTTTTGTCCAGTAAATGCGACCCTTGAGCAGATCTGAGGCTTGAAGTGAAACAGAATGGCCAAAGAGAGCCAAAAATCATGTCTGTAGTGCTCATTCTTGGCTTTTCTAACTTCTACAGAGCGGACATAAAAAGAAGGAGAACATCGCTTCTACACTTGGAGTTAAATAATGAAGAGATTAAGCTTAGTATTTGCTGGTGCTCTAGAGAATAAAGCTGGCAGCAGAGGGCAGAATTCTTCCAACAATAACAGCCTTTAAATGAACAGGAGCTTCAAGGTTCTGTGTCCTGATCCTTCCCCTGTATTAACTCTGGAGCTCCTGTTTTACCGAGCTGGGTTATTCTCTCTGACTTCAGAGCACAGATCCAAGTCGAGCACTGTGGAATCATTCTGATGGAGGTGCGGTAACATAACTGTGGTGCAGCAGGCAATAGAATGTTCAAATAGAAAAATGTACCATGACAAATGAGATTCTTAAATGGTCTTGAATACATCACTGTTTCAAATGAAGAATGTGCATCTCCAAATCCAGGCATAAATATCTGAGAATGGGATTTAGCTCATTGTGAAAGATAGCAAATGAGCAAAGCCCACAGGTGTTTATTGTCCCAGGCTGACACAAGAAGTGCATTTTTAAGTCTTACAGACAGGTTTTGGTTCCTGTCAGCTGGCAGAGCTCAGCTCAGTATAACAACACTGAGTTTATATAATTTGAGCTCTGAAGCTTCGGTTACACTGTTTTGACTCACCTGCCTTACATGTTATACAATATCCCTGAAGATTCAAGATACAACCCATCTCTACAACTCTCCTTAATGAAAAAAGAGAGCACTGCCTCTGTTAAAAAAGCCTGGGCTTGCAGATGTTTAATCAGCTGAACAATTCCTGTGTTTTCATTGGAAATACGAAGAGGAATTACAGTTTGGAAGTCTCTCAGTAATGATACAGGTGGGACTAAGACTGGGATATGAACTTTACACATGGCTTTGGATTGGTTCTGTCTTGAGGTAGTTTACATTTGTTTAAACCACCTTCACTGAGACTTAATTCAGTATTAAGCCACTGTAGCCTGGTGGCCTTTGAGGATGTTCTTTTACTCTCCAAGGCAGAGTTTGTTATTGGAAAACTGATTACTGTGATTCTGCACCACACAGTTCCTTTGACACACAGTGTTAGTCATGAGATCCTCACAAGAAATTTGTCTATCCAGATCAAAATGCCTTCTGCGCTGGGACAGTGCCATCTTTCTTGTCCCTTCCTTACCTCAGGCTGTGTAATTGCTTGGAGTACATCCTAAAATCTCTCCAGATGTAAAACTAACCCCACTGGATGTGGAACGTGCCAGCTGCTGAAGATAATAAATCAATGGCAAGGAGAAGCAGAGACACTGAGGGCAAAGTAAAACTTCTGTTGTCCTCAAATGATAGAGGCAAAAATGTGAATGGTGGGAAAAACTAACTGGAAGACCATGGATGCTGGTGGGCATCAAGCCTTGGTATAAATTGAAAGCACGTTCAGGATCAGAGATGCCAGAATGATTCCCCATTTCCTGCAGTCTCACATCAACTGCTGCATGACCAGTTGCTTCAGCTCCACCTTCAACTTTACATTAAGCAACTGATTCAAAGAATCAGAGGTGCAAACTGATTTGGGGACAAGTAAAAATTCAGATCTATCCCTTTCAGCCTAACAGCGCATTCAAACAGCAAACTCAGCTATGAGCAATGCATGAGGGAAAGGCCAAACAGCCAGAATGCTCTAATTTGGGTATTCCCTAGCTCACGCTAAATTTGAATCCTCTGAAAATTTTTCTGAATCTCCAAAGCCATTATCTTTCTCAGGATGTAAGGAAGCTACTCTGGTAAAAGATACTGCACCCAAATCCATGGGTAATTTGTAAAGATGAGTGGCCTTGGGCACTGGACGTTCCCTCTCCTGCTGATCTCCATGACAACTGAAGCTTATCAATACACATCAAAATTAGGTTATTCACTCTGACCAAGTGCAGTGACTTCAGAAGCACATTTGAGATCCCTTCTACATTTTCTTTCCAAAAGCTACCTTATTTTTGCTAATCAGGAAGCTCCAGTGTGTGGCAAAATTTGCAATGTTACAGCAAATTCAGTGAAGTGCAGCCACTCTCCCTTTACAATATGAAGCTTTATATCGTGCACATTGCTAAAGTATTTGTGACCTTTTAAACAGCAAGGCTGGAACAATTTTAGATATCTAAAGTGTTTCAGACAGCACATGTGTGGGCAAAATCCTATATTTACACAGGCACCCTACAGACACAAGCACTTACCTATAAATCCCTCTGGCTTGGGTGTTCTGAGTTCTGTTCCACACCAGTTATGGCAATCAAGCCATGATGGCTTTGGTACTGTCTTTGAAAGGTGTTTAGATCTGAAATTTGCAGAGATATGCCACTAACGTTTCAATGGGAACTCATAAAAAGCTATTAGCCTTTTTTTGGCCCCTCAAACTCTATGGAAACAGGGCTGTTAGGGCTAATCCAGCCCTTGTTAGAACTGTTGAGAGTGCATCAAGCTTTACTGTGTTTTCTTAAGAAAAAAAATGGAAAAATCATTTCTCTAAAGAGAATTGCATTGTTGGATAAAACCTGGCATTATTCTCTCCCTCACTAACCTGCACACCTCCTTGATCTTTCAAGAGAAGGAGCATCTTTTAGTGGCTTCTCTTCTGATGCAAAATTGCTCTTTTTCAGTTCATGGCTTGCTCTTGTGACAGATGGGGGAAAAAAGTCCATGCTTTGCTCTTTTAGGATGCAGATTGTGGACAAAGAACTGTTCTCTAAGGCTGCCACAGATCATGGAGCCAAGGAGAAATTTTAAGTCATCATCAGAGAATTCTTACATGTGAAACCTAGGCAGATTTCAAAATATCATGGGTTCATCAAGAACAAAAATCACCGTTGTGTCCTTTTCTCTGTCTGTATACCCATTTAAACCATAAAATTTCCCATAAAAATGCCTTACAGCCACAGAAATAGTGTTTAAAGACAAAGTCATCCTATTTTTCAATACTACTGCAAAAGGAAAAAGGACAGGAGTCAGCCTCCACCACACAGACACCACCTGTGCAGGCCAAGGCCTTGCACCCTAAAATCCACCTTCTAAATGTTTCCAAATAGCAGAAGCAGAACCCTTTTTAATGTTGCATTCGTCACAGGTGATGTTGTAACCACAAGAAATAAGTTTTGTGATCCATGATTTCAAAATCAGATCCCACCAAAGCTCTGGTCAGGTGCTTGTATATCATTGGAAATGGAATGGAATTTCCTTTATAAGTATTGATTTGCTCTTGTGGAATATCCCTCTGGCAAGTGGCCCATGGAATAACAAAAGCCCTTTCAAGGTAGAAATAGTTTTAGGTCTAATCTCACCATTTATGTAAGAATGTAAAGGATGCACTGGATGACAGGACAGCATTAAGGTTGGGAAAGTAGATTTGACAACCATAAATTCATCTTCCTGCCCTTGCCACAGGCACCTGAGGGATTTAGGTGCATTTTACCCTCAGTTGTTCAGTAGCAATAACAGCTCACAGGAACATTATAAACACACTAAATATTCTGTGCTGTTTGATTTTACAGCAATCGAAACCACAGATAATCAAAGCAGAACTGGGCTTTTGATTATTTTATCTGAAAATAAATAAATCCCTGTTAATTATACTCCTGCTAATTATAGTACACAGCCTACATAATCTTACATTCCTAATGAGTACGCTCAGTTTTTTTCCAATCCCTACCTGAAAAGATTGGCACAAATGAACACCCCCCTCCTCCCCAGCCAAAAATTCCAAAATAAAAAACAACCAAAATAATCAAATCAGCACCCAAAATAACAATTTGCCTTGGGCAGGGCACATGAAAAGTACAGTAGTGAATGAGCACATTTTTTTCTAGAGCTTTAAATAAATCCATCAAGAATTAGTGTCGATCAAAGCAGCAAGTATCTACTCCCCTGACATTCCTTAGAAATGAGCACTAGGTCCTTGCTGATCATGCACTGACATCAAATGACCATCATCTGTGTTTTCCAGTTTGTTTTCCTGTGGTAGAAAAGGATTAACCCAAGGACACGAGTTCCTTTCGTTGCTGGGTCGTTGGGCATCCCAGCACCCAACTGGCAGTACCTGGGGGTCAGAAATTGCAGTGTCTTCCTAGAGAACACACTGTCCATCCAACATCTGCCATTTGCTGGTCAAAAAATGAGCCTTTTGGCACCAAGGCACCCTGTCAGTAATCATCAATTCTGGCAGTCTGAGCACTTGCAGCAAGACAAAGCGGCAGCAGAATGAATCACTGCGTGTCCAGTGACTTTGGAGGTGAATTTTAGAGGAGTGTTGTTTACCAAAACATCTGGGTTACAACATTGCTTTTGCTGCCCTAACCCTCTAGGTTGCACCATAGGTAAAATCATACCTACCTATGATATATGCCATGATTCTCCTTTCTTTCCAGCAAGATGCTGATTGGAGGAATGACGTAGACCTGAATTAGCTAGATATATATGTGGGGTTTATTTTCTTTTCATTGAGTTTTCAACGTGTGATACAAAATTTATGAAGAATCTGTCAAAGCAAAAGCAGAAACAAGCTTCCCCCTCCCAAATTATACCAGTCATGATAAACTGGAAATCAGAATAAAATAAAAAGAGGATTTTTTTCAGTTATATGTGCTTGATCCTTGAAAATGAATGAAGAAGCAAAGACTTGATGGAAACGTGTGGGTCTTTTTAATCTTATGGATTATTCCAGCATGCATCTACATCATGCACCCACTAAATATTGTGGTGTTTTATGGTAGTGATGCTGATGATTTTCTCTCTAGAGTGAATATTTCAGCAATGCAGCAATGCTCGTGAAAATAACAGCGTGGATTTAGGCTTTGTGTAGGCATTTCTGTAGAACTATGGCTTTTTTGGGGGGGAGGTGATATACTCTCTCTACAACAATTTGACCAAAACCAGGATGCCCGAAAACAGATTCTGACATACCAGGTTACACGTTGTTGGCTGGATTTTTCACAGTAAAAATAGTGAAGTCTTGCCAGACTAGTTTATTATCTCTTTCCTAAAAGTCCAGAGAAAGAACTGATAGATGATAAATCCATGCAAATAATGTGGGCCTGATGTGCTGCTCTGTGTGCTGAAACAGCCACTGCAGGGTTGTGAATAAATGTTTGTGGTCCCCAGGCCTGTGAGATCCCATTTAATTCATGGACTCCTGGTGTGGTGCTCCTTGGCTCTCAGCACATGGGGTAACTATCCCTAAATAATCTGCTACTTCTTCAAAATAGCTACAAACTGCAATTGGAGATTGCTAAAAATCAGGGGGTTCTTTCTGTTTGGAATCACGTTAATTAATTTATAGCTGGATGGAAAATATAGATACTAATTCAAGACTTGGTCAGTTTTTCCATGAGATTAAATAGGACTTGTCACAAGGAGAAATGGCTTTAAATGGAATTTAAACTGAGAGGGCAGTGAGGCCCTGGCACAGGGTGCCCAGAGAAGCTGGGGCTGCCCCTGGATCCCTGGAAGTGTCCAAGGCCAGGCTGGATGGGGCTTGGAGCCACCTGGGATAGTGGAAGGTGTCCCTGCCCATGGCAGGGGTGGCACTGAATGATTTTAAGGCCCCTTCCAACCCAAACCATTTTATGCCTGTAACTGTGGCACATTACTGCTGTTTATGATACTCATTCACCAGATGGGGTGAGAACCTGCCTGAACTATGCTAATAGCTGTCTTAATTCCTTTAAGAATACAATCAATTGCACTTTATGCTTCCCCACCACCTGGGAGTCTCAGAACTTCTCACTCAGATAAAAATCTATTTAAATTGCATGACTGATCTTGCTTCTGTTCTATGCTTAATTTGGGAGAATTATTCAAGACTGACATAAGATTAACTGAAACTAGGCACGTTTCAAGAAAAAACTTCTGCCTCTGGCACTCCTCACACTAAAAAGTAACTAATGGTTATGATGACTATTGGGAGGAAGCATGAAAGTTTCTTAGAAAAAGAACCCAAAATAATAATAAAATTAAAATGATCATTAAAAGGGTGTCTTCTGTTCCTTTTTGAATTCCTACCTCAGCTGCTTAGGCATTTTGATGAATCTAGCCCCCAATATTTTCAGCCTTAAAGAGGAGTTTCTATCGAAAACATCAGCAAAAGAAAGATGGAGTTGTTGCTCTCCCAGTACCTGGTGGGTTTTTGGGGTCTTGGGCTGAGATGGGATCAGCAGCATGCAGGCAGCTCTGAGGGGAGCTAAAGCATGAGGAAGGGTTGAGTAGGCATGAGACTGGCAATGAATGACTGAACACACAAACTGATGAAATGGAAGTTTATAACCACGGAAGCACTTGGCCACTCCCGAAAATTCTTAGGAATTAGCGACATGTTCCAGGTTTTTGTCAGCCTAAAGGCATTGTTTCACACAATGAGAGAATTAGAGAGAATTTTGCTTATGGGAGTAAAGCGCTTGTAAAGCGTGGCAAATGATACAAATGATTGTTTGACTTATTTTAAGGCAAATCTTAGATTCTCCAGTGGCTACACTGCATTAATTAAGCCTCAGTTCCCCTGCAGTGCTCTCTTCTGCCACGGTCCTGTCATAGCTTCCAGCTAACTTCTCCAGTGGGAGAGTTTAATAATGAATGCACAGTGGTAGCAATATATGATTAATCTTTGAATTTAAGCCCACCCCCAGGGCTTTCAAAATCAAATACAGGCTTAAGTGCTTTGCAGAACCACCACCACCGTGTCTATGGAGTAGAAGCAGAGGCAGATTTGTCTAACAAAAATAGTCATTAAAAGGACCTGAACCTAAACATGTGCCAAACATATAAAAAAAGAAATCCTCCCCAAAGTCAGTAGCCAAGTTTTTGGGGTCTTTCATTTTCTTTTTTGATAGGGAAGTCCCAGCTGGCTAAAGGGTTATTCCAAAAAAATGGAGGACTGATATTAGAATGAGTCTCAATCCCTGCTGCAGATCCACGTGGTATTACCTTCAGAAACAGGCTGAAAGTCCTTCCTCAACCTCATTGTTCCTCATCTACTAAAGGGAAAGTGCTTAAAGATGTTCTGGAATAAAGATCTGGATGAGGAATTTGATGGAATGACGCTGTAATAGGTTGAAACAGCAAAATAGAACATGGAAAATGCTTAATATGAGCCACAGTCTAAATGTGAGATATTTCAATATGGTGACAGAACCAGATTGTGATCTACCGTTTTCCTTCCTCGCAAGCTCTCTTTTTACAGGGTATATCTGCACAAATATTGACGCTGTCTGGTGTATATCTGCACAGAATTATTAATTTCACTCCTTTTTATTGTTCCTGTGTGAACTTTTCTGCTGTCAAATCTGTTTGGATAAACAACACTCCACTCTGTAACACATACATCAATGCGAGATCGATTTATACACACCCAGTTATAAAAGTTGCAAAAAAAAAGAGAAAAAAATAATGGCAGCGAATGAAACAGAAAATATGATGTTTTCTCTTGGTTTTGGTGGCTAACTATACACATAGGAAAAACACCAGCAAAACCCAGTCACCATATTGATCCAAGATGATGAGGATGTTTGATAATTAACAATCCAGTTAAACCTTTGGAGCCCATGGCATGCTTTGCTTCATACGTGAGATGTGCAGCAGACACCAAACATGCACTTAAAAATTCAGGCTCAGAACGAGCTCTGCACATCTTGGGTGTTAGTTCCAATCTAAGACTCAGGGAGGACTTCCCAGCAGCACACCCATGGGAAGCCTTCATGCAAGCCCTAGGCAGACCATGCACAAGTTAACCTAGTCACTAACTCTCATCCTCAGCTTTATTTCTGAGATAAATCCACCTGAAGAATCATTTAAAGCATTATTTTTTGCTGAGGAAACACGGTTTAGAGTAAGATGCAAGGGCAGGGCTTTCAGTAAGTGGATGTCTGGCTACAGACATGAAAATCGATGTAGAAAATATTATTATTTAATGCAAATCTAAACTAGATGGGGGGGGGGAGGGGGGAAGAAAAATAGGCATCTGGAGGACATATTTTTTCCTGAAAATTGTCATTTAGATAGATGACATCATTATACTATGATTGCGGTCACTTAGGGTGAAACTAGTCACTGGATAATTGTATTGGCTACAAAATAAGCACCTCCTACTTTACCCCAACACCTTTTAGTTTTATTTAAGGTGCTCATGGTTTGTCTATTTTCATCAGGAATTTAGTACTAAATTAAATAGTCCTACCTATGTTTATGAGTACAAAAAACCACTCAAGCTCACCAAAAAATCGCAACATCAAATGTGTGTTGAGTTTAGGCCAACACCAAATGTGGTGGCACATATCCTACTTATTCCAGAGGATTATGTAATTTTGATAAGGAGAATGACTGCATGCACTCAAAATGATAAAGACGACCACCTCAACTGGCCAACCTCTGCCCTCTTATGAGGCGGAAACTAATAAAAAGGATTCCAGCTTAAAAAAATATATATAAATCACAAAGCTACAAACATCTAGAGGAAAATTTTAGGATTTGTGTGCATTTTAAAAAAATTTTAGGGGGGTGTGTGTGAAATGTTTAGCTTAAGTGGAATGCATTTAAATTTTCAAGAAACGTGGGCATAAGCAGCTCTAGGGGATCTTCCTAAATTATAATTCAGCCTAAAGTTAATTAAACCTTTTCACCAAATTTCATTGATTTCAGTGAACTTTGAACCATGTCCTGGAACTTATGAAGCACAGCAAACCATCCCATGAATATAACAACAATATTTCTACCTCGACAATATGTTAATTTTTAGATAACTGACCTGTAAAAACTCTAGATTTGGTTGGGGTTTGTTTTTAATCTTGTATTTATGCTTTTTTTATAGGTCTTTTAAAGAAAGGTGAAAGCTGGCACTAAAATGCACTTTCACGGCTGGTGGATTGAAAAATTCAAGTAAAAATCAACCAAAGTAATTTAATAGACCCTGCAACTCTTTTCAAAAATCAGCCA
The DNA here is from genome assembly GCF_009650955.1 of Corvus moneduloides. Lineage (NCBI taxonomy): Eukaryota > Metazoa > Chordata > Aves > Passeriformes > Corvidae > Corvus > Corvus moneduloides. Next base: position 3,132,007 of record NC_045476.1, read on the forward strand.
AATTCAGCTGAGGTGTCTTTTTTCACTTTGTGGTTTTTTTCCTATGTGTATATCAGTAATTTAAATTGATTACTGCTTTATTTGTACTTACAAGTAAATGCTGGATTCATTGCCCCCGATATCAGGTGACTGGAGTTTCTGCACAAGTATCACAATTATGCCAATAAAAAGCACAAAGTTTATCTAAGGGGGAAAAAAAAAAGGAAAAAATTGTGACTATGACATACTTTTACGAAGTATGAGAATGAGACATTCCCAGTGACTTGCTGGTTACATTCCCTTTTTCTTCTCCAAACACCAGTCTAAAAGTTTTATAAGGTCAGTAGTTATGGGGAAAGTCCCCAAAGGTTTTATCACCCCTTTTACAGGTAAAAATACCCCCTTGCTGCAGCTAAAATGAGGCAGAATTTCTGCAGTTTCAAGCACGAGAGAAACAAAAATGGAAATGTTTCAACATTTTTCATTATCAACCTGTGCAGAGTAAAAGGAGAGATCCCTGCACATAAAAATCACAAAATAAAGACCTCAGAGTAAAGGCATTTTTAACTCCTACTCTCTGAACCAAGGGACTTCTCAGTTTAGCAGTGTCCATTGGTTTTAAAAACCTGGAGAATGATAGAATTAGTTTATTTCAATGCTTGGGCTTGAGATTTGGCTGTCACCAGCTCCATAGCTTCTTAAAGCCTGAGCAGTGGAAATTTAAGTCGGTCCATTATAAAATCTTACACTCCTATAGGGAGACCAGGAACTAGATATGAGCATCTTTTCCAGGAATTTCTATCTGGTCACAGGACTACAAAGGGATGGAGAAGCCCAGTCATCCCTTGCTGGTTGCTTGGTTCTTTAATGCCTTCAATAGAAACCAGGTTTAACTGATTCCCCAAGTAGAAGGTGTCTGTAAAACATGGAAATTCACACATGGACAAAAGCCTTGGATCATTAAACCATCTCTGTTTTGGTGCTGAAATTGGCTGAATTATCTTTGATTTACCCGAAGATTGCTGGACTCTACAGAGCTGTCCAAAGACTTTAAAGGAGAAATACCAAACCTGATAAAACCTCCTGTTTTACTGGTTACCTGTGAGCTGGATGCCTGAATTCCCACAAAAGTCACTGAAAACCTGCCAAATTTTGTCCCTGGAGTGTGGAGAACAACTGAGGGTGCCCTGAACGAGACACATGTGGCAAGCCTGATGGACTTTCAGGCACCACTGACCATATTGTCCAGGGGCTCAATTTATTTTCCTAACTGCAGGAGAATAACAGCATTTTAAAATTCCCATATTACTTGGAGCAACAGAATTTCTCCTTCTCTTCAGATATTCAGAATCCATCTGGATACAGTCCTGAGGAATGTGTTCTTGGGGATCCTGCTTCAGCAGGGAGGTTGGACTAGATAACTTCCAGTGATCCTTTCCAATTTTATCCATTCTGTGAAGCCCAAACAGGGCACTTTAGAACCTCTCAGTCCTCCATGTGCAGGTATCTGATATAATTTGAGCCAAATGCAAGACTTCCATCACTTAAAGAGAGCTCAGACACCTTGCTGACAATTCAGCATCTTGCACTATGACCAAGTACTATTTTAAAGCTAATATTAGATAAATGTAGCTCTGAAATTAATCCCATTCAGCAGACAGAGTGCATTTTCCTTGCCACTGACATTTAATGTTTTTTTAGATGCCCCAGGCTGTCCCACTTGGCCTTCAGCTGACACCCCAACAGGCACAGAATTTCCATACATCCTAAGACAGGTCTGCCAGCTCCAGACCAATGTTCCACATGCTCTGGGGTCTTAATTACGGCATTTGTGTCTGTGTTTAAGCAACTGAACCACTCCTTTCCTACAGAGTCTTTGCTTGCAGGCAGTGCTCCATCATTTAATTCGCAATAGTTCTTCTCAATAATGGAATTCCTCAGCATTGTGGGTGGAAAACAGTGGAAATTTAGAGAATTTTCCCACCAGTCCAGCACAGGGATGCCGCACAGTTTGTAAAGTATTTGAAGAGGTTTAAATTGGTTATTTGTCCTCAGGAGAGTTGAGGAAGTATCTTCTCTGTCATATCTGAAATGGAGTGTTGGCCTTTGCATATTAAGTGTTTTCAACTTTTAATTGTTAATTGTTTAATTAGCGCTTATTCAAATTACTCATCAACCCAGTTAAGAGTTATTAAGTTCCAAAGTTATTCCCCTCATTAGTTGATTAAGTGTTTTACATAATTCCTCGTTAAAAACCCCTTGTTAATAAAGTTCCACAAGTTTGTTCCCCTCTTTAGTCCCTAAAAAGTGTAAAAACCCACAATGTCTTAATTCCTGTATGTGCCCAAGTTAATTACCCTGTTTTTAAGAGTTCTCTGAAATACTTATAGCCCAGTTTTAAACCTTTTACCAAGTGTTCTTAACCTGTGTAAGTTTTAAGTGAGTTTTGAGCTTTGCCAAAAAGGAGACCTTCAAACTGACAGGGAGCTATTTTTAGAACCTGGCCCACCGTGGCAACCTGGAATTTTAATGAGGGCTTCTCCCACCTTTGGAGCCGATGGCATTTTTCCCCTAAATAACAACGAGCCATTGGCAGACTGAGATGACCTCACCTCAAGACACCACCGATCATCCAGGACCATGGGGGCTGGACAGTGGGCGGTCATGGGCGGGACCCAGACTCTATAAAACTGCTGGACACCAGCTCAGAGGTGCCATTTTCACCTCAGAGGGGCTGCTGGTGACGCCTGACGCTGGGAGCACAGGCCTCTACCTCTTTCAAAAGGCAATTTAACCACTCTGACTTTGGGCTAGCTGAAGTCCCCCCAGCGTTGTAAGGTCTCTGCTTTGGGACTTTTGAGCCCATTCGGCCAACAAGGTCTCTAATCACTGCAGACCCGTTTTTCTTTTTGGCTTTATAATTCTTTTGTACTTGCATTTTTTTTGCTGATTTTTGTTTTAATAAATTGTTCTTACTTATATTAATTAAGAACCAAGAGTTGTGTCATTCCTCACATTCTCCAAGTGCTACTCACCATGATTGACCCGACCACGGGACCCTTGATCACCCACCACAAGGCAGTGTTGTCATTCATGTCCCAGCAGCTGCAGTTGTTAAGGAAAGATGGGATGGGGGAAGAGAAGGAAAGAAAACAAGACATAACAAAGAAATTAATGAGCTTAAAACTGTTTTTAAGGGGGTAGAGTGCGGGAGGTTGGTTTCGCAGCTAAATTATTTTATTGAAGTTTGAAGTGATAGTTCTTTACTTTGTCTTATTGCAGCTTTCTTTTACAGCCTTTCCACAATTTTCTGAAAGTAAAAGAAATACTTTTGTGGCAGTTTCAATGGAACTTCTTATTAAACAGCTTAAATATTTTGGAAAACCCATTTAAGTGTGTTTCTGTGTCTACAATTGTGAAGTTGCCTCTTTTAAAAAAAACCAAAACTTCAGGGATACTTTGAAGAGTAAGAGATGGTTATTCCAAAATTTGAAGTTTCACTTATTTTTCTAGGGTTAACAGAGACGAATGTGAGCTTCTGACCCTGACACAAGCATTCTTACACACCAGGATCCTGGTTGTATTCACATATAGGAATCATTTTCCAGTCATTGGGTTGGAAGTCCTATCCAGGATTCATCTGAGAAGGATCAAATACTGGCCAACAGTTGGGGTCAGCTAATTTGTTAAGCTGTTGCTGGTGAGTAGACATAAATAAAATGACATTTCTACCCCAGAATTTAAACCCTTCCTCTGGAATCACCAAAGGATTCTGCAGAAGTTTATTTCACGTAAGTGCACTTGGACATTCAAATATAGGACTCATGTACAAATAGGGTTTAATGTTAACATACATTTTTAGAGCTAGGAGGTCAATAATAACAAAAAGAATCTTATTTCCTAGCCTCTGACTACTCTTTATTATTGAGAAATGTCTTAATGACTCTTTTAAGTCATCAGGAATTTGTCAGCTAAAAATTTTCTTTCATTTGTCTCCACTTTCTTCCCCCTAGAAAATATTAAATCACAGAAATCTGTCTACTTTGTACCTGCAGTTCTGAGAAAGGAGTTTTTCCTTCCCACTGGGAAAAGAGCCAAAGTCCCAGCAGAGGCTGTCACGGTGCATTTGTCAAATGACAAAAAACAATTGGGAAGAACATACAGGAATAGAACAATGCTGGTCTCATGGGAGTTTAAGGCAACTTGTGTGTCATTTAAATGGTTGCGTGGTAGCATTTGGGGGAAAAGTGAAAATCTTTACACAAAACTATACACATGCGTAAAAGTGAGGAAGCAGAACTAAAATCCCATCATCAAAGTGCGTGTGAGAGAAATCCCAAACGGCTGAGTGATGGCTGGTTTAAAAATTTCAGTTAAATTTATATTTTCCATTGACCAATATTCATTATTTTCAGTCAAACAATATTCATTATTTTCACTTGAACAATTTATTTATTCATTTCAGAGGAAGAATGTTTATTTTACTGGATTCTCAAAACCAACACTAAGGATGTGTGTGGCACAGCTGGTGAGAATTGAGAAAATTTAGAGGTGGAGTGTCAAATTTACACAAAATGATGTATTTTTGCTTCTGTTTGCAAAGCATGGAAACCTGAAACCACCCAAAATCTATGGGACTGATGACTGAGATTTTCAATTGTAAATTAATATTTCCGAGTAACCTTACTTTGGATGCCCAACTTAAAATATTTGAAAGAAGATAAATGCTCAGAGGGTTTGCCTTACCCACAGTCTAGAAATCTGGGTTTTTTTCAGTGATCAACAATTGTACAGACCTAAAATCATCAACTATCTTTCAAATTCTTTGTATTTATCAATTAGGTGTTGTCTACTGAAAACATCCATTATTTTCGAGCTCAACCTCCTTATGAAGGACATTAAATTTGACCTGGAAGTTTTTGGTGAACTGAACAATGTTGGAAGAATCTGGGCAAATTCTCATATTAATTTAGCTGTACAAGTAGATACCGATGTGTGGCAATTTGTCTGTGTAGGAACGAGGAGCAACAGGGATAGGAATCTGCCTCCTCTGATTCCAGTCATCTGGATTGTAGACACCAATAGCCCAGTTAATTATCCCAAAATCTGGTTGGGACAAAGAGACACTTGGTGGTCGTTTTGGGGTTTTCTTCCCCATACTGAGGTATTTGAAATGTGTACTCTAGAGTGATACATCATCCCCTACAAATTCCTATTCTTAGACCTCTCTGCTTTTTTCTTCTCCTCTTCTTAGACCTTTTCCTTTGTTTAGACCACTCCTCTGTTGTTACATGTCCCCAGTAAGCTCAATTCCCAACCTCCTCCTTGTAGATGTCAACAATGAATCAGATTAAGCTCACGAGAGGTTTTTTTCCAGGATTTTTTTTGTCCAGTCCCTGTGACACCTACAGGATAAATGTGGGGCAAGGAACCACCATCTCCTCCTCAGATAAACAAGTGGGAATGCACAACAGAATGCTTGGAATTTTTTGTACTATGTAAACAAGCTCCCTAATTTCTGTCAAATGCTTCCCTACAGTGCAAGACTCTTCTCCAGGATGGATGAAGGGAAGGGATGCAGAGGGCTGGGGAAAGGATGTGATTTCCATTTGCAAAGGCCAGAGTCTGATCTCTGCTACATCTCTGGTGCACGTCTGGAATAACTCCTGTTAAATCAGGAGCAGAGCTCTGGATCAACAGTTGCATTTATCTCCTCAATCCTGTCACTGACAGTGATGGAAGTCAGAAGCTGAAGTCGAGGGAGCTCTGCCAGTTTTATAAGGGACAGGCAGGAGGGGACTTGGGCTCTGAGCCTGTATTCCAGTCCATGCCTTTGCCACTGTGGTTTTCCGGTTCAGTAATTTCCGCAATGTTTTCAGGCTCATGCTGGCTTCTCCCCCACTCCCAGAACAATGCTTGCTGACTTACAAAAAGTAACCACTGAGACTCTCAGCTAGAACCTGTCTGAATGTCTTGCATGCTAAATAGCTTCTCTAAATACAAGGAACCTTTTTGTTTGTTTTTTTATTTCTTCTTTTTCATTCTATGAGACATTCTCCTACCTGCAAAATGCAAGGGCTATTTGGACTTGTAAGAGAAATTAGTGCTTTCAGGACCAGTGTTGTAATCATAATAATAACACAACAGGGGTTTCTGGCTTGTTTTGCATGGAAATAAATGATTTAATTTGTCTTAATGTCAAAATAGAACATTGGGTCAAAGCACTGGCATGCCCACTGGAGGAAAGGCTTTATGTGCTTTCCAGAGAGAGTCTGGAAGAACAAGGATGAATAAAACCTGACAGAACAATGAGTTTTGTGGCAATTTTGGATCCAGGTATCTCCAGTATTAGGCAAAATTAAAGCATAAGCCTCAATGACTTGGAAATGGGATTTGGGTACGAAGTGCCTGCCCCTCAGTTCTGTGTTTTCAAAGAACCACTGACTGATTTTTGAAATTTTATTCAGTCTGCCTCATTTTTTCTAACATTTCACCAAGTTCAAACATAACTCCTGAAAAAAGCCTTGCCAAGTTTGTCTTTTCAGGGTGTAAATACACATCCATTCCTACATGCCACAGTTGCTGCTCTATCAGAGCAGATCCTGACTACCAAAATATGCAGGTGCATCTCTGGGAGCAGCTTTTCCTTCTGGTCCTTTAGAAAAGGGATACAGGATATTTGCAGCTTTTTTTCCTCGCCAAAAGAGACAATTTGGGAAGGACCTACCCTTTTGAATTCTTTCTGAAATAGTTTAACTTTTTTTTTCCACACAGAAGACAGAATGTGGATTTCTGTCTCACCCCTATTCATCTCCCCTGCAAGATTCATGGAAAACCCTCCTCAGTGGGAAGCTAAACTCCTAATTGCCACAGTAAGTCAAAGCTCAGCAATGCCTTGTGCAGATTTCCTTCACTGTATTAGATTTGTCTCCAATAATTTCTACAGCTGAGTTTATCACCTTCATCTTCCTCCACAATCAGTGGGAAAGAAGCAGAGAATTATGTGGGATTCAACTCACAGCTCCTATAAGATGAGACAAACCATATCCTGGGCTCCAGTAATTTAATGGAAAGGGGAATGGGGTCAGCTGCAGGTTTACAGGTTTGATGCCTGAATCTTCTTTTAGGAATTCCCCAGAGCAGGGGTGGCACAGACATCGAACTGTGGCTCTTTATGAACAGGAAAGTTTATTTACTTGAACACTGCACCTAAGCTATGTTTGTACACAAATCAATGCCAGAAATAGAAGGAGAAAATAGGACATGGCCTCAAGCTGTGCCAGGGGAGGTTCAGGCTAGACATCAGGAAGATTTTTTTCACTAAAAGGGTTGTTGAACATTGGAAGGGGCTGCCCAGGGAGGTTTGAGTCCCCATCTCTGGAGGTGTCCAAGGAACACCTGGATGTGGCACTCAGTGCTCTGGGCTGTGTGACGTGGTGGGGATGGGGCACAGCTTGGACTCGATGACCTTGGAGGTCTTTCCCAACCTAAATGATTCTTTCACTCTGTGATTCTGTGCTCTCCGATCATCACATTCCTGTGGCACCCTTGCCATGGTGCTGGACGCACCTGAAATCATTTCCCACACAGCAGCACCTACCCAGTGTCATCGAAGTGAAGCCTCAGCACTGCCCAGACAGTGACACAAATTGTTGGGGTACCTGCACAGGACAAAACAGTGACACCATTAACATTCCAGACACACTTGATATTCAGCAGTGAGCATTTGATGCAACCTCTCCACTGAGGAGGTTTTGCTTCCTAACAGCACTCGTGCATGAGATAATGCAAATTACTGAGTTAATTCAGAGCTCTAGAAATATCCATCTCAATCAGGGGTGGGATTGCAGAAGGAAAACTGATAACAGGAAAGAATGACACTGTTCTGGGTCATTACTGCTCAATGTTTTGCTACATCTTGCTGCATGAGGAGTCAAACAAAGTCTGGACGGAACAGAATCAGCCACATCCATGTCTAGAGCTACTGGAATCAGGCAAGAACTGCAGTGCCAGATGTTGAGCTGGAATGGCATTATTGGATTCTGTGTATTCTTCTGTGGTTTTGTTGTAAATGATTTACATATGTTGCATTTGTTCTGTTCCTGTGTAAATAACCAGTTTTGCTTTACTTATGTAACCAAAACAAATCCATAGAAAAGAAGTTTCCTTAGCTCACAGGAATATTTATTTTTTTTCATTAAAAAAATACCAAAACACAAGAACAGACTCCAAAAAGAGAATGTTGGAGTAAGGATTTAATTCCTATTTCAGACATTTCTTCACTTTCAAAAAATGCATGTAAAATACAAATTTAATTAAAACAGTAAGAATGCACTGAAAAACCTGGATTTATTTTCCTTTCTGAAAAAAACTAAAAGTGTGATTTTTCAGTGGAAATATTTTTATAAAATAATGCATTTATGCAAGACAAGTTGGATCTCCACTGTCTGGAAAATAAAATCTTTCACTAAGAAATTACTGACACCTGTTCAGGTGCCTCTGGAAAAATAAAGTGCTTAAAAGCAAACAAAACAAGGACCTTGATAACCCCATCTCCCAGCAGTGAACGAGACTGTGGTGAGTTGACAGGAACAATTATATTTCATACATTTTGCAAGGCTATGTTGATGTCACATTAATTAGTAACCCATTTGAACCCACTTAGACAAGTCTCAGTCTAATCATATTCCCACCATCAGAAATAAAAATATCCCTGTTAGACCTGGGTGACTGATGGAGTCCTCCCCCTTCAAACAACCACACAGAGAAAAAATTGAAGGGAAAATTATATAAAGACATAAAATGACAGGCTTTGGGGAGAAGAAATGCATATTTAATTTCAGTCGAAGTCTACTTTTCTCACAGGTGAACACCTAGAAAACACTGAGATCTTTGTGCCCTTAAAGGAGTTAAAATTAATTTTTAAATATCAAATTTTAATTTTAACTTTATCAAATTAACCTTGAAATATCAAATATTTGCCCAGAGAAGCTATGGGTGTCTCATCCCTGGAAGTGTTCAAGGCTGGGTTGGATGAGGTTTGGAGCAACCTGGGATAGTGGAAGGTGTCCATGGCAGGAGGATTGGAATGAGATGAGTTTTATGGTCTCTTCCAATCCAAACCATTCTATGAATCTGTGAAACATGGGTCTCATGTTTTATTTAGTTTGCACTGATTTCCTCTATATAAATTTTGATGCTTTGAATAGTGCTCCAAATCTGTAAAATGTGCAGGAAGGCAGAATTAAAACTGAATGTTTCATAAAAATACAGTTAAAAACCCCACGTTTCAGATCAGCTTGGAGTTTTGAACCATCTGCTGCATGAATATACAAATACTCACACTGCTTTTCTTTACATCAAAAGATTTATATCTCTTCATCACCTCCTTTTCAGCTTCCAAGGAACATTAGAAAACAGGCAAGCCCTGAAGGCTGAGATTTATTCTTGCTGACTTGTGCTGCCCTGAGTTATGAGCAGGCATTAGGAGAGAGCTCAGGAAGACAGCAGTCTATCCAGAGAATTCACCAGCATATTGCAGATTTAGGAAGGAAAAATTGCCTGGATCAACAGAGCCATATGCAGTTCTCATTAATCAAATGAGGACACTGACATCTCAGCACATTTGAAGAAACAGATAAACATCCAGATGCTGCAAAGTGCTGAGCTCTTGTTTCGTGCTGCTTCAGTGCAGCTCCCTCCCCACCTGAGCTGAGGGGCTGCTTTTGCCCTCCAGGGATTGAATCCAGAGTCTGGAAGTGCCTCTGTTGGCTTTGCAAAGTGCCAATTGCTCCCACCAGGTCAGGGAAGTGCGAGTGCAGCTGAAACACGCGGGAGCTGAGAAAATAATTGTGTTTAAAAGAACGAAACAAACCTCAAACCATCCACACCTGGAGAGTTACTAAAGGACATTAATAATACTGTTTTGAATCTGAAGTGGTTTGAGTGTTGTGCCCAGGTGTGGGACACCCAGCATAAGCTGGACATGGACCTGCTGCCATGAATCCAGAGGAGGCCATGAAGGTGCTCCGAGGGCTGGAGCCCCTTTACTGTGGAGAAAAGCTGGAAGAGCTGGGGGTGTTCACCTGGAGAAGAAAAGGCTCTGAGGAGACCTCAGAGACCCTTCCAGGGCCTAAAGGGGCTTCAGGAATGCTGGGGAGGGACTTAGGACAAGGGCTTGGAGTGAGAGGATCCAGGGAATGGCTTCCCAGTGCCAGAGGGCAGGGATGGATGGGATATGGGGAAGGAATTGCTCCCTGTGAGGGTGGGCACGCCCTGGCACAGGGTGCCCAGAGAAGCCGTGGCTGCCCCTGGATCCCTGTGGAAGTGTCCAAGGCCAGGTTGGACGGGGCTTGGAGCAGCCTGGGATAGTGGAAGATGTCCCTGACCATGGCAGGGGGTTGGAATTAGATGAATTTTAAAGGTCCTCTTCAACACAAACCATTCCATGATTCCATCAGGTCTATAAATTGAACAGCCAGATATTATTTACAGGACTCAACGCTAAATATTTTAAGGTTGCATTGCAGAATGAATCCATCTGGGTAGTTCATTCATTACAAGGACTGATTAAAAAAATATTAAAGTCTGTTAATATATGCTGGTTTTCAGTATTCTCACATTCAGAGAAATCTACACATATGAAAATTGTGCAAAATTAATTAAAGGGACTCAACTTTTGATCTATGTTCAGATTACAAAGATTTTACAATTTGCAATTTTCCATTGCTTTCCTTTCTAATGGTCAGATTTTCATGTATGTAACCCCCAATTTCTCCATGGAAACACACTTTTCTCTCAGCTATAATGTGATTATACAGCTGCAGATGGTACAAAAGGAACTTTGAACACTTTTTCCAACTGTTCCTTTTCCAGTAGCCTTTTCCAGTAACCATCCATTTCCAACAGCCTTTTTATGGCACAGATTATTTATGATGATTTGTTCACTTTTTTCTCTCTATACCTTCTTTATCTCTATACCTTCTCCCAACATTTTTTTCTTCTCCCTACTGTAGGGAGTCTTTACCAGGAGATAAAAATTTTGGTTTGTGTACAACTGCTTCAGGTGGGAAAAAACAAGACCATCTGTTGATTTCTTGAAGGTTCAGGCTACATAAGGATGTGTTTTCAAAGGAGAATAGTTTAAGGCATGGGGTTGGTGTGTAAACTTTACACATGAATATACAGGATCACTTCTAATTATTTCAGAAGTGTATATATGTATTAAAATGAAGTTTAACCTTCTCAGGGAACATTTTAAATTAATGTATTCTTCTGCATTCACCATCCGACTTCTGCACAAAAACATCAGCAAAGAAGTGCTTGAATTAACACAGGAATCAACTTATATCCAGAAGGCCAGAATGAAAAATAATTACAGTGGTTATCATCATTTAACTGGCTTTTCTGAAACAAATCTTGTTCCTTCCCACTGCAAGTTTTTATTTCCCATCCAGGTAGGATAAGCAGACGTGAATACTCTTTTGGATACATTTTCTATTTAGTCATTATCTGGGAGAAAGGCACAAATGAAGTCATAGAAAATGGACTGGACTCAGCCTTACAGATTTGATTAAGCTGAAGAAGTTGATATTAAGATCATATCTTGTAGAAGGCAATTTTCTGTTGTGGATTACACCTCTGCAAGAGATGCGATGTCCTCCAGATTTCAGTGCAACTCTAATCACACCAAAAATCACAACATAGTTTGGGCTGTGGTGGTACTTTTATACCAAGGCTAAAATTATAATTTGAAACTGCACGTGGAAATACCAGATGGTTTGTGGAGTCATCCTGCACCCTTGAGACACATTTGAGACAAGAAATGCCACATACCCCAGCCAATGATTGTGTACCAGTAGAAATATCTCCTCTCTGGGAAGAAGGTTTCTACCAGCAAAGTGAAGAGGTACAAGCCCTCGATGAACAGCCAGAAGTAGTTGGACATGACACAGTAGTGAAAAAACACCATCACTGCTTTGCATTCCACCTGCAGAGGAGCAAGAAGAACAAAGTTATTTCAATCTAACAGAAAAAAATGCTTTTAAGCTCTCCAAATCTCTCAGTAGAAAGAGCTGGGACTGGTATTATGGACTTTTAATAGTAAGTTTTAAAGAATGGGAAGAATGTGAGGTATCACTTAGGCAGCAAAGCCTGGATGGGGAAGAAGCCAATTTTACCTGTGGGAAGTGGTCAAGAAGCACCTGCAGAGCAGCTTGAGCATGTCCTGCATTGCTGAGAGCCCACAGCCCCAGAGAACACCAATTGCTGGACTTAAGCCTCCTTCCAGGGTTAAATGCAGGGAAGAAAATAATCCAGTTGTGTGCTGAGAAACTTAGGGAAGGATGTGAAATGGTAGGATGATTGTGGAAAGCCCTGAGAGCAGGATCTGAAAGGATGAACCCTCCTGTGTGCAGCTGGGAATTGCACTTCCTTGCCATCCATCATCAGTGTTGTCACTCAAGGACAGAAAATGGAAGTAAGTGTGAGAAAAAAGGAGGCTGAGTGATCAGCTGTAAAAAAATGATGGAAGCTTTCATTCATGGACGGGAGGGGGAAGGAGCAAACTAAAGAAAAATGAAAAATAGAAATAGAATTAAAATAAAACATTAAATTTTTTAAAAAAGGAACTGAGTTTGTTTAGCCTGGAGAAAAGGAGGCTCAGGGAGGACATTATCACTGTCTACAACTCCCTAACAGGAGGTGGTAACAAGGTCAGTCTCTTCTCCCAGGTAACAAACGATAGGACAAGAGGAAATTGTCTTAAATTGCATCAGGGGAGGTTGAGATCGGCTATTAGGTAAAATTTCTTCACAGAGGGGTTGTCAATCACTGGAACAGGCTCCAGGTCAGTGGTGGAGTTACCATGCATGGAGGTGTTTAAAAGATGTGCAAACGTGGCACTTGGGGACGTGCTTTAGTGGTGAATTTGGTGGTGCTTGGGAATGGTTGGACTCAATTTTAGAGGGTTTTTCCAACCTAAACGATTCTGTGATTCTGTGACAAAAGCCTAAGGTGGAAACCAAGCTCTACCCTGTGAGAGTGGGATACATTGGTCTTTCCAGTGCTGCACCCTGGTGCAATGGTGGATGCCATTAGTCCTACAAAAGCAGGAGTTTCCAACAAATCCCAGCAGAATTCGTGTATAAAATGGAAGCTCCTGCTGGAGGCAGTGATTGCTTCCCACTTAGACTTCATCCTCTGGGCCAAATCTACAACCAAGGTGTTTAAACCATCAGATCTCGAGTTTCTTCACGGAAGCTCTACCAGGGCTGAAGCTCTGGCCATAAAATGGCTGATTTTAACGTGTTTTATGCTTTAAGTATTTCCAAACAAAGAGGCAGATGCCACCATTGGAAGAGCAGCATGAACAAACTACAGACCTTACATGGCTTCAGCTTTCTCATGGAGAAGAATTAAGAGCAAAAACTAGTTTCAATGACAAAGAAAAGGCTGACTAGGAAACTACACAGCTGCACTTGCCTTGTGGAAGTGACTCACAGGGAATTTAGCTCATAACTGGATGGATAAAGGAGAGCTCAGTTTGTAATTCTGTCATAATTACACCCAGTGAGCTGATTTATCATATCAAATACTAGCCTTAAATGTGAAAGGAATCAGGATTTACACATAATATACAGCTAAATGCATCAGTGAAAGAGTGCTCTGCATGAAACTACACATTTCAGAGACAAAGATGGGGGAAGTGCTGATGATTTTCTGCAAGTGTGACCATCAGATGTATTCTCTGTGTCTGAATGGTCACCCTGTTTACATGTGACTCTGCCTGACATCCAGAACAAATGAGGCTCTGGAGAAAAACCAGACCTGCAGTCGAAGGAAATTGCTCATGTCTGCTCTCATCCCACCTACCACTGAGCAGATCTGGGAAAAGGAGAAACAAACAGGGTAGAGTCAGGAAATAAGAACCTGTGGGCTTGTTCTGAAGGATGCTGGTGACATCATGAGATGAAACACCCAGTCCGGCTGTGAACTGGGTGGGAGGTTAAACACCAACTTTCCCCCAATAACATCTCAGCTCATGATACTCCACAGACTGCTGCCTGCCCCACTGCTTTTTGTTATCTCACTTTGGAAAAAAAAAATGAAGGAAAAGGCTTTGGTTTCAGTTTGACTCACCGTGGAGATAAAACAGTGGTTGCCATCCTGCTCAGCATAAAGAACCCCATCCTTAATGAAGACAGATATTGCACGGAGGATGAACGAAACAAAGAGGTTCATGTGGATGAAATTCCGAGTGCAGTGAAGCTTCCTAGAGAGGAAAGAGGTGGGGGGAGGGGGGAAAAGAGAAAGAAAGAAGAAAATAGTTTTATTTCATGAAAATGTCACACTGGGCCTGAACACACTCGTCCAGAGCACATTGGTGCTAAGAACAGCAACATCTAAGCCAGGACTATGTTAGTACTGACCCTAAACCTGAGCAAGAGGAGGATTTGCGGATTTTCTTGTAGAAGGATGCAGAGAAGCATAAAATAGACAATAGAACCAGTCCAGTGCAGCTCATGAAGTTTCATAAACCAGATGCACAGCTTCTCCTGCTGCATTTATACTCTGCTGAAATGTGACTTCTGGAGTGTGTCCAAGCTGGGGGAGCAGCCCAGCTAAAGGATTTTCTCCTTCTTATTCTACCTCAGGTGAGACAAAAGCTTTAACTCTGTTTGGGGCAGCTGAGCTCCAGTTTCCTTCCTCCAGGGACTGAGCAGCTCACTGCTCGTGTCCCCACTCACCTGAAGCGACACAGGATGACCATGGCAGTGGTGAGGGACACCAGGGAAGTGCTGTATCCCACGGTGTACAGAGCCTTCACGGAGAGATAGTAGTAATCCTTGGGAGGCAAAAACCACAGGGTTAAAGGGTTCATCAACAGCCACACACCTGCCAATATGCAGGGAGAACCAGAGGCAGGATCTGTGTCTTGAACAGCCTGGGTTCTTTCCTCTGAGATCTCACTGTACATCAAGCTCTGCTCTATGTCTGGGTCTGCACACCATGAGGTTATTTATCAGTGAGCTAGCAGTGGCTATCTATATTTTTTGTAAGAATTTATAGAAAAAAGAATTGGCTATGAGATCCTTTATCACCAGGGAGAGAATAGGGGTTAGCCCATGATTCTAAAAGTTCCAATCTACATCAACATTAAAAGCTTATCCCCTATAAATATTCAATACAGGCCCAGGAAGGATTCAGATCTCACTTCTCACAGTTTTATGCCCATGTACATCTGATTGTTTGTTCTAATCGCTGTCACATCAGAACACGACCAGAGGCTGGACAGAAAGCAGCCTGCTGCTCCCCCCACCCCTTCATTTGTTTTTAATTATGAGATTAATTTGCACCTGGTTATCGGACTCTGTTTCGTTCTCATCGAAGCCGCAGGCATCATAATAGTGAGGGAAAGGTTCAGACCAGCCATCCTCAGTGCAGTTCCTGCTGATGTCCCCTATGCCAAGGACAGGGGGGAACGTGACATCCCATGAAAAAACCCCAAGACATCCCCTTCCTCCCCTTGGTGCAAGGAAAACCCCACAGTTCTCCTGAAAGCGCTGTTTGCCTGCCTACCCATGGATTTAATTCTTGAAATTTAATGACATGTTAAATGATCCAGTCCTGCAAGAGGTGCCTATGGATGGCTACTACTACAGTTGGTCACCAGAGAGCAAAAACATTTAACCAGTATATTCAGTGTCTCCAAGCCACCAAAAATCTCGTTCTCAAGTGGGTTCCTGAACCAGGGCTCAGCTGAATGTCCATTTCTCTTGAAAAGGCATCCCAGGAGCACAGCTTTGATGAAGATATCTCCACTCCAGGTGGCTAAAGGGGAAGTCCAGTGCTTAAAAACAGGCCCTTTGTGCTATTTTTAGTGGTCTGTATCGGAGGCAAATGCATGGGACTGGTGAGAAAACACCAGGCTAACACAATCTTTTCTGTCCGGGTGCTGGAAGCCAGTCAGGATACTGTGGGATATCTCGAATAGCCATTACATATCCATGGACAGGCAGCTGGATTGATCTGCTGTAGTCAGAGAACACACATCCTACTCACTTATCTTCAAGCCTAGGCTCTGATCTGAGTGTGACTTTGTGGGAAGGGTCTGCAGAAAACGAAGATGGAATGGGAATCTCTCCCCAACCCCTGTCTTCATGGCAAAATGTTCCTTTGCATCTCCAGATGCCCAGGGTGACCTCAGTTGGTGAATTCAGAGCTTCTCACATTCCTCTGTCTATTCATTGTTCCAATCCTGGTTTAGAATATTAATTTTATGCAAATATTGGCTTAAGTACCTTAATGTTTTGGGTAATCTCATATAAGAACCAGCTCCTAAATGGCTTCACTGGCACATTTAGGCTTAAAAACCACACTGGGAAGGCAGAATTGGGGACAGAAGAGGAAGAGTCTCTTGACATTCATTTTCCTACAAAGCTGCCTGAGGTAGGACAGCCACTGGAGGGCTCTTTGGAAGCACCATTATTCTTCCCAAAGCTCAGTGGCCTTCCTAAAAAATTAGGGCTGAGCTGCTGCTGCACTTCTTCCTCTCCAGCACAAAGGAACAGCCTCCATTTATCAAATTATCACACTTTTTGGAGTTTCAGTTGCACCTTGACCAAAACAGATGGAAATTTCTAAGGTTTGGGTTTGCTATTAAAGTTGTGCTGCTTTCCATTCTTAGAGCAGTTTAGTCTCTCATAACCTTACTTTTAACCTTCTTTTAGAGGATCTGTTTGCCACCCATGCAGCAGAATATATCTCTTTAACCACAGCGTTCATTTAAGAACATTGCATTACTTGGCACATTTTGTTAAATTACTCTTGCACATTCATCCCTAGTTTTCTATGGAAAAAAAAAGCACTGAATCATGGTGCTGACTTTCTTTAACACTATTTAGCAATTATTGTTAAGCAGGTAGATATAATTTATAGCAGCATACTTGCTAGATTGCAAGGCTTAAGAGAGGAGGAATAAATTTTCATGTTATTGCTAAAAGTAACAGAGCAGAAAATGTGTCATAACAATTAGAACTGATTAGAAAATAATAGCAAAACGGCAGGAAAAAAGCTCAGCTTCCTTTTTAACAGAGAGAAATAAAAAGAGAAAAAAATTTCCATGGTTCTGTTTCTTACCTAGGAGAGACTGGGCTGTGCTTTCCAGCAGGTCATAATCACCTAGAAAAGTGGAAATTGAGTATGAAATTGTTTTGATTGTGTTTTCTATTAGGGCCCAAACTGGTCTCTGTGGAAATCAGTGAATGGAGTGCAATTGATTTTTATTTGTTTAGATCAGGCCCAAAGGCAATAAATACTTGGTGCTGTCTTCTCAGGAAGTAAACACAGATTTACTTGAGAGTTTAAATCAAAGTTGAACCTCTAAATTTAGAACTAAAACCACATGCAATCAAACAGGAGCAAAGCTTATTGTAAAATTATAGAAGTCAAATATTATATCTTTAGGAATTCGCATTTATAATCCACAGGTATTTAAATACGATCAGTTTTCAGAGAATTAATGAAAAATTGTTTCCATCCATCAACGACAAAGAGCAATAACTAATTGGTTTAAGTAAGATTAGGTTAAATCACTTTGATTCATGAGATTTTTAATTTCAGTTTTTCTGCAAGTATTGCAGTTAAGTACACGTATCATTGTCATAATGGTTGATACACAAACAACTTTTCAGTAATCTGGTATTATCATGTGCACACAATTTTTGGGAACAGAGGTACCGAGGATGTAGGCAGCACAACTGGTTCTTACCTGCATGGGTTTGCCCCAAATTATCCACTTCCCAACCTGAAATTAGAAGAATGAAAACAATTAATTCAGTCCTGATCATAGTTTGCAATTTAATTTTGATAAAAGCTTGACTCCCATAAGAGGAACGGATGTAGCAGAGCCCAGAGAAGAACTGCGAGTTTGAATCTTTATTTCTGTATTAGTCCTGAGTATTTATGAATGGAAAAGGGTTTTCAGAAGATGGTGATTGCATTGTTTTGTTAAGTATCTGGTTATCATGAAGTTTCATCAGACTCTGGGAAGAATAAGAAAAACAGATGTAGGAGGATTTTTGTGGATTTTTAAAAATTATTTTTCAGGGGAAGGTTCTGAAGAAAGACTCACACATTTCCAAAACATTGTTCCTAAACCCATGCTGAGTAGTTTCTAAAAAATACAACTGTTACAGTGGGAAATGATAAAACTTTGGGTTTACATTAGAAATCTTCCTTTCCCTTTCTTTTGTTCTTCCAAAATAAATTGTTGGAATGATGCCAAACCAACCTCCCACCTGCTGTGCTCAATGTTTAATCCGAATTGGGCTGAAATCAGACTCTCCTGACTCCTGGGTGGATCCTGGCTCAGTTGGGGATGCAGGAGGAGGAGCTGCCTTGAGCCAGGGAGTGGAGCTGCTGCATCGTGCACAGAGGAGCCTCAGGGAGCTGCTGCAAATCGCTCTGACAGTGGCCCAGAAATCAGGGAAAAAACGTTTCCAGCACTTCACTGACCACTAGAGCAGGTTAAATGTTCTCATCAGTTTAGTTCTGCATCCTCTGGGGCAGCCTCAGGGCTTCAGGTTGTTCCCCTTTTAACCCCAATGGTCAAATGTTAATTAGGGATTGGAAAAACCTTCCCCAAACTGTGTGAGAAGGTTTTTATTAAAAGTAAAATCCAAACAAAGACTGATTTTGATCCTATGGGAAAGGAGAAAGCATCTAAAGAAATAAAATAATAACAGGAGGCTTTTCAGCACAACATAAAACACATTTTTTATTTTATAATTCACATAATTTGAAATTCGTTGATTTCTGTGTCCCCTCTGAAGTAAATCAGATGTGCACGTTTAGCTTTTAAGAGAGAAAAAAGAGGGTTTAATGTGAAAATGGTGGTGGGAGTATAGAAAATTCATCTGAAGCATCAGGGAGGCTGTGCTGCGACTTTGGATGGATTACTAAACATCAAACCTGCACATCCAACCCACTGGGGACTTTGGAGGGTTGATACTGGAAGCCACTGCGAGAACACCTGAGGTCTCCATCCTTCTCTTCCCAACTCCAGCTGCTCACAGGATTTCCCATGTAAGAATTTAGGCTGGATTTTAGGAAAAGGTTCTTCCCCCAGAGGGTGCTGGGCACTGCCCAGGCTCCCCAGGGAATGGGCACAGTCCCGAGGCTGCCAGAGCACCAGGAGTGTTTGGACAGCGCTGCCAGGGATGCACAGGGTGGGATTTTGGGGTGTCTGTGCGGGGCCAGGAGCTGGGCTGGATGATCCTGGTGGGTCCCTTCTAACTCAGGATATTTTGTGACTCCTTAATTCTTGGGTATTTGCAGATGTTGGGGAAGTCTCTAAATTCAGAAGAGGAGTCCCCAGTGCTCTGAGCAAACATTTTGCAGCCAAGGTGGTTCAGCTGCTGCACGGGACTGAACCAGCGATGCTGCAGAGTAACAGGGATGGCTCTGCACAATAGTTTGGAGAGACCTTTTCTCCTCTTAAATCCACCAAACCCCGCGTTTATTAGCAGTGATGTAGCTCAGATTTAGGAATTTGTTGCTAAAATCGGGATGTGTTGCTAAAATAGGGTGTGTTGATAAAATCAGAATTCAGAACACAGATGTCAGGTTGTGGTGTGGGAATTTTTATCTGTGGGTTTACCAGGCAATGAGAGGATCAAAGAGCAAACCACCACTCCTTTATCACTTCTTTCACAGTGTTTTTCACAGCATCTGCCACTCAAACCAGCAGCTCTGATGGAACTTGTCCCTTAAGTGAGTTCTCCTCACTCAGCAGCCTGGATCTTACAACGACCCACACAAGCAGGGTAAGAAGAAGCTGCAAGAAAATCTCTAAAAACCACTTTGACTCATAAAAATCCAGTTTTATTTTATCATTTGTGGAGTAATTTGACATTAAAATTGTGCAGAATTCTTTCTGGAGAAAGACCAGGCCAATATTAAGTAGATTGATGCCTGATGTTCCTGGCATCCTGCATATTACAGTGATGGCCAGAAAAAGACATTTCTCTTAAATTTAAATGTTTTGAATGCAGCTATTTTTCCCCTACAATCTAAAAAGCATGAAATAAAAATTATCATTATTCCATTGTAAATATAGATGGCAGGTAGTACCACTGATGTTAAAATATTAAATTTTAGCTCATTTTTAATTTCATGACATCTGTAAAACCAGTTAAACATCATACTAATGTAGTTTTTTCTGAAATGAAAAGGCTTGGGTTTTTTTAAATTTATAGCCAAATTATTATTGCATTTCACTTTGTTAGGGCATTATGA
Organism: Corvus moneduloides; assembly: GCF_009650955.1. Classification (NCBI taxonomy): domain Eukaryota; kingdom Metazoa; phylum Chordata; class Aves; order Passeriformes; family Corvidae; genus Corvus; species Corvus moneduloides. The sequence goes on from NC_045476.1 coordinate 3,152,284, forward strand.
AGGGATTCACTTTTCCAACAACGTTAATGTTCTGATTTTTAGGAGAAAACAAGCCTTTTATTAACATATATTTCTATACCTGAATCCTAACTAATGTACTGAAGAAAGTTCCAGTACAACCTTCGTCTGTACAGGCTTTTAGGCTTGATTCATCAATCCAATTTTCACTAATAAGTTAAGCTACTGGAAAGTTAATTAGATTTACATTGAATGTCATGCCCTGAGTTACAACAAAAAGTCAAAGTTCATCTGTTGAGCATTGGGATAAAATGCACACATACACAAATATATTTGTGGGTGTATGAATATGTTTTTATATTTCCATGTATTTATTTGAATTTCTGTATTTTTATAAAGATATATAATATATCTCTGTACATACATTTATATACACGCATATGTACATATATATACAGATATATTAATACATTTTCATGTGTATATATTAGCAGATGTTTTTATATATAGATATAAAGAGATATATTTTTATATATTTATATCTATAAATACATATACCAACAGATATATTTTTATACATATAACAGGGCGTAATGAGGGAACATACAGCCACCACCTGCCTTTGAATTCCTGCCTGCTGCTGCTGCTGCTGCTGCCCTTCTCTCAGACAATGTAATTTATGCTTCCTGCTCAAAATACGGATATTTACTCGACAGAAACCCATGACATCGTTGATGTTTCCTCACACATCTGAGAACGCAATGGAGTTCAAATGGATGTGCTTAACATTTGATGGATTTACATAGAGAGGGAGAAGACCTGACCTCGCATTTAAAGGGCTGTAAAGAATCCCAGACATGGGGAAGTTATTCTCATTTATCACAATATGACCTCAAAAGATTTTTGTTTTCTGGGTTATTTTTTCACTTCAGTGCCTTTAAGACTCTAGAGTGCCCTCAGCAAATTTCCTCTGCTGTCAGGGATGGAGTGGGCAAGGCTACAGGACCCCTCTCTGGGGACTGCGTGGGCCTTCCCACAAGCCCTCTCGCTGTCCTACTCTCGGGACACAAACAATGAGAAATTGATGTATTTGACTTCAGTGATGAAGAAGAGAAAGCCCACTGATGTGATTATACAATGGGCTAATGAAATGCGTTGCTCTTCCAGAAATGAAGAATAAATAAATTATGATTTTCATTTTTATTTTGACTGGAAACATATTTTTCAGGGGTTTAACTCAAGGATTACATTTACAAGGGACTTTTGAGAAGAGCATGTAGTGATAGGATGAGGAGGAACAGCTTCACACTGAAAGAGGACTGGTTTAGTTTGGGGATTAGGAAGAAACTCCTCCCTGTGAGGGTGGGGAGGCCCTGGCACAGGGTGCCCAGAGAAGCTGGGGCTGCCCCTGGATCCCTGGAAGTGTCCAAGGCCAGGTTGGACAGGGCTTGGAGCAGCCTGGGATAGTGGAAGGTGTCCCTGCCTGTGGCAGGGGGTGGCACTGGATGAGCTTTAAGCTCCTGCTGAACCCAAGCCATTCCATGTTTCTATTATTCTATGAAAAGAGCATCTTAAATATCAGATTTTATGATTTATTTGAATGACATCTGTGCTTCTCTCGTGTAGTTAAACTATGGAAATATGGACATGACAGCAGAGACTAAACAGTGCCTTATAACATCACTTATTAAATCAATAATTGCTCTTATCAGTCAATAAAGCCCTGAGGAAGCTGCTGTTATCCTCGACACAGGATGGTTTATCCAGTGTATTGTCAGGCTGTGTTATTCACTGTCTGACCAGACTTGAGTAAGTGTCACTCTTTGGGAAGCAAATCTACAATTAATGCTTTAATTGACATTGTTAATATGATGTCATTTGCAGCACTGCTTAGAAATCCTAGAGAAGATCTATCAGAATGCTGAATTCTCAGTTCCAAAGCCCAAGTGCAGAAAATATTCCTTATTTTTGGTTTTTTCTGCCTGAAGAGGTAAAGAAGGAGGAAAAAAAGAAGTGGAAGGACTTGCCAGTGGCTCCCCACGGAGCTGGTGGCAGAGACCCAGACCTTTCCTGCCCTTTTCTTGCATATTTATCAGACTTTCCTCCTTGATTTTTATTTACTGAGACCCAGAACACATAACTCACCCCTCACCGTGCAACAACTGATGAGAAACTCGATGAAAGCAATTGTTGCTCCTGATGTAAAGTGGACAGGGCGGGGAAAGCTGAAGCCAAGAACCAGCCTGTGCACGACGAGCCTCGGAGCCTTTTAGATCTCCTCCTTGGTGCCAAATCTGTGCTGGCTGCTCCTGGTGTCAGCTGGCACGGCACCTGCCTGGCCTCCCGTGGCTTTGTTTATCTGAACACAACTTGCATTTAACCCTTTTGTTCCAGCATTTGTCCCTTATTAGTGGCGGGGTGGGAGGGGATGAAAGGCTTCCAAAGCGGTTCTGTCCTCAATTGGCTCGCCCACACTTCTCCCGTAGCCCTGTTGTTCTCATCTCATTATTGAGGGTTGGAGGGCTGCTCCACAAAGGTAATTCTCCAGAAGGTTTTGGATTTTGACAGCATTAAGATCAATGCACAAAGCCTGCACTGTTTTCATTGCATGTTAATTGTGTCCCTACAGAAAGTGCGACTATGGCAGGGGGAGGCTGTGGAAAACATTTACAACCCCTTGTTATCCTGCTGTCCAGATATGTGGCTGGGCAGGAATTGAAATCTTTTTTTTCCTGTTTTATATAGCACTGATTAGAAGCTTAAACACTTAATTTCTAAATATGAAATAAATCAGCGAGCTCTCACGCTCGACTCCGCAGCATCCACCACGCTGAGCCTCCTCTCTCCCTTCCCCATGGCTGCCTGCTGCTCTCCTGCTCCAGCAATCTGTTCAGCCGGCTGGCAAAGCCACAGTCGGGAGCAGCAGGCTACTTAGCAGCTTTTCTGCAGCTCTCTGAGCTCCCCACACGGGTACTGGTTCCATACCCTGCCTGCTGCTTCCCTACAAGGGGCATCAGCCCTCTGCCCAATCCTGTGCCTGCACACACACAGTCCCACACACACTGTCCAACCATCCCAGTTCCTTTGTTAGGGCTCTTTGTGTTTTCCAGAGCAGCTGTGGCTGCCCCTGGATCCCTGGAAGTGTCCAAGGCCAGGTTGGATGGGGCTTGGAGCAACCTGGGATAGTGGAAGGTGTCCCTGCCCATGGCAGGGGGGTGGGAACTAAATGATTTTTAAGGTCATTTGCAACTGAAACCATTCTGTGATTCTGTAATTGATGGATTAATCCGGGATTAGCTGCTTGGCCTTTGCAGTTTCATTAGCAGGATCTGTAGGACGTAGCAGGCAGGCGAGGTCACGGAGTACATGGCCCTACAGGTTCACACACCTTTCCCTGTGCTAAGTGCTTCCCACAACTATTTCCAGGGGGTTGGGAGTCTCCAGCCTCATGCTCTATAGCCAATACTTTAAATTACAGATTAAAAGTCATTTATACCGGGGCAGGAGGTGACAGGACATGGGGGAATGACTTCCCACTGCCAGAGGGCAGGGTTAGGTGGGATATTAGGAAGAATTCTTCCATGTGAGGGTGGGGAGGCCCTGGCACAGGGTGCCCAGAGAAGCTGGGGCTGCCCCTGGATCCCTGGAAGTGTCCAAGGCCAGGTTGGACGGGGCTTGGAGCAGCCTGGGATAGTGGAAGGTGTCCCTGCCCATGGCAGTAGAGCTGGAATAAGAAAATTTTTAAGGTTCCTTCCAACCCAACCCATTCTGGGATTCTCTTATTCTACCATTTATTGTATATCACTGTTTGCCTTGACAAAGGGATTTGTGAACATAATGCTCACACAAAATTAGAAAACAAGAAAACTGGGGCAGAGGATAATCAAGGGTTCATATTTGTGTGTTTGAATAGGAACTGGTGCCTAAGGACATCTGAGTAACTGATCCTGGGGGGCAAACTCATTCCATCCACTTTATCTACCTGAAGATAAGTTCACCTGGTTTTGAAGCCTTCTCCCATAAGGGCAGAGAGACTGGCACTTGCAGAGGGTGCTTGGGTTTAGATATCTGTCCTACCATGAGAGGAACTTCTGCAAACTCTTTGTTACCCAGTGGTTTGTGCAAGACATTGCAGTAAAGGCAGGGACAGAACTGATATATAATTAATTTCTTCCTATATCCCAGTTTACTTTCAGGGCACAGGGACAAGAAGACCCAGTGAATCATGCCTGGAAATCATGGGAGAATTCCAGTGAGGTCCCATATGGAGAAGCGAAAGGCCAGAGCACACAGGGCTGGCTAAGGTAGGACTGATGCACAGATATGATCAATAACATGTAAGGGAAATCATGGCTTTATTCTTTTCTTCCTCTTTCCTGTTAAAGGATGTGAAACTAGAAGTGGACTGAGGTCACCATAGCAACTAAGCATCATCTAAACCTTATGTGAGTCCTTCCTCTGAGTCTGGCTGTCACAGGAGCATCCATCAGAGTGCAGGATCAATGCAATTGCTTTTGGAGAGTCTCCTAGCTCTGAAGAGGGCAGGGATCGTATTTGAGAGAAAATCAAATGCTTTTCAAACAAGTACCAGGAAAAAATAAGAAAAAAAAAGATTATCGGTCCTGAAATGACTCCTCGAGAAGAAAGCAAATTAAATCTCTTGCTTAAAGGTAAGAATGAATGTGTGCCCACCACACCTACAATCCTGCAATTGCCTGGAACTCCTTTCCCAATCATTTGGGTCAAGAGGAGCAAAGACAATTAAGAAAGGTTGAAGGATCTGCCCATGTTGCACCTACAATTCAATCTGCATCCTTTTGCAGTCCAAGTGTTCTCCAAACCACTCAGCAGCTCTCAGCATCTTCCACCCTTGCATTCTTCCCAAAGTGCATGATTTTTTTTTTTTCCCAAGGCCAAATTAGCTCTCAGATCATTGACAAAGGTCTTGAGCTGTGTTACAGCTTTCCCCTGGCCACGGCAGGATGTCCCCTTGCAGAGAACCAAGGACTTGATCTTTAGCTGAAATGCTCTTGCTCATGCTGCCCGTTTGAGTATCAGAGGCACAGAGTCCCCATAATTTGGTGGGAAAGGCCACAAAATATCTTTTTTTTTTTTCTGCTAGAAAACATCTGAGAGGCCTCAGCTACTTGATTAGAAAAGTAGATCCAGTTGCTATCCTTTGATGACAGTGTTTTCCTCCCATTTCTCTCTGCATTGCAGACGGACTTTGTGATGCTGTGACCGAGGAGGCTTAGTTATAGCTTGTCCTCCTCTCTTTGGAAAAAGCTGGAGCAATCCCATGGCTTTACTGCCTCTGCAAAGGCCAGGGATGAAAACCACCTGGAAATGACCTGTTATCTATCAAGTGCCATTATATATGCACATACATTTATGGTTTATACATAAAACAGATACTTTTGCATTCAACTTGCTTGTGAATGCTATGTAGGATCTTACATAAAATTAAGGATGAAACATGCATTTCAGAGCCCTGGTTGCTTCAATAAATAAATATAAACAAGCTCCAATGGCTCATTATTGTTCCCATGATGAGACTGCTATGGGACGGGTCATATGTGTTTTCCAGAGACAGCTCCTTGCTTACAGGGTTTTCCTTCCCTTGGTTTTCAAGCAGGATGTTGGAACACTCATCCAGGCAAGATATCCTTGAAGAGAAATCCGGACCTTTGCACTGACCTTTTGCTGTTTTGACAGGCAAATGCCATTTCCAATTTCACTCTGCAGCAATGCTGACCTTAATTTCAGTAGTAGCAACAAAACCCTGAGTCTTTTACCTCAGCAGAAAATAAGCGCACAATCTTCCAGGGACATTCTGGTGTCTAGAAGGGCCTTGACCTTTAACAGTCACCTTTTCTTCCTGTCTAAATAAAAAACTACCAATACAAAACCCAAACTAATAGAACTTGTAACTTGCAAATATTGTCACCAGCTTTCACTTTGGGAAGTCAAGGACTTTTCTTGTCTTTTCTCCCAGTTTGGGGGTTTTTAAAGGCTTTACCAGGACTGTCTCTCCAGAACGACACAAAATGAAGATGGAGCATCACTTCCCCTCTCATTAACTCTTCTCTTGTCATCTTATTCTAACTGATGAGGGATAACATCTAACCTCGGGCACAGACTGCTTCCCAAATCCAATTAACCCTGTGTTCGTAAATCCCGCTGTCCACCCGTGGCACCTCTAGTGCAGCACTTATGAGGCTTCGGGTTCTTACAGAATCAATTAATCAATTAATTAGTACAGCAAAGTACTTGAGTGTTTCCCTGTGGTTTAAATGGGATCAGTGACCAACTATTTCCAATTTCTTGGGATAACAGAGCTCGTTGCCTGAGCACTGATTGTGTTCAACCAAGAGAAGCAACAAGCCAAAGAGCTTGGTTCAGAAATGTGAGCATAGGATGTAATTTCCTCTTAAACTCTCTAATACCCGATTACATTCTTTATTCTATTGGATTTTAATTAGGAACCCTTAATCCTGGTACCAATGTAGGATAAGTTTTATGCCTTTGGTAAAAATTAGGAGCATTTTCCCTGTTGTACATGGGAAAACCATATTTTGTGGTAAATGTAGCAGGGAGTGTCCTGAACTGAGCACCAGATAAATGAAATTGCTGGAAGATTCAGTAAGAGCTGCTCATATTTATCATTTGGATTTGTGAATGAAAGCATTTTCCAAATGCGGAGCATATGCCAATGCCCAGAAACTGTCTAGTACAATTTGTATTTTTTTTTACTGCAAATCAAAGACCTAAAAACACGCTCATTTCTGATCGTTATTGATTTTCATTCTGTGGTCCATTTGGGTGGGTTTATAGGTTCCAGAATATTTCAGCTCCACAGTGAAAAGCAGAAAAAAGCACAGACTTTGCTTCTGTAAGTTTCCATTGCCAGGCAGTGTCACCTCTGTCAGGAAAAAAAATAAGAAGGGAAAAAAAGAACAAAACAGAGAAAATTCTCCAGCTGGGAGTGCAGATCAGTGTGTTAGGGCCATCTCCAGGTCTTGCTATGTCCTACTGAGAGGTAACACCACAGCTTGACACGGTTTTCTTCTTTTTACCTCTGCAAAGATGCCTTAGAATGCTTTGAATATATCCTGTTGTGGAGTGGGTGTCTCTGGGGCCTGTGCTGGGAAGGCACTGGAGAAATTGTAACATACAACAGAGAGGTCATGGAAGTGAGAGCTCCTGGTGGAAATAATGATTGAGGGATATCAATCAAAGAAATCCATGTGGAAGAGGAAATCAAGTGAATTTTTGGGAAGTATCTAGAAGGAAAGCCACTGCAATCCCTCATTTACAAGATGAGAAAAGACTCAGGAACTAATAAGCTTTTTCCACTGGAGAAATGGAATCTCCAGGGGAGAGACTTTGAGAATTACGTTTTCGTTCACAGTCTGCATCTGAAAGGAATGAAAAATTCTGGTGATTTTGGACGATCAGAGAGGTGAAATGGAATTTTAGAAGGCAGGGTTGCCAAGAACTCAGAATTTTACTTTGGACTTTCTGCATGATGTTGACAGCAGCTCGAACGTTACTCCTTGGTTCCACTGCAGTGAAGGTTAAAGCAGAGCAGATAAAAACCAGCAACAGCTGGTACTTTTAGCAAATACACAGCTAATTTTTCCAAAAAGCATCACTCCAGATGACAGCTTAGTTAGTTAATTTTTCTTTTGTAGTCTCTTTTATTTTTTTCCCATTTTACTCCATATGGAAATCAGACATCCAAGTAAAGGCAGTCAGATTCCTTTCAGAAATTCATAAAATGAGCAGCCTCTGCAGTGACTTCATTCACCTCAAGAGAAGCATTTGAGAGGGGTCAGAGAAGGCATCTCTACAAGTGCCCATTGATTTCTATCCACTGAACGAGAAATCCATGTGATCTCTTCAGACTTTCACATATAAATTTAAATATCCAAAGCCAAATAAGGTATTTCCTATCCACTCCTAAAGATTAGCACATCCCATGATTTCCCTGTGATTACATTGTACCTACAGATGCTTCAGAGCACAAGATTTTAAAAAATATAATTTCAAGTTATTGCTGTGTTTGTAAAAATGATCTGTGGTCATATAAAAACGTTGCTGTACTAGGACTGATTTTACTATGAATAAATATTAGTGTTCATGTCCAGCCTAGCTCCATATTCTAGAAACAGAGCAGCAGCCAGAGGACACCTTAACAATCCCTAAAATGTGATTATCCGTGTCTTAGAAACATTCTAGTTCGCTAATAACCCTTTATTTAGGGAACCATCATAAAATGTGACTTTTTTCATTAAACTCTCATTGAAACAAATACACTTGGCTAATTAAAATTAGCAGCAATGATGGGAAAGCCGATGCTGATTCACCCAGGAGAGTGCTTTGGGATGTTGATAATTCCACCTTGGGGTCAGCAGCGCAATCCCAGCCACATCTGCCGAGATTTCCAGCTACTCCAGATTAAATGTTTATTTGTTTATCTAATGAATTACGAATCTTGGGTTTGTTCCTACTGAACAGATGTCCCAAAACCCCTCAAACCCAGCCCTACACGAGGTAACAGCTGCCACTTTTATTGGGGATCCCGAGAGGAGATAAAGGAACGGGACATATGTTTCCACTGGATGGAATATTCCTCCCTTAGGGCCACACTGTCACTCTGTTACAGGCCAAGAGGGAAGTACAGTGTGTGAGGAGGTCTGTAAATCCTGGGAAAATTATTTAAAAATGTTATTTCAGCCTTTTATTTGACATAGGTAAAATAAATATGCCTATGAATAAATAAAAACATAAATAGAGCTTACATATATATATATATATGTATGTATGTATTTTTTTTTAATTGTTCCTTTAAAGGCTCTATTATTTTTATTTAAAGAAACACTTTTTTAAAGTAAACAATTTTTATCATTTTTATTTAAATAATTTAATGTAAATAAATAACATCTTTATTTAAATAAATGGAAGCAGTCAATATAATAAATACAATAAAATTTCTGATTTTATTTAAATAAAATGTTGGTTTAAATAAGTGTAATAAAGAAATACAATAAAAAACCTAATTATTTTTATTTAAATAATTTAATTTAAATAAATGAAAAATATTTCTATTTATGGACCAGGTCAAATTGAGTTAATCTTGTTTATAAAGTGGGACATGGGTTAGGTGACATAGGTGATGCCTGTGCCTGGACACCTTGGAATGGATGTATTAAAAGGAAGGATTTCAGCGTTCCTGGAGCTGAGTATGAGACACTCTCTCCCAGAAATGGTGCTCTGTGTGTGGCAATGCTGAAAAAGCAGATTTTGGACTCAAGGCTGTAAATGAATAATTAATTGGTAACATAAACTTTGGGAAAAAGGATCCTGGGGGACAGTGATGAACTTGTCCCTCAAAGGACAGTGCTAATTAAGGGATCTGCAGGGCGTGGTGGGTGCTGGGAGCAAATGGACCAATCAGTGTTAATTAGCAGCACAGGGCCTGAAGGATGTTTATGTCTCATTTCTACAGCCCACAAAAAAAGTGTGATGGAACATCTGCTTCCCTCCAGAAATCTTTAACTCTTTCCTTGACCCCCAGCATGGGAGCTCCTCACATTGGTCATCTCAAGCCTATGTTCTCCTTCAGCACAAGCAGAAGCTGCTCTAAGTTTTAATTATTTGCTAAAATAGATCCCAACTGTGTTATCCAAGACCCAAACACAGATTGGGGTCCCCACTGAATTCAGTCAGACCCAAGGGCAGAAGATTCCCTTCAGGAGTTAAAATTTGTGATATTTTCATGTTGTGTAGTCTATGAAGGCTTTTTTCACACCTTCCCTCCCACCCTGTGCTCACACACGTATCTACACACAAATATCCTGGTTTTCTGCAATTTATTTATAACTAGAGCCCAGCTGCAGAGTTTTTGATCTCCCTTTATCCTGAGGATCTAAGTGAGGTTTTACACTCATGCTGGCTATGAGGCTTTACCAGGCAGAGGCAAAGAACAAAGAGAAAATACTTTACCATCTTCAGAGATGATAAATCTGAACAGTGCAGGACACTTGACAAAGACAATTTCGCCCACACTTGCAGGTTTCCAGCATGTGATATTGTCCCACATTCCTGGGCAGCCTGTGGAAGAGAAGGAGGGATAAAATATGTGAGTGGTGGAAATCCATCCCTTTCCTCACACTGTTATTGAGCTTTGTGGTTGGTTCTTCCTTCTAGAAATAAAAATGTTCTTGTTTAGAATAATAAACAGTGTCAATTTCCCTGGGACAAAAATATTTTTCATTCATAGGAATAGCATAAAATCCATAGTAGCATCACACAGTAATGGCCAGCCTCTGCTCCCACAGAAGATGACATTCCTTAGTCCCAATTGAATCACTCCAACACACCAGAAACAAATTTTCTCGTGAGTATGAAACCTGCTGCTATTTAGTTATCTTTCAGAAATACTGGGTTAATTTAAAAAAAAAAAAAGATTTATGGACCATATCTTTGATTAAAGTCTTTGAATTTCTGTTGGCTTTAATCCTTGTGAAAGTTTGGAAACTTGCTCATTTCTGCTTCATCCTGCAGCCATTTCTGTGGATGTGTGAGACAAACTCTTCCATCCTGCTTATTCTCTAAAAAAAAATGTCCTTCCTTACCAAAGAACTATCCTAACATCATTCATTGTTTTTACTGCAGTCGTTGCTCTAGAGAATATAAACTCACAATGCCAAAAGAGGATTTTTTTGGCCTCTAACGATTTCTTGCATAAGCTAAGGATGGATTCAGGTCTTTAATAACAGTTCAAAGATGAGGCTTCAGGTAACAAACTTTGGAGTAAGGGTCTGAGTGGTAAAAAATCCCGATTTCCTGCTACATGAAGGCAGAAAGAGGTGATGGGACTGTGGGTGGGAGTTGTCTTCTCTTGGGATGTAAGAAAAATTAATTGTAAATTTATTGTAAACACAGTAAAAGAACCCAGCTCCAGCTTCTTTCTGGTCTCTGTGCCAGAGATGTGAAAAACTGGCTTTTAAGAAGAATAAATCTTCCTGTAATTCTGCAAACCACCACAAACCTAGAAGGCTTATCCAGTGTACACAAAAACTCAGAGCAATCTCTCAAATTTCCTGCTGTTAAAAAAAAAAAAAACTGACTTAGTGAAGGAATCTCAAATAGAAATCATCTTCTGCCTCAGCAGGAAAAGAAAGAACTAAACCTAAATATTTCCACTGCTTATTTGCATTTGATGTTGAGATTGAGCAAATAATCCTATCATCTGAAAAAAACCCCCCAGCTCCATGACTTTCTATGAGGTTGTCTGTCAAAATTCTCTCTTTGACTGCATGCCAAGGGAAATAAAACCTTCAGGAAAAGCAGATAATACATCCAAGTGTTCCTTTCCTCCCGGCACAAGTCCAGTATAACGAGATGTGGGTGATGAACTTGTAAAAGCTGTGTGGGCTCCATCAGCTCTGGGGATAGCAGCAGATCCCCATCAGTGGAGGAGGAATGTTCTCAGGACTGGAATTGGGGCCTTTTTTCCAAGTCCTACGTTTTCTCACAAAAATACAAGGCTGAGAGTACCACGTGTGGTGAGTAGAGCAGTTCTGAGTGAGCTGGTGTTTGAGGAATTAGGTCAGCATCAAACAATGTTGTTGTTTTGATGTTCAACATCGTAATAACAACATTTTACACATCACAGTGATGGCATAGCACAAGCAGTTGGGAAATATTCTTTCAAACTAAAGGATGTTGTATCAGATCACTTAATATAAATTAATAAACACGTAAAATCCTGACCCTATTGCATAAAATCCCTCAGCCTCGCCAGACCCACCAAAATACAAAATTATTGCAAAAATTAAATCTTCACAGGACCTGGCTAAAAATAAAGGAATCCTTTACACTTGCTCCTTCTCCTCTCTTTTCCCACTCCTACCCCAGATTGTTTCCTTTTCCAGATGAGGATCTCATCCCATGAGTGCTGTAATTCACTAGAACATTTCAAAAAGTCTCAAAAACTGGGGTTTGAAAGGTTTGGAATCTCTCAGGCACATGGTGGGGATATTGGGGTGTCCTGTGCAGGGCCAGGAGTTGGACTGGATGATCCTTGTGGGTCCCTTCGAGCTCAGGATATTGTGTGATTCCATGATTTTATGATACTGTTTATGTACTAAAGATGGAAATCAAGACCACATTGAGTGCTATTAGATTTTATTGTCTTTGATAGCTTGTGCCTGTCCACGCAGTAGGAATTGCATTTTCCATGTTCATCTCAGGATGTGCAGCAACAGGTTTATAGGTCACTGAAGTATGGCACTGTCTACAAAAGTAAATTATGTGTGAACATCCACGTTAATGAGACATTTGCTTACAAGAGATGCTGGAGATAATCAGTGGTTAGTGAGATCTTTGGAGAAACACCTGTTGGCCGTGCTTGAATTAACTGGGTTGAATAGGAATAGGAAAAACTTCCTTATTCCTTACTATTTTTTCAACATTGTTGTCTTTCAAACACTGGGACAGCAAGGGATACTGCAAAGCAGAGAAATACAAGGAAATCCTCAGGCTGCTGAACAGAAACAGCCACAGCATAAACATCCCATGGCAGTGTGGATGAAATTCAGTTGTAGCAGGTGGCTGATTTTCTGGTAATACCATGCTGAGATAAAAACCAGCCCCATTTAAAACGATATTACAAGTTCATTGTGTTAGAAAACATTGGTGTGCTGACATTGAGAGAGAGGGAGAGAGAACCAGCAAGTAAAGTAATTTACCTTAAAATAGGGGAGAGATGGAGATTGTAAGATTTCCCCATCAATAAGAACATTGTCTGATCCCACTTGGAAAACTATATTTGAAACAAACAACCTGAAGCAAAAAAAAGGATGACAACAACAATAAAAAAAATTAAATGGAATAAAGGCCAGCGTGCACAGTCTCCCTGCATTTGTAAACCATGCTACAGCCAGGAATCCCTGCTGGGTGAAATCTGCCCACGGAAATCAAAGTGACTTGAGTGTGAAACTGCCCAGCAGGGTCTCCTCTGGCACTGGCCAATGTCCCCACTGCCCAGTGACGTAGGGATGCCCAGGCAGGCTTGGAAAGAGGTGGCTCAGACAATGCAAGGTGCAGCTTCAAGGGGACAAATTTTCCTAAATTTTCATCATTCCTTAGGAATCAGTATTAACAAGGAATGGTTTTAAAGAGTAAGATTTCACATGGGACAGAATGAAAAAAAAAATGCAGAAAGTGGTTTTGCTGATGGATGGTTTTGGAAACAAAACAATCACAGATTTACAGAGTCATTAAGGTTGGAAAAACCCCCTCAGGACATCAAACCAGCACTGCCAAGTCCATCACTAAACCCTGTCCCCAAGTGCCACATCCACATGTTTTCTGAACACTTTCAGGGATGGTGATTCCACCACTTCCTTGGGCAGCCTGTTCCAATGCTTGACCACCCTGCCAGCGAAGAAATTTCCCCCAATATCCAATCTAGACCTCCCCTGGCACAACCCAAAGCTGTTTCCAGAAAGCACAAATCCTGCCTTCCCTTCCCATGTCTGCACTGCACCCTGCAGCTGGAATTCCTGTTTGGTGAACACTGTGGGATTCATCCCAGGTAACAGAAGTGGTGCAAAACTTGGCATCTGGTCCTGGGTAAGTGCTTCTGTCCTTCTCATAGGATGGGCAGAGAAATGCTTCCACTTACTCACTCCTCTCCTTTGAGGGATGGATGATCCTTTGGGAGCCCTTATTCCTTGCTGCTGAGTTCTGAGGAAACACAAACTCATCATGCCACTATAGGTTAAGACCAGATTAGTTCAACTTTGGATGTCCAAGCCTCACCCTTTGGCCTATTCAGCAAAGCAAAGATTCCTCTGTAGCTCAGGGAGGGAGACTTTCCAGACAGGAATAATCCCATTTTAAGGTGGCACCGATGGTGAACCACCCTGTAAAGAGAACTTGCATCTCCTCACAGACTACACTCAGTAGAAGGAGGGTATGAAAAAGCTTAACTTAGACAGCTGCCTTTGAAATGTTTTTTACAAGTTTGTATTCCCTGAAGGGTCTGTGTGGTCTTTTGGGGTAGCCATGAACCAACTCTGTTCTCTGGGCAGAGTGATCACCAGTGGCTCCACAGTGTCCCTTAGAGACTTCCCAATCCTGAGAAAAGGAGTCCAGCTGAGGGCTGGGACATGTCCCTGAGGAACACAGTGCAAGCCACAGTGGCTGCTATTAAAAGCCCTCATGATCAGTCCCCATATCTCTGCCTCAAACTTCTACTTGTAGAAGTGAAATAAAATTAATGTATAGACTGTGAGCTCCCTGTGACTGGATCCACTTTGTACTTTTCTTCAAAAAACTGAGTGCTTTTAGCTGAAGCACAATGTTTATGTGAAATTTATATGAATTTATATGTGAATTTGAGACTGTGGATTTTATATTGTGGATTTTCTATGAATTTCATGTGAAACCCATGACACCCAAGTTTAAATTCCACACTGTTGAAGCTGAGGGAGGTGCCTCACACACCTGAAGATGGATCTGACTTGGCAGACACTGAAAAAAACCAGCTCTTTCAAAGAAAGGCCATATCTATTAACAAGGAAACTACAATTATTTATCTTTGCAGAATCTTCTGATGCATTTTTTAAATTATACCCAGCATTAATACCTTTCTAGTCGTCCTGCCTCCATGGAGGTCCTCACAAGCCTTGTTCCCGTCCTTCCTTTCACACTCTCCCTAACCTGCTACTCCTGGCAGCTAAAAGGCTCCTGCTTGCCTGAAATTTCTGGACAAGCACCAAGAGAAAAAAAAATCAAAAAAATCCCCAAAGCAAGTCATGCTGGCAGGAGAGCAGTGATAAACAGCTCTTCTGAAATTGCTCATGGTCCTGTTGCCTGGAATCGGAAGAAAAACCCTCCAAACAATATTAGGATTGACAACATAAACAGCAGTCTTTTAATGAAAGCTTTCAGGTGCACAAAATACCCCTGTGAGCATGCCTGGCATTGGATTTTCACAATTTTTATAAGTTTAATTAATTAAGATATCTAGAAATTGCATCCCATTGATGCCTTAGGTTTTAACTTTCATATTTTCAAATCCTGCACTGCCTAGTGTGTGACTCTGAAGTTCCTTGTAGCCTGTTAACCTCTGCTCTCTGTGCTGGGCAGACACAACAAAGCCTCTCTGGGCCTGCTCTGCAAGGACACCCAGACCGTCCTAGGCCCAAAATGTGTAAACCAAAGAGCCTCTAAGGGGGGCAAGCTGAGGGGAATTACATCATTAACTGAAGCTTTAATTGGAGAATTAACCCTGATGTGCAAATGAACCCAACCTATAAAAGTGTGAAGAACTCGTGACTCGGCGTCCATCTCGTGTGCAGCCTTTGGCCTGCCCAGGGGTACCTTTGAAGGCCCTTCAGATAAAGACCTACCTTTATTCCCTTATTCCTGTCGAGTCTCTGTTTTTAGGTGGCCACTTCAGGATTCTGGTTGTCCTGGTAACCCACCCTGCCCCACTGGAGTCCCTCCAAGAGGTTCTTAACCCTCTATCTTATGTCTCCCACGCGCTGCTGCAAAACAGGGTGTCCTTGTTAGAAATCCTTTTCTTGAAAGGAAAACCTAAAATTAGGCTTTCTCTCGTTGCTTTTTTCTAATCAGGAGAAGAAAAATAAGCATCTCCAGGTGATAATGTATCTCAGAACAGGTTGCCCACAGAAGTGATGGATGTCCCATCCATGGAAGAGTGGGAGCTTGGAGCAACCTGGTCTGGTGGAAAGTGTCCCTAAGACTAAATAGAATTTCAAGAAGGAGACATACTGTGTGAGAAAGGGTAACTACTGTTCTAAAGTGCAAGAAAGTGCTAGAAATTCTACAGACATATATTAAAAATCTAAAAAGTTAGAAATCTATGAAAAAGCTTAAGACATTTAGGCATCAGTTGCTTATATTCCTTTTCTCCTCTGTCTAGGGCTGTCTTGAGAGTCACAGTTTGCTAGGGGGTAGATATAAATCCAGATTTCCGGCAGCCCCATAGGTGAAGTTCACAGAGTTGAAGGAATGGACCTTATTTTAAATCAGCTGAGGACAGAGCCTGTTATCTTCCACCAACACAGAGCCATTGTGTCACCAGGACTGTGTAGAAACCCCTCTTTTTGGTAGAGTTGTGTCCTATTTTCTTATGGTTTTTGCAGATTTATGTCCTGTTTATGGTGCCTCTATCACAATCTCCTCTCTACTCACACTCTCTATATTAAAATCCTCTTTCCAGTTTCCACAACATCCTCCAATGTCCTTATCCTGCCCCAGTGCAAAATGCTTCCTATCATCCCTGACAACTTTTCGGCAAGAGAAGGTGCAAAGCAGGGATATTTTTTTGGATAGCAAACCCCTGTAGTAACTCTCTGTTTACTCATTCCCTCCTCTAAACAAAGCATGTAACTCCTCCCTGTCTCCTTCTCTATGAAAATTATTATTTTGATATTTTTCTTGTATCCAGCATGCCATTTTCATACATGGGGGACTGAACTAAGGAGTAAAAGAGCGATGGGCAATGGAATTTATGGATTCATACACAGACAGGAGGGAACAGACAAGAATTTGCATAAAATTTGTTCCCTTGGCAAATCAAGAAAAAATGTAATTACATAAATGTTAGACTTCTGTATTTTTCATGTAGGGAAATAAAGGCCTGAGATGAAAATCCATCCTTCTGGCCTACAGCATTGCATTTGATTTTCGGTTCCTCTCCTCATTTATTGGTTTAAAATATCACCTTCAAGGTCGTATTGCCTTCAGGAGAGTAATATCAAAGGAAACGCAATGTAACAAAGCAGCATATTAAAGTGAATTATGTGGTGCACAATAACTTCTAAAGGGCACACTACATATAAAGCCTTTCAGAGAGAGGGGAATATGAGATAGGAGTTCTCTGTTCCTTTATAAATCTAGGTAAATACCAAAATAAATAAGGGCTTGAGCGTGGCCTGAGTATGGGGATACGGTTTTCAAAAGTAATTGACATTTCAAAGTGCAGGTGTCTTGGAGAAGTTCCTGTCACAGAAATGGTGTTTCTGGAGGTGTTTGGAGTTGGGCACCAACCCTGGAACTCTGCCAGACCCAGAACTGTGCAGTCCCAGCCCAGAGAGCCAACTGTGCTCCAAAATCAGGGTGGGCAGCAGGACAAGGGAGGGGATTCTGCAGCTCTGCTCTGCTCTACTCTGGTGAGATCCCACCTCCAGCATAGGAAAGATGTGGAGCTGTTGGAATGAATCCAGAGGAGGCCACAGAGACGCTTCGAGGGCTGGAGCCCCTCTGCTCTGGAGCCAGGCTGGGAGAGCTGGGGGTGTCCAGCTGGAGAAGAGGAGGCTCCAGGGAGGCTTCAGAGCCCCTTCCAAGGCCTAAAGGGGCTCCAGGAGAGCTGGAGAGGGACTTAGGAAAAAGTATGGGGTGACAGGACACAGGGAATGGCTTCCCACTGCCAGAGGGCGGGGATAGATAAGGTGCTAGAAATTCTTTACTGTGGGACACTGGCACAGGGTGCCCAGAGAAGCTGTGGCTGCTCCTGGATCCCTGGAAGTGTCCAGGGCCAGGTTGGATGGGGCTTGGAGCAACCTGGGATAGTGGAAGGTGTCCCTGCCCATGGCAGGGGAGTGGAAGAAATTGAGCTTTAAGGTCTCTTCCAACCCAAACCATTCTGGAGTTCTGTGATTCTTTAGTTTCTTTTGAAAGTCCAGACCATAACCGAGTAGAAATGTAACATCAACTGAAATTTCAGAATAAGTTATAAAAGAGAGAAAGTCTTTTTCTCCTCTACCAGTTCCTGACAAATTTTGGAATTATGAGAACGAAGTCTATTTGTTCTTTCATCTGGTCATTTGGCCCAGTTATTACACCAAGAAGTAGTTTTTCTATCCAAGAATTGCTGTTGCTGCCCAGAGATGCACCTTGTGCTGTCTAACCTGCTGTTCATTCACCTCACCAGTATAAAGATTTTATGTGTAATTCTAAGGGAAGTTCTGCATTTCTTTTACAGTGCACAAAATAAAACAGACAACTGTGGAGGGCACTGCTAGAAGGTTTCTAATTATCACAGAACCACCGATTGGTTTGCGTTGGAACAGACCTTCAAGATCACCTCACTCCAACCCCCTGCCATGAGCAGGGACACCTTCCACTATCCCAGGCTGCTCCAAGCCCCGTCCAACCTGGCCTTGGACACTTCCAAGGATCCAGGGGCAGCCACAGCTTCACTGGGCAACGTGTTCTAAGATAAATTACCACCTGGAGATGCGTATTTTCTTCCCCTGATTAGAAAAGGCAATGAGAGAAACCCTAATTTTAGGTTTAAACCAGCAGGAATCGGAGGAATTCCACAGTCACAGTCCAAGTTTCTCTGCCAGAGTGGTACATGAAGAACAAGAAACTGGGATGCAACTCACCAGCACTTGACCCACCCCAAAATTTCCCATCACCTTTCCTTAGGCAGCTGCAGCCCCAGTATAAAGTTACTCAGGACTATATTAGGATTATTTAGAATCCATTCTTTATGTAAGGAGACTTATAAACGATCAGAGGACTTTCTACTGGGGCAGCATTATCACTAAAGTGAGTTGTTTTCTTCATGACATTTTCAGAGATCTAAGTGCAGCACTGTTAGCAGACAACTCTTAAAAATATCAGCTTAATTAATCAAAGAGAAAATTAGAGAAAGTTATTTGAGATATTCCACTTCTAACGTACTGAGTTAGTAATAGATCACATTAAAACCTCAAAGGGAAAGCACCCAAAACACTGAGTTTTTTGATTGGAATGTTGGATTATATAGGACATTATTTTTATAAAATAAATATTTTACAATTAAAATAATATGACTTCATGATAAATTTAGCATATATTGTTATTATAAATACACATTTGTTGTATATTCTTATCGTAATTATATGAAGTAAATATTTTATATAATTACATATTGAATAGTTTACATAAGTATTATATCATATATATTATATAAATATATAAAAATTTATACATCATATATAATATTTTTCAAAATTTATTATACTAATTAAGTATGCTGCATTTTATAACTTTTTTTTCCTTATAGATTTTATACATGGCAAAGATCAGCTTTTAAATTACAGGAGCTGTTATTTATAATCAGAGAAATGCAAATTCTTTTTCTACTTTTAAAGCTGTTTAGTTGTTGCAGCCACAGGATATTTATTTCTAAGCTCACACTTATTGCTGCTCTTGCATTGATACCTGCCAACAAAACCTCATCCAAGAAAATCTCCAGAACCTTTCAAGTGCTGCCAGCCAGTTGGCCTTAGGTGAGCTTTGAAGAGTTTTTAAGGGAAACTTCAATTTGGCAAAATCTTGGGAACATTTCTTTGTCTAATTAGGCAGGAGAGTAAAAAGCCAATAAGCTGGGAAATTGAGCAGGGCCGTTGTTTTTTTTAAACCTGCTTTAAATATAATGAAAAGGATTGGCTACTCCTCTCTGAGAAAGGCACCACTTCGCTGTTCTGCAGGCAGGGAGACTCTGTGAATTACTAAAAAAATTTCTGAAAAAATTGGGAGATGTTTTATTCCATCACTGCTGGAGGACAGGATGACACTTCCAAGCTGCCAGCAGCCGAGGCAGTGCCAAGCTCATCAGCTGCAGATGATCCGGCACTGCTCAGGACTTGGGATGTGGGAGACCATGGGGAGCTGCTGGAGGCAGCTTTGCCTGGCACCACCTGGTCCCCCTCTCTTCCTTTATTTTTGGGGCAGCCAAAACATCATCATTCTCCCTCAGCACCAGTTCTGACTCACTTCCCTCCTTTCTGAGGGGAAGGAGACGACATCCTGCACTTTATCAACTCTGTCTTTCATTAATTCTCCAGGCTGAGACAGATGGGGAAAGGGAGCTGCTCCATCCGTGCCCAGCAGGCTTCTCATGCATCACACTGCCACAAGTTTTAATCTTTACATGGGCTCAGAGTAATTTCTGGGAAGGGCATCATAAAAAACCCTGGCTGAAAGCTGCAGACTTAAGACAGAGTTTGAGAAGATGGATTAATAACCATAAAGATGTGTTGCTCTTCCACACAGCCTCACCTCCCTTGATCACATCCTGTCCCAAGGGCTAGCCACAGCCTGGCCATAAAAAGGGATTGACTAAGGACAGCAGGGTGGAGCAGTATCAGCTGTGGCCTGTCTTTGTGAATAGTTTCATTAATATTACCTAAACCTGCAACTGGTTGTGGTGTTGAAGTAGCTGGATAGAGATAAATACATACATATAAAATATTCTATATATTTAATATATTTCTCCCACAAGTATTAATGGGCCTCACAGTGAACCTGGCTTTCAGCTATGGCTAAAAAGGTAAAAAATCTTCCCAAGCTGGAGAGCTGAACAGTTCATTGTCACTTTTGCTACCCTCAGAGTAATATTTGACCCATTATGATATTTATGGGCCTGTGAAGAAGACATCTGGAAAGATCTCTGGGATAAACAGTTGCCGTGGAGACAGAGAAAGTGGACATTTTTTCAGACTGTCTTTTTGGTATTTTGGAGTCTGAATTCCTTTGAAAATGGAGACAGGATTTAATTGCATGGAAGAAGATGAGGAGAAAATTTAACAGCAGGTCTCTTGAGCCTTGAGGATTCACAATAATAAATTCACAGCTTCAAATCTTTTCTGTCTCAAAAGAAAAAAAATGATAACATCTTCTTTTGATTTGTTCATTTCTAACTAATCTCACAACAGCACTGGAGTGGGACTAAAATCAGGCACTAACCTTGAAACTGTATCTGAGGATGAGCCTTAAAAAATCCCAAGATTTTCAATGGGAATTATTCAGGCAAAGCCTGAGATTAATAATTGCCCACTCAATAACATTTGTCAGGAATTTTGACTTGTTTCTAAAAGGATAAACAGACCAAAGAAAACAGGCAGGCAATAAACAACTGAAAAGAGCAACCGACCTCAAGTCTATATAATTGATAATTTCAGAAATTATATTAAATTGTGGTACACATCTATTAAGATCCCTCAAAAGGAATTTACAAATTATTACTGTTTTTGTTTCAGGGTAGCTCTGGGTGTCAGAAGATTTTCTGCTCTTTTTTACAGCTGGAAAACAACACCAAACAAACTGCAATAAATGGTGACACTGAAATCTAAATGTTCTCCAGAGCCAAAGTTGTAAAATCAAGCTGCCCCTTCATATTCCAACTCCTGCTGCCCATTTTCTGCTTTTCTGGTTTTTATAAATAGAATTATCTCAGTGGAAAATGTAGAAGATAACTTAGAACAGATCTTGGGCCAAATTCATTCCTGATGTAAGCAGAGTGACGCCAGTGGGGACACTCCTGAGAGGAATTTGTTCCTTGTTTACTCCTTCAAACCTTCGGAGGATGAGAAATGACTGAATTAAATAACTTAATTTCTTCCAGCGTGCAAATTCCATAATCTGTCCTGGAAATTGTTCCAGTGGTGAGTCAAACAATTCCTTATTAGAGCTCGTGGGACCTTATGGTCTAGTGGAGGAAACAAAGGAAATAAATCCGTTATCAATATCCATCCCCTGTGAGGGGGGATGTTCATGTGCTGCACTTCACGCTCCTGAACAGGAACACAATGTCGGAGTTTAACAAACGCTGTCTCCTCTTCCATATTGAACTTCTCTGAGTGCCCACAATGTATTCAGAGAGTGGAAAAAAAAAATAACACTGCAAATTAAATGTGATCCAGCCTCACTGGGATTACTGGAAATGGTAATAAACAGCAGAGGAGAGGATGTGAGAAGTATTTCTGATGTTTAGGTAGCGGAAATGCCTTAGGTGAAAATGCCCAGAAAACCACAGGAAGACCCAAAAATTACAGTTGTGTTAATGCAAAATCTGAATAATTCGAGACAAGATAATTCTTCTTTGCTTGTCTTTGGATCACAAGGAGTGTGATGGGTCTGGCTTTCTTGGTCTAAAGGCTGGCAGGATACAGGAAGAAATGGAAGTGGCTGCCAAGAGGACTTGACAATTTATGATCAATTTACAGGACCAGTAACACCAAGAACATACAGAGATATGGATCAAACCTCCAACACTGATGGGTTAGTCACTGCCTCCATAAAGGCCATTGATGGAATCACTGAAGGAAGAAGTATTTTGGAAAGAATGTGGATTTTAACCATATTTGTGAAAAAAAAGTCTGCACATTCTCACCTGTAAATAAGGAGTTAATTCCAAAATAGATAATTAGTTTCTCCATGTCTAAAGCTGCTATAAGTCAGAGATTAAGTGGTTTAGAAAATTTAGAGGTGGGTTAAAAAAGAAATGAAAATTAGGTAAGCATATTATTATTCCTTCTCCCCCTCTTCCTATTAGAAAGAATTAAAGATCAAGTAGGATGGAAATTGCTCTGTAGTTTTTCTCACCAGTATGTGCGGGCAGGTAATTATCCTCCTATCTGAAGTAATAAATAACAATGAAAATTTGCATAACTTTAACCAATATTCCTTTATTGGAATGTAGAATCATTATGGAGAAATGGAAAATACACCTAAAGGGACCTATGGAGTTCACATAGATCCTTCTTTGCACCCAGGCAAAATAAACCATAACTAAAATATCTAAAAGGAATTTGGGGAGTTCTCATTGTCTGTGACATTTTTATTAGCTGGAAAAAGCATGAAAAAAGAAAAGTATTACAGGGCACAATTCTGTGTGCTTGAGTAATAAAGACCCAGAAACTTCTTTATGTTTCAGTCACTTGAGAAATTCTGACTTGCAGGGATGGCAATAACATCAGTGTCAGACAATAATAATAAGACAATGATAAATTCCTTCCTGATATTCTACGAATGAACAGATGTTATTTAGCAGATTTAAAATTAAATCTTGATGTAAACCCCAGTTAGATGTAAGTTTTTATAGCTGAAGGTGTGCATTTGTGCAGGTAGAGAGTATAGGTTTGTATTTACAGATATCTGCAGATAGTCCACAGTCTGAGATGCAGGTAGAAGAAAAATTAGGAAGCACACAAAACCCACTCAGTTTATAACCCAAGTGAGAAATCTTCTTCATGTGAGCAGGAATGCTCAGCTGCTGTAACCACACCACTGGAAAATCTCTTTATGAGCTCTCAATCCAGTGGAATAATGGGAAACAGATCAGCGATTCTGGTGTGTCCTGCATGAAGACAATTACGGAATAGCCCTGCTGACTGGGAGCACTCTATTTAATTCTGTCCAGGATTATTCAGTTATGGTAACAGTGGGTGCTGGTTCGGGCAGTTTGCAGGTTAGCAGAGAAGGGGTGGAATTACATTAATCATTATTTTTTATGGCCAAAAATCTGGAGCAGACTCAAGTCCTTTCCTGTCTTGGGAATAAGGATGAGGTAAGTTCTTAAAATATGCCCAACAATCCTTCAGCACATTTTATTAATTGTTTGTGTTCATTATTTCAGTTTGGCTTTGCTCTTGGCATATGGCTTGGGCATACTCATTACACACTCTAATAATTGTTTTTTCTCCTCTAAAGCATTTCCTTGTTCACTGACTTCTGTGTCCAGCAATTTCTTCAGCCAGGTCACTCAGTGATGGATCCTTCCAGCCTTGCCTTTTGTTTGGGTTGTGATTTGTACTTGTGTTGTTTCACTCTGCTCCCTTCAATTTGTCTTTCTGCAGAAGGACACAAACCAATCGATGCCAGCAGCTGGGAGAGCAGGAGATGTATGGCCTGATTACCAAAAGTGGAAGCTGCCATGGAAGTCTGAAATGGCTTTTAGGGTAATCAGAAAGGCAAGGAAAAGGATCAATAAGAAAAGCATCTGCAGGTGCTTGTCCACAAGGCTCAACTATCTGCTCCTGAAGGGTGAAAACGATGCTGTTTAACCCATGTCCAACTATTTGGGTAAGGTTCCCATTTGGTTTAAACCAATGAAAAAACCCACAAAAAACCAAACCAAAATGCACCAAAACCCAAAAACTAAAACAACAACAACAAAAAAAAACAACCCAAAAAACAAAACCAAAAAACCCCAACCCACCAAACAAAACACTAAACAAAAAAACACCAAAAAAACCCAAAACGACCCAACAACAAAAACACCAACCGGAAAAGTAAAAAAATGTCTATGAACACTGAAAAAAAGAGGAATTCCAGGGCTGGGAAGTGAAACAGGCAGCTCAGCTCTCTGAGATTATGGATGTGCCTTCAGTGGGACTCAGCTTGCATATTAAGGCACCTTAATTTAGGTTTTTTTAATATGCAAACTGGATGTAAATCTCTGTATCTATCAACTCTACAAGGAGTCTTGGGAGACTCGCCAGCTAATTTAGCCAATAATTTAGATGTCTAACATCCAGTGATGCAATTGTTCCCCAAGGGGGGCATTTTTTCCCTAAATACGGAGCCCAGTACAGTTCTCTTCACTGAAAAACATGCCAAAAATGCCTGTTGGATTCAGTGGGAGTTGAGATGGGATTGAGAGCAGCAGAATTCCACCTGTTCTTGGTGCTGACAGCAGAACCCTTCCACTGCCAGCTGGCGATTGGCTGCTCTTATTTTGGTAAAAAATGTGCTTGCTTAAAGAAGCATCAAAATTTTAAAAGTGTGTCTCATCAAAAATCCTTTTAAAAAAGCAAGCTGGTCGTAGCTATAAATATTTTATTACCTGGGAAGTGAGGTTTTTGGGGTATTTCCACATGGCTTGAGGCTCAAAAATATTCAAGTTAAAACCAAAAATGCCTCTAAACTCCATGTTTACAATGTTGTGCAAGAGACAGGTAATTACTTTGATTTGTCTGTAAATAATTTATGAGACATTATACATTCATTGAGCCGTCAAAATCGTGAGTCTTCATGGCATCCGGGAGCAAAATTCAGGAAGGCAAAGAGAAGGAAAGAACATTTATTTGAACAGATCGATTTGAAATCTTGTTGGCAAGTTTTCTAGATTCTGTTCCTTTCCAACTGTTTTGCAGGAATAATGGTTATACTGGGAAAAAAAATGGACTCCAACGTTCAACATTCCTGTCGATAGGAAATGAAGGAAAAACAGATGACACATCAACAGGGCAGAAGGTCTTCTATCTTACTTCTGAAGTGCCTTAAATTCATATATTATCTTAAAATAGTTATAAAAGATAGGCTGGTCAAATCAACTTTTTTCCTCTTTTTTATTTAATTTTTCTTTTTTCATAGAAGAGCCTACACGTCCACTTTAAGCAAATACTCTGCTTTCAGCCAGCTAAAGGGAGATTAATTTCACCTTTAAACTCAAGAGTGACATTGCTAAAGAACTCCTGCACCAAAGAGTAACTTGTTTCTGTGGTGGAACTCATATTAGAAAATGAAATCTCAAGCTGGGAAGCAAAACAGCACAGGCCAAGTTAATTTGTTTTCTAGCACAGAATGCAAAATTCTCCTCTCTGCAAGGAACTATTGCCACATATTAAGCTTTATGATCCCCAAACCAAAACATGAGTTCTTTTTTCTTTTCTGTTACAAAGGGCCAGAAAAGTTACATGAGAGAATTCTCCCTTTGTACTTTCCTGTTCCCTCTTTTTCTTGTGAGGAATTTGGGGAAGGAATTGCACATTTTTCATTCCCTCCCTTTTTCCAGCAGCAAACTACCATGTCCAGTCTGAGCCAGCAGTGCTGGATAGCAGCTCATGGGTAAAGCCAAGGATCTCCCTTCCCCACCCTCATCCCCCTTTGCACAGAAACTAAAAAAAATACAATGAAGACTGGAGCTGCAATTCCTCCTGCCTTGTTAGTCCAGTGGTGGAAAAGGCCAAGAACTTTGTGGAAAAAAATAAAGCTCAGTAAGGGCTCAGGGAGCTGATATTTAAGGTGTTACATGGAATGGTTTGGGTTGGAAAGGACCTTAAAGACCATTTAATTTCAATTCCCCTGCTGTGGGCATGGAATATATCAATGTAAGTGACTTTGTGCTGCTGCTTTTGAGGGTAAATAGGGCTGAATTATCTTGTTTTTGCCATGCTGAGATAAGTAAATACAGAGACTTTTCTACCACTTAGCAGACAGAGCAGTTAAAAACTTGTTGGAGCACCATAACTTGCTTGTCCATCTGAAGATGATTTAACTTACTGTGCTTCAGTTTTATTTTGCTGAGGAAAAATCAATATGCAAAGCCTGTCAGGAGTCCAAATTATTACACTTATTCAGCTGCATGTATTATTGAGTAGGCAGTTCCCTGTAATGAAGATCTTGGCTTAAGTTTGTGAGGTGTATTAAGAAGCAGTGGATGAAGCACAGAAGAGGCTGCAACAAGAAATGAACTTGTGCAGTTGGGCAATTTTAAGCATTGGCCACCTCTGTGAGAATATCAGAAATCTCATAAGAAAAAAAAACATTTCATGGTAAGAAGAGGCTAAGAAGACTTTCTTGAGTCTAGTGTCTAATACAATTTTGTTCACGACTAGAACTTTCCAAGTGATCCTACAATACCGGCAAATAGCAAAAGGAGTGATTTTAAATAAAATGTCAGAATGTTCCTCCAGAAACCGAAGTACTGGTGAAAAGGTGATTCTTAAGTGGGTACAGAAAAGTCTTCCAATCAAAGTCATCAACAGAAAGCCATCAGAATTTCTTCCAGCCCTTTCTTGCTCCCATCACCTTTATTGTTCTCCCATCAGTTGTCTTGAGTACAGGCAACCTTCCCGTGAACAAAGGAAGCAGCACCTGGCAAATTTGCTTTCCAGAGTGGGATTTAACTGACCCCTGCCAATATCTACATTTGAATGGCCCTCAAAGTTTTTGTGGGAATAGACAGGAACAGGCAATCCTGGAGAACAGTGTCTCTCACTGGAAAGCAGATGTTTGAAACGCATCTCATGAATCATTCCCTCAAAAATCCAGCTTTTTTCCTTTGACTGGGAAGGCAGCTTTGGGACAACAGCCAAGCTGAAAACACCTAAGGCACAGAAACCTCAAGTTCTGTGAGGAAAACTCACAGAATCACAGAAAATCCTGAGTTGGAAGGGACCCACAAGGATCACCGAGTCCAAGCCCCAGCCCTGCCAGCTGTTGACAAACCAGTGTCACACACTGAGCCTCTGCTGCAGTGACTCTGCTCCTTCTTGGGCTCCTGCCCAACACAAAGCCAGAAGGAAGGAGGATCCTGATTGTCATTGTCACCAGCAATGGGGAACATCATTACAAATGCGGAGCTATTGCAGGGCACAGCGGGAATGGGCAAATATTGCAGATTTCCCATCACACCAGGGGGATAAACGTGCCCTTAACACCATCCAGAGTCCTAATTTCAGTCTGTGTTGGTAGATCCTCTTATATTCACTGGCCATATTTAATTAATTATTCAGCTGCAGAAACTCAAAGCTGAAGAATTAAGGAAAGGATCAAAATCTGTATTTAGTCTATATTAACACGTGCCAGTATCTTTTACATCCTTTTAGGCTTTTTTAAGCTCAAGCAGGGATCATAAATTGTTGCTGTACTGTTCTCTCCTTGCCTTTGGGTAATTTGACTAAAACAACCAAATTTCCTGGATGTGGTGTGCAGTAATCCTGCGGTTTCTCTGTTACAAAAAAATGCTCAGAATTATTCACTTAAGGAATGTGGGTTTTTTCGTGTCTACAACCAGTGCATTTTTTCATAGCTTGGTTAACATCCTCCAGCAAACAAAACTTCCTCAATTTTTTTATTTTTTGGTGGATTTTCTTAGGAAACATCACTGGTTCTCTGGAAATGCCTATCTCTTTTCACTGAGATTCCTAGAATCGTGGAATGGTTTGGGTTGGAAGAGGCCTTGAAAGATCATCTAGATCAAATCTGCTGCAATGGTTAGAGACATCTTCAACTACATCTTCAGTGTCTCCCCATTCCACTCCAGTCCATGAAGTCAATGTATTTACTGAAGCTTTGAAAGTAATTCCAGGGATAAAATGAAGGTGTCTCTGGGCAATGATCTGCACTGGTCTTCTGTTTTCCATCACTGGTTATTCAGGGAGCCAGGGTGACTGACTTAGACCGGACATGGGGCTTTTAGGAAGCAATGTCAGGTATTTTGACTCTGAGGATTTAATTTGTTTTAACAAAGGTAAGGTTTTACTGCAACCTGAGATGCTTCAGGGCATTGAGTTTCCAATCTGGGTAGACATGATTCTTCTCTAGGCCCCGTGACAGAATGTCTTGATACCCTAAGGAATACACCTGCACCTGCATCTGGTCCTAAAAATCTCCAACGTAATTTCCTATTTCTCTTGCTATAGGAGCTTATTGGACACTAGAAAGCAATTTACAGGCAAAGTCTAGGGTTCATCCAGGGTTTCTCTGAAATGTAATCATTGCCAGTGAGGAGAAATCCAAAGTCCATCAGTGCTGCCTTCTCCATGTTTCATCACTGGACATAAAGATCCTAGAAACCAGTCAACTGTGCCATTGCCTCCAGCAAGGATCGAGCTCTCTCTCTCACTGCTGTGTTTTCTCAGGGACACAAACAGTCTGAAGCAGCAAGAAAGCCTTGCTTTGTCAAAACATCCAGCAGCCAGCCACAGAACACGCCATGGGAATAGGAACAAAAGAGCATTTTCACTGAATTCCCTTTTAAAGAAAGATCCAGTTGTCTGACACCTGACTCACTCATTTTTACAGAAGCGTAACACGTTTGCAGGACCTTTATGAAAACACAAGCTCCATGCAAGGAAACACTTTTTTTGTTTCAGCACTCCAGCAGAGTGCAGCTGCTGCCTGCTGGGATGGAGCACTGGTTTCAGAGGAGTTGACCATCACACGCCACTTAACAATTATCACTCACTTATAATTCAGATGACTCCTTAATAGCTTTTTTGGGAATTTTTTTTTAGCTATGGTAGTACAGATGCTAAAAAACTCGATGAGTGAGTGTTGTCACAGCTTCCATCTGCTCACGACTCTGCTGATACTGACAGATGAAACCATCACTCATTAATTGGGTAAGTTTTGCTGCTTCTCATCATTCATTTTTTAACTGCAGTGGCCTGGTAGAACATGATTGCAACTACATGTGCAGCTCACAACTGCTTGGGGCAACGTGAATTAGAATTGTACCTCTGCCCCACAGGTAAAACCAATTGCAAAGGCATCTAAAATCATGGAATAATGGGATGGTTTGTGTTGGAAGGGACCTTAAAGATCACCTCATTCACCCCCACCATGGGTAGGGACACTTTACACTAGGCCAGGTTGCATCTACTATGCTGTGTATTTGAAAATGTTCATTAAAAACCCCAAATCAACCAACCAACCAAGCAAAAATAAACAAAACACAAACAAAAATCCTCTGAAGGTAAACAATGTGTGGGGCAAACCCTCACAGTTTAATAATCTCTGCATATACTGGAAAGAAACTGCCCCCTTTGCTCTAGATCACCATGTACATGATGAACTAGATGGTTAGAGTGGTCTTCTTCATAATATTTAAGTCTGGACCAAAGAAAAGAGAGGATTTAATGAACTGGACGTCACCATAGAAACAAGGAACTCACAGGTGGAACTGTGTAAATAATGGATATTTTATTTTTAAACACACACAAAAATCCCATTCTTTTCAATTAAGTCAGAGTTTTTCCTTCATTCTGTCTGACAAGAAAACAGAGAGTTGGACAGGCAGAAAGGAAATTTCAGTTTTAGCTTTTTATCTTGAATTTTATCATTTCTTTGCTTTTATCCCTAATTCAGTTTAAGTACCAATACTTCTGAAACAATGTTCTGTTGAACAGAACAATATGAAATGGCCATATATTTTCATTTCCCAAATTTGTTAATGGTTGCTGTTTTTCAGCCTCAATTATTTTAAAATGTAACCTTAACCCTCATTTTTCAATGACTAAACTTTTATTCAATCTAGTTCCCAGAAACTCATCTTACCCGAGTCATTATTGTACCCAGCTGCCTGGGCAAATTCTAATTCACATTTCATTTTCTTTTAACTTATGTTCCTTGCCCATTATAGAAGGACTTCCTGGCAATTCTGGAGATGACAAAAGTAGTGGTTTTGAAAGAACCAGGTGGGAATTATCACATGAATATACTATGGGATGGCAATAGTGGCTCATACATGTGTTTCACAGCTAATGGTGTTTTCAGAGCTGTAGATATTAAATTCCAGTACTTTTCCTTCCCTTCTTTCCTGAATGGAAGTCCAGCAAATGCTGAGAAGATGATTAAACTCAGATTTATCAGCAGGGCTTGCAAAGGTGGCAGTCCTTGTTTAAACCATCACAGTGTGTTCCTGCTGCCCAAGGACATAATAGAAATTTCTGCCCCATTACAGCAATTTTTACACCTTTTTCTCTGAGTCATCTTCCCTGACCATCCCCAGGCTGATGATCACCTCACCTAAGCTTTAACCAGCTTAGAGAGTCCACAGGGCTTAACTCGTCCTCTGGCCTCCCTCCTGAGTGAGGGGAGAGAGAAAAAGGCTGTTCCAGAGAACAATTTATCCACAAATGTCAGGAACCCAGAGGAGCTGGAAAGGAATAGCTCTTAGGAAGGAGCCACGGCTCTAAAGGGTTCAGACTTCGTTTAGGACAGAGAACTGAGGTGTTACTCACTAAAATCCAGAAAGACAAATTCTGTTCCTGGAGATGAAGTGGTGAATAAGAACTTATAAGGCTTGAGGTTAAGATTCTTATGGCAGAGACTGAAGAATCCATATCTATCCTATGCGGGAAATCCATGGCAGAGCTGTGCCCAGGTGATGCAGTACGCACCTGTGGCCCTACACTCTCCACATAGCCCTACACACTCCACATGGCCCTACACACTCCATATGGCCCTACACACTCCATATGGCCCTATACACTCCATATGGCCCTATACACTCCATATGGCCATACACACTCCATATGGCCCTATACACTCCATATGGCCATACACACTCCATATGGCCCTATACACTCCATATGGCCCTATACACTCCATATGGCCATACACACTCCATATGGCCCTATACACTCCATATGGCCCTATACACTCCATATGGCCCTGTACACTCCATATGGCCCTATACACTCCATATGGCCCTATACACTCCATATGGCCATACACACTCCATATGGCCCTATACACTCCATATGGCCATACACACTCCATATGGCCCTATACACTCCATATGGCCATACACACTCCATATGGCCCTACACACTCCATATGGCCCTACACACTCCACATGGCCCTACACTCTCCATATGGCCATACACACTCCACATGGCCCTACACTCTCCATATGGCCATACACACTCCATATGGCCCTATACACTCCATATGGCCCTATACACTCCATATGGCCCTACACACTCCACATGGCCCTGCACACTCCACATGGCCCTACACACTCCATGGCCCTACACACTCCATGGCCCTACACACTCCATATGGCCCTACACACTCCATAGCCCTACAAACTTTACATGGCCCTACACACTCCATGGCCCTACACACTCCATGGCCCTACACTCTCCATATGGCCCTACACACTCCATATGGCCCTACACTCTCCATATGGCCATACACACTCCACATGGCCCTACACACTCCACATGGCCCTATACACTCCACATGGCCCTACACACTCCACATGGCCCTACACACTCCATAGCCCTACAAACTTCACATGGCCCTACACACTCCATATGGCCCTACACACTCCACATGGCCCTACACACTCCATGGCCCTACACACTCCACATGGCCCTACACTCTCCATATGGCCCTACACTCTCCATATGGCCCTACACACTCCATATGGCCCTACACACTCCATGGCCCTACACTCTCCACATGGCCCTATACACTCCATATGGCCCTACACTCTCCACATGGCCCTATACACTCCATATGGCCCTACACACTCCACAGCCCTACACACTCCATGGCCCTACACACTCCATATGGCCCTACACACTCCATGGCCCTACACTCTCCATATGGCCCTACACACTCCATAGCCCTACACTCTCCATATGGCCCTACACTCTCCACATGGCCCTACACTCTCCATATGGCCCTACACACTCCATATGGCCCTACACACTCCATATGGCCCTACACACTCCGCATAGCCCTACAAACTTCACATGGCCCTACACACTCCACATGGCCCTACACACTCCATATGGCCCTACACTCTCCATATGGCCCTACACACTCCATATGGCCCTACACACTCCACATGGCCCTACACACCCCTTTGACATGGCTCAGCACTGTCCCATGGATAGCACATGGCACTGAAGACAAGGGGACAGTTTATTAAGGAATGATTTTCTTGAAATTGAAACACACAAGATTCCAACCACACTGTGATCCCTGATGAAAAATGGTCCAGAGATTTCCAGTCTAGTGGCAATCCAGCTGGGCCTGGAAGCAAAAGCTGTAGGATCACAAAAGCTCTATTTCTGCTCCCAGCACCATGATCTCAGCTGGGAGTTACAACACCAAAGGAATATCCCTGCTCATCTCCCATTAGTTTTGTGTCTAGGGTGCAATGTGGATGGCATTTGAATCTCTCTTTCCAGGAATTCCTCACCAGAAAAATTATTGTTGTACTGTTTGCCTCCCCAGGAAGAGCATTTAGGTGAATATAGCTTGGCTGTGTATTAAAGAGGGATGAAAAAGAAACATCCTAAAGGCTTTCCCAAGAAATGTGCTGCTGGTTCACCCACTGGAGGTTTGTCCTGTCTGCAGCTGTGTCTAGCAAAAAAACTTTCCTTAAATGATTCCAGGGCAGTTTGGCTGTGACACAACACCCTTTCTTTCCCCTGCCAAAGCTGATCCTGAACTTTTCCAATGGCAATGCACTTCCAGGCTATCAGCCTCACTGATGTGACTGAATTCACAGTGGGTCAGCATCAACATTTTAGCTTCAGCTGCTGCATTGGAGGAAAAGATTCTTTATGGATCCGGAAGCTTGGTTTATGCCTGGAGTGTGAAGATTTTGGTCATTATTACCAACAGAATTCATTCAACCCAACTTCAGACCTCCACAATGGTTGTGTTAATAAGCAAGGGAGAAAAATGGGCATTTGTAACACAACCTTCTCAGCAGGAGGTGGAAGCAGAAATAGGGCAAATTGAAGTTCTGTAAGTATTTGTAAGTGTCAGTGAGTTCTGATTTTGACCTCTTGACTATAAACTCAGTTTCAATATCTATCACTGATAAAGATCTCTCTATTTTATAAGTCCATTTTGAGGTGACATGAATTTATTCACTCTATCAGATGAACAAACTTAGAGAATCCTAGAATGGTTTAGGTTGGAAGGGACCTTAAAGTTCATCTAATTCCAACCTCCTGCCACGTGCAGGGACACCTTCCACTATCCCAGGATGCCCCAAGCTCCATCCAACCTGGCCTTGGACACTTCCAGGGATCCAGGGGCAGCCACAGCTTCTCTGGACACCCTGTGCCAGGGCCTGCCCACCCTCACAGAGCAGAATTTCTTCCCAGTACCTAATCTAAAGCTACCCCCTTTCACTTAAAACCATTCCCCCTTTCCCAAAAACATCTAAAAAGCATGATGATAAAGTCAGAGAAATTCAGCAACGAGCTGAAGAACGAATCAATGCTTGGAAAACAGAGATCAGTGAAGCAGTTTTTCTTGCATTTGCCTGAGAAAAAGCAAAGTTCGATCACAGCTTGGGTCCCCAGGGGTGCACAAGAGATTTGTTCAGATAAAGATTCTACAGAATGGATGCCAGAAATAAGCACAGACCCTGTGTCTGTCATCACATGTCCCTGGCTTCTCCCTCAAAATTCTTTCTTGTTCCTACCATCTCTAATACGAATTTAGCAGAAGACACTTTATGCAGTGTCACATGGATAAATCCATCAGTGCAAAGAAAAGCATCTTTGACCAAAGGGAGATGTATCCAAGCAGATCAAAGCTATCTAGGTCTGTATCCTGCTTAAAAAGGAGCCACAGAGGAAACTGTCAGGTGTAGAGAGATTTTCTTATCTATACCCTTCCAACTCCAGGAATTCATTAGCTTGGATTCAATCCTGGTCCTGTTGTTCTTGGGCACAGCTGCTTCAATAAGGGAGACACAGTGAAGTAATGTCTTCCCAGTGGTGCCAGGAGAAATAACAGCAGATAATTCAAAAGCTCTGTGAGACCAAGAGGCTGATGAGACACTCAATAAAAAATGTGAAACTGAAAAAAAAAACCTGCTCCATCATCTCTGTGTGATGGAAACATAATTCAAAATCTCTCTTTGCATCACCACACTACCTTCTGATTACCATCTCCTACGCCTTATCAGCTTCTTTCCTGTTGATTTACAGGGTAACTTTTAACAAGGATTAGATGTGATTCCCTGTAGGAATCATCACTTCCTTTCAATTCCTTGACATGCCTGGGAATGTCGCTTCCTTTCAACATCTTTCAGAGGAAGGACAGGAGGAGTGGGGCTGGAAAACAAGGGCTTCAAGTTAAAGATTGATTTGACAGTGAGTCACGAACCACATAATCACCAATGAGGCCTCATCACTTCTTTTTCTATTCAAATTCTGCTGCTGAGTTCACTTTTGTCACACCTTGGCTCATTCCAGGCTAGTGCATTTTAAGCACTTTGAACATTAAATTTTAGGCACAAACTGCAGATCACTCAAGGAACTCCCCCACCATTTGAGAGAGAGCCACGTTCAAGGGACAAGTCTGGAATATCCCATTCCAAAAGTGGAAAGCAAGACAGGGACAGGCTGGGAAAATTCTTTCATGCCAATCTACAGCTGGAGGTGTTCTCCATTTCATCAGCAGGGTTCTTTCCATCACAATTCAGATTTTTTTGGGGTGATCCAGACCTCCAGCATGACCTACTCAATATATCAGAGCCAGAAGCTAAAGGTGGGATTTGTCTGATCAAACGTAGACATTTAAATGTGATTATTTAGAGCTGAGATGGTCACCCTTAATTCCATATGTGTCCAGAGGGAAAAAATAGACATTGTCTAATCTACATTGAGGAGGGAATAAATGTCTGTCTCAGGCTCTACTTGGTAGACATCCAGAGCTACAAACTGAGGAAGGTGACTTGCTCATTTGTAGTGCAGATGCACTTGCAGGTATCAACATTTAATTAGATAAATCTTCTGCTAAATGCACATAAGCCAGGAAACTATCATTAATATCTGAGTAACTCCTGTGTCAGTCTTTCCTAGCCCCAGGGTTGGGAACAGGTCAGAAGAGTCTGGACAGGAGAAACAGAAATAAAAAAGGGTGCATGTGGATCAGCAGTGAGATTCATCAATTCTGATCTGGCAGAAAACACCTGGAGGGTTGGTGAGAGCTAGAAGAGGGTCCAGCACAAACTGGGGCAGCTTCACAGGAAGAGAGGGATGAAAACTCAAACAGAGGAGATTGGAAATGTTGATGTAAGAAATAGCCTGGCTCCACTGCCTGGGGAAGTTGAGTATGAAGTAATCACTGCTCTCCTTCCTTTCTTGTCTGCCTTTGGCTTTCATTACTCTGCTTTATCAGTTTAATTCCTTCTCCAGAGCAAAGGAGTCAGATTCTGGGTCCTGTTGAGATTTCATTTCCTTCAAATTCTCTTTTTCATTCAGGCTGTAAGTGATGACTGAACGGGGACGGACACATAGGGTCAGCACATGCCCCCTATTTCTTCTCATATAAAGTTTCCTAAAGAATTTAAAGCATTTAAGAGGAAGAATCCATCATGAAACTAATGGAAAAAAGAAACCAAACAGAAAATCTCAAGGCAGTCATTGCCTCTGAAGCATTAAAGGCATGGCACAGCAGCAGAAGGAGAGAAAACAGTGCTGTGAAGAATAAAGAAATAATGAGCAGAACATCTGGGCATGAGAGGCAGAGTAGGAGAGAAAGGGGGAAACATCAGAAACCCCATTTGGTCGATGTTTGTGTTCATCAACACAGCAAGGGGGTAAAGCCAAGGCAGCAGAGCTGAGTTCCTGCAAAATGGAGGAACCCATAAGTTGTTCTTCCTATTTTGCCACCCAAGGACAGGGCTTCCCATGCAGAGAATTATCAGTGCAGAAAACAAGGCCTCCAAACAGAGATAATAAATAAATATAATTAGTTATTTATAATTTTAAATAGTATTGCCATTATTGTTTTTGTGCCATGTGGACACCTTGGAGAAGGACTCATGAACTCTAACATTTTATATTCCTGTTCTAAGTCCTGTAGAAATACAGAACACAGAGACTGTTCATGCCCCAGATCCAAGTTCTGTACATGACCCTCTTTGTGTCACCTGCCACAAAAGGTGGATTTTTCTTTCACATCACAGTCACTCAGAAACA
The DNA here is from genome assembly GCF_009650955.1 of Corvus moneduloides. NCBI lineage: Eukaryota > Metazoa > Chordata > Aves > Passeriformes > Corvidae > Corvus > Corvus moneduloides. Next base: position 3,188,538 of record NC_045476.1, read on the forward strand.
GTTCACAAGCCCCTACAGACTTCCTAAAAGCTCACAATCCCATTTCATACCTTGCAGCCACAGTGAGGAGAAATAAATTCTCAAAAAATGTGTATACTGAATTGTTCTATGGGAACTTCCATGCAGGAATAGTCAAAGAGGGGAAGACGTAATTGCGAAAAAACAGAATTTTATTCACCAGTCAGGAGGGATTTCTTCCCTCTTTCAGCTGTTTCTGACAAGCAAAGGAGTTATTTCCCATCTTTCTCGTTCTTTGAAAGAAACAAACTGGTAACATTTCTCCACTACCTGCCATCATTAGTAAGTCTTAGTGCTGAACAAACAAAAGTATGTTCAGCAATATTCATTTTCCCCAAATAAGAAACAGTTTGTGTGCAGCAGGAGGAATGCAAGAGGAATCAACACCCTGCACTTATGACTGCTTAACTTCTGAAAAGTTACTGCATCTTCAGGGAGTTTTGTGGTGAAACATCTCGCAAAAATTTAACCAGTAAGGAGGTGATAAGAGTTTTGTTGATATCTCATCCTTTAACTAAGGAGATAAAGCTTTGTTGGGAGGGAGGGTGGCAGGATCTGGCTTGAAGTAAGCACCATATAATGAAAAGTGAGCTTTGAAGTCAGGATTTAAAGAGTTTAGAGTGAAATGTAGTCCCAGAGGTGAAATGAAACAAATTTAAAACATATCTACAAAAATTTAAGAAAAAAATTTAAAATATTTAAAACTTAGAGGAAAAGGACAGCAAGCAGGATCTATGGAATGAAAAGGCTTTCAAACAAAAAATACACCAGAATCCTTCACTGGAAGATTAATCTCTCGGAGGGGATATGGTTTCTTTACTCAAAGCCACATAAAGTATGGAAGTCGTTGCCACAGGATGTGGAGAACAACTCAAAGATGCTCAGCGAGCCTGGGAAAATCTTCCCAGCGATTCAGCCTGCAAAGACTGGGGGAGCAGAACAGGGAGCAGCTGGGTTCTGCTCAGAGTGAGAGCCTGAAAGGATCCAGTCCCTTCCTGCCTGAGTGGGTGATAAAATTTAATCACATTGAGATTCAAAAGCCTTTCCAATGGCTCTGGGCTTCCTCTATCTCTGAGTTGTGTCCTTTCAATTTGGAACAGGCAGGGGGAGGAGTTCAGAGTGAATAGTCCCCAGCTGTCAGGGTTATTCTGGATTTGGATGATAAAGAACAAACTGGCTGGTGAAATGGTCTCTATTCACCTGGGGAGTTCTATGAATTCCTGAATCCAAACAATAGCCATTGCATAAGAAGTAGGGCTCATGATCAGCTCCTGGCATCATTCTGGGGGTAGGGGATGAGAAACAGGCTTTTTTTCCCTTTTTTCCTTGCTTATGCCACTTCTGGACCAGGGAAAAACTGGGAAGCTCTTCTGTAAAGCACAAAGAGGGTCTCAAAACCACATCCCTGGGGGTGAAATGAACTGCCTGAAGTACACTGAGCTTTTCTCACTTCCACCACAGCACACAGTTTGTCTGCCCAGAGCTGGGCAGCAGAATAGAAACGAATTTATGCATGAGATGAACAGCAGGACCCTGATGGAAACACTCCCCTCTGATGGAAACACTCCCAGCAGCTAAAATGCAGAACGGTTTGCTTTAGAGGACACTGGTAACACAGATATCTACGCTCTGCCCTCCTTTACTTCTGCACTAAAATGTGCTGCAAGAAAAAGGGGAGGCAAATCTCCCCTCCTTCATCACAGACAATGTGTTTTATCGGCTTTTCTCTGCGGTTTTATCAATTCCAGTCACAGCAGAAGCAGTTTGGACAGGACTCAGTAAATGGACCCTGATTTCCAATTAGTTCCTTTGCCATTCTTTGCCCTTCTCTCCTTGGTGCTGGCCACAGGCAGCTGCTGCTGCGGTCAGGAGGAAATAAAGACAGGATATTAAACTATAAATTTCTTCACTCGCTGCCTCAGTTTCTTATCTCAGCAATAGCACAAGTATCCTTCATCAAGATTACAGAGATCCCAGTGTTAATCCCTGTAAAGGGCTTCGGATCATGGGAGAGATGCACAAATTATTACTGAGACGAGGAGGGAAAATGAGCTGCTCCAGAGCAGCACTTTGTGTCACATCCTGTCCCCAAAGCTGCTGTCACCCAGGAAAAAATTATCCAGGTGTCTTTTCTTTTTAATTTTCTTTCTTCCTTTTTTTTTTTTTTTTTGGTTTTGTAGACATTTTGTAACTGCATTACCTAAAGTAAAGAAACAGATTCCTGACCTCTGATAATAACCAGGAATGGTTCTTGTGCACTCCCATTGATTGAATTTTTGTCCTTTCAACATTTCCCCGAGCTCATTCAGCAGCAGTGATGCTCCTCTTGCCATGAAGTGTTTGCTTTGACACTGCTGAAAACCCCTCCAGGCACCACAGGAAATGGTGAAAAACACTTTGAATTGTCAGCTCAATGTGCATGAACTGAAACTCACCTGGAGAAGAGTCATTGAGAGGGTTCAGGGCCGTTGCCCTCCGGATCTTCTCCAGACAAGTCTCTTGCTCCTTTTTAATGATGCAGTTGGAATGGGTTGCTGAAACCTGAAATATGGGGGGAAATGGGAAAAAAAACCCCAGTTACAAAATTAAAATAGTTACAGTTACAAAAAAAACCCAAAAACATTTAAAAAATTAATGGTGAGGTTATCAGGAAGCATCGGGAAGATTTAAGGTTCCATTACAAGAAAAAAAAAGAAGGAAGAAGAAAGAAAAATATCATTCAAAGTTGAACAAAAACTGTAACAAACTTCATTTTCTTTCCTTCACTTTTACTCTTCTTTTTTCTTCTTCTAGCAGGTCTAAGGCCAAATGAAGTAATTTAAATTCTCATAAATTATTTGGGGATTTTATATTGTTCCTCCTGTCAAAATGTGATTTCTAACGTGTTTGCTTTTTTTTATTTAATTCCTTCTTCATAAAAAGCTTAAAAAAGGATATCTTTTAAATAGGGAAATAATTTAAAGAGGAATCAGGAATCAATTTAGGCTTGGTTTGATCCTCCACCAGTTTCTTGTGAGTCTTTGCACAATTCATTAAAATCTCTCTGGAATCCAAACCAAATTAAAAGCTGTTTCTCTTATTCTTTCACCTTGTTCATTCCTCAGTGTTAACTTTATTTATTCCCAGAGAATTCACAGCAAATTCTTTTGCCAAAAAGAATACAATGCCAATTAAACCAGGCTGGCTTGATCCAAATATTTTCCTTCTCTTTTTCTATTTTTCTATCTTTAACTCTCTAATACACCCCACTACAACAAAAAAGTAAAGGGGAAAAAAGAAGGGAATAAAAATTTTGTTTATGAGAGGAACTCTGCAGGCAACACAATCCAGGCAATCCCAAAGCAGCAACAAAATAACAATGTGACCCATTTCTGGAAATCAATCCAGGATTTCATTCCTATAGCAGCCAGGGGCCAGGGAATATCATTCAAGGAGAATAAAACCTCAGGTTTCATGAGATCACTTTACAGGGGCACAGCTGAGGTTCAAACCCCACTCAGTGAAAAACACCATGAAAATCAGTGCCCTGGCTGAAGGTGGGCAAGGTCCTCCTGGTTCACTGGAGCAATTTCATTATTTCCTATTTCCCATCCCATTTCCTTCACTCTTGACAATGGAAAACCACAGAGGAAATGGAGTGTGACCCGTTTCCCCTTATCTGCTAAGTAGGGACAAGGAAACGGGGAAAGAAATACCCAAATTTAAGCTACTCTAGCTTGTTTTGGAGCCCCATCTGCACACTTCAGCTTTTCTTCCCTCACTTCCCAGGGAGTGGAGTGAACAGTTGGGATCAGGGATGCACCAAAATACCATCATGCACTCAACACACCCTGACAGCAAATCCCAAGGCACATGAAATCCTTTCAGCAGCTAAAGTGGCTTATAAAAAAGGGGGAGAAAAATTTTTACACAGGCAGATAGTGACAGGACAAGGAGGAACAGTTTTAAAATAAAAGAGGGGAGATTTCGATCAAGACTCAGGAAGAAATTCTTCCCTGTGAGGGTGGGCAGGCCCTGGCACAGGGTGTCCAGAGAAGCTGTGGCTGCCCCTGGATCCCTGGAAGTGTCCAAGGCCAGGCTGGAGGGGCTTGGAGCAGCCTGGGACAGTGGGAGGTGTCCCATGGGAGGAGTCTGGAATGAGATTTCTCTTTAAGGTCCTTTCTAACCCACACCATTCAGTGAGTCTGTAATAATCCAGTTTGATGGTGCTTGTGTTGTGCTTTTGTTTGTGTGATGATGCTCTGAACCATCTGCACACTTCCAGCTTTGCAAAAAGCCACCACCCCTATTTCAGGGACAGAGAGGGTTGCTTGCTGAACTCTCCTGGAAAGCTTTCCTCACCATTTGTAGGAACTCATAATGCTGCACAGTTTCATCATCTCCGAGATCCCAGTAATAAATTTCAGCTATTTTCCCCCAAGAGACACACCAGGCACAACCACATTATTAGATTTGTTTGTCTTCAAAACAAACATGGTTCTGTTTTAAGGGCTCCCAAGTGCCTGGAAAAGATAAACTGTCACAGATCTCTAGGATCTCCCAAGAACATAAGGGCTTTTGCTACATCATCCCTTAAGCCTCCCCAAAGATAGAGAAAATTGCATTGGCTGACATTGAAATTCTTAGAATATATTTTTAAAAGATAAAAGGGAAATAGCAAAGAAACCCAGAGTTCTGCTGCTAGTGCAGGTTCACTCTTCACAGTTGTCCAGGTGTGAAAAGAGTGGTCAGGGGTTGTCTCAATACACAAATGTGGCAGCTTCTGTACAGCTCATCAGGTACCAGTTGGAAAAGCTGTCATTTAGTAATAATATTGTTATTATTATTACTATTATTACTATTACTACTACTGCTAATAATAATAATGCATTGTCTATGCAAGCAGGATGTGACTGAACAAAAGGAAATATTTCTTCACACACTTATTGTTAACTTGCAGAACTTACAGAACGCTTCAGCTTGAGACTGTGGATGTTAAATGCTACACACAGATGCAGATATTTATCCAGAGTCCATCAAATGATGGAGGTTAGGGAGACACTAGCACAGGTTATTCCAGGCTGCCCCTGGATCCCTGGAAGGAAGTGTCCAAGGCCAGGCTGGATGGGGATTGGAGCAATCTGGGATAGTGGAAGGTGTCCCTGCCCAGGGCAGGGGGTGGAACTGATGATCTTTAAGGCCCCTTCCAACCCAAACCATTCCGTGATTCTATTCTAGAATACTAAGAAACCCACTATGGCCATGTCCTCAGAGACATTTGACAAGCAGGTTTAGATTCAATCCACAGTGAAAAAACAAAAGAGTGTGATTTATCCTTACTTTTTTTTTGGTATCTTCTTTGCTAGATCTGTATCAAAGCCAGGACTTGATTGATTATAAAGCAAGCCAAAGGTTAAAAGCTCAGACTTTACTGTTCTCCTTGCAGACTGGCACATCTAGTCAGATGTCTCTGACTAAACTGATTAAATTTAGTCAACTGTATCTCAGTAAGTCTGGCTTAGGAGGCTCAGGTGGGGACAGAGAGAGCACCAGAGCCACGTGCTTCACCTGTCCATGCAGCTTTGCTCAAGCTTTCAGTGCTGCCAGATTATTCTGGTGTGACTTCCCATAACCAACTCTGTGCCATTTTGTAGCACTTCATCAACAGATTTTACAAAAATAATTTTGGGGAACATGGAAACTGAAAGCAAAGGAAGGGAGGAAGCATCAACCTCAGTGTCAGAGAACATGAGCTGCCTGTCATCCATCCTAACAAGCAATTCCGTATCTGGGAAAATCAAAAAGGCTTGGATTGTTAATAACAAAAGGTTTGTCTGTTGAATGCAGAGAGGCTTTAATGTTATCACATTTTCCTGAAAGGATCCACGGGTTTGATGTTTCTCCATTGACCATGGAGTGGTAGAGCCTTTAACCTGCCAAGTCAGGCCCAAGTGGCAGTGTAAGCTTGAACTCCACGGCCTCCTGATCCCATTTCTTTTGCCCCGAGGACATTTGCAATTTCCTGTGTTCAGCAGAGACAGTCTGGTTTCAGTTTCCCAGAAGAGATCAATGATGTGTGCAGTTAAAGTCTGTTTTGACACGCACTAGAAAAACCAAGAATCCAAGTCGACAGTGCATGAAATTCACAGGTTTTTGAAAAATTTATTACTCTCAATGAAGTGAAAGATTTTGACTCACATCAGTTTAGAAAAGGTGTATATTCATTTAGATACAAAGACAGCAAAAGGGTCAATATCTGTTTAGTTCTGAGAGAACACAAGAAGTTGGCAGGACATTGTAGATGTACAAGAAATTCAGAGCTTTCATTTTCCTTCCTTGGCTTTTATTAAGGTGGCCAGCACAAATATAAACTGCTATGTGCTGTGTGTAATTTCCAGCACTTAACTCTTTGCTCTTCCTTTGGCATTATGGTAAAATTAATATCAGATTTTTATATTGCAACTTACATATTTACAATAAATTTGGTCTATATATTTATATTTTTATATATATTTATAGAATATAAATTTGGTCTATATAATTATATATATATACCAACAGTGCAGAACAGTCCAGCCACAAAACCTGAACTGTCTTTGACTACATTCAGTTATTCAAAAAATACCATTTTGCCCATTTTATTCTCAATAAGAATATCACAACTACTATAAAACTTGATTTCCCTGCACGAGTCAACTCAGTGGATCTGCAGAAGTGAGATGTCACCAGTATTCCTGAGAAACTCCAGGGTCAGAAAATCTGCTTTGAAGTCCTAGTAATGACATGATGGTGAGCTGGGAATTCATTTGGCATTTCTATAAAGACCAGACCAAATATGGTAATTCAGTACCACTGGCTGTTCTTCCCTCTTCTGCATTTTTGTGCTGCATCTCTGAAGTCCTGACTTTTAACTTTTTTTTTTTTTAAGGAATGTGAACATTTCCACTCCATTCAGGATATATCATATCAGGCACTGTGACAATGAGAGAGGTAAAGAAGGACAGGCAAGAATCAACAACAACAACGACAGCAAATCTTCATTAAATCCTTCATGGATATGGGTTTACATCAACACAAAGATGAATTAGGGTGTGATTCAACTTTTGCCTAAGTGTTGTTTCTAAAATAATGCAAGAGAGGAGTTTAATCTGCAAGGTACATGAGATCACTCACTTCAAGCTGAATTACACACATTTTACTAATTGTTATGACTTCCAGTATTGGAAAGTTAGCTTCAAGAATGATAAAATGTTCTGTGAGCATTGCCAAAAGCAGCTCACTTTGTCATGGAAACAATACCATTAGATTGAGTCCCCGTTCTCACCAAGCAATGATTCAGCTGGTCAAACCAGGGCCAGGATTGCAAAATGTTGTGTTAAAAATAGAGGGGTTTGGGAAGGAGCTCTGATTGTCTGGATTTTCTTCCAGAACTGATTTGCATCATTGCTGGGCCCCACAACAGCGGCTTGGCAGTCCAACAAGTTGCTGTCCCCAGAAAGGTCTGAGGTTTGTCACTTGACTGCGTTTTTTGTCTTCCCGTGTAAATGGCACCCAAACCGCTGTGATTTCAAACTTCTCACTGAGTGAGGGGGTAAAGCCATTGGGAACTCATTCAAACCCAGCCACAATGGTGCAATCTGCAGCAGAGTTTGGATGCCATGGTTTAAGCAAATTGTGCAGGGAAAAAAAAAAAAAAAACCACCAGCAGAACCCGCTGCCAAGAAAAGGCATCGATCCCTTTCAGAGCGGCTGCTGTGAATTTAAGATATGGGCACCTTCTAACACTGATGGCTGCTGGAGAGATGCACATCCCACTGCAGATGAAAAAATAGCAGTAGCACATTCAACAGTTCCCTTCTCTCAGTGGATGCCTTCTGAAGTGAATGCTCGACAAAAGATGTGTTACACAACATGGAGTAAACCTGGTTTTGAGTTTGCCTGAACTGTCTTTTTGTAGTATCATAGAATTATGGGATGGCTTGGATTGGGAGGGACCTTAGAGATAATTTTTTCCAATTTTCCTGCCATGGACAGGGACACCTTCCACTATCCCAAGCTGCTCCTAGCCCCGTCCAACCTGGCCTTGGACACTTCCAGGGATCCAGGGGCAGCCACAGCTTCTCTGGGTAATGTGTTCCAGGGCCTCAGCACCCTCATGGTAAGAATTTCTTCACAATATCCAATCTGAACCTACTCTCTTCCAGTTTAAAACCATGTCCCTTTGTCCTGTCAGCATAGGCTCTCATAAACAGTCTCTCTCCGTCTTTCTTGAAGGTTCCCCAGTTGTAAATCCCCTCTTTGAGCATTGTGAAGCATTCCCAGGAGAGCTGAGGACTTCCATGGGAAGTATCATCTTGGATCAAACCAACTTACCCCTATCTCTAACAGCAGGTGATGCTTCTCAAAGCCTTGTACTGGCAAGGATGAACCACTCACTGGAAAAGTGATTAAAAATCCTGCTAGACACAATGTGCTTGAGATAAGAGTTTAACAGCCCTTCTGATTGCTGATTTTATTTCATAAAAATGGCTTTCTCCAGCAATTCCTGAGAATTTCTTCTCCAAAGATATAATTCTGAAGTACAACTCCCAGTAGGACAGGTTGGATTCTTCCTTCATTCATCAGAGGCCAACACAGGGTAGAAAAGCTGATAATCTCCTGCCAGCATGGCAATCCCCACTTATTTTTCAAATTGTTCAAAGGAAAGGGAATTTAAGAAATCGGGGTCTACTCCCTTACAAAACTTTATGGGAAGATTCTCACCACTTTGAAAGCTTTTAATAGTGGAGCAAAATTGGGTTGCATGGCCTCACTGCAGGAGATCAGGGGTCCAGGGCTCGCAAATATCACTGACAATCACTTCCAAGGACACTTCCCAGCTCCTGACACAGGCTAGGACACGGCAGAGCTGTTGGCAAAGAGAACAGCCCAGTGAGGATCCAGGGTTTGGCCAAGTCTCTGTCACAGCAAGAGATTTCCTGGATGGGGGGTTACAGGCAAGTCATGCATATGTAAATTGCTGGAATTTGTGATTGACAAAGGAGGATAAATAATGAGTATTTTTTTCCTCTGTGGTCAGACTGCTCCAGCCTCAGGTAACCATTTCAGATTTAACACAGAAGTTCAGATTGATCAATTAATAAAAATTACTGGAGAGGAAGTTGAAGAGTGGGATCCCTGTTTTTTAACACATCGTGCCCAGCTGAGAAATGAGGATTTATATTGACATAAATCTGGGATGAGATGTTCAGATTCAGCTGAACACCTGAAATGAGGGAGCTGAAATAGAAACACTTTGATTTCTGAGCAATCTGGGACACGTGGTTCATAGAATCTGAGGAACTGCTGATCCAGAGGGGTAAACCTGTAGGTGACCATGATCCTGCTTTCCCAGCTCCCAGATTTTCTCTGTTAGATCAATCTGCTGACTTGGCAAAATGACTGGTTACTCTGAAGCCTGAAATTCCCATATAAACTCTGAACAGGGGGGTCCAGATGATCCTTAAGAAGGTCCTGGACCATCATTTTTACAGCTGTATTTTCTGTCAGCAACAGCAACGCAGAGGCACATTCTCCTCACCTATTTTCTCCAGAGGATTTTCAGGAAAGGTACACCTTTTTCACTCTTGAGGCAGCGCTGGCAATACAGGAATGTCGCCTGTTTATAGCAGCCCTGGAACTCTGTATCAGCTGCCAGAGCAACCCAAAATCAATAGGATGTAAAAGATAACCTAAAGCTTTAACCTGCTTTTCCTGGTCTACAGATTTTGTGTTTAAAGCTTCAGTCCCTCCCACTCTTTGCCTTCACCCAGACATCCCTGTCTCTGGTGGCTTTCTCTGAATGATGGCAACTATCCATCACAGGTGTCTCCAGGGAGAATCATCATGGAAGCACAGGGTAATTCAGGTTGGAAGGGACCTCCGAAAGACTCCAGCTCAACCTTCCACTGGGAGCAGGGTCAGAAGCAGGATTGGTAAAGCTTCTCACGGTTTTTTCCACCCAGGTTTTGGAAAACTCTGAGAATGAGGACTGCACAACCTCGGTGGAGCTTACTCCAATGCTTACCTCTCCTCAGGGTGAAAAGGATTCTCTCCAGTATGACCCTCCCTTGTTTCAGGTGACACACACAGTTCATTTTCCTGCCACACATCATGATGAGAGCCCCGGCTCTTTCCTCCTCTTGGTCTCCTCATAGATACCATGAGGCTGCTACAAGGTTGCCCCCAAATTTTCTCTCCTTCCACCAGTAAAAAAAGCCAAATTTCCTCATCCTCTCCACACAGGCCATCTCGGTGTCTCTCCTTTGAACTTGCTGTTGTTGGCTGATGTATTTTATATATTGAGGAGCCTAAACTGGATGTAATATTCCAGAAGTAGTAGATTTAGATTAGATATTAGGAAGAAATTATCTTTTGTGAGGGTGGTGAGGCCCTGGCACCGGTTGCCCAGAGAACCTGTGGCTGCCCCTGGATCCCTGGAAGTGTCCAAGGCCAGGGCTTGGAGCAGCCTGGGATAGTGGAAGGTGTCCCTGCCCATGGCAGAGGGTGGAACAGGATGATCTTTAAGGTCCCTTCCAACCCAAACCATTCCATGATTCTGTGATTTTATAAGTGATCCATCAAGTGCGGAGTAGAAGGGAATAAACACTTCCTTTTATCTACTGACTTTGTTCTTGTTAATTCAGCCCAGGATACTGTTGGCCTTCTCTGCTTTCCTCAGGACTCATGCAAAGTGTGCAGAGTCAGGGCTCCCAAAAATTCTTGTGTGGTTCATCACACTGCATAGAACTGTTGGGGAGGTTCTCTGAGGGAATCTGTGCTAACATCAGGCCTCTCTCACCGGAGGGACATCGGGAAACAGAGAAGCTTTCAGGAGCTCTGCAGCTGTCGTGCTGCTGGATGCCACATTCATTTGCAAAGCCAGCTCTTGTCGCTACTTGTTACTATTTGCCCATTTATACTTCATTACATTTAAACAAAACCCTGAAGAGAAAAGGTCCCCGACAGGAAATTTGTTTTGTAGAGGCTCCCAGCAAGTTCAGTGGGAGCCCCATCTGAGTCACACTTGGAACAGGAACACATTGATGAGCAGCTACAGCAGGCTGCAGAAAAATTTTCTACGCACACACGCACATACCCTGCCCAGGGGAGGAAGCTTTAATTAATCTGCTAATTAAATTAAAGCTATTTGCCCTCAACTATCACACACGCTCTTCCCTTTCTCTTTTCCCTGCAGGCAGCTCCAGTGAGTGCCTCGTGATGCAGATCTTACTCCAATATTCCCTAAAGGGGCTCCGGGAATGGGGAGAGCACTGGAGAACAGAGGCAAACAGCTTGTTACAGCAGTGGTAATTGGGAGTGCTCAAGCTTATTCTCAATTTTCCTCCTTCTTTCAGTGCTCAGAGACATTGGGTTGGGTATTGTGCTAAAGTGGAGGATGAAAAAAAAATTCCCTCACTACTAAAAAACCCCACTGAGTTCCCAAAAAAATCAAATCTTTGCACAAAAGGCTGTACTTAGAGTTGTTTTCTCAGCAAACCTTTCTTTCTCCTTCTTGTTTCTGGAAGGTTTCATCACTATTTTGCTGTAAAAACTCAAGGAGGGGAATAAAGTACATTTTCCTGAAGAAAAGAAGGGAGCAGAGTGAATGGGGTATCAGAGCACCAGCGTGGAGCCCAGCTAAAGGGATCAGAAAGGAAAAGATGGGGCAGCCACAGCTTCTCTGGGCAACCTGTGCCAGGGCCTCCCCACCATCACAGGGAAGAATTTCTCCCTCATATCTTATCTAAACCTGCCCTCTGTCAGTTTTAAACCATTCCCCTTTGTTCTATCACTATATGCCCTTGTCAAAAGTCCCTCTCCAACTCTTTTGGAGGCCCCATGAGGTGTCCTTCAAGTAATCCAGTTTAGGGGTAAGGAAAAATTTACTTGGAGTTTTAAAAGGTGATGCAACCTCCTCCATGGGGAAAAAAACCCCAAAACTTAAGCAACCAAACCAAACCAAACTGAAAAAGAAAATAAACAAACAAAAAAACCCCAAACAAACAAAAAACCCTAAAACAAAACTAAACAAAAAACCCTAAAACAAAACTAAACAAAAAAACCAAAACAATACAAATAAAAAGAGAAAAAAACGAAAAAATAAGAAAGGGGGAAAAAAAAAAAGGTGAGATATATTAACATATTACTGAAGCATGGCAGAAGATATTGAAACCGAATTTTCCACACAATAAAAAAATCCAAATTTTCCCCCTCTGAAGTTATTATCCACCGTGATCCTTCAGTCTGGGTTTATACCACAGAGAATGATACTAATGCCACTTTTATTAGGTGATCTAGCAAAGCAGAGTTCCTACTTTCATGACTGTCTGCCTACCGAAGGGCACCTTATCTCTGCTTTTCGGGCTGTCTCAATGCTGTGCTGCTGAGGAGCAGCAGGAAACACCTCTCTCACAGCCAGTTAATGTTTTGGACACTCAGTTTTGATCAGTATTTATGGCTTAAGTTATCAGGGTGAAAACAAAGAGAGACTTGCAGTGTCAGTGTTTGTTTCCTGCTGGCAACAAAAATGGGATCCCAAGGTGACTCGAGTGGCAGCAGATCCAGCACTGGGGAACCCCATCTCCATCCCCATCCTCCTTCTTGGAAACTCTTATCTGTGCCTTATTTGTTCACCTTCAGCACCCCAGGCTGTACAGGCCAGCAGAAGTGCTGTGTACATGGTTGATCACCAGCATTCAAATATCTGGAAACAACTCTTGAACAGAAACTTTTCAATGCAGTTCTCAGGAAATAAAATCTCTGGTGGTACACAGTGATGTCCTGACAGTGAATAACCAAGCCCTGGGTAGATAAATCCCTGCCAGAGGAGTGATCAGTTCCACCAACACAGTTCCCCCACTGATGCAGCAGGAGGGATTTGGTATGTTTGTAATTCATAGTTGTTTAACCACACGTAGCATCTCTGTCTTGGGCATTTGTAAGCTTAAAAATGACAATTTAATGACATTTAATGATGCCCTGGACACCACTGAATGTAGGAAGACACATTACCTGTTTTATAGTGTTTGTCTCATTAAATGTTTTAATTTCTCCATTAATGCAGATTAACAAATAATGACTTTCAGCTGGAGATTTGGCCTTTGTCTTTAACCCTATAACCCTATATATTATAGTCATATTATTTATATTTTATATATATTATATTTTCAGAGCCTGAGAACATGCAGCTCTGGACTAGGATTATGCCTTTTGATCTGGTTGCAGCACAAATGTACCCCTCTCAAGGACATGCAATGAACAGGTGATGGAAAATAGCTTTGGACCTCAAGTCCCCATGCCTGATGTTTCAAAGGAACAATAAAACCACAAAATTCTTTCAGAGATGCCATAAAAGAGAGGCTCAGACTCACAGCCATCAGGGATCTGTGTATTAGCCACAAAAAACCCAAAATAAGCAGTAATTAATTACTGACATCTTCAGAAGAGCTTGAGAGACAGGGAAACACAATCACACCCAGCTCCTTTCTTCAATCACAAGAACTGAATTCCAGAACATCTCAGACAAGGTATAACAATTAGAGGGGTTTTCTTTTTACACGTTTTGAAAAATTCAGACACGTCCACCTCAATCCATTTTGTGAGGAGTTAGGAAGAGCAGATACAGGAGGAGAGCGGAGATGGAACCAGGAAATGACCAGAAAAAAAAAAAAAACAGATGAAACCGCTGGTCCAAATTACACTCAGGGCAAAATATCCAGAAATGTTTCCTACTAATATCTGGAGCCTTCCTACACCCTAGAAAACATTCCCTGATTGAAGCTGACCCTGAACACTCACGATTTTAATTTTTTTTTTTTTTTCACATAGCTAGGGAATGGGATCCCCAAAAGTTGAGATTTTGGAAAGGTAAAAATTTGGACTAGAATGGAACAACATAGTTGAGAGCAGGTCTTGCTGCAGGTGTGTTACACATCCAGCTTCCTCGTTCTCCTTTCCAAATTTTTTCCTGTTTTTTTTTCCCTTTCCTAACATTTTATGTATCAGTATCATTATTTATTATTGCTGTATCAAGAATACTCTGCCATTGTAAACTCTAACTTAAAGTGCTTATGAACCATGATGTAAAAATGCAACTTACTACTAAATCCTGCAAGAAGCGCATTTCCTATCCGTGTGTGAGTCCTTATCCAAAGGCTTTGCTTCATGTGGCATCAGGATAGGAGCATAAAATGTGTGCAAAAATGAATTTATCATACATGCACTGCTCATGAGACCTTCTTAGAAAATCCTACCAGTGATCACGCAACATTTCCTGAGCCTAACCTCTAGGAGGTTTCGAAAAGTTGAGAAATGTCTTACGAAATATCACTGCAGAATTACTAGAAAACAAACTTAAACCAACAAAACCCAGTGCCAGATTGCATACCCGCCCTCAAATCTCTATTTTACTCTTATTTCACTGTGGGGTAGGGTTTGATTTAAGGAGGGACTACATGCAGGGACTGAGATGGTCTTCTGTTACCAACAGATCTCCCCCTTAAAGGGTGACTTCATTCCAAACAAACCAGCAGGGCTTGGATGCATTTCAAACCCTGACAGATAAGCCACAGGTCTCACTGTCAGAGCCTTGTCATGACCCAGATTCTGCTCCAACATGTTCTGCCTTTTGTGCTACACAGAAATTTCCTCAAAGGGACACATCACTAAATAAAGACAGATTCGGGGTGGATTTTATTAACCTGGCAGTGCAAGTCCTGTTGTCCTCAGCTCCAACAAGGTGCAGCAGTTAATCTGCATTTAATAAAAAGTTCATAAAAAGGCATTTCTGAAGTGTTGGCAGGTACAGGGACATTGTGGATGCAGAACTGCTGGCACAGGGGCTCTCTCCCAGGGTAGCAGATGCCTCAGCTGTGCTGTTTGCAGCTGACTGCAATGCCCAGGCTTTGAGACTCAGATCCTTTTCCATACTTAAACAAGAGAGAATTTTTCTTTTTCAAGAAAGGGAAAAAGAAAAAAAAAAGGCTTTAGAGCCGAAGTATAAATGGTTACAGCTCTACTTTACAGATAAGAAGTGCTGGCTGATACATTCAAGCATCTCTTCCCCAATTTAATGTGCTAAAGGTGTAGTAAAAGTGTCAATAACTTGGCACCCTGGAGAAAGAGGTGAGAGTTCTGCTGGGGTTTTCGTGCATGTCATATTAATGGGGTCCTTGACTGTTGACTAAGAGAGCCCAATCTTATGTATTTGAGCTTGAAAATGCTGGATACTACTTCACCTGTGACATGGAATTACAGAACATGCTCAGTTGCAAGGGGCTCGCAAGGACCATTGAGGACCTGCACAGGACGCCCCAAAAATCCCACCAGGTGAGAGAGAATTGTCCAAGTGTTCATTGAGCTCTGTCAGGCTTGGTGCCATGACCACTTCCCTGGGAAACCTGTTCCAGTGCCAGACAAACCTCAGGTAGAAGAAACTCTTCCTGACACCCAACCACATCATAACCTCACTGACGGTGGTTCTGCAATCCTCAGCCATCCCTGATGTCCACATGCTTTGATGTGTCTTGATGTTTTATCCACCCCAGCAGCACAAGCCAAATTTTGCCTCTTTCTCAGTGGTGGCTGCTGAAAGCCACACAAAAATTGCAACCCAACCTCAGAATACCTTCCCTGGCTGGCAGGGCGGCCATGAGTTCATACCTGTGTCTTTTTCTTAGTACACCAAAACCTCAGAAGAGGTTGCTGCTCAGTTACAGCTGGATATCCCCAATAAATGCCTGCCCAGGACCTGAAGTGCCCAGAATTTCTCAGTTATTGACCTTTAACAGTTTCATTTTCACCTTCCTGCTCATGTCCAGGTGCTAATTTCTCTTGTGCTGGTGAATTTCCAGTTACAACAAAAACTCAGTTCCACCATGTACTTTAATTTTACTTCCCAGGGAGTCTAGGCACAGGCTGAGAGAGCTGGGGGTGTTTACCTGGAGAAGGCTTCAAGGAGATATTTGAGCCCTTTCCAGTGCCTAAAGGGGCTCCAGGAGAGCTGGAGAGGGACTTGGAACAAGGGATGGAGGGATGCAGGAATGGTTTTAAGCTGAAAGAGGGCAGGGATGGATGGGATATTGGGAAGAAATTGCTCCCTGGGAGGATGGGGAGGCCCTGGCACAGGGTGCCCAGAGCAGCTGTGGCTGCCCCTGGATCCCTGGCAGTGCCCAAGGCCAGGTTGGACAGGGCTTGGAGCAGCCTGGGACAGTGGAAGATATCCCTGCCCATGGCAGGGGGTGGCACTGGATGGGCTTTAAGGTCCCTTACAACCCAAATCATTCCATGATTCTGTGATTCTCTGACTATTGTCCATCTAGAGCCAGACATGTACAATGGAATAAAGACATGCAGAGCATTTTTTCTCCACTCATTTAAAAAAAAAAAAAAAAGGAATATAGTTCCAAAGCCCTTGAAATGGTAATGTTAAATTGTGGTAATGTTCTAATTTATTCAGATTGAAGTTAACAGAAAGAAAAAAGTTTAATGTTCCAGGGAGAATGACAGGATCAGAAATGGGAGCAGCTATTTTGGCTGCTTTGATTTCCCTGCTCTCAGAAGCAAACATTAACACATGTAAAAATTCTCTGTATAATACATGCTGAAGAGAGAAATAGAGCAGGGATTCCTCTGCCAGGAGAGCAAATTACTGTCATACTTCAGCTAAACAAAGATGTGAAAGCAAAACTGGTGAAACCTCTTTTATATTGTCCCTCACGGATTATTCTGGGTGATTCCAATATGTTAACTCATTTATTTGATCCTCAAGATTACTGAGTTCAGAATTTCTACATTACACCTTTGATAAGAGATAAATATTTCACGTTTTCACACGTGGAAAAAAATCACAAAGCTCTGAATAATAAAAACAATGTCCCAAAATGCCAAAAAGCAGTACTGAGAACAGAGTTTTCTCTAGATTAATGTTATTCATACACATGCCTGTCAAACTCCCCTTTTTTCTTCCTTGCAATACATTAAATAGGATTTAATTCTTCCCCAGTTTTAAGACTTATTTTACAACGGCTTCTGCCAGCTTCTGCAGCTGCTTGGTGTTTGGTTTTTTTCCCAGATCCATGAGCACAGCTGGAGAATTGCCACTGCACATTGCTCAACATCCCAGAGCTGCCCTCTGCAGCAGCACCGTGCAGTGGGAGCTGACCTCAGTACAAGTTGAGCCACCCCTAAAATAACTGATTGTCATTCACAAGGTGGCATTTTGGATTTTGTTAACAGAGCTGTGGGAAAAATCCAGGGATACAAAAGGGAAAAGAAGTTTAATCTCTATCTTTGTAGTCCCTAAATTCAATAGCTGCACAATTAATGTTGCAACCAGTAGGTTACAGTGTGAAAACCAATGGAAAATAAACTTTATTATTTTTTGTCCCCATCTACTGCTTTAATTCACAGAAAAAAAAAATTCCTTGAATATTAAAATAGAACCAGCAAATAGTTGGATTAATCGAATAAATAAACTGCTGTGGAGAAGGGAAATGTAAATCAATGCAAAATGAAGGCACTGCTTTGCAACAACACCCAGGGTATCCCCAGCTGCTCTGTCATGTGCTATCCATGGATATGGATTTTGGGGGTGAAAATAATTTAGATACCAGCCCAGGTACAAAGAAGTGTGAGGGAAAAGGCAGAAAAATAGAGATGTTTGATCATCACTTCAGTGCAATGAATTAATGACCTGAGGTCGTGTTTCACTCAGATCCAAGTGATGAAATTTTTTAATGGTCTGAGCTGCAAAAGAGATGGAATATACAACACAACATTCCTTTTATTTTTATTTCAGGATAGCTGAAGATATAAAGCTCAGAATGTCTGAAAGCCAAGTGTCAGCCAGAGCTCCTCACCCCTGCACAGATCTCCAGGCAGGATGTGCTTCTCCACAGTGCTGAGAGATCAAACTCCTTGTATGTCACACATCTACCCTTGGCACCTCCACTAAGGCTTAAGCACACCTTGGCATCCAATGGATTCTTCTTTCCACACGTTTCAGGGACAGGGCAGTGCTGCTGGTCTCTGACACAGGGAACTGAGTAGCAAGAAGCTGCAGAATTCTCAAATCAAGCACCAAAAGGGTCAGTAAGAACATTGACCCTCAAGCTCTCATGGTTTGGGTTACTGCTCTAATTGCCAGTCATCCTGAAGTGCCAGACACCTGAATTAGCTGTTAGATTAAAAAAATTAAAATAAATTTGTTGTGTTCTTTGAACAGCAGCACAAGTCACGAGCCATTGGTCACATGGAGCAGTGTCTCCCAGATCACAGAATCCCAGAATGGTTTGGGTTGAAAGGGACCTTAAACATCATCCAGTTCCAACCCCGACACCTTCCATTATCCCAGGCTGCTCCAAGCCCTGTCCAGCCTGGCCTTGGGCACTGCCAGGGATCCAGGGGCAGCCCCAGCTTCTCTGGGCACCCTGTGCCAGGGCCTGCCCACCCTCACAGGGAACAATTTCCTCCCAATATCCCATCTAAATCTCTCCTCTTTCAGTTTAAAGCCATTAACCCCAGTCCTAAGATGAGCTCCAGTTTGGATACTCTTCTGTCTAACAAGTTCATTAAGTTTATTGTGAAATTTATCTTACTGTTTGAAATTAAGAAAAAAGTCCCTGCCTAAACATCTGCACGAAACTGTTAGAAAATTGTTTTTTCTGAGAATGTGGTTCTGTCAAATTTAGTTGAATCAACCAACAGCATTCAGGTTTTAAGGGTACGTGGATGACATGGAGGAATGGGAAGATAAATATATATGCATATATGTGATCATATTACTCTGCTTTCCTTAGGGTTTTAAAAGCCCTTCAGCATCTTTCAATCCATTCCCACCGATGCTGCCTGTCTGTACAAAATTCCTGGCTCTCCCACAGCTGCTCTGCAAATGAAGTGTTCCTGGGAATGCCTACAGCTACAGCCACTTATGGGATGAACAGTAAATTCATCATTTTGGGGGGCAAACGTTTTAAACTGAAAATACACAGTGAGAGTCGATAGTCATTTTAAATGAGATGCAGTTTGTTCACCTGCATTAGTTCAGACACAATAAACACCATATGATGCCCAAAAGGTTTAGATTTTGCATATCTGTGTTGCTGGAAGAGCTACTAAAATGGACTTAGATTGAAACTACACGAGAATTTAATTTCTATTGCAGTGCAGTGCAAATTTGCCATTTGTTGTATTTTTTTTAAATAATGGAGCAAATTATCATAACTGGCTAACAGAGATCTAATAACTAAAACCAGCTCAGCCAGAGGGCAGCAGGAAAAAGAACATTTTAATATCTCTGAGGAAGCGAAAACAACATTCTACCCTTGAGCTTTAGCAGATCTCTAATCCTATTCCAATCTACATTTTGCATTATCTGTTATCTTGAAAGCCCTCAGCAAAGAAGAAAGCAGAAAGTGAAGGTCTGAAATAGTTTTATGGCAAATAGCAAACATGTTCAGATGTGGCTCTCAGGGAAGAATTAAAACCAAATTAAAATCCTTGGACTGCCCCTTCCCAAATGTGCAAATATCAGTAGGTGAAATTGTTGACAAACTGTTTCAGGTGTCTTCAAACCAAAGCAAAGCCTGGATTTAGCCTAAATAACCCCTGAATGACACATTTTGGTCACAGATTCTGAGCTGGAGAGAGCCTGTGGGGCCAAAATCATTGGAAAAGAGGACACAGCAGATAAAGTGTTTTGTTCTGTCTACAGCTCTTAGGGAATTAATACTCTCTAAGAGAAGTTTGCACTCCAAAAGAAGCCCACTGAGCAAGAAAAGAGCACGGCAGAAATGTGTTATTGGGAAGGGCAGGAACAGTGAAATCCTTTATCACTTTGAAATCCTCAATAGAAATCCAGATATAAAGGAGGCTGGAACAGTGAGGTCAGGCACTGAACACGTACAAAGGTTGGGAAAGCATCAAACTCCCCAGCACACATTAAATCTGGCCAAAAGATGTTCCTTGAGACTATTTTCCCTCAACATGTTGATTGGATTTACAGTCTAAACCATATTGATAGCCAAAAAAAAAAAAAAAAATCCACAAGCAACTGGCATTTGTTTCTTTTGAAAAGAGCTGAGGAGTTTTAAAAAGTGTTCATTTCCATATTGTTTCTTGTCTGAAGAAAAAGTGGATTCAGAAAAAAAAGGGAGAAAAAGTGGTTGAAATTGAGACTGGATTCTTTGAACTCTACTGGAAATAATAATTCTATGAAAGCACTACAAAATATTTTAAAATACTGTTCTGTGGGGAAAATATTTTCCCTGTTCTGTTTAAAATAGATCTTCTTTGGATTTGGGGTGTTTTTTATAATGAAGTATTTAATTTTATAATCCGAATTATTTAATGGATGCATTTGCCATTTTTCTTTACTCCAGACACAAAGATCCAATGGCATTTGCCCTCACCCATACAAGAACACACATTTAGTATTCAATTTTTAAAACGTGTTCCAGGAAGCAGCAGTGGTAAACAGCATTTGGGATAACCTTACAAACCACCCTACCAAGATGAGTCACAAGATACTGAAAATATAAGACAATCAATTGGGCAAGGGTGAGTTTCTGTCATCTATTCATGATGCACATAACATTTATAAATGCTCAATAAA
This sequence comes from Corvus moneduloides, assembly GCF_009650955.1. Taxonomy (NCBI): domain Eukaryota; kingdom Metazoa; phylum Chordata; class Aves; order Passeriformes; family Corvidae; genus Corvus; species Corvus moneduloides. The sequence goes on from NC_045476.1 coordinate 3,209,188, forward strand.
AATGAGGTTTCAAAAAACTAAAGAAACCAAAGTCTAGTCTAAGGTAGTTTTTGAGGGCCCTGCAGTAAAGAGAGCATTAGGGGGATTTTAGGATGGGTTATACCAGTATCTAAAGGTGTTTGTCCCTTGACACTGAGTAGAGAAGAATTATGATTATATATTAATATAGATAAATATCTTAATCTGAGGCCCTGGCCCAGGGTGCCCAGAGAAGCTGGGGCTGCCCCTGGATCCCTGGAAGTGTCCAAGGCCAGGCTGGATGGGGCTTGGAGCAGCCTGGGATAGTGGAAGGTGTCCCTGCCATGGCAGAGGGTGGGACTGGATGGGCTTTAAGGTCCCTTCCAGCTTAAATCATTCAATGATTCTCTGATTCTAATCCAGACATCCAGCATTTAGGTGGCTAATTACTGCTCTAAGTAAATTTCCTGACTTATTTAGGTGCAGAACTCAGCTCTAACATGCACAGGGAAGTACAGAAGCAGCACTGATGCATTCATGTTGTCCTTTAAGGAAAAACTGGCATGAAATAAATGTATCACAGAGATCATCAGATTTTAGTAGAGACAGGATCCATATCTGCAAAATCTGCACTTCCAAGTCATTTTCATGGGGAAAATAGACCTGAGAGAAACACAACTTCCTTTTCAGGAGCATAAGTCACTCTGGAGTGAGCAATTCACCCCTTGCCCAGGGAAACGGAGAGGGGTTTGTGCAGCTGGTTCTGTGCCCTTGCAGTGACAGCAACACTTGGGCTTTAGGGCTGGCAGTTCTTTCTAACAGGCCTCACAGATTTTGGTTAAACAGCCACATTGTCATGGCTTTGGAAAAGAAGCCCTGGAAACCCCCTCAAGCCCGGCAGGCTTTGCCTTACATCAACTTCCCGACCCCACAGCTGTGCTCAGGACACCTCTGGAAGTTTGGTCTGGAGAGTTTGACCCCATCTGCTCCCCCAGGAAAGCTTTGAGCAGCACTCCCTGATCCCCAGGCAGGACTCAGTCCTGCCACAGGACACACATCCACTCTGAGAAGCAGCAGAGCTCATTTCACACATTGGGAAAAAACCCTTTATTGCAAGCCCTGCTGAGAGGGGCAGGTGGGAATACAAGAGACCAAATCCCTAACAGAGGAATAGTGCTGTAAATGTGATTTTTTCATAGTTTTGTCCTTTCTTCCTGCTCTTTTGCTTCCATTTCCCCCTCCTCTCCATGCAGCTTTGGTTCTGCATCACAGCTCTCCCCTCAAGCTGCCTGCACAGGAAATCCTCCTGGGCTGCACACTCAGCAAACCCAAGTTGCAGGCAAGCAACATTCTTGCTAGAGACTTGAAAAATATCCCTCCAGGAGCTGGATAATAACAGCTGAGCAACAAGAAAAACCACTGATTCTGATTTTACTTTTTTTTTATTTATTTACAGGCTCCTTTTTAAGAACTCCTCCTAACGCCCAGTTTGTTGTTTGACTGCTCATCCCACTCTCCTGCAAGCTCATGAACCCAAAACCAGCAGGGAAAAAAAATCACATGAACGTCCTTATATCAGTGTTGTCATCATTTTATTTGCCTGTCACAGAAATTATTGCTACTTCCAGAGGGCAAAAAAGTGAAGACATTAATGTAATATATGGCAACTACTTTTTGCTTTGTTACCTGCTGCCTTGCATTTCTAAGACTGGGATTTCTTGTCTGTCTAAAGAAAAGTTGTGGTAGATACCTGTGTTTTCTCACAGTGTTGTGAACCACCACATTTTGGTAGAATATGTGTATTTTTAGACTTTTTTTTCTCCCCTGTCATTTATCTTTTGTGAAAATCAGCTTAATAAGCTTAAAAAGCTTCAAGACCAGGTTGAACTGGGCCCTGAAAATCCTGGTCTAGTGGGAGGGGTCCCTGCTCAGGGAAGGGGAGGTTGACATTACCTGACCTTTAAGGTCCAAAATCATTCTATAATTCTATGAAAAATGTTTTAATCAGATGCCTTTCTTTAGCTTCTGCAATAACTCGTACTGGCACCTGAAGTGCCCAGGTGAGGTTACAAGAGCCAGTGCACCAGACAGAGCAACCAACGCAATATCCAGGGCTCCCACCACCTTCAGGAGTGTAAACACATTGAGTTTTCTCAGAAAATAACCCCAGAGACTTAGAGAAATCTCAGGTGGAGACATCACCCTGAGAGAACTCTCACTCCGGCACTCTCTGTAAGTCCCTATCCCGCCTAAGTGACAGGATAATGAACATCTGGAACTTGAAATCCTAATTTTTGTGCCTCAGAAAGGTGCTTGAAGTTGGTTGGTATCAAGGCCTCTGTGCTTTTACCAAACTGCTCTTCTCAGATGATTTTTTGTGATACCAGAATTCTGAGCCTGCTCTTTGAAACTGCTCTACCCAGTATTACACATCCCAGGACTTTGTTTTTCTATTTTAAACAAGGCTTTTAAGAGGCTGCTATTTTCTGCTGCTTGCCCCCAGCACCAGCTCCTCCTTTAAAAAGGGAAAAGCTACAGCAGCATTAATGCCTTGGTTAGCTGAGTCTTTGTCTCCTGTGGAGAACATTCCCAGCAGCTCCCTGGCTGTGTTTGTACTTATTTATATTTTCATTCCATAAATAACAGGGAAGTCCCGTGCAACTGTGCACTGTGCTAGAGAAACCTACAGAGAGCTTGACTTCTCTAACAGGGTTATGAGATGCTACAAATCACCAGGCAGGTAAGCTCATTAAAAGCTCTCTCATTAAGCCCTGGAATGGAAAGAATAGTTTGTTTAAAGAGCAGGGACCAACCCAACCGTTTATGTTCGTGCCTGAGGAGCCTCACATTTGGGCGGCACTTAAAAACACTGCAGGCTGGGAGGGAAACTAGTAGAATATCGTGTCTGAATACACTGTGTCTCATCTTTTAAAAAATAACAGAGGCTGGAACGTAGATGATTCTATTTGAAGGCAGCCTGGCACTGGAAGTGACAGCCAGGGATGAATAATAGAGGATACAGAGAGTTCTCTGCTCTGTAGCCTTTACACACCCTGGGAAGATTGAGAGATACTACCCTCTCAGCAAACAAACAGGGGCTGAGCAAACACTTCAGTTTCTATCCTCACCTCTTCACGAATTGCTTAAACATTATCAGATCCAGATCAGATCCAATCTCTGCTCTGTGAGGTGCTGCCAGTACATCCAAATCTGTATTTGCCCATCTGACTCTCACTCAGGGATCACACTTCAGGGTTGTTATACAAGGGGCTTCACTTACACCTTCCCTTTTCCACATTTTTATTTTAAAGGAGACAGCAACATTCTTCCCAGCTACTCAAACATTGCGCAGAATATTCTCCCACTGGAAACATTTAAGCTTAGCAATATTAAATATGTACCCACAAGAAATTCCAAGTATTAGGTGAAGAAATACATCTGATCGAATTATTCCAGACACTTAGAACACCTGCATTGCAGTTACATTTAGAATTCAGTTCATACACCAAGCCAACTTTGTGAGTCATGAAACTCATTGTTTCTCAAGTACATTTGGAACCAGACAAAGGAACAATGGTTTAGGATCCTTTCTCCTCCATAATTTTATGATGACTTTTGTTAATATTTTCCAATTAAAAAACCCCAAAACATTACCCAGCGTTATCACAGATGGATGGAATGTGAAGTCAATCAAAATGACAGTGAAAGTGAATTCACTTTTCACTTTTTAGAATGGTTGGGTTTGGAAGGGACCTCAAAGAACCATCCAGTTCCAAGCCCTGCTATGGGCAGGGACTCCTTCCACTATCCCAGATTGTTCAGAGCTTTATCCAAAGCAAAGAATGGGAATGACTGAGAGGAGGTGAGCCAGCTGAAAGAAGTGGGTTAAAACCAGCCAAAAGAGCAACACAGGCATTTAAATCTAGGAAAGCACTTAAAATGGGGGGAAAAAAATAAAGCTCAAGAATTCCTCTAAAGGCCTTGCAAGCATCATGGTGCCTTCAGTCCCAAGTGGTTCATAGGTTAGGTCAATGCAGAGCAGCTGTTGAACACATGAAAAACTGAATCACCCTTGACTCTGACAGTTAGAACTGGCTTAAAAATGTTCATTTCTAGTTATTTCTTAGCATATTCTCTTCTTGTCATCTGGTCAGAGCCTATACTTGAAGCCAGCTGGAATTTCCCATTCATACTTGGTTCTCTTTTTTGCCTTTTCTTGGTCTGTTCATAGATGTGGACGTCAGTTTGGGGGCTTTTGTGGCTAAAATGGGTCTGACTATTGGTAGAGCCAAAAACTACACATCCAAGCAGGTGTGAAGATCCAGGAGCTCATACAGGCACTCTGAGGAAAATGGGATCTATCCTGACTCCTGAGTCCAGGAGCTCTCCTTGGGAGTGACTGGAGATTCCCTGAACAGCACCAGCTGTGCTTAGAGGAAAGCATTATCAACCCAGTTTTTTCCAGGAACTTTCTGGAGTCTAGGATGACTTTCAATTACTCTATTTTTTTTTAAAGTCACATCCACTCCCTTGCTAGAAAATTGGAAAATCTGCATGACAGGAAAGTGCCAATTTGAGGTCACCAGCACAGCACACTAGAGATGGTTTGAAGGGAAAGGGTGTGCCCCAGTGGAGAGAAATGTGTTACCACAAGCACTGCAAAAGAATTGCAGCAAGAGAAGAACCATGAATAACATTATATCATTCCTGAAATTTGGTCTGTGAAAAGAACTGTAGGGATTTAATAAGAAATGAATAATACACAGAAATTGTTGTATAATCTCTGTGGTGGGCTCTGTGTGTGCAAATACACAAATTCACGTGTGTTAAATGGTTAACTTTAATATCTGGGTTCCTGCAAAAGACTGCAGTAAAATCTTATATTCATAAAAAAAGATCACAAACTTTGCAGAAGCAGCAAATAAAAAGCAGGTTTCTTCTTATTAGCTCTGGTTTGTTATTTGGTATTTCATTAAGAACTGTTCTTTCCACAAGCTGGAGCTAATCACTAATTATCCAGCTCAGCAACCACAGTTATGTCCTGAAACGTGAGCAATTGGGAATTTGCTGTCCTTCTCCATCTGCCAGGAAGGTCACCCATCTGAGAACTCAAGGGATTTGTTCATTTATTTCCCTTAATTAAAAACTGTTCACCTCTAAATAACAAGACACCTTTTGAAGGTCTCAAGCTGAGCACCTAAAATCTTGAAATATTGAAGGTTGTTGGCCATTTAACAAAAATGCCTTTTATCTTTTGACTCATTTAATTATTTTGGTTGCAATCTGAAAAATATGCTTGCATGGCCAGGAATTCAGCTTTCCAGTTTCTCCCAGGGCAGGATGGATCCATGTCACCAGAACTTCTGTGTCTACAAAAAACAGCATCTGAATTTCAGCTAAACTCCTTTTACAGTCAGGAATCTCACATGAACATCAGAGCCTAAATCAGGTTAAGTCTGGGGATTTTTCTCCCTCCCCATTAGTTTAGAGGAAGTTTACTGTAGTAATTTTAGAGATACATTATAAAAATTAAACACAGTCAGTTTTTATTAAGTAATCATTTCTATCTGACCAGGAAATCTAAGGAATACTCACAGGAGCCATGCTCTAGAAAAAAATTCCAAGACCAGATATTTGTATGTAAAGGACTGTATTATCTGGATGAACACAAGCATGGTACCAGTGCCAACCCAACTCTTTAGAATTTAGCTGAATTATGCCACATTTCAGATGTGCAGTGAAATGAAGTGGACTCTAAACAAGAGCCAAAGGGAAAGAAAATGTATTTTTGTGTGCCAAAGTCAAGACAAGTTCCATGTGCTGCCTGCTACGCATTGGAGAAGACAGGCCACAAAATCGATACACAAGAGCAAAAAACTCTGCAAAAACTTCTGAAAAATGCTCTGGTCACACCACCAGCACATTAAATAGCTGTCATTTAAAAATAAAATCAACTAAATGTCACAAATTCTTTCAGATACCTGGCTATTAAAGCGTAGTAACATGAACATATCCATGTATTAAGCAATGTAAAGCATTTGCATGGAAGTAGTAGAAGGCTCTGAATGGGAATGAGCTGGAGGATTTAAATCCTGGTGCTATTTGATTCCCTGTGAGCAGTGCTCCTGGAGAAGAGCTGAAAAGCAAATTTGTGATCAATGGTTTAACACAGAATTGTGCTGAAATGCAACAAGAGGTTATTGCAGGGCTTGTGTACAATTCCTCACAGCTACAAAAGGAAAAAAGAAAAAAATCTATGTTCAGTGGTTTTATGGCTGTTATGTGAGGAGAGATCCAGTCACCGTGTGCAGGGACAATGGAGAGGGAGAGCTACAATCCCCAGATGTGCTAACACTGAGTTATTAATGGGAGAGCACATTGTTTAGTAAGTAAAGACTTGTGGGGAAAATTAATCCCTGTCATCTTCATAAAGAGTCGAATATCTTCAGAAAGATGATGAATTACTTTAAGTGCCTTTGGGATCTTTAGGGGCCCAGTTGTATTGTTTCCTAAAATTGCTCCTCTGAAAATGGAGGCCTGCAAAAGCACTGCCTGGAATATCTCAAGGTTTAGGTTTCACAGGGGGGCATGAAGTGAATCTCTAATTTTAACCCCTCTGTCTGGAAAAAAATATTCTTAAACCAATGGATTTGAAACAGGAGACCCTTTTTTTTTTTTTTTCTTTTTTTAATTATTACTTCATTTTATTTTGAATTTCGGATAGAAACAGTGAAGGAATTCCCTCAAGGGATGGACATGCCCTTCTCAGGATGAGCAGTGATCACAGTCCTAATTCATTAACAAAGGAGGCTGGAAAAGTCTTTAACCCAAACCATGAGACCACCCAGAAAAACCCAGAATCAGTGTCAGCAGCAGATCCTTCCCTCTTGGCTAGTGCTGGCCTTGAGAACATATATTTATATCAGAGCAATGCAAATAAACCTATTTTTCCTTACCATAGGAAGCAATACGAGGCTGAAGAAGCAGATCTTCCAGTTGATGGCCATCTTCTCTCTTAATTTTGCACAAGTTTTGCTCGTTAACACTGTGATTAGGGCTGAAGCACAGGCTCTCTGCAAATATTTTGGTTGAGGTCTTCACATCAAGGCTCAGATCTCTGCAGAAAAAGAGGAAAATTATTATAAATATGGAAACCGCGGAGAGAATGAAAAAGAAATGGACAGAAAACAGGGAATCCAACACTTGAACTGCGAGTTGCACTTAGCAGAGATCAAACAGGCTTTTGCAGATTTTAAAGATGGTCTTGGGTATCTAATTTAAAGGCCAAGGACTTGTCTGTATGATCAGTAACTTGTGTCAAAGAAATACTGGAACAGGTTCTGTAGCTGCAAAGACCTAAATTGCACCCAGGGGAGAAGGAAGGGTGGATTACTGTGAAGAAAAAGGACCTGTCTGCTTCATCTCTGATTTTGTGGTTTGCCCTTCCTGATTTTCAGTAGTGTCTTAAAAGCAAAACTGTCCAGGGCTTTTTAGGGGTTGTCTGGTTCCCAAGATAGTTTGTCCAGATAGCAAAATCCATTACCAGACTTGTTAATAACCTGTTAATAACCTTGTTAAGAACCTTTCTGAGAACTTGGCAGTAGAGGGGCAAAGGAATGAACTGAGTCTCAGGCTAAAGAATTCATCCAGGACATAATCAGGATTGACTTACATGGACAACAATGTCATTCATATTTGTGACCTACACCGCTTGGTCTCTGCCCAGAAAGAATTGAGGACTGGGGGGAAGGTGTTTTAAGATTTGGATTTATTTCTCATTATCCTACTTTGATTTGTAAAGGAGTGTTTTGTGAAAGAACTTTTAGAACCAAAGGACACCCAAGTTTTATACTGACTGCAACACGCTGCCAGGACATCAGCATTTAGAAAGGAGAGTCTTTCAATTAAAAAATAAAACAGGAAAATTAATCCCTCTCTAAATTTTGGGAGAACAATGATTCATGAAATTCACTCTAAACTGATCTGTTTTCTTCCATCCTCACTTGATCAGTCACTCACGCTCTGTTCTGGCATGGAATCTAATTACTTAACTGTACTTCTGATGGTTTATCAAATAATGAGCAATTGATAAGATCTCAGCTGAGGAGGACAGCAAACATCCCTGGTGACATTCAGTCGTGAGGACTTGGAATGCCATTAACAGAAGCACGACAAAACCAGACAGACGCATTAGCAGCCACTGGATTTGAAATTATTTCCTGATCATTTGCACTCCTGTGTGCAGCTCAGTCCAGAAAAGCCAGAGAGGGGTGTGGAAGTTGAATTCTATCCTTTCATTCTGTCACTGTAATTCATCAGGAAATGATTAAATGCAGGGGAAGGGTGGGAGATGCCTGACTAAAAGATGGGTAAATACAAATACCCTGGGGGAAAGTGGTAACCTTTACAAGACCCTCTTTTCACTTTAACCTGGTATTCCCTAGGTTTGAAAAGTGGAGGGTGGGTGTTTTCTCTCTCGTCTTGAGATTCAAAGGAGCTTCTAAAGAGACAAGAACCTCTGCAAACCATTTCATGGCTTTTCTTCCACATATTGCAGGGAAAATAAAAGAATCTACTTAATTTTTTTCCCTTCAAAGTAGTCATGGAAACCTGCACCAAATACTGGGCTGAGGCCTTCATGTCATCCACAGAGACTGGAGTGTTTATTAGGGAATAACAGCTCCCAGAACTTCTGCCCTGGACCTGCAGCAGAACCTTTTATATTGTTTAGCTGTTCCTGGCAGGTAAGTTATACATATATTCAGAGTCCACCTATTACTAAAAGCTACTTATCTTTATTATCAATTAAAGGGTAGTTATCTCTATTACCAATTAAAGCCCAGCTATCTCCCAGATAAGTACTATCACCCATATTATACTAGAAAAATAAACTTTTAGAAAAAATATAGGCAATGCTGATAAAGCATGACCACTCAGTACTGAGAAAAATAAATAATATATCAGTATTGCATTTGGAAGGGAAACTTGAATGGTCATATTTTCTTCTGATATCACTGGTAGATAAATCCTGTAATTTCATTACTGATGCTTCATGTTGTTGTTTTATCTGCATCTGCCACTGTAATTAAAATTAGTGAAGTCAGAATAGCCAATAACAGAGGGGTTGCACCTTTCAGTTATGGTTAAACAGTTCCTCAAAATAATCTTCAATTATCTCTGGTGAAACAGAAGGGCTGTTGAAGTGTCTGGGAATCTGAAACTCAGCTGATTGTTCCTAATATAGAATGGGTTTCAGGGGGTTATTTCAAGCATGGCTGAAATACAGGAAGAAGAAGAAAATAAAAACAAACAACTTTGTTTTGGTTAAATAATGACTTAAGAAAATAATTCATCCCCTCTGAAGGTGAATTCATTTGTCCACTGGAAACACTGTCAGTGCCACAGTAGATTCTTTATGAAAGTATCTGAGTTACTTCAAGGGCAGGTTGGGAAAGCTCTGGCAAAACTTGTTCTGCTGCAAGTGCCCATTTCTTTCTCCACCTAAAAAAGGGACTCTGGAGGCTGGGGAGGACAATTCCTCCATGAGAAGCCCACAAGTGTCAAGTGCACAATCTGATGTCACGAATGAATAAAAGCACACAGTGAGTCCTTTCCAGGTACAATAGGACTGCTCCCAGGGAGGCATAAAAAAGGGAATAAATCACTGCTCAAAAGGATAAAAAGTCACCATATCAAATAATGGGTAAAATTGTTATACAACATCTCAGAATGTACCCACTGGATGAATGAAATGGAGGAATTTTTTTTTGGATGAATGAAAGAGGATTTTTAGCGGCTTTCCAAGGTAGTTATGAGCTCTTACTGAGATCTCACCCAAAAGAAACCACCTGACCTGTTGGGCTCCTTGTTGTGGTCCTCTGGGACGCGTGCCAGTGGTTTGAAAGGAAACCAACACATTTCAAAGCTGGCCCACAATGGTTTAGACCAGCGATGATCAAATGGGAATTCATTACTTAATTCATCTCCCTTCAGTGTCCAGTCAGGGGCTCCCACCACATCCTCCTCCTGCCCCATGACCAAGCTACTGCACAAGTGTGGAAATCTGAAAGCTTCTGACAACATGCAGGAGAAATTGAGCTTTTGCACACTGAATACATTTCAGGGAAGTCAACCACTCCATGCACAGTTATTCCAACACTTAGAGACATGAAGAACGTTTCCCTATGAAGAATAAACATGGGTGGAGAATTACAGGGTGCAAAATATATGAACAGGTAATTATCATAAAATCCTAGAATGGCTTGGGTTGGAAGAGACCTTAAAGATCATCATTCCAAGCCATGGATAGCGACACGTTCCACTAGAGCAGATTTCTGACCTTGGACACCTCCAGGGATTGTCAGTCCACAGCTTCTCTGGGCAACCTGTTCCAGTGTCTCACCAACCTCAAAGTAAAGAATTTCTTCCTAAAATCTAATTTCAACCTACCCTCCTTCCATTTAAGGCCATTTTCCCTTAGACTGTCACTACATGAAGAGTCCCCCTCCAGCCTTCTTTTAATCCCCCTTTAGGCACTGCAGGGTTCCCCTAAGGTCTCCCTGGAGCCTTCTCTTCTCCAGGATGAACAGTCCCAGCTCCCAGCCTGAATTCATAGGAGAGGTGTTCCTGCCCTCTGACCAGCTTAGTAGCTCTCCTGAGGGCTGGAGCACCTTTCATTACACACCTGATATTTTTCTGTCCTTAGGCTCTCAATACAAAGGTGCAAAACCCATTGCATTTGATAATCTCCCTCCTGTAAGTTCCCAAACGTGGTATTCCAGCTCCATCATTTATATTACAGGGCATGGTGCCCCTTCCTCAAGTTCCTGCTTGCCAGCAATGAGCAGAGTTGGGAAATCAACCCCTCAGTGACCTAGGACACGTCTCCTAATTTTAGAAACCTGGGAGATACATCCTCTCACATGAGCTCATCATCAAGTCTCTTTTTATACCAACAGGGAGAAGCAGACATGAAGAAAGCGTTTTGTCTGACCTATTTTACCCATCTACTTTAAACTTTCAGTTTGTCTCCCAGAGTGTAAAGGAATTCTGAACAGCCGGCTCATTTGTTGACATCTACATTGTGGATATCTAAATTTGGACAGAATAATCCCACCTCCAGTCTGAAATATATGGATCAGCAATATGAAACCCAAACCAGCAAAGTTTAACCTACCACAAAGGATTGAGAAGGAATTTGATTGTTTAGGATGTCAATAAATTGATGCTGATATATTTAAGGCAACAGGAAAGCTAAAAGAGGATGTAACTGAATATGAGACAGCAAGGGCTCTAAAGTTTTCCATGGAAAGTACTCCACAAAGAGCAATCCTATTAAGGCAAAAAAAAAAAAAGAACATCATGATCTTTCCACTATCTTTAATAGAGTAGTTATTATTTCTTCAAGTTTAAATATTTTGGGTTGGTTTTGTTTACCTACTTCCTAAATTTGCTGAAATTAAAGTTTCTTCACAGATCACAGCAGCTGAGGGTCTGACTCTGCTTTCTTTTACAAACCAAGGAGACTTTTATTCTCCCTTTATGTACTTAACTGGGAAAGTCCCTCAAGTCCTTGTTCCCACTCACCAAGTCTGCTGTCAATGACAAAACAGGATTCAAAGGGTCATTACATCAGGAGGTCCAAGAGGTGGATTTTCAGAAAGGATTTACTGCTACAAAGGACAAAACCCTTTTCAGCTGCACATGAATGTCTCAAGGGCCTCAGAAATCCCACACCGTTGCCTGAAAGAGTTGTCAACAAACAATGTGGAATTTTTTCACAGGATGGTCCACAAGGATGGATGCAGGCTGTCCGTTGTTCTAACACGTGAGCTGATGTGGGAATCATAGGCTGAAAAATACCCATTCATGACATACATTCAGACAGACTGCTGGTATCCAGTGTTTTCACTGTGCAGGAAAATTGTTGCTTTAGAAAACAAAGTTTAAAAGGGAGCTGATACAGCACTAAGAACAATTTTGCATGGAAATAGTTGAAAGAAATACATTCAACTGCTGCCTGGCTTAGGCTTTTCAGTGTTAATGAATATAAATCTGTTAGCAATACTCAGTAATAATCCTTTTACTTTCTGGAGGAACAGGCTTTTGATTTTTTTTCCTTGCATAAAACTCAGAAAACACCTGTGAATTTTACCAGAACTCCCTTTCTAGAAGTGAAGATAAAGGTGTGATTACAAAAGTAGGAAATGGTAAACTGCGGATGCTGAGACTCCCATATGCAAATGAGAGCTTAGGTGTCCAAATATTTCTGCATGAAGTAGGATTATCGATTTCATTTACTTCCATGAGGACTTGTGTGGGAAATAAATCAAAGCAACGTGCTTTTGCAAGAAGAATAACTGCTGAAGCGGATTCACAGAGTTGGGGGTTGGAAGGACTTCTGGAGAGTGTCTAGTCCAACTCCCCTGCTAATATAGAGCATACAGAAGAAGAAGAAGCTGTTTTCTGCATGCTGTTTGCTGTTGCTGCTTGGCTTTATCATGTTGAGCAAGGTCACATACAGCAGGTAATTCAAAACCCATTTCAATTTCTGAATATCTCAAAAGTTGAGTCTCAACAATTTCCCTGATCAACCTGTTTTAGTATTTGACCGTTCTAACAATAATAGTTATCTTACAGCTGAATTTCCTGTATGTCTGTCTGTGCTTGCTGCCTTTTGTGAGCACAGAGAAGAGCCTGGGTCCATCTCCTTTGCACCCTCTCATCGGGTATTTCTACACACTGATAAGACCCCCCCAAACCTCCTCCAGGCTGAACAGCCATAGGTCTCTGAGTGTCTTGCTCTAATTCCTTAACAATCTTTGTGGCTCCTCACAGAACCCACTGCGTTCATGCTCTCAGCACTGGACCCAGCACTCCAGGGCTGAGAAAGAGGAATTATCACCTCCCTTGACCTGCTGCCAAGGCTTTTCCTCATGCAGCTGATGCTGCTTTTGGATTTCATCACTGCAAGGGCACTCTGCTGGCTCAGGATCCACTTTGTGTCCACCCGGAGCTTTAGGTCCTTCTCTGTAGAACTTCCTCCCAGCAGCTGAGCCCCAGCCTGTCCTTGTGCATGGGATTATTCCTCTCCCAGTGCAGGACTTTGCATGTCTCTTTCTGCAGCATGATGAGGTTTCTTTCTGCTTATTTCTCCAGCCTGTCTGGTTCCCTCCGAGCAACAGCAGAATCAACCTCTCGGTCTATCAACCACTCCTCTTAAATTTGTGTAACCTTCAACCTTCTTGCAGGTGCACTCTGTCCCATCATCCAGGTCACCAGTGAAGAATTAAAACAGCACTGCCACATCAGAAAGATCTGTATAGTTCAGCCCAGCCTACCCAGGCTCTCTGTACAGTCAGCAGAGATGTAGGTAACTTCAGGGAGCAATTTCTACATCCTAAAGCTTGATGCCTTAAGGCATCCTTAAGGATGCAGATTGGAGGGACCTGGTCTAGTGGAAAGTGCCCCTGCCATGGCAGGGGGTTGGACTGAGGGCCTTTTAAAAGGTCCCTTCCAACCCAAACCATTCTATGGTTTTATGACACTATGCCTAATTTTGGACAAAGTGAATTACTGCTTTGCAAGAGTTTATTTTTCTTTTTTTTAATTCTGTTCGTTCAGCCTGATGAGGGCAAACAAAGAAAATTCCATTCCCAAAGTTTATGACACCGAAGGATTAGTGGTAAGCAAAGCAGAGCCCTGACTTCTCTCTATGTTGCAGCCTTTTCTTACTTTCAATACTATCTTTATTCCTTTTATTAACACAGCCTAATAACTTCCATGTATGTTTTACTTCAGCTGTCCCTGATTACAATTTTGGTGGAGTGTTGGTTTTTTAAAAATTTTATTCTTTTCCTTTGAATGGTTTCCATTAAATTGAATTTCCCTGAAGATATGAGCATTATAATTTGTCCTTACAAAGTACACTCCTTATCACTTCTGTATAACCAGACAGCTCTTGTTTTTTCTAGTCCTCTAGTTTTATAGAATTTTCCTAACATATAAAAAACCCCATGTAAAACTATTCTAAAACAGATTTTAGTAAGTCTTGCTCAGCCAGTTCAAGAAACTCATCCAAATTTACACTGTCTGAAGATCTGATTAATTTCTTGATTATCTACAAAATATCAAAATCTCTTTGAAAGTCCAAATCTGCTATAACCCATCCTTCATAGGTGTGGTCATAAAGCCCAGCCCTTCCTGAGTCTGAAAGTTTATGCTTTTCTGGGACATAGTATATAAAACTAAACAAGACTTGATTTTTTTTTTTTTAAACAAACTTCATTTAAAGTGCCTGAATTTTATAAATAAAAGAAATTCTCACAATATAACGATTCTTCTCCTTCATATTATGCTGCTTCACCAGTACAGATATGATGAAACATTGAAGGTTAATGACATCTGAATTCTGACTGAGTATTTTGACATTGTAATGACTTTGAATGTCTCATTGATGGAGCTGCTGCTTCAGGCTCTCTGAAAATTCAGGTGGACATGGGTGGATCATTCACCCAGACGTCAAGATTTTCTAGCTTATCTTTGCAACGAAAGCAATGAGAGACTCATGATAGCAGAGGCTATGGAACACAATTCCTACCTCCCTGGGCACAGGATTGCTTTTCTTGGCAGGTCTCCCATATAACATCACCGATAAAATTCTTGCCTTGATTGGCATTATTTTCCCTATTGCATTATCCATCAGATTTATTGTGCCCATATGTTATTGAAATGGTGAAATGACAAGATTCCTTAACTAAAGACCATAGAGCAGGGAAATAATTGCCAACTACCACACATTCAGGAAGCATTATGCAAAGCAAAAAAAAAGTATGTGAGAAGATTCCATTTTCACAGCAGATCAATTATCCTTTTTAAGCATCTGTGGTATATGCGATACTTCATTGCTAATATGAAATTAATACTGGGATCATAAAGATAACGATGTGCTGCTCCCATTCCAGCAGGGCTTTAAGTGCTGCTTGGCGAGGGCCTCCAAAATTATTACTCCACAACCAGGAAAAAATGTTCTCTACCTGGTATTTCAAAGCTTTGCAAGAGCCCCTTGATTAATTTGCTTTCCTTGACTGGTGGTCTGCATTTCCTTCCCTGGTTGTAGGTGTAAATATTGTTTTTCATGATCACGTAGGAGGTTGTAAGCACTGTAACCTGCCTGTCAACCGGTCCATCAGGCTCTGCTTTGAACCTGCTCAGCACACGTGGAGCAGACATCTCTCACAGGCAGAGGAAAGAGTAAGAGCAGAAAATGCAGCTCGGGACCAGAGCCTTTTATTCCCATTGTCTCTGATGATCTTCCCAAGTGCAGTACTTGGACAGTACCTTCAAACCAATTCCTTAACTCAAAATATTCTATTTATCAGAGTAACACCTTCAATTAGCCCTGTTGATGTGCTGAGCTGATTATCTTGAGATCAAACATCCCCAGACCTGAGCCAGGCTCCATGCAAGGTGCTCTCAGCTGTGAGGAAATACCAAGGGTATCTTTAACAAAACATTCCACTATTTATTCAGCACAGGCAGACTGCAGAGGAGTGTTCCTGTAGCTGGTGATGGACCCAATCTTGGAGCTCCAGCAACAGCACAACAAACTCTTATCACCCCCAGGAAACAAGTCTACCCTTCCCGTATGAGAACAGAAGTAATAAAATAGGCAATGAAAGGGAGTAATCTGCGTAATAAAATAGGGAATGAAAGGGAGTAATCTGTGTAATAAAATAGGGAATGAAAGGGAGTAATCTGTTGCTTTGGAAGGTGGTGAATACAATGAGCATCAGCCTGATGCCAAAGGAATAAATGCGAGATGGCGTGAAGAAAACAGTCTGATACAACCTTGGTATTGAGAAAAGGATGGTTGGGAGTGTGGAAAAATTGCCAAGTTGTTCAGAGAGGATGATCAAATGATCTTCCTCTGCCTCATTTGTACAATTCCTTGTCATTTTCCAGTGCAAAGTCAGAGGCATTCTGAATGCAACAGCTTGTACTTCACTGAGCACTCTGAGCTGACAATCTGTGGTGATGGCCCAGATAAACATCCACGCTCCTCCTCTGTGCTTCTAATCAACATTATTGAAAGCTTTCATGGGCCAAACTCCAGCCCATCTTGATAAAGAAGGCACAGATACAATGTGTTTCCCAACTCCTCACTGGGTAGAGAAAAGATGCCTCTACTTTCGTGATTCCTCAAGTGCACATCGTCAAGGAAATGTATCCCAGAACAGGCCTGGGACTACAGTCCTATCTTCCATTCCTTTTTTTTTTTTCCTTTTAACAGTTTCATTCTTGTCTACTACACTGAAAGATAAGGTTAAGACACTGCATGAGCACCAGGAAACCGCATATTTTTCTTCCCTCCACATTTCCTTTTGTCCTCCTTTCCTACTGCATTTCTGACAGCCTGAGCTCACCCAGCTGTGTCCCATATCGTGCTTAATAAACTCATTACATTTGGACATTATTAGGACCTTCCACAGCACATGGTTTTGCAACCAGGGATGGAATCCAAGGCACATAAATCTGGCTGTCTAAAAGGGAACCATCTCTATCCACGCTGGCTTCTCTCAGCTGCCTCCACAGTGAATAGAAGATGAGCAATTCCCCTCAGCAGCACGTGGCTTTGCCTTGCTCCCAGAAAATGTGCCACTCATCTTGGAAAACAGAGGGCTAATAAAGAAGAAAATCAGTTTGATTAGCTCAGGAAAGCCTGTGTGGAGTAGGCACAGCCCTGAGAACAGCAGAAGTATCAAAAAAAGGAGGAAGAAAAGTGATTGAAATTAAAGTCAGTGTTGGGACAAGAAGTTAAGCTGGGAACTGCAAGAAAGCTTTGGACCATCAGCAGGATAAAACCCTGGAAGTGCCTTCCAGAGAGAGGAGGAAAACAAAAACAAAACTTAGAATTTTGAGAGGACTCCATATCATGTGTGTACTTTGTTAACCAATTTCTCTGACACGTGGATCACTGCAGTGTTAATAGATACAGGTTCCCTCTGACTCAGAGCTGGATCCCACCTTTCACCTTAAAGCATGGAGTAAACTCATGTCTCTGCAATGAGGAACACTTTGATGAGGAAAAATGCATCCCTGGAGGTGTTTCAAGGGTGTATGGATGTGGCACTTCAGGACAGGGTGTAGTGATGAAGCTGGTGATGTTAATGAGTTAATGGTTGGACTCGATGATCTTGGAGGTCTTTTCCAACCTAAAAGATTCTAAAAGCTCCTACTCACACAAAAGGCAGTCTTTGTCTGACACAGAAAGAAATGAGTCTGGAGAAAATATTGTCTAGAGAAATGAATCTAGAGAAAATCTTTCTTTCTTTTTCTTTCTTTTTTTCTTTCTCTTTCTTTCTCTTCCTTTCTTTCAGCAGGTTTCAAAGGCCTTTGTCCTCTGTCTCACGAAGCAAGGATACACCAGATGACATTGTTGAGAATGTTGCAGACAATTCCAACCCTGTCAGCCCCTTCTCGTAGTTATCTCTGGATTGTTTCCTTTATGAAAAATCTGGAACTCCTAAAAACTTGTAGCCTTGCAAAATAATTCCACACTACAAAACTGAATTCCCAAGCTATGGTTCAGAGCACTGATGATGTCTTAGCTGAAGTCGTATTTCAGGGTGCCCAGAGCCTTAAAAGGGTGTGAATACATGACTTACAGCAGTAAAGCTTAACAAAATCTAGAAAATGTAAATATTCAGCTTAATTCATAAACCACTGCTTCACTACTATTATGAATAAAGTAGCTCTGCCACTTCTAGAAAAACCAAAAAAAAAAAAAAAAAAAAGGCAAATACAAATGAACGGAAGTGATTCATGCCCATGGAATCATCTTTTCAGCCAGTGATTAAGACTATCTCTATATTCATCTTCATTTTGCACTCATGGATTTCCATGAGAGTTCTAGAAGATGAGCTGGCCCTACAGTGCTCTATAAGGTGGCAGAATATGGCCCTAAGAGAATACCTGGGAAGGTCAGAGAAATGCAGGACCAAAACAATTTAATATAAACACACACACACATAGACATACAAGTACATGCCGAAGTCGTTGGCCAATAAATGATGTGTTCTCTTATTTTATCAATTCTAAAGGTGTCAAAAAAACCCCAAAAGAAACCCATCAAAACACAACTGGGAAAGATCAGTTGCATCCATTATAGCATTGTTTTTACTCCTGTCAAATTCCAAGCTACTACAGCAGCAAACTTATGTGCAGATCCTGTGTGAACAGGAGACAATGGAAACTAAAAAAATGGGTAATTTTCCTCTCTTGGATGTGTCTGTTGAAGAGAAAGCTGGAAATCCTGATCATAGATATTAATCTGTTTGATGATGAAGTTTATAAATTGACAGGATGGTCATCGCATCAGATGCAACCCAACTTTCTATGATTCACATTTTCCTTTAGGAGTCATGTGGAACTGGAATATCCCTTGTGGCCCAGAAAACAATCAAAATGCTATTCCTTTCCACTGGATAGCTTTGTCATTTTATCATCATGCATCCCAGTA